>NC_060120.1:598380496-599810496 GCF_021461395.2 Schistocerca americana | reverse complement strand
TTGTACATCGTTTTCGTATCTGAAATTCTCAGGTTAGTTTCATGGTTTTTCCAGTAACAGACGATTATTAATGATCGTTAACGATTAATGAAAACAACCTCAGCTATATTATTACACACTTATTCTGGAACGACCGGTTTGGTTCGTAGAACATATTCAGGTTGTCGAGTTGTGTACTCGACAACCTGAAGATGATCTACGAACGATACCGGTCGTAAAATAATAAGTGCAGATGTTCTGAGGGATTCTGATTAATCATTAACATTAGTGTCAGCAGTAGTGCTCAACATGATCAAGCTTATTTATTATTTAGTTCAAGCATAAAGATTTCCCAACACAAGTTTCACCTGAAAAATTTTATATGCGCGGTTTTCGAGATGTTAAAAGGGAACAGCCCTGTGTAGCCAAGATTTGTGGGATTTCTGTGCATCGCAACAGCTCCCTTCCTCGTAGTCGACAAACCTGTTCAATCTGGTATACAAGATATATGGGAGAAAATACTTTTGAAAACTGTGATACTGACAATACCAAAATGGCTGGGAAGGGAACGTGTGAAAATTGCCGTAACATCAGGTCATAATTCATGTTTATAGAACAGCAGTACAAAATACCTACAGAAGAAGGAAACGTTTGATGGAAGCCGACTTGATAGAAGTTCACTTTGGCATCCGCAAAAATCGGGGTACATTACGGATCCTGCGACTCTTTCCAGAAGATAAAATAAAGAATGATAACACACTGCGAGCAAAAGGTTATGTGCAACCGGTACAAAAATCAGACCATGAATTGCGTTATTGTTGTGGAAGAGATTCACGATTCGTAAATTTTCTCTTTGACATATTAGGTACAAAATTCCAGGAAACTTGAAGAAAAGAGTGAAATTAATAGCAGTCATATTCACCCTACGGCTGATGGTTCAATTCAGTATGAAAGTGCCCAGTATGTTATCCTTTAATTCTGTCAAATACTATATACAGCTATATGTATTATCAATTTGATGTTGGTTTATCTCTAGATTTGAGCATCTACTCTGGCTACATGACAAGGCAAACGGTATATTGCACAAAAATGTAATTTTTATTTTCCTTGTGAATGGTACTTAGGGTGAAATGGAAGCTACATAGGCACAAAAATTTAAAGGAAAGGATAATTTTTCGGGTATTTCTGGTGACCCGAAGTACGCTGCTACACAAAGCGGCATGTTGAAATTATCTAAAAGGATGGATAAGGCTGAAGGTCTCATCTTTACCGTTGCTAAGTTACAGCTTTTAAGGTTTTCTGTACAGTAATCTCTTCATTAGAGTAAAATGTTTTGTAACATAGAAATTCGGAGTTTTGTAGCTATTAAATGGCTATTAAACGTTTCTTCAGACATTTGCACGTAACTGCTGAAAATCGTAACTACCTCTAGCAGCAAATCAGCTTCTCTTCAACAGATTTGTAACGAGAAACGTTTGCTTTATGTTGCATAAAAGGATAGGACGGTGCTGATTTAACGTTCAGTAATGGTGTGTTCAGTGCTTGAAGTCCTTGTTAATGGTTTTCATAACATTGCATTATTTTTATTCCGAAGAATCGCGATAGTTGAAAATTAGCTATGTTTTACGTATGGTTGATAAAAAGCCGTGGTACAGTCGTTGCTACGTAACACCGGTCCAGCGAGACACTTCCAACAATGAAATATTGCGTGATACGTCGTATGCTGTAGCCTAGCATCATTACGATACTAAATCGTGAGGAAGCAAGCTAGTTCTGAGCAGCTGGTTGTTGTGTAGTGAGTGTGCTATTGAAGTAATTCTGCATAAAAATACCTCCTTCCGAAATATGTCTGTAATTGCTTAAGTTCTAATAAGAAGACCGAAAGCCAGGATCTAACTGGACACTGCTGAAGAACAAGTAACTGACCAGTCACCATGTTTCTTGAGTAACTACACATATTATGCTAGGGTCGTCCCAAATAGTCTACTGAACACAGTGATGCCAGATGTCCAGACAGAAGTACGTGGTTTATTTAGATGCTCAGCAATGTTAGGGAAAAAAAGATTCCTTCTGATGATATCAACTGATTTACAAGTTACAAAAGTTATTACGGAACCGCATAATGTCATTTGTCCTTCTGCAACGATAGGTAATGTATCTAATATTTCTCACAATACTATGTGTGAAGTTGCATTTTAGCATTGTAACTGCTCATTGTTTTCATCACTAGATGACTTTGCTACCGTACGTCGACATTCTGATTCGTAAACTGTTAAGATAGTTGAAGATCGAAGGGAGAAAATGTGTTTATGGCAAATTCTGATGGAAAGCCGTCTGTTTTACAAGGCAGTTGAAACGACTTTCGAATAACGTAGCGAGGCTTCGAGATACAGAGAGTTTTGCCTTTAGTGGTAACGGAAAGAACGTTCTAATTCGCTCTTCTCGTGGAAAGAATGGTACAAGTCCAAGATTTATTGAACTGTTCGCATTACACCTGTTGCGGCTGCAAATATGATCGGTTGACTTTCTTACTCTGTGTTGTTTCCTTATAGTTACAGTGTTAAATCTGAACTGTTGTAGTAGTGTGGTCTTCTTGTGATCTACAAAATGCATAGATCGCCAAAAGATTAAGTTCAGAAGGTATCTGTTAATCAGTCAACTAAAAAGAGAAAAAATTATGACATAATGAGTAAAGTATGTAGGGACCTTAGGGCAATTTCTCATTAGTTAGGCAGTGACTGATAATGCTTGTTGTTTGTATGATTCAAACAAATCGACTCCACGAATTTTTTAGGTGACTAGAATGACAAATCCTCCTGTTTAATCAGTTTAATTTCAATGGTATTAATTGCTCGTAGAAGGCCTAGGCATGACAGTTCCTATGTGAGACATTGCTCTTTACGATACATTGTAAGAATCAAACGTAGTGATACCATGAGTGAAATTCCTGTTTGCCAAAAAGTGTTCTTTGCTTTACACGGAATTATCGTTTCACTGTTCCAGTATCCATCAAATGTCCGAAAGTGATGTAATACTTTATACTTAACTAAAGATTGAAGGAATAAAGGAGCGAATAAAATTCTAATTTTTTGCACTGTTATGTGAGTACATCCTTGGTCCAAAAGGAAGGCTTCTTGTAACATTCTGTGATTCGTGCTCAGAACAGAATAAGAACTAGGCAGTGTTCATGCACCCTCAGATTGTCGTTCATACCATTAAGGGATTAGATAGTGCCAGAATTGTATTTCCAGTTAGAGGACACTCTAACATGGAATGTGTTAAAAACTTTGGTCTGATAATAATGAAAGTTATTGCAGACTTACCAAACTTCGTTTGAAACTGCCAGTGTGAATCCAAGGCCTAACTAAGTCATTTTTGTTCAACAAGCAAGTATACGAGATTGAATGGCCTTCTTAAATGCATGTTACAAACCGAAGTGTTTTTCCAAGTCACGACCGCTCAGAGAAGCTCTGACTGTGAAGGAAGAGAAGCTGTTCAAATACGGGTTTGCTTACAATGGAGCCTGAACACCACATTCTGTTGGTCTACAAGTAGACGTCGAGCATGAGTATCAACCGCAGGGGCCATAGGAATTCTTATAGCACCATCGAGAATTTAATGGTTTTCTGTAACTTGTGTCCATCCATAAAAACCATTTTGTAAACTTGTTCTCCGTTTCTGCCGCCCGCTTCAGGAACAAGCTACCCTGTATTCTGCGCACAATGAAATGCCCTATTTCTTTCAAGAAGGAGCTCAACTCTTCCTTCCATCATCGGAAATTTTAGTTGGTCTTTACACTCAGTGGTTACTCTACTTATTGGTTGGGCCGCAACTGGCAACTTTACGTCGTTTTCATCTCATACTAAATGTATAAAACAGCTCACTTGAAGCACTGTAATATATTTTATTGCGAAAGATGGAAGTCTTAGATTATGATTAAGTGTTGAGAAGTAAAGTAAAGGCAAACTAGAATATGAAAATGGAATGGCGAAACCAAAATTTCCCTCAGCGTTGTTATAACTTTTGACTGCAGAATTCTTTGGCCTCTGATAAGGATGACGGTGTTTCTCCATGGGTGGAAGAGGTGCAGAAGAAGCTGAAGTCAGCTTCTGATGCAAACGTTAGACTTAGATCTTTGTAGTAGCCTTCGCTCTGAAACATGCAGCAGGAGGGGTGCATCAGATTAACGGTAAGGCAACAGGCTGTTACAAGGGAGGGCAAGCAGGAAGAGAATATCAGCAAAGGCTGGGGCCTTTAAACCCCAATTTTTAGATGCACACATGCGGATTAACCTCCTCTTCGATCTCATGTTCATTTGGAAAGCCTCGCGTTGGCGACATAATCACGCACCTGGGGAAGAGCATTGATCACTCCCGTTAACATGAAAGGTTTAAAGGGTGATGCACGGAATTAAAAATCAATTTCACTGACACAGTAATGCGGTTGACGCGATTTTTTGTTTCGCCATAAAGTGATCAAATGATAAGTGAAGTCGGACATTTTAAGTCGGACATTTTTCTTTTCTTAGGACTAAATATAAACCGCAAAAATGTTATGCTCCAACTCCTTACCTTAAAACTGCGTAGGCTTGTATTCAAGGGGAACAGTGTCTGACAAAATAAAACCACTGAGTCTAACGATATACACTTCCAGAGAGATAAGAGCACAACATCTAAAGAAAGGTATTCCGTTCCTACATGCACATCTTTGAAAACCAGAGAAATCAAAACATGTTGCTGGGTAGCACTCATTACTACGTTGCTCCGGTCTGTGGTTGCTGCCATATTACAAATCCGCTAAGTATGCTCTTTAGATGATAGTCGAGTCGTAGTTGCTCAAGTTGTTATTAATATTTGACAACGACCCTCCTGAGACCACCCAGTGTGCGAGGTTTCCACCTCCACCGTGGCATTGTAAGTTTTAACAAGTTCTAAGAACAATCATTCGGGTACACCCCAGCGTGAATATTTCTTATTTTCTGAAACGCTTTCGTCGATATTTCCAGTCTGTGTTTTCTAGTCCCTTTAATTCATCAACGTTGTTTGTTTTACATGTCAAATAAAAAAAGTCGTCTTTCACTTTCAGTCTTTCATTTCCTAACCTAATTTTGTCGGCGTCTTCTGGTTTAATTCGACAATACTCAATTACCCACCTTCTTTTCCTTTTGTTGATGTTCGTCTTTTATTACTTAGATAATACTATTTATTCTACTTAATCTGTATTCCAAGATTTTTGTCTATTAATACAAGAATAAAATGTCACCGTCAAACCACAAAATTTCTATTTCATCTCCCTAAATGTTGGTGCTCTTCCGAAATTTCTCTTTCTCAATGAACAGATTTAACTACAAGGAGGTTGACTAAGACTTTGTCTCGCTAACGTCTTAGTCTTCCCCCCCATGTCATTCGACTGTATAACTGCAGTCCATGTTCAGTACAAGTTGTACATAACAATTCGCTCCCTGTATTTTATCCCTGTTACCTTAAGAATGCCAAAGAGTGTGAGCGACTCAGCATTGTCAAGAGCTTTGTCAAAATCTACAAACGCTATTGAAGTCGATTTGCATTTCTCCAGTTGTGCCTTTACTCTGCCTTCTGAGAGAGACGCATCGTCTTAACATAACTGGAACCAGACAGTAGGCGGCAGAACATCGTCCCAATAATGTACAGTTGTTAAATTATCTTCGAGAGTGATGGGAGGCATCCGACATCCGTACATACTGCCCCAATACATGACATACCCACTTACCTGCTGCTGAGCTCTCTTTGCCTCTTTTTTTAACATTCTGAAAGATTTTTAAACACGTACATCAGTACACACTGTCCGATTAAAAAGTTTCGAGCCTGACTCTACTCCAGGCGTATAAGCTACATCGGCGCATTAATTACGGTAGCAACTTGAACAAACAACTGTAAACAACAGATGTGCATTTGACCAGTCATCTGTGAGCAGGCAGTGCTAAGTAGTCGACGTGCGCCTGTAGTGTATCAACGTTCTTGTGCCACAAATCGTAACGGAACAACATCTCTACATGAAATGTACAAGACATTCTCCAGAATGTTTTGAAGAAGAGAAAAGTATGTACCAAGTTTGTCCCAAAATCACTGACTTCCGAACAAAAACAACGAACTTGTAGTGAGAAGCGACTTACTGAAATGCAAAACCCAGACAATTCTTACCTGGAAAAAATCATTCCGAGTAACGAGACTTGGCGTTATCGACACGAGCCTACCACAAAAGAGTAAAACGCGGAAATTCACATGAAGGATCACCGCTTTGACAACGCAACCGACATTCAAGCAAAGGTGATGCGCGAGTTGAACAATATCTCCAAGAAGGACTTTTCTGACCAAAAATGTCCAAATTGAGTCTCCGGATCGCTTTTCTTTATTTCATCAACGAGTTGGGGCCAGCTGCCTATCTTCAGACCTATTCCCAAAAATTTTAAATTACAATTCGTTCATTTTACACGTGGTAAAAAAATTTACCTTGAGAAAGCGTCAAACTTCTTAAGTTATCAGTTAGACCCTATACTAAAAGAGCTGAGTAACACAATTTGTGACAATTGCAGAGTAACCTGTCGAATACGAAACTTGAAGTTCACTGTGATAACTAGCCACACACTAGTTTTCTGCGGCTTTTTGAAAGATGTTTTAAAGAATGCTGATTGGTGTAGCACCTACAGCACTGGAAAGCGCCGTCTATTTGCAGAGAGTAGTCTGATGAAATTCTTAAAAAATACTCATAACCGTAACACTGGTGGGATTTAATAAAACTCTGCCCGAGCAGGCCTCGGAAGTTCCAACGGTACCAACCGACAACCGTGTCATTTTCAACCGATGGTAGTCATTGGATGCGGATATAGAGGGGCATGCGGTCAGCATACCGCTCTTCCGGCCATTGTCAGTTTTCATGACCAGAGCCGCTACTTCTCCATTATGTAGCTCCTCAGTTGGCCAACCCGCTTGCCAACAGCGCTCGGCAGACCCGGAGTCCAAGTGCTGGCCGAGCACGACACCGCTTAACGTCGTTGACCTTGTGGGAACCAGTCTTACCACTCCGGAAGGCCGTTGGTGGAATTTGATGGCATTAAAGTAATTTGAAACAATTTTATCAATTATTTGTGGGCCTCAAAAGTGTCCTCCATGGATTTAAAGAATAAATTAAAGATGTTCTTAAATGTAGCATATGAAACATAGATGAGGAGATTATTATTAAAAACTTTAAAACAACTTTAAAACATACAAAAAATATTTTCTCCTCTTTCCATTTGGCGATCGTAAGGCCAGTAGTACTCAGAAGAGCCGTCAATGGAGAGAAATAATTCATACTTAAAAACCTTCCTAAGCGTAAAACGTAAGACATTAAATCAGGACTATAACATCATTAAAAACCCTAAAAGAAGCTATAGAAAATTCTAAAAATATCATCTCTTCTTCTTATTTGTCGATCGTAGACTTAGATTCTGCTGCGCCAGGCCGAACATCGCGCCACTTTAAAGTTCCCTATGCCGTGTCCATTTCTGAGCATTTCACATTGTTGTGTGAACCTTCAGTGCGTAGTACTCAAGTACGAAAGGGGAGGGGGCAGAGACACCTGATAAGAGCGTCTGAAGCTGGTTTCTTTGGCTGAATCTGTTATAAGAAAGCAAATTCAACTATTATCACAGTGGCCGTGTGTTAATCTTATTCTGTCTTCTTAATAAATCTGTATTCATTTTCAGATTAAGAAATATGATACAGGCATCTCTAGTCCATAGCTATGCCGTTGTCCCACTGCTCCAGGAGCGACCTAAATAAGAGTCTACGTCACACAACAAGTGCTTGCTTAACAACAAAAGTTCAGCGTTTACTACCAGTGAACTTGAAATGCGAACACTTTAGGTTATGCCTTGCCGCGACTGTTGTGAAATATCAATTGAAACTACGAGTTACTGTAGTCAGCCACACTTTAACTTCATCTCTATTATGTGTTTCGAATGATTACACCTTCATCACCAGGTGGATTTGTACTGACTAATAAGACATGTCTTAGACATTGGCAGCACAAAATTGTTGGAAATCGTCTGAGGTGAATTGTGGTCCATTATCTGCGACAGTGACCTCTGGAAGACTTTTAAGACATAAAGTAGTAGACAATGCAGTAATGGTGGATGCATGGGGACAACAAAAGGAACTTCTAATAGGCGCATATTACAGTCACTGCGTTTTCCAGAACGAACCTGCGTAATCAATATGAATGCACTGAAGTGGTTCGGACGGGCGTGGCCACTCAAAAAGAGGTTTGTAGGGGAGCTTATTAATGCTCCACATAAACTTTGCAACGACGTGTCATTCGCTCAGTCTGAGCGTCCATTCCATGCCAAGTACAATGATATCTGGCTAGCTGCTTAGTGCGGAATACGTCCGAATGGGTGTGGTGCAATAATGCAGGGAGTGAGGAATCACAATACGCACTTCGTCGCTCTCTGTATGCAACAGCAGATCACGTGATTCTGTGGACAGCACGTGACGACACGAAAAACAGCGACCCGCCAGTGGGTGAGGGACTTCTTCCAAACTGCGTGGCCACGTATCGTGCAAGTATCGCAAAACAACCTGAAGAGCTTCGTTAGATGCAATTGCTGCGACAACACGTCGTAAATCGAGAGGAAAACTTTTAAGACATTCAGAATACTGTGAATCGGTGTGAAAACATGATTCCTCAGATGAATCAAACGCTGTATCGATAGCGACCGGTAGCCGACACGAATCGTCGTTAGAATGTTGAGCTGTGGGCCTGTACAACAATTCATACTGCTAATTGGACAATATCAGAGCCTAACGCTGCAATTTTTGCTGTCTTGAAGGCATGACAGGGTTGGCAGGATTGAACAAAGCCGTAAAAGGCAGATGATCTGTCAGCAAATAAAACTTCCGATCGTACGAATACGAGTGATGCTTCGTAGTACCAGTTTTCCAAACTGACTGTAGTTACACTGCGCTATGCTAGAAGTTTCGGAATAAAAACGAATAGGTCTATCAGAAAGACCAATTTTATGGGAGAACTCAGCTCTCACCCCGTAACAAGATAACACTACGGGCTTCACTGGGGCAAAATGAATCAAGCATCGACGACATAACAGTGCGTTATCTAACTGCTGAAATGCGTTCTGGCATTCTCTGGACCACACTAAAGGCACATTATTCCGGTGCAACCGGTTGAACGGCGCAGCATTTTGTGCAGAATTAAAAAAAAAAATTGAGTGTGTGCAATAGGTGAACAGAACTTAAAAACAACAAGGCGTCCGGAGAAGATCAAATAGTGGACGAACTATGGAAAAAGACTGACAAAAATGCAGTTACATCCCTAAAGCGTGTTTTCGATCAAATCTGGAAAGAAGAAGAGATCCCCGCAGAATGGAGAACAGCTCTCATCCACCCTATCCACAAGAAAGGTTTGAAGACAGACCCCAACAATTACAGAGGAATATCACTGCTGGATATAACGTACAAGATTCTTTCTAAAGTCCTTTTGAACAGGGCAGAGCCGCAATTGGATCCGCAAATCGGGGAATACCAGGGAGGTTTTAGAAAGGGTAGATCATATTCGGAACAAATACTAAACCTCAAAAACATTATGGCGTACCAAAAATCAAGGGCAAAGACATACGTAATCTCCTTCATTGATTTCAAAAAAGCATATGATTCGATTGATAGAGAATCTCTGTTATCAGTCCTGGAAGAAATTGGTTTGGATAAGAAAACAACTAATATTATAAAAGCGACCCTTACAAATACATTTTCGAAAGTTAAATTTATGGGCGAACTATCGGGACCCTTTGAAATTAAAACGGGAGTGCGACAGGGCGATGGGCTCTCACCGTTGCTGTTCAATTGTGCGCTTGAGAAAGTAGTCAGAGAATGGAACACAAATATTAAGAGTGGTATAAGCCTGGGTTGCAAAAAGAAGAACCTTGAAGTAAATTGCATTGCTTTTGCAGATGATATGGCCCTGTTTGTTGAAACAATGGAAGAAGCACGGGAGCAAATCATTGAACTAAAGAAACAAGCAGCTAAAGTTGGTCTTCACATCTCCTCTGAAAAAACTAAGATATTGACAAACATCAAGCATTCATGTAAATACCTCAAAGTTCAAGAACAGAAGATTGAAATAGTAAAAGAATTCAAATATCTCGGAGAATGGATTAATTGGAAAGATGGGGAAAGCAAAGCAATGGAATCCAGAAAAAATAAACTTGAATTGGCCTTCCACTAACAAATAATACATACAACAAAAAATCCCTTTCATGGGGGTCCAAAATTACACATTACAAGACAGTGATTAAGCCAGAAGCACTGTATGCAGCAGAAACACTTAACATGAATTTCAAAGGCCAAATGGAGAAACTTGAGGCAAAGGAAACAAAAATTTTAAGAAAAATCATTGGGCCAAAATTTCAAAACAATAAGATTATATACATCAAAAATGAAACTCTCTACAAAAAAATTGAAAAGCTTTCAGATTCTATGCGAAAAAGGAGAATAAATTTTTATGGTCATCTTCTCAGAATGAATTCCAACAGATTAACTAAACAAATATTTGACTTCTTCCGTAACCGCAAAACGAAGCCCAACAGGTTTAAAGAAACTGAGAAAGACCTAGTGGAATTAAATATTTCAGAAAATTCACTTATTGATCGAACTGCTAAATTAATTACTAAAGATGAAAACATAAGGTTCCAAGACAAATCCACACAAAAGTCCAAATCCTTCATCTCGGAAAAAGAGAGGAGAAGAAGATCAGAAAGAATGAAGAAATACTGGGCCCTAAGAAAAGAGCAACGCACAAAGAAATGATTGATCCAGCGTACCCCAAAGAGGGTGAAACGAAAGAAGAAGAAAGGTGAACCGTCCCATGACTGATTGGAGCTCCCTAATGTCGGGGCACCGGCAGATCTGTACAAAATTTTTACTATTGTAATAAATTTATTTAAATAAGACAGATGTATTAGTGTTGTAGTTGTTGTGGTCTTCAGTCCTGAGACTGGTTTGATGCAGCTCTCCATGCTACCCTATCCTGTGCAAGCTTCTTCATCTCCCAGTTCCTACTGCACCAACATCCCTCTGAATCTGCTTAGTGTATTCATCTCTTGGTCGCCCTCTACGATTTTTACCCTCCACGCTGCCCTCCAATACTAAATTGGTGATCCCTTGATTCCTCAGAACATGTCCCACCAACCGATCCCTTCTTCTAGTCAAGTTGTGCCACAAACTCCTCTTCACCCCAATTCTGTTCAATTCCTCCTCATTAGCTATGTGATCTACCCACCTAATCTTCAGCATTCTTCTGTAGCACCACGCTTCGAAAGCTTCTATTCACCTCTTGTCCAAACTATTTATCGTCCATGTTTCACTTTCGTACATGGCTACACTCCATACAAATACTTTCAGAAATGACTTCCTGAGACTTAAATCTATACTCGATGGTAACAATTTTCTCTTCTTCAGAAACACTTTCCTTGCTATTGCCAGTCTACATTTTATATCCTCTCTACTTTGACCATCATCAGTTATTTTGCTCCCCAAATAGCAAAACTCCTTTACAACATTAAGTGTCTCATTTTCTAATCTAATTCCCTCAGCATCACCCGACTTAATTCGACTACATTCCATTATCCTCGTTTTGCTTTTGTTGATGTTCATATAATATTCTCCATTCAAGACACTATCCATTCCGTTCAGCTGCTCCTCCAGGTCCTTTCCTGTCTCTTCGAAGAACTTTGATGTCTCTGATAGAATTACAATGTCATCGGCTAACCTCAAAGTTTTTATTTCTTCTCCATGGATTTCAATACATACCCCGAAATTTTCTTTTGTTTCCTTCACTGCTTGCTCAATATACAGATTGAATAACATCGGGGAGAGGCTACAACCCTGTCTCACTCCCTTCCCAACCACTGCTTCCCTTTCATGTCCCTCGACTCTTATAACTGCCATCTGGTTTCTGTACAAACTGTAAATAGCCTTTCGCTCCCTGTATTTTACTCTTGCCACCTTCAGAATTTGAAAGAGAGTATTCCATTCAATATTGTCAAAAGCTTTCTCTAAGTCTACAAATGCTAGAAACGTAGGTTTGCCTCTCTTTAATCTAGCTTCTAAGATAAGTCGTAGGGTCAAATGGTTCAAATGGCTCTGAGCACTATGGGACTCAACTGCTGTGGTCATAAGTCTCCTAGAACTTAGAACTACTTAAACCTAACTAACCTAAGGATATCACACACATCCATGCCCGAGGCAGGATTCAAACCTGCGACCGTAGCGGTCGTGCGGTTCCAGACTGTAGCGCCTTTAACCGCTCGGCCACCGCGGCCGGCTAGTCGTAGCGTCAGTATTGCCTCACGTGTTCCAACCTTTCTACGGAATCCAAACTGATCTTCCCCGAGGTCGGCTTCTACCAGTTTTTCCATTCGTCTGTAAAGAATTCGCGTTAGTATTTTGCAGCCGTGATTAATTAAACTGATAGTTCGGTAATTTTCACATCTGTCAACACCTGCTTTCCTTGGGACTTGAATTATTATATTCTGCTTGAAGTCTGAAGGTATTTCGCCTGTCTCAAACATCTTGGTCACCAGATGGTAGAGTGTTGTCAGAACTGGCTCTCCCAAGGCCGTCAGTATTTCTAATGGAATGTTGTCTACTCACGGGGCCTTGTTTCGACTTAGATCTTTCAGTGCTCTGTCAAACTCTTCAAACTTAGTATGAAAATAAAACGTTGTAAAAAAAATTTTGCAAAATTGGTTCCATTCCATGCTGGGTGGCTGGTACAGCAACCGGTTATGAATTTCTTATAACAGGACATTCTTGGCTGCAAATTGTTTTTATCTATTTATAGGCAATGACGCGTGTGGGCCTTGTGGGGCATCTCCAGATTAACGTACGCAGTGTGTGGTGAGCCACCACACTACCTTCAGTGCCAGCATAAACTGTCGACGCAAGAGCAACTGTTGTACCTCCTACGAAAGGTGTAAGAAACAAGGCGTAGCGCACGGCAGTGTGAACGTACGGTTTCTCGGTGTTCTCGGAGTTATTTGTGCTACAGCACACGACTGCGCCGTCTCTGGAGCCGCAACAACGATGACAGAATGAGAAACGCTGCCAGACTGCACCGTGCTCCCTCGCCATTTCGTTCCGCAGGATACAGCCTGTGGAGGAATGCGACGCCCGGCAGCCCGTTCCAGGAGCGATCACTGCCGGCGGAGGCGGCGCCCGGCGTATCCCGCTGCAGCCAGCGCAGCGCAGCGTACGGGGATCCGTTGTCGTCTACTACACACCGCCAGGAACGAAGCGGGCGGTGTGGCGCGTTAAGGAAATTGGATTCGCGGCAGACACCTGCAAAACGTGGCGTCGCCCCCCGCGCTTCCATCCGCGATCCTGCAATATTAACGAGCGCCGCTGTCGGCCCAGCCGTCACGAGGCGACGCGATACGTGCCCCACCCGGTAATTCCCTCATAAAGCGCACCCGCATTCCAGCGGTGGACGGCCGTCCTCTCTGAAGCGGTGTCACCCCTCGGTTTCCATCATAAACTTAATGGATTAAGCCTTTATAGCGCTGTAAAGCCGCCTACATGACCATTTCTTTTGTTTTCGCAGTACTAGAGTAGTGCAGAGTTGCGACCGTTTATTGCGGCATCCCGCAGTTCGTAATACAAGTATCGACTGCAGTCATGGCTCAACACCTCTCAAGTCAAGGAACAAATTAGTTTTAATAGGTTTCTGATGTCTTGACCTCAGTTATATTCCACTGGTTTATGAATAATTCTATCTTGGATGATGCTTTGGTTAAACTCATGTTCGGGGTGAAAGGGTTTTAATTACACTACTGGCCATTAAAATTGCTACACAAAGAAGAAATGCAGATGATAAACGGGTATTCACTGGACAAATATATTATACTAGAACTGACATGTGATTACATTGTCACGCAGTTTGGGTGCATAGATCCTGAGAAATCAGTACCCAGAACGACCTTCATACGCCTGAGCATTGAGTCAAACAGAGCTTGGATGACGTGTACAGGTACAGCTGCCCATGCAGCTTCAACACGATACCACAGTTCATCAAGAGTAGTGAATGGCGTATTATGACGAGCCAGTAGTAGCTGGGCCACCATTGACCAGATTGACGTTTTCAATTGGTGAGAGATCTGGAGAATGTGCTGGCCAGGGAGGCAGTCCAACATTTTCTGTATCCAGGAAGGCCCGTACAGGACCTGCACCATGCGGTCGTGCATTATCCTGCTGAAATGTAGGGTTTCGCCGGGATCGAATGAAGGGTAGAGCCACGGGTCGTAACACATCTGAAATGTAAAGTCCACTGTTCAAAGTGCCGTCAATGCGAACAAGAGATGACCGAGACGTGTAACCAATGGCACCCCATACCATCACGCCGGGTGATACGCGAGTATGGCGATGACGAATACACGCTTTCAATGAGCGTACACCGCGATGTCACCAAACACGGATGCGACCATCATGATGCTGTAAACAGAACCTTGATTCATACGAGAAAAATGACTTTTGCCATTCGTGCACCCAGGTTCGTCGTCGAGTACACCATCGCAGGCGCCTCTGTCTGTGATGCAGCGTCAAGGGTAACCGCAGCCATGGTATCCGAGCCGATAGTCCATGCTGCTGCAAACGTCGTCGAACTGTTCGTGCAGATGGTTGTTGTCTTGCAAACATCCCCATCGGTTGACTCAGGGAGCGAGACGTGGCTGCACGATCCGTTACAGCTATGCAGATAAGATGCTTGTCATCTCGACTGCTAGTGGGATCCAGCACGGCGATCCGTATTACCCTCCTGAACCTACCGATTCCATTCCTGCTAACAGTTAGTAAATCTCGACCAACGCGAGCATCAATGTCGCGATACGATAAACTGCAATCGCGATAGGCTACAATCCGACGTTTCTAAAAAAAAAAGGTTCAAATGGCTCTGAGCACTATGGCCGGCCGGGGTGGCCAAGCGGTTAAAGGCGCTACAGTCTGGACCGCGCGGCTGCTACGGTCGCAGGTTCGAATCCTGCCTCGGGCATGGATGTGTGTGATGTCCTTAGGTTAGTTAGGTTTAAGTTGTTCTAAGTTCTAGGGGACTGATGACCTTAGAAGTTAAGTCCCATAGTGCTCAGAGCCTTTTCAACCATTTTTTTGGGCACTATGGGACTTAACTGCTGAGGTCATCAGTCGCCTAGCACTTAGAACTACTTAAACGTAACTAACCTAAGGACATCACACACATCCATGCCCGAGGCAGGATTCGAACCTGCGACCGTAGCGGTCGTGCCGTTCCAGACTGTAGCTCCTAGAACCACTCGGACGTTTATCAAAGTCGGAAACGTGATGGTAAGCATTTCTCCTCCTTACACGAGGCATCACAACAACGTTTCACCAGGCAACGCCGGTCAACTGCTGTTTGTGTATGAGAAGTCGGTTGGAAAGTTTCCTCACGTTAGCACGTTGTAGGTGTCGCCAACGGGGCCATCCTTGTGTGAACGCTCTGAAAAGCTAATCAATTGCTTATCACAACATCTTCTTCCTGTCGGTTAAATTTCGCGTTTGTAGCAAGTGATCTTCGTGGTGTAGCACTTTTAATGGCCAGTAGTGTACATAAGGCAGTCTGGGATATTTATCTTATACTACCGATGGAATTGATGGATGGGGTTTCAAGAACGCGCCTTCTCAAATTGTTTGAAAGCCCTGAATACGGGATAAATATTAAGAAAACCGACGTACTGCAGGGACAGATTCCTGACTGGAAATGGAGCAAAAAATGTCCTATGAACACGTGTCCATAAATGCATCATTGCCACGGTAGATGGTGCTGTCCAATGAAAGTTGCTCTAACCACGTGCCGTTTCTGTAGACCCAGATGGCGATTATGCCATCTGATGAAGCCAGTTCTGGTAAAGGTTGCCTTATCGGTAAAGAGAACTGACGGCATAAATCCCATCACTGTATTATCGCGAAATATGGGAGAAAATGTCACAGAAATGATACAGGGTTTGGGATGGACATCATTAAAAGAAAGGCGTTTTTCGTTGCGACGGAATCTTCTCACGAAATCCCAATCACCAACTTTCTCCTCCGAATGCGAAAATATTTTGTTGACTCCGACTTACATAGCGAGGAACGATCACAAAGATAAAATAAGGGAAGTCAGAGCTCTTACGAAAAGATATAGGTGTTCATTCTTCCCGCGCGCTATACGAGATTGGAATAATAGAGTATTCTGAAGGTGGTTCGATGAACCCTCTGCCACGCACTTAAATGTGATTTGCAGAGTACTCATGTAGATGTAGATGTAGATAATCTGGTGCAAAATCCATCGACAAAATCCTTCCCGTAAAGGGAAATCAGCTGCTGATAAATCTCGCTCTCATTGCAGGTGATAGGGATAGTAGCAGTTGCCGTGCACGATACATATAATCATAGTTTGCTTTACGCTATGTTGGCGGGTCAGTTGCCTGGAGCCTGGACTAGGTTTCGTCTCAGTATTCTGTAGAACACGGTCCTCCAGGTGTACGCAAAGTCCGCCATATCCCTCCATGTCTGAAAGGACCCATTATCACACGAACGTCCAAAAATTGCTTGAAATGCTGTGTGTCGTGGTTGGTGTCTGCGAGGGGACTGGTTTTGGCACAGCGGTGCTGCTCTCGTCCATTTCCATCTGCTTGGCAGTACGCAAGCAACATCTCGGCTTGTTCCCGACATGAATACCGGACATTCTGCTACTTACAGAACGCACAGTCAGTCACACCGTCTGCAACACACGAATAACACACAGAAAATGGTCAGGAAGTCTTTTCTGAAAGTATTTGTATCGAGTGTAGCCATGTATGGAAGTGAAATGTGGGCGATAAATACTTGACACAAGAAGAGAATAGAAGTTTTGGAAATGTGAAGCTACAGAAGAATGATGAAGATTAGATGGGTAGATCACATAATTAATGAGGAGGTATTGGACAGAATTGGAAAGAAAAGAAATTTGCGACACGACTTGACTAGAAGAAGGAATCGGTTGGTAGAGCATATTCTGAGGCACCAAGGGATCACCAATTTAGTATTGGAGAGCAGCGTGGAGAGTAAAAATTGTAGAGGGGGACCAAGAGATGAATACAATACACAGATTCAGAAGGATGTAGGTTGCAGTAGGTACTGAGTGGTGAAGAAGCTTGCACAGGATAGAGTAGCATGGAGAGCTACATCAAACCAGTCTCTGGACTGAAGACTACAACAACAAAAAAGCTGTCAAAAATTGTTTGTTAACGGACAGTTGGCTTCGTGTATCCTATCGTCACTCAGCGGCCTCTTCGAATGTATTATTTTCGACCACTCAAAAGTTCTGTTGTATATACATTTCTTTTGTAAAGAAATAACTTTTTGTAAAAAATTGTAAAGTGATTTCCATGAACAATTTACTGATGACATCATTTTATACGATGTGACGATGAAAACTTAGTTGTAAAGAAACGAATGCAGCGTGTGCAACGTATCCATCCCCGCCTAGCGATTTAGTCCACCTGGCTTCCAACTTTTCCTTTGTTAATAGTTTGTACTTGTCTCGCGATTGAGAATGTTCACGAGATACAATATATCTAATAAACAATTTGGTATGACTGATGTAACGTAATATTCCACTCATTATACTATGTCTCTAATCAACGGTGAAGTGTAACAACCTTCCACATCTTATACCGGTTTTGTGTTGTATTTTATACCCTTTCCTAATGGCGAAATGTCGACAATCGTAAGGCGATTTTGCAAATAATAGAAAGTGTGCTCAAAATATCAGAAAGTTATCAAAGCGCGTCCAAATGGCCGTTTCGCCTCATAACATTTTGAAGCAAATTGCAGCAAATTAGTTTATTTACATGCACGATCTTCGGGTACGTACGACTTTTGCGCTTAGCCTTGACTAAAATAGTATTTATTTTTGTCTTCAGTTAACAGGCAGTGCAACAGGCTACCCAGAGTTGTACATGTCTTGTCAAGGAAAGGACAGGTACTTTATTGCAGTTTCCATAGTAAAGTGTCACATCATCAACAACTTTAATCTTAGCACAATTCAGTGCACCTTTAACCCATACGGACAAAGACTCTGATTCATTTACTTTACTACGATTCCTTGTCCTAAGAACCAACGGCATTGTAGACATGAAAGATGAACCACGATCTCTGTTATACACTTCATATATCTAAAATGTACGATAAGCAATTACTTCTGGGCTGTTAAAAGTCTCCAGCCCCGATACACTTTCCACTTTACCGCCAAGAACTAGAGCCACAGTGACGTTTCTGGTAAGACGGTGTCAGTCGTCGAGCAGCCGCATATCCAGTAGCATCGACACAGATCAGTAATGCCGCGTTATTTTAGGAGGAGAAGGCGCACGCGCCTTACAGAGTATAAAGTTACTACGAAGAGCGGAGTAGGTGTGCAAGTTATTCTTCATGGTCCTTCAGTGTTTTGAGGTTGCGTACTGGGTTACTGTGGGTCTAATTCGTAGTGGTAAAGTGGAGACTGTATCAGGACTAGAGACTTTGAACAGCCGAGAAGTTATTGCTTATCGTACATTTCAGATATGTGAAGTGTATAACAGAGATGTTGGTTCATCTTACTATATCACTACAATACCGCTGGTTCTCAGGGCAAGGAATCGTCGTAAAGAAAATGAATCAGAGTCTGTATCGGTATGGGTTAAAGGTGCACTGAATTGTGCTCAGATTAAAGTTGTTGGTGACGTGACACATTACTATAGAAACTGAAATAAAGTACCTGCGATGAAGCTGAATGGTTCGTTCGAACGTTCTAAAGCCACATACAGGAACTCCATTCCTCCCATACACGAGAGAAAACTCCAAAGGTTTTTCTGCCCTCCTAATCATCCTTTCTACGTGAAGGGAAGTCGCCGGCAGAGAATTCGCCGGCAGATTTGTTACACGGACGTATCCTATTACATCATTTGCGACCACCGCGGACACAATTCGTTCAGCCGGGTCACACGAAGAAGCAGCGTTTGGAGTGCAGAGAAGTTCCGCAAGCCATCGGACCTCCTTCTTACGTCATCCGAGATTCCGTTGAGCTGCAGAAGCGCCACCAAAACCAGCTGCAGCGCGCTCCTGAGTATTTCAGTGACTCTACAGCAGAATGTTTGTCCGCAGACCCGTCACGTCGCTGCCGTCGCTTCCCTCTCTCTACCAGTCAAGGCTGGCACCATCCACGGTGGTGTCCATGAAGATCGACGCGCTGTCGCTGCCACTAACGGTGCCGACGTTCTGGGCCCGACGGAGCTCCGCCCCCGGGACGGTCACCACGTCTTCCCGGACGACAGCTTTGCTGTTCAACCGACCACACGGCCGGGACTCGCTAGGTGGATACCGGGGTGCGGCCAGTGAGCAGCCATTGGTTGGAACACTCCCTCTCTGCTCATCTGCCTCCGCATTCTGCCTCCCTACACCCCTTCCCCCCCTCCCCCCGCTCAACGCCGTCGCCCCGTCGTCATGTGCGCCTGCCCTACACAACGGCGGTGTGAAGAAGATTTCTTAGGTGCGGGGTGGGAGAGAGGGGAGAATTGTGCTGTCGTCCGTAGAGCGGGGGCCAAAGCTAGGTTGACACCTAACAACGAATCCACTGAAAAGTATAGTCGCTGCATGCAGAACTGATGAATGAACAACGCCACTGCAATCGATGGTCTCCTTATGGCTGAGCAGAGGAACGCTCGGACCAGTTCACAGTCAACTATCAAGACGACAGTATCGGCCACCAGTACATTATATGCGTTATGGAGAACTTAATGTTGTAATATTAGTATACGCTCAATAGTAAATGCCTGATGGCCTAAAGTTATCGAACAATTGTAAAGTAAAAGAAATGAACCATCGCATAGCAGCGACGGAGTCTATTATTCTTTATCTTTGCCGTTCTTGCGCGGTGCCTGTAAATCTCTATGTACATCTATCGATTAATAGTATAAAAAAGAATTCTGTTATTTCAAGACAAATGAGGCTTTTGGCGCCTCACCTTTTACTGTTGGTATTCTATGAAAGGCGGACGCGGACTTGCTGCGTTCCGCAACTGTATTTTATATTTTATGTGAAAATATTGAGTGAATATGCTAATTGTTATTTTTTTCAATCAGAAAACATGTAGTTTCTTGTAACTGATTACGAACAGACAGCATCAAGAGGACATTTTGACTGTTATGTATAAAGTATTTAACCACAATGGTCATCTATTGTAATTTAATATGAAAAGAAATTACTATCACGCTGATGGGCCGAACGCAGCATGAGGCAGAAGGAACATTATCGTTTTTCTATTATTATTTCTGAGCCAATTATTTTTATTGTGTAGTGTTGCATTTCTTTTAAAGTCTATTAATCTTCTGGTCCCTTAGTGTTGTTCCGGGTATGACTACATCGCGAATATAAAAATGCACAGAAATGATAATGTTTCTCTTAGTCAGGTATTCAATGCTCAACGTATGTTATTATAATAGTGTAATCAATCCCTGATTCTGTTGGCAAGTGGCCCACCTAAATATTCACTTTTTCGACATTAAAAAAAAAGTAACAAATACTTTTTATTTTCGTCCCCCAAGAGCAACGCTACAATGTGAACATCTTCATGTGAAGATTCTTGTAAATATGTCTGTATCAAGTGATACTTCAGTATTCAGAGACCGTTGTAAATACGGTGAACATTCCTGTGGAAATGAATTTATACAGAGTTAGGTAAATTTTCATATCTATAGTGTAATATGGTGAACCAGTATTTTACGTGTTACAGTTACACTCCGGCTCCTTCCGCAGCAAACCGAAGACCCCACCGTTGCGCTCGCGAGTGTACTTCTGTTCGGCATAACAGTACCGGTGCCATAGCCGACCTGCAGGCAATGCCAATGTGAAATTCGTGGAACCTGTTCCTTACAGAGGATGATCCTACGTGTTCCATATGGAATCAAATCGAGGGTTTTTGGAATGACGTCCATCAGCTTCTTCACATCACACGACAAATTATGTCCGAAACGATAGGATTTGTCTGAAATTTAGACTGTCAGCGTCGTAATCTAAGCCACAGCTTCAAAATCGTTGACGACAAGCTCCTAATGAGTTGCGCTAGGGCTGTAGAAGACTGGATAGTTGAGTTCGTCGCACAACTCCTGCCCCCCTGCTGCAGTCCGTGCACGCGACTGTCAGGCTGAAAGTTGTGTACCTGTTCGCCAAAAACCTATCCTACTCCCTGTCTGTGACGCTCGCAAGCCCCTTTCTGTTTCCTCGTCGTATTGAAAACTTGAAAGACAGTCACTTTGCAGACCCCTCTGAGGTGTGAATAGGTGCTTCCATCTATATCAGCAGACTTCGATGATTGCAGCACCTTTATTAAGGTAGCTCAGAGTTTATTCGTTAGAGACCCACCACGTAGTAAGTAGGACTCGCCTCGGCCGAAATATTCTTTATTAGAGGCTACCTCTTTCTGAAGAGTGATCGACCACCTACTGGAATTTGACTGTGGATAACCGTTGTCTCAAAGCATAGGATCTTCACGGTCAGCTTCCTGTAGACAGGATAATTTCTATTCTGAAACCGTGTAGTCTATAATAAAACAAAATATGACACAGGCGAATATTATTTACTGTTAAGAATAGTGGAATAGTGTGTTGCGAGAAATACAGATCACAATCAGACGTATAAAGTTTTATTTGCTTCAGTTTCATAAGCAAAATATAACACAACGTTCCGTCTCGGTGAGTGAGCAACAAGTCTGCATCAGATGCTGGAAAGCAGTGATAGTAAACGTAAATTGTCCAATTGGGATTTATCTTAGTTTCCCATTTTCCCTTACGAAGACTGAAAGCATACCCAGGAAAAATGAAATCGCCTACATAGGTTAATGATTACCTATAACAAAGATCTCGACAGTAAAGAGAAAGTAAATTTGCTCGACTTTTAACAGTTTCTGGAAGTTATCAAAGAAGCACCTTGGTGTGCAAAATTTGGTCATCTCCGTCTTCAGTTAAGTATCTGGCATGAGTTAGGATTTTAAAATACTAGAACCTTTGCATGATGCTACATTCCGGGACGCCCTGTCGACAGCATGGATCGTTTAGCTAAAATTGCGGGTGCCCTTCCTACATCGAATATCTTGTACAGTGGAACACAATGTGATGGCCTATTTCTGGGTGGATGAATGGCGGAGATACGTCGGTCAGCACCATTAATTTAATTGAAACATATAAAGGACTACGGTATTATCATTTTATATATCTTTATTGTGTTGCGTGTAGGGTGTATGATTTAACCGATATATGCAACTGACGTAATGTAACCAGAATAGTTGAGAAACATACTCATATGCCACATTATTACTTATAAAGTTCAAAGTAACGTACGGTGCAACAGAATAAGACCTTATAGAATGAAGTTAACATAAATTTACCATTGGACAGCAGCTATATAAAGACACGCTGTTATACAATAAGATGCAGTTCATTTCAATATCCAAAATTCAATTGAGAATGTCGTTTCGTCTTAACAAGCTATAAATTTACTGTGACCTGAGAAACTACATTTGTCAAGTCCAAAGCTATGGTAATTCCGAAGAATCTAATGCACAATAATACAGCTACTTCTTAAGCACATTAGACATTTTCACTGCTGCCCTGTTTAATGCTTTCCTTCTTAGAACTTGAGAGTCAATAACTGAGGAAGAGACCGGTAAAGTTCACACCGAGCAACACCTGCTGTCGAACTGTTACATCTGAAATTGGTCGCCAGGTTCTCTAGGACAATTACATCTGTTCTGCTTTAACCAGCTGGATATCAGAAGTTTCTTTCTCGTGGTTTTTCTGTTGTAGTAAAGACAAAGATGGTGAAACAAACAGTGGCTACCTATCTTCACATCATTACAAGATGTCTTTGCCCATTGCACCAGCAAAATTTTTATGTATTACTAGCATGTCAGTTCGGTTCCGAATTTCTCCTTAAATTAGCAAGAGACCGCATATTTTAAACTAATGAACCGAAGAGAATACTGAAATTTGTGGCTTCGCAATTTAATTTTAAATCATACGTGAAATAGCAGAACTACATTTAACATTAGTTGCCGGTTTAAAATTGTGTATGTTACAGTCCTATTATTCTATTATAACTAGAAGTCATTCGTATAAATCTTTTGATTAATCCTTATAAATAATTTTTGTTCTTAAACAGAACTCCCTCAGTCATTAAACACGCAAAATGGAAGAATTGCATGGAAAAAAACAGACTTCCTCAATTAAAATACATCTACACAATACTGAACTAATGTACTGTATTTAAAAAAGTCAGAAACAGAAAGGAAGCTGAATTATCCCATACAAAACTGGAAAGAACGATGTATTACCTTGCTATGCTGCGCTTGAAAAATGGTGTACAGGTTCTGATCTGCATATCGCAGCGTTTAAGTTGTCCAAAGAAAACCAATCCACGGCCCACCTCAAATCAACTATTCGGATGTTCCCAAATCGTAACTTTCCCACGTACTAAAATTGGCCTTCCATCATTACCGCCGTGAAACGAGTAGCACCTAAGGCCTGGTTTCCTCCATTTTCTCCCATCCAAGGTAGCTTAGTTCTGGAAAATTTGCCGTCGGTTTTTCGCTGTATAGCATCACTGCAACCGTCTGAAGATGACTGATTTGAACGATGGCTAAACAGTGCCTTCGGGTGCTCACTCCGGTCACGACAGATCACAATATTCCAAACGTGTACGTACTTCCGGAACCTTGTGATGTATGACCACGTTCAAAAAATAATGGAATTCTGCCCTCCGGGAAACATGATCTTGGACAGAGATTACAATAATTTCATGACAGAATGAAAAACGCTCCTATCGAAGCACAAAAATGACGAATTTAGAGTTAGAGCTGTAAAAGAAGGGAACTAGCTTTTCGACTTACCTGACAGCTTCAAAGACATTTAAATGAAAACATCTTGGCACATTCGTGCTTTTTTACTTGTTAGTATTAGCACCAATGTCATGTAATATGACACATTGTGTCATGTTATGTAACGTGACACATAACGCCATGACGTATAACTTGACACGAGCCATCATGTCATCCAACATGGCATTTCTCATGTCGTGTCATTAGAGTTTAGGGTGCTTCCTGTTATAGATGCACTCCCACTCTCGAGGTCAAACTGTTTTGGTTGAAATGTTTTTGAAGCTGCCAGACAAGTCGAGAAGCTAGTTCCGTTCTTTACATCTCTACCTCTGTCTAGTACATATTCGCCTTTCTTTGTGCTATGACAGGGAGTATTTTCCATTCTGGTTCCCAGTTTTACTCAAGTTTGACATTACACCGCTATAGCTTGACAACCGATTTTATTAACTCGAGCGAAGACTGATCCACTATAGATTTTGTTTCTTTGTTGTCTCTTGAATCAATATGGTTCAAATGGCTCTAAGCACTTCGGGACTTAACATCTGAGGTCATCAGTCCCCTAGATTTAGAACTACTTGAACCTAAATAACCTAAGGACATCACACATATCCACGCCCAAGGCAGGATTCGAGCCTGCGACCGCAGTAGCAGCGCGGTTCCGGTCTGAAGCGCCCAGAACCGCTCGTCCACAGCGGCCGGCTCTTTTGAATCACTTTGCTTCTATCGTGCTGAAGAATAAAGCTTTCACAAGACAGGGCTACCATTAATTACTTTTATTTGTCTACCTTCTTACAAAATTTTCGCTCAAGTTTGAAACATAGGAGGGGTGTGCGTAAAACATCTCACCATGATGCGTTTTGTGTGCATAAAATCGAATGAAAGCATTTTTTTTATTTAATTCGCTTAATGCTTCCATGCATTCAATTCGCGTGAGAACGAATTTTATGTGCTACAGTTAACTCGAATATCAACCATAGTATATTGACAACGGATAAAGGTTATTGGATACAAAGAAGATTGTTTTCTCTTGATCAATTTTTGTACCTTCGTGCGAAGCCCGAACCGATTCGTACAAGGTTATAGCATAGAAGTGGCGCGCATGAAAAAATTCCCAGAAAAAATGTGTGTTTTGCACGTAAAATCCAAACAAACCAAGACAGTTTTCAGACGGTTCAGACTTATCTTAGACCATGGTGCGATACACTGGTGGACGAAATTTGAACCATCAGCCTCTCTAGAGTTATTTGGAGGGGGGGCTGCTGTAGCACGTAAAACCAGCACGGTTCAAATGCAAATTGTGCCATTAGCTGAGCGTTAATTTCAATCCAATGCAAGTCTTTCTCAAAAGAAATTAAACGATTCGCAGAATTTGCCTTGTCGCCAGCTCTGGTTCGTCGTTTGACGGTGGAGAAGAAGACCATTAAAATGTAAGTAGTGAAAGCAAGAGCACAGTTCTGTACATAGTCACCATAGAAAAAGGCGTTACGCTTATTTGTTAAGAAATCCTGTTCTGGAGGAAGTGTTAGCAATGGCAAGAAACACTGAAATGTCAGACGCTACACGGAAATATTGTGATGAAAGTAATGGACCTTCTGTAAAACAGGTTAAAGTATCTGTTCAGGACAGCAGTATTTAGATACAAGTACCGTATTTTCTGTAAAGCAGGAGTGGCGTTTATTCGAATCACCATCTTCAAGTAGTTCTTCTACTGCTCATCTTCGATATAACAACAGCAAGTCATGCTATTCAGGCTGGCAAGATTGTTGTTGTTGTTGTTGTTGTCTTCAGTCCTGAAACTGGTTTGATGCAGCTCTCCGTGCTACTCTATCCTGTGCAAGCTTCTTCATCTCCCAGTACTTACTGCGACCTACATCCTTCTGAATCTGCTTAGTGTATTCATCTCTTGGTCTCCCTCTACGATTTTTACCCTTCACGCTGCCCTCCAATGCTAAATTTGTGATCCGTTGATGCCTCAGAACATGTCATACCAACCGGTCCCTTCTTCTTGTCAAGTTGTGCCACAAACTCCTCTTCTCCCCAATTCTATTCAATACCTCCTCATTAATTATGTGATCTACCCATCTAATCTGCAGCATTCTTCTGTAGCACCACATTTCAAAAGCTTCTATTCTCTTCTTGTCCAACCTATTTATCGTCCATGTTTCACTTCCATACATGGCTACACTCCATACAAATACTTTCAGAAACGACTTCCTGACACTTAAATCTATACTCGATGTTAACAAATTTCTCTTCTTCAGAAACGCTTTCGATATAACTCCTGATAACGACGTCCTCCTGAGTAGTCCCCGCCCGGAGATCCGAATGGGGGACTATTTTACCTCCGGAATATTTTACCCAAGAGGACGCCATCATCATTTAACCATACAGTAAAGCTACATGCCCTCGGGAAAAATTACGGCTATAGTTTCCCCTTGCTTTCAGCCGTTCGCAGTACCAGCACAGCAAGGCCGTGTTGGTTAGTGTTGCAAGGCCAGATC
Organism: Schistocerca americana; assembly: GCF_021461395.2. NCBI lineage: Eukaryota > Metazoa > Arthropoda > Insecta > Orthoptera > Acrididae > Schistocerca > Schistocerca americana. The sequence goes on along the minus strand of NC_060120.1, from coordinate 599,784,052 downwards.
AGTCAATCATCCAGACTGTTGCCCCTGCAACTACTGAAAAGGCTGCTGCCCCTCTTCAGGAACCACACGTTTGTCTGGCCTCTCAACAGATACCCCTCCGTTGTGGTTGCACCTACGGTATGGCCATCTGTATCGCTGAGGCACGCAAGCCTACCCACCAACGGCAAGGTCCATGGTTCATGGGGGTAGGTTTCTTCTAAACTCCCCCACGCTCAGTGCCCACATAACGAAACGATTTTGAAACGGTGATAATTACGGCCTCTTAATTCAGCCAGGAAGGAAAACTGGGAAGGGCTGGACCTGTGGGGATTTTACACACTTCTTTCATTGGTAGAACACAATAATATTTTACACAGTTTCGATCACATAGTAGCCAATTAAGGTTATTTTAATTAATTAAAAGGCCAAGCAATGAGACTCTTCAAAATCAACGCAAATTCAAATAATTTACAGAAATTTTAAAGTTAACTTTAACTCAAGATGACTTAATATTCTTTAAGGCAAGGCACGTCCAATATAAAACGCAGAATGAAATAAGGGTAAAGTCGTAATAATGGCAGACATAAATCTACAGTACGAGAACAGATCAGAAGGGCCTTAATTATCAAATTGTGAGAATAAAACGTGATTCAAACTTTACTGATTGAAAAGTAAAGTAAAACCACACTTAAAACAATGAAAAACAATTTATCTACAATATCTAGGCAACATAATTTTGAACCAGAAACACACAAGAATTGAAGATTTAACACATTTTCCAATAACACAAGTACCGGATGATCAAAAACGCAGTATACATTTGAAAACTGAATAAATCACGGAATAATGTAGATAGAGAGGCACAAATTGACACACATGCTTGGAATGACATGGGGCTTTATTACAACCAAAAAAATACAAACGTTAAAAAATGTCCGACAGATGGTGCTTCATCTGATCAGAATAGCAATAATTACCAAGACAAAGCAAAGATGATGTTCTTTACAGGAAATGCTCAATATGTCCACCATAATTCCTCAACAATAGCTGTAGTCGAGGAATAATGTTGTGACCAGCACTGTAAACCATGTCCGGAGTTATGGTGAGCCATTGGCGTCGGATGTTGTCTTTCAGTATCCCTAGATTTGTCGGTCGATCACGATACACTTGCGACTTCAGGTAACCCCAAAGCCAATAATCGCACGGACTGAGGTCTGCGGACCTGGGAGGCCAAGCATGACGAAAGTGGCGACTGAACACACGATCATCACCAAACGACGCGCGCAAGAGATCTTTCACTCGTCTAGCAATATGAGGTGTTTTTTTTTTTTGGTTCTAATAAAACCCCATGTCATTCCAAGCATGTTCGTCTATTTTTACCTCTCTATATACATTATTCCGTGGTTTATTAAGTTTTCAAATTTGTACTGACTTTTTGAACACCCGATATAATTAAGTTACAACAGATTTAGATATATGTTTGGATCCCAGCATACATCAAAATTTGCTTAAGGTGTAGGCCACAGGCTAACAGATACAAATTCAGAATTAGTCCACGTATAAACTTAAATTTAGCAGGAGCGTTAAGTAGTGCGGCTGGGGTTGGAGGAAACAGCGCGAAAAACAGACAGCTACGAGAGCTGCAGATCAAATCTAGTGACCGATTCCACTCGTCGGCTTTGAACAATGACGTCATACCTAAGGCACAGATGCTACATAGAGGCAATCTTTGAAAGCAACTGATCATAATCGTAAACAAACGAATCTTGCATACAATAAAATTGCAAACACAGTTCACGTATTCTACTGATTTACTGCAAAAATGTCCAAATTTATGAACCATCGAAAAGTTGGAATCGGTAACTAGAACTGACCTCCCGAATAGGTCAAATCTACACTCCTGGAAATTGAAATAAGAGCACCATGAATTCAGTGTCCCAGGAAGGGGAAACTTTATTGACACATTCTTGGGGTCAGATACATCACATGATCACACTGACAGAACCACAGGCACATACACACAGGCAACAGAGCATGCACAATGTCGGCACTAGTGCAGTGTATATCCACCTTTCGCAGCAATGCAGGCTGCTATTCTCCCATGGAGACGATCGTAGAGATGCTGGATGTAGTCCTGTGGAACGGCTTGCCATGCCATTTCCACCTGGCGCCTCAGTTGGACCAGCGTTCGTGCTGGACGTGCAGACCGCGTGAGACGACGCTTCATCCAGTCCCAAACATGCTCAATGGGGGACAGATCCGGAGATCTTGCTGGCCAGGGTAGTTGACTTACACCTTCTAGAGCACGTTGGGTGGCACGGGATACATGCGGACGTGCATTGTCCTGTTGAAACAGCAAGTTCCCTTGCCGGTCTAGGAATGGTAGAACGATGGGTTCGATGACGGTTTGGATGTACCGTGCACTATTCAGTGTCCCCTCGACGATCACCAGTGGTGTACGGCCAGTGTAGGAGATCGCTCCCCGCACCATGATGCCGGGTGTTGGCCCTGTGTGACTCGGTCGTATGCAGTCCTGATTGTGGCGCTCACCTGCACGGCGCCAAACACGCATACGACCATCATTGGCACCCTGGCAGAAGCGACTCTCATCGCTGAAGACGACACGTCTCCATTCGTCCCTCCATTCACGCCTGTCGCGACACCACTGGAGGCGGGCTGCACGATGTTTGGGCGTGAGCGGAAGACGGCCTAACGGTGTGCGGGACCGTAGCCCAGCTTCATGGAGACGGTTGCGAATGGTCCTCGCCGATACCCCAGGAGCAACAGTGTCCCTAATTTGCTGGGAAGTGGCGGTGCGGTCCCCTACGGCACTGCGTAGGATCCTACGGTCTTGGCGTGCATCCGTGCGTCGCTGCGGTCCGGTCCCAGGTCGACGGGCACGTGCACCTTCCGCCGACCACTGGCGACAACATCGATGTACTGTGGAGACCTCACGCCCCACGTGTTGAGCAATTCGGCGGTACGTCCACCCGGCCTCCCGCATGCCCACTATACGCCCTCGCTCAAAGTCCGTCAACTGCACATACGGTTCACGTCCACGCTGTCGCGGCATGCTACCAGTGTTAAAGACTGCGATGGAGCTCCGTATGCCACGGCAAACTGGCTGACACTTACGGCGGCGGTGCACAAATGCTGTGCAGCTAGCGCCATTCGACGGCCAACACCGCGGTTCCTGGTGTGTCCGCTGTGCCGTGCGTGTGATCATTGCTTGTACAGCCCTCTCGCAGTGTCCGGAGCAAGTATGGTGGGTCTGACACACCGGTGTCAATGTGTTCTTTTTTCCATTTCCAGGAGTGTAGTTACCGATTCCCGCCATTCGATGATTCATTAATTAGATCGGTTTTTCAGCAGGCGTGTGTACTAAAATGTAGGCTAATATGATTTTTGCATTCGTAATTGCTCTCTGAACTACAGCAAAAAAGTTACTAATATTGGAATCTGTAACTAGAATTGATCTGTATAAAAGTCAGTTCTAGTTACCGATTCCAATTTTTGTTGTATACTGCAGTAGGTTTAGAGAGAAATTACAAACGTAGAAATGGTATTACGCTTCAGTGCATACAACTGCAAAAATAATTTGCATATAAATCATGGAGCGCTTGGAATCTGTAAATGGAATTTACCTTCATTGGTTAATTCTAGTTATCAATTCGAATATTCTCTATTTTTTGTAGATATTCCTTTGCCATGTTCTGGCTTTTTTTATTTTTTTTTTTTAGAATTTAGAGTGTCGATTTCTCCACGTTTTACGCTACTCTTTCGTATTTGTTGTCATTCATTTAATTTTCTCACTTTTCTGATACATTTCAGTTTCTTCCCTCCCAAAACCCCCACTTTCCTGGGCTTCTCCCGTTAGAGACAATAATTAATATTTAATTAACGCTATTTTATAACAGTATGACTTCACCACGCCCTTTACCGTAATGCAGTTCACAGGTTCTCTGTTTTCTGATCGCATAAATTACGAGAATACTTCTTACCGGGCATGGACATTTAGTTCTAATTCTTGTTCTTAATTATTTTCATTACCTTCAGTTCGTTTCAATATAAATCGTGACTAAGTAAATAAGTGTGTGAATGTGGGTGTGAATGTTATTGTAATTTTATCGTATGCTACACTCGTTTGTTTACGAGTATGATGCGTTGCTGTCACAGATTGCCTGTACGTATCGTCTTTGCCTTAGGTATGACGTCATTGCTCAAAGGCGACGAGTGGGATCGGACAGTAGAATTTATCCAGAATTGCCGAGTGTATGCACTCCAAATGACGTTATCAGCCGACTAAGCAAGCCGACGAGGCGTGAGTAAGTGGAGCCCGTTCCCGGGTGACACGAACTAGCAATGGAGTTCAAAAGATTATTAAAGACAGTTTCCTGCAGCACAAATAATTTTAATTAGACAGAATACCAAAATACAACCGTGCAACAAATAAATAACTCTTGGGGTCGAATCAATTAAGAACCCAGCTAGAAAATTTTAAAAAAAGCAGCAATAAAATAGTAATATCATTTTTTTCTTTTTAGCAAACCAATAAAGCAGCCACAAGAACTCTCGCATCACATTCAAAGCTCATCCGTACACGCATTAGACCACAGTGGTTCGGAGAGAACAAATGAGTCCTGGAAACATCTGAGCCGCTTAAATATAACATATTCACTACGTAATTTCTTAGGACGCCTTTAGCATTAGCTTCAAGGAAACTAGAACAACCAAAGCAAATTATAAATAGGGAAATAAAATAGCAAAACTGACACATATTCTGACATGAACAGTTAAACATCCGTGGTAACTGGTAATGCTAAACATTTCACTGCGACACCATATGACCAATCATTTACTTTAAAAATTAGGAGAATTAGTGGGAGGCGGACAATAATAGGAACGCATGTACTAACGCACACCGCCAATCTTCCAAATAACCTTTCTTCTGGAACACGGTGCTCTACACTAGCTAAATGTTCACAAGCACCACGGATACGTAAGGTCAACATATAAAACAAATTGTAATGAGACATCAGCCAATGAATTAGTCTAAAATGTCTGCCAGATCTTGGAATCTCACTGACCTTCGAATACCATGGAGACACGGACGTCCGTACACAACAAACAGAAGAAAGCAAACCAAAATGAAAGTGAATACTGCCCTGACAGGTCGTGACCTTCTGATAAATCAAAGCACCAGCCACGTCGGTGCTCAATAACCTACAGAGGGGGTCATGACCCTAATATTGGTCGTTCGCCATCAGCTGACACCAAGGCGAAGAGGCCCCACGGGAAGTCCGTTACTGCTTCGTTCGTCAGCCCATACTGCCCTCTAAACCAGCCACCACGCGCAGAGCCGCCACACCAGAGAGCACTGTGCTCAAGTGGCAACATGTTAGACATCATAAGAGTAGTGATGACGACACATCGCAAGAAAGCCGACACAGCACCGCGCTATGCGTAGTGCTGTAAGCAAGGGCATGTGGCGGAAGTTTCGAAATGCAGCACTGTGTTGCGTCAGGAACGCTGCCTCAGAGTAAACACGCTACAGCCACAGCTCAGCCCTTTCACAACACAATCACAAAGGTTTTCTCCACCACTAACGATCAACAACTAGTTAATACAATACCTTCTTCATATTGGTTTGTCAGTTTCTATCATAGCTGAAGAATTGTGCAATTAGATTGACTCCTCGCCTCTTCAGACAAAAAACAAAGTTTACAATTCTAAAGCAAGAACTGCATGCTTTTCCATGGTTAATGCACATAATAGCGTTTTATAAGAAAGTCACAGTACGATTATTTTACTAGATGAGTCATCCCCTTTGCCGCAATAATTTTTTGGAATTGACTCTTTTCTTATTTTGGATTTAAAATAGCAGAGATCATCGATATTATACCAACAGTTGAAGCATTCGATGATTTTAACTCAATGTGAGCTAAATTTCATATCTATACAAGACTAACCGAATTTCAGCTGAAATTCGGAGTCTTCCGCAACATTTCCCTACTTGTTAGATCAGTGGCAGTAACATTGCTAAATGTTCTTGCAACGGAATTTGATCACCTGGTGCAAGGAGACAAGAAGACATCCTCTCACCAGTCACATGAAGTGGCAACACAATCAGTTTTGTGCAGATCAAAGGGTTCCTTCCGTGTATGTGATGATGTTAAAGCAACTGTAATTGCACACCCAAAGACTGGCGTCTATCCCATCTAAAAGCCAGATGAGCTGATGTCTTCAGGTGGTCAGTACTTTTCCAAAACTAAGTTGAGCCAAGAATAATTCCAGCTGCCACCAGACGAACAGTCACCCGAATTTGTGGTTATTAACACTCTTTTGGACTATACTGAAAGAACATATAGCCATCTGGAATTGCTATGCACGAGTAATTTTCCGATGTTTTTGCAGCAGCTTATTCAAAAGAGCCCGAATACAATAAATTATCTGGACGATATATTAGTAACTGGTGCAACAAGAGAACAAGTCATTGCAAACTTACGTTTAATGTTCCAGACAGTACAACAAATTGGGCAAAAGTGCATTCCAGAAAACTGTGAGTTCTTTCTAGACCAGTTGGAGCATTTAGGCCACATACTGTGCCTTAAAGGACTGCAACGAATTCAGCAATACATGGGAGCCACAAGAAAAAATTAAGTGCCTGCCAGCTTAGAAGACCTAAAGATATTTCTTGACAAAATCAGTTACTATGCCAAATTCACACCAATTGTCACTCAGATCGTTTGATGTCTTGATCTGTACTAATATAGAAAGAGAAAAAGTGAGGAAGTGTTGTTTCCAACCCTCTCGAAAATTCCGTGACCGATCAACTTAAAATTTTTATACGGAACTAGGTTATATAGTGTTTTCATCTACACAATATATAAATAAAATACTAGAAAATCTGTTGAATGAATATCTTCTTTTCAGCTATTAGGATGTCATTTAAGTTATGAATTTGGTAATGACAGCGAAAATCAAATAAGTTTCAAATGATATGTGGTACTATACACAGAAAACAGTCAATAAAACCAAGAAAGACACAAACAAAAACATGTACAAAGTAGGGGCAACGCCTGTGCTCATGTACGGGACTGAGACCTGAATTACCAAAGAACGATACAGTCAGCTGAAGTGAAATATTTAAGGAATGTAAAATGATGTACTCTGGAAGAACAAGTAAAGAATATTAAAATATGTGAAAGAACATCATACGGTACAACATAACTGAAGGAGCGTTAAGGGATTTTAATGCACAAAGAAAAACGATAGCAAAACCCTCGGAAGGTTCTTGACAGGTGCTACTTGAGGTTTACTCAGTACTTTGTTACGTCTATTGAAGTGTGAAGATTAACAATTTTACGTTTACTATGCATAATCCTTGATCGACTTTAATCTAAATATGACGTACTTTATGAACAAAATCAAATGCGAACTACAGTTTTATAATAAGTTAATATATAGGTTCTCTATTAAAAACGACTACGAGAAAGAAACTGCTGTGCCGGGCTGTGCTGTGCTTTGAAAATGTACAGTGTCCTTTTCTTTCACGCATGTCGGAGGATAGCAAATGATTTAAACCATTTCTCCAATATCTGATGTTTATTTATAAATGTAAACAGAAATTGAATATACAGTAATGTGCTGTTTCGTTTTCTTTCTCACAGTCAGTTTTAAATACGATAGCTGCACATTTAAACAATTAGGCAAATTTTTTGCTTGGTCAGTAGTGTTCTGCAGTTTCAGGAACTGGTAGTTCAAAAAAGTACCCAAAAAAACGAAAAATATTGTATATTCTGAAGTTTTGTACTTGAATTGCGTGCAAAATATTTTTAAAACAATCGGACATTAAATCCGAAAACGAAAACAAAGGAGTCTTCTCAGTCACACAGTACACTCAGCACCGATGGTGACAACAATGGATCCTGGGTGATCAACCTGTTACCACTAAATCACTGAGTCTGAACGCTGATCGCTTAGGGTTACACACTTGAAGGTGCTCGCAAGATGGCACGCCCAACGGCACGGCATCACGCAGGACACAGAGAACACAGTACGTTCCTGCGTGACCTATCCGTCAACCCAACCAGCTCTGGAAAGGTTACAGGCGTGGCCAACGCTGCGTCTCCTGTGGGAGTATGTTCGTGTGAGCTTACCTGACCTATCCTGCGAGAGATGTGGCTCATCGTCGTAGACATGTATTCCAAGTTCTCATATGTCATTCGAATGCCGTATACTACAGCAAGCGAAAAACTCATCATTGAAGGACCCCAGAAGTAATCGCTTTGAACAATGGTCCTCTATTTTCACCTATTATGCATATATTTGCTCTAAGAATGAAAAACGAACCTGACAACAGTGCAGTTCACCCGGCCACCAGTGCTGTAGTTATACAGCAAAGCTCTCTTATGCAGTGAACAGGTTAAATAAAACCAAAGGCTTTCCCCCAGCTCTAAAAGAATACAGTCACTAACATTAAGATTAAAGCACCACTGAATGTTAACTCGGCTCGCGATGCTAGTTAACAGGTTGAAGCGAGGTACACACTTAAAGTCGGAATAATTATCGGCCAAGGATCAAAATCTATTTGTATTTTAAGTGTAGAACAGATGTTACCGTAGTCTTAATAAATGCAGAACCATCCATAATCCATAATCCAAGGAATTATCCATAATCCAAGGAATACGAATGGCCCTCTATTAGCTTAATAATCTAGACAGAGACCCCCAAGAAATTTAGTTTTCCTCATGGAAATGTTTTAATACATTTTTGCACACAATTTAACAGAGGCAAGCATCATTTCAGTTTCATATGAAATTTTCTACTTATTTCTCCTGAAGGTTGTTGTGGTTTCTACGGGGGCTCCTAAAAACCAGATAGTGCCACTAAATAAAGGGGATCTCTTATCTCTGGGGTCAACACAGTAACAAAATGTGACTTAGAATTGGGCATAGCCTTCTTGGCCTCACAAAACCGTCACTCTGCTTAAAACTGGGCACCCAATAATTTCTTCTAAAAACATTTACTCTAGACACAAGCCAGTTTCCCCACGGGAGAGAGTCGAGCATATGTCAGAAACCCTTTCAAATTTGCATTAAACGGAAAATGAAGGAACGCAGCACAACTAAAACATTTGAAAAACCAAGTGGAAGACTAGCGCCAAGCTGCTTCAAATGCAACCAACAACAGGCAGTGGAGACAAGTCGCTGGAGAACATACAAACGACGCTCACCAGGCTTCTTGCTCGGCTACGGAACGCGAAGAAGGCGTTGACAGTGCCCGGTAAAATCCTATGGTGAAGGCGTTCCATTCGTCTAGCTCGGAAGCGGAAACAACTTGTAGGCTTCGCCGAATCGCGTCATATTCTCCAGGAGAAACTCGGACACTGTACGAACAAGTACTGCCAGAGACGAATTAGGCTGGATTAGCACCTCCTGCAGGCCGGCCTGTGTGGCCGTTCGGTTCTAGGCGCTTCATTCTGGAACCGCGTGACCGCTACGGTCGCAGATTCGAATCCTGCCTCGGGCATGGCTGTGTGTGATGTCCTTACGTTAGTTAGGTTCAAGCAGTTCTAAGTTCCAGGGGACTGATGACCACAGATGTTAAGTCCCAAAGTTCTCAGAGCCATTTGAACCATTTGAACCACCTCCTGCACGGGGTACGCCGACCGCCAACGCTCAGGAAACAGTGCCCTGAGTGCCCTGGCAATGTTGACCACCTGCTCTCCAGGTAACCCCGAAGTTCCACGGGCCACATCATCCACCATATCAGCCCAGTACCGATTGCCCCCTGCTTTCAGCAAAACCAATGTCCCCACTTCCAGAGAGAGAATCAACCCTCTAAGGGACAAGAATTTGATCAACCCACCGTGCGTGAAGTATCGAACTTGACGTACTGCTCACGCGAGCTATCTGGACTCTTCTCTTGGTGTGTGTCTACAGCTGTATGACGACCTAATGTGGATTGCGTTTGTGAACTGCTAACTGATAATTGTGTATCGATACTTACTGTGTAATAAAGTGAGTTTGTTGTGCTTTAGCAATTGTAATAAAGTATAAATTGGGAAATTTTTTGGTGCACTTTGAACAAAAGACTCTGTTTATTGGGCACATACTGAGGCATCAAGGGACCGCGCATCATGGAATGGTCAATTTACACAATGAATGGAAACGGGGGGCATTGCAAAAAGGAAACCATGTTTTGAAATGGATGTATGCTGTAGTAGTAATGAATAGATGAAGATTCTTGGACAAAATAGAGTGCGATGGAGGGCTGCATAAAACCAGTATATGGAATGTAAACCATTACAACAACATCAATGTCAAGCACAGAACTGAAGATCTTGCCATCTCGATGTAACTATCAACTCTCGTGTTAGAAAACAGTATTATTTTTTTGTTATTGATAAGCAAATAACATATAAAAAATTTGGGTGTTCTACTAAACTAAGGAGAAAATTCTAACGTTACAAATAAAGAAAACCGGAACCGAGGATCCTCAGGTGCCCTGGTCGTATATTTTACTAACTTTTCTGTTGTGCAGAAGACTATGCTTAGCCGCCCCAGCTGGAAACCAGTACCAGATACACACTCGCAAAACACAAATTCCACACTTCCGTCCAGTCTCTGGAGCTAACTCGCGATAGCAGAATGGAATAAGATCAGCGGCTTTCTGACCATCCGTTGTTCTGTATGAACAAGAGTTGGTTGAGGTATACTTCATCTTCCCAGATGCAAGGTCCCCGTTAACTACGTTTCTCGTTCGGGTTTCTGTGCTAGTGCTACGAATATCTTAGTCGTCTTGGGAAAACCATTTCTCGATTTAGATAGCGAAGTGCTTCCTGGTAGCAGAATTCTAAGCTTTCGATGCTGTTGCCTAGTTCCTCTCCTTCCTGGCTACTATTTCTCGTCGAATATCAGGATGAGCGATGGCAACGAGACCTACTTTTGTATAGGAGTGAACCATGGGCTGTAAGTGGCAGACATAACAAAACAAGCCCTCTGCATCACGGAAATGGTTACTACTGAAGTTCCGTGAGCGTACTATCAGAGAAAAGCCAAGGAACGTACTGCTTTGTCCTAGATATATCTCGTGAAGTGACGACCAGAAAATTAGAGAAATTAAAACGCGTATGGAAGTTTATAGATTTTCGTTCTTCCGACGCTGCATTTGCCTATTGAACAACAAATGACCCATGAAAGTTCTGATCATACATAAAACAACTAAGAGGGTAGAAGGGGTCAATCGACTCTTCGACCAATCGAGGATGGCAACAGAGGACAGCGAAACGAAAGCAAAACTTTGAAATTTTGCGTTTAAGAAATCAGTCACATAGGACGATCGTCGAAACATACTGTCGTTTAACTGTCGCACAGTATTCTGCATAGAGGACGTGGAAATAGGCACCCCTGGCGTAGAGAAGGAACTGAAAGAGATGAAAACAAGTAAGTCACCAGGTCCTGATGGACTCGCATTATGGTTTTACAAAGAGTACTCTGCGCGTCTCGCCCATTACTACCTTGCATTTATCGAGAATCTCTAGTCCGGCCGAAAGTCAAAGGCCACTTGGAAAAAGCGCAGCTGACGCCCGTATACAAGAACGGGAAAGAAACGGACCCGCATAATTACAGACCTTTATTCTTAAGAATGGTTTGCTGCAGAATTGTTGAACACAATCTGTGCCCAAATCATACAAATTTTGTTGGCGCGGATGAGCTTTTGTCCACAAATTGCTGGCATTCAATAAAGAAAATGAGGTGTGGTGGCCATCAACTACTTACCCTCAGACTTAGAGTTGAAATATTGAAAGTTTTGGCTGGTTTCGTTGTCTAGGGGCTGGGATAAGCAGTTGCCGCATTACAAGCCAATACTCAAATACTGCTAAGTCTACAGTATACAATACGAATGCACACATGAATCGAATGGTCGAAGGTTCCTATCACTCGGCAATTGCAAACTTTGAATGTGACATAGAAATTTATAAATGAAAGACTGCAATCAAATAAAACGTGCAGGTACTATTTTTGTCGACTTTAGACGACGAGTACGATAGCAAGAATGCCGTTTATTACTGCAAAACACTTATTGGTGTCGATGGTCCCTCAATTAAATAACATATAAGTTGAATAACAGGGAAACAATAGATTCCTACGTCACGTAATTAGTTATGAACAAAACATAGCTCGCGAGATATTCACTTCTAAATGCATACTACGTTTTCACTGCAGAAGCCACGGAAATCTCACAAGTGCACAAGTCGGCACAGCTAAATATTCCTATCTCCCGCGACCACGCGCAAACTGCTCAACACTCGCCCAGTATTTCCCTGCGACTGGCTGTCACGCCTCCCCATCCAGAACTCCTTGTCCTGTCCAGCACTTCTCCCCCATTTCCATCCGGTCTCTCCATTAACGAGCGCTGTGATTGGCTAGAGCGCTTCTGCCATTTCTTCAACCCAACGCACACTCACAAACATACTGAAACACATACAACATACTGGATTTACATTTAAATAACTTGAAGTTAAATCAATATTCCTACGGCTGGACCATAAACACACTCTAACACACATTATTAAATACATAAACAAATCAAATAAACATATATCAAAGGAATAGAAACAAAAGGTGGGCCAGTAGCCTGCTGTCTCTGTGTTTTCTAAAACACAGTAAATGAAGAGCTGACATGGAAAAGGATGTAAGTGCCTTAAAGTAAGTTTTTCAGGAGTTAATAAAATGTCACTGGGACTTTAGAAATGCTTTATTTCTTGTAATTTTTAGGTGCAATCAATTTAGTTGTGTATTGTGAACAATACTCACTACACATATTAACAAAAGGTATTAAAATCATTGTTATACACGACAATAAAAAGTTATGAAGAGCAGATATCCTTGTAGAAATAATGATATTTTGGGTCTAGGTAATCCAACATAGCCAATAAATATTTTTTCTTGGCATTGCTAATGTTTATTACATGTGTCTTTTTGTAGAAGGTGTGTGTGTTCTCACAGATAGAATGATGCTCCCATGCTTCCATTTCATTGAAGGTTTTCTTTGTTTTAATTTGTGATAACTCTTTCACAGACACTTTGATCCACGATTTGTTAGTTATCTGTAATTCTGTTGTGTTTATAAACTCATCACAGGTACGGCAGATATAAAAGAAATCAGATTTTGCCATTGGAACCATCTGACATGGGTTGTGTAACCGCAACGATCTCACTACACTCTGAAGTTCTTCTGGTACTATGACTTTGCAAACGCGTTCTTGTTTTTCAATAACGTCAAAACCTCTATCACTAGGTGTATAAGAATGCCTAGAGACCAGAAACTTCAGTTCAATGGAATCAATGTATCCTCTCGCTACTAGATTCATTAGAACCAGCAACACCATCTTGTTCTTATTCTTACCAGCGCAGTTGTCACACCATATATCCAGCTGGCGCTTAGGTGTCAATCGACTGGACAGAAATTTTAAAAGACATGATGCAATAGCGTTGCCTCCACGGCCTCCAATTTCCATCGTGCCACATACACCTGACTGCAGAATTTCCCACATGAACACACAAGTTGTGATTCGACAACTAGCGCATATGAAACATGTTACTATGTGTTAAAGTGGGTGTGAACATAACCCGTTGCATATCGATAGCTACAGTCGCTACTGTGCTCGAAGGACATTGACTAGATTTAATGGAAGCAGAAAGAAGTCTTACAGCTTTCTCAGCTTTCCTGAGGTGAAGCTCTTTCGCAGAAATTGCAGCGAATCGGGACGCCCCACTACTGGCGTTTATTTCACATGTGAACTTATCGCACGTACGGCAGGTATCTGTGCTCGGCCGTCTAAAATGCAGTTTGGGAAATTCTCTCTTGAAGACTCTGCGATAAAATCGACCATCAATATGTGTCTTAGGAAATTTTTCCTTGAATGCATGATAAAGCCGATTAATGTTTAAGTCAGGACTGAGGTACTGCCTTGCTGACTTCTGCGTCTAATAATGGCTTTCTCCTGTTGGGAATGATCGTACATGATCTTTTATGTTATATATGTCAGTGGCATTGCATTTCCGCTTGTGTGATGCGGCGGAAGTGCCTCGGCCATTCCTGAACACTATATCTCCTTTCTTTAACGTGCCAAGAGAAGTTGGTTTTTCTTTTTCGATATTCCAAAAACAGCTAAGAAGGTATTGTTACAGACCCGTACAGTACCTTGTCGTGATGGAATAGTGTACGTAGCTGACACTTGTCTTCTGCTGTCTGCTGGATCTTCATAGCTCCCATGGCGTCTTCTTGCAATGTTCGTCAATTGAGTTCAACTCATTAAATACGTGCCTTGTGCATCTTTTGCTAAATTAGAGAAATCCTCATACGGCTTCTGGATGTCGCTCTTGATCAATAATTGGCATGCTTGTCGGCATTTACAGGAAATCTGGATAGAATGAACACAGCGAAATCAGCAACAATATTAAAGGAGTTTAATGCGAACAATGTGTTGATTATGTAATTATATTTAACAAAGAACTGATTGAAACATATCTTGTTTGGAGGCATATACACTTCCTTCACTTTTGGTATGTTCTCTGACATCTTAGCTCTATATAATTCTTCAGTAAGCCTCAAAACACACTTAAATAAGTAGTGAATATAAATCAAGACTCAAACGTCACTAAGTATACCACTAACTCTCACTGAATGCTGAGTGGCACATGCATCTTTTCCTCGCCAACAACCATGGAGTTACATCAGATGCCATCTAGCGACGTCAGTGGGAACTACAAGCAGTCGCTCTGGACATAGATCTCTCTCCAGGCCACTGGCGATGCCACATAGAACATTTTTAATACAAAACTTGAATAATGACCGATTTGGCACTTACACACTTTTCCATGTCAGCTCCTCAAATATTTAACCGATTTCTTCATGAATAGTATATATTGGATGTAAACAAAGACATATACGAATAAATATATTATAAACATGCTGCTCCCGTTTTTTCGTGTAACTGTGTACATATGGTCTGACGCGATCAATAGTAATCGGCCAATTTGACCTCCGGCAACTCACGTGCTATTGAGGTTACATGTCTATAGTTCATACCAATTTAGGTTAACACTAATAGCTTCCTAAAGACACATCGATAGACAAATTCGGATGAACAGTTTAGATTTTGGAAACTCGTTGCTGGGTGTTACTTGTATAATTTACAGTCAGATACTAAACTTTAAACTAATAAAGATACTGAAAATCTGATTACACCATCAGAATCGTCATACAAATAATGGTAATGTACATGTTTGCTTTAAGGCATCATGATTCCTCTGGCTATTATTAATTTCTACATGAACTGTGAAATGTCTGCCATTATAGTTTCACAAAGTCCGCCATCTTTAGCACTCCCAACGTACAAATTTCCTTCATCGACACAAAGCACAGTCCTCGTCACAGCGTCAACATGGAATTCCCAGCCACGCGGTCGGCCTGAACCACGCGCTGGGGCTGCCCCTCTTGTTCCGGCCGATGCTCGGCACCACGTGGCCGCCGACGAACCACGGCCCGCCGAGAGCCCCCACGCAGGGCCTCGCCACCTAATACCTTAGAATATTTTCATGGCGCCACAACTCGCCCGTTATCTCACCAAATGAGTACGGCTCTGGAACGCATCACTCTTGCTACACTCAGCTTGCCCTTTTCACGCATGACTTTCAGCAAACCATGAATGAAGGACAGCAGGCAGACTCCATATTCCTAGACATTCGAGAAGTATTTGATATGGTGCCCCGCTGCAGACTGCTGGTGAAGGTCCGAGCATACGGAATAGGTTCCCAGGTATTTGACTGCAAGACTTCTACGGTGATAGAATTTAGTACATCGTGCTCGGCGGATAGTGTCCATCAGAGACAAGGATGTCGTCAGGAGCTCCCCAGGGAAGTTGGCAGGACTGCTCTTATTCTCTATATACATAAATGATCTGGAGTTCAGGGTGAGCACCAGTTTACATCTGCTGATGACGACCTGGTGTACATGAGGTATCGCTGTTAAGTGACTTTGAAGGACTCAGGATGACTTAGACAAATCTCTAGTTGGGGTGATGAATGGCAGTTAGCTCCTAAATATAAAAAAAACGTAAGTTAATCCTGTGACTTTCAAAGACAGTATTAGTAGTGTGCTGTTTGACACAGTGACATAGATTAAATATCCATCGGTAACATTGCAAAGCGATACGAATTGGGACGAACACTTGAGGCTGGTGGTAGGGAAGGCCCATGGGAAACTTTAGCTCATCTGTATAGGATACTGTGTACAGAACGCTAGTATAATCCATTTTTGATTTCTGCTCGAGTGTTCGAGATCCATACCAGACAGGATTAAAGGAAGATATCGAAGCAGTTCAGAGGTGTGCTGTTAGATTTATTACAAGTAGGATCAGTCACCACACAAGTATTACGGAGATGATTCGTGACCTCAAATAGGAATCCCTGGAGGTAAGCCGACATTATTGTTTGAGGCAATGTTGAGGCAATTTAGAAATCCGGCATTTGAAGCCGACTGTAGAGCGGTTTTGACCACAAAGACAAAAGAAATTATGGGCCTACGGAGGCTTATAAACAGTCGTTTATCCCTCGCTCTGTTCATAAGTGGAACAGATGAGGAAATGGTTAGTAGTTTGTAAGGGGTCCGTAGGCCCTTACTATAAGTTTTGCGACAGCACAGGTCGACAGGACAAACAATCGATAGTGTGCGTCGCGTGGCGAGAGCGAGAGCGAGTGTTGAGACAGTAGAGTGTGGTACGCGCTGCGGGCCGAGCCGGGTGGAGGTCTGTTGCTGGAATGCAAGACCGCACCGACAAAGGGAGTGGCCATCGCCGCTGTTTAACCCCTTTGTGTTAGAAATATACGGGAAAGTGTAAAAGTATAATTAATAGCGTGATCAGTGAGATTTCTGTGCCGATATTTGTAATTACGCGTCTACCGCGCCGGCATCATCTGGATTGCAGTGTTGGATTGCAGTGTTGGATTACAGTGATTGAAATTACGTGTGACGATAATAAATAACGAAGAGGCCTGTTATTAATTCTGTACGACGAAGGCAGTGGCTGTCTCCTTACGTTGTGTTTTTTTTTGTGGTGAATATAGTTCGTTGATTAATGAAGCTGTGTTGTTCTTCTTGGCACCAGTCATTCATTATTACAGCATTCGAGAAGGACAAAATGGAATGTAACAACTCCGTAGCAGTCCAATCCGATTGCCAGCCCCATTAGGTACACGGTCACCTTAATTATTATCTATTTGGGCTGCTATCAGATCCCGATCGAGCGGGTTAAGTCAGTAAAATAAACCGGAGTGTTACAAGTTGTACGTGCTTCTCTCTACCAAGCGACGTACCGTATCTCGATATTATGGAGATGGTTAGTGAACTCTAATCCATGGAGGGACTCTTTTCTTGTGACACTGATGAGATAGTTTAGAGGTCCGACTTTTGAACCCGACTGTAGATCGATTTTGTTGCCGCCAACTTATGTTTCGAGTGAGGACGAGGACGATAGGAAAAATTAGGGCTTTATGGAGGCTTTTCCCCTCGCTCTGTTCGCGAGGGGAACGGTAAAGGAAATAACTGGTAGTGACACGTGCTTCCCTCCACCATTCATCGTACCGTCCCTTGTGGAGTATGTCTGTTCATCTACATCTACATTTATACTCCGCAAGCCACCCAACGGTGTGTGCCGGAGGGCACTTTACGTGCCACTGTCATTACCTTCCTTTCCTGTTCCAGTCGCGTATGGTTCGCGGGAAGAACGACTGCCGGAAAGCCTCCGTGCGCGCTCGAATCTCTCTAATTTTACATTCGTGATCTCCTCGGGAGGTATAAGTAGGGGGAAGCAATATATTCGATACCTCATCCAGAAACGCACCCTCTCGAAACCTGGACAGCAAGCTACACCGCGATGCAGAGCGCCTCTCTTGCAGAGTCTGCCACTTGAGTTTGCTAAACATCTCCACAACGCTATCACGCTTACCAAATAACCCTGTGACGAAACGCGCCGCTCTTCTTTGGATCTTCTCTATGTCCTCTGTCAACCCGACGTGGCACGGATCCCACACTGATGAGCAATACTCAAGTATAGGTCGAACGAGTGTTTTGTAAGCCACCTCCTTTGTTGATTACATTTGTTAACTACATTTTCTAAGGACTCTCCCAATGAATCTCAACCTGGTATCCGCCCTACCAACAATTAATTTTATATGATCATTCCACTTCAAATCGTTCCGCACGCATACTGCCAGATATTTTACAGAAGTAACTGCTACCAGTGTTTGTTCCGGTATCATATAATCATACAATAAAGGATCCTTCTTTCTATCTATTCGCAATAGATGTAGAAGTAGATAAGGGGGGAAAAGAAGGGGGACCCTTCGCCACACACCATAAAGTGCCTTACGTAAACGTAGAATATATGTTTCGTTCATAGTCACATCCACTGCTTTGGTGGTTTATGAAAGCAGTGGATGTCACCATCAAGGTCTGGTGTTCTACCAGAGTAAACAGCTTTCAGTGTTGTACTTGAAGAAGCTGCAACGTATTTATGTGAAGACAAGTCAGATGCGCTCAGAGTGAAACGTATAGCTTCCAGGCTGTAAGCCATTGCTGGCTCTAGGTCGCGCCGCGCCGGAAGCGCAACACGCCGTCGCCGGCGGTCGGTCCTTTGAGACGGGCCGTACAGAGCCGAGGTGGCAGAACGCAGTGACAGCTGGTTTATATTCATAGCCTCCGTGCGGAGCTGTGGCGGCCGCCGGCGCACTCCAGCCACCTGCCAGGGACTCGGGGCGGTCCCCGTCACTCAATATTTGATGCACGGCCGGTTGAGGACACTGTAGCTTCCGGGAAGAGCCTCCAGCAGCGAGCGAAAAAGTTACTGAGCACACTCATTCCTGAGGCGCTGCACGGGGCGCTTTCGGAAATCGAATGTGGTAATAAGCTGTTGTAAGAGATCACTTCACTTCATGCTCGATATCGAATAACTTCAGAGTACGCTTCCATAGGTATCGGCTGTGCTGAGGGAAAAAAAATCATATGACTACAAATTATATCCGTTCACGGCCCTTATCTGATCGTCATAAGCACGTGATTTCAGATCATAAAATGTAAACTAACAGAAATAGTTACTTAGTATATTGTATTGATTCAGCATCCATTATGAATTAAGACACAAAGGAACTAAAAACGGTGGCTGTGAGTGGTCGTTGATTTAAATCAACGGGGAAAATAGAAAATTTGAACTCGACTGGGATTCTAAGCCGGGTCTCTTGCTTACTATGCAGGTACTCTTACCGCTAAACCATCCGGACACTGGGGGCATCGCAGCTGCACGGACTACCCTTAAACGCCTCCCGTCAGATTCAAATTCTCGATTTATTCACACGCAACTGATGTAGTGCCCCTTGCCCATTGATATCCAGTCGAGGACGGCCAATGAATCCCTTCCGTGCGGTTGCACAGCAAGCTCAAACGCTTACGGGAATCGGCGAAATGCTGCGAGCAATGAGGATTGCCGTTCGTAGGGCGGCTGCGTGCCTCAGCGATACAGATAGCGGTACCGTAAGTGCAACCGCAAAGGACAGATATCTGTTGAGAGGCGGTTCGGGGAGAGGAGAAGCGGCGTTTTCAGTACTTGCAGGGGCAACAGGCTGGATAATTGACTGATATGGCCTTTTAACATCAACCAAAACTGTCTTGCTGTGCTGGTACTGAGAACAGCTGAAAGCAAGGGGAACTAAAGCCGTAATTTCTCCGCAGGCATGCAGCTCTACTGTATGCTCAAATGATGATGGCATCCTCATGGGTAGGATACTCCGGAGGTACATCTACATCTACATGGATACTCTGCAAATCACATTTAAGTGCCTGGCAGAGGGTACATCGAACCATCTTCACAACTCTCTATTATTCCAATCTCGAATAGCGCGCGGAAAGAATGAACACAAATATATTTCCGTACGAGCTCTGATTTCCCTTATTTTATCGTGGTGATCGTTCCTCCCTATGTAGGTGGGTGTCAACAAAATATTTTCGCATTCGGAGAAGAAAGTTGGTGATGGAAATTTCGTGAAAAAATTCCGTTGCAACGAAAAACGCCTTTCTTTTAATGATTTCCAGCCCGAATCCTGTATCATTCCTGTGACAATCTCTCCCATATTTCGCGATAATACAAAACGAGTTGCCTTTCTTTGAACTTTTTCGATGTACTCCGTCAGTCCTACCTGGTTAGCCTTCCCCACAACATTTTCTGTGTGTTCTTTCCAATTTACGTTGTTCGTAATTGTAATACCAAGATATTTAGTTGAATTTACGGCCTTTAGATTAGACTGATTTATCGTGTAACCGAAGTTTAACGAGTTCCTTTTAGCACTCATGTGGATGACGTCACACTTTTCGTTATTTAGGGTCAACTGCCACTTTTGGCACCATTCCGATATTTTTTCTAAATCGTTTTGCAGTTTGTTTTGATCTTCTGATGACTTTATTAGACGATAAACGACAGCGTCATCTGCAAACAACCGAAGATGGCTGCGCAGATTGTCTCGCAAATCGCTTATATAGATAAGGAACAGCAAAGGGCCTATAATACTACCTTGGAGAACGCCAAAAATCACTTCTTTTCTACTCTATGACTTTCCGTCAATTACCACGATCTGTGACCTCTCTGACAGGAAATCACAAATGCAGTGACATAACTGAGACGATATTCCATAAGAACGCAATTTCACTACCAGCCGCTTGTGTGGTACAGTGTCAAACGCCTTCCAGAAATACGGAATCGATCGGAAATCCCTTGCCAATAGCACTCAACACTTCATGTGAATAAAGAGCTAGTTGTGTTTCACAGGAACGATGTTTCCAAAACACATGTTGACTGTGTGTCAATAGACCGTTCTCTTCGAGGTAATTCATAATGTTCTAACACAATATATGTCCTAAAATCCTGCTGCATATCGACTTTAACGATATGGGCCTGTAATTTAGTGGATTACACCTACTAGCTTTCATGAAAATTGGTGTGACCTGTGTTTCACCTGTGTTTCACAGGAACGATGTTTCCAAAATACATGTTGACTGTGTGCCAATAGACCGTTCTCTTCGAGGTAATTCGTAATGTTCTAACACAATATATGTCCTAAAATCCTGCTCCATATCGACTTTAACGATATGGGCCTGTAATTTAGTGGATTACACCTACTAGCTTTCATGAAAATTGGTGTGACCTGTGCAACTTTCCAGTCTTTGGGTACGGATCTTTCGTCGAGTGAACGGTTCTAAATGATTGTTAAGTATGGAGTTAATGCATCAACATACTCCGAAAGCAACCTAATTGGTATACAGTCTGGACCAGAAGAGATTATGAGGAGGTTGAGGAAATGTACGATGAGATAAAAGAAATTATTCAGATAGTTAAGGGAGACGGAAATTTAATAGTGATGCGAAAGTCGAAATCCATAGTAGGAAAAGGAAGATAAAGGAAAATAGTAGGTTAATGTGGACCGGGGAAAAGAAATGAACGAGGAAGCCGCCTCGCGGAATTTTGCACAGAGCACAATTTAATTACCTTTAACACTTGTTAAAGGATCATGAAAGAAGGTTGTAGACGTGGAAGAGACCTGGAGACGAACGCAGGTGTCAGATTGACTATATAACGGTAACAAAAGTTTGGAAAGTATGGAAATGGGACTTGGATAAGTTGAAACAACCAGATATTGTTGAGAATTATGCAACGTTTGACAACAACAGGTGAAAAGAATACAGTAGAAAATGAATGGGAAAGAACAAGTAGAAATCCTAGCATAACACAGAAGATAATGATTTTAAATGATGAGGGAGAAAACACAAAAATGCAGTAAATGAATCAGGCGAAAGGGAACACATATGTCTAAAAAATCTATTTGGCAGAATGTGCAAAATGGCTAGAGGACAAATTTAAGAATTGAAAAGCATGTATCACTTGGCGAAAAATAGATATTACCCACAGGAAAATTAAAGAAGCGTTCCGAGAAAAGTGAAGTAGCTGTATGAACCTGAAGAGCTCGAATGGAAGACCAATCCTAAGTAAAGAAGGGAAAGCTGAAAGGTGGAGGGAGTTTATTGAGATTCTGTACAAGGGAGATGAACTTCCACATGATATTACAGAAACAAAAGAGGAGGTAGGTGAAGGTGATGTGGTAGACATGATACTGCAAGAATAATTTTACAAAACACTGAAGGACCTGAGTCGAAACAAGGCCCTGGGAGTAGACGATATTCCATCAGAATTACCGATAGCCTTGGGAGAGCCAGCCACGACAAAACTCTTCCCTCTGGTGTGCAAGGCGTATGAGACAGGTGAAATAATCTCAGACTTCAAGAATTACATGACAGATGTGAATAGTTCCGATCTATAAGTGTCAAAGATCATGGCTGCAAAATACTAACACGAATTATTTACAGAGGAATGGAAAAACTGGCTGAACCCTCCTTCGGCGTAAGTCAGTTTGGATTCCGGAGAAATGTAGGAACACTCGAGGCAATACTGGCCCTACGACCTATTTCAGAACATAGGTTAAGGAAACGCAAACCTACTTTTATGGCATTTGTAGACTTGGAGAACGCTCTTGACAACTTTGACTGGAATACTCTCCTTGAAATGCTGAAGATAGTAGAGGTAAAATACGGGGCGCGAAAGGTTATTTGCAGCTTGTCAGAAACCACACTGCAGTTACAGGAGTTGAGGGGTCATGAAAGGAAAGCAGTGGTTGAGAAGGGAGTACGACAGGGTTTTAGCATATCTCTGATGTTATTCAGTCTGTACATGAGCAAACAATGAAGGAAACCAAAGAATAACTTGGAGTAGGAATTAAAGTTCAGCGAAAATAAATAAAAAACCAATCTGTCAAAGAGAGCAAAGGAATTGGAATACCAGTCTTGCAACATGTTTGGATGTATAACTTCAATGTAAGCCAAAAATGGCAAGACAAAATCGTTTACAATAAATGACGATGGATCAACAGATTGAAATGATGTTGTGTCCTGGTATGTGCTGTGGCCTGTCTGTGGAGAAAGAGAAATGGAAACATATGAGAGGACAGTCAATAAAATTCTTCTGAGTTGTGGCCGCATTGTCAGCTATAAAGTTCCGACATTTCGTCGACTATTGCAAGACGCCTTGCTCAGGATATATTGTTGACAATTCGGTCACAAATCCGGAAGATTTTACTGACTGTGACAACGGCCGTGGAAGCCTACTTTTACATAAGAGAGGACGTTTACTTCGTTTGTTGATCTATGGTGAACGAACAGTTTTCTGTGTTGGCAACAAACCAGCAAAAGAAGTAAATTGCTGCTCAAGAAGGTCATAGTTCTCTTTCTCCCCAGTAGGGCCACAACAGATGCCAACACGAACGCAACTACAGAGCTATTTCTATTCATGTTAAATGTTTTTGTATACGCATTTTTGCATTGTGATGAGATCATACCTATTAAGATGTAATGGTACATAACTACTTGTAGTTAACAAAAGAATGTGACTGTATGGGTTTCTGAAAAATCTGTTCATAAACGTGAGCGTACTTAAAAAAGTTGCACAGAGCCTTTAACACAACTAAACGTAAAACATTACCACGCCAAATACAGTGTAGGAAACCTGTTGGCATTCAAAACAGATTCCAACTGTCACGGAATGGATAAATACGGGTCCTGTAAGGTTTTGAACGGAATAGTATATTATTCTTCCTGCAAAATACTTGGCAAGTTCAAGCGATGACGGTGAAGGTGGATAGCGATCACACACCCTTCTCTCCAAAGCAGTCCTCAAAGACTCAGTAATATTGGGATCTAGTGGCAATTATTTCTCGTACTATCGTCTTAGAACACAGCATCCCGATTGGAGAACAAACACTATACCGTGGGACGGACTTGATCAGCAAAAACGGTAACATAATCTTTGGCAGTGATGATACTTTGCTGAGTAATCATAGGGCCCATGGAGTACCAAGATATGCCTGCCCAAATCTTCACCGATACCCCACCGTGTCTCACTCCTGGGACGTAAACTTGGCGTGAAGTTGCCATGGAAAGTATGGTTCAAATGGTGTCTGTGTTGTATTACGTTGTAAATTTCACCATGAAACAAGACTCATCCGAACACGTGATTTTTTTCCATTGTTCCTTAGTTGAGGTTTTATGGCTTCGGTGCCGCGTTTTCTTCTTACGGGCATTTTCATTGCTTCGAGTGGTTTTGAAATTCTGGCTGGCCCTGTTATTCCCTACTTATATAGCTCCCTTTGTGTTGTTGTCTGCTGACAGTGTTTGCGAGGACGACCTTCATTTCTGCAGTGAATTCGGCAGCTGTCATCCCGCTATTTTTTGTCCCAGCCCTTCTCAATGAGCGTCTATATATGATCACCTAATACACGCTCATTCTTCAGCATTGAGACTTGACAAATGATGTTTTTCCGCTTTTACTTGGTTCAAATGGCACTGAGCACTATGGGACATAACATCTGAGGTCATCAGTCCCCTAGAACTTAGAACAACGTAAAGCTAACTAACCTAAGGACATCACACACATCCATGCCCGAGGCAGGATTCGAACCTGCGACCGTAGCGGTCGCGCGGTTCCAGACTGTAGCGCCTAGAACCGTTCGTCCACCCCGGCCGGCCGCTTTCACTGTATGTGGTATAAATCTTCGATACGGTGTCTCTTGAAACACCGAACTCTTTGGCTCCCTCGAATACGGAAACAGCACCTACAATTTCCCCACGCTCGAATTCGCTTAGCTCAGACATAATGCACCCGCAACTACACGCCACTGTTCTGACCACGACTGACATTTGCAACTTGTTGGGGACTTTTCCAACCACTGTGCTTCTGAAAATTAATTAACGGCATGTTTATCGTCTCCGAGACTGTCTCCCCGCTGTAGGAGACAAATCGTCAGGCACAGCTACACGTTTCAAAAAACTCTTTTTCATGGGATTTAAATCGGAGTAGCAGGACCAGAGTTCGAATCACGATGAAAGTCTACACTACTCTGCAATCCACATTTAAGTGCTTGGCAGAGGGTTCATCGAACCACAAACAAACTATCTTTCTACCATTCCACTCCCGAACAGCGCGCGGGAAAAACGAAAACCTAAACCTTTATGTTCCAGTTCTGATTTCTCTTATTTTATTTTGATGATCATTCTTACCTATGTAGGTTGGGCTCGACAAAATATTTTCGCATTCGGAAGAGAAATTTGGTGACTGAAATTTCGTAAATAGATCTCGCCGCGACGAAAAGCGTCTTTGCTTTAATGACTTCCTTCCCAACTCGCGTATCATATCTGCCACACTCTCTCCCCTATTACGTGATAATACAAAACGATCTGCCCTTTTTCGCATCCTTTCGATGTCCTCCGTCAATCCCACCTGGTAAGGATCCCACACCGCGCAGCAATATTCTAACAGAGGAGGAACGAGTGTAGTGTAAGCTGTCTCTTTAGTGGACTTGTTGCATCTTCTAAGTGTCTTGCCAATGAAACGCAACCTTTGGCTCGCCTTCCCCACAATATTATCTATGTGGTCTTTTCAACTGAAGTTGTTCGTAATTTTAACACCCAGGTACTTAGTTGAATTGACAGCCTTGAGAATTGTACTATTTATCGAGTAACCGAATTCCAACGGATTTCTTTTGGAAGTCATGTGGATAACCTCACACTTTTCGTTATTTAGCGTCAACTGCCACCTGCCACACCATACAGCAATCTTTTCTAAATCTGTTTGCAACTGATACTGGTCTTCGGATGCCCTTACTAGATGGTAAATTACAGCATCATCTGCGAACAACGTAAGAGAACTGCTCAGATTGTCACGCAGGTCATTTATATAGATCAGGAACAGCAGAGGTCCCAGGACGCTTTCTTGGGGAACACCTGATATCATTTCAGTTTTACTCGATGATTTGCCGTCCCTGCAGGTTACAGGATCCCTCCAGACACAATAACCAAACTGGTAAAATACTGAAATTCCCCTTTAAGACCACACATTTGCAAACTGTTTGATAGTCGTAATGAGAGACGTTCCAGCCTGTCCTTCGCGACGGTCGGTGGTCCTGCCGGCAACTAGGGCCGCCGACCTGAGCTAGCTGGACGCGATGCGAAGCGACGGCGCGCATGCAAATACTGTGCTGGACAGCGGCGCGGCGGTCGGCCGGCGCTGCCGGCTCTCACCGCCTACGGCCACTCTGCAGCGGCCTGTATCGACAGATCACAAAGTGCATACATAACTAAAGCGCACATAAATTTATGCAGATTCCTCTGTCACGCTGGTGCAAATCACACTGGCCGTAATTCAGAAACGACTGGCCGTGCTAAGCCTCGCGCCGCACTGCCGCGATGCTAATTAATTTTGCTTACCGCCCAGTTTATCCTGCGGCGCTGTTATTACTGCAGCTGATCCCTCCCACCCGCGTTCACTGGGCAGCTCTCATGACGCGGCGGGCAGCTCGCGGGCCGGCGCCGCGCTGTCGCACCGGCCACCGGCCCAAACAACTTCTCTCCCCTATTTTGTGTTACAGCGAATCTCTTTGAAAGTACTATTCGTAACTCTCTTGTCAATAATTACACTGCCTGACAAAAAAAGTGAAGCACTCAGAAAGCGAGGACGGACCGCAGCTTTACGGGTTAAGATCATATGTGCTGTAGTCTCAGTGATTATAGTGTCGAATAAAATTTATAGAGAACTTAGCAGTATAAGATCACTTAATGCTACGACGTTGCACATCCTCTGTCCTGTGTGCATGTATTCGGTTAGGAAGGGTATCACATAGCTGTTGTATCTTCTCCTGAGACTAGGTGGTCCACAATATTGTTGTAACTGGTCTTTGATATCCAGGATACTGGCACTGAGACGAATCTGAAGGCCAGGCAAGTCCCACGCACTTCATATCGTGGACAGGTCTGTCGATTTGCTGGCCACACTTCCTTGGCAGACACTTCCTTGACACACGGGGCATGAGTGGGCGAAGGTTGTCCTATCGAACGTAGACACAGGTTCCCAGGTAGATGCCGTGTTTATTGACTTCCGAAAGGCGTTCGATACAGTTCCCCACAGTCGTTTAATGAACAAAGTAAGAGCATATGGACTATCAGAGCGGTTGTGTGATTGGATTGAAGAGTTCCTAGATAACAGAACGCAGCATGTCATTCTCAGTGGAGAGAAGCCTTCCGAAGTAAGAGTGATTTCGGGTGTGCCGCAGGGGAGTGTCGTAGGACCGTTGCTATTCACAATATACATAAATGACCTTGTGGATGACATTGGAAGTTCACTGAGCTTTTTGCGGATGATGCTGTGGTGTATCGAGAGGTTGTAACAATGGAAAATTGTTCTGAAATGCAGGAGGATCTGCAGCTAATTGACGCATGGTGCAGGGAATGGCAATTGAATCTCAATGTAGACAAGTGTAATGTGCTGCGGATACATAGGAAGATAGATCCCTTATCATTTAGCTACAATATACCAGGGCAACAACTGGAAGCAGTTAATTCCATAAATTGTCTGGGAGTTGGCATTAGGAGTGATTTAAAATGGAATGATCATATAAAGTTGATTGTCTGTAAAGCAGATGCCAGACTGAGATTCATTGGAAGAATCCTAAGGAAATGCAATCCGAAAACAAAGGAAGTAGGTTACAGTACACTTGTTCGCCCACTGTTTGAATATTGCTCACCAGTGTGGGATCCGTGCCAGATAGGGTTGATAGAAGAGGTAGAGAAGATCCAACGGAGAGCAGTTCGCTTCGTTACATGATCATTAATAATAGCGAAAGCGTTACTGAGATGATAGATAAACTCCAGTTGAAGACTCTGCAGGAGAGACGCTCAGTAGCTCGGTACGGGTTTTTGTTGAAGTTTCGAGAACATACCTTCACCGAGGAGTCAAGCAGTATATTGCTCCCTCCTACGTATATCTAGCGAAGAGACCATGAGGATAAAATCAGAGAGATTACAGTCTACACAGAGGCATACCGACAATCTTTCTTTCTACTAACAATACGAAACTGGAATGGAAGGGATAACCGATAAACTTACTCAAAGCACCCTCTGCCACAAACCGTCAGGTGGCTTGCGGAGTATGGATGTAGATGTAGATGAACAGTGGCACTATGATACTTTTCCATGAGAAATAAAGCATGATGATCCAAGCAGATCGAAACGTACCGTTGTGCCGTGATCTGAACTGACACCCGATCGCTCAGCACACCACGACGCCACTCCAAAGCCATTTATATTCTTGTGTTAAAAACATCCTACACATGCGACTGTAATTCCCTGGTTCAGCTGCTGCTATTATACGGTGAATGGTGCGGGATGATACATGATGTCGCTGGCAGTCCATCATTTGTTCTCGGATGCCAGGCGTAGAGATGAAGGGGATGCGATGTGCTTCATGAACTGTACGGTCATCCACCAGTGTGGTCGTCAGACGTGGAGGATCAGGACCTTTACGAAGGGCATGCTGCCCTTAGGTTACCATACAGTCAAATATAGGGCCATGGTCACACCTAAATGCGCCACAAATCTGGATACTGTGTAATCCTACCAGCTGGTCATACGGAGACCCACATTAACTCCCCTTTCAGGCTGATAACAGTGCCTTCGTTTCTTTCAAAGTGATCCCTCAGCACATAGTACGCGCCCCTTACACAGGGTGATACCGTGATAAAGATACAGGCTTTCAGGCATGATACAGAAAGGTAAAAGTATCAATTGAAAGTTAGGGACACTGGTCCAGAAACGATTGAGTGGAAAGCTATAAACGAAACTATTTCTGATACCTCTGACAGTGGACATCTTCTGCTGCAAGCTCTTTGTTTTCCACGTTTTGGGAGTAGGTAATATGGACCAAAGCAAGAAGAAAATTCCAATAAATGTGGGCGCTGAAGTTCATACAAGCACTTGTTCGTTATTGCTGTTGTGGAACACGTATCTTCTAGGCAACAAGTGCTCGCAGCTCTCAAGTATGAACTTTAAAGCCTATGTTTACTGGACAGTTTTAATTTTGATTTGGTGTATACTGTCTCCTCCTAAAATATAGAAAGCACAGAGCTTGCAGTAGAAGAGATGCATTGTCAGAGGTAAGAGAACGGTTCTCGTTTATAACATTCGACTCGGTCGTTTCTGGATCAGGGTCCGTCCCTCCTTATGGAGACCGTCCCTTCACTGCTCTCTATGATCCCTGAAACTTCGCAACATCATCACGGAATCATCCTGTATACGCTGCTAGGCGCGATAATAACATTAGACATGCATCATATTGAAGATCTCTATCGGCCGTTCTGTCCCAGAAAACTGCAATTCTAATCATCTGCATACCCGCCTTTGGCATGTAGGTGTACGACTTCCAGTGACACCCGACCTTGTCCTCTGGGTGCTACATTTTTTTCGCAGCTGGTGTTTATTAGTGCGTGGTATGCAGTTTATTTTGCCAAATACACCAATGAAAATGGAAAGCGTTACGGCATGAACACCTTGACCGAACGTTGCCAATTTGTTACTGGAGCGTTTCCTTGCTTGGGAAATATGTTAATAAATACACTGAAGCGCCAAAGGAACTGTTATAGGCATGTGTATTCGAATACAGAGATATGTAAATATGCAGAATACGGCGCTGCGGTCAGTAACGCCTATACAGGGCGTTACAAAAAGGTACGGCCAAACTTTCAGGAAACATTCCTCACACACAAAGAAAGAAAATATGTTACGTGGACATGTGTCCGGAAACGCTTACTTTCCATGTTAGAGCTCATTTTATCACTTCTCTTCAAATCACATTAATCATGGAATGGAAACACACAGCAACAGAACGTACCAGCGTGACTTCAAACACTTTGTTACAGGAAATGTTCAAAATGTCCTCCGTTAGCGAGGATGCATGCATCCACCCTCCGTGGCATGGAATCCCTGATGCGCTGATGCAGCCCTGGAGAATGGCGTATTGTATCACAGCCGTCCACAATACGAGCACGAAGAGTCTCTACATTTGGTACCGGGCTCGCGTAGACAAGAGCTTTCAAATGCCCCCATAAATGAAAGTCAAGAGGGTTGAGGTCGGGATTGTGGAGGCCTTGGAATTGGTCCGCCTCTACCAATCCATCGGTCACCGAATCTGTTGTTGAGAAGCGTACGAAGACTTCGACTGAAATGTGCAGGAGCTCCATCGTGCATGAACCACATGTTGTGTCGTACTTGCAAAGGCACATGTTCTAGCAGCACAGGTAGAGTATCCCGTATAAAATAATGGCGGTGAATCGAGGAAGTACAGTACATACTGACGAAACTAAAATGAGCTCTAACATGTCCACATAACATCTTTTCTTTATTTGTGTGTGAGGAATGTTTCCTGAAAGTTTGGCCGTACCTTTTTGTAACACCCTGTATAAGACGACAAGCGTCTGGGGCAGTTGTTAGCTCGGTTTCTGTTGCTACAATGGCAGGCTATTAAGATTTAAGAGAGTTTGAATGTGGTGTTATAGTCGGCGCAGGAGCGGTGGGACGGAGCATCTCCGTGGTAGCGATGAAGTAGGGATTTTCCCGTACGACCATTTCACGTGTGTACCGTCAATATCACGAATCCGGTGAAACGTCGCTGCGGTCAGATAAAGAACCTGCAAGAACGGGACCAACGAAGACTAAAGAGAATAGCGCAGCGTGACAGAAGTGTAACCTTCCGCAAATTGTTGCAGATATCGATGCTGGGCCATCAAGAAATGTCAGGTTGCGAACCATTCAACGAAACATCTTCGGTATGGGCTTTGGAGCTGAAAGCCCACTCGTGTACCCTTGATGACTGCACGGTCACAGAGCTTTGCGCCACACCTTGGTGGGTCAACAACGACATTGGACTGTTGATGACCGGAGAAGTGTTGCGTGGTCGGACGAGTTTCGTTTCGAATTAAACCGTAGTATATCGAATACGTATACGGGTATGGAGACAACCTCGTGAATCCATAGATCCTGTATGTCAGCAGGAGACTATCCAAGCTGGTGGAGGCTCTGCAGTGGTGTGGGGCGTGTGCAGTTACAGTGATGTGGGACCCCGGATAGTGTAGATACGACTCCGACAGGTGACACGTACGTAAGCATCCTGTCTGATCACCTGCACCCACTCATGTCCATTGTGCTTTCTGATGGATTTGGGCAATTCCAACAGGACATGCGATACCCCACACGTCAGCTACAGAGTGGCTACACTGAGCCCGCTGGCGCGTTGGCTGTTGGAGCAGGGTCCCCAATGGAGTGTCGAGGAGCGGTTGCGCGCCGGCCTAAGCCTGGTAAGAAGTTTATCATTACACTCGACTTTGACAGTTACTATTCTTGTATCAGAGAAGATTTATATTCATCACTGCCTACCT
Source organism: Schistocerca americana (assembly GCF_021461395.2). NCBI lineage: Eukaryota > Metazoa > Arthropoda > Insecta > Orthoptera > Acrididae > Schistocerca > Schistocerca americana. The sequence continues at coordinate 599,752,652 of NC_060120.1, read as the reverse complement.
TCACCGACATTGAAAATTACTCCGTAGCTTGTGAGAAATCATCCACCACTGGACTTGTGTCACACATGCATAATGTTCAAATGGCTCTGAGCACTATGGGACTTAACTTCTGAGGTCATCAGTCCCCTAGAACTTAGAACTACTTAATCCTAACTAACATAAGGACATCACACACATCCATGCCCGAGGCAGGATTCGAGCCCGCGACCGTAGCGGTCGCGCGGTTCCAGACTGTAGCACCTAGAACCTCTCGGCCACTCTGGCTGGCCATGCATGATGTCACTGAATATAAGACAGACCTCGGTCGAATCCACACCCGGAAAGTCACGTGCAAGGATCGTCCCTGAGAGATCAGACTACCAGTGATTTGAGGAGCCGCTCTGGGCACTGGCCGCTAAAAGTCATAATACAGATTGTGTCTACAGGTAGCGTTGGGACAACGAAGTCTGTGTTTAACGGTCTGTGTGCGGAAAAAGGGTACGTGCCATTACTGGCAGCATCCCGGATGAGTGCTATTGTGGACAGATCGGTAGAAAGTCAAATTTCATCGACTCAGACAGGCCCCTAAGGTTAACATCTGCAAATGGATTGCCGAACAGCACAGTTAATATGCTTCTGAAGTGTGTGAGACACTGCCATCGAGACCAGGCCCTACAAGACAAAATGTTTAACGCATTGTGAGAACCGCTGCGACTGGGTGACATAAGTAGAAGTGGTCTACTAAAACATTGCTGTGCTTACAGGGGTCAATCCTCACTGACTAGAGATAGGGAAGGAGAGAGAGTAGGGCACAGTTTTGCTGCGCCATGTGTTACAAAGGTTGTGACTGGTTGAACAACAGAAATGTGACTAGGGGAAGGAGGCCAGCATCTTTTAAGACAAAATTTCATTGTTTGGCACTTACAGCATTTACCGTTGAACTAGTGAATGTGACAACAGAAAAATGCAGAGACGGGAGTCTTCAATGTAGGAAACAGATGTCACAAAATTACTCTTCTGACAAGCGTGTTTGTAGCCAGCAGCCATCACGGGACGATTTCTTCGGATGAGTTTCTCCCCAGTCACGCCCTTCGTTGAGCGGACTTCATCAGCAGGCCACTTAGTTTCCTTTTTGGCCCATTTGAACTTAGACGCAGATGCAAGTTGTTGGTGCGAAACCAATGATTTTGCACCTATTTCAGCCGCCATCTGCAGACGAATATGGTGACATCCAGCAACAGCTGCGAGACACACTAAGGGAAAATAGAGTCACTTTGATCGAGAATCACAAATTTCAAGACTCGTTCTGAAAATCTGACTGCACTTAAACAATCAGCACGTTTTCAGCTCAAGTTATAGATGCAATTGCTTGCCCTTCAGCAGCTCTTTCGGCACTAATCCGTCGGCCGCGCTTGATTAGCCAAGCGGTCTGAGGTGCTGCAGTTATGGACTGTGCAGCTGGTACCGGCGGAGGTTCGAGTCCTCCCTCGGGCATGGGTGTGTGTGTTTGTCCTTAGGATAATTTAGGTTACATAGTATGTTAGCGTAGGGACTGATGACCTTAGCAGTTAAGTCCCATAAGATTTCACACCCATTTGAATTAATCCGTCGGCATTCACGCTATGACTTCCGCGGATATAGCTGTTTTATCCTGATACGTATTCATTTAAATTGCATTCGAGGCTTGCCAAGGAATTAACTGATCACTGTTAACATTTATCCTACATCTAATGCAACAGAGTGAGTTGATTGTTTATTACTGTTTAGTTTAGTAGTTAATAAATGCCTTGATCTTTATTTTGGGGGGCAACGATTCCATTATGTCAGTTAAATAGGACCGCTTTTGATGTATCGAATTACACTACAATCATCCTTCTCCCACGGCCACTTACACTACCCTCCAGTTACTTAAAGAGTAAGTGAAACATAAATTTTATTCTGTGTTAACTGTGAAATTAAAACAGTAAGAAAGTTCACTATAACTGATTTGTTTGCAAGCTTGTCCATTAAGCAGACCTATTGGAAATAAAATGAAATTTGAAATTCAATCACGCCTAAACCACGATCAAGTTCAAATTCAAAGGCCAGATCTTCAATGAAGTTCAACACTTAGTAGTGAAAACACGTTTATTACTGACAATAACGCTAATCCAGGACAGAACTTAGCTCCTGGATGGATAGTGCCGCTGTTTTCACAAACATCGAATGTTTCAGAATCTGGTACTTACACAGAAATCGAATATTCGTCGAATCTTCGTGATCGTTAAGTGGATCTTCAGTTTCTTCGAACTTTCTGCTGTCGATCTGCACCCTCGGACTGTAGCAGGGCTCCATACGGAGGACATAGATGACGTTCCTTCGCTTTTGTCACCTTGATGGTCAGAATCTTTCTTTCATATGTGATATTTGCCAAGCAACAAAGGACACTATGCATGAGGAAGGAAGCACTTTGGTAACTTTTCCAATAGTCCCACTTCCTGCAGAGACATAAAAATCCATAACACTCCTCACTGGCCATTTCTTATCGTTTTAGAGCTCTCGGTCTCCTGGACCTCCAGTGTCTGTACGCGTGCCAGTTGCATTGCTTCTTCGGTCCTGCCGGTTAGATGTATTAGTAAGTATCCCAACCATTGTCTGAATGAAATGAGGACGGTACGTCCATAGTCGCTACGGCCGGGCGACACTGAAGAAAAACAGTGGTCTGAAGCCTGTAGTGTCTTGCTTCTCTGTGTTGGATACGAATTTCACGACAAGCAATGTGGAATTCCATTTTCTCTCTTTGCCATCTACATACTGCCAGCGTATTTTTAAAGCCTGCTGTGCGGTCAGTCGTCTTTCGATGGTAGGCAGTTGTCATCCTGTGGGTGATGTCGCAACGTGAAGTCATCTTTGATATTAATCTCGCCGGGAAACTTTACCCGGATCAGAACTTACCAAAGGGTTGCTCGAAATGATGTCTTCTGCACGGAACTTTGCAGTCTCTGGAGCTTCCACTGTCAGCATAGTTACGGTAACAGCATAGCGGGTGAAGTAGTCAGGCAGACTATTATCCAACGATACCCGTTTGCCTACTTCGTGGCAATGGATGGACACCTTTCTTCGTGATTTTGCTCAGCCGTCGGTAGTCGACTCAGAAACGACTTTTCCCATCCTTCTTCTTTACAACGACCCCAGGAGAGGACCAAGTGCTCTCTGAAAATTAACTGATGTCATCTCTCACCACGTTTTACACTACTTCGTGAACCTCTCGTGTTTGTTAACTGGAATTTACCTTTGGTTAATATCTAGTTCTTCAGGTTTTCAAAAGATTTTCAGTGCTGGAGCTCTTTTTGGAGGCAGTGTCATTTACTCTGGTGATGGCTAACATTTCATCCACACTGCTATATTCTGCCAAGATTCCTTGTAGAACAGCCAACATTCTTGTTTGAATTCACTTTTCTGTATGTTTGCGACATCCTACTTCTGAAACCTCAGTGACTACCACTCCAATCGACACGCTGGATTCTTCAGGCTAATGAGCCAGCATAAGGAATGGTTTCTGAAGCAACTGATGGCCCAAACAACTGCAAAGTGCTCACGCTTTCTCGATTGTTGCGTAGTTCAACTCAGACCTGGAGAGCACTCTGAAAGCAAAAGCCGTTACCTTCCCAAAACCGCTGGCGTTGGTGTGAAGCTGTGTCTAGACATTTTCAGCATACCGTGCTAGAAACGGAGATGTTTGCAACTTTTTCAACATACAGTCCTAAACTGGAGAAGATGTTTGCGCCTCGTTCAGGACGACGAAAGATATTTCTTACACCTCGTTCCAGGAAAATTTAACGTTTCCCTGCAGCAGTTCTTGCAATGGACGTGCCATGGTATAGAGCCCTTTACCAATCGCAGATAATATGAGCACATTCCAAGAAAACTTCGCACATCACGAACCTGGGGAGAAGTCGGAAAATATGTGAAGGCTGTCATTTTCTCTGGATCGAGAAGTATTCAATCGTCATTCATTAGGTGCCCCAAAGATTTATACATCTCTGACGACAAAGAGGCACTTCTTCCATTTCAGGCAGAGATCTCTAGTAGTAACACATTTTAACACCGTTATCAGAGAGCCTAGATGTACTCTAAAGCCGGCCGGGGTGGCCGAACGGTTCTAGGCGCGACAGTCTGGAACCGCACGACTGCTACGGTCACAGGTTCGAATCCTGCCTCGGGCATGGATGTGTGTGATGTCCTTAGGTTAGTTAGGTTTAAGTAGTTCTAAGATCTAGGGGACTGTTTACCACAGAAGTTAAGTCCCATAGTGCCCAGAGCTATTTTTTTGTTCTCCAAAACTCTTCGAAAAAATTACAGTGCCATCCAGATAGGAAAGACACGTCCTCTGTTTAAGGTAGTGAATCAGGTTGTGCTTCACGCGTTCAAAGGTGACAGGAGGGTTGCCAATCCGAAAACATTACCTCAAACATCGACGTCATCAGGCGTTATGAAGTCAGACTTTTCCCAGTCCGCCTTGTCAACCTCGATTTGCCAGCAGTCTGTCTTTATGTTCGTAGTCAAGAAATACTTTGCTGTTTTCAGGTTTTCTAGGGTACCATCAATGTGTGGCAATGTATAAACACCTTCTTCGTGATTTTGTTCAGCCGTCGGTAGTGGACTCCGAAACGCCTTTTGCCATCCTTCTTCTTAACAACGACACCAGGAGAGGACTAAGTGCTCTCTGAAAACGTTTTACACTTCCTCTCGGATTATCCGTCGTTCAGCCAGCGATGCTCTGTATGAACGCTGTCTAATTAGTGGATGATCGCCAGGACTGGCACAATGTTTTACCATCGATCCCCTCTCCAGATATGAAAGGATTCGAAAATTGTCGCAAAACAGTTATCACTAGCCGACGTCGCTCCTCAGTCAGGTCACATCCTACTGACAGTCCAACATTAGCTTCATTCCTTGCGTTATCTGAAGTGGTAGCGGAGCAGGTGTCTACATCGATGATACTAAGCTGTCCACCACGGACTTGATCAGTTGTCCCTAAGCACACACCTTTAGCAATGAGCTGTGACTGCTTGTGACAGTTATTGATTCAAAGTTTTTCCACAGTGCTTATGGTTGTCGTCGGTTGGTAGATTTCTTATTTGAGCCGGAATAGCTTTTCCACTCTACAAAAGAATGATAGTTTTACGAATCATCTCGACTGGCGGCTATAACTCATTTCATTGATGATGACGGGCTACCAACGTTTTCAATGGCAAACAAATGACCAGAGCAATCTTTGTTATGTGTGCTTCTAGGAACAGCTTCATCGTCTCGATCTCTGGTCTTCGACAGTCTGTAAATGTTTGTGATGCTTGCGAAAAGTCCCATTCGAGAATAATGACTACAAATATGATACAACGACAAATTCGTAGGGCTGTGTTCTTTCACTGACAGATATTTTTGCAATACATGTTCCTGTCGGCTGAACGTATTTCCCAATTGTAAACTTCAGCACAATCATTTTCGTATCACGGAACATGGTCTTCTTTAGCTGACGATGGTAAGCGTCCAACGTTACACAAAATTATGCTCTTGAGTTGACTAGCACTGGACAGGTTGGCCATTGGTGATGAAGTCAATGAGATTTCCTGACAACTTGGTGACTGTCGTCCGTGAAGGAATTGCATCTGTGGCTCTCCTGTAAATAGTCGCTTTGCTCAGTTTTCTGATATCGGTAGCTGGGAGAGCGGCGATGGAGAACGACTACAACGTGTTGAGAAGCGACCTCGCCAGGGAAACGGCCATGGCCTTCGTTCCGCAGGTCGACCCTAATAATCTGCTGCTGATTGGCGTGAATAGGAGTGTTGCGATGTTTGACATATGGCAGCGTAATAGTCGTCGTCGAAAACTCGCTTTTGTCCCCGACATGTAACCCGTCTTTGGCTCTATAGTGGAAACTTGCCAGCCTGTTGTCGTCTGTCCTCCAGATGTCTGTTCTTCCACAGGGTTCTGCTTATCACAGTAGGTGGTTGCACCTCAGTTGGTCGGATGCTCGGTTGTCGTTTGATGGCCGCAGCATTAAGTCCGTGGTGACCGAAGTCATTCTTTCTGCTGCATTCAGCTGGTGTTAGAGATTGTTGCTAAAGACCGATATATCTCATCCTCAACGTTCATATTATACCGTGACGCATAGAATTGACGTTTGATGTTGATGTCTCTTGCGTACTGGGTCCGACATTTCTGGTTGCTGTACACTACAGCGTCTAGTCTCTTACTATCTCGTTTACGAGATAGGCAGTCAGTCATAACAGTTTCATCCGTATCCTTTTTCTTCTGTTGTATTAGCGCGACTCCCAGACACCAGTTGACCATTTGCTCTGTTATTGTGACATCATTTACCAGAAGAGCTTGTTACAAATCTTCTGCTACTCCTTTCATGAAGCGAGAGGTCTTCTCGGCTTCTATCGAGTTAGGATTCACGATGTGGCTAATAGAGCTAATTTATTCCTTCTGCTTCAGCTCGGGGTCACATCATAATTACCCTAACGTACTTTCACCTTTAAGGATGTTGTTCTAGGTTATAAACTTCCCATGTGTCCTCAGACAGCCCAAGGTTAAAATATTTCGCAAGATCATCCAATTACGCTAACAGACTAGAGATTCACCAATTGTCTGAAACTTCGTAGTCCGAAAGATCTTCGTTCGAAACTTGCATATACAATTCAGATTTAAATGAAACACGTACGTATACCTAATCTTTGTTGTCAGGTGGTTGGGGGTTAGTGTTCCATCACGTCTAATTTTCTTAACATTTGCTTATTTTGAAACACTTATGTCGTTTAAACTATTACAAAAGCGCTCATGCGCTGCCAGATCCAAGCAGTTTCCGCAAAAACTCTGAAGCCCTAAGGTCCTAACAACCGTCCAGGGTTATAGGAAATCATACGCATCACCTAAGTCCCTCAGGAGTTCACAATTTAAAGCAGCGTTAAAAATACCACTGCTTCATATACTGTTGCAGCCCCAATGGTACACAATTAGACAACCCCAATGACGTCAGTCCAATTTGCATCATGTTACAGAGTGAATGGTTTGGACAACGATCACGTCACATATACGCTTTCACGATGGTGAAACTAGTTCATGGAAATTCGTCCGTCACACAATTTAGGAAACACATACTGGGAAAGGGGAAACTGCGTTAAAAACGTAACACCGAAGGTAAGACGGATATTCTCGTTACGCGCTGCGATGAAATAAGCTTTCGAAAGTGACAGTCAAGCTAACGATGTGCATAATACTCGATGTTATCAATGTGGTCTTCAGACCGAAAACTAATTTCATGCAATTCTCTGGGCTAATCTATACTGTACAAGTCTCCTCATCTTCGAATAACTACTGCAACCTATGAACTATTATACCTCCTTACTGTACTCATACCCATCTTTTTGTCCCCTTCTATAATTTTTACCATCACACATCCTCCATTCCTCCGATAATAAACTGGTGATGTCTTGATGTCTCACAATGTGTACTATCAACCTATCCGTTCTTGTATTCACGTAACGTTATACCGTGAAAATTTTCGTTTCTCTCCAATTCTGCGCAATATCTCCACATTGGTTACATAATCAGCCCATCTGATTTTCAGTATTCTTATGTAGCACCACATTTTAAAAGCTTATATTTTTTTATTGTCTGAACTGTTTATGGTCCACGTTTCAGTTTCAAACAAGGCTACACTCCAAATATTGTTCAGTAGTGCAGCAGCTACTGGCCAATGTTGCGCATCCGACGGAACAAGCGCCACCTACTACAGCTGCTATACCGTCTTTTCGGCAGATTCGTGAACAAGACGAGGAATGGTTCGAAGCGTTGTCCCAGTTAGAGGCTCACCTCCTCGTCCACAATGTACCAGGTACTGTGAAACATCCATATGTATTATCCACGGTAGGAAATACAGTGTACCGCCTAATAAGCAAATTTTTCCCGAACGCCACTGCGAGTGAACTGTCTAATGACGAACTGTTGGACTCGCTAACAAACTATTATGACCTACAAGTGAATGTAGTTGCAGCTCAGTATCAATTCTTTAATTGCAAAAAACGGTCAGAACAAACTTAGCGCGAGTGGATAACAGATTTTCAGGGTACGACAAGGAAATGCAAATTCAAATGTGCTTGCGGTTCATATTCAGATGTTATATTGCGTGATGCGATTGTGTATAATGTATCTGATGTAAAACTCAGAGAACAGATTTTGCAACAGTCCCATCCATCATTTCAGCAGGTAGTGCAAATACTGCATCAGTGCCTTGTCGGCTCATATTGAACAGCCAACTATTTGTTGGGTTGACTGCCTTATTTCTGAACGGCGATCACCCCCCCCCCCCCCCCCTCGCCACCGGACCATCCCTCCCCACCCCCCGCCGCCGACAAGCTCAGTGTTACGCTTGTGGTAAGAAAGGACATGTACAACCAGTATGCTTGCAACGAAACCAGCATAAGAATTCAGCCCACTCACAAAAATCTAGTCACAAGGCCCATGTCATTAATGCAGTATATTCCAAGTCTGAACCAGGCATTTGCAAAACTAACTAGCAAGCGTGCAGCTTCTTCAGTGATACGCCAGTCAGACAAACTTTCTGTTCATTTACTTATTTGTGGGAAATATGTGAAATTTCAGTTGGACACGTGTGCCTCCGAGCGGTTCTAGGCGCTACAGTCTGGAACCGCGCGACCGCTACGGTCGCAGATTTGAGTCCTGCCTCGGGCATAGATGTGTGTGATGTCCTTAGGTTCGTTAGGTTTAAGTAGTTCTAAGTTCTAGGGGACTGATGACCTCAGAAGTTAAGTCCCATAGTGCTCAGATCCATTTCAACAACGTGTGCCTCTGTCACATTGCTAATCGTCAAACATACTGACAGTTAGGCTCCCCACGCTTGTCTAAGGCTAGCACGCAACTGACGGCTTACAATGAAATTGAAACATTCTGTGAACAAAATGGCATACAGCATCTAAGTAGTGCACCATTCCATTGCACAGTACTAGAGCGGCACTAGTGGGAACGATCCCTTAGAAGTGCGCACTGCGATAGCACTTACGAGTATTAGTGATCCATATCCTCTGCTTGTATGGACATAGTATATAGAGAAAGACACTGACTGTTCGCCTGTCGCCAATCGCTTGCGACAAGTTCTTGTAATACAATGTTAAGTACTGTCTATCTTCTTTATTGTAATAAAGACTATTATCGTCATTTGCCTCAACTGTTGTATGGCATTCCGAGAACGCAGTATCCTTTAGGCACCCTCTACGGGACGAGTGGGCAGGACCCCATAAATACCTTCAGAAGAGACTTCCTAACACTTAAATCTTAAATCTTCGATGTTACCAAGTTTCTCTTATTCAGAACTGCTTTTCTTATCATTGCTAGTCTAGAATTAAATCCTCTCTCATCATTAATTATTTTACAGTCCAAATATCAAAACATATATACTAATTTTAGAGTCTCATTTACAAATCTAATTCCCTTAGCATCGCCTGATTTAATTCTACTACATTTCATTATCCTTGTTTTGCTTTTCTTAGTGTTCATTTATATCCTCCTTCCAAGAAACGGGCAATCCTGTTCAACTGTTCTTCTAAGTCGTTTGCTTTCCCTGGCAGAGTTACGATGTCGCCTGGTAACCTCATTTTTGTTGCTCCTTCCTTAACTTTAATTCCTTCTACACATTTTACTTTGGTTTCTTAACTACTTGCTCATTGTGGAGACTGAATATCTTCGATGAAAGGCTATAGAATCTACATCATTACTCTGCTTTTCACAATAAAGTGCCTGGCAGAGTGTTCAATGAACCACCTTCAAGCTGTCTTGCCCGCAGCTCGTGGTCGTGCGGTAGCGTTCACGCTTCCCACGCCCGGGTTCCCGGGTTCGATTCCCGGCGAGGTCAGGGATTTTCTCTGCCTCGTGATGGCTGGGTGTTGTGTGATGTCCTTAGGTTAGTTAGGTTTAAGTAGGTCTAAGTTCTAGGGGAATGATGACCATAGCTGTTAAGTCCCATAGTGCTCAGAGCCACTAGAACCAAGCTGTCTTTCTACCGTTCCAATCTCGAACGGCGCGTGGGAAAAACGAGCACTTAAATTGTTCTGTGCGAGACCTGATTTCTCATATTTTATGATGATGATTATTTCTCCTATGTTGGTGGGTCACAACACAATGCTGTCGCAATTGGAGGAGAAAACTGGCGATTGAAAATTCATGAGAAGATACCGTCGCAACGAAACACGCCTTTGTTTTAATGATTGTCACTTCAATTCACGTATCATGTCTGTGGCACTATCTCCCCTATTTCGCGATAATGTTCAAAATGTTCAAATGTGTGTGAAATTTTATGGGACTTAACTGCTAAGGTCATCAGTCTCTAAGCTTACACAATACTTAACCTGAATTTCCCTAAGGACAAACACACACACCCATGCCCGAGGGAGGACTCGAACGTCCGCCGGAATCAGCCCCACAGTCTATGACTGCAGCGCCCTAGACCGCTCGGCTAATCCCACGCGGCTCGCGACAATGTAAAACGAGCCGCCCTCCTTTGTACTTTTTCGATGTTATCCATCTCTCCTCTATCACTGCTTCCCTTTCGTGCCTCTCAACTCTTATTATTACTGTCTAGCTTCCGTATAAGTTGTGAATAGCCTTTCGCTCTATGTGTCTTACCCCCGCTACCTACAGAATTTCAAAGAGAGTATTCCATTCAACACTATCAAAAGTTTTTCCCAAGTCTACAAATGCTACAAACGTCAGTTTGTCTTTCCTTAACGTATCTTTCAAAATGCACTATTTGATCAACTGACTGTATTCGGACACCTGGCTGAATATGACTTACAAGTTTGTGGTGCTCTCCATCGGTAAAGGTGGAAGTCAATATGGTGTTGGCCCACCCTTAGCCTTGATGACAGCTTCCACTCTCGCAGGCATACGTTCAGTCAGGTGCTGGAAGTTTTCTTGGGGATTGGCAGCCCATTATTCACGGAGTGCTGCACTGAGCAGAGGTATCGATATCGGTCGGTGAGGCCTGGCACGAAGTCGGCGTTCCAAAACATACCGAAGGTGTTCTATAGGATTCAGGTCAGGACTCCGTGCAGGCCAGTCGTTTACAGGAATGTTATTGTCATGTAACCACCACAGGCCGTGCATTATGAACAGGTGCTCGATCATGTTGAAACATGCAATCGCCATCCACGAAGTGCTCTTCAACAGTGGGAAGCAAGAAGGTGCTTAAAACATCAATGTAGGATTGTGCTGTGATAGTGCTACGCAAAACAACAAGGGGTGCAAGCCCCCCTCCATGAAAAATACGACCACAGCATAACACGACCGCCTCAGAATTTTGCTGTTGGGACGACACACGCTGGCAGATGACGTTCACCGGGTATTCGCCATACACACACCCTACCATCGGATCGCCACATTGTGTACCGTAATTCGTGACTACACACAATCTATTTCCACTGTTCAATCGTCCAATGTTGGTGCTCCTTACAGCGAGCGAGGCATCGTTTGGCATTTACCGACACGATGTGTGGCTTATGGGCAGCCGCTCGACCATCAAATCCACGTTTTCTCATCTCCCGCCTAACTGTAAAAGTACTTGCAGTCGATCCTGATGCAGTCTGGAATTCCTGTGTGATGGTCTGGATAGATGTCTGCCTATTACACATTACGACCTTCTTTAACTGTCGGCGGTCTCTGTCAGTCAACAGACAAGTTCGACCTGTACGCTTTTGTACACTTCATTATCACATCGGAAACAGTGGACCTAGGGATGTTTAGGAGTGTGGAAATCTCGCATATAGACGTATGACACAAGTGACACCCAATCACCTGACCACGTTCGAAGTCCGTGAGTTCCTCGGACCACCCCATTCTGCTCTCTCATGATGTCTAATGACTACTGAGGTCGCTAATATGGAATATCTGCCAGTAGGTGGCAGAACAAAGCACCAAAAACATATGTATTTGGGGGTGTCCGGATACTTTTGATCACATAGTGTAAGTCGTAGGGTCAGTATTGCTTCGCTTGTTGCTACTTTTCTCCGGAATCCAAATTAATCTTCCCCGAGGACGATTTCTAGTAGTTTTTTCTATCCTGTAAAGCATTCGCTTTAGTATTTCGCAGACCATGACTTATGAAAGTGATAGTTCGGTAATGTTCACTTCAACAACTGCTTTCTTTGGAATTGCAGTTATTACAATCCTCTTAAGTCTGATGGTATTTCGCCTGTCTCATACATCTTGCTTACCAGATGGAAGAGTTCTGTCATGGCTGGCTCCCTCAGGGTATCTCTAGCTCTAACGGGATATCGTCTACTCCTGGGGCCTTCCAGAACTCTGTCAAGTCTTCTCGCACTATCATTTCTTCCATTGCATTTTTATCGTCGTCCTCACATCTTTCTATAATATTACCTTCAAGTATATTACTTTTGTTATAGACCCTCTGCATACCCCTCCACCTTTCAGCTTTCCTTTCATTGCTTAGGACTGCTCTTCCATGTGACCTATTGATGTTCATACAGCTGCTCCTCTTTCCACCAAAGGCCTTTTTAATTTTCCTGTAAGCGGCATCAATCTTTACCCTAATGAAATATGCTTCAAAATCCTTACATTTGTCCTCTGGCCATTCCATCATAGCAGTTTTGCACAGATTTTTTAGACGTCTGTATTCCGTTTCCCTTGCTTCATTTTTGCTCCTTTTATCAGTTAAATTCAATAGCTTCTGTGTTATGCAAGGATTTCTAATTGGCCTTGTGTTTTTAACTATTTGATCCTCTGCTGCCTTCACTATTTCATCTCTCAAAGCTACCCATTCGCCCTCTACTGCATTCCTTTGCCCTGTTGTTGCCATACGTTGTCTACGAGGAAGCCATCATCATTTAACCATATAGTAGAGCTGCATGCCCTTGGGAAAAATCACGACTGTAGTTTCCCTTTGCTTACAACTATTTGCAGTACCAGCACAACAAGGCCGTTTTGATGATGTTACAAGGCCAGATCAGCGAATCATTCTGTCTGTTGCCCCTGCAACTATTGAAACGGCTGCTGTACTCTTCAGGAACCTCATGTTTGTCTGGCCTCTCAACAGATACCCCTTCGTTGTGGTCGCACATACAGTACAGCTGTCTGTATCTCTGTGGCACGCAAGCCACCCCACTGAGGGCAAGGTCTATGGTTCTTGGTGGGGATTTTAATACCTACGTGATTTGAATATAGAATTTATCCATTATAAGCTAATCAACACATATAAGGCATTTTAATGAAACATGCAAGTCCTTATTTCTAACTAGTTGGGCATCCGGCTTCGCTCAGGTAGTTGATATGAGATTATGTGGTAGCTGGAATAAAAGGATAAACTTTAAAGTATAAGAGTTAAGAAAATGTAATTGGTAACACGTTCTAATTATTTACATTACTTGTTAAAGTATAAGAGGTCAAAAATGATCGAAAACCTATTCTAACTGTTTTGCAATACTGTTTTATAAATAACATTTTTCATTTTGTTATGCAGGGTGTACATGTACAAATTTTTCGAATTTTCGAATCGATAGCATGCTACGTATAGTTAACCGTGAAAGAAGCTGGAGTCTTTGAGGCTAATGCCGCAATATTTTAAAGTTTGTCCTTGCGCATTGTTAATTCTAAAATTGTAGGTTAATTTCATTGGAAATTTCAGTCTTTTAAAAGGGAAAAGCAGTTAATTGATGATCAGTGGTATTCTGAGGATAAATAGCTGTGCTTCGATTAAGTTATTTGATAGCTCTTTGACTAACATCCTTGTTCTGTTACATAGTTTTGGTAAGTTTCTGAGAAGGATTATACTATGCAACAATGAAAATGTTAATCAAATGAAAATAGCTAATTCCTGTCAGTTCTAATGTGCTGATCGCGAATATCACAAAGACAATTCAAAATTAGCTCTAGATTTCATTTTACACTGTTTTATTATGGTGAGATTATTATATACGGATTTTTATGTTAAGTTTAAAATCAAATATTATAATAGTTTGTCAAAGTCATAATAACTAGTAACAGTAGATTGTTTTATTTTTCCTGGTCTTACCTGTGTGCAATATTTTGGATATAAACATTTTGATTCCAACTTTAGTGATCTTTTTGTCTCTCTCCTGTTGAACTTCAGTGACTTTATTAATGAATCCAATAATTTTTGCACATTTGTTTCCAGATTATCTACCAGTTGTTCAAGTTAGCTGCTATTGAAATGAACACAAATACCACGAGTTTGTGTTAACAGTGCTGACACAGTTTGCTGTGTGTGTGGGGAAGTGATATTTACTTCACAAAAACAGCAAACAACTCAATTGATTGAAAAAGCTTACAATTGTTATTTTGGATGCAAAACAGGTGACCAGGATAAACACTGGTTCTCACAAGTGATCTGCAACACTTGTGCCGCAACCTCAAGAATTTGATGCATGGGAAAGGACGTTCAATGCCCTTTGCAGTGACCATGATCTGGCGTGAGCCAACTAAATATGTCAGTGACTGCTACTTTCGTATGGTTCCTCCTAGCAAGAAGGGAATATCTAAGAATAAGAAGCGGACAGTTCTACATAGGGATGGATTGCCAATACCTGAACCACCGATAGTGTACAAGATTGCTTCTGATGGGGTTTCTGAATGTTCTGGACCATGTACATCACCTGATTCAGAGTTTCTTCCAAATACATCATCAACTGATAATCCACAAAAATTGTCTCAAAATGAGTTAAGTGATCTCATTAGAGATTTGGGGCTCTCTAAAGCTAAGGCTGAGATTTAAGCATCACGATTACAGCAGCGCAATTTTCTGGAAAGTAATGCAAATGTTTCATTCTACCGCTGAAGACAGCAGCAATTCATTCCTTTTTTTAACATGCAAGATACTCTTGCAGCATGTGTAGACGTAAATGGTCTAATGAAGGCTCTCAGAATTAATTACAACACTGATGAGTGGAGACCTTTATTGCTTCGTCAAAGTTGAACTTAAAAGCAGTGCTTTTACTTATTGGTAATGAGCTTCCTTCTGTTACAGTTGGGCACAGTGTGCATATGAAAGAGTCATACCAAAACATAAAAATTTTACTAGAAGCCATCAAGTGTAATCACTCTCAATGGCACATTTGTGGTGACTTGAAAGTGGTTGCAGTGCTATTAGGTATGCAGTTTGGGTATACTAAATAATGCGGCTTTCTCTGTAAATGGGATTGCCAACCTCGTGCATCTCATTACAGTAAACGTGAATGGCCCACCAGAAAATCTTTTCAACCTGGTATGAAGACCATTAAGAGTAAACCTCTAGTAAACCCTAAAAAGATTCCGCTCCGGCCCTTGCACGTCAAGCTGGGTCTCACGAAAAACTTTTTTAAGGGAATTAACAAAGATGGTGACGTCTTTAAGTACTTAAGGCAAAAATTCCCTTAAGTGATGGCAAAGTAAAGGAGGGCATTTTTGTAGGCCCACAGATTCGAGAGCTTTTTGGAGACCATACTTTTGATGGAATCATAGAAGGTGATGAGAGGCATGGATGGGAATGTTTTAAGACAGTCTGTTTACAGTTCTTAGGGAACAAACCAGCAATAAATTACAAGGAAATTGTAAGTAACATTTTGTCATCTTACGAAAACCTTGGTTGCAACATGTCATTGAAAATAAATTTCTTCCATGGTCATCTTGACTTCTTCCCCAAAGATTGTGGTGCAGTAAGCGATGAACATGGGGAGCGATTTCATCAAGATATTGCCACATTTGATAAGAAGTATACTGGAAAGTGGAACCCTACTGTTTTAGTAGATTACTGCTGGACTGTCATAAGGGATGTTCCCGAGTATGTGTATAAACGTAAGCCAAGCGAAAACGGACATCTTTTGAATTTATCTCTGAGCAAAATATGTAATTGTATATACTGTACATATGGACATTTAATATTTGTAATCCTTTATATACATTGGTGACCAGTTAATTTACATATTTTCTTTTGTGCTTTACATAGTCCTGTTACAAAGTAGACTTACAAAGTATTTTCATTCATGTAATATTATCTTCATTTTTTCTTAATATTTTTCTTTTGAATTTCAGAATGCCACTGAAATTTATCAATGCACAGCACATAACATAATTCAAGTAATTATTCACTTAAAATTTGTTATGCAGAATCTTGGAACATGAATACATATTTAGTTAGTGAGTTATTTATAGAAAAATGTAGATTACTTTTTTTAAAGAACTAGAGCTAAATATCTATGAAGATGACGGTTTTGTGTCATTTTATACTGAATTAAACATAACTAACACAAAATCTTGCAATTTACACACTTTCACTTCAAATTTGATGTTCAGTGGCATTGAGACCCAGTTTAAAGTCGAAGGTAGTGTAATGGCATTCCTGGTATTTGCCAAGAGTTCAGAAGTTCTAGAGAGAAGTTCACACTTTCTTCAACGTTTACCTTGGTGTTGATCGATTTGCATATTCTCTCTTCAGCGGACATTTCCTCTTGCATATTAAAGGTGATATTGTTGACGATATTATTTTTAGTTGTAGAAATTGCCGCTTAAAGTAGCTAGTCCGAACTGGTATGGTTGTGAACAATGTTTGGATATGTTTGGTCAATGAATTCGTTTTCAGAAGTTGCTATGTTGCAGAAATCACTGTTGAATTTAATGAGGGCGGTCGTCTTGTCAGTAGGATACATACCTTCGCCTATTTGTAAAAGTAGTTAAGCAAAATGCGCAGTTGCTTCACCTTTCGATAGTTCAAGTTCATACTACTGTTAGTTGCAGTATTTTTATGTGTGGCCACAGAAGTGATTTTCTTAAGCATGCATTGATCTCCTATGCTGTTGTTGACTTGGGGATAAAGGGAAGCGTTTTTCGAAAATCTCCTGAGCTCCTTCTATCACTTCAGATTTTCCTCGCAAGTCTTGCAATATTCAGTCCATGGCTTCGAGTGATTTTTATGTGACATTGTGCATTCGTCCCAGAAGATAATTTTGACTTGCTTTAGAAGTTCACACTGTTCACCCTGTCCAGATGCTCTAGAGTTTTACATGCCGGGAATTGTTCTTCAGCTATATTCAACGGTAGTTGTAGGGCGGAATGGGCAGTTTGCCCTCCTTCCATAAGTGTGGCAGGAATGCTGGATGAGAGTGCAAGTCCGATTTGTTGTTTAGCACATATTTCTTCCAGTAATAGATATATTAGAAACGTTTTCCCCTTGCCGCCGTGTGCGTCCAAGTAAATAAATCCGTCAATATTATTGTCGATCCGATCCATGATTACGCCTTAATTATAAACGTAGTCTTCCCCGACCGTTTGTCACAGTGAATAAATTTATTTCTGGGTTTGTGACTGCATTGTCCATGTGTAAAACTACCGACGTTTTGCTCACTGTTGCAAGTGACCTTCTTCGGGGTGTTTCTGTTTAAGCAAGGTCACCTGCTACCGTGACCGAAACGTCGACAGTTATACACATTGACAATAATGCTGTAAATTTCCTTTTGATTGTTATTGGTCAATGGTTTATTGAAGGCGATGTATTGAAGTACACTCCTGGAAATTGAAATAAGAACACCGTGAATTCATTGTCCCAGGAAGGGGAAACTTTATTGACACATTCCTGGGGTCAGATACATCACATGATCACACTGACAGAACCACAGGCACATAGACACAGGCAACAGAGCATGCACAATGTCGGCACTAGTACAGTGTATATCCACCTTTCGCAGCAATGCAGGCTGCTATTCTCCCATGGAGACGATCGTAGAGATGCTGGATGTAGTCCTGTGGAACGGCTTGCCATGCCATTTCCACCTGGCGCCTCAGTTGGACCAGCGTTCGTGCTGGACGTGCAGACCGCGTGAGACGGCGCTTCATCCAGTCCCAAACATGCTCAATGGGGGACAGATCCGGAGATCTTGCTGGCCAGGGTAGTTGACTTACACCTTCTAGAGCACGTTGGGTGGCACGGGATACATGCGGACGTGCATTGTCTTGTTGGAACAGCAAGTTCCCTTGCCGGTCTAGGAATGGTAGAACGATGGGTTCGATGACGGTTTGGATGTACCGTGCACTATTCAGTGTCCCCTCGACGATCACCAGTGGTGTACGGCCAGTGTAGGAGATCGCTCCCCACACCATGATGCCGGGTGTTGGCCCTGTGTGCCTCGGTCGTATGCAGTCCTGATTGTGGCGCTCACCTGCACGGCGCCAAACACGCATACGACCATCATTGGCACCAATGCAGAAGCGACTCTCATCGCTGAAGACGACACGTCTCCATTCGTCCCACCATTCACGCCTGTCGCGACACCACTGGAGGCGGGCTGCACGATGTTGGGGCGTGAGCGGAAGACGGCCTAACGGTGTGCGGGACCGTAGGCCAGCTTCATGGAGACGGTTGCGAATGGTCCTCGCCGATACCTCAGGAGCAACAGTGTCCCTAATTTGCTGGGAAGTGGCGGTGCGGTCCCCTACGGCACTGTGTAGGATCCTACGGTCTTGGCGTGCATCCGTGCGTCGCTGCGGTCCGGTCCCAGGTCGACGGGCACGTGCACCTTCCGCCGACCACTGGCAACAACATCGATGTACTGTGGAGACCTTACGCCCCACGTGTTGAGCAATTCGGCGGTACGTCCACCCGGCCTCCCGCGTGCCCACTATACGCCCTCGCTCAAAGTCCGTCAACTGCACATACGGTTCACGTCCACGCTGTCGCGGCATGCTACCAGTGTTAAAGACTGCGATGGAGCTCCGTATGCCACGGCAAACTGGCTGACACTGACGGCGGCGGTGCACAAATGCTGCGCAGCTAGCGCCATTCGACGGCCAACACCGCGGTTCCTGGTGTGTCCGCTGTGCCGTGCGTGTGATCATTGCTTGTACAGCCCTCTCGCAGTGTCCGGAGCAAGTATGGTGGGTCTGACACACCGGTGTCAATGTGTTCTTTTTTCCATTTCCAGGAGTGTAGTTCGTTGATGTTGTAGCTTTTTTCTTTTATAATTTCGAAGTTAAGCACACTAATAGCATCTTATCGTGGTGTTTGCCTCCCAAGTTGTACTAAGGTCTCGTTGTTCATTGCTCAACATATATCTTCTGGGGGAATAGGTGTTTCATTGAAGATTCATCGTCGAATTCCATGGTCACTTCAGAATGATCTTATCGGATGTGGTACAGTATGTCATCACTCATACTCTATTTGAAGGAGTGCAATAGCTGTTTTGGGTTCGATGAGTTACATGTTGTTAGAATTACGGTGAATAAGACTCTCATTTGTTCAGTTGAGGCTGTGAGTGAGGCTTCTTATAGTGTCAGTTCCCAGTGGTTGTCGTTTCCCAGTAGTCCTAAGCGTTGGCGTGCTTCTCTGTACGTCTGGCATAGGTAAATGTCAACAGCCTTGATATCCCGTATTTCGTGCAGCGACATCCGGAGATAGAAATATTCAGCGTTGTGAGAATACGATGTATACTTGACCCAGTGCTCCAGTTTTCATGATTCCTGGCTGGTCATCTATTGGTGTTCCTTGTTTTCGTCGTTGAAAGATTTCTCTTGTTGTGTTCCACGCATAATAGGTAGGGCGTGTAACATATAGGGCCACTGACCTACAGTAATGTTTTGGCGAATGGATCAGTTTGACACTATTGGCAAAAAGCCGTTAACGTTGTGTTCTGAGATGCTTCGTTTGCGATTTTGCTGGCGGTATCTTTTGTGAAGGGTAAACTCTCTGTCCATTCGCCAATGGACTGCTAGATGTTGCACAGTTGGTTCGCGTACTGGAAAACCAAAAAACCGCCACGGTGCTTTGCTCCTGTTGATGTATCTTCCCATTTGCTGCAGGAGGATCTCAACATTTCTGTTTTGTTGTTCATTGTATTTGGCTATTTGAAATACTGCCATGTTACTGTCTTTGTTCACGCATTTGATGGATTTCACTTAATTGCAGTATTCTACGTTTTTGTGTGCTTGGAACGTTTTGGAGAGTAGTGTGTTATATGGTACTACCTATTGAATTTTTATTTCCAGTTTTTCGCTGCCTAGTATTCGTATTTTTTTGCTGCGAAGCCACAGTTTTCGGGTGATCGTCTTCTGTATTTGGCTCAGCCGTCGACTCCGGTTTGTGTGTCGTCCAAGTATGGTTTTGAACGTTTTTTTGTTCATTTTCTATCACTCATATTTGGCGAATTTGGGTTTAATGGCCCGCATCGTCCGTGAATCACGTTTTCTTTCACTACTATGTCGCACAGTTCTTGATATTCTTGTGAATTGGGAAATGCAACTTGGATGAGTTCGTCAATATCTGTGCTATGAATTCTGCCCTGCATCCATGAGACTGAGCGAAAGAGGTAGTCCTCGTTTTTGCCATTCGATTGCGTACATCCAGCATTTAATGGTTCCAAAGATGTGGTATTTTCTGATGAGTTCAATAAATCTCATTTGTTTTTGTCGGAAAACTCAGGCCATAATGTCAATTCGATGCGTGGGGGCTTTCTCCGTATCTTAGTTGTTCTTTGATTTCTGGAAACAACGAGTTCCATGTCATTGTTACGAAGAGGACAGGAAAAATTGCCGAACCTGACCAGAAATCGATTCCGACGCCCAGTGATCGAAAATCAGTAACGTTGATCACAAGATCACGAACTGCTGACACGTCTGAAAAAGTAATGGAACAACATTACAGAAGGTCGACGTTACAGATATCAATGTCTGCAAGTTGATACCCATTCGAGTTTATGGGCTTCTGTACCCCAAGCTGATGTCCTCCTAATGAACCTCAGAGTATCCAAGTGTATGCTGGCATCGAAAACATTAACGACTATAATAGGACAATGCTTGCAGTATATCAAGAAAACTAGCGGCACACGTTGGCCGCTAGTAATTCGACGCTCTGGAGCTTCGTTGGATGACGTTCCCGCACATTTGTTCTTCATTGCACACTCTACAAGCCCATGATGTTGTTGGTATCGTTCTGTTACATCCTGTAAGATGGAGAATATAGGAGTAATACGAACTTCGTCCAGACATTCCAATTTAGTTTCCGTGCTGCTTTCGTAAAGCGTTGAATTTGAAAGTCTAAACTATAAGTTTCGAAACCACATGGCCGACTCCTTTCCTCACTCTAGTCACTTCAGGGGTAATCTCGTCGTCGACAGGAAGTTAAGCTCTAAGGCAGAATAACTGTGATCGACAAACACGGGAAAGTGTACATCATATCATACACAGCGCCAAGTGACTTAAACCACTACCTATTGTACAAGATGCAGGACCCGTTCAAGGCGACCAGGGTGATCCAGCTAACTCTAACCAAGGAAAATCTACTGACGTTCAACCAAATGCCTCAGTGTATCCAGAACGAGATTTTCACTCTGCAGCGGAGTGTGTGCTGATATGAAACTTATTGGCAGATTAAAGCTGTGTGACTGACCGAAACTCGAAATCGGGTCAATTGCCTTTATCAGGCAAACGCTCTACCGACTGAGGTACCCAAGCACGGCTCACGACCCTTCTTCATTGCTTAACTTCCACCTATACCTCGTCTCCTGCTTTCCAAACTTCACAGAAGTTCTCTTGCGAAACGTACAAGTTTGGAAGGTAGGAGATGAGGTACTGTCCGAAATATAGCTGTGAGGTAGAGCACGTGCCCACAAACGGCAAAGGTCTAGAGTTCGAGTCTCGGTCTGGCACAAAGTTTTAACCTATTAGTAAGTTTCCCCTCAGTATATATTTGTTATCACTATACACACCACCTTAAGGGCATAGTTTTCCCAAGGGCGCACCTCAGAAATAAGGCCCGAACTTTAGACGTTTCTGCATTTCTCAGGGTCTCTAAAATAGATAAAATAGAAACAACGCTCGATGCTGATTAAGACCTTCCTTACCCTACTACTACGGCGAGAAAATGGAGGACGCCAGCCTCAGTAGAGCAGTTCGTTAACATCTACGAAAATCCTCTGGTTTGATTAAATGGTTATACAGTATCCATCTAACTAATTGTCCTGCCGACAGAATTGTGTCAGAATATTTATATAGAAAGGTATATAATATGAACGAACTATGTAAGCCACTGAAATGTTTAGAAATGCCTTTTTAGCTTCAATTTGTGCTTAAAATATCGAAATGATTTCCTGCAGATGGAAGAAGAACAAAACGCGGGAATATGAAGAACTAAAATTAGTGCTTGCAATATTTGGTAAGCACGCATTAAGGTAGAATTGCTTAAAAATTGGACTATAAGGCTCGTGTAAGACTTGTAAGGTATTTTGTCAGCTTTGGAATCTGCAAACGGCTGTGCACATAATCAGTGTGTGCAAACGGGACTCAGATTTGTGTTTGTGTTGCTCTGATTGTGTACTGTGGCTGAATTGATTCAATACAGTGACGTTGGACAGCTCTAGTTCCAAGTCTGTGCAGGGAAGGCAGTTCATGTCGTAATGACCTTTTTAAGAGGCTTATTTTTCTTCTTCATACTTGACGTATTGTAAAAGCCAATACAGGTAACTGCTTACAGTTGTCAGGAACACAGACAGCAACATTAGACGAAGTGGTGCGGCACTAGCATCTATGGAGGAACAAAGCAGTGCCATACCACTATTCATGAATAAAATCGTGTACATGAAACAACTGCATGTTAACGTCACTTTCAACGTCAACAATGAATATCATATGACGCATATAATTACAAATTACTGCGGTATGAACCACACTCAGAGTTATCATGTCACTTAGTAAAAAGGTATATTTCTGAATCAAATGGTGAAGCATTGATAACAAAACTAATTATCAGTCGAGAAATATATGATATCATATTTCTGATGAGAGAAACCAAAAACTAATGTTGAATCAAGAATTTACTAAAATGGTTCAAATGGCTCTGAGCACTATGGGACTTAACTGCTGAGGTCATCAGTCCCCTAGAACTTAGAACTACTTAAACCTAACTAACCTAAGGACATCACACATATCCATGCCCGAGGCAGGATTCGAACCTGCGACCGTAGCAGTCGCGCGGTAAGAATTTACTACTGCAGTTACTTCACATAACCACAGAATAGAGTTTTGCAGACACTGTAGAGGAAACAGTTTTCTGAGTTATCGGGCGTCTGGGTGGTCTGATGCCGCTTGCCGCGGCGTTGTCTCTTGCGCGAACCTCTTTATCTCAGAGTACGTAACACCTACACACAAATTTGTGGGAACTATTGCACTCTCTATCTTCCACCATATCCTAAACAGCTCCCTCTAATACCATGGAAGTTATTCCCTGAAGTATATACAAATTTCCTATCATTCTATCCCTTCTTCTCTTCAGACTTTTCCGCATATTATTTTTTCCCACCGATACTGGGAAGTACTTCTTAATGTACTATCATGTCAGTCTATCCAATTTCCAATATCCACCTGCAGCACTGCACCGCGAACGCTTCCATTCTGTTTTCTCGTATTTTTCCCACAGTGCATGATTGAATACCATTCAGTGCTGTGCCTCAAAAATTGAATTCTCAGAAATTCCTTACTCGGGCTAAGATGTAAAAGTCAACTGACTTCATTTAACGGATCACTATCTATTTGCCTGTGATATACTGCTTCTATGGTCTGTTTCTTATGTCCTTCTCGCTTCGCTCGTCGTGCGTAATTTTGCATTCGAGGTCGCAGACTCCTCTTCGTGGTCCTAACCTACAATAATTTTCTGGCTTATCTCCTCGTCTACTAGTTATCACTTTAGTCCTTGTTTATTCTCAATCCATATTCAGTGCATAGTAGACTGGTCGTTCTGTTCAACAGATCCTGTAATACTTCGACTGTTTCGCTAAGAACAGGCATGCCAATGTCAAATCTTCTCACTGATATTCGAGGTGGGGCAAATAAAAGTTCCCGGACGAGTGGATACGGTTAGACGTGACTGTATGCGTACAGCCACGCTCCAGCAGGACGTAGCAACTGGCCACACAGTCGGCCGAACCTTGGAGCACATTTACACAGTTTTCACGGCTGACAGAGTTGTTAACAGAGGTCAGCCTGGTCGCGGCCATAGCTGAGCGCCCCGGTCACCCGACGTGTCAGTGTGCGATTTCTTTGTGTGGGGAGCCCTCAAGTATCGCAACAACCCTCGCAGTCTTCCAGAACTGCAGCTATGATATTGTCTCAATATTGTCGGATGGGGCTGTAGCAATTCCAGCCGTTCAGCTTAAATCCACCTTCAGATACTTCCTGACCAGGGCCCAAAGGTGCCAAGAGATGAGTAATCGTCACTTTAAACATCTTCTATAGTCAAGTTAGTACTGTATATCCTTTTTTCTGCTGTTTTTCCTTGTTCCCTGAAGTTCTGTTCTCCGGGTCACTTTTATTTGCCTTACCCTGTACTTTCACCATAAATCTGAATTTCACTCCTGAGCCTTTTTTTAATTTTAATCATGGCATATTCGATGTACAGACTGAGCAACAGCGATGGAAGATTGCCTCCCTGTGTTGCACCGTTTTGAACTCGAATATTTCGCTCATGGTCTTGGTTCTTTTATGTAGTGCACATTATCCATATTACATATTTAATAATACCTATTTGATAATTTAATCGCCCTGCATCTTTTATGTTGTCAAAGGCATTTTCTGAGTCAATATATCCTATGCAGGTCTCTTGATATTTGTTAAATATTGTTTCCATTTATCTGTATAGCATTATTTTTAGAAATTTGGATACAAGAGTTACTAAACTTACAGTACTATAGTTCTCACACATACATCCGTTTACTATTGAGTGCGTGATATTTTCTGAAAGTTAAATGGTTTGTCACTAGTCTCATAGATTCCTCACA
Source organism: Schistocerca americana (assembly GCF_021461395.2). NCBI lineage: Eukaryota > Metazoa > Arthropoda > Insecta > Orthoptera > Acrididae > Schistocerca > Schistocerca americana. Next base: position 599,727,852 of record NC_060120.1, on the reverse strand, counting down.
CCAGTCTGAATAGTCGTTTGGTTGATACTTCCCCTAATTATTTTAGAAATGCCGAAGGGATGTTATTTATGCCTTCAGTTTTTTTACATGTCTTCCAAAGCACTATCAGGCTTTGAGTCTAATAAAGGATCTCCTGGACAGCAATTCATCCGTTTCAAAATGCACATGTATACCTTTCTGCTCTAACGCTACACTGCTTTCATTTGGGCCTTCTCACCATGCCGCTGATACTCATACGTTTATCGATATCTTCGCAGCTAAATCTCAGAATAGAACAGTTCGCAGTGATGATTCTGCACCTGGCTTATCTGTTCATGGTGCAGTATTCGTGATATACCGATGCCCAAATAAGACACCAAGAGTGGCTACCTTTAAGCGTATGAATATGTACAACTTTGAACATGGCTGACGTTTGCAGCAACCGTATACACAAATTTGAAAAATATTTAAAAATCAGCCAACCGGTTGCATAGATTTTCTATATACCTTGGCTAGGTTGCGTCACCTCTAAGGGTCATTTCATGATATGTTCTTCATGTAATTACCTTACCTTCTGATGAAGTCACCCTTAGAGGTGACGAAACCTGGTCAAGGTATATAGAAAACCTATGCAACCGGTTGGCTGATTTTTACATATTTTTCAAACGTATGAATATGCCTGAGTTTACAGCTGACGCCTATGATTCTTCTTGACGAACAAGATGCTTTTAATAGTTTCACAATGAAATATTGTCTCAAAATATCGTAGAAAATCCAAAGAGATTATGGTCATATGTAAAGTACACCAGTGGCAAAAAAACAGTCAATACCGTCACTGCACGATAGCGATGGAAATGTTACCGATGATGGTGCCATGAAAGCGGAGTTACTAAATACAGTTTTCCGTAATTCCTTCACGAAAGAAGACGAAGTAAATATTCCAGAATTCGAAACCAGAACAGCTGTTAATATAAGTGACATAAAAGTAGATATCTTAGGTATTGCGAAAAAACTCAAATCACTTAAGAAAGGCAAGTCTTCCGGTCCAGATGGTATACCAGTCAGGTTCCTCTCAGAGTATGCAGACACAATAGCGCCTTTCTTAGCAATCATATACAACCGCTCACTTGACGAAAGGTCCGTTCCTAAAGACTGGAAAGTGGTACAGGTTACACCAATACCCAAGTAAGGAAATAGGAGTAACCCACTGAATTACAGACCCATATCACCGACCTCAATTTGCAGTAGGATTTTGGAGCATATAATGTACTCGAACATTATGAATCACCTTGAAGAAAGTGAGTTATTGATACATAACCAACACGGATTCAGAAAACATCGTTCCTGTGCAACACAGCTACCTCCCATGAAGTAATGAGTGCTGTCGACATGGGATCTCAGATCGATTCCATATTCGTAGATTTACAGAAGGCTTTTGATACCGTTCCTCACAAGCGACTATTAATGAAATTGTGTGCATATGGAGTACCGTCTCAGTTGTGTCACTGGATTCATGATTTTCTCTCACAGAGGTCACACTTAGTAGTGATAGACAGTAAATCATCGAGTAGAACGGAAGTGATCTCTAGCGTTCCGCAAGGTAGTGTGATAGGTCCTCGCTGTCCCTGATTTATATAAATGATCTAGGAAATAATCTGAGCAGCCCCGTTAAATTGTTTGCAGATGACGCTGTAATTTACCGTCTATTGAAAATCATCAGACAATCAATTCCAATTACAAAATGATCTAGAGAGAATTTCTGTATGGTGCGAAAAGTGGCAAGTGGCACTAAACAAAGAAAAGTGCGAGGTCATCCACATGGGTACTAAAAGAAATCCGATAAATATAATACATCGTACAAATCTAAGGGCTATCAATTCAACTAAATACCTAGGGATTACAATTACGAGCAACTTAAATTGGAAAGACCACATAGATAATATTGCGGGGAAGGCGAAACAAAGACTGCGCTTTGTTGGCAGAACACTTAGAAGATGCGACAAACCCACTAAAGAGACAGGCTTCATTACACTTGTCCGTCCTCGGCTGGAATACTGCTGCGCGATGTGGAATCCTTACCAGGTAGGACTGACGGACATCTAAAGAGTGCAAATAAGGGCAGCTCGTTTCGTGATATCGCGCAATAGGGACGAGAGTGTCACTGATATGGTACGCGAGTTGGGGTGGCAGTCACTGAAACAAAGGCGATTTTCTTTACGGCGAGATCTATTTACGAAATTTCAGTCACCAGATTTCTCTTCCGAATGCGTAAACATTTTGTTGACGCCCACCTATGTAGGGAGAAATGATCATTATAATAAAATAAGAGAAATTAGAGCGCGAACGGAAAGATTTAGGTGTTCCTTTTTCCCACGCGCCATTACAGAGTGGAATGGTAGAGAAGTAGTATGAAAATGGTTCGATGAACCCTCTGTTAGGCACTTAAGCGTGAATTGCAGAGTAACCATGTAGATATAGATGTAGATGTAAGCAAATCGCTGAATATTCTTCGACGCAAAAAATGAAGTACTTACCACATTCAGGAAAAACCTTCGACACAAGAAATGCAGTATTTAACATCACTAAGAGACTCAATAATTTATACTAGAAACCGCTCCTGTAAAAACAGTAAGAGTAAGGAGAACAGGTGCACCATGGCTTACTGGCCACCTCAAATTACTTTATGAGCATTAAAGATGCATCACGTAGGATATACAGACGGCGTCCCACCTCCGATAGTAGTCTCACCTCCAAGAAACTATGCAACCGAGTTAGTCAACGTGTGCGGAATACAAAACTCAGGATGCCCGATTGCTAACTGTGTCTTTTGTAGACCCGCCGTCTTGTGAAAAAACCTACTAGCCCTAGGAATAGGCAAACCCAAATCTGCAGTAGAAACTTCAGTTCTTATTGAGGAATTTGCCACGGTGATATCTGTACCTGATCAACGCACAAGGGCGCAAACCATCGGTTCCCTTAAGGTATCAGTGGTTGGTACGAACGAAAAACTTGTTCTTCAGTCAGTAAGACCTAACACGATCAGGAAATCAATTCCCGAATTCGTTCGACAGCTGCAGGCCATGATAAAATTACAGTGCAGATGATCAGTTTCCTTGTCGATACACTACTGCCAAAAATAAAGAACATTTTTATCCTTTCTCTTACCTCCAGCATATTCCCAACAGCGAAGAAGCAGAGACTCATAAAGCTATTATCAAAGAAGGAATCTGACATACAACGTTCCGACTACAGGCCCATTTGCATGCTGCCAGCATTATCGAATTGCTTTAGAATACATAGTTGACAAACAGCTTACTAATTATTTAAGATCAAATAACCCTTCAGATAAGTACCAGTCTGCTTTCCGGAAAGGACGCAGCACGACGACTGCTCTTAAATAAGCTATGGATAAAAGTCGACTAATATGAGCTTTTTGGAGTTCAGCAAAGCTTTCGTGACTGTCGACTTCGACAGTCTACTTGCTTAACTCACAAGTGACAATATTTCTTTAAGTACTGCACCGTGGTTCACTCATACCTCACATCTCGCTATCGGTGTGGAATGACTGGAACAAAATGATCACAATGAAGAGATGTAGTATCAGGGGTCCCACAAGGAACACTACTGTGCCCGTTACTCTTTCATTATACGTTAATGACACGCCAACTGATCTCTCCCATTGCAAATGTCACCTATAAGTTGACGAACTTCATATATATCTAAGTGCAAGTCCAAAAATCTGTGCACAGCCATTCACCATGCAAATGCCGATTTACTTGCCCATTCAGAACTGGTGCAGAACATGGGTTTAACACGTAACCCGTCTAAAACGCAAGCAGTTTTAGTCTCTCACAAAAGGACTGTTAAACCTGAGTCCAGAGAATCTCTGCCACGATTAATACTTAACGACACAGAAATAACGTTTTCTTTTAGCGCAAAGAACTTGGGCATATTTTCGGACTATGACTTATACTGGTCTGAACAAAGAACAAAAATGTAAAAAGTATTTCTTTCCAGCTAAAAATGAAGATGGTGGAGACTCTAATACTCCCCATATTCGACTATGATGATGCTATTCGGCAAGGACTTGTATACGGAAGTTCGCGCAGGCTGGAATTGGCGACGAATGCTTGTGTACGATACATTTGTAACCTATGCTTTTTCTACCCTGTAAATCCAGCCAACGAGCAATTATCATGGTTACGTGCCTATAAGTGTAGAGACTAATCACACCCTACATTCGCTGTACATTATTTTCATCACTACACTGCCTCTTATTTCCTTCAACTCTTACACTACTATCTGAACGTCAAATCAGATATACTCATTTCATCAAAATAAAATCCTCTCTTTACCATCACATAACACTGCCATTTTCTCTAAATCATTTTCTGTTTCAGGATATCGACTTTGCAACAAAAAAAGGTCAAATTTAATTCCCCTCAACTTTCAAAAGACTGCTGATGGTCCACCTTCTGTCACAACAGCCACCTGTCCCACGCCCTGTGCAGCTCACTCTCATTAGTCCACGTCTCCTACAAAATTTTCCCTTCCCGTTGTCGGCAGATTTCTCTATCTACATTCCACCCTTTCCTAATAGCCACTGTCACTGTCATTTCTGTCTTGTCTTCTTTCTTTATCCCTTCCGCTTCTATACATAGTTTCGGATTGCTAACCTAAATCACATCATTTCTACTACTGTTATTGTTATTACTAACAGGGTTAAATTATTATTATTATTGTTATGGTTATTGCTATTGTTGTTGTTGTTCGGAATTTTGTACCCGGTAACAGGCATTCCGACATTTATTTTCTTTCTGCTTTCTTCGAGTTTTTCCTGCGGCCATTTCCCTTTAGCTTTCTTATATTTCCTACTGACTTCATTTCTAAGTGAGTTATTTTGCTGTACCTGTGTATTTTCCTGAACATTTTTATACTTGCTTCTTTCGTCGATCAACTGCAGTATCCCTTTTTTTTAATGAAGGTTTTTTTCACATTTACCTTCCTTGTTTCTATATCTTTCCCTTTAACTTTTGTAACAACCTGTTTTAGAAATGTCTGTTTCTCTTCAACTAACCTGCCTGTAGTAAGCGTTTCTCAACAAATTGTACCATTCCTTTATGCAGTGATCGTCCTGAAGATTCTCTTACACTTCAAATTACTCTTCATCATTACTAAATGGTGACCTGAGCCTATATCTGCATCCGGTACACTTTTCTTTCTAATATCAGATTCTGATATCTCTGCCTCCCAATGATTTAACCCAGCTGTAGTATGCCCGTGTCTCTAAGTGTTTTTCTAGTAACCTGAGGCTTTTCAGTTGATGTAACTATCTACAATAATGTACTATCAGTAAAAAGTATACATAAATGTCAGTCATTTATTGCATAGAATTTCAACGTAATGCAAAAATTTCCTCCTTGCTTCAAATATTCAGACATGTATGATTGGGCACTTCACAAACAACAGTCAACTCATACAAATACGTAGGTGTAACAGTATGTGACGATATGAAATTGAACGATCACATAAGCTTAGTCGTAGGTAAAGCAAGTGGCAGTCTTCGCTTCATTGACAGAATGCAAGTGAGACTACTCAACTGTACACTCATATACAAGGTGGTTACAGTTAAACTTTCGCAACTGAAGCCAGTGTAGACGGAAAACCTTTTGCCGTTTGGGTTCCGAACTTTTAGGAGTGATGGTCAGACAGGATTTGCGTTGTCAGTAGCATTAGTTTCGTGATTTGAGGTTAGGCGCCGTGCTAGTACAGCGATGTAGGGCTGAAACACAAATATCAATATTACAGTTGCAGGCGGTCGACTTGGGTCTGGGCAAGGTCAGCATGGCTTCGCTCATAGAGCTATTTTACCAAAACAACAGCAATAGTGCTGCCGCTCTTCGAGAGAACCGACACATTAAAGGAATACAGAGAGGTTCTTTTTCCGCTCCCGGGAGAGGCTGACAGTCAATTGTAACACATATTTTTGAAGAAGTTACTGTTTCCTGACTGAGAATGCTGGAAGTTACGTACGATCTTCAACCAACGCGCGAACTGCGTCACGACAGCTGAACATCCCATGGTCTACCATTCGAAAAGTGCTGTGAACAAGTGTGAAATTGTACCCACAGTGGTGATGGATGCAGATAGTCGTCACACTGAGCAACGTTTGTAGCTTGTAACGTAAATGTCGTGCGCAATTAAGAAATGTTACCCTATCATGTGTAAATTACAATTTGTTTCTTTCGTCCATGTTCGACATGTGCACGGGATGGACCAAAGGACGTGTTGACTTGGTGCTCCAGAAGTGAATTCGGCGTTCGAAGGGACTGCAGAACGTTATGTACATCATCAAACTGTTAGGAGACGATTGCTTGATGCAAGTCTCTATTCCCAGCGACCATTCCGTGCACCACGTTGTGTAACAGAATACCATGGAGTGCGTTAGAGGTGGGTAAGAATTCATGCGGAATGGACGCTCCAGGATGGAAGTTGGGTGTTGTTCACGGACGAAACTCTGGTCTGTGCGTACCATGATTATAGCAGGCAATGTTTCTCCAGATAGCCGAGTAAAACAGAAAGCCACCAACAATGCGACCCGTATGTGCAATTGGAGACGTTGAACTGATGTTCTGGGTGGCATTACATGGGATCATCGTACATATCTCGTAATTCGTGAGGGTACAGGGGCGAGCCTCTACAACCAATAGTGGGATCATATCGCCGACATTTTGGTAGCAATTTCTTCGTGATGGATGACAAGTCACGAACTCATGGTGCTGCTCTTGTGAACACGTTCCTCCTAAACTGCTAATGTCACCAAAATGGAGTGGCCCTCCTGTCTCCCGTACATGAACCCAGTCAAACATTGGGATCGATTGAAACGAGCTGCTTTTGAACGTCGACAACGATCATGTGCCCTGCACGACTTAGGAAGAGTCGTCATTGAAGAGAGGGACAATTTGAACAGGTGCTGACTTGATGATCTCATCGATAGTACAGCATTACTGATTCAAGTCTGCATCCGAGTAGGGGGACTTTCCGCTATGTATTGACTTCAATCAGGAGAGCTGTTAGTAGCTCCCCGTGGGGAAAAAAATACGATTTTGTAGTTTCACAAATGTTTGGTTTTTTGGTTCGGTTATGTGGTACACATTGCAAAAGAATATATACGCGTCCCTGAGCTAACGTTTGTCTATTGTGCCATGAATTTCGAAGTAAAGGAGTGGTGTAAAACTTTAGTTGATGTGTGCAGTTTGTGAAAGTTAATGTGTGCGATAGAAAGTATGGATCGTCAGGCACCATAAAAAAAGGAACAAGTGAAACTAGAAGAGGTTATCTGCTACATAGAAAACGATGGAAACTGCTTTACACAGCACGTAAAATAGATAATTTCGATAATAGCAAAGGGTAACAAAATGGGGCAACGCTAGAACAATTTTCACTGCTCTCGTTCTTTGCAGCTGAAATACATATAAAAGATCTGCTATGACGCTGGTATTTTCGGGCGAAAGCGGCGTCCCTCGTGCAGAGACACTCGGGCTTTCGCCAGCTTTCAGAAGGCCCCGGCGACCTCTGACCTTAAGGACTCGGCCCATGTCGGATGGATTGCGCATAACTTCCGCGAACTTTTGCCGCGGAAATGGAGGCTTGTAATTCAGCTGCTGGTGCAGAACGAGGTCTCCAGTATGTACGGAGCAGTACTCCTTTGTGATACCCACCAACAGCTTCAGCGGGCGCTGCCGTCACGAGCAGAGAGGTCTCCTTTAAACTTTCCCTACTTGTAGTGCACTTCTTTTGTCACCCACACTGTATTTCAGTGACAAAGATAGTAACGAACTTTAGTAGCTACCTTATTTTCTAACTTTCCTTTTAGTTTCAGTGACAATAGTTCCAACGCCTTGTCATGGAATGCATCAGAGATACATCGTATAATGATTCAGAAAATTCTAATGGAATGATAAGAAAGAGTAATTGTGAGGAAATGGATGGATACCTACGGCACACAACCAAAACCAGAATTATTTTCTGGATTTTCAGTTTTGACGAATTCTTATTTATTGTGTGATGAATGTGACCATAACGTAATTCTGCTTAAAAATGGTTTAATAAATGTAGCGTACACATCTGCTTCGCGATAAAAACATTCCCTGGAGAACAGAGGCTTTCGAAAGGTACAGGGACTGCTCTAAATCTACAATAATGATAAAGTGGGTCTGTCTGCTCTTTTACAACAAAAAAAGTCGTTATTTATTCTGCCGAAGGAACAAATGGACTGTCAGCTTTACATTACTTACAAAATAACACAGAGAAAATAATTTTGATTTTAGACCTGTTGCAGAAGCTTGATCTAAGATGCGCTCAGCCTAACTCTTATCAACAAGGGTAATATTTTGACAGGGGGTTTTCTGTAAGCGACCACAGAAAACAAAAATCTCCAGAAGAAGGTAAAACTTATGTCAATAAGAGGAACGTTACATTAAATAGTCAGTGAGTTAGCGAAATCGCTGTTCAAACCTGTACTTACGAGAGCGTTCAATAAGTAATGCAACACACTTTTTCTGAAAACAGCTCGGTTTTGATCACGATTCCAGTAAATTATACAATTCCGCACTCTTTTGGCTACAAAATCGTATTTTTCAACATCATCTCCTTTCAACGCGACGGCCTCACGGCTGTCTTTTTTTTGAATTTATTGGCTTTCGGGGGCCCATACAGATATATTAACAGTGTAATGTCAATTATGACGGCACGAACGTAAGAACAACACCAATCCCCGAGCGGAGAAAATCTCCAGCTCGGCCAGGAATCGATCCCGGGCCCCTTCGCGATTACGCCAACTTGCTGGGAGGACGAGTATGCCCGCTTGGTACAACTGATGTTCGACGTTGAAGGCAATGTTTTGTTGCGTTAGTAACCTCCCCATTAACCATGCTTCCAGCGGAGTGCATCCTTCATAGGGCAAACAGATGGAAGTCGGAAGGTACAAGATCCGGGCTGTAGGATGGGTCAGGAAGAACAGTCCAATGAAGTTTTGTGAGCTTCTCTCGGGAGCGGAGAGCTGTGTGAGGCCTTGCGTTGCCGTAGAGAAAGAGAAGTTCGTTAGCAGTTTTGTCATGAGGAGCACGCTGAAGTGGTTTCTTCAGTTTACTGAGGGTAACGCAATACACTTCAAAGTTGATCATTGCACTATGATGGGGGACATCAAACGGAATAATCCCTTCAGAGTCCCACAAGACCGTCGCCATGACTTGACTGGCTGAGAGTGCGGCTTTGATCTTTTACTTCGGAGGAGAGGTGGCCAGCGCCACCCCATGGACTGCCGTTGTGCTTCCAGTTCGATGTGATGAACCCACGTTTCATTACCTGTGACGTATCATAACGGGCAAGCAATTCCGCACAGATCTCTCTGTTACTCTTCATATCTCCTGTTAGGTGGCGAAGAATCAGCGGACACACACATTTGATTACCCGAGCTGGTGGACGAGTGTATCAGCGCTACCAACAGAGGCGTCCAACGAGATGTTTGTGATCAGTCGATCACCCCGAATGAGAGTGTCTGCTCGTACCAATTTGGCAGGCGGCCCAACATGGCAGGTGTGCTGCCAGCTGTCATGCGGGACACAGGACAGGTGTCTGCAATACCTCATTACGGTGATGACAGACGTGCCGCCCCCCCCCCTCCCCCCACTCACTGTGCTGGTGTTGTTCAGTTCTGGGTCTCCGTGGGTATTCTTCAAGTGCCTGTGAATACCTGTGACGCTCCGGCATTCCACCAAAAGAAGCTAAATGACGCTCTCTACTTGGAACGTACTTCCGCTACAGACGCGATTTTGAAGGCTACGTTTAGCGCCGCCACCAATGGAAACTTCATGAAACCACAGAGACTGAGGCAGGAATATTCCACAATATCCCACAACAAAATCCACCTTTTTTCGACCGAAATTGCTCGAGAAAAAAAGCACTTCGTTACTTACTGAACGCCCCTCGTATAAACTTATCACATTACAACCTTCAGATGTGAACACTACGTAGATTAGCCAGCAGGAGGACTAACATCAAGTAAGTATCGAAACACAGCAAAGAAAAATGTTATGTACAAGCATAAAAGAACATTTTTTGGAAGCCTTAGTTCGGTACATTCGAAAAAATGACCTTCCTTGAAATTTAATAATAACTCATTCCCCAATTATCTTCATCAATTACACTTACAGAATAGTCTGAAGGAACCTGACGCCGTACCCACAGAATAAAACGGCTGAAGCCGTTACTGAATACACGCACGGAGTAATGCATACAAGAAATCTGATGGTGTACCCATAGAATATAAAGGCTAAAGTCGAACGCCACTAAAAATTTCCTAAATTGTTCAGTGATGTTTTCTGATTTTTTGGTATAAAGAACTCCTAGTCTCAGATGTCTCGTTACAGAGTAATTGCGCCGGCCGGGGTGGCCGAGCGGTTCTAGGCGCTACAGTCTGGAACCGCGCGACCGCTACGGTCGCAGGTTCGAATCCTGCCTAGGGCTTGGATGTCTGTGATGTCCTTAGGTTAGTTAGGTTTAAGTAGTTCTAAGTTCTAGGGGACTGATGACCTGAGAAGTTAAGTCCCATAGTGCTCAGAGCCATTTGAACCATTTTTGAACAGAGTAATTGCATTGCTTCTGGCTTTTTCCCCCAATTTATCTTTGTTTATATGTGGCGCTGAAAGCATCTGCATAACAGAAACAAAATTCCAATTACTCACAGTACATGCTGTTGACAGTAGCAACGGCCATATTACTTTTCACCCTCAATTTTGGACCCAGTACTGCTAGGCACTGTCTCCGGTTTGTTGTTCCAGAAGTGTTAATTGTACGATGCTAACAGCGATGGATAGGGTTAGTGAAAAGATGTGGCGGATATTCCCCTCGTGTACGGGTTCACTGAACATAGAGGAAGGGCGGAACAAAGACACTATACTGCGCTGTTCCGGCAGATATGGCAAGAACGTCAATTTTACATCCAAGAGTTCTCGAATTGTTCATCTTTTTACGATGTTTGTTTTGACGATCGCATATATCAGATTTTTCACTATTCTGAATTTATTTTCAGAGAAACAGTGGTGAATTCCGTAATAAACCGAATTAATCATTATTACATTAGGACTCTCTAACGAGCCACCGGAGACCATGGGTACCTTGTAGTAAAATACTCAGGAAATATCCATGAAAAGCCTTCAGAATTCTAACAGTTAAGGGGAATAGTACGTGAATAACTCTCAAAATACCGATTTCTTAATTTTTGCTTTAAAAGCAAACATTTTACAGTTTACTTCGAATAAATAAATAAATATCTGGACAGATGACGACGCTCCATGTCAAGCAGAAGCTTAGTTAAGAACAATTTGTTCTAACTTGATTTTTCTGCATGAAATTTTACTCTCTAGTGTCTTAGTGCAATAGGGTCAATAGATAAGTAGTTACGTAGCAGGACTCAAAACATAAATGAGAGTTTTAACAACTCTACTCTGGTGATACTAAATGCTTTGAGAATCGGCGTGCTGGATGCTCTGTTGTGTTTTGCGGTGGTGGAGTGTTAAGTTTTACGGTTATGGAACTGATGGGAACTAAAAATGCAAATAACTATAACTGACATTGACCGCATGAGACAGTTCGAAGTTGATAAATCAGTGTTCGAAGTCAACAAAGAAGCACGAAGAAAATGAAGAAGAAGAAGGAGAAGTGACAAAAAGTAAAGAGAGGGAGAACAGCACCAGAAACAAAGTGTATATGGACATGGCATGTCTTAGCGCAAGCACTATAGGTACAGAAACAATCTTAAACTTGAATTTTCTGGATGTTAACTTTTTTAACGTTCTACTACATGTTGGTTAGAAACTATTACAGATACAAGGCTGAAATTTTGTGTAGTGCTCTAAGACAAACATAACTAATATATAGACCATTCTTATGATTTACGTTTCAAAATTAAGTATTTTTAAAGAAAAAATATAATTACTGAAATTTTTGATGATTGCTATAAATGGTTCTCTTTTTTTTTTTTTTTTTTTTTTTTTTACCGTAATTCGTGACAGCAACATCTTTTCGAAAGTTTGCTTTAAATATAATACTGTGCAGAAAAAAAAAAGTTTCTACTTTGCTGCGCCGGCCGAAGGGGCCGAGCGGCTCTAGGCGCTACAGTCTCGAGCCGGGCGACCGCTACGGTCGCAGGTTCGAATCCTGCCTCGGGCATGGATGTGTGTGATGTCCTTAGGTTGGTTAGGTTTAAGTTGTTCTAAGTTCTAGGGGACTGATGATCTCAGAAGTTGTGTCCCATAGTGCTCAGAGGCATTTGAACCAAGCCACTTTGCTTTTATTTCCGTGTATGTGTACATATGGCGTACATAAATAATATGCTTTATTTTACTCGCTACTCAAGATACAGTTCAGAAAAGCTTGAGACCAAAAGCTCCGGTTTGTATATCAAATTTTTCCTATTGAAGGATGGCAAATGTTACTGGAGCGTACAACTCTTATTCTTTGATCTACTATATTTAAAAAACTGACAGTTTTTTTCAAGATTTCCCATTTTGTTCACGAATCATTTCTCTTAAGGTCGGCGTTCGCTGTACAAAGATCATCCTTTCATCACATGTAGGCTCTATGCAGATCAGGGTACGGAGTTTTTACAGCTATCCATCTGATATCGTGACCCGTAATCCACAAATATGTGGATTCAAAACGTTATATTAATTTTAAAAATTATTTATAATGAAGTTTTTAAATAAATGTTACACTCTGCAAACTCCTAGGAAATTCCTGTTATACTAAGAGACAGTTGTATGGTCTGCAGGCTAACAGTCTATAAAATTAAATAAGAAATGAAAACATACATGGAAGATCACTCATTTCAATTATACAGATACATAATGTCATAAAACTGTCGCCAAAATACAGAAGGATTACACATTTTCAGTTAAGAAACAATATCTAATAAAACAGCTGACAGTGATGAGTGTAAGGCATTAATTATATCACATAGTTATATAAATTCCTTTGCAAATACAGATTTTATTCTCGTGTTGTGTTGGCAATGATCATTGTGTCTTCATGAGTGAAAAACGCAATAAGCCTTTTCAGATGATTACAGAACCAATCGGGTACTAACTGCAGTATGGAACATAATTGAGGTGCACTCGTCGGACCACGTAATATTAACCCATTGACTTGGAATCCAGGTGCCATTTTCCTTGTGTTTACTTACTTTATAGGTCTGACAATAGCAAATCTACGCTGAATGTTTGTTTTGTCGTCTATAGTGTCTTCAACAGACGAATATGAAGCATAGCAGCAACTTTCAAGACAGTTGTTTTCTTACTGTGGTACACAAATGTTAGCGGAATCCTCCTGCCCCAACCAGTACGATTATTTTTCTATTCCTGTTGCACTTTGGTCACGATGTTTTGCCATGAATAACATGTAATGTTGCGATATATCCAGACGTCGACTACAGGCTGCATACTACGAATTAATTAATGGACAATTTTTATTTCTCGTACATCTGCTGTTGTGACCGTGTGCCCCCATGCCGCAGGTGCAAATCGTAATAGGAGGTCGCAGACGAACCAGCAATAACGTTCATAGAAGTCAAATCTTGTATTGAAATACGTTCCTTCTACAGCAGACTCTTTTCGCTGACAAGGAGTAGACACACAGATAATTTGAACGTAGAATCCTGAATTATGTTCCTGGGATACGTTTTCGAAATTCTGAAACAAACTAAGACTCCATACATCGATTTTCCAGCAACACGATCATCTCTGGTGCCAATGTACTCTTTCACGCACTTCTGTAATGATGGTAAACCTTTTCTTGAATGTCAATGTACGCATCAGCTGTAACCTCAGTCTGTTAATGATCGGAATAATGCGTGTTCAAATATCATTCCGATATAAATTATAACTGACTTACAAGGCAGCAACAGTCTACCCAAAAACCACATTTAGATCCTATAAGCTCTTTAACGACTCCTAAATGGAGTTATAAATCTGTTTGGTTCGCGCGAAACAGCTCACATGTTCTGAATTCACATCCGTAGCAACATCATTCATTGATTTACCTCTAATCATCAGATCACTATTATAATGGTTAAACAATCATTAACAGTTCGCAAAGTTTCATTGGATTTCAGTACGCATTTGAATACTGACGTGCACAACAATCCGTTTAAATTTCGCAACATTAACTGTCGGAGATAATGCTATACTTCCGATCCTATTCTGTGTGGTAGATCACTATCATTTAACTGTAAATTTTTGCTTCTAATAACTTCCACTGAGCTTTAATAATAGTCATTTCAATTTGCTTGGCTAATCTTTAGGCAACTAGAAAGTCTCAAAGTTAAAGCTTGCCCTACCAAACATTTCTCGCACCTGAAATATCTTAATACGTCTTGTCAGAACATATTACGAACCAATCAATCACCGACACGTATAGATCTTATATCTCACAACTTTTTAATCACTTGGACATCAGATACAGAGTAAATAGAATGTTATAGTCATTTCTTATGAAGACATTTTTAATAACTAAATTCAGTTTCGACAATGACTTCCAGGGTATCTGCCGCCCACTGGCAATCTGTTCGATCCCAATAGCTCCCGTTACATCCTCTGCCGCGTCGTCAGAACAGCAATGGAACACCTTGCTGAATTCTATCCTAGATGATGAAACAAATACAAAACAAACATATACATTACATTAAGTCATATAAAACCTATAATACAGAATTATAACATATATTCCTATTTGCCTGGCGTCGTTCAGCGGAACTTATCAGTGTTCGTCAAGATATATCGTATAAACACTACAAGCTGTGCACTAAATTTGCGACAGTTACTGTGATTCCACGAAGTGAGAATTTACAGATAAATTAGATGCGCGTCTATAGTGATTAAATAATTTCTGAAAACTATAGTGTGAAACTACTGTGGCTGTAGGTGACATACGTGAAGGGGGAGTGGCTGACACAAAGAAATTTACTGGCATAACAGTTGCGGTTCTGGCACTGTGAGAGATAATTACATTCAAGCTCTAAAGAGCGTTTCTAGACATGTTGCTTTCCTTCTGTGTAGTGCATTCTGACACTCCACACAACTGTTATTCAGCATTATACAAGGAGATTATGAAAATGAGGTACTAGCAAATCTGTTAAACTTCATGTGTGCCTAATTGTGCGTATTTGCTCTACTCTTTACATACCGGGTACGACGACAAATAATTTAAATCCCTACTCATAGAAAATACAGGTAACTCCGCAAAATTCATCCATGGCGTTCAAAACGACAACGTTTGTGTCTTTCACGTTTTATCAGAAACTTCCACAGAAAATGTAATCAGAATTTCTGCACTGCAACAATAAATGGTTACATCTCTGCTAACGTTTTGGGATTACCACATTAAGATTAAATAATAAGACTTCAAAATTTGCATGTCACTGAAAAACCAGTCGGCCAGATTTTATGAAGTGTTAAAAACTCCCCACGAAAGACATGGAGCAGTGTTCAAGTTTCAGTCATATCGCATTAAGAATAAATGAGACTACGATATTTGCATTTGAATGAAAAATTGGTAGGTCCGATTTTTATAAAATGGTGAATATTCTCTGAGACGTGACTTAAAACTTCAGGGTAATAGATCGCGGTCGATGTATAAAACTTTCTCCTAACGTTTCTTCTCCGACTGCGGGAGACACCTTCAGTGGCAAAGTGGCGAACTGCAACCAATCTCCAGGGAACGTCGAATATACGGCCAGAGTAGAGGGCACCACTGTCAATCATGTGACGTCGGCTATGGAATTTTCTCTGCTAGTGCCACCATTCTCGACTTAAAGTAATCGATGTATCGATCTAGCTTCTGTATAAGCCTCTCTAAACACCGATACTCACTTCAGTTAAAAGTGATCGAAACTATGGTGTACAAGTTTGACCTTCTTTATAGTTGTAGAATCTATTCACCAACATTTATTTTCATTCTTATTTCATAAACCGCGATACCACTTGAACTGCAGTTATAAGAAGGAGAAACATTAGAACCTACGTCCTATCCACATCAAGGTTGGAACTTCAGTTTCACATTATAAAATCAGAAGAAGCAGCGTGGTAAATCGCTAACGAGTCAGAATAATTAGTCCACGAAGTGATGTCTATCGCACTAGTGGTTTCACATGTCTCTCTTTATCAACGTTGATGTATGCTTCACCTCAGAAATTCTAAAAAAACTAAACTAAACTCGACCCGAAGAGGTCATGAAGGCCCAACGGTACCGGCGTCACTGGATGCGGATGTGGAGGGGCACGTGGTCAGCACGCCGCTCTCCAAGCCGTATTTCAGTTTACGAGACCGGAACCGCTACTTCCGAATGAAGTAGGTCCTCAGTTTGCCTTACAAGGGCTGAGTGCAAAAAAATGGTTCAATGGCTCTGAGCACTATGGGACTTAACAGCTATGGTCATCAGATCCCCTAGAGCTTAGAACTACTTAAACCTAACTAGACTAAGGACATCACACAACACCCAGTCATCACGAGGCAGAGAAAATTCCTGACCCCGCCGGGAATCGAACCCGGGCGCGGGAGGCGAAAACGCTACCGCACGACCACGAGCTGCGGACGGCTGAGTGCACGCCGCTTGCAAACAGCGCTCGGCAGATAGGATGGTCATCGATCCAAGTGCTAGCCCTGCCCGATACTAGGCAAGTCAAATTCACTGTAACTACTATTAAATGGTCGAGGTGTTTTGTATTATCAAATGAAGGCCGCTATGGAATAACCGATCATCCTGATCGTAGGGTTCCTTACAACATTCGTTTATTAATCTAATTGAATACGTGAAGATTACGTATGTCACTAGGCTATATGTTTGAAGTCTATTTCATGTAGAACCTGTTCCTGGAGAATGTAATGCGTCTTTTCGCCATAAATTTCATGTAATAATGAAATAAAGACCAGAACCGTTTTCTAATTTCGCATGTGTCTCAATAGCTGTGTCACCATCTTCTATGAACGATTTCTCGTTTGTTATTGCTGAAAATTTTATACTTTTCTGTTTGTCCATTTCATGAAAAGCGCTTCTCAGGTGGAGAAGTACGGAATAGTGATTTTCTTCAAAGGGATGCTAGAGCAATATTTGATTCTTTCATTCGGTTTTCCACTGGTTTTCCTCCCACGTTGAGGGCATCAGCAACAATTTACTACTGCAAAACAGCAAATGTACTTTATCGTTAGCATTCAGTCATACTGCCATACTGAGTCACTGAAACAGCTAAAAACGTTCTTCACACTTTCATCACACACAACCTTCATACACCTTTAACAAAACTGTGGTACCAGGGAAGGAGAAAACAGTGACAACTGAATGTTCTAGATTCCAGTTAAATCACTCTTTTTGCACCCCATGGATTGAGTATTGTATCGGGCTAGGGTTCCATGACCGCTACTGGGAGGTGGGAGTCGTCTTTGTGTTTGTCAGCAAGCGCTAGTCTCGCTCTTAGGGCGTGTTGGATTCGTATGATGGTGAAGGAGACAAGAAAGACTACAGAATGTGGTGGCATAGGAAGGCGAGGGAGACTGGCTGTATACGGGCATGAGTGTGAACGTAGCTACTCTTTATTACCGTAGTCCTGCCATGCTGATGACCTCCTCGGCTAGACTGTCGGAAGACGTACCACTGCATCGTTCCTAGGTTGTGTAGAAGGTTACGGACTTCGATCACTGTCCTAGGCAGAGTTGTTGCCTAATGAAAGGAAAATGGTGTCCCAGCAGCAAAGAGGGTTGCATCAGCAGGTCGTTGACTGCGGCTGTCGGCAGATATGTGACGCTGGGCTTTTACTGTGACGTGTGTCGTTACTTTTCTCCCCCCTAAGGATGACTTGGCCCACTGGTTTCCTGACTGTGAACTAGCTGAAATAGAAACACTAACACACACTCTACGACATAATAAAAATAAAAGAAAAAAAGACACAGGAATTATCTGAATGGGACGGATATCGATAATTGTCATGTAAATGTAGAGACAAATAGATGATTAAAATTTCGGAATAATTGGATGATTTACTCAGGAGAAAGAGCTTTATAAATTGAGCAAGTCAATAACGCATTGGTCCACATCTGGCCCTTAAGGAACTTGGCATTGACTGACAGAATTGTAGGATGTCCTCCAGAGGGATCTCGTGCCGAATTCTGTCCCAATGTAGCGTAAGATCGTCAAAATCTCAATATGGTTGAGGGCCCTCCCCATAATGCTCCAATAGTCCTTAATTGGTGGGAGATCTGGCTTCCTCAATTGGGGAGAGAGGTGGCTATCTTACTGACCAAGGCATTATATCACCGAAATGTATGAACAGCTTGCTGTGAAGGTCAACATACAGAGCGCAGAATATCGTCGACGTACCGCTGTGCTGTAAGGCTGTCGCGGGTGACAATCAAAGATGTCCTGGCCTGAACAGTAATCGCACCCTAGATCGCCACTCCCGTTTGTCAGGACGCATGGCGGGCGACACCCAGTTTGGTATCCCATCGCTGTCCGGGGCGTCTCCAGACACATCTTCGTCCAGAAATCTCATTGAGTGGAGTACAGTTGTCTTCAGTGACGAGTTCCGCTTCGAGCCGAGCTCCAGTGACCAGCATGGACATGTCTCGAGATGACCTGGTCAGTGGTGGGATACCTAACTGTCGCCCATCACACGACCCGAGAAGTGCCATTTCTTTCACTTGAAGGAACCATCCAGTTTTCCTGAAATTTTAATCATTTTGTACGTATGTATCACATCTACCGATTTTCGTCCCATTCGGACAATTACTTCCGGGTGTGTTGGTCTTAGAGAGTATTAAAATTGCTTTTACAACTCACATTTCCATCTTGAGTCCATTGTAAATGCTCTTGAAAAACCTTCACATTTTGGTGTCCTTTCTTACCTCTATACTCAGTTGAATGCCTCACGAAAGTAAATTTCT
This sequence comes from Schistocerca americana, assembly GCF_021461395.2. NCBI lineage: Eukaryota > Metazoa > Arthropoda > Insecta > Orthoptera > Acrididae > Schistocerca > Schistocerca americana. The sequence continues at coordinate 599,708,884 of NC_060120.1, read as the reverse complement.
AGGTCTACGTCTATTTTTCTTCATTTCTTTTATTTTAGTCTGGCGGGCAGCCTTGTAGTTTCACCTCACAGGAAAGGAATGGGCATCACGAAGGCATCCTATCAGCATAAGCTCGCTAGTATTCCCACTCAATATTTACGCGCTAACACTACTAACTTTTGTCCGTCAGTTCGTTTTCCAAAAAAATTGTTGTATATATCGTTAAGTCACGCCCTGCGTTAACCTACACAAACAATATCATGCACTCTCTAGCGCCAAACAATCGATAGAAATCAGCCACTTCTTGACTTGTACAAACTCATTTACGTGTATCTACATGCACACTAACCTGTTGCCTTATCAGTATTACATAACAAATAAGAAATATCTGAAAAAGGAAGGTATCGGTCATAGCATAGTTTTGATCGCGTGTTCAGACGTATTCAGTGGGAAAAATACTTCTGCTCTTTAACCCAATGAATACAGCCCACTACATCCACATGACAAAGAATCCCTAATGCAAACTTTATGCTGACAATACTTTAAAAACGCACACAGTTCTCCACCATCTTCCAAAACACAGCATGATCACAACCCAAACTGACCATTATAACAGTATCAGTTCTTAATAAATCCTCAGTTCATCATAAGATAAACCTTAATACACGACTAGCTCTCACCCCGAGAGGCTAGTCTGGTAGCCCCACCTCACAGAGCTCGACGATCCGTGGACTTACTTCCTGAGACAGAGTCGATTTTCAACTACCCTACTGTGGCCTACTATGCATCCGGTACTTCATAATATGTAATGTCCACATTCTAGCCTGGACAGATATCATTGGCGAATTTTTCTGCTGTCTTGTCAACTGTATCTCTAGGGACTTGGAGCGGTTTAATGATGACGTCACGTTTAAGGATCGTCTCCCACCCGTGTGGAACCTTTGCGCCTTGCTGCTTTCAGTCAATGTTGCCTGGTGCAAAGACTGAAAATCCTAACCATCTGACACTGTTGCGACGCTACGTCGACAGATCAGTGCCACCACTTCTCACACGTACCTTAAATCTGAGAGGTAAACAGTATTCAGGGTTGCCCTGTGGTCGTTACACCAACAGTCTATCCTCTTTTGTAGTATAAACAGTTCCTTAAATATTCAAAATGTCGCATACAAGAAGTCTGTGAGGTTAAATGGACATAATGTTGTGTATGTATAGCTATTATTAATGATGGAGCTATGTACATCTGATAACTATTATTCCAATTACGCAGATGCATAGCTGAGATAGCTTTCCGAGACGATGATGCCTGATTTTAGACCAAAATTGGTCGTCTCTATTAAAATGTACCGTTACAGCTCTGTACTGAGTAATGCAGTTCTTAACGTTCGTTAAAGTTGTACAAAATCACCTCCATAAAGAAAATTATGTTTGTGTCAACTGTCAGGGTTTGTGTGTGTATGTCACATTAGCGTGTGTGTGTGTGTGTTTGTTGTGTTGCGCGTGTGTGGGGGAGGGGGGGGCGGGGAGAGAGAGAGAGAGAGAGAGAGAGAGAGAGACAGACAGACAGACAGAGAGAGAGAGAGAGAGAGAGAGACAGACAGACAGACAGAGAGAGAGAGAGAGAGAGCGGGAGGGGGAGGGAGAGAGGGTGAAGTGCTTGCAGCCGCCTATGGCGTCGTTCATGAGCTTCGTTGACGTCACTATGATTTTTATATCTCAACAGATCTGCAGTAAGAATTCCACACTTATATGCCTAGTCATTACCTGGAAAACATCTTTAGTTTTTCCATTGCCATTTATTCCGACAGTGACTAAACTCTGTCAGGAATTAAATAACACCGACATAAGCAAAATTCGCATTTCATTTTTCAAAAGCACTCCATTTCGAGTCATGTAAGCTTCTCTTCAAGTGTTACGCATGTTTACATCTCGGATGAATTTTTGGTCAGTGTAGTTCCTGTGGAATGCCCAGTTCCCCCGACCACAGGTAGGATACACACATTCATAGCGAGAAATACAAAGCTCTTAGATCGAAGTATGACCATCAGCCAAGGTATGGCTCAGGGCGATGAATATTATGATGCTTAGTTACTACTATCAGCTGCTACTTGTGACTCAGCTGTGACTGAAATCGCAGCCAAATGCTGTAAAGTAGTTGTTACAAGCAACTTCTCAGTCACTGTGCTTTGTAACAGATATCCGAATTCTAGCGCACACCTAGTGTGAAAGGTGTTTCGGTAATGAAGACAACACTGTATGAACGTTTTAGCTCGAAACATTAGATGTAAGTGAACTACACATTATAGTTAAAATTACTTCAAGCTGGAACAGTGAAATTTTTATTGATAACTCGTAATTGGATGCTTGATAATATTTGAAGAAATTGACTGTAACAAGTTAGCTTGCAAACGAAAGCGAATTCTGCGAATCTTATAAAGTATGTTCATGTCTGTGAGGGTACTTGTTGTCGCATAGCCGTGCAGCCTCTCGATCGTTCCCGTCTACTTGGCTGCACACAACCACTATCACGGCTTGTTACCGATATGAACACCGGACCACTCTGGTGCTCGCAGTACGCTGCGTGAATGACACAGCCTACAACAGCCAAGGAACACATGGCACGTGGTCAGTCGTCAAGTTAGCTTGCAGACAAAAGTGAATTCTTCGAAAGTGTAAAGTAGGTCTGCCATAACTATGTGGCAAAAACGTACATACTCATCTTGAAAAATTTGGGACATTTGAATCGAGAGGCTTTACGAAGTATGCAGAACAATCACTTCATCATTTGTAATTATTGTTCTATTTTCCTCTCTTACGTTTACAACAATTTAAAAGAAGTTTCTCACCAGACGTATTTCGCTTTTATGTACAAAGCATCTTCTGCGGTGACTGGTGCTTTTTCCACTCGTTTACCTATTCTGAAGTCCAATGCTTTCTCCTGCGTTTTCAGCGGAGGTAGGAGCCGAAAAAAAACATGGTTCCGCATTTACCTTTCGCTGCTTCTTGGACTTTACAAATTCACTTTTCTGTGGCATTTGTGATTTTTTTCACTTTTATAAACCTCAAGAAAGTTGTTTTCATAAAATTAGAACTGTAGTTTCACCTGTTCAGCACTCAGCAACTGTGCAAACATGTTTTTTTCCGCCTCCAACGTCTGCAAACCACGAAAGAAAATACAGTGGACTTTAAAAATCCGGTGGGCGCATAGCAGCGCTCCGTGCTGCCACGTTGATGTGTGTATGATATGTGGTAGTAAAGATGTTTGAATCATCGAGCGACATACAGTACCTGCAGTCAACTATACTGCCAACACAATCCGTGCGCCAGATATCGTTTCTCTTCCCAATAGCAGTCACCAGCCAAGGTCGAAAGCGAGTAATCCACTTTGGCAGCACTCCGTACTGCTTGCGCCCGCTCATATACGTACATTTGCTTTTTGAATATTGGAGAGGGGTTATTGTTTTGTGAGAGGCTTTGGCTCTCACTGTTTTTTATTGTTGTACAACTTTTTTTAGTAGAAGTATGTATGTAGATCAACGTTTTTCATGCAATCAACATACAATATGATGGGTTAGCTATTTCATCTATCCATATACTGTTACATTCATATCAGCAGTGTGATGCAAATACATATATCTACTACCTACCTATCTTATGATAATTGCACCTACTATTTATATTTACCTGTCTATGTTGTATCTCGCACAAAGCGTGACTCTTCCGATGAGGAGATTAGACGACATATTGAGCAATTGGACGCTGGCAAGAACAGGCGAGTTCAGGAAAGGACACAGAATAGTGAATTTTTGGAAGTAAATGAGCATGACAGCTGTTCAAAGGTTTCTGAAGAGGAAGCAGATGAAAAGGAGATGAAAAGGAGATTGATGATACTGGTAAAGGCTTTCTTTTCTTACATCAAAAAAGACAAGAAAACTATATGGTGCAGCAAACCCCAGCGAAAGCTGCTTCAAGAGTACTAGCGAAGAATATCATCAAAATTTTTCCCAGCCCAAAGCGGATTTGCAGGGATACTCCGAAACCCATTGACGCATTTCTCATATTTACAGGCCTTGACGTTATTGTAGACTGTACCAACGCTTTTATTGTAAACAAAAGGGACGAAGTAAAATATTCCAGAGATCGGGACTGTAACGACACTACATGGGATGAGACTATGGGTATTATGGGTCTTTTATTAATATTTGGATAGAAGCATTGAAATCGTGAGAACTGCAGAGAACAATGGAACGATGATGGAACAGGTATGATGATCACAAGTGCGACATGCAATTACAAGCTCTTCCAGTTCTTGCTTGGATCAATGAGGTTGGTTATCTGTGTACAAGGGTGGAGACATAAAAGACCGAGTCGGCCGGTGTGGCCGAGCGGTTCTAGGCGTTTCAGTCTGGAACGGCGCGACCGCTACGGTCGCAGGTTCGAATCTTGCCTCGGCCATGGTTGTGTGTGATGTCCTTAGGTTAGTTACGTTTAGGTATGGTGCTCAGAGCCATTTGAGCCATTTTGAGAAAAGACCAACAGGCTTGTACCCGTCCACAATATTTATGACAGGTTTTTGGCCAAGTGTAGGAATAATTAATTACAGTCATGGTGAATTCACAACAATTGACGAGATGCTGTTCGCATTTAGAGGTAGATGTGAGTTTGTCCAATATATGCCTAGCAAATCGGCCAAATATTGACCGAAATATTATGCAATATGTGACAGTAAAACATTTTATATATCAAATTTCTAGGTGTACTGTGGAAAGCAGTGGCCAGGCCCTACGGATATATCAAATAAACCCTACGATGTAGTTCAAAGACTTTCTCAAGATATTCAACGTTCCAACAGGAACATTACAATGGACAGCTACTACACTAGTGTGCCATTAGCTTATATCCTTCTAGAGAAAGGACTGTCATTGGCACCATCAAAGCCAACAAAAGAGAAATCTCTCTTGTATTTATCTCAAAATCACGGGAAATCGGTTCATGTCTATAAGAGTTTCAGTACGGTAACACACTTGTTTCCATCCAGACCAAGCGAAGGAAATGTGTACTCCTATACATGACGCCAAAGTTACCGATGAAATGACTGGTAAACCACTGATCAACACCGATTATAATTCCATCAAGGGAGGTGTGATACAAACCGGCCGCTGTGACCGAGCTGTTCTAGGCGCTTCATTCCATAACCGCGCTGCTGCTACGGTCGCAGGTTCGAATCCTGCCTCTGGCATGGATGTGTGTGATGTTCTTAGGTTAGTTAGGTTCAATTAGTTCTAAGTCTAGGGGACTGATGACCTCAGATGTTAAGTCCCATAGTCCTTAGAGCCATGTGAACAATTTGCCGATACAGTCGATAACATGTGCGTTGCTTACTGAACTGCACGGCAAACAAGGATATGGCCTCAATGGATTTTTTTTCAGTTTTTTTGGACCTGACTGGCACAAATTCACAAGTGGTGCTTCTCCAAAATAACCCCAAATCCACGATACACCTTCACGACTTTCTCAGGCAATTAGCGCTCGAACATTTAGAGGCCCATTTGAAAATAAGGGCTCAGATGTGCGCATTTCCCAAAGATATCGGATTGTTTCCTGTAAAATACCGTGAGCCATCCAAACCAATTGCAGCCCCAGACGTTGCAAAAAGAAATGGACCATGTCATCTACGTGGAGGAAAAAACTGCAATCGTACAACTATTACATGTAACGATTGTAAACAATTCGTTTGTAAGAAACGCTCACGACATATTGCAACGTGTTAAGATTGTGAAACGTTTGAAAATCCTGCATTCTAATATTTTCTATTTATCTCGATTTTCAAGAGAAAACCTTACGAACCTACAAATTATGTTCAGACCGGTAGTGGTCTATTCACATATTGTACTCTTGCTCAGTGTTGTTTATTCTGATAATGTACTCAGCGTAAGCAGCTACCTAATATTTTGCCTGTCAAATTCTGGTTATATTTTACTATGGGTTCGATTTGCAGTCTTGTAAAATTGGCTGTACTCAAAAGGTGTACGTTCTTTCTTTAAAAATCTTATGTTACTGCCGATAATGAAATATATTTTGGCTTTAGTTACTTGAGTTTGATATTTTATAGTTTATCGAGGTACGATTTCTAGTTTACATTGAAAAAAATGCGTTGCACTGAAAGGCTGTAAAACGCTCAAGAACCAAATATATAATTCAGTGCGATATCGCGATTTGTTTCTAATGGTTTTTACCTACCTTAGATCGCAAAAAAGACTGCTACATGAGCGGAAAAGCCGATTTTCTGGAGGCTGCAGTCAGTGCTGCACGCGATCGCTCGTGCGAGTTTCACAGGGGCGCCCACCGGAAGGTTAAAACATGCAGACAGAAAGAAGAGACACAAATGACCACAGGAGATGCTTCATTAATGTAGGGTAAACATTAATAAAACCGGAAATCTGCAGGGATAGATACCTGACAGAAAATGGAGGAAAAAAGGTCCGATGAACATGTGTGCGGAAATGGACGGTGTGCGCGAAACGACAACAAATACTCCAGTGATACACTATAGAGCCGAATCGCATCCACATCACGACATATGTTCAAAGTGGCCTCCATGGGATCGCAGGTTTTGGCGATATTAGCGGTTGATCATGCAGGATACACATAATCGTGCTTTGGCTGACACAATGTTGCCGGGCCACTTGTCTGGAGCCTGTACTACAAATCGGGGGTACACACAGTCCGCCGCCTCCCTGCATATTAGTCTGTCTGGAAGGACCCATGGTCATACAAACGCCCAAAATGATCTTGAAATGTTGTGTGATGTAGTTGTGTCTGTGAGGGTACTTGTTTTGATGTGGCTGTACAGCCTCTCGACCGTTTCCATCTGCTTGGCCGTACACGAACGCCACCTCGGCTTGTTCTCGACACGATTACCGGACCATTTTGCTGCTTCAGTACGCTGCGTGAATCACACAGCCTGCAGTAGCCAAGGAACATGTGATGATGATGATGATGTTTGGATTGTGGGGCGCTCAACTGCGCGGTTATCAGCGCCCGTACAAAGTCCCAACCTTTTCTCAGCCCAATCTCGCCACTTTCATGAATGACGATGAAATGATGAGGACAACACAAGCCAAGGAGCACACGACACGTGCTCAGAGGAAATGTCATTCGTCAGTGCAACATACCGTGAAAACGATGCATTTCCGGACACATGTTCCTAGGAAATTTTTTCCTCCATTGCCAGTCAGATATTCATTCCTGCAGTTTGACGGTTTTATTAATGTTCACCTGTATATGCGAAACTCGTCTGGTGGAAAAGTTCTTTTAAACTGCAGTAAACACAAGACGGTGGAAAATAAAAAAAATAAAAAATTGTGAGACATAAGATGTGCTGCAGAAGATGACCTAGCAAATAAACATACAACAGCATTTTGTTTCGAAACCATCACAAGTACTCAGCGAGAAGCTACAAGTAAAACAATTATATCATTTCAAAGAGTAAATGTTGGCATTCACGATTTTTTGGCTTCCAGGTCGCTTTAGCGAACGGATTACCTGCGATCACACCAGAGCACAAGTTATCTGTTTATAAGAAGTACTGGTCGGGCATGCCACGACAGCTATTGAATGGTGGAAGTCATCTTGGTGTTTCACAGAAGACGCTCAGCTCCCTCCTGGGGCGCCTTGTGTTCGTATGATGCCGAGGGAGACAGAAATGACTCCTGGATGTAGTGATATGGAAGGCGAGGGAGCAAGTGTGAACAGCTATACATGTACCCTTTTGTCAATTTCACGGTTCGGCATTGCCCCGTGTTGTCCCTACGTCAGAGCAGCAGGTGCAGTGAACGTCCTGCTGCTTACGCTCCCAGCTGAGAGGCGGGTAGCTCACTGGCTGAATTTCGACATGGCGGACGCTAGTGCGGCCCGGCGACCGCAGCACTCGGCTTGACTCTGCTGCCGGTTGGCGGCAGCCAGTGACGTCTTTTGGTGATGCCGCAGATAACGGTCTCACCCGGAATCAAATGCTGGACCATTGTCTGAAGAGCAGCGGCGGGCAGCTGGTGGACGTCAGGGGCACGGAACCAGGAGGTCTTGCCTCCCTGCGTCGGACTACGAAGGGGCAATAGGTTGCTCGGTGGGCGGTCTCGCAGACGTAAAGCTGCCGCATTCGTAGCTCATGTGAAAGGTTTCCTAGACACGGGTGTCACCCAGTGCAAAGAGAACGCAGTGGCATTGTCTCAGCAGCAGAGGGCGCTAGTAGGTCGCCGACTGCACCTATCGGCGGTGTCTAAGGTCCTGCCGGCCGGGGTGGCCGAGCGATTCTAGGCACTTCAGTCTGGAACAGTGCGACCGCTACGGTCGCAGGTTCGAATCCTGCCTCGGGCATGGATGTGTGTGATGTCCTTAGGTTAGTTAGGTTTAAGTAGTTCTAAGTTCTAGGGGACTGATGACCTCAGATGTTAAGTCCCATAGCGCTCAGAGCCATTTGAACCTACATACAACACTGGCAGTTTCTACGGACTGTGTCGTTGCAATACGAAGCTGTTTAAGTACGTAGCTTAGAGGCTATTGGGGTACCTACTTTGTTTAAAATCATCTTCTTCCTTTATACTTCTTCAACGCACTGAACGTTTTACAACTTCTAGGTAGTTTTTGAGGCGTACTAGGGACGTAAATTTCTCAGTATTAGACAGATACAAAATCTGTAGTGGTATCACTTGCATTACTTTGTTAACCATCGAAGGACGAGAATAAATGTTTTATTTGAAAAATAATACTTGTTATTAGTTTGAACTTATTTTAAAATTTCTTATCAGCATTAAGTAAGGAAAGACATATACGTTTCGCTCACTCTTTGTAGCCAACTGCCTTGCCGCAGTGGTAACACCGGTTCCCGTCTTATCACCGATGTTAAGCGCTGCCGGGCTGCGCTAGCACTTGGATGGGTGACCATCCGTTCTGACGAGCGCTATTGGCAAGCGGGATGCACTCAGCCCTTGTGAGGCAAACTGAGGAGCTACTTGATTGAGAAGTAGCGGCTCCGGTGTCGGAACTGACATACGGCCGGGAGAGCGGTGTGCTGACACATTCCCCTCCATATCCACATCCAGTGACGCCTTTGGGCTGAGGATGACACGGCAGTCGGTCGGTACCTTTGTACCTTCATGGCCTCTTCGAGAGGAGGAGAGTTTTCACTCTTTGTAGCATCAGATCTGAAGGGGATCGACAGAAAAATATTTCACTTAGCACATATTTATCTCAAAGTTAAAATATTTTTGCCAAGTTAGTGACTATAAATATTTAATACTGCAATTTACTTAAATCAAGGCATAAAAATGGAAATATGAAGCTGAAAGTAAAATATCATAACAAATAAATTGTTATTGCTTTATGCAGAAGAGAATATTACATTTCATGCGCAGCCTCGACACCATATTTCACAAACAAAGATTCAATTTTTATCATTTTTCACTTCGTTTCTATTTACACATGGCAGGCATTATTTATTGTGGCATCCAGTATTGTCCAGTATTATATCTTACTCTGACAGAAAGATAAGACTAGTTGATGTCTTCCTGCATTCCGTCTGGTCCATCCGTGATTTTATTTTGGGCTATTACGCCTAAGGGGAAGATGTAATGATATTTCCTGAAATCAATAAACCATGAAAACCGTAGACAGTCACGAAAAGCATCTACAAAGGATGAATGTGACAGAAGTCAGACACGTCTTTTCAGTCTCACCCACGTGTGGAATGATGAATAAATGTGGTCTAAATTATTACGAATGCTTTCACATCCTTAGACAAATGATTAAAATAAACTGAATAGAGAAAAAAGAAGTGAGCACATTCAAACGCTTTCTAATATAACTTAAAATTATGGAAAGACATTTCACAGATGAAATTTCACTCTGAACTGAACAAGCAGACCGTGCCACTACGAACAACAATAGTTTTTCCAGGAGTCATCAATGTGCAGTGACGAGAAAAAGGTAAACTCAGAATATGCTTTCTCTGACGTACTCCTCATTGTAGGCCTTGGTGCGTTAAGTAGTTTCAATTACTCGGAAATTTTTTTAAAGCAAAAGAACACTATAGTGACTATCGCCACCGTTACTACCAGCACCATCGCCATCAACTTCGTCTTTATCGATATCCTCAGATTGAGAAGTGCTTCAGACCGTTCTTGGAACAAAAAGTGCAGTTGGTCCTTATCTGTTGTTTTGCGTTATCTCTATTTGATCTTCGTTCACCTAATCGCGTACTACATTACACAATAGGGTAACTCATCCCTTTGCTAGATGATCTGCAAAGAGAGCGGAAATTTCAAACAGGACACTATGGGATGCTGCTGACGACGCAGTTGCGCTATGAAATGCCTATCGCTTCCACGAATTTTTACTCAAGAACCTCTACGTATGTCCTATAATTGAAGATTGCTTTCACCATTCTGAGAACCTCGTATTTTTCTGGGTATGAGCCACACAGACAATTAGTGTATCAGCTATAATTATAGTGTCCTGTGTTCGCTCATATTGATGTGTTGTCTGATACTGTGAGCGTCACCTGACAATCGTGTGATGTGATATTTAGTTACATAACAGTCTCAAGTTTGCTCTTTATTATAATGTGTGATTTTCGCTTGATTAATATCTAACAAGCTGAGTCAGTCGTTAACTGTATCACATTTTCCTTGTATCCGAAAATAATTAGGTAAGAATGTAACTAATCCACTTCGAGCGTGATCAAGAGAATTAGACAACACGGCGCTATAAGATTCTAAGGGACTATCTTGATTACGTTGCCAAAACATAAAAACAAAATAGCTGCCACAGAACGATTCTTACTTCAGGTGGGTGTTACTGGAATCCTTCTAAAGCTATAACGACGAAAACCACGTGACAAGTTATGTTGATTCAGTCTAATGTACACCATCAGGTATCTTCCCGCCCACAAGCATGAGAGCAGTGTATAATTCGACGCGTTGCTACAAGTACAAAAATTAAAAGACCTTAATTTTTTTAGGTAGTAAATGGAAAGTCGTTTAATATTGTTTTCTGGTTGACCCCGAGAGTGAGTATAATCCTCCAACGCGGAAAGACTTTTCTCTCCAGGTGTAAAAAGGTTCCTTCTCCCTCATGTTTGGTTACTGTTTCTCAAGCGTATCTGTTGAGTGTAGGTTACTGTTGTGCATGGGAGTAAGAGTGGTCTAATGTTTGTGTTGCATAATGGTGAGGGTAGGAAGAGGACGAATCCGGGTTTCGGCACGTACTCTTCTCCTCTCGAATAGCACCGAGGGACCACGGGACTTAAAGGCACCATCCAACAGAGGGAAGAGAGGGATCACCTGGTGGAACCTTGGCCTACCACATTTCTTCTTCTTGGCGGCCAAATACTGACAATGCAAAATTCTACCGCCACCAGCGTTCGACCCTTTGAGTAAAGCGTTAGCGACCACGACTTGTCTGTAGGGAAAAGCTACGAGTGCTTTTCGTTTCACTGCTATGAATTGAATTATCATAAATTACCGAAAATTATTATTCATATTCATCGTTCCTGTTAAAAACAAGTGGTACCTCCCGATCACAGTCTGCCAAATCGCTTGGGAAAAATATAAATGAACTCGACTTTATACTGTTTGACGGACTATACTAAAAAACATCACGCAATCATTTTGACATGATTCCATGTGTCTCACTCTCGAAGGTTCTAACGATAGTATCAAGTTAGTTTTTGAGGGACTTTATTTACTCATATTTTTCAATTACTACGAAGCATCTTCACACAGTCAAACAGTTGTCAAGCTTGAAATAATAAGTTCTGCAATATGTCATCATAAGCCGCTCTACTTACGTAATAAGTGCACCTGAAATGTCGCTTTCAGAAAATTCCTGTTTTAATTATTATAAAATGGGCAGATATACATGTAGGAAAAGAAAATACTAGGAAATTACCCGAATGTGACGCAAATCTGTAGATGTGATTTACAGCCGCGCGGGATTAGCTGAGCGGTCTCAAGCGCTGCTGTCATGGACTGTGTGGCTGGTCGCGGCGGAGGTTCGAGTCCTCCCTCGGGCATGGGTGTGTGTGTTTGTCCTTAGGATAATTTAGGTTAAGTAGTGTGTAAGCTTAGGGACTGATGACCTTAGCAGTTAAGTTCTATTAGATTTCACACACACTTGATCATTTTTTTATATAAATGTAAAGACAAACAAATAATTACAGTTTCAGAAATATTGGAAGATTTATTGAAGAGAAAGAGCTTCACGAAATGCGCAAGTCAATAACACGTAGTTCCGCCTCTGGCCCTTATGCAAGCAGTTATTCGGCTCGACACTGACAGACAGAGGTGTTGGATGTCCTCCTGTGGGATGTCGTGCCAAATTCTGTCCAACTGGCGATTTAGATCGTCAAGATCTCGAGTTTGTTGGATGGCTCAGTCCATAAACCTCCTAGCGTTCACAAGTGAAGAGAGATCCGCTACCTTGCTGGAAAAAGAAGGATTTTGAAAGAAAAAAGGCAAACAGCAGGAATTTTCACCGTGTGCGGAAGGGCATCATCTTGCTGAAATATAAACCCAGGATTTCTTGCTATGGAAGACAACAAAACATGGCGTAGAATACGGTCGACGTACCAAGGTTTTCTGCAAGGGTGCTGCAGATGACAACCAAAGGAGCACTGCTATGAAATGAAGTAACACCCCAGACCGTCAATGCTGGCTGTCCGGTTGTATGGGGAAGGGGGGGGGGGGAGACAGTCAGTCCCACTACAGTCTGTATCGTCTCCAGGTATGGAATCTCACTGACTGGAGTAGAATTGTCTTCAGTGATGCAGCACACTTGCCACTTGGAGGTGAGACCCGCCGACCAGCGAAAACGCGTCTGGAGACGCCACGGGCACCATTTGGATGACAACCTGAATGTCCCCCGCCATACGGCCCAGCTACCAGGAGTGAAAGTCTGGCGTGCCATTTCTTTTCATAGCAGGATCCCTTTCGTTGTCATCCGCGGCAACTTTACATCACAGCTGTAAGTCGACATATTTTTCGCCACGTTTCGTTGCCCGTCATTTACTTACATTTGAGCAAGATGATTCCTGGTCGCATACGGCGAGAGTTTCTAATTGTTTTCCTCCGGTTTTCCAAACCCTACCTTTAACAGCAAGATCGCCGAACCTCTCCTCAACTGAGAACTTTGGAGCATTGTGGGCAGGGCCCCCCAACCAGCTCGGGATTTTATCTAACGCACCGATTGGACGTAATTTACCACGATGTTCCTCAGAAAGGCATCCAACAACTCTATCAACGAATGCCATGCCAATAAATGCCTGCATAAGGGCCAGGAGGGAAACAACGCGCTATTTTCTCGCTCAATTTTTGAAGCTCTTTCTCTTGAATAGATCATCCAACTCTTTTGAAATTGTAATCATTAGTTTTGTGTACGCGTAAATCACATCTACCGACTTCCGTCCCATTCAGATAATTCCTTTTTCGTGCGTCTTTCCTTTTCTCGGTGTTAGATTGCATTTCGAATTTCCCTTTATGTGACTTCAGCGGTGATGTCTACTCATTCCAGAACCACAATGAAAAATTCTATCACGGTATACAGCTCTATGATGTTTTCTGCATGTGTTTAAACGTACCAAATAAACAATCTAATATGATGGTGTCTCTTTACAACAGTCCTTCTTATTTATGTTCACTGATTTTCCATGAAGCAAAGTCTAAGAACAGGGGCAAATCACATAATTATATTTTATTTATTGAAATGGAAATGAAATGAAGTCCCATGCTTTTTTACAGAGCGTAGGGGAACGATGCGGGAGACCCGCACGGCTTTACTAGGCAAGGTCCTAGTGGAGGTGGTTTGCCGTTGCCTTCCTCCGACCGTAATGAGGATGAATGATGATGATAAAGACGACACGACAAAACCCAGTCATCTCGAGGCAGGAAAAATCCCTAACCCCGCCGGGAATCGAACCCGGGACCCCGTGCTCGGGAATCGACAACGCTACCACGCTACCGCGAGACCACGAGCAGCGGACATTGTATTTATTAGTGTTATCCTAATAAAAAATTATGCAACGACTGAAGTATCCTGCAACATTATATTCGTCATAATAGTTAACATAGTGTAGAATTTTAGAGGAAATAGAAATTTGTGCTGCTTGTGCTCTCCAGGTAAATTAGTTGTAGAAATGGCTTGCGGACGAGACGTCGAATGTTTGTCAAATCCCACAATATGTTATCGGTGCAAATCAGCAGTACGATAGTTGCATCTTGAGCAGATAAAATGTGGAAATTTCACACCGACGTCCGACATCAAGCCGAGAACCATTTTATATATATAAATTTGATGTTCCATTTGCATTCCCAATAATAAAAATAACGAATATTATTGGTGATAAGAAACACAGTTTCTGAACATCTTATTAAATAGCTTATCGACGATTTCTTTTGCTGTTAATTTAAGCCCATTACTTACTCAAGTGGAGAAAAGGAAGGAATGCTATGGGATTCTGAATCATGTTCACGATTGTAAACACGCGACGGTCAGCTTCTCATAGTGCATTGGATATTGAGCTGCAGAAACTTTGAGAACCACATAATTCACAGCACCCTATGCTAGGCCAAAATATTTTTTGCTTGGACTTACGATAAACAGAGTTGTTATAACTTATGTACGCATCAACTGTACGTTAACTGTAAGTTGCAACATGCTTTGGTTACGTAAATTACCATGAAAAGGAGAGTAGAAAGATACCTCGAGCTGTGGGTGTCGGTTGTTTCCAGACAAACAGATGGAGTATGGAAAGAGAGTCAGTGGCACGTCATTTAGCGCTCCTTGCAGTGCAACTCTGTACTATAATACACCATATTTTCTGAGGTCATTCTGTGGTCGTTTTGAAAGTTGCGAACTTCTAAGATAAGCTGTCACTGAAATTCTTTTCGAAATAATGCGTAACGTTTGAGCAACGTGTATCTTTACACAGAAAGGCAATAAAACTGCGAATATATCTTATTTCAAGTTAGTACTGTTTCAAAATATTATCTTTCAGTGACTTTTTGCATTTACGTTATACACAAGCACTGGAAAAAAATTCACGTTTTTAACTTTGCTTGGATTTGTGAATTTATTGTTTTACTCAAGGTTTTGTAATGTTCTTACGCACTGTTATTTACGATGCTCCTATATCTTGATTTTCGAAATCATGGTGATAAATCGTTCAGTTTGTTTCACTCTCGTCGTAGTGTTGCCTCTTTATGGTACTCTATCTCTTTCTTTCCCGCCATGCAGCAACATGAGCGCCAGAGTCTACACCGAGAGATAGCCAGCCGCTGAGAAATTCGCCGACAAAAGCTTAAGTGTTAAAAGTGGTTGCAGTGCTACTCGTTAGCTCAAATTTAATGGCTCCTAAAAATTTAACATGGTGTTAATGACAAATGGATTTTGCTCAGGGCATAGGAAAGTTGTGTTGTCCGATCTTGGAGGCCTATCAATCTGGACACAGACAGGTTGACGTTACGAGGTTGGGTAAGTCAACACGAGAGCTTGGCTACCCCTTGAAAATTGTCCTGTGGGGAATCAGAGATATTGTTGTTCGGAGTGAGGATTATTAGGAAATGTCGTAAGTTCGTTTTCGTCCCGATTTATTGTACTTGTGCGCCTGTATAGAATCATCTAGTGATTAAAAGTAGTTTCTGAGTCTGTGTGAAATTGGTCATGAGTACGACTCAAGTCGGAATTTTGCCATTATAGACACTAAGTAGTTAATTATTACACAAAGTTGTTGCCCTAAGGTTGACATGGTCGTTTATTTGAAGGTTATTTATTTGCCAAAAAGGAGCCATTATTTTGAATTTCGTTCAGTTCCACTATTCACTTACGGAAAACTGTGTCGAGTGTCCAACATATAATGTAAGACATAGTGGGGATAAATACGTAGCTAAACACCCGAAAAGGAATTGCTTTGGTTGCTTATTTAGATGTTAGGGTAAAAGTTGCAGTGGCAATAGTCATTAGAATCAGATGGTGGATGCAATGGCTATTTCCGTTGTAGGTTCAGTGCTTTTGATAGTTCTGGTTGCACTGGCACTCCTTCACAGTGACGCTTACTTGTATTAAAAACGTGAATGATAAGTCTCTCCTGAGTAAAAATATATATTTCAAGACCACGACTGTTCTTATTCCGCCTAGATTAATTTAACCACGACCTCTTATGATCAGTAACAAATAAAACGTCATAGGAGCCCCGTAACTAAAGAAATGTATCCAAGGAAATGGAAAAGCTTACCTTTCCTTCAAAGTTTTTGACACACAGAGTTTCAAGGGCAATATATTAGAAACTTTTCTACAAGATAGTGCCAGTAAAGAATATTCCAGAGATAGAATATGACTTGACGTCAACTGGTGTGTATATTAGGTAGTTCTGATTCAGAATAAAGAAAAATATAAAGAAAGAACAATTTTTCTGTTCAAAGAGAAATCACTATAAAATAATGTCGAGCTCTAAAGAGCAGGAATTTGAAGAGAAGAATACTCACATTAATTCAAGATGTTAACAAACCTATGGATATTATATCTCTGATTTAGTGATGGGAAGATGTTTGCTTACTTGACAGAATAAACGTTTGACAAAGACAGAATGTGACAGAAATCCCATTCACGTGAAGGGGATGGGTAAGTAATAATTTAACTTACAACATTCGAATTTCGTTTATCAAATTAATATCATTTTCATGATAAATTCCGTCGTTTGCGAGAAAGCATTATCTACGGGAATAGATAATTATGACCGTTACAAGAGATGGTTAGCCTTTGAAAATGGGTGCTACTTACTAATGGACATGTTTCACGGCGTTAGTGGTAGCTAGTGTGTGCAGCAGCCACGTAAATAAGATTGCGTGTACTTAAAGTGAGTAATCACTTTGTAGTGGTAAGAAGAGAAATCAACGGAGGGATACAGGAGTACCCCGTGCACAACACAAACTGTTGACATTAGAGTATTCACTAGGTTTTACTGCGGCATTACGATAACCAACGTGGACATAGCAGTAAGAGCTGTACCCAATGATAACAACGAAACCATCTTTTCAGAAAGAAACTACATGCTAGTTATTCGGTGCTGAGAAGCCTAAACAAGGAACAAACGGCTCGAACAAACCACGGAAGTTTAATGTATTCGTGTATTCTCCGTCTCAATCGAATGACACTGCGGCCAAGACTCAGTTTATAACATGACAACTCTAAATTGCAACTGAATAAGGATTCAGACCATGATCTTTACGCAGGGAAAAAATAATTGCATGTCAAAGTTTATTTAAGCCTGGATCAGGGGAACAATACAGTCAGCTTCAGTCTAAGTTGTTCTCTTTGGAGATTGTACCAAGTTCGCGAAATATTGTTCTTTGTTACCATCCATGTGCAATCAGGGCGACGGCTGGGAAACTGCTTTGGCCATTACACAACGCCGGGAATATGGGCCTATGACGCTGCGCGCGCCTCTGGGAGAGATGAAATTCCTGAGACGCAACACCCTCAGAAATAATTCACGGCGGGCGAAGTGCGCCTGTTAAACTTGACTCCGGCTTCCGAGGGGAAAAATGTTTATAATTTATTCAACAGCGCCGAGACACGATAAGATACGCAGACTCTGAAGAGACGTGAGATATTAATTTAACTTTTGGAAGTTATCCCCTCACCCTGCGCTGTCTCGGAAACATTAACACAAGTCACGGTCCTCGGAAAAACGAATAACTGCCGAGGTTTAAGAAATGCATCCTCCGAGAAGAAGTTAGGGCCCCCACTTTTCCCCACCGCTGCTGCACCCCGCTTTCTGCTCCCGGCTCTATTTGCTTCAGAAGCTATGTTAACATCGAAACGGGAAGTTTGCCGGCATACTAGTGGAGCAGAAGGGAGACACTGCCCACCCTGTTAAGGTAATGCCGCGCGCCTCCTTACCGATTAAACTGCAAAGTTGCTCTCCTGCTTCTGGTGGTGTGTCTTCGGTGTATTGGGAAAGGATGTCCTTGAAAAATAATTAAAGAAAAGTACCACTGTATATGAACGTAATTTGTGCTCTGAAGGCCGCTTTTTTGAGAAACGTTCGGTCTTAGGCTGTCAGTGAGACCTAAATTAATAGAAATTAGTGTCTTGCAATAATGAAATACAAATGCTTAGAGATTACTCCTAAACTGGTAATGCTGTTGCACCATTGTAAGGCATGTTATTTTAACATACTGCAGAATTTGACTTTCCACTGAAGCCAAGTACATAGGTTAACATGGGGTAAAAAAGGATAGTAGGCCGCAGCAACGATGCATTAAAACAATGAATCAATGAAAAAGGTAGTTTCTGGTGTTTTATCTTCTGAAATGGGACTTTTAAAAGCAAATAATAGTTTAACGTGCGGGAATCAAAGTCGAAAAGATACGATCGTAAAACTAAGAAAAATCCCAACTACGGCTTTTACACATTAGAGGAGAAATTTTAAACTACATTCACTTCAGATAAAAGAAGACGAACTGGTTGCATACCTGAAGTAAAAGGAGACCAAACTCTTCAGCCCAGCTACGAAACATTTCTGTGCTAGATCACTAACGTATTACATAGCATAAATAAACGGCTTACCATACAGATTTCACAAACAAACTTGTTAAGCTGTGCAGGACGGATTTTAGGATTTATTACTAGGCATCATAAGCTGTCTACTCGCAAGATAGAAAATACATCTAGAGTGCGAGTGATGAGATCCAATTAAGTAACAGTTACGGTAACAGTAACTTCATGTCAAGCATTACAAAGAATTGCAGAATTTTTTAAAATGACATTAAAATATTTTCTTACTGTTATCGATTTTTGAAGATTCCATATTCTTTAGTCTAAATTATTTAGTAAACAACTTTAAGTCTGAGTTTAAAGATGATATTCCTAATCATTACAACGTTTATGCCATAATTTCACCAAATAATTATCTTATTCCTTTCTGCCTTATGGGTGGGGCAATACGATAAATATGCAAGAATTTTTTTGAAAAATTTTAAAAAATACAAGGCTTACAGTTTTAAGTGATTTTCAAGTAATTACTTTATACTACAAGATGGGTTTTACACATTTAAGAAGTATCGTATTGTGTTCCCCTATTTACAAAAACTGTTAAACATTAAGTATTCTGTTCTGCCCCGAATTTCCCCTACTGATATGGAAATGTTCATCACTTGCAAAACAATCTACAATACAGCGTTCGTAATTGTTATATAATTTAGTGCTAATGTGACCGTCGGCCTTTTTAAAAGCTATATAAATTTATTCTCTGCAATAAGAGAATCATACCATATGTTTTTCTGTTAGTAAAATTAGACTGATAACGATGACAATAACCTGACCTTTTTCCACTTGTTTATAGTTTATGGAATCTCAGTATGTTACAGAAAAACATATATGTGATTTAAATATATCTGAGAAAAGAAAATGAGAAGAAGTCTCTGATTGCTCAAGGTGGAACTTCGGAGAACTAAATCGAAGGGTTTTCTCTGAAACCGGAGAGAGCTCCAGCTTCCCAAGAAAAACAAAAAGTTTTAAATATTGTAATTCCAGGTTATGTAAAGGTTTTTTCTGATGACGTTCCTTAATGTTTCACTCTTACTAGGACCAAATTTTTACATTTGTCAGTGCGGAGCTCTTCCTTGTCACAAAAATATGTCTTTTTTGAGAGAAAAACTTCACCAAAAACACAATGTACAATCATTCCTGTATTAATGAAAACTTCAAGTCAAATATATTTATTTTGGGTTTACTAAGCCAGTTATATTTTTCAGTCTTCAGATTCCACGTCTGTAACTGTTGACTGGTGTATTTAATGTGCGCAGTCGAACGTAAAACCACGCAATATTTCGTGTGGTGAGTAATATGTAATTAACAACTAGTCCAAAATGGAACTACTTCCTCCTTGCACCAAGTCGTTTTAACGGACGTAAGTAGTAAGCTGAAAAGCCTCTAGTATGAATGACTAGGAAGTGTCACGCCAACATATACGTACAGAATAGTGCACATCACGCGTACAGACGTAATAGCTCTTAAACAACTTGATCAGCTAGTGGTAGTACACGAAGAAATAGTAATATGTGATGTGGTTGAACTTGAAACGTTAGCACATAGCGATATTCTGAAGCAGAATGGTTTTCTTCTTTTAATGGAAACGTACACTTCTTTTAGGTACAATTGGTAGCCGCTGGAACTACTGTAGCGTTCTTATTAAGTTTTGCAGTGAAACTCATTTGACAGAAAGCGTTGAGAATGGATCAGTAAGAAAACCAGAACTGTCAGAACAGCGCAGTTTACAGATATGCTATCCTGCATTCAATCAAAGGGACAGTAACATGAAATGTCTGTAATACGTCAAAATTTGTGTTGCATAAATCGGCTTTGCTAGGAGGTGTCGCCTCATCTCATTATCATAATTTGCTGTCATGTAGAGATATGAGGGTTTAACGAGTTGTTTGAGAAGTGTTGTCATATGTATTTTTGTAAAATGTTGTAAAGATTGTCTCCAAAGAAATCTGAGCAGCAAAAACCGAGCAAAGTCAACGAGATTACTACGCAGGGCGGCCACCGCAAGACTCCAACGACAGTTGCGAAGGAAAACCAGGTGTTGTTAAAAGGGAGAAATTGCGTGCTATATTGGTTCATCGTAAATGGTTCTTGGTTTGTCCCTTGATGAATTCAGTTAGTCATTGTTGGTTGGCATCTGGACTATGATCAGTCCGCATCGGGGTTCGACTGGGGAGTGTTTGAGTCAAACGCTGCGGTCGTTTGGGAGTCAATCACTACTTGTGGGGCGAAAAGCATCAAGTGATTGACTTGTGTGGGAACTTAGAATTTTGTCAGAGGTAGCAGTAATGACTACGGTACATTGTGGTTTTTCGTGGTTGATGATCTTATGCAAAAAACAGTTACTGAACGAAGCTTAACTTGAATGCCACTCGTTTGTAGGCGATCCGTACCTCGGTTAGATCGGAGATTTTCGATTTTGTTGTGGGAGATTAGTGACGTTATCACATGAAGTCTTTATTTGAATCTGAAAGTGGAGAATGCACGCACTAAGAAAATAGTGCCTCTGCGTTGTTGTATTAGTGGATCTGAAGGAGAAAGTAAGCACTTAGTAAATGATGAATTTGCAATGCTGTATTATTTTAATCTCAAGGAGGAGAAAGCACTCACTAAGGAAATAGTGCATCTGCGATGTTACTCGTATATTAGTGGATCTGAAGGTGAAAGTAGGCAATTAGGAAATAATGAATTTGCAATATTGGGTTAATGCTTATTTTGTGGCTTCACCGTGAGCGCCGATGTGTTTTAGTTAAAGCTTTGGAATATCTGTATAGATACACAGACTGTGTAACGTTTACAATGAGGAGAACGGACGTCCTCCTTTGTTGGAAGAGCTTGAAATTTATGAATCGAAAAAGCAGTAGCCGGTAAAGGTGCTTAATTGGTAGAGAGATTTCGTGCTCAATGCCTACGTTGCTGTGTTTGACAATGTTCTACTTTAATCACTGAACGCCTCTGTTTTACACATCCTGCTGACAGTTTCACCAAGTTTAGAGTGCCTTACACACTTACTTCGTTTTATTACGTTGGGCGCATAACTGTAGTGTTTTCTTGTTCCTTTTCTGTTTACATAATATACTTTATTAAATAGATAATCTTACTCATGCATTTATACAGGGTTTTACAATTCTTGTCTTGGAAACCAGGGTACGAGGGGCTCTCTAGCGGTCACGTTCCTCTAAACACTTCTCGCCTATGCGGCGTTCTGGCGTTAGCGGCAGCAGAGAGCGCTAATTATGTGTGCCAGTCTGTTTTCATTCATTGGACTTCTTTAGCTATTGGTTTTGTAGTTTTTGTATTATTCTGTGTTCTCGGAAAGCCGTTTATTATTTATGTCATTATCTATAGTATCGTCACTTGAGCGTATGTCAATTACTGTCTCTTTCCTTTTCAACAATATAACTTTTGTCGTATTTTATTTCATTGCTTTTTATTACTGCAATACCTCTTACACCTTGTAAGCCTATTACAGATTTTACTGATTGTATCCCCCTCTATTTTACATCGTATAATTATCATTGAAGAATAGGTGCACACCTCCAGTAGCGACATCTGGCAAACTTGCAACACAAACATTTTGTGGTTAATGTACAGATATAGGAAATTAGTGGTAAGTTCCTATGGCACCAAACTACTGAGATCATAGGTCCATAGGCTTACACACTACTTAATCTAACTTAAACTAACTTACGCGAAGGACAACACTCACACCCATGCCCCAGGGAGGACTCGAAACTCCGACGGGTGCAGCCGCGCAAACCGAGGCAAGATGCCAAAGACCGCGCCGCTACCCCGCGCGGCCGTTACTGTAGGGCAGTTTGTTTAGAGCACTTGCGCTGCTGACAAGATGTCTCTTGTTTTTATTATTATTTACATATGTTAGACGATCTGGCACTGATTTTGTGTTTAACATTTGACGATTCAAATGGTTCAAATGGCTCTGAGCACTATGGGACTCAACTGCTGTGGTCATCAGTCCCCTAGAACTTAGAACTACTTAAACCTAACTAACCTAAGGACATCACATACACCCATGCACGAGGCAGGATTCGAACCTGCGACCGTAGCAACAGCGCGGCTCTGGACTGGAGAGCCTAGAACCGCACGGCCACCGCGGCCGGCATTTGACGATTCCACTATGGCTCCCTTATGATATTTTTTTTATACAACAGGTATGCCTCATCATACTTAAAGCGCACAAATGCACATTTATGTCAGTGATACTTTACATCATAGTCTATTGTATTGTCTTAAGCTGTAGACAATCTAGTAGTTGAATTTGTATATTTTGCTGCAGATCGGAAGATAGTTATTATAGGCCGAAACAGGTAGTCTGATCACATAAAAATTTGTGACCATAGACGTGGAGTAAAGGAAATTTATTCTACTTTCGGATCACTGTACAGTTCTCCACCATGTTGCAGCTTGTGTCCTACAGTTCTTCTGTGATACATAGAGAATGTATCTAAGTTAGTTGGGGATTTGCATCTAGGGTCTTGAATTTACTAGCTTTTCCTATAAACCCTAAACGACAAAGCAAGAACCATCACTATTGAGAACACGCTAACTATCTCTGCTATCGTGCGAGTCCTATGTTTTAAATCATTTCAATAGTAGTGGGTCCTCTAGAATTCAACCCCTGAAGTGGGATTAGTTTTGTGTCTGCTTTAAAGTTCAAGCAGTTTAAAAGTGGCGGTGATAGCCAGGTTTGTTTGATTGTCCAGAACTCGTAAAATCAAGGTTGACTTGTAGCTCTACATGAAAGAAAACAGGTATTAAAGACCAAAACGTTGCTGTTTTAAAGATAAAAGTACTGTCCCGAGTCTCATTTGCGCCAAGGGTATTTTAAAAGTGAAGTTCAGTTTTATAGCAAATAACTTGTGAATCTTGTAAATGGTAAATGGAAGTCAAATATAATATATAAAAAGATGTGGAACTTTATAGAAAGCAAAGGTATTAATTCCACGAAGAAATGGTTAATTTCCAAACAGAGAAATTATTTCATTTTTCTTAAGTTAAAAAGAAGAAAAATTATCTCCTTGATTTTATTTATGGGGAAAGATGATTAATTCTTGAAAGAAAAAGAATTTACTTATTGCTGAATGGGTGAAAATTTTAAAACGAATTAATATTTTCATTTTCAAGTTATGCAACGATGGTGTTGTACCGTGTTTGCTACCACAGACACAGATTACTAGACAAGCAAAGAAACAGCTATTACTGAAGCCTCACGTTAGATGAGGTAAGATGGCGGCGACAGGAAATTTGTGTATGGTACTAACACGAATTTCTGAAAAAACGGCGTTGTTAGCTTTACGAGATCGTCTAAAAAAATTCTGAATTATTAGTTGAATGTAACACATACATTGTAGAATCGTGTTATGAGATGAACATCAAGTTTCATACATACAGTTTTAAAGCAGACTGTAGTTTTCGTAAGAACACTCAAATGAATAAAGATGCTTGTTATCAACGAAAAATAGGACGTTCTACTTGTAGGAGCACTTTTACAATGGGCATATTATTTTAAGGAAAGCGAAAGTTGATCAAAAGTGTTTAAAATACATCATTAAGCTATGTCTGTTAACATTAGATTATTAAACCTCTTAAAATATACCTAAACTATATAAACACTGCCGATATTACACATAAGACATAATGTAATGTGATTATCTAGGCTTACATACAGTACAATAGCAAACGTACGTAGTTATGCTTGCTTCGAGACATGTTCCTGTGCTTGGGAAGAGGAGTTCCGCCTTATGCAAGACCTTTTTTTCTGTTTTGTTTCACCCAGACATGTTTCAGCACATTTTGTGCTTTCTTCAGTGTGTTCTTTTTTAATTGTTTAACTTACATGATAGTATCATGTAGGTTACAAAAAATAAAAATAAAAAATATATAAAAGAGAAACCACTGAAGATAGCACAAAATGTGCTGAAACATGTCTGGGTGAAACAAAACAGAAAAAAGGTGTCTTGCATAAGGCGGAATTCCTCTTCCCATGTCTAGCAAGCACGAAGATAACAAGAAGAACTGCAACACCATAAGATGATTGTTCCTGTCTTGTGCGTTCAGTCTGCTGTACGAAAAATTACAACCAAACACGAGACATGTATTGAGTATTACACCAAAACTCTAAAGGTGCTGTTGTTTTATCAGTTTATTCCCATTTCTTACGACTGTTTTATCAGTAAATAAACAGCTGCTTACACGCGATTCTAAAGTGCCATCAGTGATACTGTACACGATATTGCCATCTACTGAGGTTTTGTTGCCAATTACAGAAGTTATCTCTGATTAATGTCCTCAAGTAAACAAAATTATACCTCTGAAAGTACGACATATAATAAACATTATTTAAACGTGCAGACAAGCACACTGCCGGCCGTGATGGCCGAGCAGTTGTAAGCGCTACAGTCTGGAATCGCGCGGCCGCTACGATCGCAGGTTCGAATCCTGCCTCGGGCATGGATGTGTGTGATGTCATTAGGTTAGTTAGGTTTAAGTAGTTC
This sequence comes from Schistocerca americana, assembly GCF_021461395.2. Classification (NCBI taxonomy): domain Eukaryota; kingdom Metazoa; phylum Arthropoda; class Insecta; order Orthoptera; family Acrididae; genus Schistocerca; species Schistocerca americana. The sequence continues at coordinate 599,683,793 of NC_060120.1, read as the reverse complement.
TAAGTTCTCGGGGACTGATGACCTTAGAAGTTAAGTCCCATAGTGCTCAGAGCCATTTGAACCAAGACAAGCACACTGCGGTTAGCTTATTCTGGGCAATTTGGTCGTGGTTTTGAACTGGAAAAACATTTATACGGTATAATCGAGCACGACAGTTCGTATTTTTTTTTATAAAGAACATTTCCGTCAAACCGTTGCTTAGTCAGATGCGTTCTCGTGTAGTAGAGTTACGTACTAGAAAATTTAATTTGTGGCTGTGAGTGATGAGCTCTAGTATCTGATTTTCTATCCGACGTATCTATAGTGCATAGCAATTTCTTTTGAAGCTGAGATCGTCTTTGGCGGTAGTTACTTGTACGAACTTTGTAGACCATTCGATAGTCACATGCGTTATTAATATCATTATAATCGCATTCCAGTAGCTACCACTAACCCGTGAATCCACAAATAGTACCTGTGGAAATTCTGTGGTGCACAACATCTTCGTAGTGATACGTAGTGTGGGTTGTATCGAGAGAATTTCAACATCCGAGTAAAAGTGTGAGATCTGAGCAGACGATATTTCCAGTACAGAAGTTTGCGCCCACTGTATATCATAGCGATAGCCTTGCCCTTGAAGTCGAGTGACGTACTTCCGCAATAGAGCTATCATAGCAGTCTTGTTTTGTACTTCTTGAGTACAACTGAGCGAAAATAAAGTGTTGATTTCTGCTACGCGACGTTGCTCTCCCCTTCCGTGTTAGTGGGCCTCTGTAGTGTCTAATCGTTCTGTTGTTTCTACGAGGGTGGTCGTCACTGTAGGGTGCATCACCCTAGATGTTCTTTCCGTCGTGTTCATGGATGACAACTGGCCGGAATTTTTTCTAGGTTGTCCCTGTGTGCGCTGTGATATGTCAGTACATTTCAGTAGGAGAGGAGGATTTATCTATGTTCTTCGCTGATTTTAGCATTTAAGGAGAAGTATTTAATACGAAAAAATATATATTTACAGTTCGTTTTGTTCAACAACAGATTAGCTTATGGGCCAAAAGGTAATATTGGGTCCTGGGTCAAAAGTACACGACGTACGTGAATGCTCGGTTTGTTTATTGTGTATTAAACCGGGGACCTAGAAACGAGGGAGAGGCTCGTTCCGCTATAGCCCTGAGTCGTTCACCACCCCACAACAAGCCACAGCAGTCCAGTCACCCCAACGCCGACCCACCCGAACCGAGGGTTATTGTGCGGTTCGGTCCCCAGTGGACCCGCCCTCTCCTTCCCCCCCCCCCCCCCCCCCCCACGCTCACGCAAACCCCGCCCATCCGGGAAGTCTCATATGCGATGAGTGTAACTGTGGTGTCACCGCCAGACACCACACTTGCTAGGTGGTAGCTTAAATCGGCCGCGGTCCATTTAGTACATGTCGGACCCGCGTGTCGCCACTGTGTGATCGCAGACCGAGCGCCACCACAAGGCAGGTCTCGAGATACGGGATAGCACTCGCCCCAGTTGTACGACGACTTTGCTAGCGACGATACTGACGAAGCCTTTCTCTCATTTGCCGAGAGACAGTTGGAATAGCCTTCAGCTAAGTCCATGGCTACGACCTAGCAAGGCGCCATTAACCGTATCTGAAGATAGTCTTATTTGTATTATCAAGAGCGATGTACCACAAGGATAGAATAAAGTTAAGTATTCGAGGAGCTGCATACTTTTCTTATTAGAATTCACTACTTATCCTGTTCCAGAATTCACGCCCGTCTGCGTTAGATTTCGGCCGCCTCTATCTACAAGGTGTTGGCACATTTACCAACAAATAAGTAACCCCAAATGTTTGTGTGGTAGAGTAATTTAGAGTGATTATGGTGTACACGTACGTGTTTCCACTGCAATCACCGACATAGTGTAACTGAGTCGTAATAAGGGGAACCAGGCCGCATTCGCCGAGACAGATAGAAAACAGCTTTAACCACCTACAGGCTGGCCGGCACTCCGGGTTTCGACACCAATCCGCCGGGCGGGAAGTATCCCATTAGGCCACGTGGCTAGCCAGGTGGCCTGAATGCTCATAGTTTAAGGCAGTAATAATTTAACACGCCCTGGATCGAAGGTTTAGGGACACGGTCTTGTCGCCCGCTTAGGTCTGAAACTGAATGCTGTATGTAGGTATTTCTGTATGCATTTTTACGTTCCTCACATTCTGGAAGCATGTTCCAGTAAATAAAGTAATTTGAGATAGTAGAATTAGACAGTTAATACTACGTGTCAATATAATACAAGACCATAAGAGCACTTACAGACAACATTTAAATTAACGTATCGAAATTCCAACCCAGCTGTAATATACTAACAATCTAACATATTAACACGGGACGCGCAGCTACAATTTATCCGTGATCTCGAGGAAATGTCTGACTAATAAGCAAAACGTCCTGAACTCAAATCATCAACGATAATGGCCGAAGACTTCCGGTATAAGTAGTCACCCTCGTTCTGCATCCACCTTGTCAAAGACAAGATCGGGCACCCTTTGGTTCTTGGGGTGGAAAACTGCCCCTAAAAGAGGCAATGATGAACGGCATGACGATGTAGAAATCACTGTAACTCAACGAATTAAAAATACATTGGTGTACCTACAGGATATGTGACCATTAATTGTAAAATGACCGTTTGCATTGGTAAAATATTCCGCCAGTGTAGAGATAACGAAACGAAGGTTAACATTCTATAAGTCTGAAAGTGGGATTTCAGAAGTCTGAACATGGTAGGTATGCTAGAAAATATTAAAAAGGTAATTCAAAGACTCATATATAATGGGGGCCAGAGAACCGTAATATGAAGAAGATGAATATTGGATTATGTCAACAGCAGCAGAAAATGGTATAGTGGGAACAGAATTCGTTATGAAAAGGAAAGTGTGAGTGAGTGACGGCGAACAGTTTTATTTATTTATTTACTGTTCCGAGGGACCACATTAAGGAGAAGTCTCCATGGTCATGGAACGAGTCAATACATGAAATTATAACACGATAGTGGAAACAGATCAAATGAAATATAAGAAACATATTCAGGCGACAATTCGTAAGTTTAAATAAAGAAAATAAACAATGTAACACTGGAATTTGCTTAACTTTTCAGCTCTTTCAGGAGCTCCTCGACAGAATAGAAGGTGTGAGCCATGAGGAAACTCTTGAGTTTAGACTTAAAAGTGTTTGGGCTACTGCTAAGATTTTTGAGTTCTTGTGGTAGCTTATTGAAAATGGATGCAGCAGAATACGGCACTCCTTTCTGCACTAGAGTCAAGGAAGTGCATTCCACCTGCTGATTTGATTTCTGCCTAGTATTAACTGAGTGAAAGCTGCTAACTCTTGGGAATAAGCTAATATTGCTAACAACAAACGACATTAAAGAAAATATATACTGTGAGGGCAATGTCAGAATTCCCAGACTATTGAATAGGGGTCGACAAGAGGTTCTCGAACTTACACCACACATAGCTCGAACAGCCCGTGTTTGAGCCGAAAATACCCTTTTTGAATCAGAAGAATTATCTCAAAAAATAATACCATATGACATAAGTGTATGAAAATATGCGAAGTAAACTACTTTTCGTGTTGAACTGTCACTTATTTCCGACACTGTTGTAATGGTAAATAAAGCAACATTTAGTTTCTGAACAAGATCCTCAACATAGGCTTTCCACAACTGCTTACCATCTATCCGAACGCCTAGGAACTTGAACTGATCCGTCTCGCTTATAACATGCCCATTCTGTCTGATAAAAATATCGAATCTTGTTGACTTGTGAGTTAGAAACTGTAAAAACTGAGTCTTTCTGTGATTTAGCATCAAATTATTTTCCACAAGCCACGAACTTATTTCATGAACTACATTATTTGATACTGTTTCAATATTACACACAAGATCCTTCACTACCAAGCTGGTGTCATCAGCAAACAGAAATATTTTTGAATCACCTGTAACACTAGAAGGCATATCATTTATATAAATAAGAAACAGCAGTGGCCCCAGCACCGACCCTAAGGGAACGCCCCACTTAACAATGCCCCATAGGGACTGAGCATCACTACCACTCTCAATATTGCGGAGAATTACCTTCTGCTTTCTGTTCTTAAAGTAAGAGGCGAACCAATTGTAAGCTACTCCCCTTACTCCATAATGGTCCAACTTCTGCAGTAATATTTTGTGGTCAACACAGTCAAAAGCCTACGTTAAATCAAAGAAAACACCTAACGTTCGCAGCCTTTTATTTAATCCGTCCAAAACCTCACAGAGAAAAGAGAATATAGCATTTTCAGTTGTTAAGCCATTTCTAAAACCAAACTGTACATTTGACAGCAAATTATGTGAATTTAAATGCTCCAGTAACCTTGTATATACAACCCTCTCGATAACTTTAGCAAACACCGATGGCATAGAAATAGGTCCATAATTGTCAACATTATCCCTGTCTCCCTTTTTATAAAGTGGCTTCACTACCGAGTACTTTAGTCGGTCAGGAAACAGACCACTCCTAAAGGAAAAGTTACAGACACGGCTAAGTACTGGGCTAACATACATAGAACAATACTGCAGTATTCTGCTAGATACCCTGTCATATCCATGTGAGTTCTTGGTCTTTAGTGATTTAATTATTAACTCAATCTCCCTCTTGTCAGTATCATGGAGGAGCATTTCAGGTAACAGTCTGGGAACACTTTTTTCTACTAGCGCTATATGATTCCCTGATGGGACTAGGTTTCTACACTCCTGGAAATGGAAAAAAGAACACATTGACACCGGTGTGTCAGACCCACCATACTTGCTCCGGACACTGCGAGAGGGCTGTACAAGCAATGATCACACGCACGGCACAGCGGACACACCAGGAACCGCGGTGTTGGCCGTCGAATGGCGCTAGCTGCGCAGCATTTGTGCACCGCCGCCGTCAGTGTCAGCCAGTTTGCCGTGGCATACGGAGCTCCATCGCAGTCTTTAACACTGGTAGCATGCCGCGACAGCGTGGACGTGAACCGTATGTGCAGTTGACGGACTTTGAGCGAGGGCGTATAGTGGGCATGCGGGAGGCCGGGTGGACGTACCGCCGAATTGCTCAACACGTGGGGCGTGAGGTCTCCACAGTACATCGATGTTGTCGCCAGTGGTCGGCGGAAGGTGCACGTGCCCGTCGACCTGGGACCGGACCGCAGCGACGCACGGATGCACGCCAAGACCGTAGGATCCTACGCAGTGCCGTAGGGGACCGCACCGCCACTTCCCAGCAAATTAGGGACACTGTTGCTCCTGGGGTATCGGCGAGGACCATTCGCAACCGTCTCCATGAAGCTGGGCTACGGTCCCGCACACCGTTAGGCCGTCTTCCGCTCACGCCCCAACATCGTGCAGCCCGCCTCCAGTGGTGTCGCGACAGGCGTGAATGGAGAGACGAATGGAGACGTGTCGTCTTCAGCGATGAGAGTCGCTTCTGCCTTGGTGCCAATGATGGTCGTATGCGTGTTTGGCGCCGTGCAGGTGAGCGCTACAATCAGGACTGCATACGACCGAGGCACACAGGGCCAACACCCGGCATCATGGTGTGGGGAGCGATCTCCTACACTGGCCGTACACCACTGGTGATCGTCGAGGGGACACTGAATAGTGCACGGTACATCCAAACCGTCATCGAACCCATCGTTCTACCATTCCTAGACCGGCAAGGGAACTTGCTGTTCCAACAGGACAATGCACGTCCGCATGTATCCCGTGCCACCCAACGTGCTCTAGAAGGTGTAAGTCAACTACCCTGGCTAGCAAGATCTCCGGATCTGTCCCCCTTTGAGCATGTTTGGGACTGGATGAAGCGTCGTCTCACGCGGTCTGCACGTCCGGCACGAACGCTGGTCCAACTGAGGCGCCAGGTGGAAATGGCATGGCAAGCCGTTCCACAGGACTACATCCAGCATCTCTACGATCGTCTCCATGGGAGAATAGCAGCCTGCATTGCTGCGAAAGGTGGATATACACTGTACTAGTGCCGACATTGTGCATGCTCTGTTGCCTGTGTCTATGTGCCTGTGGTTCTGTCAGTGTGATCATGTGATGTATCTGACCCCAGGAATGTGTCAATAAAGTTTCCCCTTCCTGGGACAATGAATTCACGGTGTTCTTATTTCAATTTCCAGGAGTGTATTTAGTTCGCCTGCTATATTCAGAAAGTGATTATTAAATACTGTACATATATGCGACTTATCAGTAACAAGGACATTCCCACTACGCACTGATTCTATATCCTCGACCTGTCTCTGCAGACCAGCCACTTTTTTTACGACTGACCATATGGTTTTAATTTTATCCTGAGACTTAGCTATTCTATCTGCATACCACAAACTTTTTGCCTTCCTAATAACTTTTTTAAGCACCTTACAATACTGTTTGTAATGGGCTGCTGCATTTAGATTGTGACTGTTTCTAACGTTTTGATATAACTGCCACTTTTTTCTACAAGATATTCTTATCCCTTTAGTCAGCCACCCAGGCTGCCTGTTTGTGCTAGTACCCTGTTTTGAACGTTCTAACGGAAAACAACTTTCAAAGAGCACGAGGAAAGTCTTGAGGAAAGCATTATATTTATCGTCTACTGTATCAGCACTATAAACATCTTGTCACTCTTGTTCATTGATAGGATTTACAAAGGCCTCTACAGCAACTGGATCAGCTTTCCTAAAAAGTTGATAACTGTATTTAACATGTGTTGCAGCACAAAAATCTTTTAGAGTTAAAATTTGTGCATCATGATCTGTGTGGTGTCACCGCCAGACACCACACTTGTTAGGTGGTAGCCTTTAAATTGGCCGCGGTCCATTAGTATACGTCGGACCCGCGTGTCGCCACTATCAGTGATTGCAGACCGAGCGCCGCCACACGGTAGGTCTAGAGAGACTTCCTAGCACTCGCCCCAGTTGTATAGCCGACTTTGCTAGCGATGGTTCACTGCCTACTTATGTTCTCATTTTGCCGAGACATTTAGCATAGCCTTCAGCTAGGTCATTTCCTACGACCTAGCAAGTCGCCATTATCAGTTACTATTGATATTGTGAATCATGTACCGTCCAGACCGACGTTCATCATTAATGGATTAAAGTTAACTATTCCACCAGCTACGTCCGTTTTTCTAAATTCTAATTTCCTTGTCATGTTCCAGACCTCACGCCAGCCTGCATGAGCTAAAACGCGTGCATTTCGGCCTCCTTTAGTTAAACGGTGTTGGATCTCTTGCCAACCACAACAATATGAAAGGCCATTCACGTTTTTCCTAACAAAATGCCCTTCTAGTAATGAGGAATGAACAAAAATATTGCCTGTGGTTGTTCTACTGTTCCCTTGCACTCTCGTTGGAAAGAATACGGTTTGCATAAGATGATATGAATTAAGGAGGTCTACCAGCATCCTTTTCCTTGCAAAATCACTTATACAATTAATATTGAAGTCACCCCATATAACTAACGTTTTGTATTTCCTATAAAGTGATCCAAGAACTTCCTCTAGCTTTAGCAAAAATGTTGAGAAATCGGAGTCTGGGGATCTATAAATAACAACAGTAAGAAGTTTAGCTCCACTAAATTTAACCACACCTGCACGACATTCAAACACCTTTTCAGTGCAGTACTTTGAAACATCAATTGACTCAAATGGGATATCGTTTTTCACATACATGGCTACTCCCCCACACCGCAAAGAGCTCCTAGAAAAGCTGCCAGCCAACCTGTATCCTGGTAAAGGAAGCCTCTGAATTATCTCCTTATTTAAGAAGTGTTCAGATATACCAATAATTTCAGTGTCAACATCTATAAGCAGTTCACTAACTTTATCTCTAATACCTTGCGTATTTTGATGAAATATACTAATTCCCTCATTAATCGGATACATGAGCTTTGTCGAAAGTGGTTTCTTTGTTAGAGAGACTTCCCTTAAGCAGGAATACCTATCAGCTGACTTCAGTCTAAAAAAGGTACAGCTCTAACACCCACAACTACCGGAATTTTCCCATGAGTGATCCCACCACCCCCACCTATGCTGTCACCTATAAGCTTTGCCAACCTCCCTTTTCCATACCTGTTGAGGTGCAGGCCATTTCTAGTGAAACCCATCCTGCTGATAGACTCCCCCGACACCACTGAAATGTGACTCATGCCCTCTGTCATCGGCGCACCCCCAAGTCTCATGTTATTACGCCTGACGGCTGTGTTAAGATGAGGCCGATCGTGACGCTGAAACAGTTCCACGAAATGCACATTCGTGTTGCCAGTCTGAGTGGCTATCTTTTCCAGGTCACCATCTATGGTGACCTGTATAGGAAATCAGAATCGACAGCAAACAAAAGCCAACAAAAATAGTTTCGGTGTACATGTCGGCGTCAAAAAAGATATAAATCACATGAGGACTCCGAACGGGTGATTTAGTATGTAGAAGGTGATGATAATCTAACAACCATGAGGATTTGGAACGTGGGTTTAGGGGAAGAAAAAGAAGGCAGGGGTACGGGGAAATACGGGTATAGTCAGTCAGAGAGGACGAAGGGTAATTGAGTTTTCAGCTAACAATAGCGAATGCCCTGTTCAGAAACCATTCGAGGAGGAGCCATAATTAGAACAAGCTTGGAGATACTGAAAGATTTTAGCTGTATTACATCCTGGTCAGACATTCCGAAAGCAGATTATAGTGTGTAAGGCATACCCTGCAGCAGATCTGGACTCGGATCATAATACAGTAATGGTGAAGAGTACAGTGATGCTTGTGAGAATTGTCCGTAAGCATCAATACGAGAAGACTTACGGAACTGCAGTACAGCGGCATTATGTGATGCCTTTGGAGTCCTAGAATTGTAGGTACTGCGATAATGAATACCACAGAAGGCAGCTCAGTTGAAGACGATGGATATCACTAAAAACGACAATCGCAGAATTTGTACAGACAAACAAGGAAGGTAACAGCGAGGGAATCTCGGGTAACAGAAGACATACTTCCATCGATCGACGAAAGAAGAACAAATACATTTTGGAAATGACAGCAACAGGGCAATGCAATTCATTTAGTAATGAGTAGGCATAATGGTTGCAGGAAACTCTGAATAGAGTGAGTAATGATCGTTGGAAGCTCTGATTCGGTATATAGAAAAGTCGAAACAGCTAAGCTACTGCTCCGTTCATAACACAGTTTTCTCTCTTCATGCTCCGTTGTCTTACCGCAGCTTAGTGAAATCAAGGGGAACTTCATTTTTTTAACACTTTTAACGTCAAAAATTATGATTACATCTCGACTATGAACTTTCGCTGGTTTCATGATAAGCTCGATTACTGTATTAATTTATTCAGCCCTCTTCTTTCCTACAGATACATTTAAATGTGCGCCGCTTCTTCATGACGTAATGCGACTACAGTCATCAGGACTGGCTGATAATTTTACCTTACTTTATGGTATCCGCTGCTTACCTGTGGTGAAAATGACAGTCTTGTGCATAAAGTTTTGTGGCTTGTACTGAGACTGCTTTTATGTGACAGTTAAAAGTCAGAACCATATCAAGACGAACATCGAAATACCACAGATGTGCTTTGATCGAGGAGATTTTCAGTCTGATGTTTGGATACCTTGTTGTAGACAATATACCGTTTACGTGTCGTTTTATTTGCTAACGTGAGCAGCGTCTTGCGGAAGCACCAGTTTTGCACAATTGCTAAAGCTTCATTATATTTATTTTCCATGTCCGTTCTGCAGTCCTGTAAAAGAATAACCAGTAGCTCGTCTGTGTCGTCACTATGCGCTAAGAAGATATTGCACACATGGAACGATCATTATTTTATGATTTTTCTTCAAACTACCGCATGCATGGGACGTTGTATGTTGTTGGTGCAGGCTACGACAACTACATTCTAAAAAAAAGGCGCTTCGTGAAGTAATTACCCGAATGTGACTGAAATCCATATATTATAATTTCAGAATAAAATGGATGATTTATTCAAGAAAAGACCTTCACAGACTCAGCAAGTCAATAATACGGTCGTCCATCTCTCGACCTGATGAAACCCGTTTTTGGCTTAGACAAGCACCAGGCACTTAAGTGCCTACATATCGCATGTAGACGTAGATGGAGATTTAGTGATAGAGTTTAGGATGTCCTCCTGAGAGATATCATGCAAAATTCTTGTCAACTGGCGCGTTAAATCGTCAGAATCCACAGCTGGTTTGAGGGCCCTGCCCATAATGCTCCAAACGTCCTCAACTGGGGCGAGATCTGGCGACCTAGTTGGCCAAGTAGGATCTAGCAGGCACGAAGACTAGAAGTGGTTGCCGTGTGCCGACGGGCCTTCTCTTACTGAAATGTAAGCCCAAGTTGCTTGCCTTGAGCGACAAAAGACGGGGTATAGAATATAGTCGATGTATTGTTGTTCTATAAGGCTGCTGCGGATGAGAACCAAACGGGTCCTGCTATGAACGAATTGTCTTCAGTGATGAGTCTCCCTTTGAATCGAGACCGACGACCACCGAGGATGTATCTGAAGACTCCCCAGACACCAGTGGGGAACCAAGCTGACTGTCGACCACCACCTGGCCCTGTAACCAGGTGTGAAGTTTTAGGGTGCCGTTTCTTTTCGCAGCAAGACCTCGTGGGTTCTCATCCTCTGCAGCCTTAAACCTGAGTGATACGTGAACGATATTCTGCGCCCCGTATTGTTGCCACCGTGGGCTTTCATTTCAGCAGGATGATACTCTGTCGCACATGGCGAGAATTTCTGCTGCTTGTCTTTGTGCTCGCCAAACCTTACCTCGGCCAGCAACGTCGCTAGATGTCACCCCACTTGAGAACGTTTGGTGCATTAGAGGGCAGGGCCCTACAACCAGCGCGGGATTTTGAGGATCTAACCCACCAGTTGGACAGAATTTTCCTCGACATCCCTCAGGAGGACGTCCATCAATTCTATCAATCAATACCAAAACTCCTTGCATAAGGGGCGAAGGTAGTTCAACGCGTTATTGACTTACTCCATTTGTGGAGCTCTGTCTCTTGAATAACTCATTTAGTGTTTGTGATATGTTTCTGTGTTCATCTACTACACATTCAGCGATTGCCGTCCCATTCGGGTAATTCCTTCATGGTACATCTTTTTCTTTTTTTTTTCTCTCAGAGTGCATACCTCTTAACGCTCAACTTTTTGAGCCAGGCTTAGAGGGAAATGATCAAAAACTCACTGCTACGGCGTAGTGAGGCGTCACTTTCGAGTCCGCAGCTTGCGGTCTAGGGGCTAGACTCGCTGCCTCTGGATCACGGGGTTCCGGTGTTCGATTCTCGACCGAGTTGGACTTTCTCTGTCTGGGGACTCGGTGTTTGTGCTGTCCTCGTCATTTCATCGTCATCTTCATTGGTGAGAGTGACTGGATTGGGCTGTGAAAAGAAAATGGACTGGGTAGAAATTGGGACTTTGTACGGGCGCTGATGACAACGAAGTTGAGCGCCCCACAAACCAAACATCATCACATCATCATCATAGTCATAGTCACTTTCGAGAGTATCTGTTCTGCCAGCCAATTTACTGCATCCTTGATACGTCTTCGCTTCCGGAAGCCATCTCAGTGCCAATCCAATCAGATCTCTAAACGCACACAAAGAACCTTTTTTTGACTTTGCCCAGAGTGTACAAAATGGTTCTCCAACTATCAGGCAAGCTTCACTGCACCAGATTTCCTGTAATATATGACAATGATTCGCGTTTACAGACCGTCTGAGCAGACCCTATCGGGGCTGGGAGCTTTGCCTCTAAATACTCAATTCGTCAAGAACTTCATTCTGTGCAAATGGTAGTATTGCTTGCGAAACGTTCCGCGTTGTACGGCACGTCCTTCGCCTTTCTAAGTTGCCTCTCTGATGCGTTGCTCTGTTGTGCATCGTCTCTTGGTAGTAGAATTCTTAGTATATGTTCAGCAGTCTTTCCACCCTTGTGCCAATATACGGTCCTCACTCTTTACAGTGGACGTTAACACGGGCGACAGAACGCTTTTCCGTTGCTCTTGAGAAATTACCTCTTCAGAGATTTGTTTTCAAGTTCTTTGAGGCAAAAGACTTTCATTTGTTTACACGGTTCCTTTGAAGTCTGTATTTGTATTTCTCATTGAATCCCCCGTAAAGATACAATCACCTTGTCCTTTTCGTTTCTTCCAAAAATCTTTGATAAAGATCACTTTTAGTTATTAGACTGCACTTAAGAGACGTCAGTTACTCACTACATGGTGTACATTTCTGGAGTACCAACACATATTTTAGAATTGCTTTGTTCTGTGCTTGGTGTATCGCCCGTATTGCAAGTTACGGTATTCTCAGTATTGGAATCTGCCACCGTAACTTGTAAATTTCTTTTACAGATACTCCTAGACGGCTGGCACTGTAGCGTAGGATTTTTAAGATAGATAAGGCCGAGTTTTGTTCAGCCGTAGTGGTTTCATCTAACACCTGTCAATCTAAGATACGTCAAACAGCACTTTTAGAGATAAGTTTATGTTCATTGTTGGTCCAACTTTACCACTAAAAGTATGTTTATCATTATCTGCAAATGCATTTCCTTTATCATGTGTTCTAGTTCATCCCCCCGTTGGTGTGTTTCTTATTGTGCCATAACGCAGGTATTGCATTGACATCGGGAACAAAGACGTGACATTTGAAACCGTTAATAGCAGCAGCCATTCTATGTCTCTCAAGACAAAAGGACTTACTCACAGCTGACCTGAAAACAGACGCTTGTCAACACGAAGTGGAAACCTGCAGTTTGTATCTCCACGACCACATCGTTGAGTTCGCATACCTGTGACTGAATTGCTCTCTTTCCAAACCAGCAGTGACTGGTTTCGATATGGGTCTTGCCATTACCTGGGCTTATAGTAGTGATACCACAAATTTACTGTTTGTGGCAGGAAGTAATATTCTTGGATTCTTACGATATCTCTCCCACCATTTTCCGTGTCTCTGGCAAAGCAACAACGCCTCATACAGCATTTCATCACCAACTTTACTGATCCACTTTCCATGATGATTGCTTAATGAACACACACCTTTTAAGTACGGTTGAGGTACGGTTCGTCTTAATCGAAGAGTACCTTGTCATAAGGTTTTTGTAAGTCTCCATGCACTTCATCCAAGTTTAGAGATCCTTAAGGATGCGTGAACACCGTTCTCCGTAGATGACACAGTTATCTGACATTTGCCAACATATTCTCAGATGCAGTTATTTACCGTCTACTGCCTCTGCTATTCGAAATACTATTGTTCTTCCATTGCGATGCTTACAACTTGGCGAACTCTTACTGCATCAAACACTGGAAGATATTTTCGGCTAAGGTGCACCATTATGTTTCAGTTATTTGGAGCCACTAGCTTCGAGTTTGCACACATATTTCTATTTATATGCGCCGTATTTTGATCCTAGGACCAAAAATACATATCTAGTTAACGCAATGTACAGGGGAAAGTAACTAAGACAATCCTGTCACGCAAAACATCACAGTTTCGTTTCGGTTAAATGCTAACCGCCTGGTAATGCGTCACACGAGGTGAGCGTGAACTCCTATACACATGTTAATTATGGAAAAGCAACGTTAATGACATGGAACTAAATTACAGTACATTATTTATCGGAATCGGGATGGACAATGCCGAGCAGCACTAATGGCACTCCGATATAATTATTTCAAGTAATTGGACGTAACTAATAGCGGAACATTGCGGTACTGCATTTCGGACATCGACGATGTCGGTGCAAACACACTCTCCTGTCTAATGTTCTTAGCTGTTAGCTTTTTATTGCCTGATAAATAAAGATAATGACGGGAGCTTACACAAAATTGATGTGCAGTATGATTCGATGGGTTTTATTGTGAATTTGAAGAACTTAACTATCTAGGCTCTCAGCAACATTTTCTGTTCTTGTGATTCATTCACATGGCACCTCGTATTAGTGCTCGTTATCCGCCACACCATCTGCATTCTGTTCGTGCCACTCACACGACTCTAGTCTTCCCTCGTACATTTTGATATAGTCTAGTATGGTTCTACACCTTAACGGTTGATCACTCACTTCTGCATTTTCGTTGCTCTCGCCTGGTAATAATTTTATGTCACAAGGCCGATAGATTTCAGTACAATACAGGTATGGTGTATTTTAGACAGCAATCCGTAGCTATCGTCTTTTGTTAAGATTTTACCTTTTCACTTGTCACATTGTAGATACTGAAACTAGAATGGTTTTAGTTTGCTGAAATTTATTTACCGCATCAGCAGCCGTAAGTGGTGCTTTGTAAGATCCAAGTCGATAGAAAATGACGCAAGACCGGCAAATTCAACAACAGTTAGCGTCTCCCGAGCTAGCTCAAGATGAACATGCAAAAGCTTATGAATAACGCCACAATTACAGCCAATGGCTGATAGACTGCCCCTTGCATTTTCTTCTTCAAAAATGTGTTATAACTGTTAATTAAAGTTGTGACACTCCGGCATTGAAGCTATCTCCCTAGGTCGCGAGCCTCTCGTGACCCAACTGATCTCCTGTAAGAACGATATGTTGCTACACACGTGTTGTTCACTCACTCTCCATCCGTGGGAGTAGCTTATTGCTACGATTCTGTAGGTCTAAATACCACTGCCCGAGTAATACTTGATTGTCTGAGCGTTGGTAATATTTAAAAATCTCAATAAAAGAAAACGTAAATGGCGCCAATAGGACAAAAAAGTAGTCACAACTGGAGGAGCGTAATTCAAACCCTCATCCTGCTATCAAGATTTAAATTTTCCCCACTTCTACTAAATTCATTAATTTTAACGCCAGGGTAGTTTCTGCCAAATGGATAAAGCCGATTTACTGCGCCCTACTTGGCCCGGTCAAACCGCTGTTTCGTCTCTGACGGCCTCTTCGTCGTCGGATCTTCGAATGTCATTCTTTCCTCTCTCCACGTTTTCTTATTCACACAGTCGATTATCGTCTTCGGTACTGGAGCGGTTTTCCTGGACAATGTGCATTTTTGTAGCGTCAGAACTTTCTTGCATCGTCATTCGACCCCTAGACATTATCCACCAGAGACCTCTGTGCAGGCCAAAATCTCAAATTATTAATTTCGAGGTAATTACGTTCGTTTATATCACATACATATTTCTGTATAGTTCACAGTGTTTGCCCTACAATATAATCACCGTAATTGTTTTCTGGCTTTTCAATTATTAATGGCAGCCACCCACTATCAAAATAGAGGCCACACACTGTCAGTTTGCAGCACAATAGGTCAACCGACTGCGTGCCACCTGTTCAGAAGCAGAACTTCAACATGGAGCAGCAGGAGACCTTTAAATGCTTTTTCAAGAGGTTAATCTCAGGTTGTAGTAACTCAGATCGCCTACCGCAGTGAAATACACTCCTGGAAATGGAAAAAAGAACACATTGACACCGGTGTGTCAGACCCACCATACTTGCTCCGGACACTGCGAGAGGGCTGTACAAGCAATGATCACACGCACGGCACAGCGGACACACCAGGAACCGCGGTGTTGGCCGTCGAATGGCGCTAGCTGCGCAGCATTTGTGCACCGCCGCCGTCAGTGTCAGCCAGTTTGCCGTGGCATACGGAGCTCCATCGCAGTCTTTAACACTGGTAGCATGCCGCGACAGCGTGGACGTGAACCGTATGTGCAGTTGACGGACTTTGAGCGAGGGCGTATAGTGGGCATGCGGGAGGCCGGGTGGACGTACCGCCGAATTGCTCAACACGTGGGGCGTGAGGTCTCCACAGTACATCGATGTTGTCGCCAGTGGTCGGCGGAAGGTGCACGTGCCCGTCGACCTGGGACCGGACCGCAGCGACGCACGGATGCACGCCAAGACCGTAGGTTCCTACGCAGTGCCGTAGGGGACCGCACCGCCACTTCCCAGCAAATTAGGGACACTGTTGCTCCTGGGGTATCGGCGAGGACCATTCGCAACCGTCTCCATGAAGCTGGGCTACGGTCCCGCACACCGTTAGGCCGTCTTCCGCTCACGCCCCAACATCGTGCAGCCCGCCTCCAGTGGTGTCGCGACAGGCGTGAATGGACGGACGAATGGAGACGTGTCGTCTTCAGCGATGAGAGTCGCTTCTGCCTTGGTGCCAATGATGGTCGTATGCGTGTTTGGCGCCGTGCAGGTGAGCGCCACAATCAGGACTGCATACGACCGAGGCACACAGGGCCAACACCCGGCATCATGGTGTGGGGAGCGATCTCCTACACTGGCCGTACACCACTGGTGATCGTCGAGGGGACACTGAATAGTGCACGGTACATCCAAACCGTCATCGAACCCATCGTTCTACCATTCCTAGACCGGCAAGGGAACTTGCTGTTCCAACAGGACAATGCACGTCCGCATGTATCCCGTGCCACCCAACGTGCTCTAGAAGGTGTAAGTCAACTACCCTGGCCAGCAAGATCTCCGGATCTGTCCCCCATTGAGCATGTTTGGGACTGGATGAAGCGTCGTCTCACGCGGTCTGCACGTCCAGCACGAACGCTGGTCCAACTGAGGCGCCAGGTGGAAATGGCATGGCAAGCCGTTCCACAGGACTACATCCAGCATCTCTACGATCGTCTCCATGGGAGAATAGCAGCCTGCATTGCTGCGAAAGGTGGATATTCACTGTACTAGTGCCGACATTGTGCATGCTCTGTTGCCTGTGTCTATGTGCCTGTGGTTCTGTCAGTGTGATCATGTGATGTATCTGACCCCAGGAATGTGCCAATAAAGTTTGCCGTTCCTGGGACAATGAATTCACGGTGTTCTTATTTCAATTTCCAGGAGTGTAATTCGCCCAGTGCGTCTGTAACAGCAGCAAAGTCACCGCTCTATGGCGAAGCATCTGCTCGAAGCAAGGAAGATTTGAGTCAAATGCCTTGGTGGCCGGTTATCATGAGCTTATGTGCTACAGTGGACGGGCAACATCGAATGCACTAGAGTCTGGAACCGAGCGTCCGCTACGGTCGCAGGTTCGAATTCTGCCTCGGGCATGGGTGTGTGTGATGTCCTTAGGTTAGATAGGTTTAATTAGTTCTAAGTTCTAGGCGACGGATGACCGCAGAAGTTAAGTCGCATAGTGCTCAGAGCCATTTGAACCATGTTTGAACTTCGAATGCGAACCGGAAATCGCACTAAAAATACGTCATATCTTTTCGAATGCCGATTTGAAATCGCACTACTCGTAAAATTCCCGTTTCTCTTCGAAAGAATTCTGGTATACAGATAAAACGGGGGAAAACGTGTTTTCTAGCGCT
The DNA here is from genome assembly GCF_021461395.2 of Schistocerca americana. Classification (NCBI taxonomy): domain Eukaryota; kingdom Metazoa; phylum Arthropoda; class Insecta; order Orthoptera; family Acrididae; genus Schistocerca; species Schistocerca americana. Next base: position 599,666,482 of record NC_060120.1, on the reverse strand, counting down.
CTCTCTGCGAGAATTAGAAACCAGTGTCGAGTGCTAAAATGACAGCTGCGCAACGATCAACTCAGAGAAGCCTCGCAGTTGCCTGTTTCTACTACGCTTCCTCTGATCTGACATTGAGTCCGTATCTCTCGACTTCCCGTGAGGCGGTCACCTGCCCGCAGCCTAGTATTGACAGTGTACGGCGGCCATGCTTCCCACGTTTGTGGTACACTGAAGATGGGCTTGTAATCGCACGAAACAGACCGTGTTTCTGAATGAATAAAATTATTTTCACATGAAGCGGTTAATTAGCTGATTCTACTACGAAGCTCAGTTGCGGATGTCCTTCCTATCAAATCATATGGTCAAAAGTAAGTATCCCAATGCTGTATGCATGGCTAAGCACATATGGTCTGCTGAACGGGTAAGTAAACTTCTCATGGAATATGAAAATCAGTATAAAACATACTCTTAATAAGGAGATAAAAATCAACCAGTCCTTATCCAAGGTTGTACGAGAAAGAGCACGAAACATATCCTCCATAAAGAGTTAAAAACCACCATTTGCCTACACTATGTATGTCAAAGATTAATAATATATCTAAAGATAAGTTTTACTTCAAATACTATTCTGCAAAACTTCAAAAATATGAAATAAAATTACGTGTTATTTTAAGCTCGTTTTGTTTGTGATGATTAGTAGGTGGTGACATTCATTGTTCGATTTGAGTACCATGCTTGGTTTAAGACAGAACACTTATCAAGTGTCACAATATTCTTTCCAGTTCTAAAATATCTACAAAAATATTTGTGCAGTACAAAAAAGTGTACTATTTAAAGACTGTATTGCAATAAGTGTACTATTTAAAGACTGTATTGCAATCTTATTTTCCTCATACGCACATACTCATCAAATTAGTGCCTATCACATGACTGTTAACCCTAACGTAGCTACTAAAATGCTACACTTTCGGAAACAACAATCGCAACAATTCCAAAAAAATACGAACAGTTCACAAAGTACAGACAAAATACAATTTCGTAACTGTGAAGTAATCCAACTCTTTAATTGCGTAAACATGTGTCTCTGACGTAGTAAAAAAATGTTTATCTCTCAGTTAAATGATCATATAGCTGTGTAATTTGTGTGTTAGAGAAATATGGTACCGATATGTAAAGTTGTATAAGCAAATACCATATTAGCTAGGGCACGTTGTGCTTGCCAAACACATGGTACACAAAGTAAGTGTGTACCCCCTGAGGATTAATGTAATTATATACCCTCAGGTGCTACAGATTACAGCAATGGAATGAAATGTATCTCGGAAAATCTTTGTATCATTGTACTTCAAATATCTTTAAAAATAAATGTTTTAAGTACAAAATTAATCACTCAAATACGTGCACTGTAGCGTTAAACCGTGCGTCTTGTTGTAAGATAATCTCTGTGGAAGTGTCATAGTTATCGTCCTCCGAAAGCTGTTCTGCAGAAGTCAATGTATTTACCTTATGATAGGCCGGCCGCGGTGGTCTAGCGGTTCTAGGCGCGCAGTCCGGAACCGCGCGACTGCTACGGTCGCAGGTTCGAATCCTGCCTCGGGCATGGATGTGTGCGATGTCCTTAGGTTAGTTAGGTTTAAGTAGTTCTAAGTTCTAGGGGACTGATGACCACAGTAGTTAAGTCCCATAGTGCTCAGAGCCACTTACCTCATGATAAACAAAAGTGAAACGCTTATTGCCGTGATGAAGAAAGTACTGTGCTGTAACGTATTGTTGTGCTACGGAAAAGGCTGTCTCCTTGTAGCTATACCACAAAAGTTACTACTAAAACATGTTTTACTTTCCAGAAGAATTCAGAAAAACTGTGCAGATATAAAACAGATACACCGCAAAAGCAACATTGTAAATAGTCACTCATTAGTAGCGTCGTGATAAAATCGTGTAGCTGTCACATATAACTAGCCACTGTGTCATCTGGTGTTGTTCCATTGTGTCTAACTTTTGAAGATTTTGTTCCATTGCGTCTAACTTTTGAAGATTTTGTTCCATTGTGTCTAACTTTTGAAGCTTTTGCTGTGTTTGTCCCATTTGTTGTATTAATTGTAATAACAATGCACTGGTGTCTGAAACAGGTTCCTCAGTGTTCTTCGGCAGTGAATTTGTACCGGCAACATTCACATTTTGACAAGCAGAAAATGTGTCTTGACTTATTTGAGAAAACGGTGAGGACCCAAAACCTGAATCTATAGTATTTGCGAGATTGTGTCCTGTCCTTTCGGGTTCCTGAGGCAAGCTGTTGCCGACCGATCGATCGATAATGCTTCCCTGTTCACTAATTGTTTCACTGCCTACACCATTATTTGCAGTCCGCTCCATTTCCCTATGCACAATTACCAAATTACTACTTTGAACATTAGTTAATTCATTACACGGTGGCGCTAACACACTGCTTTCGTCTTCACTGTCACGTCTCAGTTTACTTTGGAGCCTAGTATTACGTTTTTCACAAGCCATTATTGTCACAATATTTCACACGATAACACAGAAAAGCACAATTTGAAGAGCAAAAATAAGAGAACACATTAACATAGCGCTGAAAATAATATCTAGTTAATTGCAAGCGCAGCTGCGAAATACTTGGTGCAAATCTACATGCATGCCACAACTGTTTTACTGTACAACAGTGAAAGACTGCAACTACAAAGGAGATTCTCTCTACAATTACGCGCTAGCAATAAACAAAATCTATGAAACGTCCCCTTAGAACAATTATACATGACTGTGCTTGAACTGACACACAATATTTTTAGCGCAATGCAATCTGACTCTCAAAAATCCCTACAAAAGAATGGCCCTGACTAACATTAACCTATACCTTTCACAAATCACTTACCTCACCAAAAATCTTCGTTACTCGAACTACTGCAATACAGCGAGCGCCACCAATGCCAGCTAAATAAAAGATTCAAACTACTGAAGGCACTAACTACTAATAGGCATAATTAGCAAATGAAAGATTTTGATAGAGAACAAACAATGTATTTACCTTACTAGTGTTCAAAAGTCATACTATATATAGCAGTTCATGACATCCAGTCTTAGAAATTTCAAAACTCCTCCATCTCTCTCCCCACATCCACCTCTGCTGGCGGTTCACCTCCAACTGCGCAACGCTACGCGCTGTTAACAGCCAATTGCCCAACGCTACAATGGCAGACAACAATGCAAACTAGCCACAGACTGCACACAGCACAGCCAGTCATTTTTCATACAGAACGCTACGTAGCGTTACCAATAAGAAAACCTAAACAGCCTACTTACATGATGAAAGCTGGTTCTGTCTCGATGCCAGTGATGGCCGTGTGTTGTTTGGGAAGGAGGCCAGTCGAGGACCTGCGACCAACGCAATTCCGAAGATAGGAAAAGCTGAGAAGTGCCAGAATTATCGCACAATCACCTTAATAGCTCATGCATCCAAGTTGCCGACCAGAATAATATACATTAGAATGGAAAAGAAAATTGAGAATCTGTTAGATGATGATCAGTTCAGCTTTAGGAAAGGTGAAGACACCAGAGAGGAAGTTCTGACTTTGCAGATGATAATGGAATGAAGACTTAAGAAAATCAAGACAAGTTCATAGGATTTATCGACCTGCAAAAGCTTTACATATCGTAGAATGGTGCAAGATGTTGAAATTCTGACAAAAATAGGAGTAATCTGTAGGGAAAGACGAGTAAGATATAATATATATAAGAGACGAAAAGGGAACAAAATTAGTGAAGACAAAGAACAAAGTGCTCGGATTAAAAAGAGTTCAAGACTAGGGTGTAGTCTTTCACCGCCACGTCCAGTCTATACACAGAAGAAGCATTGACGGTAGTAAAGGAAAGATTCAACGATGATATTAAAATTCGAGGTGAACTGATATCAGTCATAAGATTCGCTGATGGCATTGCTATCCTCAGCAAAACTGAGGATGAATTACAGGAAAACTGTACGTTGGCAGTTGACGTTCGTGGAATCATAACACCTGCTCCGTTCACCATCACCGCCTATCATTATGGTATAAATTGTCCGAGGATGATCACATTCTGAGCGAAACCGGTAACCATTGTAAATACATGTTTTACTGCGGTTGACAGCGCTTTTAATCCCTTTTAAAATACGAAATTAAACTACATTACGTTTCCCACAAATAAGATCCCGTGGAAAAACTTAACAAGGATGTATGACAATCAACGCACGTAAATGTGTGGGTAGTAAGATTTTCATAGAATAGAAAGAATGAAAGTGAACTACTTCCACTTCTAATCACGCATTTGCTCCTCAGTGATTGATGTCCATCCCCGCGAGCGGATACTGGAGAATAGAATCATTGCCTGGTTTAACTTGTTTAGTTGTGTCTCCACAACAGCATCGCCAATCCATTCACACCTATTATTGTCAACAGTGAGTGCACCTGCAAACAAACAAAATGTCACGTAAGTAATGCTTGGCAAGTGTGTAATGAAAGCGTAATTAATGGAGTAGAATACACAGGAAATGAACTACTACTTACGTATTCACCTATCAACGACTGGCAATATCCTCCATCAACTAACGCTGGAGAAACTTACCTTTCCGATTACATGAACTTCCAATTACGGATTGTGGCATGGAAATATTGGTGGTAAGTTCCTGTGGGACCAAACTGCTGAGGCCATCGGTCCCTAGGCTTACACACTAGTTAATCTAACTTTAACTAACTAACGCTAAGAAGAACACGCACACACATGCTCCAGTGAGGACTCTAACCTCCCACGGAGGGTGCCTCGTGTACTGTTGGCAAGGGGCCTCAGACATGACATGGAGAAAATATTTACTAGGCTGGGCTGCAGTTCATCCAATTCCATTGCAACGATATCACTAAGAAATTCTACAAGAAACAGAAAAAGCATTACGCTAGATAGTTACAGTCTTCACACACACATACACACATATAGAAAGCAGAAAAAAACCAAGTACTTAACGATCACAAATTCACCTCGAAGCTGTCCGCCACCATGCAAGGCATCAGTCATAACTGCTTTAGCTTACTGTAAGTAGGGATGATGGGACATTCCCATGTTCAACAGAGGAAGAAGAAATAATCAATCGTATATGTAACGAACACACATAGACATGGAAAAGGAGCCCGTCTTACATTCAAGTGAGCAAGATTACTAGAGTCAAAGTAAGTCTGATGATGCACCATCATCGTAGCCATTTGCACACTGGTTCTTCATCGGTGGAACTGGACTGATATTGTTAATGCCTCTACCCTCAGGTCTCAGACTGAAATTACTTTTCGCTCTGAAACGCCTCATACATATAGCAAAAAACATTGTTTTTGTTTATGTCAACCAATAGGAAAAGACTATGTTCATCTATAGTCACGTCGTTTTAGGCAGCATGATACCACCTTCTGGTGGCGCAAAGCAATGCAATCTTACCCTGCTTCTGCCAGTATTCACATAGATTATACACTACTGGCCATTAAAGCTGCTACACCACGAAGATGACGTGCTACAGACGCGAAATTTAACCGACAGGAAGAGGATACTGCGATATGCAAATGATTAGCTTTTCAGAGCATTTACACAAGGTTGGCACCGGTGGCGACACCTTCAACATGCTGACATGAGGAAAGTTTCCAACCGATTTCTCATACACAAACAGCAGTTGATCGGCGTTGCCTGGTGAAACGTTGTTGTGATGCCTCTTGTAAGGAGGAGAAATGCGTATCATCACGTTTCCGACTTTGATAAAGGTCGGATTGTAGCCTATCGCGATTGCGGTTTATCGTATCGCGACATTTCTGCTCGCGTTGGTCGAGATCGAATGACTGTTAGCAGAATATGGAATCGGTGGGTTCAGGAGGGTAATACGGAACGCCGTCCTGGGTCCCAACGGGTCGTATCAGTAGCAGTCGAGATGACAGGCATCTTATCCGAATGGCTGTAACGGATCGTATAGCCAAGTCTCGATCCCTGAGTCAACAGACGTGAACGTTTGCAAGACAACAACCATCTGCACGAATAGTTCGACGACGTCTGCAGCAGCATGGACTATCAGCTCGGAGACCATGGCTGCGGTTACCCTTGACGCTGCATCACAGACAGGAGCTCCTGCGATGGTGTACTCAACGACGAACCTGGGTGCAAGAATGGCAAAACGTCTTTTCGGATGAATCCAGGTTCTGTTTACAGCATCATGATGGTCGCATCCGTGTTTGGCGATATCGCGGTGAACGCAGATTGGAAGCGTGTGTTCGTCATCGCCATACTGGCGTATCACCCGGCGTGATGGTATGGGGTCTCGGTAACGTCTCGGTCACCTCTTGTTCGCATTGACGGCACGTTGAACAGTGGACGTTACATTTCAGATGTGTTACGACCTGTGGCTCTACCCTTCATGGGATCCCTGTGAAACCCTACATTTCAGCTGGATAATGGACGACCGCATGTTGCAGGTCATGTACGGGCCTTTCTGGATACAGAAAATGTTCGACTGCTGCCCTGGGAAGCACATTCTCCAGATCTCTCACCAACTGAAAACGTTTGGTCAATGGTGGCAGAGCAGCTGGCTCGTCACAATACGCCAACCACTACCCTTGATGAACTGTGGCATCGTGCTGAAGCTGCATGGGCAGCTGTAAATGTACATGCCATCCAAGCTCTGTTTGATTCAATGCCCAGGCGTATCAAGGCCGTTATTACGGCCAGAGGTGGTTGTTCTGGGCACTGATTTCTCGGGATCTATGCACCCAAATTGCGTGAAAGTGTAATCACATGTCAGTTCTAGTGTAACATATTTGTCCAATGAATACCCGTTTATCATCTGCATTTCTTCTTGGTGTAGCAATTTTAATGGCCAGTAGTGTATTTCGTTGGAAATGTGCCTACTACACATCATGTGGGTAGTGGTGGAGAGCAAAAGTTGAGAAAACAAAATAATATATTTCCAGCACCTTGCAGCTACCCTTTATTGGCGAAAGACTACCCACCTGCAAAAGATACGCCCTCAGTCAGCTCTATCTGCCACTCACACCCACTTCAAGTCTGTTATCTGCAGGGTACTGCCCATGTTAAGCAGTCGTGGGCCCTTGGGTACTGGCCACTATGTGCTGCAGTGAACAACAATGCAACTGTGTGTGTGTCTAGAAAAGTACAGGTTCATAATTGCCACACATGGATGTAGTAATGGAAGAGGACAGCCAGGTCATGTGTGTCAGTTGTCGCTCAGAGCTATCACGGTGTACCCAATCTCAGCAAATGGTAATGGAAGGCAGACAGTGAGAATAATTTTTTACTTCTCCTTAGAGCTGCTCAATGTCCAGCAGAGACAGCTGCCCCTGCGCCCAGCATGCCTACGCTTCTGTCAAGCCCTTCCACGGCCCTTTTCCACATCGATTAAAACACATCATTTTCTTTCATTCCTTGCAGAGTGATATTTGTGAACGATGCAGGTTTGTATCTTATTTTAACACATATCTGAGGCTGCTAGCATATGGATTCAGATGGGTACAGATCCATATGCTAGCAGCCACAGATATGTGTTAGTTGTGTAACAGGATCCACAGTTTGATTATTGTGCTTATGCTAGGTAACAAGTAACAGAAAGACCACTATCTATGAAAACAGTAACTTCTGTTATTCGGGGGACAGTAAGAAATATTTTACTAATGAATACTTTTCCATGTCAGTTAGAAAAGTAATTGGCAAAAGAAAGATTAAACCTATTCCAAATTTATAATTTTGCAGTGAACTTTACTGTCATCTCATGTCAGATAGGAAAACGTTTGAAAAGTGAGGCTGAATCTATGCTTAATTGTATATTCCTAAAGTACACTTTAATAGTAATATTAATGAAACCATTTAGTTTGACCAACCCTTGAAGACAAAAGTGTATGTCATTTTCTGTTGTCTTTATGTAAGTAGCCTTGTTCTCCTATAGCTGTTAGCACTTTCTTTAACGTCAAAATCAGCTATTGACAGAGTTCATTGCAATCTCATGTGATAAAATATAGGCTGTGTCTGTCCATTTAAGTTACTCAAATCTATTTCCTTGAACAAGAATGTTACTTATTCTTGTGCCTAATTAGGATGGCGATCTTTTTCTTTATCCTTTGAAGAGTGTGGATAGGTAAAATATTGTTTGTTACTGTTTAAATATTTACGTAATTGTGACTTTCACTTCCGATAAGCCACCTCCGTTAGGTACATCACAGTCAACACAACAAAATTCCTTCCAGAGGGTAACACTGCACTGTTGCTTTATACCATAATTACTTTAACAAGATAGTTTCATTGTACGATCTGCCTCCAACTTTAAGGTCATGGTATAGCAGTAGCGGCCGGTAGTGTTATACGTGACATTTCCGTGAGAGGACTACTTGTTCTGGTGGGGAATTGTACGTAATAAACCAAATTTGGTATTTGATTGCACAAGTTACGTAAATGCAGTTACAGTGTTATAAGTTCCTCAAACTTTATTATTATTTCCATGTATTACATACATACATCCTGAATCTAAGCTTTGATTACCATAGTAGATCAGTATTTCGTATTATCAAGATAGGAGAAAAATATAAATGAGTGGCATCAATGATAAGTGTTCATGAAGCTAATTTTTGTGAACAGAAAGCTTTATTTGATGTAGCTAAACTCAACACAACTTTGCATGATGCGCTAACATTGCAACACAACCCACATCTAACATGACCTATGCTTTTATTACGCATATTCAGCGTGTAATGGCTGTAAGTACAAATATCTCTATTTGTCACTGAGGATGGTGTATTGAACAACACCACACGAGTAGTTACTTATTTGCAAACTAATAGTTACAGCAATTACAAATCACATGGTTTTAGGCTAGATAGTACATCCAAGTACATACTGGATAGCAGGCCAGGTGTGGCGGTGTGGACGCACAAGAGCTAGTCCATACTGACAGGTATAGTCCACTTGGGGGTGTGCTTATGATAGTGCAGAAAACTCAGGTCATAAAGTGTGTGATGAATTTGCGGGAAGACTAGTCGATGCAGAGAAAAAACAGCAACACACTGATGTGCGTTCATATTAACCCTCGTTCATGTTAACCCTCATTACCCAAGGGGAGGGAAGGTACTTCATGCCCACCCCAGAAAACCTCCAACAAAATACGAATTTCGTTACTTGTTTTTGACTTATATTAACAACATATTTTTTAAATAGGTAGTGATATCGAAGTAAGTTCCTGAACGTGAAAATATTGAATATGACATTCATTGGGAAAAGTGATGTTTACTATTAAGACTTAAATTTTTGGGCTGAGTTTAACTGAAAAATTCAAAACATTCCTGGAGTATGGTACAACACTTCATTAAAAGCATTAACTACTGTTTTCAGAATTTTGAAATATAAATAACAGACTAAATTACAATACATTCGAAATATGGACATCTAGTAACCCCCCCCCCCCCCCCCCCTTACTTCATACTGCAAGGGTTAAGGTATCACATATAAAAATATCTAGAGCTACACCCATTACATCCTGTATAAAGTTTGGTTCTGATGTGTGTTTACGGGGCTCTTACGAGGTAGACAATTTGGAAGAAGTTTATTTTTTGGATACTGTGACTAACCTGTGAATCTGTATCACAGTTGAATGATAAATAAAGCAACCCACACCTTTTCATATGCTAATGACAGAATATGCTCCAGATACAAGATGCTAACAATATTCTGAATACTGGTCAATATTTAGGTTTTCTGTGATTGCCCTAAATCACTTTAGGCAAATGACAGGATGGTTCCTTTGAAAGGGTAAAGCTGACTTCCTTTCTCATCCTTGCCTAATCCAATGGGACCAGTGACCCTGTTGTTGTTGGGTCCTCTCCCACAAATCAACCAATACCGATCAACTGCGGATAGCAAAGTTTAGAACCAGGAAGTAAGTATCTCATATTAAACACACATAGCTCAGTTACAGTATTTGTAGGTGTCAGTTACTTGCAGGGGTTCCACGCAAAACCTCCCCCACATAACGATCTACTATCCTAAATTCCATATTTTTAATCGTCATTGTGCATTTTACATAATTATTTCAAGCTTTTGGAAACTTACCTACAAAATTTTGTCAAACAACAAAAAACAATTTCTCTGCATCATAGCCACCCCAATGCTGGGATACGTACTTGGCTCGCTACAGGGCACCATGGCACAATTTTGATGAAGATCGCATGTCTCCTGCTTGGAGGCACAACGCAACGAATGAGAAATCATTATGTTACATATTAAGCGACTATTCCACAACATCTGAAATTCATCTACATGTGCGTCATATTTCAGTTGTATCTGACCCGCTGACAAAAACAACAAAATCGGTTGTACCTGCGACAGAAATTTGTACCTTGTGGACCATATCAAGAACATAATAGGCTATGTTTTATTATGAGTGGCGTTCAATAAGTAATGCAACAATTTTCTTCCTTAAAGCTGGTTAGTTTGATTCAGGATTCCAGTACATCTTATTATTCTCCACTATTTTAGCTAAAAACTCTATTTTTCAACAAAATTTACATTCAGTTAGATTGCCTTACGCCACGTTACAGTGAGGGCCTCTATTGCTGAATCATACCACTCTATTGGTCGACGTCGGAGCCAATGTCTTGCTACTTGAAGAACCACCACATCATCCACGATCTGCTTCCTGCGGAGTTCATCCTCTTCATTGGGCCAAACAGATGGTGGTTAGAAGGTGCGAGATCCGGGCTGCAGAATAGAAGAGGAAGAACTGGCCAGTTAATGTTTTTGAGCGCCTCTCGTGTGTGCAGAACTGTGTGGAGCGTTGTGTTGTCATAAGAAGGTGAAGTCAGTTTAATTTTTGTGGCAACGAACGCACTGAAGTTGTTTCTTCAGTTTCCTGAGAGTATCACAATACACTTCTTTGAGTTAATCGTCGCACCATGAAGGAGAACATCAAACAGAATAACCCGTTCAGGATCCCAGAAGACCGTCATCATGACTTGACCAGCTGAGGGTGCAGCTTTGAACTTTTTCTTCGGAGGAGGACTGGTGTGGCGCCACCCAATGGATTGCCGGTTTGTTTCAGGTTCTAAGTGGTGAACGCATGTTACACAAAAAATTGTCACTATCAGCCTCATCACGACGATCAAGCATTCCCCTCATCACTCTTAACTGGTCTTCCGTTAGGCGGCTTGGAACACACAGGGCCTGCCTGCACCTTTGTATATCTCAATTGGCGGACGAATTGGAGGCAGCACTCACAGCAGAGGCGTGCAGTTGAGCAGTGAGGTGTTTCATTGTGATCCGTCGATCACCTCGAATGAGAGAGTCCGCACGATCCAATACTGCAGGAGTCACTGCTGTGTTTGTGGCCTGACAGCACGCGGGGGATCTGACAGGTTTGCATGATCTTATTGCGATGACGACAGACGGCTTTCACAATGATTCACCGCGCTTTTGTTCACTGCCAGGTCTCCATGAATATTGTGCAAGTACCTGTAAATATCTGTGATGCTTTGGTTTTCCGCCAAAAGAAATTTAATGACAGCTCTCTGCCTTGAATGCACGTCTGTTACAGACACAAAAAAATGTTCAAATGTGTGTGAAATCTTATGGGACTTACCTGCTAAGGCCAGCAGTCCCTAAGCTTACACACTACTTAATCTAAATTATCCTAAGACAAACACACACAACCAAGCCCGAGGGAGGACTCGAACCTCCACCGGGACCAGCTTCACAGTCTTACAGACACAATTTTGAAGGCTATGTATAGAACCACCTCGTTTGGCAACTTAATAAAACTATAGGGACTGAAGCGGGAATATTCCATGATGTCCTACAATAAATCACGCATGTTTTCAACCGAAAATGGTCGAGAAAACTAATATGTTGCATTTATTATTAAGCGCTCCCCTTACAGATGTGTTCGTGATCGACCTCCACATCGACTGTAAATTACGGTGTCTGTCTTCAACAGGCGAAAAGTGAGGCCAGCACAAGCTGCTGTGTGCCGAACGGATTAAAGTGATTTACAAAATTTTACCCCTCCACGGTGCTCTCCAGACTCATTTAGGCTGCCTGGATGCGCTGTGCTGCGCTGTATCCTCTACGAACGGCGCTTGGGCTCGAAGTTGTCAAGATTCTAAAGGCTCTACAGGACTTACGTAGAGTCGCAAATCAGTTGCAAAGACCAACTGTCTAGTGTAAGTGTCATGTAAAAGGTATTGCTAGCGTTTTTGTTTTGTGGAGAAGACTGCGATGATGAGTTCAATGACAGTGATACAGGAACGCCAGGTGGCGTAAGCGACGGCGAAGAAGTTCTGACTGCTGACATTTGATCTAGCTGTTAATTGTCATGCAGGTAGGAGTAAATTTGTCGTTACAGTGTTATAATGTGTTCAAAACTCGCCTTGTACCTCCTCCAAATTGATATGACATCTCTCACATTCTTTTTTGATCGTAGGATATCAATAATGGTAATTAATGAGACGAGAAAATCTGCCGAACAGTTTGTAACGCCATGTGGGTGTACACTGGAAAGAGTGCACAAATGTATACAAATCAACAACTGAGATTTTGTATTTTTTGTTCACAGTGTCATTCCTAGAGGCATAGTTCAGAACCACATTCTAAAATGCATAATTCAAGAATAAATTCTGGAGACTATCACAACAAATCAAATCTACTGTGCTTATTACGGTATATTGATATTACTAGTTAACAGATGTAAACTTTTTTTTGCATCTGGTGTGTAAATGAGTGGATGTACCTAATTTTGGGGTGTTGAATACACTGGTAAAATCAGTTTTTCTCTATGATGTCACATTTCCTAGATACACAGCAGAACAAAAAATGGTAATAGCGAAAACTGGCACAATTAAGTCAAACAAAAATACGTATTCAGAACGTTTGAAATCAATACTATTTTGTATGTATAAATGGGCATGACGCCAATAAAAGGTCCAAATTAGTTCAGAAGATATTTTCATCTTCAATCGTCTTTGGTTTTTGCAAATGAGACGACGGAGCTCTTCTTTTGTATGCCATTTCATCACTCTCCCTAACAAGACCCCAGCAGTAGTCACCCTCATCAAAGGGTTCCAGTGGCCTTGGCAACAGTGTTCCATGGTAAGAATGTCTTGGTGAAAGCGTTCACCATGCTCATCGCTTACGGCTCCCAAATTTTCCGGGAAGAAATCGAGGTGAGAATGTAAAAAGTGAATTTTAAGCGACATTGCACACCCCATGTTCTTATAGTTGTTGAACAGATCATTTCGAATGGTAACACAGTTTTTGTCTTTTCTGTTACACGAAAGGCCCTTCATAATTGCTTTAAAAGAAGACCAAGCAGATAATTGGATATTTGTGAGTTTGGTATCAAGGGTTGTATCTTTCAGCAATTTTCTTATTTGTGGTCCAACAAATATACCCTCTTGCAGCTTTGCCTCACTTAATTCGGTAAACTTTTCTTTTAAGTGATTGAAGGCCTCACCTACTTTATCCAGAGCTTTTACAAACTTCTTGATAAGGCCCACCTTGATGTGAAGGGGACGAAAAATTATTTTATAGGGCTCAACTAAAGGGGTATTGTTCACATTTACGTTTCCACGAACATATGACTTCGCCGGCCGTTGTGGCCGAGCGGTCCTAGGCGCTTCAGTTTGGAACCGCGCGACCGTTACGGTCGCAGGTTCGAATCCTGCCTCGGGCATGGATGTGTGTGATGTCCTTAGGTTAGTTAGGTTTAAGTAGTTCTAAGTTCTAGGTGACTGATTACCTCAGACGTTAAGTCCCATAGTGCTCAGAGCCATTTGAACCATTTTGAATATATGACTTCCTTATAGGCCACTCCTTGACTGTATAGTGGTTCTTGGTGTCACGGCTGTCCCAAAGCCACAAAAAGCAGCCGTATTTCGTGAATACAGCCTGTAAACCTGTAAGGAGTGCAACAACTTTTAAATCACAGCAAAGCTGCCATTCATAATCCTTAATTTGATTGCCTCTAGCAGCAAAGCCATGGTTTCCTAAGTTTCTTTCATGTCTACTGCGTAGGCCAAAGGTACAGATGAAAATTGCCATTATGCAGTGGTACTACTTTAAAGCTGGTTTTACTGGAGTCAATAAATAGTCTCCACTCCTGTGGATTATGTTGTAGACCTCACTGCATTGTCGGACTATTGACATCTCTATCTATTTATCTATCTATCTATCTTTGTATATCCGGATCCCGCTCCAGCTACTGCCGGGTCCGGGTGCTGACGAGTCCTCTCCATTTGGCTCAGTCCTCCCACCACTTTTCTTCCTCCACTTGCTGCCAGGTCACACTTCTATCTTCCACAGATATTCTCACTCGCATTTTCCACCGTGTCCTTGGGCGCCCTCTAAGTCTTTCCCATCCATCTTCAGTTCTTCCATAATTTTGGGGAGTCTCTGCCCATGCATCCTCTTAACATGCCCACACCATCTTAATCTCTTTTATTCAGCTTCTTCTCCCATACTTTCTTGTTTAAGATCCTTTCTAATCTCTACATTCCTTACTCTATCTATTCTTGTTTTTCCCTTAAATGCTTTGAGAAATTTCATTTCCCCTGCTTGCAGTCTGCTCTGGTTCCTTTCTGTCATTGTCCATGTTTCTCCACCATAGGTGACAATAGAGTTTAAAAGGTTCAAATGGCTCTGAGCACTATGCGACTTAACTTGTCAGGTCATCAGTCGCCTAGAACTTAGAACTAATTAATCCCAACTAACCAAAGGACATCACACACATCCACGCCCGAGGCAGGATTCGAACCTGCGACCGTAGCGGTCACGCGGTTCCAGACTGAAGCGCCTAGAACCGCACGGCCACACTGGCCGGCTGACAATACGGAAATAATAATTCTTATAGATAAGGAGTTTTGCTTTTTCTGAAACTTCCTTACCCCAAATCAGGTGTTTTATTGTTTGGTAGAAATTTCCTCCCTTCTGTAACCTCCTATTAATTTCGTTAGTTATTCTTCCATCCCTAGATATATCACTCCCTAAATAAGTGAAACTTTCTGCCAGTTTGAGGGGTTCTCCATTCAAGGTAATATTTCCGTTGATCCCTTTCTCTCTTCCAAATACCGTTACTTCACTCTTACTTTTATTTATTTTTAATCCATACCTTTTCATTATTTCCTTCCACGCATCGAGCTGCAACTGTACATCTACCTCTTCATCACCCCATATTACTATATCATCTTTTCTCTTTTTCTTTTACTATATCTTTTACTGTCTTATTCATTCCCTCCACCAAACATTAGAAAGTGCAGGAGAAAGAATACTTCCTTGCTTAAGTCCTTGTCTTATTTCGAGGTATTCACAGTTCCCCAAGGGTGTTCTCATTCTACAATTGTGTCCTCTGTACATTGTCTTCATTACATTAATGTATCTATCTTCTATATCTATCTCCTTCAATTCTTCCCAGAGTCTTTCCCTGTTAACTGAGTCATATGTCTTTTCTATGTCTATAAAAACCATTATCACCCTTTTGTTATACTCCCAACTTTTTCCATCAGTTGACACATAGAAAATATCAGGTCGATCGTGCTTCTTTCTTTCCTAAACCCATGCTATTCTTCACTCAGCTCCTTTTCTATCTTTTCACTTATTCGATTTAGTAAAATTCTTTCAAAAATCTTGGCTGTAGGACTCATAAGGGTTATTCCTCCGTAGTTTTTACGAAGTCTTTTATTGCCTTTCTTGAAGATGGGAACAATGTCTCCTCTTCTCTAATCATCAGGTATTGTACTATATCTCGACACACTTGATAGTACTCTATAAAGCCACTGCATTCCCACTGGAACTGCTGCTCTTATCATGTCCACTGATACTTCATCAGGTCTTTGGGCTTCCCCCCCATTCATCTTCTTCATAGCTATTTCCTTTTCCTCTAGTGTAATTTGTCCTAATTCTGCTTCCCAACTTGTCTCAATTTCTCCATTATTTGTTGTTTCCTCGTGTACCTGCTACCCAGCATTTAACATTTTCTTAGAATGTTCTTTCCACAGATCTTTTATGTTCCATGGATCTTCAGTCACGGTACCGTCCTCTGTTTCCATCTTTACTCATACTTCAGAAGCCTTCCTTTTATTTTTCATCATTTTATAGAACATTTTCTTATTGTTCTTCAAATCTTCTTTAAGTTTTTTTGTAAACTCTTCCCATGCCTATTTCTTTGCTGTTTCCACTATTTCTTTGCACTTCTTCTTTTCCTCTGTATACCTTTTATGGGCTTCGTCATTTTTAGTTTTCCACCACTTTCTCCATGCTCCATTTATCTTCTAACTGCTTGGATTGTGGTATCATCCCACCGACTTGTCTGTCTTACTTTTCCATTTCCAGATGTTCTACCACATACTTTTTGTGCTGTTATGACTAAAGTGTCTTTGAACAAACTCTACTCTTTTTCTACATCACAGAAAACTTCTTTTGGAAATTTTTGTGTGATTAATTCTCTATATTTCTCAACACTTTCACTCTCCTTCAGTTTCCAATCCCGTATCCCCATCACAGTCTTCTGTTTTCTATTTTTCACACACTGATTCATTTTCCATTGTCCCACCAGTAATCTATGGTCTCCATCTGCACTCACACTTGGAATTACCTTCACATTTCTTACTTTCTCTCCCCATTCCCTATCTACTAGAATATAATCAATTACATTCTTGGTTCTTCCATCCCAACTGTATCTGGTGATAACATGACCTTCTCTCTTCATAAACCAGCTGTTTGCTATTTTCATTCCATTCCTCTGGCACAGATCCAGGAGTCTTTCCCCTTTTTCATTTCTGCCTCCATATCCAAAACATACCAACACTTGCTCAAATCCCTTTCTGTCTTTGCCTACCTGTGCATTAAAATCTCCCATCATTATATTAGCACTCTCTATATGGTTTTCTAACTCATTTTCAAAGTCCATCTTCTCTTCTTTGCTACATCCCACTTGAGGTGCGTAAATCTGGATTACTTTTAGTGTTTCTTTTCGGAATCTCAGGTTTAAGATTATGATCCTGTCTGATACATATCTCACACTTTCAATACAGCTTTGTACATTCTTATTCACCATCACTGCCACACCATTTTTTCCAAACTTGTTATTCCCACTCCAGTACAGCTTTCGTCCTCCTCTCAAATTCTTCTCACCTTTTCCCTTCCACTTTGTTTCACTTAATCATAGTATATCTAACTTTGTTAGCACATCTGTCATTTCTTCTATTTTTCCATTGAGGGTTAATATATTAAGGGTGCCAATATTTCGGTTATTTTTTAGTCCAGCTGGTTTCATCTTCTTGCACTGATGAATATCATCAGGTCTCCCACCATTCGCACCAGTACGTGAAGAAACAGTGGGGTCAAATCATGAGTGGTTCGTTCCGAAGCTCGTCTGTGTTTAGAAAGCAATATATGAAGACATTTCTACTGGCTTGCTAGGCCTAACGCAAGAAAGGATTTTCTGTTGGGGTTGTCTCCCTTAGCCTTTGGAGTTTCTCCTCCATCACAAGGCAGTGGCTCCCTTCTCATTTAATCCCCAGAAAGGAGGGTTGCCTCATCTTCCAGCTACGCCGTTCCGTAGTCTTCCTTCTCCGCCGTCGCCGCCATTAAGATCTTTATCCGTAACCCTCGGCATGGGTTCCGTGTTATACCCCGTGGAATTGGGTCCCTGTCTGAACTCAGCCATCCTAGCACTCCGGCCTACTGAAGTGTAGGATGTCCACCCCCGTGAGGTGTACGCCCCAGACAGGAATTACCCCAGTGGAGGAAAAGGGAAGGGGTCCCTATCTCTATGGAGCCGGGTTAATGACTGTGTATGGTGCCACAATCAAATGGCATTGCATTTCTATATACACAAATTGAATTCTGCATATCGAAATACTGAGCGAAGGAAGCACCTCTTTATCTGAAACAGGAAATTTTTGTCCCTGGAGCTAGAAGGTTCTATCGTTTCAGTCTCGACCCTAAGAGTTAAGCTTGCTGTTTCGAAAGTTTTAGATCACGAACCAAATCATTCATTTCCTTTTGATTAAAGAGCTGAGACGAAGTGTCATGATACTGAGGGCAGTACTCTTCTATATATTCAATGCTTCCTGTTTCACTTAAAATTGTGTCTATTCCGTGGCTTTCAAGTTACAGACAGCAACAGGCAACCCCTCATCTTGGGGCACAGGTAAATGCACTGAAAGTATTTTTGGGTAACCTATTTTATGTCTAGTTTCGCTTGAATGTCTCGAAATATTTGTAAGGCAGAAGTAACAATCTGAATAATGGTCATTAGGCTCACACCATACAATCGGAACAGCGATTGGCATGGCTCCGCGTTGTCCTTTCAATCACTCGGTAAAGGTTGTAGTACAGGTTATTCAGGCAATACGAGGTACAAAATTTTTATCTTGTTCACCAACAGGATAATCAAAATACAATTCATATGCCTTTTTAAACAAATCAGTGGTTGGTTTTCTTTGGGTTTTTGGGGTAAATTTCCCACACTCATAACAAAAGTTGTCGGGGTGATTTGGACAAATGGTTCAAATGGCTCTGAGCACTATGCGACTTAACTTCTGAGGTCATCAATCGCCTAGAACTTAGAACTAATTAAACCTAACTAACCTAATGACATCACACACATCCATGCCCAAGGCAGGATTCGAACCTGGGACCGTAGCGGTCGCTCGGTTCCAGACTGTAGCGCCTAGAACCGTACGGCCACTCCGGCCGGCTGTGGTTTGGACAGCAGGGAGATTTACTAGTTGCCATTTTTCTTAGTGTAAGTCTTAAACACAAAAAGTTTACACTGCTTTGCTCAGGAAACACTCACTGAGGATCTCATTCACACCACTGGATTACCACACCAACCGTTTACTGACGATTTGTAGATCTTCTATCTCTCCTCTGCAAATGAAAAACAAACAATTAAACATCAAAACAGAATAACAGCAAAAAGCGAAATCCTGAATACGAATAATGAAAAAAAACCTTTAAAACCTCTAATCTTAAAATTGGCACGTGCTAGATCATTTTGAAAGGTATATTCGGGTTGTACACACCAAAATACATACTAGTTGATGTATCACATTTTAGATGCAAAATGGCTGTTGACTGGTGTAATTATTGTTTCGTGTTTCACGAAACGCTTACGGAAGAAAAATTGTGTTTCGTTCTATTGCTATTAGAAGGTCCCAACGTAACGATTACCAGTACACCGAAATGTTACACGAAACTGAGGAAGACAGGACTATACAACTTGAAGACATAACGTGCTTCTTTTCACATTATACATCACCGGTGCAAAAAGCTTCGTACTGATGGCAGCTGACAATTGTAACAATGACTTGATCTGTGGAATGTTCGCGGAAATGTGTCAGACTACGTCGCGCTGCAAGGAAGTGCCGCGAGGCACGGGGATAAATACACGAGTGGGATCAGATAGAGGCACCCGGCCAAGGGGCTAAAACGCTGACGGGAAAAAATCGAAGAAGCGGTTGTGCAACGTAATTGAAAGTTGCTTTGTGTGTTTCTACATCAGAAAGATATTGTGTATTCAAATTTAGCGCAAATCAGGTAAGAGTGGCGAAAGTAGCGCCACTATAAGGATGCAAATTTGGTTAGCTTTAAATACGGGTTGTACCAGTCCTGAGCAAAGGTTAACTCTGAGACTGGACAATGTTAGTTGATATTAATCAAGACTGCATGTAAGAGCACAACGACGCCATTATCAAAACCACACTGAGTTCGAACGAGGTCGTGTAACAGAGCTACTAGAAACTGGATGTTCCTTCTGCGATACAGCAGAAAAAGTCTGCAGGATTGTAACAACTACACATATTACTGTCAGCGGTTGTCACGAGAATGAACAGCAGCAAGAAAACGGCGCTTCGGACGGCCGCATGGCTCTGCCGAGAGTGGAGGCCATCGCTTCCGCGTATGGCTCTGGCGCATCATACAGCATCTGCAAGAACGAGTTCAGCAGCAGCTGGTGCCGCAGTGACACAATGAACTGTTAAAAATAGGTTGTCTCAAGGAAAACTCCAAGCCAGACACTATGTAGCGCGCAATCCACTGACCCCCAAACTGCCACCATTTGCGACTTAGTGGTGCCAAGCGACAGCTCACTGGATCCGACCCTGATTGCAAATTTGTGCGTCACTCTGGTGATTCGATCTGTTGTGCTGCCATTCGTGAACAGCATTCCAGGGGGCGTTTTGCAACAAGATAATGCTCACCCAGATATCGCTGTTGTGACTCAACAAGCTCTACAGAGTGTCGACATGTTGCCTTGCCCTACTCGATCACCAGATCTGTCTCGAATCTACCGCGTATGGGACGCCATTGGACGTCAACTCCAGCTTCATCCACAAGCACCAATAACTGTCACTATTTTGAAAAAAATATGTCACTGGTACGAAAAGTGGCAGTTGAACCTAAATAACGAAAAGTGTGAGAGGTCATCCACATGAGTGCTAAAAGGAACTTGTTAAACTTGTTACACGAAAAATCAGTCTACTCTAAAAGCAGTAAATTCAACTAAATACCTAGGTATTACAATTACGAACAACTTAAATTGGAAAGGACACATAGAGAATGTTGTGGGGAAGGCTAACCAAAGACTGCGTTTTATTGGCAGGACACTTAGAAAATGTAACAGACCTCCTAAGGAGACTGCCTACACTACGCTTGTCCGTCCTCTTTTAGAATACTGCTGCGCGGTGTGGGATCCTTATCAGACAGGACTGACGGAGTACAATGAAAAAGTTCAAAGAAAGGCAGCACGTCTTGTATTATCGCGAAAGAGAGTGTCACAGAAATGATACAGGATTTTGACTGGAAGTCATTAAAAGAAAGGCGTTTTTCGTTGCGACGGAATATTCTCACGAAATTCCAATCACCAACTTTCTCCTCCGAATGCGAAAATAATTTGTTGACACCGACCTACATAGGGAGGAACGATCACCACGATAAAATAAGGGAAATCAGAGCTCGTACGGAAAGATATAGGTGTTCATTCTTTCCGCGCGCTGTACGAGATTCGAATAATAGACAATTGTGAAGGTGGTTTGATGAACCCTCTGCCAGGCGCTTAAATGTGACTTGTAGAGTGTCCATGTAGATGTAGATGATGTAGATGTATTGACCCACCAAGTGCAACAGACATGGAACTCCATCCCACAAATTGACGTACTGCACCTGCACAAGCCAATGAATGCACGTTTGTATCCTTTCATTCAAAATTCTGGTGGTTACACCATTTATTAATGTACAAACATTTCACATTTGCAATCCCTCATTTCAAGCTTACATTAACCTGAGATGTTGGAATGTTAACCAGTTAAAGATGTTACCTAGACAAATGTATTCTCCAAATTTGATTACCCTACGTTAATTATTTTTTGGTTCTGAGGCTTTTAATCCGTCAGTGTATTTTCGGATGAAAGACTTTTGGGTGCTGATGTGGACAAGAGCCTAGCGGTTGCAGTGCGTATGTCGACAGCATGCAGATGTGAAGCTATGTCCATAGATGCGTTGCGGTGTCAAATGTTGCGCAGAGTTTCCTGGGAGTCTGGAAATCTGTTCGTGGAATTCTGCTCCAGGAGAGATCACGGAAATGGAAGTGAGGTTAGGCGGTCTAAGGAAGCACACGAGTAAGCCGCGTAGAGCACTCGGCGCAGACAGGTCGCTGCTGCAGCGCCAGCCGCCGCGCGCCCCCGGCGCTGGAGCCGCCCAGCCGCCATCAATCAGCGTCGGTGGCAGCCGCAGAGGCGGCATGCGTCACGGCCTGCGAACGCACTCTAAACGCCTGTTAGGCGCCGGCCGCCTCACTGGAGGCGCCGCACTGAGCAGTGAGCGCACTTCGGACTGCGGCTGCCCTTCTTCGGTTGACTTACTCGTCAGACAGCACCTTTCCCGACGGCTACAACCAAACCGGGAATGTTCGTCTATATGTACATTGTGCAGTTACATTCATGTGACCACTGTCTATGTCTGACGCAGCGTACTATAATCGCTCATGGCCGCTCGGGATTAGCCGAGCGGTCTCAGGGGCTGCAGTCATGGACTGTGCTGCTGACCCCGGCGGAGGTTCGAGTCCTCCTTCGCGCATGGGTGTGTGTTTTTGTCCTTAGGGTAATTTAGGTTACGTAATGTGTAAGCTTAGGGACTGATGACCTTAGCAGTTAAATCCCATAAGATTTCACACACATTTGAACATTTCTTTTTAGCCGTGCGGTCTGGGGCACCTTGCACGGTTCGCGCGATTCCCAGCGTCCCAGCGTCGGAGGTTCGAGTTCTCCCTCGGGCATGGGTGAGTGTGTTGCCCACAGTGTACATTAGTTTAAGTTACATTAAGTAGTGTGTAAGCCTAGGGACCGATGACCTCAGCAGTTTCGTCCCGTAGTCCTCACCACAAATTTCCAATTTAATCACTCATACACGGCAGGAAGCAGCACTAGCTTTAGAGGGTATATAAAGCGTGATGAGGAGGGGGGGGGGGGGAAAGGAAACGCGGAAAACAGTGCAGCTGTAATGCGGGAACGAAGCGATTTATCTGGCGAAGTAAATACGACTCTGCAATAGGTGCCTGGTTCATGCATCAGCGCTGAGAGCTGCTCGTAGGCGACCAAAGTTTCTATTAGCACGCCAGTACCGCAGCTGGACGTCCATCGAGTGGCGACAGGTGGCTTTCTCAGATGGTCTACGTAGTCTGCAATTTGCCGAATTGGTGGCAGATAAACGAATTACATTGCAGAGAAAACAAGAAACCAGTGGTCCTGCATTTATTAATCCATTTTTCCGCATTTCGGCGTTATCCGTCTTCAGAATCCCGGCTTATATAAAAACCAGAGGAATACGTAATTACATGGTTGACTTGCAACGAACATGCTCATATAACAATGTAATCCTCTGGTATTTATATGAATCATGATTCGGAATACTGGTTTCTAGGTTTCTCTGCACTGCAGTTTCTTCCTCTGAGACAATTTCACCAAATTGCAGATTACGTAAATTATTTACGAGGGTCACCTTCGTCCTGGGTGCCTTTATGGCACACCTTTGTAGTTTTCAGATGACTCTTGTTTTATGCTCCATAGGACAGACGGCCGTTGGCGTGTACGGCATGAAACGCCTGAAAGGAAACATTTTGTAAGAATCTTCGGAAGGGTCGAGGCCGGAGGGCGTTCCCTGGGTGATATCATTGTTTTGAAAGGTATAATCGATCAACATGAGTGTGCAGCTATCCATGGGAACCATATCCTCGGAACGATGGTATCCAACAGCAGGACGTCGCAACTTGTCACATAACTTGCAGCGTGTGCGTCTCAACATCCCTGTCGGTATCTTTCAGAACGTCCTTAAAAAAATGGTTCAAATGGCTCTGAGCACTATGCGACTTAACTTCTGAGGTCATCAGTCGCCTAGAACGTAGAACTAATTAAACCTAACTAACCTAAGGACATCACACACATCCATGCCCGAGGCAGGATTCGAACCTGCGACCGTAGCGGTCACGCGGTACCAGACTGAAGCGCCTTTAACCGCACGGCCACACCGGCCGGCAACACGTCTCGCTGTGGTCCGTAACGCAAAAGCTGGTTACTCAGACTTTTGACAAGTAGTCACATTAATGTGACCCGACAGTGTAACATTCTGCAATCTACTCTCAAATTAAAAGCAAGGAATTCAATATTAAAAGAGCAACAGTAATTCCACTTTTTAAGTGACTGGAGAGAGCGTATAGGCGGAAAGAGTACATCTGTGACCGCTGCCAGGGAAGAACTGACTGATTACGTGGAAGAAGAAAAAATGCCATGCAATATGGATGACACAAAGGATCCAGCATTAGAACAGTCGACAATTGACAGAGCTTTGGAAGACTTGCGATCAGATAAGGCGGAAAGCATAGTTAAAATTCATTGAGAATTTCTAAAATGATTGAGAATAGTGCAATGAAACGTCTATTCTTCTTGGTGTGTAGAATTGGGATACATACAAGCATCGTCACATTTTCGCACAAATGTAATACATGCAGTCTCGAAGACAGCATTGGCAAATACGTCCAAAAACTGGCGCACAATCATCTTGACAGCTGACGCGGCCAGGTAGTTGGCTAGGGCAAGGTGCAGATGGATGGGAAGGGATATTGAGAATCGATGATCAGTCTTGGTGTAGGAAACTCAAATGCAACAGCAAAGCAGTTATGAAGTCGCACTTGATAATTAGAGCTACACTTAAGAGATTCAAAACACTTGCATTTCTGGAAATGCAATGCGCTCACAAATTTAAAATATTGCAAGATGTTTAAAATTCTCAGCAAAATAAGCATAAGCTACTAGGAGTCACACGAAAGAAATGAAAAATCGAAGGATGTTCTACAGGAAGACATCATTCCTCCTTTTCCTTTTCCTTAAAAGGTTGAAATATAGTTTAGCCATGAGGCTAAAATACAAGGTTAATGGATATTAATGGTATGATAGGATGATGACTTTGCCATCTTCAGTACAAATAAGATGATTTACAGTGTCTCTTTAGTGCCGAGAACAACAGTATCGTCCTACGCACAGCTCAACAACAAGAAAAAGTGCTGTCATCATCAGCTTGTAAAACTTAGCTCATGAGATTAAAACTCCAAAAACTCTACCAACACATTTGCCGTTCACAAGATAAAATGGAATACAGTCACACTGAACGGTGCGTCCTAGTCTTGAATTAAAATCGAGGGCTTCTGTTAGTGGATGTCCGATCTTACACTGAACGTCTGACCAGGAATCGGCCTGCTGATCTGTCGCGTGTGGTATGTGGTATGCGGTGTGAGTTGGGACGTCCGCTGAGAGAAGTCGTCGATTTCAATGTAGGACTGTAATATAACAAACAAATAATTGAGGATTTCGATGTAAGTGCTGCTCTGAGATAAAGTGGTTC
The DNA here is from genome assembly GCF_021461395.2 of Schistocerca americana. Taxonomy (NCBI): domain Eukaryota; kingdom Metazoa; phylum Arthropoda; class Insecta; order Orthoptera; family Acrididae; genus Schistocerca; species Schistocerca americana. Next base: position 599,641,543 of record NC_060120.1, on the reverse strand, counting down.
ACCTGCGAGGTGAAGTCGTGGCAGTCCGCATCAAAGCAAATGTCTCAAAAATCAAAGCTAGCATACTCTGGGAAGTGATGCTTACAGTGAACTGCTACTAACTCTCATTTCCACGTATGAATGGAACTCGACCTCTCGGACTGCCATGCGTTGTTTTTATTTCTCTTCGAAAAGATTTACCACGGTTTCTTTCTAACGTCTCGAATACTGTTTCCTGGACTTGCTTATTGGTTAATAACGCAATATCATATTCACTCGGAAAGTTTCTTAATGACCGCATCGGCAACACTTCCAGAGTTTCAGTGGTCGCCTCCACAAACCCGGTAAGATGAAAATAAACACTAGAGCAGTATCCAAGATAAGGTTGCTCCAAGATTTTATAGTTGGTGTAATGGACCCGTTTATCATTCTACAAAGATCAACCTCATGTTGACGATTACAAAGGGTATCTGCACCGAAGTTTTGTTGTGCAAAAATGGTGAGCAGTTGCAGCCAGTAATTCCACTCATCATCCAATATGGTACATCCAGGCTGGATTTAATGATACAGGGGTATGTTGAAAAGCAATGCCCCCGTATTTTTATGCACTTTTAAGACTTTTTAAATAATACAAACATTATTAAAATTTTACATCTTTATTCGTCAAGTCTACGTATTTATTTCTGAATGTATTCACGTTGGCGTCGAACGCATTTCTCCCACCGAGAGTTTGTTGATACTGTGTTGATTACGTGTTTCACTATTTAAACGAAGCCACAACCCACCTCTACTTGCACCACTTCAACATTATCAAAGTGGAGTACTGAAAGCCTTTCTTTAAACTTAGGAAACAGATGAAAATCGGATAGGACCAAGCCGGGATTGTATGGAAGACGGTAGATCACAGTGAATCCAAGGAGTTGGATTCTAGCAGATGTCGCACTGTTCGTGTGTGGTCTGGCATTGTCATGCTCAATGAGAGTGTCTTGTATGTGCGGACAAATCCCTCGAATTCAAAACTCAATTACAGCACGCTGTTTCTCAAGTAACTACATCGTTACACTATACACAGCCATGTTACACGCTAGAATTCGGAGCCTTCTGGAGGTAGAAGGCTGAAAATATATAGACGTGGAGGAAAAATATACAGAATATTAATAACGTTAGCTCTTTTTCTTAAAAGAAAAGCTTTAGGAGTTTTCGCATAAAAATTCGAAGGCATTACTTTCAGCACGCCCTCGTACTTCTATAAACGCTTCTGCATGGACTTACCACGAAAAGCGCACACTATTATATTAATGCGCGGCGTATACACTCAACTGTGATCAACTTTCTCTATCCACAGATGTTAGCTACGAGGAGCCAACGACTCTACTTTCAGCAAAAGTGCTGCAAGAAATCAGTTGCAAGTAGTGAGAGTTACCTTCTGTTCTGAAACCCCGCTCTTTAATAAATGGTCCCTGAGACTCTACAAACTCTCAACAACATAAAAATTTGTGAAGTTTGTCTTACTAAAGACTGTTTCGGTCTGTAGCCCTGAAATTAGAAGATATCACAACGGAGTTTTTGTCTGCTCTGATATGCAACCTATGTTCTCGTTCTGCGGTGAACTTGCCTTATAAGCTGAAAGAAAAAGTATTTTTACTTCTATTTACCATGTTTGTGCTGTTATAAGATTGCAGACGGTTATGGTTACAAGCTTGGACGCTATAGAGTGGAAATGCGAAAAATCATAGTCATGTCGATAAAAACAGTAAAACATCCGCGATTAAACTGAAATAGGTCGTTCGTTTTATCAAATATGAGATTGCTATGGCAGTGAAATTAAAGCTCTGCGACAAAACGAACCAGTTAACTGTCTCAAAATCGACACCTCTGATTATCTCAGCCGAGTGAGGTGCCTTCTTGCCACCATCTCTTCTGATGGAAAGCGCAAACTCGTAAATGGCCACTGACGTGTACCGATCCAATTACCTATTCCTGTCCTCGAATTACGGATTGAGATAACAGTGACACCTGACAGGGAGAACTAGAGTGTAAAAGTTGGCAAGTCAGGGAAATAGGATAAGAAACTCCTAATCTTCCCCACTAAAAGTTAGAAACGGATAACGCGAAAAATAAATCTGACTGCTATCACACAAGCTTAAACACCATCTGAGACGAACGAAACGTTATGGTAAACTGGACAGTATGAATGAAACGGAAGCCTACAGAAAAACTGAAGCAAGTTAATTCTCCAGCGTTCCTATCCACAAAAGCTCCCAGTTATATCACCAAAACTCTAGTCTGTAGTTGGCAAGCAGCAACACCTCGTCTGCGTCGAGGCCGCCGCCCGAATGCCGTGATCAGAGTGCAGTGTATCTCCCTCTGGCCGAGACTCTTCAATGTTCGCGTCACTTCCAAAAAACTACCCTATGCTCAAAAGCGTGCAAAGGCGGCACCAATGGCAAAATTTCACCTCAAGACGCAAACGTCTACCAATATGTCTCTAACACACTGGAGCTAATAACATCGCACCCAGCGTCACAAGAGGTCCGTACAATCGAAAATTACACTCCACCGAAACTAGCCCAAAGCCTCACCTGACAACAGTAAAGTGAAAATAGTGGAGACTAGGCGTCTGCACTCGGTGCCGGAGAGTGGTGGGCCGGCCAATATCTTCGTTCCCACAGCTACAACCACTCCTGTTTAGCACGTAATGGCTCGCGACCAGGGTATCTCCTTGAAACCAGCCGACCTATACTGTGTCGGCTAGGATCCAACCCTGGTGACTTTGTGCCTCGGCTATCATCCACAGTTGCACTAGAGGCCAGGATTCTTCGTAACCCATCTACGCCTCCTCCCCCTCCGGGCTTTGCAACAGAAGCTCAGCCCGCAAACACCTACAGTGTGAGGACCTGGCCACCACTTTCCACCACGGCCGAAGGCCACTGCTACACTCAGCATTAAGCTTCCACTAGCAAATCCATCGAATGCTTCCCCATAATGTCAACCTTGTGGTACCACTGTTGATTCAGATCATAATCATGACCGATTGTCAGTTACCGATATAGAGGACACAACCCTAAATGATACCAAAATATGAAACTGGTAATAAAATCAGTCTGAGTGAAAGGAGGACTCTTAAATAAAATAGGTGTGTTAGGCATAGGATTGCAGATTTTTTATTAGTGACTGAAATGAAATGTGTGGCCCGCATCTCGTGGCCGTGCGGTAGCGTTCTCGCTTCCCACGCCCGGGTTCCCGGGTTCGATTCCCGGCGAGGCCAGGGATTTTCTCTGCCTCGTGACGGCTGGGTGTTGTGTGCTGTCCTTAGGTTAGTTAGGTTTAAGTAGTTCTAAGTTCTAGGGGACTGATGACTATAGATGTTAAGTCCCATAGTGCTCAGAGCCATTTGAACCATTTGAAATGTGTGGCGAGAGCTTCCCGGCGGATAGACCTGATCGACTGATGAAATTATTTTGAGGTGACGCCCCTTTGGCGACTTGGGAAACGACGAGAATGAAATGATGATGATGAAGACGACTGAAAAAGGCAGTCCCTGAGAGAAGAAAACCTCGAGCCCAGCCGGCAATCGAACCCAGGCCCACCGGCATGACAAGCTGGCGAACTGTCCACTCAGCTACGGTGGCTTTATCGAGGAAAGTGTACTTAACAAAATTACAACAGTAATTACATAATTTGCCGAATAATAGATATGCCTATTAGGAGTAGTATGTTTTAAAATTGGTTAGTATTTCGAAGTAGACACATGAAAAAAAATTCTGCATCGCCCTGGTTCCCAGAACGCATGAAGATAGACGTCGACTGTGGATGTTGTATCACAGACACACTCCCTTTGACTATTCAGAGATGTCACAAAATCCGACCAAATACGTAAACAACCATACATGTGCAGCGCCTAAGGCGGTACACGGCTCGTGTTGTTTGTAGTTCAACTACGCCTAGTTCATCGGTATCGGTAGGGGCAGGTATCATGCACAGTGGTCGAACACCGCTGCAAACCTTTGCTAGAGGTTATCACTACAGCATAGCAGTATTGCAGGAAGATTATTCCGGATCATGTCTACCCGTTTCGGGGTACAATAGGACGACAGTGGCCACCCACACAATACCGCTGAGGTCTCAGACACTCTGTAAAGTGAAGATATTGAACGCAAGAATGGCCTGCGCTTTCCCCGAACCTAAACCCTAAAGTGCGTCAATGGGACGCTCTTGGTACACGTGTTTGACAACTATCGCCCTCTCGCCGACAGGTTCAAGGACTGCAGACCGTCTTGAGGGAGGAGTGGGCTATATGTCCAAAGAACTCCTCAACGGTTTGGAAGTTAGCATGAATAACAAGTGCAAAATGTGCATTAGTGCCCGAGGGAGGCATATTCCTTACTGAGAGTCCGATGTCGACCTTTATGTTCGGAGCCTCCTCTCCGTCAAACATGAGCGTTATTTGTTATTGTGTTCCTGCTTCCCCATGTGGTGAAATCTGCACCATTTTTTGTTATAAATGTATAACTCCATCTCTATTATGTATGTATTGCGTTTCATGTGGCCCATAATTCTCTGTAGTTAATTCTGTCAACAACAGCTCTGTTCCTTAGCAACTCAAGTGTCAAGCAGTGTATGCTATCTGTTCGCCACTGTAGTACCCTGCGGACTCAGCTGATAAATTTGCCCCGCTCAAATACAGAAAAGCTATTGTGAACAACAATGACGATTCCTAATTACCAAATCTAAGGAAACGAATACTGCAACTAAAAAATGACAGGTGAGACAGAGGATAATAGCCTATAAAATAATGTCGATGAACCCCTAAGGGCAAATCTATACAGATGGCCCAATGCTCTTTTGGTAAGGTAGCATTTTCTGATCTATAGTGTTAAAACATCCTGTGAACTAACCTGCTCATAAAGGTTTTGCATCATATTATGTATCTGCCACCGTTTTTGAGCTTAGATTCATGGGAACATGGAATCAAATAATAAGACTTCCGAAAGTAAAATAGTAAATATACGAGGATAGTCATAAGGTTTTAATCATCACCTCATGAAAATAAAGTTACACTACCGAATTTCTTTTTGCATATACAGCCGTGGTACGCACTGAAATACCAGCGCCACGGTATGGTGGCACAAATGTAGAGGAGTGAAAATACATTGACGCAGCCCATTGATAAATGGGAGTATTGTGTGGTAATTCGTTTTTAGCAGCAGTGGAAATGTTACAGAGACGGTTAAAGGAGTCATACGGATTGGTCTGACACTGTTCCAACATTTCGACTGCTGGTAAAAAGAATTACTGCACGACACTCCACATTATCAATGAGCTGCGCCATTTAGGTCCCTCTAGCGACACGCAGCGGTAATGTAGAGTGTAAGATATCTGCATTCACATCTACATCTACATGAATATTCGGCCTGGCAGAGGATTCATCAACACCATTTTGACAATATTTTTCTGCTGTTCGACCTTCTAAGACCGTGCAGGGAAAACAAACACTTGAATCTTTTTAGTAAAACGATCAATTCTCATTATGCAGGTGAGTGTCAACAAAATATTTTCTCAATAACAGGAGAACGATGTAGATTGTAACTTCATGAAAAGATCTCTCAGCGCGGAAAAATGCCCTTGTTTTAATGATTACCACCCCAACTCAAGAATCGTATGCGTAACACTGTCTCCCCTGTTTAGCGACAATATAAGGCGAGCTATCGCCCTTTGAACTTTTTCGATGTCCTCCATCTATCCCATCCGGTAAGGACGCCATAATGCACAGCAGTACTCCAGCGGAGAACGGACACTCTCTTCAGTAGATCTGTTGCGTATTCCAAGCTTCCTACTTTCAGTTGTAATCAAGACTTTAATAAAAATGGAAAAAGTAATGTCAATCAGAACACTGGAAGGAGTTGTGGTCTAAATAACAATAGATTTATTCATTCTTAAAATCACAAGACAAAAAAATTGGTTACAGAATCGTCGCACAAGCATTATTATTTGACAAAAGCTTTCATTAATACGCGGTCTATGGTGAACAAAGTGATCAGCTGAATACCATAACACAACACAAACCAGAACTAAACACTTTACGTGACTTCATGCATGCGAATCCGTGATACGGCGACAATAACTACGCTACAATCAGGCATGTTTACTATCCCACAAAGCAAAATATGGTTCCAAAGAACAGGGCGCTGAGAAAATGGAGCCCTACGCCGTAGCAGCGAATACTTTACCCTCATGCTGGTCAGGGTGGCACACCACGATGCGCTCGGCGACTGGAGTCACTGACGGCAGCAATCTGTTGTTAATGACGCTTGCCCGAAAAATGCAAATGCGTGGTGTCGTGTTTGGCTAATTCGGAACGCAGGTATTTCCCTGTGAGCCTGTGAAACCACGGTGGATTCCAGTGTGCAGGTGGACCCATTTGCTGGTCTGCCAAACCAATTTGACTCTATGCCACGACTATGTGTCACGAAATATATCTAATGTTTAGACGGCCGACTCAATACAAATAAGTACACCCGCGCATCACTTATTGTGTGTGCGATGCTAGAAGCAGTACATCTGATGGTTCAAATGGTGACTGGCACAGACCTTAAGTGGCACGCTAGCAAAGGACACAAGTCTCTACACAGAGTACGCGATAGAACTTGCCCCCCTTCTAACAGCCGTGTACCGCAAGTCTCTAGAGGAACGGAGGTTTCCAAATGATTGGAAAAGAGCACAGATAATCCCAGGCTTCAAGAAGGGTCGTCGAGCAGATGCGCAAAACTATAGACCTATATCTCTGACGTCGATCTGTTGTAGAAATTTAGAACATGTTTTTTGCTCGAGTATCATGTCGTTTTTGGAAACCCAGAATCTACTATGTAGGAATCAACATGGATTCCGGAAACAGCGATCGTGTGAGACCCAACTCGCTTTATTTGTTCATGAGACCCAGAAAATATTAGATACAGGCTCCCAGGTAGATGCTATTTTTCTTGACTTCCGGAAGGCGTTCGATACAGTTCCGCACTGTCGCCTGGTAAACAAAGTAAGAGCTTACGGAATATCAGACCAGCTCTGTGGCTGGATTGAAGAGTTTTTGGCAAACAGAACACAGCATGTTGTTATCAATGGAGAGATGTCTACAGACGTTAAAGTAACCTCTGCCGTGCCACAGGGGAGTGTTATGGGACCATTGCTTTTCACAATATATATAAATGACCTAGTAGGTAGTGTCGGAAGTTCCATGCGGCTTTTCGCGGATGATGCTGTAGTATACAGAGAAGTTGCAGCATTAGAAAATTGTAGCGAAATGCAGGAAGATCTGCAGCGGATAGGCACTTGGTGCAGGGAGCGGCAACTGACCCTTAACATAGACAAATGTAATGTATTGCGAATACATAGAAAGAAGGATCCTTTATTGTATGATTATATGATAGCGGAACAAACACTGGTAGCAGTTACTTCTGTAAATTATCTGGGAGTATGCGTGCGGAACGATTTGAAGTGGAATGATCATATAAAATTAATTGTTGGTAAGGCGGGTACCAGGTTGAGATTCATTGGGAGAGTGCTTAGAAAATGTAGTCCATCAACAAAGGAGGTGGCTTACAAAACACTCGTTCGACCTATACTTGAGTATTGCTCATCAGTGTGGGATCCGTACCAGATCGGTTTGACGGAAGAGATAGAGAAGATCCAAAGAAGAGCGGCGCGTTTCGTCACAGGGTTATTTGGTAACCGTGATAGCGTTACGGAGATGTTTAATAAACTCAAGTGGCAGACTCTGCAAGAGAGGCGCTCTGCATCGCGGTGTAGCTTGCTCGCCAGGTTTCGAGAGGGTGCGTTTCTGGATGAGGTATCGAATATATTGCTTCCCCCTACTTATACCTCCCGAGGAGATCACGAATGTAAAATTAGAGAGATTAGAGCGCGCACGGAGGCTTCCAGACAGTCGTTCTTCCCGCGAACCATACGCGACTGGAACAGGAAAGGGAGGTAATGACAGTGGCACGTAAAGTGCCCTCCGCCACACACCGTTGGGTGGCTTGCGGAGTATAAATGTAGATGTAGATGTTTAGGTAAAGACCTGCAGTTCTTTACCAGCAAAGTGCCAGTACAAGTGTCCTCTTCTCTTCCTCTCAGCTTTCCTCACCAGCTCGGTGGCATAGCAAATTTACATCTAAGACTACTCCAACTTCAGTACAAGCCAATCACGAGCTGGAGTGCGGCATTCGAAGCTGGTAGAGCCCCTTGCTCTGCATACACAGATTTGACCAATCAGCGACTTTAAAAATTAATTGGGATAAAAGAAAAAAAGGTTCCGCTTTGCAGCATCTTTCCCACGTGTTTACGCCAAGTCTTTTGTTAAAAGCATGACCTGGATGGAATCACAGCCCTCCATAAAAAGATCGTTACCTCCCCTGTTGCTTCCATTTTGAACTTTACAAAGAACGGCCATAAACTCACTAAAAGCCTCGTGCCTTTACGAATATATTTTGAACATTTGTCTGGACGTCTGGGCACCACTGAACTGTCCCACAGAAATTCGCAAGAAAACACGCAGTCGTCTAATCAGCTTCCTCTCTAACAATGGCCCTTCCTCTGCTTTATTGCCAGTCATCAATGCTCTGCCCATAGCAGCTATGACTCCTCAGTAGCAGTCAGCCTATCTGGACGCAGCCACCAATCTATTGGTGGCATCCACCGTGTCTGCACAATGAGACTGAGGGACAGGACAGTCTGCAAATGTTTTCACCCAGGTTCCACCGAAATAACCCTCCTCTCGGCCCTCGGCAGTTGTTTAAATCGGCACCCTCCTCCTTTGAATGCATGTAAAGCTTACCACTATTCCTCCACAAGAGCACACAAGCAAGATTGTTAACTACTGCCAACCATTTCATCATATGGATGAAGTCAGATCGTATCTAGGTATAGCAACCAAGTATTAAAGATCAACTTCACTAAGGACGTTACGCAGCACAACACCGTATCAGAAGTGAGAGTGCCCTGCAATCTCTCACAACCTCCCCTTTTCTCTCAGATTTATTCTTGAGGAGTGTCACATCTTAAAATGGTTACCATGGCATGAAACAGAATAAATTGTCACATTTTAGTTAGGTCATTATCAAAGAAATAAAGACGAATCAATCTTCTTTCACTGTAAAACGTTATACCCTGTCTTTACCTCATTCAACCAGGGGTGATACATACTCTCTGCTGCATGCGTAAAAAATTAAAGTGAGAAATAAAAATATGATGAGCATACCATTGGGTCATATTGTCGTACACCCAGACTTTAATGACAACTACTAAACGTTTACAGGGTCATGCAGACATTTATCTACTCATTCACCTAAAATTGGCCCTAGAGAAGGTTATTTCCCTGACCAGAGTATAAATGTGTTCTCTTGAGGATTCTCTGCCCCACGGAAAATTGCTAGCCCTGCTCACTTATACACAAGGCTGCATCCATTCCTTAACAGAACATCGATCACAAACGTTCTCACATTCACCCAATATAAAAGATTTCTAGTGTTCATGTGGTGTGTGCCATCCGTTCAGCTTATTTATTTAGAATTGTCAGTCTGTTCCTTTAGTACCAAGAAATGAGTGTCAACACAACAAAATAACATACACTCCTGGAAATGGAAAAAAGAACACATTGACACCGGTGTGTCAGACCCACCATACTTGCTCCGGACACTGCGAGAGGGCTGTACAAGCAATGATCACACGCACGGCACAGCGGACACACCAGGAACCGCGGTGTTGGCCGTCGAATGGCGCTAGCTGCGCAGCATTTGTGCACCGCCGCCGTCAGTGTCAGCCAGTTTGCCGTGGCATACGGAGCTCCATCGCAGTCTTTAACACTGGTAGCATGCCGCGACAGCGTGGACGTGAACCGTATGTGCAGTTGACGGACTTTGAGCGAGGGCGTATAGTGGGCATGCGGGAGGCCGGGTGGACGTACCGCCGAATTGCTCAACACGTGGGGCGTGAGGTCTCCACAGTACATCGATGTTGTCGCCAGTGGTCGGCGGAAGGTGCACGTGCCCGTCGACGTGGGACCGGACCGCAGCGACGCACGGATGCACGCCAAGACCGTAGGATCCTACGCAGTGCCGTAGGGGACCGCACCGCCACTCCCCAGCAAATTAGGGACACTGTTGCTCCTGGGGTATCGGCGAGGACCATTCGCAACCGTCTCCATGAAGCTGGGCTACGGTCCCGCACACCGTTAGGCCGTCTTCCGCTCACGCCCCAACATCGTGCAGCCCGCCTCCAGTGGTGTCGCGACAGGCGTGAATGGAGGGACGAATGGAGACGTGTCGTCTTCAGCGATGAGAGTCGCTTCTGCCTTGGTGCCAATGATGGTCGTATGCGTGTTTGGCGCCGTGCAGGTGAGCGCCACAATCAGGACTGCATACGACCGAGGCACACAGGGCCAACACCTGGCATCATGGTGTGGGGAGCGATCTCCTACACTGGCCGTACACCACTGGTGATCGTCGAGGGGACACTGAATAGTGCACGGTACATCCAAACCGTCATCGAACCCATCGTTCTACCATTCCTAGACCGGCAAGGGAACTTGCTGTTCCAACAGGGCAATGCACGTCCGCATGTATCCCGTGCCACCCAACGTGCTCTAGAAGGTGTAAGTCAACTACCCTGGCCAGCAAGATATCCGGATCTGTCCCCCATTGAGCATGTTTGGGACTGGATGAAGCGTCGTCTCACGCGGTTTGCACGTCCAGCACGAACGCTGGTCCAACTGAGGCGCCAGGTGGAAATGGCATGGCAAACCGTTCCACAGGACTACATCCAGCATCTCTACGATCGTCTCCATGGGAGAATAGCAGCCTGCATTGCTGCGAAAGGTGGATATACACTGTACTAGTGCCGACATTGTGCATGCTCTGTTGCCTGTGTCTATGTGCCTGTGGTTCTGTCAGTGTGATCATGTGATGTATCTGACCCCAGGAATGTGTCAATAAAGTTTCCCCTTCCTGGGACAATGAATTCACGGTGTTCTTATTTCAATTTCCAGGAGTGTATAAGTGACAAAAGAAAGTGAATCTTAACACAGAACGAAAAATAATACATTTGTTCATTAACAGAAAATAAAACTTATAAGAAAACACAGAAAATACATGGAATCTCGTAAAAGTGTCAGCAAGGCCTATATAAAACAAAGTAATTGAAAACAAGAAATACCTCCGACAGCTCCCAACTCAAAGGTTTACATGTAGTCCAATTTTTAAATTTACAATTGTCACACGAATAAACACAGCACTACACATGTCATGTAACATGTTAGATGTGGCAGTTATGCGAGATGAATTGGCCAAGATGGGTTACTCCATTTTCTCCGCATGTTCAGCACAGGCAGCACTGTTGGTGTCGCAGGACCTTGTCTGCGACAGCAATCAGTGGCGTTTCGATTACTGACCGCCTTGGAATTACGTGGTTGTCGGTAATGCACTGCCGTTTGTTGAAGACATTCATGGGATGACCCGGTCAGCATATGGACACAGGTTTAAGGTGAATCACCTCCCGCCGTCACCGTCTCCAGACACATAAGAATCTCCATTCAGCACTCTACAGCACACCCCTGTGGCACGCACTCGCCTTTTTATTTAGCGCAGGTCCCCCGGGCTCTTGGAAGTCGGAAGCAGCTGCGAAAATGCTCGTGTGCTGCCAGGGCACCAGCCCTTTGTTGACAGCTCATGGCGCGAAGAGGCTCGTCTGCACCTCCCCCCCATTCATGTAGTCCAATGACGTCATGTCGACCAGCTGTCGCTATGTGGGTCACCGCTGCCTGCTGCGCCACCCCCGGCTCACAGGGCTGGCGGACGACCTTAACTGCTGCTTCAGTTCTTGGCACACTGACTGCTCAACTGCTATGGCTGCCCCCGTGAACGACCTCTCCAACTGCCTGATACGTCGCCATATGCTCTGCTCCCGTAGTCTGCACAATGCTTACATGGGGACTTACGGCTGTGGTTTCACAAATATGTTTAGAGCAGTAATTATATAGAATTATAACGAAATTGTAAAGACGTGCTTTACATGATTACTCCAAGATTTAAAATAATGGGTTAAAGAGCTCTTTTAACAAAAATAAAATCTTATTCTATTCTACAAGCATTCATTGATTTTATTACACTAATAATTTTAAATGATTCATTTTCTGTGTCTAAATCCTTAGGATCTTGACTAGTGGTCAGGTGTTATAATGTATGATAGTGTGGTGTTGATTTCCCACAACCTTTCATGCAACTCAAACTTCTAAGCCAGCGTAGACTACATACTCACTTCAGTCACTCTCACACCATCTAGGTCTACTACATATTCATACAATTCAACTACCACTAAAAAAAAAAAGATATACGAACTACTGAAGATACTAGACTTCCCATTAGTTTTTGTCGTTATGGTGGCATTAACGCTGGTGTGAGGCGTGACTCTCCATGAGTGCCGACGTCATCAGTGTGCTCTTTCTCCTATGTGGCAATATAACTGCTCTGCAAAATTCACTTTTTGCTGAAACTGGCACAAAATTTTCTCAGATTGGTGTACAAATTTTCCACTACAGCTCCTGAAACGAACATAAAAAGCCAGAAGGTATTATCTACATTTGACTGCAAAGCTACATTTCTTCCATTCTTCTCTTTCTCACAAACCGGTGGTGTGCCACGCTCACTCTGCAAAAACATACCAAAGTGACTCGCACATTCCGTGTTCACGACACAAAGTACAAGCATAGCCCAAGATCTTCCACTCAGGTGCTCGCGAATTGCTCACGAAAGCACACATGAATATTGTGGCAAAATAGTGCGGAAAACCACACGCGAAAACCGCAAGCGAATAACCACAGTGAACAACAATCGCGTAAGACGCGATAGCTCATCTGTGTAACCAGACTCGAATAAAATATCCCAATTGTGAGAAACATCGCACCAAAAGCGACGCCCATAAAAAAAAACGCCCCACAAATACATCGCGCCACTGGCGATGGTAGTAATCAGTCCAGAGCGAAGACGCTTTGCACTGGGAAATGGTTACAAACCACGGAGAAACACACTAGAAAGTTAACACGCCTCGCGCGTGGACAATACACGACCATCCTGCAAAATACCTCCATGAGCCTCCCAAACTAATCTCAACGACGCCCCTCTCACACACTATACTACGAATTATACATCGGATCGTACAAGGGCGTTTACTGCGATGCATACACAATAAACGGAATAAATTTGATCGTAGCTGAATTCCAAGATGTTACGAGAAGAATTCCGTCCCTAATGCTCGTGCTCTAGTTTTGGACACGAAGACATAAAATTCTATCGCTGTTGTGACACCTGATTCTGTCAATCCGTGCAAACTGCAAAACTGCCATGAGAACATACTGTCTCACGCGAAATAGGACTCAAATAAACAACGAAGTTTCCGCCGTGAAATCGGCACATTTCTACTCTCAACAATTGTAATTAGTCAGCTCCTGTTTGACCAACTGTACGTATATAAACTTGATACAAGTTACAAGGAAATACTTGTACAGTGAAATTCTAACAAAGCCTAACTCTTGCGACTAGCAGTTATGCGAGAAGTTCCTATGCTAATTACCCTGGTAGAATTAAAAAAAGAATCTATAGAAATGATTATTTTTGACACTATTAAGACTAAACAAAACTTAAGCTACTATGCTTGTCTTTGGCTGTCACCAACCATTAAACTATCCGTGGTTGCCAGCAACGTTTCTTCAAGATACTCTTATGCACGCATAATGCCATTGATGAGGCTAGGTCCGAGTTCAGTTGCAGTTGCATTTTATGCCTCGTCTGCCTATTCAAATAGCCATTGACGTTGATTGTCATTTCCTTGCGCTCCTCGTCCTTGGTTCGGTCCCCGAATCTCAACTTGACCTCCATTTCCGTTTCCTCCGTTGTTCATTCGCGCACATCTTCCATTATCATTGAAACCCGAGCCATGGTTTCGCCATCCATTGTTTTGTGGTCCATAACCTTCATTCCTTCTTCAATTGCAACCTCTGTTACGTAGAACATAACTAGTGTGGTTCCTACTCCAGTCTCTTCGTTGTTCAACTTCGTTGCTCCGGAAATTTCCCGACCGTGAATGGTTTCAGTAAGGCGTTCCATTTCGTACATTTCCATTCCTATTATTGTGTTGGTTATATTGTAGACGCGACGCAAAGCCTGCGACTTATCTGTCAGACTTTCCTCTGTGTTCTCTGATATTCTCTGCTCGGAATGCATACTCTAATTCGTAAAGAGTGTTACGGAAAGTACTGAGCTCCACATTACACCTGCCATCTAATACTTTTTGATATGCTGTCGGAAGTTTAGTGTAAAGTGACGTATGATTTCACCGGTAGAGCATGGTACGTCAAGATACTGGTTCTTGTCAATCATTGCGTAAGGGAACCTGACTGGGCTTTTGTAGCCTGAACTCTCGAAATCTTTGCCTACAGTCATCTCGTACTTTATGAGGTCTTGCGTCTCCTTGGACCAATAGATATTTAGGAAGCTGTCCTTGAACTCCTGGTAATTTCTACACGCCACTGATATTCCGCGCATTTTCTCTGCAACTCACCCTTGCAGGTGTCCGCAAATAAAGTCTAATTTGTGTTTTAAAGGCCAATTTGGATTTAAAGAGAGGTCCAATTGTGATATCCAAGTTGCGTGGGTGACTAAAGTTACCCCCATCTCAGAAAATTTCGAATTTTCGGACTTGTCAGAAGTGTTGAAAATCAAATGGCGTTTCGTCGACAACTTCCGTCCCACGGAAAATATCAGTCGGATGTCCTTGTTCGACATACCCTCATTTGTGCTGCCTCCACGACTTCGAGGAAATATGACGTTCATCTCACCATGTCCTCTGCTCGCTGCTAAGGGTATGCAGTTATCCATCTCTCCCGAATTTGTTTCTGATTCTGTTGCTTTCGCGCTTGCTCGCATTTGAAATTTGTGGTCCTCACGCAGTTGATTTATCTGAGCATCGATATTTTTGATGTGCGTCCTCGTCTCGTTATTATCTCGTACGAACTCTGTAATTTTCTCCTCGATTCCTCTTAGTCACTTAATACTTTCCTCTACTCCTTTTAGTCCAGCCTCCATTCCCTTTAGTATATCAAGTTTCTTCTCCATTCCCATTAAAATGCCTCCAGATTGAAGTCCTCTTCCTTTTCCTCAGTATAGTGATCGACCGAACTCATACTTGATTTCTGTGGTGTTGTATCCGCATCATTGCATTCTGATACCGCCTGTCTTCTCTGTCCGGATTTTTGATAATCACCTCTGCTTCGATATGTTGTGGTACGCTCACATCTTCTTTCACACACGACCCGACACTTTCTGCCCCCTCAACAAAAGCCATATCGCTTTCGTCTCCCTGATTTCCTTGTTGCTAATACCGTTCAACAGCAACGTCTCCCTACGTTCAAAATGTGCTTCTTCCGTTTCATTGTGCTCTTCCTCAATGACGTACACTTTATTTTTCCGCTCCCAGTCTACTTGTCACCGTGCCCTACTTCTCACTATCATTCAAATTCTCTCACCACGAAAACTTTAATTATCCATGCAACTCGCGGACAACCGTATTATCTAACTCACAAGATCTATGCAGTACAATACAATGATGTCCAAAAAAAAAAAAAAAAGAAAAATTAGGTAAGCAGTTTGCAGTCCGAGACTACGACAATGGTACACTACATTCAGAATAAAAAACAACCAAATACAAAACAAATACGATAGTAAACACCACAAAAATAACACGACAACCCGTTAGCAACGATGGGAAAACGGTCGACAAGTGACACAGAAGTCACTGACACAAATAAACTGTAACTAACCTGTTTCTACAGGTTATTACGTTAAGATTAGGGTCGCCACCGACTCTAACCATACAACCAATCAAAGGTTTGGCAGTGTCGGAAAATAAATTAATTTGATCACAAACCAAAAATTCATAAAAATGCATTTGTCGTGATATCGCTTATAGGGGTGCGATGTAATTAATAGTATTTCCCGTGCACTGTTCATGAGAATCAACCATTTAAAATAAAATAGCAAATGCATGAAAACTGTGCATAAGATCAACTCCCTGCAACACACCTGAAAATAAGACTTAATCTAAAGCATTTGTTTTAAAATAAAAGGGGAAACTAATCATTGGACCTGTGCATAATGAAACACATTGAATGTGCTAATGGGAAAGCTATGAGGTGAGTGGCTTAGGTGCAAAAACGTAACCTCGGAGTACAAGAAAAAATTGTGTATAAAATCGTTTATTCCTAAGATATGGACGTGAGGCATGTACTCAATTCCTGATAACATTAATTCCTAAAACATTAAAGAAAAGCATCGATACATTCACCATTATAATATACGCCTAAAATCACTGGTGTGAATCATTCATACAACTGCTGTTGCCTGATAACTGATCGCAATAAATCGTGAAACGAGGACACCCGCGTTCCCACGTGGTTTGTGGAGACGCAATTTCTAGTATAGTGGCCTAGTTGCAACAATATCACATCACGCAATCATGAACAGTTAACATTCTTTAAAACAAACATGAGATCGGTTGGTTAGTGATGACGATATCCGAACAAACTTTATTCAATTCTTAACATCATCAAGACAATAATTGGCTAAATTCACACAAACATTTTTATTTGACAAACGCTGTCACTAATATGCAGTCTATGGTGAACAAAGTGATCACACAACAGTAACCACAACTATTCGCTTTACCTCACTTCATACATGTGAATCTGTGGTATGGCCCAAAAATACGCTACAATCAGGCATTTATACTGTACTATTCCATAAAGAAAAATATTGTTCCAAAGAACAGGGTACTGAGAGAATGGGGCACTATGTAGTAGCAGCGAATTCTTTACCCTCATGCTGGTCAGGGTGGCACACCACGATGCGCTCTGAGACTGGAGTCATGGATGGCAGCATTCTGTTATTAATGGCGCTTGCCCGAAAAATGCAAGACGCGCTCTCGTGGTCGGCTAATTCAGAATGCAGGTACTTCCCTATGAGCCTCTGTAACACCGATGGATTCCAGTGTGCAGGAAAATTGGTAACTTAATAATGAGACTCTGTGCAGATGAAAAACTTATATTACAATTCTATTTTGGTCGACTGTTATGTTGTCAATTCAGAACTGTTTGCATCGTCCATTTTCATCCAATATTTCATTCCAGTTAACCTCTTGTACCTTATTTTCTTAAACTGTAATTGGTTTTTTTCACGGTTGTGAAGGAAAAGTGTGTGGTGAAGTTAAATGTTCCACTTTCTGTTGGCAGCCGCGAGCGCCGATTAGGGCAGCAATTCCCCTCAGACGTCTCCATTCGCCGCAAAGACCAATCTCGTCATTTGGATTTTTGTTCATCATTTTCAGCAACTGTTTTTGAAGAATAACGATGTGAGGAAGTAGCTCACAAGCCGGGTTAAAAATTATCTTTTAGTGCAACTGATACGCTGTTTCTTCACATCGGATATCTTGTTACTCCAATCATCTTTTGTGCCGTATATATCGACGAGTTGTCGAAACATCGTCGTTTGTCGAGCGTCGCCTGGCAGCATTGCCTTTAGTTTTTTGAACCTGAGCTGTTGACAGCACTTAGCCCGCTTTTGAAAGGATTCTTAATTTCACGTTCTGTACGGGGGTGAAAATCGTCTTTAAAAGTTACAATTGGTAGTATCTACGCTGACAAATTTTGGGACTGCTGCAATTTGAGGAAGGTCCCGGTGGCTCAGTGGCAGCTGAGCCGCAGGGTCGCACGCGCGGTGCGTTGCCTGCCCCGCCGCCGCCGTGCTGGCCGACAAATCACGGGACTTATCTGCCGGAGGAAGGGAGGGGGGGGGGGGGGGGGGGCGTGGCGGGGGGTGCACAGCAAAACACGGCAGCCTCCTGTGGGTTATGGGACGCACAGTAATTTGTAGAGCCTGTGGCGCCCCCATGCGCTCAGCAGATAAACTGGCCAGGTAACGGCCACGCCCCGCTGCCTAGCAACATGGTGCGCTCGCTTGCCACAACGGCGTTACGCCCTGCAAGGGAGAGCCTCGAGGCGGGTCACCAGTCAATGTGCCGCTTTATGTAATTCGTGTTACTTCCTGTACTGTACTGGAGTTCTCACTGGATCCTCACTGTAGATTTCGGTCTCTTATCGCGCAGACAGCTGCCCTTCACGTTCTAGTCCAGAACAATTAAATGACGCAGGAATTATATTCTTGGCCATTGAACTTACGACTCCAGAAAGGATTGTGCGTAACTAAATTTTACTTGTTGTGTGTAAACAATACATGCCGAAAAATGCTCCTGTCCGAGCACAAAACACATGAATAGATTCTATTTAAAAGACTCTGACTGAAACGAGGGGTCCAGCTACCTCAATCTACCTTCCTCATCACCTTTAAAAATTTTCCCAAGAATTTTAGCATGCGAACATTTTCGTGGTTTTTTAACTTTAAATTCACCTTAAACTCCCACAAGTTCCCTTAACTGTAACTCAGTCACACCCGCTAGTCCAGCGCTGTAAGTCGCTCATACCCATGCACTCCCACTCGCCCTTTCTCACTCACTCACTCAGTCCAACTCAATGTCATTACCTCTTTGAGTCTCTCTGTCATTGTCTCCTGTGTCACGGCCACAGTCCCCTTCGTTCTGTCTCACTACTACAGTCTCCTCTCACTGTCATTGTGTCCTTCTTGCTCTCTCTTACTCCTCTTACGTCGCTTGCTTCAATTAATTATAAATATATACCTGAATGATGCTAAATGTCATTATCTTTACATAAAGCAAAGCATTATCTTCTCAGTAACCTTCAGATCGTTAGCTACACCTCTACCCAGATATAAATAGTGAATCTACTCATGGAACGTTTGTTGTCTATGCCTGCAGTTACTTTCAGAACTTACATTAATAATGAAATTAATTAATTAAATAAGATTGAACCTTAAATTGTTGGTGTACCCATGTACCACCACTACGAAATAAAAACAGTGAATAGTTGAGGGAGTATGAATGAGAACAGCGGTGTATTTAAGTTTACAATATAATGACAAGTTTTACTGATCCTTTTAAAACCACAACAAGCTGATAAATCATACAAAAGATGATAAACACAAATCAGTAAAGGAATCGTGTTTGACTGGCAGTCATGCATTGGGGTGAAAGCTATGCAAATTCTCCCCTAAAGTAATCCCTTTTACAACACAATCGGACTTTGTTTACATGAATCCAATGTGAGGCCCAACTCTATTCAAATGGAAATAGCTACAGTCAATCATACCATAAACTATGGTTCACCTGAGATCAAGGAGCTGTGAATATCGTTTAACAACCCGACGCTGATGCAGAAGTACCTTATCCTCCCACTTTGATTGAGGCAGCAGCAGAAAATGGTGCACTGTTGATGAGGAGCGGTGCGCTGCAGTAGCTGTAATGATCTGACGCGTCACGAAAATTTGCAAACTACGCGGTCTGGCTTTCTAGTTATCAGAGCGTGGGAAACTTCCTTATCAGAGCCCTCAAATACCAGCAGATTCCAGTGTGAGGTGCACCCATTCGCTGGCCAGACGACTCCAATTTAACTCACAGGCACGATGGACTGCGCTTGCTGGAACTGTCAAACGTCTGACGGCCGACTCAGGATGAATAAGTTCACCTTCGTGACACACGATATACCTGGAATGATATGCAGTTCTACTGTCAGTACAGGTGGAAGCTGCTACTGGCTATTAGTCCATTACAAGAAACAGACCACAACTCTCACCCACTGGAGAAAGACCTGACGTTCTCCACCAGCCAGCCGATGTGGCCGAGAGGTTCTAGGCGCTACAGTCTGGAACCGCGCGACCGCTACGGTCGCAGGTTAGAATCCTGCCTCGGGCATGGATGTGTATGATGTCCTTAGATTAGTTAGGTTTAAGTAGTTCTGAGTTCTAGGGGACTGATGAGCTCAGATGTTAAGTCCCACAGTGCTCAGAGCCATTTTCGTTCTCCACCAGGGGACTACCAGAAGATGACGAAAACAAAGATCACCACCAGTTTCCTCGAAACCTTGGTACGGAAGCCGAATTAGCAAAAACGAAACCGCGCCCACATTGTACAAACCAAGTGCACTATCCTCTACCCATTGAATCTCCCCTCTTCACTGTTATGTTGGCCTGGTAATCAATCCAAACACAGCACCGGGTTCACACACTAGGGAGCATGCCTCCATTCTGCGTATCCTGAGAGGAACCAATCAGCTACACGAAATCTCTCGTGTCTGAAAAAAGGAGACCTTAGGCTATGGAGGCGTCATACTCATGGTAAGCATGGCCATGTTTCCGCAGTCCCTCATTTATGGGGAGATCTAATCTTTCCAGACCAAACATTTCCAATTTCTAAAAGAAGGCTGTTAATCTTCCCAGACAGTTGTCACTGTGAAATACATATGTTTTTGCTGCTCGCTAAGAGATCAAATGGTTCAAATGGCTCTGAGCACTATGAGACTTAACATCTGAGGTCATCAGTCCCCTAGAACTTGAATTACTTAAACCTAACTAACGTAAGGACATCACACACATCCATGCCCAAGGCAGGATTCGAACCTGCGACCGTAGCGGTCGCGCGGTTCCAGACTGTAGCGCCTAGAACCGCTCGGCCACCACGGCCGGCAACTAAGAGATCAGAGACGTTACTGTCTTGCCTTCACTAAACATATGCAACTGCCGGTCTCTCTTTATAGTCCCAGTTTGAGAATACACAAAGTTTTATGATCTTCCCAGCATTTGCACAAAGCTCAGTTTACAGCAGCATCTATTAAATGTCTTTCTCACCCATTTCCCGTCAACTGGCTGCCTTCACACAGACTGCCACCTGGCCCAGGTAAAATGTTTTGTGAACCAGCTTTCCCCTGTCCGACCGACCATAAGAGGAAGGAGGAGACTACTTTGGCCAGAAGTCCCTCTACTGCTTCTTGGAATTACTCACACAGCCTGGTCACTACACTCAGAATTGCCACGCATACAAAATGTAGTATAGGGGAACACTAATATCGGGAGCTACAACATAAATATTAATCTGACTGACAATGTGAGAGAGTGGTATCCCATTACTCACTATCTCATTTTGTCCTTCCTAGTGCTGCTGCCTCTTCTCACTGTCACTCTTTTCCTAGTCTGTTCTGTCATTGTCATCTGTATGCCACCGTCGCTGTGTCCCTCTTTTTCTATCACAGTCTCATTGTCTCCTTCACTTTTTCTGTAACACAACCAGTGCCTGTTATCTTCCAGTATTTATTACATTTCCGTCTCTTTGCCCCTAACACTGTCTTCTTCTTTCTCAGCATAAAAAAGCGCGAATATGTTTCCATGCCAAAACTTTTGGGAAAGTTTCTAAAGTTGCTGAGGAAGGTAGAACGAGACGTCAGGTACCCCACTTTTCAGTAAGTCTTTTCAATAGCAGGAAAAGATTTGCACAGTAGGAGCATTTTTCGGCTGGTTTCCTTCTTTCCCCTGCTGCAGTAGAAAATGTATTTCATATGAAACGAACTGTATTGGTCCTTACAATGTAGTTAATTTACTTATGTGAAATTGAAATAACGCCAACTAACGTCAGCCCTCAGACCTGATTTGAAGCGTATCAAAATTTTGCTTGCGCTTCAGTACTACAACATAAGGTACCCAGATGATAACAGAGACACTTTATAGTATACTTATCGGTGCTATGTCACTTAATAAACTACGATTTCACCACACCTTGGATTTTGCGTGCGTATTTTACGTGTACATTGAGGGTAAATTAGAGCCTCTGCATCTCAGAAATGGATAAAGATACGAAGAAAAGTTTCGAGGTTATTCAAGATTGGAATCTTAGGAATACATGGTAAAAATTACAGCCATTTCCTGTGCATAGCCGTCTCGGAAGCAGCGGCTAGGCTTTGGAATCAAAAAAGTAAGGTTTTGCGGTGCTTCTCGACAACGGATAAAGATTTGTTTTAAAACGGGAGTGATGGCTCTTCTAGAAAATGCTTAGAGATCGTAGTATTAAATTGTGAGCAGTTTTCTGGGGTTAAATATTATTTATAGTTTGCCTCATACCGGATGCTACGTTAAGAAGCAGGGTAACGTTGAACCTCTGTATCTTGAAAACGGAAAATGATAACAAGAATATTTTCAGAGTTGTTCGAGATCTGGATCTTAGGAATATATCGTAAAAATTTCAGCCATTTATGGTAACTAGCCATCTTTCAATCCTCTTCTGGGTGTTGGTCCGCTGTTGACGCCAAAAATTAGAACAAAAAGAAAAACATTTTTGTAGGGTTATCCGAGGAACCACCCATGAAGTAATTACGCCTCCGCAAATCCCAACTAGCCCACCGTACCCGCATAAAAAGCAAAATGAACCAACCGATTTGCTACATATACCTAAGCTGGGGGACGTATGTAATATTCATACTTCGACCCTGTACTGTAGGATGGTGAGCCGGCTGGTGTGGCCGAGCGTTTCTAGGCGCTTCAGTCTGGAACCACTCGACCGCTACGGTCGCAGGTTCCAGTCCTGCCTCGGGCATGGATGTGTGTGATGACCTTAGGTTAGTTAGGTTTAAGTAGTTCTAAGCCTAGGGGACTGATGACCTCAGATGTTAGACTGCTACGGTCGCAGGTTCGAATCCTGCTTCGGGCATGGATGTGTGTGATGTCCTTAGGTTAGTTAGGTTTAAGTAGTTCTAAGTTCTAGGGGACTGATGACCACAGATGTTAAGTCCCATCGTGCTCAGAGCCATTTTTTGAACCTCAGATGTTAAGTCCTATAGTGCTCAGAGCCATGTTTTTGTAGGATGGTGACACCAACAAGATCCGACGTAGGGGTTACAAATGATCCCTAGCCGAAGCGTTATCCCAAACACTTGAACCTGCTTTTTAATCATCAGCAGAACCCGAGATACGAACACCAGAAAACCCAGTTTCTATGCTCGGTGATTTGGAACATATTAAGTACGCATGCTACTGCATGCATACCGATAGCAACTGGTGACTGGTATGGGCCAGTTGTCCATCTTCAGATATACTACAAAAAAATTAAATTAAAATTGGTCGAAATTACGAATACTTTAAGATTTATGTATAGAAAGCTTCAAAGTATTTAAGAAATTAGTTACAGTAGGGCAGTTAAGCATTATACCATTTGTTACAGTCACAGAGTGACCTGTCGAACATAGACCTGAAAGTTCACTGTTATAACCAGCGATACAGTACCTGCTACGCATATGTAAATTTTTCTTTAAAGAAACCTAACAGGTGCGACACATAAAACGCTGAAGGACGCCCTAGAATTTTAGAGAGAGGATTGATGAAGTTCATGCTCTAAATATAGCATGAAATACTAGTGTGGAATTTATTAGCAACAAAATATTTTAAAATAACTTTATAAAATTCTGAAAAAATGTAAAAGAAATTTTATAATGATTCTAACTGTTGCAAAATTTTGGCTCTCAAAAGTGCCCACTGTGGGCTAATAGAATACATAAAAGATGTTCCTTAATGTAACATATGCAACACAGATGAGGAGATTATTATTATAAAAAGCTTTAAAGCATTCCAAAAATATTTTCCTCTTCTTCCATTTGCCGATTGTAGAGCGCTCTATGGACTGAAATAATCCCTTTTCTTCCTGCTATACGAGGGGCAGTCAATAAATAATGCAACAAATATTTTTTCTTGCTCAGTTTCTGTTCAAAAATTCATAATTTGTCGTGGGACATAGTGAAATATTCCTGCTTTAGCCCCTATAGTTTCGAAAAAGTCCAGTAGATAGCGGCGCTATACGTAGACTTCAAAATGACGTCTGTAACGTAACTGGGTTCCAAGCAGAGAGCTGTCATTGAAATTCTTTTGGCGAAATTCCAGAGCATTGCAGACACTCATAGGTGTTTGGATAATGTCTACAATGACCTAGCAGTGAACAAAAGCACGGTGAGTCGTTGTGAGACGCCTGTGTCATAAGCACAATCTCTCGCTTAGCACCGGTCTCATAAAGCTGTGACTGTTGCAGTGTTGTAATGTGCGACCATTGTCACTCGAGATAATCGACAGATCATAATCAAACACCTCGTCGCTCAGCTATACGTCTCTTTTGGTAGTGCTGACACATTCGTCCACCAGTTGGAGTACTCAAAGGTGTGTGCCTGCTGGGTAACTGTTCGCCTAACGCAAGACTATAAACATCAACGAAGGAACATTAGTGCGGAACTACTTGCGGCTAGCAGACTGATAACGAAAATATTTTGTTGAGCATCGTCACAGATGAAACACACGTTTATTGCTTCGAACTGAAAACGCAACGGAAATTCACCTGGAGTGGCGACGCAACACCTCTCCTCCGAAAGAAAAGTTCAAATCCGCACTCAGTCTAAGCCAGTAAAATCATGGTGACCGTCTGCTGGGTCTCTGAAGTGATTACTCTGTTTGATGTCGTTCGTCAGGGTCAACGATCAACTCTGAAGTGCACTGTGCTACCCTCAGGAAACTGAAGAAACAACTTCAGCGTGTCCGTCGCCATAAAAATGCAGACGAACATCTACATGAAAACGGAAGGCTTTAAACAAGTCGGTGCACCCGAGAATTTCTCACAGAAGATCACTGAGCTGTTCTTCCTCATCCACGCTACAGCTCGGTTCTGGCACCTTTCAACATCTGTTTGGTCCAATGAAGGATGCACTCCGCGGTAAGCAGTTTGTGGATGATGGGGAGGTTGTTGATGCAGCTAAATATTGGCTCCAACGTTGACCTTCACATTGGTACCAAGCGGACAAACACGACCTCCAAGTAAGGTGAAGTAAGGCCGACGCATTGAACGGAGATTATGTCGAAAAAAAGGTTTTGTAGAGAAAGGAATGGGAATAATGCGGTGTATTGGAATTATGTATAAAACGAACCTATTTTCAGAAAAAAGAATGTTATTACTTATTGAACGCCCCTCGTAGTAGGAGGAATACATGATTAACTAAAGAGTTCAAATTCACTCGGCTGGTCGCTTTGTCCTTATCTCAACATGACTGGTTTCGGATCAGCTGCCCATCTCCAGATCTATTACAAAGGTTTATGTTACAATTGGTTCAAATTACAAATGGTATAAGAGTTATGTTTAGAAAGCTTCAAAAATCCCTAAGAAATTAGTTACAGTACAAGAGTTAAGTAACATACTATTTGTCGCAGCTACATAGCAACGTGTCTAATTTTGAAGCAAAAGCTTACTGTCATATCTAGCCATACACTATCCTGCTTCGGCTACCAAAAAAAAATGTTTAAATAAATATGACTGCTACAGCACCTGCAGAATTGAAAAGCACCCTTTGTCTGTAGAGACTGGACTGGTGTTATTCATAAAAATGTTCCTCAGTATAGTGTAAAACTCTGATGCGGAATTTAATGGCATTAAAATATTTTAAAAGTATTTTGTAAAACACAAAGAAAAAATAAATTTTTCTGTAAGTATTCTAACTGGTGCAAAATCCTCTCCATGGACTGATAGAATACACAAAATATATTTCTTAATGTAACACATGAAACTTAGATGAGGAGATTATTATCAAAAACCTTTAAAACAGCCTTAAAACATTCCAGAAAAATCTTCTCTTCTTTCCATTTGGCGATCATAGAACCAGCAGTTCTCAAAAGAGCCCTCTATGGGCTGAACTTATCTCTTTTCTTTACATATATAAACTGAAGCCGCCTCTACGCGTTCGTCTGTGCGTGGAGAGTAATCTCAGGATGCAGTAGGGATTTTGATCCAGTTTTTATCACTAGATGCATTGAATCACGAGGAAGGTTTTTGTATATAATTTATATATCTTTCCTACATATGGTCTGAATCGTGATGAATGAAAATTATCTTAGGGAAACGATAACACTGGCCCTAGTGAACAGCCACCATAACTCTAGAGGTTAGCATTGTCTTTGGACAGCAGGAAACATCACTACTCTTGCTTCAGGTGTTCTAGATTTAGTACTTTGTGAGCGTATATCCTACGTCGAATTCGTCTTTTTGATAATTCGACCCGTCATGGGCAGCCCTGTTCTCTGTAAATCCTCGACTGGGTGGTAGATAGTTTTAGTTTGACTTTTTGACTTTGGATTGGGTACGCACAGCGTATTTTGGTACCGAAGATTATGTTTTATTTGATAAATTTTTGAATCCTCTACAAGTAGAAAAACTAGTGCACACACATGGTTCCCGGGTTCCTTTCCGTCACAGAGATGACTAAGTTACCACAGTTCTCCTAGCGAACGCTGACACTGAATACACGAATGTTGGTGTGCTCGACTTTCCTCCCAAGGTAGATAATGTTTACCTTAAGGACTTAAAGTATAGTGAGGTTAAAAACATTCACCTTTACGATGGTGCAGCCAGCATATGCTTCCATGTCGCAGAGCGATTCATTCCGTAGAAGTGCACGTGAAACAGAACATACCGTCTCATTTACGAGAGTTGTCCAGAAAGTAAGTTCTGATCGGTCGCGAAATGGAAACCACTGGGAAAATCCGGTACAACTTTGCACAGATGTGTTGGGCAGTGTCTCTAGTATGCTCGTCGATCGTGTCGCGGCGCTCTTTTCAGTTTTGAGTGAGCAGTGAGCACGTAAAGATACGTAGAGAATCGCGTCTCCCGCCAAGTATGAGGGCCTGGTTAGCGATTTCGCCTGTGTCATTGCAGCCCACACAACACAACTGTCGGGCAGTTCCTTCATCATGCCAATTCTCGGCCGCATACTGCAGGGGCAATGAAGATGGTCCTACAGCGTTTCCGATTAGAAGTGTTTGGTCACACACAATACAGTCCGTAATCGGCTCCCCCTGAGTCTCATCTCTGCTCACAAGAACCGCTGGGTATGAAGACAAAATTTTTCCTCAGACAACGATCTGCAGCCCAGAGCAGATAACATGCCGAAAGCACAGGCGGCTGCTTTCTATGACGAGGATATTGGAACGTTGATACAACACTACGACAAATCTCGAAGTTGGAGCGGTGATTATGTAGAGAAATAGGTGGAAGGTGTATCTAACTGTTGCAAATAAAACGTTTCTGGTTTTCACTGTAGTTTCCATTTCGTGAGCGATCGGAACTTACTTTCTGGACAACCCTCGTATATGTGGTCACCGTATACACGTTACGTACAGTGGCCAGGCGGGAACGTCCTTTTTGTGTAACGAAAGTGGTCATTTTCGTACCAATTGACTGTGAAGGGTTTTTGTTTAGCGATCTCCTCTTGAACAGTGGCGTAAGTTAACGATGGTAGACCTCGTCCCCAACGGAATTGAATCAGGGGCTGGCTGTCTTCTGTTAATTACGCTCATTGCAAGGATTTGATATAATTGTCTACTGCACATATGCCCAAATGATCCAAAATAAGAGATGCTGTACGCAGCATGAGGATACTGTTGACGTCGTTCCCATGTCCTGCTCCTCCCCCCCTTCCCCACCACTGAACTTCACCCATCTGCTGATTCTGGTAGTGATGGGTTCAGGATTCTTGAGCCGAGAGTTGAATGGAGGGCTCTGGTCTTCCTTCGATTTCCGCTGGATGGTTCCTCTGCGCCTTTCGAGAGGTCGGTACAATTGGTGTCGATTCCCTTGTCGCCTGTTCCGTTCGACCCGTCTGTTGAGTCACAGCACCCCATAGTTCCCCTGTCTATTACTGCCGACGATGGTTCTATTTCCTTGCACTTAGAGAAGCCGAATTTGGTGGTAGTTTCATATAACTTGTCTCCGGATACCATGCATTGAATGCTCGCTTCTATTTTGACTGGACTAAAGGTGGTAATCCTCCTACATGACGATCAGTGGGCCTGAAGAAGGCGTAATATATCGCCGAAACTGGTAGCCCAATAAAATAAATCTACTCAGACGGCTGAAAGGTGTTCGCGTTAACATTCTGAACTAAACAGTCAAGGTCCCGCAACCGTCTGTGAAAAGATGGACTTGCAGCGTAACATGTCACCCGTAGCGCCCAATTTACCGTCTGATTCTCATTTGACGTGGGTCGGTTTGTTTGGTTTGTTGAGGGAGTAAAGGGACAAAACTAAGGGATCATCTGTCCCCTGGGTCGGTCGCTTTCACTAGGGGTTCCTTCTGTGGGGACAGGTTCCGATTCAGGACCAGCAGTAATTGACTTGGATGCGGTGAACGATTCTGCCACCTCGTCGGCAGCGGAGGATAACATGCCACACTGTCGGCGTAATCAATGAATCTAGCCGGATAGCGCGGTTGTAAAGAAAAACAGGAGCATAAAGGTTCAGCGGGACATGGCACTAGAACCCCCTCCATCAGATTTGTCGACAGATGTGGCGATGGATTGCGACGGTCGAGAGATTGAATAAGTTGTGACTATTTGATGCCATTTTTGCTTGTTCTTATTCTGATCGACGATTCGTTCTTACACCTCTGTCACCCTAAATGTTACTAGAATCGAATAAGATTTACATTTGGTTTCGTTACGTCAGCTTATTTATGATTTCTACGGTGATATTGCACTTTTATAAGTACTTTTATTGCAAAGTTTTACTCTACCTGGTTTTCATACTGTTTTTAATGTGGCTCCTGAATGTGTGACGGGAACTGCCGTTTTCTTTCGTGAGGGTATTCCCATTGTCGATATTGAAATACTTGATTCTGGTAGGAGGATAGGGTGTCGTCATTTTGACCTCACCTCGGTTCTTTTATATAAACCGCTTGGATCGAGTCATTCAGTGGCGCTTTCGACTTTTATGCGCAAGAGTCTTCGTATGTTGTGTTAGATCGCGATTTTAATTGTGTTTTATGTCCTAGCGAACAATCTCCACATTTACCCTCCGCCACACACCATCAGGTGGCTTGCGGAGTATGGATGTAGATGTAGATGAATTTCTGTAGTGAAGTGGTTCATTCGATGCGTATGCGTCGTGTTGGAGCAGAAGCAACCTACCTTGATTAGATAGTTTTATTTATCTAATTGTTTATGTGTTGGGATTGTTTCGGCTGATATTACCCCGTTCCATTTTTGAACACTGTGATGCAGCGGCTACTATAGATCTTGAACGAGAACCTGCGAAAACGTTTCGGGCACAATGGATGCTGAATGCCTCCCTCCTCATGACCCTGTGGAAGCACTTCCTCCGCTTCGCTCTTCGCTGTTGACAAATTTAGCGAAGCTTAAGCTCCGTCATTTCTTAATATCATACTAAGCTGCCCCGACGAGGAACTTTTAGGAAACTTACGAATTCTATTACGCTCCTTTGCGTCAACTTAGCGAACGAGCGGCGAGCAGGAAACGCCCCTCTAAGGATCCAAGACGTTCGCCGAATGAAAGCAAAGCTGCTGCCGCTCAAGCGACATCAGATGGAGGGTTTAGACGTCGCTTGTTGAAGGGAAACTGACACCACTGTATCACTTACTCCGCCATCAGTTGCGAAGTTGTCTCTCCTTCATTACGTCATTCACAGCTGCTGCAGGTCGCCGATGACTGAACAAGGTGATACCGTTCGCGCTCTCTACCAATACTACGCGGAACTATACCCAGTGGATTATTACTGCATATAAGTGATACTTAGGGAGACCTATGTGGGCGTACCACGACCCTCCCAAAAATCACCGGGTTCGGATGCTCTCCCTGAGGAGTTCTATGCCCGCTTTTGGCCCCTCTTGGGTGCGACGTTTACGGTGAAGTTAAACAAGGTTATGCAAGAGAGAACTGTACCTGCCGACTTTTAGATTGGTAAGATATTACTAACACCGAAACAATCTGGCCGTCTTGCTGTGAACTCTTTTCCTCCTCTCACTTCATTTTGACTATTAAACTGTTGTGAGGGCAATCACATGCAGATTATCTTCCCTGCTGCCGAACGTGATTGGGGAGCACCGGAGATACCTTCCTAGCTGCTCGATTTTGACTGTGATAGTGAAGTATAGCGATGCGATTTCAGTTGCTCAGTCACTTCCGTTCACTGTGCCCTTGCTTTTCTGGATTTTAGCAAGGTGTTTGATCGTGTTTCGCATAGTTATTTGACCCGTTTGTTGGAGATTTGTACAGTTTTCGCCAGCCGCAGTGGCAGAGTGGTTCTAGGCACTTCAGTCCGAAACCGCGCGACTGTTACGGTCGCAGGTTCGAATCCTGCCTCGGGCTTGGATGTGTATGATGTCCTTAGGTGAGTTAGGTTTAAGTAGTTCTCAGGGGACTGATGACCTCAGATGTTAAGTCCCATTGTGCTCAGAGCCTTGTACAGTTCTCCCCCTAACATTTCAGGTCAGCGCGGCGAAGACACTTTGTCAATGGTCAGCTGATGCCGCCGATCGCTGTTAGTCGGGATGTACACCAGGACACCTCGCTTTCGACGCCCTTGTTTCTTATCTGTCTGGAACCGCTCTGTTACGAGTAACAACCATTTCTGGTGTGATCAACACGGTTCGGGTGTATGCCGACGATGTGGCGATGCTTCTCCGCCGTAGTGAGGAGTTTCTCTTGTTAAAGGCGCAGTAAGATGATTAAAGTCGAGTGTTTGATATACGATAGGATGGGGGCAAAAGTAAAATTCTCACACTTCCGAGCTTCGGTAATGTTACTGTTTTTTGGAATACTGGTGTAGACTGGCATACGTCATTAGAGCTCATCGTCGATCGTTGCCCTCTTAAAATGATGACACTTAACTGGAAATCTGCAACCGACAAAATAAGGGCGCCGTACAGGAACAGGAACGGCTCCAAGTTTCAGTTCTCCACGAAGTTCGCATTTTGGATAAATATGTGCTGTGTAATGCATTTTACGTTTCCCAATTTTTCCCACTCCCTTCGATGAAGACAAAGAGTTGTGCACTTGTCTGGACCGTTTCTTTGGAAATGCTACATACATTCCTGGAAATTGAAATAAGACCACCGTGAATTCATTGTCCCAGGAAGGGGAAACTTTATTGACACATTCCTGGGGTCAGATACAACACATGATCACACTGACAGAACGACAGGCACATAGACACAAGCAACAGAGCATGCACAATGTCGGCACTAGTACAGTGTATATCCACCTTTCGCAGCAATGCAGGCTGCTATTTTCCCATGGAGACGATCGTAGAGATGCTGGATGTAGTCCTGTGGAACGGCTTGCCATGCCATTTCCACCTGGCGCCTCAGTTGGACCAGCGTTCGTGCTGGACGTGCAGACCGCGTGAGACGACGCTTCATCCAGTCCCAAACATGCTCAATGGGGGACAGATCCGGAGATCTTGCTGGCCAGGGTAGTTGACTTACACCTTCTAGAGCACGTTGGGTGGCACGGGATACATGCGGACGTGCATTGTCCTGTTGGAACAGCAAGTTCCCTTGCCGGTCTAGGAATGGTAGAACGATGGGTTCGATGACGGTTTGGATGTACCGTGCACTATTCAGTGTCCCCTCGACGATCACCAGTGGTGTACGGCCAGTGTAGGAGATCGCTCCCCACACCATGATGCCGGGTGTTGGCCCTGTGTGCCTCGGTCGTATGCAGTCCTGATTGTGGCGCTCAACTGCACGGCGCCAAACACGCATACGACCATCATTGGCACCAAGGCAGAAGCGACTCTCATCGCTGAAGACGACACGCCTCCATTCGTCCCTCCATTCGCGCCTGTCGCGACACCACTGGAGGCGGGCTGCACGATGTTGGGGCGTGAGCGGAAGACGGCCTGACGGTGTGCGGGACCGTAGCCCAGCTTCATGGAGACGGTTGCGAATGGTCCTCGCCGATACCCCAGGAACAACAGTGTCCCTAATTTGCTGGGAAGTGGCGGTGCGGTCCCCTACGGCACTGCGTAGGATCCTACGGTCTTGGCGTGCATCCGTGCGTCGCTGCGGTCCGGTCCCAGGTCGACGGGCACGTGCACCTTCCGCCGACCACTGGCGACAACATCGATGTACTGTGGAGACCTCACGCCCCACGTGTTGAGCAATTCGGCGGTACGTCCACCCGGCCTCCCGCATGCCCACAATACGCCCTCGCTCAAAGTCCGTCAACTGCACATACGGTTCACGTCCACGCTGTCGCGGCATGCTACCAGTGTTAAAGACTGCGATGGAGCTCCGTATGCCACGGCAAACTGGATGACACTGACGGCGGCGGTGCACAAATGCTGCGCAGCTAGCGCCATTCGACGGCCAACACCGCGGTTCCTGGTGTGTCCGCTGTGCCGTGCGTGTGATCATTGCTTGTACAGCCCTCTCGCAGTGTCCGGAGCAAGTATGGTGGGTCTGACACACCGGTGTCAATGTGTTCTTTTTTCCATTTCCAGGAGTGTATTTACTCTGCGCTATGCGATCACGACAAAGCAACGCTTCATAGGGGGATTAGGCCCCTGATATCAAGGTCAAAGATTTTCATGTATACGTTCTACTCACAGTTTTGATTATTACCCAGGAGTCACACACTTTAACAGCTTGGCTGCTTATACTAGGGCGCCGACAGAGACTGACACCTGCTGATGATGCTGGTCGCATTAGTGTTAAACTATGGCATATTAAAGAATGTTACCTTGCTGTGAGCTATTTGGATGATGATGACCTGCAGCAGCCGGTACCTACGACTCAGTCTTTGCCCACTCGCTGGGAGGAGGTGGTCTGTGACAATCCCATAGAACTGTTGTCGCCGAGTATCCCCTGGTAGACAGTATGGAATAATGTTGGTCTCCCGGTTCATTCCATGGCAGTCACCTCTTCTTCGTATGTTGTTGCTGTGGCCTTTAGTCCGAAGACTGATTTGATGCAGTTCTACTTGCTACTCTGTAATGTACAAGACTCCTCATCTTTGTACAACTACTGCAACTTAGTTCGTTCTGAATCTGCTTACCATATTAAAATTTTGGTCTCTTTCTACCATTTTTACCCTCCACCCCCACACTTCCCACCGATAAATTTGTGATCGCTTGATGCCTCAGAATGTGACCTATCAACAGATCCCTTCTTTTGGTCAAGTAGTGCTACAAATTTCTTGTCTCCTAAATTCTGTTCAGTATCTCGTCGTTACTTACGTTATCGACCCACCTACTATTCAACATTCCTCCGTAGACTCCTGGTGCTGCCACTCTATTCCACCCCCTGCCTGAGTCTATTTCACATCAGGGCGTTCCTGACGTATTTTTCCTAGCCATATCCCAAACATCTCAGTAGGAATCTACTGTGCAGGTTGACAATATCGTCATGTACTATTGTTTCTATTCCTTCTTTGAAGACACAATGTCAGAACCCATTAGCGTGACACAATACTTTTGTCTGTTCAGAAACATACATGTACACTTCTATGATACTGTACTCTGTCTGGAACAGCAGACTTGTCGATCTGGCCGAGGCGAATGCTCTCCACATATTCTGAACGGCGTTGAGAGATGCATCACTGCATCTGGCTGATGCGATGCATTAATGCATGCCACACTCGCAACTGATGCTGCAGCTGCTAGGTTCCCGTAGCCCTAGATGGTCTTTGACTGACCCAAGCATATTATTGATTTTAACCGCCCAGGGGAAAACATGTTAGGGGAGAGCTGGCGAAGTTGGACCGTTGCCTAGGTTGGACCACCTTCGTATTTCACTGTATCTTGGTCACTGAAGTTTATAAGTTGGCTCTGCTGGTGAGAATATCGAGGTCACAGGGCACATCTGGCAGTTCGACAATAGCCGTTGAAGAAAGAACTTGCCCCCCCTTCTAACAGCCGTGTACCGCAAGTCTCTAGAGGAACGGAAGGTTCCAAATGATTGGAAAAGAGCACAGGTAGTCCCAGTCTTCAAGAAGGGTCGTCGAGCAGATGCGCAAAACTATAGGCCTATATCTCTGACGTCGATCTGTTGTAGAATTTTAGAACATGTTTTTGCTCGCGTATCACGTCGTTTTTGGAAACCCAGAATCTCCTCTGTAGGAGTCAACTTGGATTCCGGAAACAGCGATCGTGTGAGACCCAACTCGCTTTATTTGTTCATGAGACCCAGAAAATATTAGATACAGGCTCCCAGGTAGATGTTATTTTCCTTGACTTCCGGAAGGCGTTTGATACAGTCCCGCACTGTCGCCTGATAAACAAAGTAAGAGCCTACGGAATATCAGACCAGCTGTGTGGCTGAAGAGTTTTTAGCAAACAGAACACAGCATGTTGTTATCAATGGCGAGACGTCTACAGACGTTAATGTAACCTCTGGCGTGTCACAGGGGAATGTTATGGGACCATTGCTTTTCACAATATATATAAATGACCTAGTAGATAGTGTCGGAAGTTCCATGCGGCTTTTCGCGGATGATGCTGTAGTATACAGAGAAGTTGCAGGATTAGAAAATTGTAGCGAAATGCAGGAAGATCTGCAGCAGATAGGCACTTGGTGCAGGGAGTGGCAACTGACCCTTAACATAGACAAATGTGATGTATTGCGAATACATAGAAAGAAGGATCCTTTATTGTATGATTATATGATAGCGGAACAAACACTGGTAGCAGTTACTTCTGTAAAATATCTGGGAGTATGCGTACGGAACGATTTGAAGTGGAATGATAATATAAAATTAATTGTTGGTAAGGCGGGTACCAGATTGAGATTCATTGGGAGAGTCCTTAGAAAATGTAGTCCATTGACAAGTGAGGTAGCTTGCAAAACACTCGATCGACCTATACTTGAGTATTGCTCATCAGTGTGGGATCCGTACCAGATCGGGTTGACGGAGGAGATAGAGAAGATCCGAAGAAGAGTGGCGCGTTTCGTCACGGGGTTATTTGGTAACCATGATAGCGTTACGGAGATGTTTAGCAAACTGAAGTGGCAGACTCTGCAAAAGAGGCGCTCTGCATCGCGGTGTAGCTTGCTCGTCAGGTTTCGAGAGGGTGCGTTTCTGGATGAGGTATCGAATATGTTGCTTCCCCCTACTTATACCTCCCGAGGAGATCACGAATGTAAAATTAGAGAGATTCGAGCGCACATAGAGGCTTTCCGGCAGTCGTTCTTCCCGCAAACCATACGCGACTGGAACAGAAAAGGGAGGTAATGACAGTGACACGTAAAGTGCCCTTCACCACACACCGTTGGGTAGCTTGCGGAGTATAAATGTAGATGTAGATGTAGAAGCGAGAAGTTGCCATTATTGTATTTTTTCCGTTCTTGCTGCAAGTGTTGTGCTACAAATCATAAGTTTTTCAATGTAGTACGAGTAAGTAAATAAATTACCTGCATTATAGTTCGTAAGTACCATTCATTAGTTAATAATTAAACATCACAAAACTATTTTTGTGTTTTCCTGCGACGTTATCTTTACTTATTTGGCGTCCAGCTGCCGAGGTTGGACCAATGCCTTTTCCTAATTTTGAACTGTCTAATTTAGGAGACAGTCATAATAAATAGTATTTACGTGCATTCTTACAGTAACTAATAGGTACAAGTAATGTTTTCAGGTTTCCAAGATGGCAAAAAGCGGAATATACGGGAAATGGACAGGAGACGCGCTGAAGTTCTCCTTGGCAGCATAAAGAAACGGTTACCTTGGACTTAATGAGTGTGCCCGTGTATATGAAATACCTAAAGCTACAATAAAGAGACATGCAGGTAGTAAAAACAATTTCTTAAATGAAGTTAAGTTATTCGGAAGGCAATCAACTTTTACAACTGAGATCGTAAAAGTTCTCCCAGATCACCATTTATTTGAAGAGAGGTTTTTTGAATTAACTACTTACATTCTACATAGCAGAGAAATATGAACTACCTCATTCTTTCAGCGCAGAAAAGAAATCGGTGGGTAAAATATGTTGTTATTCAGTTAAGACATGGTTGATTCGGGGCGGGGGGAGGGGGGGGGGCAAATAGCGAGGTCATCGGTCCCATGGGATTAGGGAAGAATGCGGGAGGAAGTCGGCCGTGCCCTTTCGCAGGAATCATCCAGGAATTTACCTGAACCGACGTAGGGAAATCAGGTTTCAGCCGTCGTCCCCCAGGATGCGAGTCCAGTGAGCTAACCAATGCGCCACCTTGCTCGGTCGAGATATTAACAAGCTGCAATTATATGGGCACACTACGCAGATGCTGCAACTACACTCCTGGAAATTGAAATAAGAACACCGTGAATTCATTGTCCCAGGAAGGGGAAACTTTATTGACACATTCCTGGGGTCAGATACATCACATGATCACACTGACAGAACCACAGGCACATAGACACAGGCAACAGAGCATCCACAATGTCGGCACTAGTACAGTGTATATCCACCTTTCGCAGCAATGCAGGCTGCTATTCTCCCATGGAGACGATCGTAGAGATGCTGGATGTAGTCCTGTGGAACGGCTTGCCATGCCATTTCCACCTGGCGCCTCAGTTGGACCAGCGTTCGTGCTGGACGTGCAGACCGCGTGAGACGACGCTTCATCCAGTCCCAAACATGCTCAATGGTGGACAGATCTGGAGATCTTGCTGGCCAGGGTAGTTGACTTACACCTTCTAGAGCACGTTGGGTGGCACGGGATACATGCGGACGTGCATTGTCCTGTTGGAACAGCAAGTTCCCTTGCCGGTCTAGGAATGGTAGAACGATGGGTTCGATGACGGTTTGGATGTACCGTGCACTATTCAGTGTCCCCTCGACGATCACCAGTGGTGCACAGCCAGTGTAGGAGATCGCTCCCCACACCGTGATGCCGGGTGTTGGCCCTGTGTGCCTCGGTCGTATGCAGTCCTGATTGTGGCGCTCACCTGCACGGCGCCAAACACGCATACGACCATCATTGGCACCAAGGCAGAAGCGACTCTCATCGCTGAAGACGTCTCCATCCGTCCATTCACGCCTGTCGCGACACCACTGGAGGCGGGCTGCACGATGTTGGGGCGTGAGCGGAAGACGGCCTAACGGTGTGCGGGACCGTAGCCCAGCTTCATGGAGACGGTTGCGAATGGTCCTCGCCGATACCCCAGGAGCAACAGTGTCCCTAATTTGCTGGGAAGTGGCGGTGCGGTCCCCTACGGCACTGCGTAGGATCCTACGGTCTTGGCGTGCATCCGTGCGTCGCTGCGGTCCGGTCCCAGGTCGACGGGCACG
This sequence comes from Schistocerca americana, assembly GCF_021461395.2. Classification (NCBI taxonomy): domain Eukaryota; kingdom Metazoa; phylum Arthropoda; class Insecta; order Orthoptera; family Acrididae; genus Schistocerca; species Schistocerca americana. The sequence goes on along the minus strand of NC_060120.1, from coordinate 599,604,488 downwards.
TGCACCTTCCGCCGACCACTGGCGACAACATCGATGTACTGTGGAGACCTCACGCCCCACGTGTTGAGCAATTCGGCGGTACGTCCACCCGGCCTCCCGCATGCCCACTATACGCCCTCGCTCAAAGTCCGTCAACTGCACATACGGTTCACGTCCACGCTGTCGCGGCATGCTACCAGTGTTAAAGACTGCGATGGAGCTCCGTATGCCACGGCAAACTGGCTGACGCTGACGGCGGCGGTGCACAAATGCTGCGCAGCTAGCGCCATTCGACGGCCAACACCGCGGTTCCTGGTGTGTCCGCTGTGCCGTGCGTGTGATCATTGCTTGTACAGCCCTCTCGCAGTGTCCGGAGCAAGTATGGTGGGTCTGACACACCGGTGTCAATGTGTTCTTTTTTCCATTTCCAGGAGTGTATCTGATGTTTCATTTTTTCCATCGCTTCAAACCTACTTCATTCAATTCAAGTCCAGGACAAGTGGTTACGTGAAAACAGGTAAAACTATAACATAGTTTCAGGTATCTGGACTGTTGAATGAAGCCCACGGCCGAGCAGCAACAGTAGGAATAGCGGACAGTGTCTTCCGCTCTGTAGGAAATTGGCCTCTGAATAGGAATGTCTTTCCAGATCATAATTTTCACTAGCTCGTTGCCTAAAAAAATGATGATAATTTTCTAGAGAAACCCAGTTCTACCAACATTAGAAAGAAATCTTCCTCATAAGACAGTCCAAGTGATGACGAGTATGGCCTACGACACTCACAAATTCTAGAAGAATGTGAACAAGGTGTCACCCCTTCCAAATTCAAACAACAAGCCTGCTATTCGAGGTAGAGGTAAAAGTACAAATGCCTCTGTAATGACGAGCAGCCCTTATCAGCAACAATTAGAGCAGTCGACGGGTCAAGTAAAGAAACAAAAAGCTGCTAAGACAGCTGTATTTCCCAAAGAACAGAACACAAACGGCACTGTTAGATATTAAAGCTGGTTCTGTTTTGTGTAAGAAGATTAACGAAGATGAATTGCTGCACCGAATGGACTATAAATTATGGGTTCATACCTGATGTGCCAATGTGAAGCCCAGAGTAAAGAAATTCTTGTGTTCAGATTGCATTCAGACTTAAATGTAACTTGCCATTCTTAATCCCAGTAAACAGAAATGCTTAATGTATTTCAGTATGTGAAGTATCCTTTATTTTTCTGCGCAACAAGTTTCCTATTATGTTCTTTGTTTTGATTTGAAGCGGTTAGAGCTCTGAGTACGAAAATTATTTCAATAATTTCCTAATACAAACATCTTAATTATGATGAATATTTTAAAACTCTTTTTGTTTTGTATAATGTAGCCAAAATACCTAAATAATATGTTTGTGTAATAAATATGTTGAACTGACGGTTTGTTTAAAATATTAGAGTTCTTACTTACTTTTTACTATCTGGTTCAGTTAAGGAACTGAAGGTTGAAATTAAGAAATCGAGTTCATAATTCCGACCATTTCCACATTTACAAATTTTAAATGATACGCATTTTGTGTATATTCAAAATACAATGCAGATGAAAGTGTGCAACATGTAGCTTTTTGTACAGCACATTTTGTTTCAATTAGATACATAATGAAGGCATGGGATGGTGACATAAAAAAGTCTCGGTATAGGCACAATTCCCCTATATGTTGTGTTTCTCCATTGTTTTAACAATCTGGGTTGTCGGCGGTCGTAAGTACGGAAGGTATGCCAGGCACTTTACGGTCGCGGCAACATAAATGTGTGCTCACCTCCCTGAGGCAGAGGGAACTACGCGATGTGTTTTTGGTCCTTCAATTTGTTGTAGCTACAGAATTCCGTAAAGCTTACATTGACAAGTACGCCATGACTGCAACTAAACGAGGACAACTGTTTCATAACTATTTATACTGTCAAATTAGAATGGGTTGGTAATCATGACAGCCAACTCCAATAGCAGATACAAACACGCCTGTAAACGAATTTTCGTTTACGGAATAGACACACTGTAACAGAGAACTTCAACCTACGTAAGTGAAATTAATCAGAACCGCAAACGTGAAGAAATGCATGATTAAGAAATGTAATAAGAAATAAAATAAACAAGAATGACATATTGCTGATGCAGAAAAGCACTGATTGGAGTGGTATGGTCATTCGATGACGATAGTGAAATTTAAGACATTCAGAAAATATTTTTTGGAGATAAAACAGCTTCAACTGTAAGTCCTTTTCTTATAAGCGTGACCGATTTCGCAGCATTTATCTGAATTTTCAGGTGCATTAAAATGAATTTAAGTTTAACAAGACTTAATTTTTTTTTGCATCTGATGATGCAGCTAATGCTGCGAAACCGGTCGTTCTTATAAATAAGCTACTTACAGATGAAGCGGTTTTATCTTCAAAATCATATATCCAGGCTGTGCCTACTCTGACAACAAGGTCATCTCCATTCATAAAATACTTCGACGCAGAAGTACCACGGAGGAAAAAGGGGTAACCAAGAGAGCAATATAAATGTATGTGTGTATGTTTGCGCATTTCAATGAGTGTTTCTCGAATTTTCAGATAATTGTATGACGATATGTATAGTAACGAGAGTTTATTTGCAGTGTCTAACCAATGAAAAAGGTGAATTATTAGTGTTGGTTTGTACTCGGGGACTATGGAGCACAATTTTCGTTGCACAGGTTTAGGTGTTCGGTGGTTGCCTAGATTCGAATTTCGTGAATGCCGGAGTGATTGCTTTACAAAGATACGGACGTTTAACACCCCCCTCCAGTGCAATCTCACGACCTCTTTGTCGACGAGATATTAAAGGCCAATGTTCCTCTCTTAAGAGAGTAATCCACATTTGTTCAACACGAACATGCTTAATTCTTACTTTAGAAAAATTGCTACTAAATCCATTCATACTGCCTACCAAAATGGTATCTTTTCTTTCCGGCTGTCACCATAACTGAACCTGAATATTTTGCTTCATTTCTTCATGTTTCACACAGGGAAAAATTGTAAATTCTTCTTTATCATCTACGTGCATAACTGGTAACAATTATCTTATCGGATCGTAATTTAGATGTTGTGCGGAGGTATTTAACTTACTGAGCGGGATAAATGAATCCTATGTCTGTGCGAGACAGGGGAGCTTTAGTCATTTAGACAACAGCACTGCAAGCAGCAAACTGCAGTGCGGAATCCAGTTGGGAGTAGAGCGTAGAGCAGGCCGGCTGCGTGTGCAACGGATGGCGGTATTCTAGCGTCAACTCTGCCGGCAGATGGCAGCAGTTTGCCGATCTGCGAACAGGCGAATCCGCTTTCAGGACCATATGCAGCATCGTTCTGCTTCTCCGCGTGTGCTATCTGCGCTGTATCCGGAGCTCGCTGACGAGACAGCACAGGATAATGTGGTACGCTAGACTTCGAAAAGCGGAGAACTCACCTTACTGCTTTTGGTTTCGAGCTTGATTCATCAAAGATGTTGCAGGTCATCCCGTAATTATTATCTGGAAGACATAATATGGTGATGATGACTCTCTTCAACCCATCGGTTTTGAACCAGCTCGTTCATCTTCCGTCAGCAAGTATTTATTTTATTTGAAGTATTGTATTTTGTGCTGAGAAAGAAATATTCAGTTTTCTGAGTGGGACGGCTTTCTGTGGCGGGGTGTGGGTGACGGAAAGGGGGGGGGGGGGAGAACCTGCAGAAACTTGCGTTCATTCAAAACTAAAATCAATATCAATTATTTCCACCACAGTTTTTCAGATTACCGGTCACAATGCTGATAAAGATTTCATTAGTTCCCTCAACCGTGGGCCCATAGACTTGACGTAATACCTCAAAGCTAACGGCACTTTTATGTCCACCGTATTTTTTAATACATATGAACCTTAATACACAATGTATTACATTACTGGTCGGTTTTGATCTGAAAACCGACGTAGCTATATTTAAAAATGCTCACTGGCCGACACTGGGCAGTAATGCAACAGGCGATTTAATAAAGTTCATCTGCATAAAAAAACTGGCAGCCTCAGGTGGTCTATGGAAGTAGTTGCAGCACAGGCGAAACAAGCAAGAATTAATCATGTTCATATTTCATATTGAACATTTAAAATTAAACACAAGAATTATGCTCGGATGTGGATCACTCTCTTAAGAGAGGAACACTGGCCTTTCATATATCTCGTCGACAACGAGGTCGTGAGACACGGAACGCAGAGTCGGATTGCAACGGAAGGGGATGTTAAAGATCGAACCCGCTCTCTTAGGTGGCGGGTAAATTGCAATTATAGGCCTACTTTGGGTGTCTGGAGGTAATAGATCTTACGTGCCTTACACCGTTCAAAAAGATTTCATTTCTGTTCACATACAGATTATTACAGCTCTTATATATCGTATTAGCTGCACCCAGATGCATTCTCAGATTTTTTAGCGTATCAACCATTCCTTCTTTTTCGTTGACAGAGCTCTCAATATCTCCGGGAAAACAAATACGAGCGACAGATTTGGTACGCCAATTTGACGCCACTCAAACGGCAGGCAGCTAGAGGGTAGATTTACAACATGGCAATACCATTTTACTCTCACTGGACCACTGTCGATTTGTCGCTTACTAAATTGTAGTTACTACTTTATATCTGTTTCTATACCTCGAAGTATTCGTTTGTGCGCTTTACCTCAAAATATGGTGAATAAATGCTCTGCTCCAGACTGTTCTTGCGGTTGCCGGACTGCGGAAATTTCTAAATGATTTCGACTTGGGGACTGGAGAACGTCTCGACATCGGTACATTCTGTGGTAAGTACTATCAATTATCGTTAATAATTCAAAAGTAAAATTCATTTCAGTGTCTATGTGTGCTAGTGAACAGTTATAACAACAAAGGCTCAATTATCAGTGCACATTTAAATTGATTTGCTGTGTAAACGACTTTTGCAGTTTCGATTTCAAAAGTTTGAATGTACTTTAACTGCACAGTACATAACTTTCGTGACACTATACGTGACAGAGCGAACAACCTATTTAATTTCAACACTCTAATAAAAAATGTAAATCTGTCATCCCGGAAACTTCGGGTCAAAAGTGTTAACATTTTATGGGAGGCATTTCTATAATACGAATAGGATAATTATTTTAAGATAGCGCAAACCACCTATGTCGCTTTGCTTTCATAGTGTAGCAAAGGTGTGTCGCATACTTTCAAATAAATGAACACTATATACACTGCAGAGCCAAAGAAACTGATACACCTGCCTAATACCATGTAGGACCTCCACGAGCACGCAGAAGTGCCGCAACACGGCGTGGCGTGGACTCGACTAATGTCAGAAGTAGTGCTGGAGGGAACTGACACCATGAATCCTGCAGGGCCGTCCATAAATCCATAAGAGTACGAGGGGGTAGCAGTCTCTTCAACAGCACGTTGCAAGGCTTCCTTGGTATGCTCGAAATTATTCATGTCTGGGCAGTTTGATGGCCAGCGGAAGTGTTTAAACTCAGAAGAGTGTTCCTGGAGACACTCTGTAGCAATCCTGGACGTGTGGGGTGTCACATTGTCGTGCTAGAATTGCCCAAGGCCGTCGGAATGCACAATGGACATGAATGGATGCTGGTTATCTGACAGGATGCTTACGTACGTGTAACCTGTCAGAGTCGTATCTAGGCGTATCAGAGGTCCCATATCGCTCCAACTGCACATGACCCACACCATAACAGAACCTCCACCAGCTTGAACAGTCCCCTGACATGCAGTGTCTATGAATTCACGAGGTTGTCTCCGAACCAGTACACGTCCATCCCCTCGATACAATTTGAAACGAGAGTCGCCCGACCAGGCAACATCCAATAAAACAATACCAATCGCCGTTATTTAAGTTTTCTTTTTAGGCTACCAGTTCCTACGATATCTTCAGGCCTGCTTCAATAGAGTAACCTTCGTGGGATAAAATACGGCACCAGTTTGGTCTCGTAACGATTATTACGGGCATGCTCCTTGGACAATTGCTGACAGCTCTCCAAGAAGCACGCATGCCAGTAATAACCGTTATGAGACCAGTTAAAAGTGCTGCCGTATTTTATACCACGAAGGTTACTTGATTGAAGCAGACCTGAAGATGACGCAGTGTATCGTCGAAACTGATAGCCTAAAAATAAAGCCTAAATAACGGCGATTGGTATTGTTTTATTGGATATTGACCAGCCGTAGTCCCATACTCCAGACAGAATATGGAGTTACATTCATTGACCAGGTAACATGTTTCCAGCCATCAACAGTCCAATGTCGGCGTTAACGGGCCCAGGAGAGGCGTAAACTTTGTGTCGTTCAGTCATCAAGGTCACCCGAGTGGACCTTCGACTCTGAAACTCCCTATCAATGATGTTTGGTTGAACGGTTTGTAGGCTGACGCTTGATGGCCCGTCATTGAAATCTGCAGAAATTTGCAAAAGGGTTGCACTTCTGTCACGTTTAATGATTCTCTTAAGTTGTCGTTCGTTCCGTTCCTGGAGGATCTTTTTCCGGCAGCAGCGATGTCGGGAATTTGATGTTTTACCAGGTTCCTCATAATCATGGTACCCTCGTGAAATGATCGTACGGGAGTAACCCCACTTCATCGCTACCACGGATATGCTATGTCCCATCGCTCGTGCGCCGACTATAACAGCACTTCAGACTCTCTTAAATCATGGTAACCTGCCATTGTAGCAGCAGTAAAGATGTAACAACTGCACCAGACGCTTTTTTTCTTATATAGGCGTTGCCGAACGCAGCGCCGTATTCTGCCTGTTTACATATCTCTGTATTTCAATACGCATGCCTATACCAGTTTCTTTGGCGCTTCATTGTAGTAAGATAATGTGCAAGTAAAAGTATTTTCCTTGAAAATCATTCAGGAGTAGTTTTCTTTTCGTTCCCTTTCCAGGTTTGTCGAGAAAAGCTGACTAGAAAACAGGATGAATACTTAATACTTCTACAGGAGTAACCCTGATTGAGAGAAGGTGGAGTGTCCTGCTTGTTATCAAACTGAGCTAGGTATTTGAGCTTAACACAATATGAAGTTTAACAGGGACCCCCCAAGCCAAAGACGACAAAAGCTAGAATCGAAGTTTATATGTGAAGTCTTCGAAATAGCTTCCGCAAAAAAGCAGAATTTCAGTTTTCAGAACTACGACGAATTTGCGAATAAAGTGAAAATTTGGGAGTGAATGAACAGTTGTGAAAAAATATCGCGTGCTATTGCTGTATTTTCAGTCTGAAAAACTCCAAATGATGTTGTCACATAACAGTTGGCAGAAACCTGAGTGTAGGAATGGTTACCACCTCGCTTCCGAAGACACTTAATGAAAGTTGAAAATGTGCTGAAGGTATGCGCCCACTTAATTAGTGGCTAAGAGAGTGATGTACGCATATCAGTTATTCAATCGCTGCTTGAAACATTGTCAGTTAAAGAAGCTAAGAGGTAGGTTGTTTCATTCTTGAAAGCCGAAACTGTGTTGCCTCCATAATCCATGGCTGACCTCCATAATCCATGGCTGAGCATAAGTGTGATCCATAGTTTTTAATTCTTTGTTGTGCATTGTTCACTCTTTCTCCACACGCTTTCAAGGTTTTACGACAGTATAGCTTTGTAATTTTGCATCATCCGGATTCATTTTGGAAGCTTAACTCTAATATAAATGTTAACCCGAGAACTGCCCATTTCTGAAATCACCTGAATGAAGAAGTATTATGTATGGAACCACATGAAATGTTTGCGGTCTTAGATAAGATTCACACCAAGCCATAAGTAGATTATAGAGAAGGATATACTGCTAGAATTATTCTGGATACTGCTGACATAGCAAGAGCTATATATGTGTTTATGATTCAGAGTATGTTTCTTCCATTAATAAGGTGGTATACACACTGCTTGTGAAGAAACTGTGTCACGACTACTTCTTTAATGTATTAAGAAAATTAGTAGAACGAAATGGCTTTCAGGTTGTTTCAGCTGGGACGGTAATAATACCATCAGAAAAAAATGTGGAATAAATTTTGCAAACACACCACAAACCAGTTCTTTGTACCCATCTTCTGAAGATAGTAAAAGACAATTGCGTTTTCTTGTGCGACACTGTTCGTATTTTTAAGTGCATAGAGAATAACTGGATAAATGTAAATAACTGTGGACAGTTAATTTGTTATCCAGGCATTGATAATCTCAATAGGGTCAGATATGCATCTTTTGTTACATTTACGAAATTAAACGCTGTAAAAGGCTAAAACAGCTACAATACGTTTTTGAAAGACTCTCACACATCGCTTCAAGATTTGGTTTCAGCTCTGTTACCACTATTCTATGAAATATTGTACGATCTTGGTACATTCGCTGGGAATAGAAAGTTGTCCCAATTCTCCCAGGAAGGGACTGAGGATTCGTGCTCGGTAGTTACCGTTGGGTCGGCAGAAGGCTTCCTCTGTGTCTCAAAAGCAAGCAACAGCAGTCGCCGCGGTGGCAGCCTGTTTCGCGAAGTGTTGCTGTGGTCAGTTCCTGTCGTTAATCCACTTGCCACAGACGCCGTACCACCGGAAGCCACACTGTTCGCCTGTGTGTGCTTGAGCAGGAAATTTGCCTTTCTGTCTGTATGTAAAAAGGTGCCGCCTACTGCCACTAGGCAGACAGTACTAACCAATTAGGGCGGGGGGGGGGGGGGGGGTGACTGTGGAAACCAGTATCAACTTAGTTAATTGTGATATAAATTTCTGTACGTCTTCAGTCGAAAATTTTGGTTGTGTCCTCTTGTTCTTGGATGAGTGTTCGTCACATTGGCAGCTGCTGCCTTCGAGACAACTTCAGTTCTAGGCAGCCGCCGCCCGGCTCTCTTCTGGTCTGGACTGGAGCCCACTTACTGTACTTGGAAAATAGAAACTTCACCGAGACCGTAGCGAAATTCACTTTCTGAGTAGCTCGTATTTAACTAACTCTGTTATGCATATTGTGTGCCCAATTTGTCGCTTTTAATATTTGCCTCATGTATCTTGAAATTGCGAACTGCACAAATGCAGAAGTCTTATTTGTTTTATTCCTACTGTATTTCAATTAGTTGCTAGTTCCACAGTGGTTAGTGTAGTTTTACTTTAACTTACTGCATTTTTGTAAGAACATTGTTCGTCTTAAAAATTACAATTTCGTAAGATTTGGACGACTGATCTAAGAACAAGAGCTTCACCAAGTGAGCATGTCACTAAGGCGTTGGCCCAAATCTGGCTCTTATGCAAGCAGTTAATTGGCTTGGCACCGATTGACAGAATTGTTGGATTTACTCATGCAGGATATTGTTGAAACTTTGGTCCAATGGATGCGTTAGGTCGTAAAAATCCCGAGCTGCTTGGATGACCCTGCCATTAATGCTCAAAACGTTCTTAATTTTGGAGAGATTCAATGTCCTTGCTGGATTAGGCAGGGTTTGGCAAGCACGAAGTCAAGCAGCAGAAACTCTAGCCGCGTGTGGACATTCATAATCTTGCAGAAATGTAAATCCAGTATGGATTTCAATGTATAGCAACAAAATGTGTCGTGGAATAGCGTCGAAGTACCTCTGTGATGAAAGGGTGGCGTGGATGACAACGAAAGTGGTTCTACTATCGGAAGAAATGGCACACCAAACAATTATTCCAGGCTGTTGGACCGTATAGGGAGCGACAGTCAGGATGGAATGCCACCGCGGTCCAGTCGTCTCCATACACGATTTCGCTAGTCATCAGGGCTCAGGTCGAAGTGGGACTCATTTATTTCCAGTCATTCACTTGATTATAAAAAAGAATTAAAACTTAGTATTTCACTTCTTGATCTTTAATTTGAGACCAATTAATTCCTACAACTCATCCATGGTTAGCAGACCGTTAAATGTAACCGGGTGCATTTTGCAGTTATTGATTTATTGTGACTAGTTTCCGTTATTTCCAGCGGCCAAGCACTAGACTCCATGAACTGAGAGACGCAGGGGTAGTAATAAGTTTCAGATGCTCACATGTTCTACAGCAGGTATGATTTGTGCACGAGGTACCAAGATTAATTTCAGTATCTTCCAGGTCTGTTATTACTCATATCAATTGTGTCATACACTATGTGATCAACAGCATCCGGAACCTAGTGCAAAATGACTTACAGGTTCGTCGCGCCCTCCATCGGTAAGGCTGGAATTCAGTATGGTGTTGGCCCACCCTAAGCCTTGATAACAGCGTCCACTGTCGCAAGCATACGTTCAGTCACTTTATGTACCGTGATTCGTCACTCCACACAACGTTTTTCCACTGTTCAATCTTCCAATGTTTAAGCTCATTACACCAACCGAGGCGTCGTTTGGCATTTACCGACGTGATGTGTGGTTTACGAGCAACCGCTCGAGCATGAAATCCAAGTTTTCTCACCTCCCGCCTAACTGTCATAGTACTTGCATTGGATCCTGATGCTGTTTGGAATTTCTCTTTGATGGTCTGGTAGATGTCTCTGTCTATTACACAATACGACCCTCATCAGGTGTCGGCGGTCTCTGTCAGCCAACAGACAAGGTCGGCCTGTACGCTTTTGTGCAGTACGGGTCCCTTCACGTTTCCACTTCACTATCATGTCCGAAACAGTGGACCTAAGTCTACTGACTGGTTTGATGCGGCCCGCCACGAATTCCTTTCCTGTGCTAACCTCTTCATCTCAGAGTAGCACTTGCAACCTACGTCCTCAATTATTTACTTGACGTATTCCAATCTCTGTCTTCCTCTACAGTTTTTGCCCTCTACAGCTCCCTCTAGTATCATGGAAGTCGTTCCCTCATGTCTTAGCAGATGTCCTATAATCCTGTCCCTTCTCCTTATCAGTGTTTTCCACATATTCCTTTCCTCTCCGATTCTGCGTAGAACCTCCTCATTCCTTACCTTATCAGTCCACCTAATTTTCAACATTCGTCTGTAGCACCACATCTCAAATGCTTCGACTCTCTTCTGTTCCGGTTTTCCCACAGTCCATGTTTCACTACCATAAAATGCTGTACTCCAGACGTACATCCACAGAAATTTCTTCCTCAAATTAAGGCCGGTATTTGATATTAGTAGACTTCTCTTGGCCAGAAATGCCTTTTTTGCCATAGCGAGTCTGCTTTTGATGTCCTCCTTGCTCCGTCCGTCATCGGTTATTTTACTCTAGGTAGCAGAATTCCTTAACTTCATTGACTTCGTGACCATCAATCCTGATGTTAAGTTTCTCGCTGTTCTCATTTCTATTACTTCTCATTACCTTCGTCTTTCTCCGATTTACTCTCAAACCATACTGTGTACTCATTAGACTGTTCATTCCGTTCGGCAGATCATTTAATTCTTCTTCACATTCACTCAGGATAGCAATGTCATCAACGAATCGTATCATTGATATCCTTTCACCTTGTATTTTAATTCCACTCCTGAATCTTTCTTTTATTTCCATCATTGCTTCCTCGATGTACAGATTGAAGAGTAGGGGCGAAAGGCTACAGCCTTGTCTTACACCCTTCTTATTACGAGCAATTCGTTCTTGATCGTCCACTCTTATTATTCCCTCTTGGTTGTTGTACATACTGTATATGACCCGTCTCTCCCTATAGCTTACCCCTACTTTTTTCAGAATCTCGAACAGCTTGCACCATTTTATATTGTGGAACGCTTTTTCCAGGTCGACAAATCCTATGAAAGTGTCTTGATTTTTCTTTAGCCTTGCTTCCATTATCAGCCGTAACGTCAGAATTGCCTCTCTCGTCCCTTTACTTTTCCTAAAGCCAAACCGTCACCTAGCGCATTCTCAATTTTCTTTTCCAGTCTTCTGTATATTATTCTTGTAAGCAGCTTCGATGCATGAGCTGTTAAGCTGATTGTGCGATAATTCTCGCACTTGTCAGCTCTTGCCGTCTTCGGAATTGTGTGGATGATGCATTTCCGAAAGTCAGATGGTATATCGCCAGACTCATATATTCTACATACCAACGAGAATAATCGTTTTGTTGTCACTTCCCCCAATGATTTTAGAAATTCCGATGGAATGTTATCTATCCCTTCTGCCTTATTTGACCGTAAGTCCTCCAAAGCTCTTTTAAATTCCGATTCTAATACTGGATCCCCTATCTCTTCTAAATCGACTCCTGTTTCTTCTTCTATCACATCAGACAAATCTTCACCCTCATAGAGGCTTTCAATGTATTCTTTCCACCTATCTGCTCTCTCCTCTGCATTTAACAGTGGAATTCCCGTTGCACTCTTAATGTTACCACCGTTGCTTTTAATGTCACCGAAGGTTGTTTTGACTTTCCTGTATGCTGAGTCTGTCCTTCCGACAATCATATCTTTTTCGATGTCTTCACATTTTTCCTGCAGCCATTTCGTCTTAGCTTCCCTGCACTTCCTATTTATTTCATTCCTCAGCGACTTGTATTTCTGTATTCCTGATTTTCCCGGAACATGTTTGCACTTCCTCCTTTCATCAATCAATTGAAGTATTTCTTCAGTTACCCATGGTTTCTTCGCAGCTACCTATGTTTTGCTTCCCAACTTCTGTGATGGCCCTTTTTAGAGATGTCCATTCCTCTTCAACTGTACTGCCTACTGCGCTATTCCTTATTGCTGTATCTATAGCGTTAGAGAACTTGAAACGTATCTCGTCATTCCTTAGTACTTCCGTATCACACATTTTTGCGTTTTGATTCTTCCTGACTAATGTCTTGAACTTCAGCCTACTCTTCATCACTACTATATTGTGATCTGAGTCTATATCTGCTCCTGGGTACGCCTTACAATCCTGTTTCTGATTTCGGAATCTCTGTCTGACCATGATGTAATCTAATTGAATTCTTCCCGTATCTCCCGGCCTTTTCCAAGTATACCTCTTCCTCTTGTGATTCTTGAACAGGGTATTCGCTATTACTAGCTGAAACTTGTTACAGAACTCAATTAGTCTTTCTCCTCTTTCATTCCTTGTCCCAAGCCCATATTCTCCTGTAACCTTTTCTTCTACTCCTTCCCCTACAACTGCATTCCAGTCGCCCATGACTATTAGATTTTCGTCCCCCTTTACATAGTGCATTACCCTTTCAATATCCTCATACACTTTCTCTATCTGTTCATCTTCAGCTTGCGACGTCGGCATGTATACCTGAGCTATTGCTGTCGGTGTTGGTCTGCTGTCGATTCTGATTAGGACAACCCAGTCACTGAACTGTTCACAGTAACACACCCTCTGCCCTACCTTCCTATTCATAACGAATCCTACACCTGTTATACCATTTTCTGCTGCTGTTGATATTACCCGATACTCATCTGACCAGAAATCCTTGTCTTCCTTCCACTTCACTTCACTGACCCCTACTATATCTAGATTGAGCCTTTGTATTTTTCTAGTTTCCCTACCACGTTCAAGCTTCTGACATTCCACACCCCGACTCGTACAACGTTATCCATTCGTTGATTATTCAATCTTCTTCTCATGGTAACCTCCCCCTTGGCAGTCCCCTCCCGGAGATCCGAATGGGGGACTATTCCGGAATCTTTTGCCAATGGAGAGATCATCATGACACTTCTTCAAATACAGGCCACGTGTCCTGTGGATACACGTTACGTGTCTTTAATGCAGTGGTTTCCATTGTCTTCTGCATCCTCATGTCGTTGATCATTGCTGATTCTTCCGCCTTTAGGGGCAATTTCCTACCCTTAGGACAAGAGAGTGCCCTGAACCTCTATCCGCTCCTCCGCCCTCTTTGACAAGGCCGTTGGCAGAATGAGGCCGACTTCTTATGCCGGAAGTCTTCGGCCGCCAATGCTGATTATTTATCAAAATTTAGACAGTGGCGGGGATAAAACTCGGGACCGAAGACGTTTTGATTATGAATCAAAGACGCTACCCCTTTTTTTAAAAAAAAAATCTCATTTTGTTCGCTTTTGATCGTTGCATCTGCTCAGGGCGGACGTCGTAAAACATCCATTGAAGTTCATTGTTAATCGAGTAACTCAGTTTTTTTTATTACAGAGAGCACACAACCCTCTCACCGAACACGCTGAGCTACCGTGCCGGCTCCCCTAGACCACGGGTACTAAGGATGCTTAGGAGTGTGAAAATCTCGGTACAGATGTATGACACAAGCGACACCCAATCACCTGACCACGTTCGACGTCCGTGAGTCCCGCAGAGCGCCTCGTTCTGCTCTCTCACGCTGTCGGATGACTACTGAGGTCGCTGATATGGAGTACCTGCAGTACGTGGCAACACAATGCACCTAATATCAAAAACGTATGTTTCTGTGAATGTCCGGATACTTTTGATCACGTACTGTATCGGACAAGAAACATTTGCATTCTTTACTTTTTATTTTCGCACTCAATAAAATAACAGCTCATTCTCTGCTTTTGTTAGAGTGGTGATGGTCCTGCATAGCGTGCTTCGCTTCGTAACAAAGGCTGAATGCTCATGAAACGTAGACAACCGCGTGATAAACGATGGGTTTTCACTAGCTGTGTTGTCTGAGTGAAAGCTCTTTGGCTTTCACCTTTGAAATGACAAAGTACTAAACTGGTTGCTCATGTGTTTAGAGAGTATGTTAAAGTAGCATAGCTACTTATGATCACTTCATAATATGGAGACTGGGGTACAGATAAATTTATTTTGGAAGGATATGGTGGAGTATATTCAGTGTCAAAACACCTCTGAAGGGAGTGCAGCGCAAATAACAAATGTGGAAGTCTATGCTCAATAAACGAGGAGACATTGGTTTCAATTAGTGGATAAATTTATTACATGGTTAGATAGATGAAGCGTTATGTTTAGAGAATGATAAATAGTCCCTAGGTACAGACATGCGGCACTTAGGCTTACCATGTATTGATTAATGCAGACAACTGAATACTGCAACAAGGAACTGAACATGATATACGTTCTGCAAATGAAGTTCCCTACTGATTCCCTGGAAGCAAGACTGGATCTGTTTAGGTAAATATCTGGATGCCAGTATCAAATTTAATTTAAGCAATTGTTGGAGTATATCATGATACTGAACCATTTTTTTAATTACAATGCCACACGTGATGATTCTAAAAATGTTGAGTCAGATGTCCCAGCTTTAACTTACCCGTGCACTGCTGATTTCAGCTGCCCCTATTGATAAGGAAACTCCAGTGTGTAGAATTCACAGACTTTTCGACATTTCATAGGTCTATGATAACTGATTGGCTGTTTGGTTTAATTAGACAACTAGACAGAACACGTTTGAAATCCCCAAGTATACATCCTGTGGTAGTAGTTACATATAGTTACTTGATTCTGTCCAGGTTGTCGATAAATCCATTTTTCATGAAGTTGCTGAAATAGAGAGTAGTAGCAGCTGAGCGTATATAGAAAATAGTTATACCTAATGAAGTGGTGAATGAAAATTGTTTTCTCAATACACTGCACTAAAAATTTGTAAGAAAATTATTTGCGTTCCTGTAAATGTTGTACTGAAAATATTCTGCAAGAAGAAAAAGTAATGAAATTTCTGTTCAATCTCTTCGATGCTCTAACGAGAGGAATCTTCAAACATTGTGACACAACTTGAAAGAAATTTGTTTGTGATATTTTTATGTGTTTAATTTGCATTGCTTGCTATCTTCCACATGCCTCCAGAGATCCTAAAAAGAACTTTATTCTTGAATGACAAGCTAGGACGTCAGGGGAGAATAAAGATGACAAAATTCTTGTAACTAAAATCTTTCATGGTACCAATCATAAATTAATTTCAAATCATTTCATTTATTAGCAAACAATTAATCGCATTCCGTAATGTTATAGTGATTGTCATGTGTGGAAAGGGAGATTGATTAAGTGAACACGGTGCTCAGAATTTAGTGCAATTTGACACAAACAAACCCTTGGTTCCTTAATATGCGTTGCTTATTATATACTACGTACTTGCGGATATCCTCAAAAGAATCGACAATTTCCCTTCAATATGAAACTGCAAAGTCCAAGAAAACATAGTGCCAGTAATTTCGTAAATAACAGCCGCACTTGTTAATTCTAAGTTAGTAATACAGACACATTCTCCGAATACATGAAAATCGCAAATTTTTCAGTACACGCCTATTGTTTTCCTCTCTGATTGCAGTGTACGAGTAATATTCATTGCCAGTATCTAAAATCTGCTGGGCATAATCCGTACCTTCAATTGTTAACTGCATTTCTGGACGCTAAGCCTCTACTCATTTATGTTTCATAAATGGCCCTACTCAAACAGAAGGTGGGTCACTGGCATCGTTGGTCTTTGTTGGTGTAGAATAAACTCGCAGTAATTGGGCTCTCCAGTCACGATTTCTTTGCAGTATGCCGTGACTGACAATGAGTGGCCAGAGTCGTCAGTGTACATGGGCCGTCACAACGTCGTTGGCACACCCTCTTTTCTCAAATGTGTTGGCTCCCCTAACCTTCCTCTGTTTTTATTATAATTTACTGTTCCGGCCTGTGGACTGTTGTCATTCGTCTTCTTGTTTCCATATACAATGTTTTTAAGTGTGATTCACAATTACTTAATGTTGCACACTCTTTTAAATGATCTTTGTTCATGATCGAACAAAATCTTGTGACACTGAACTCATACTGGAGATTTTAGCAGATGAGTTCCCGGAGAGTCATGTCCAGTAGTCAGGCGCAATATGGCCACTGATTCTCTTCTTGGTCCATCAGGCAATACCGAATAGTCCGTGAGGTTCTTCCAGATCTGATACCCAAACGACATTTGATTGGATCGGTTTAACGATTCTTGAAATGTGTTGTTAAAGTGCAAAATATTAATTTTCCAGTCTGTTAAACTTTTCGTACCCTTTTTGGCTAGAAAATTGCTTTTTCATTAGAATTTAAGCACAGTGAGAGAGTACCCACTGAAATGCAATTGACTTGTTCTTTTGTAGACAAAGATTTTTGGATCTTGTGTTCTGATAACTGCCGACATTATTGCTCTGGAATCACAAACCGTAATGGCTGTGTCGACTGCGTGATAATAATTGTTGAGGTGTCTTGTTACAATTCTGTTGGCTTCACCTTCAAAATTTGAGTAGTGCGATCCTATAGTTTGATAGAAAGATAAAATTTTGCTGTATATTCCTACGCCAACGATTCCTTCGCCCCTCCCCGCCCCTTTTTACTTACTGAACCGTCTGAGTAGATGTACAGCCACTTCAGAGTATGTTATATTTATTGTTTCCAGTGCTGTAACTCTCATTATTAATTTATCTGTTTCATTTTTTCCGTCCATTACGTTTAGCTGGTATTGCAGTTGAGGAAGCAGAATTATGGACAGCGGGAAAGTAAGTTTTTCAGCTTCAGCTATCGGTTGCTGGTATGATCTTTCGGCTTCTGCTTTTGGATGAAGCTAATTTGTGTTTTCAACTGTCTGCTATTATTGCCACAACACTCTTTATATGTCATACATTTAATTTAACTGGGTAGAAGAATCAATTTCTCTTGCTGAGGTAGTGCTGCACTTCAAATACTTGTTTTAGTAGATACCGTCTGGTTTCGACAGCAGGTGCACCCTAGATAATTCAAAATGGTCTACAGACGATATTCAAGATACATCCGAGCTCTAACGCATTCCTCCTCCATTTTCGTTTATTGTTTGTTTTCAGTATGGCCTCACTAATGTATCTAAAAATTTCAGTCCACCAAGATTTACATGTGTATCTACTTCTAACTGAATACTCAGCAATTCGCATTTGGATGCTTGGCAGAGGGTTTACCTAACCACCTTCAGACTATTTCTCTACCGTTCCACTCTAGAAATGCGCTCGGAAAAAACGAACATTTAAATACTTCCATTCGAGCCCTGACAGCATTTATTGAATTACTATTATTATTTCCCCCTATTTTCGCATTCAGTGGAGGAAGTTAATGATTGAAATTTCGTGAACAGATCACATCGCAAAAGAGCTATATTGTTGTAATGATTGCCATCCCAAATCGTGTATCATACCCTTGACACACTCTTCCCTCTTTCGCCATGATAGAAAACGAACTACCCTTTTTTGAATGTTTTCGGTGTTCTCGATCAAAACTTATCTTGCAAGGATCCCATACCAAGCAGAAATACACTAGAAGAGAACCGAGAAGCGTAGTCTAGGCAGTCTCTTCAGTAGATATATTGCGTCCTCCCCGCAACGTTTCCTGAGATCGTTTGAGTTAAATTCTTCGTAATTGTAATCCCTAAGTATTTAGTTGAATTAATAGAATTTAGCTTCGTGTGTTTTATCATGTAACTAAATTTTAACGGATTCCTTTTAGTACTCATGTCGGTGACCGCAATCTTTGTATGGTTTAGAGTCAATTACCTCTTTTCGCACCTTAGAGACATCTCGTCTAAATCAGTTTGCAATCAGTTTTGACTTTATGATGATTTTAATAGACGGTAAACGACACCATCATCTGAAAAAATGTTGAGAACGATAGTGTATGTATCTTCGTGGTGGCGTATGCAAATCATGTACCTTCTACAATGTGCCATAACATGCAATGCATACATTTACTAAATCTAACAAAGCTTCTAAAATTATGCCATATTAATTAAACGCCAAATAACCACATAAATCTTCAGCCCTATCTTTTCAAAAGTTTTTACGTGCTTTTGTGCTCATTTTATACCACATTTTTTTTTTACTACATCGTAGCACTTCACCTTCACATGTACAGTATACGACAAGTGTCGGGCGCCGAAGTTTAGATGGTTCGCACTCCTACCACCTCTACCGAAATTCAAGACTCCCTTGGCAACATATTGCGCCTAAACATGCGTAAATCTGCAGTCAGCGCTGAAGGACGAAAGCTGTCGAAATACGACTGGGGTTTAGTTATCAGTAATCATCTGACGTCCAATGCCCCCATAGGTTTGACACTGAAAGCCATTCCCCGTGGAATCTATACACTTGCAGACAGGATAGCGAGCAAAAACCCGATTTATTGCGTAGGCAAAAGACATTTGACTCAGCTCGACATTTCAAACACTTCGCCCATTTTCCCTCTAAGAAACACATCTTTCGTACAATGATCTTTGTTCAACACCATAAACCACCTAACATTTTATGATTTTTTCCAAAACTTTGCAGCTTTTAATTATAAATTCTAATGCTAATAGTACCCTTTATAGAAATCGCCCCTTTAACTTTCAGCTCAGCAGATAACTGCGTTTTAAATTAATCAAACTCCTATTGACATAGTAAAACTCTTATCTCTACAATTTTGCTCAAAAACATATTACTGAATTTGTACTCAGAATTCTTCCAAAATAACATATATCACAGAATTAAACCGCGTAATACAGTCTCAAAAATTTTGCTCATACTTTGCAAGTAACTACATGTTTTGCTACCACAAGCAATAAAATTTGTAATGAGGTCTGACGACCTGAAGGCACCAGATATTTTTCGAACAATAATTACAAATAAATTATGTCTTGTACATGGTAAACCCATAAAAAATAATGCACAAACACATTTAAATAACCCCCAGCTATTTTTCCCTAAATCTTACGTACAGTACAAATTATATTCCTCACTTACATAGCTAATTACTGTCTGCCAACCTCCTCGCACCAAGAGTTTTGCGGCCGATATATCTAGAAACTGTCAATACCATCTTCGAATGTTCCACCCATTCCGAGGATCAATTTTGTACCTCAACCTGAAACGTCTTTGCGCCGTAATTATCTAGCGGCTGTTAATATAAACTACACTATGTATTCGTTTAACAAAGAGCCGAGTCGAGGAGCAGCAATCGATAGTTTGGACAAAATAATACTTCCTAATACGTATATTGTTTTTGAAAGATCCTGTAACTGTGTCACTACAGTTAAATAATCTATGCATGTGATAGAATTACGAGTTCATGAAATACACAGAAATGTAAAATAGAGACAAACGAATAATTTAATAAAAAGGATTCAGTTCTAACGTCTGTAATTGATGAACACAACAGAGAATCATGTTGAATAATGTTTATTCAAGAAAGGACATATCAAATAAATGGGAAGTGGATCTACAATATTCAGTTAAAATACAAACAGAAAATTCCTCATCAAATGCAGTAATGTTGCATTGAGAGCGTTACGAAAATAGTAGCAAATTCCTCAAACTAAATAGTCGTCAAAAACTTACGAAAACTAAGTCCATTTCGTGATCACAATACACGAAAATTCGAAATGGATCAGAGTTCAACAGGATGATTCACAAATTTGCACATGCGATACAGAGAATATCAAATCATACTCTGTCTTTCCTCAGTTCATAAATCGTTTGTCGAAAGTTGGCCTCCTAGTCCGTTCAGACAATTAGAGCACTGTAGAGGCCATTCAACACCCAGAAACAATCACCTATATGAATGAATCGTGAACATTAGTCTAGAAAGGTCTACCTTCTTCCAGAACTCGCCACCAGATGTCCAGAATCGCTCTATTGAGCTCTTCACTTGAGAAGTACTAGTCTCCATTTGACTCCGGTAGTGTTCCACTACCGTCTGGTTCTCCATTGGCTGAAGGCTGCATCGTCTTTAAGATCTAAATACATTACTGGACTCAACATGACTATTTTCCTGTACAAAAATAATACGCTCACAATAAATGACCGCAGATTGTCGTTAAATATTATTTAAACAATTATTTGTCCCTTCTTGACAGAAGCATCTCTTATTTTCACTTCAATTGTGGTGTCCGACAACGCATGCGAATGACCACTTTTAAATTAACACGGTTCTCTGATAACACCTGCATTCAACATTTAAACAAAGTTATTGGCAATAAAGTAAACTGTTGACTAATAAAAACTAAAGTACTACAAAGTTTGAAGTACTGAAGCTTTGGCCATTTTCTGTGTAAATATGGAGAATATTATATTCTGATAAACATTTACATAATGAAAAAGCTATAAATGGTGTCGAAGACCAACAAATAAAATAGATACAGATATGTAACTTCCAGGGATGATAGCTACAGTGCAATGCTGTCATCTAAGATATTGTTTGTTGAAATCGCATGAACCGATTAAATGTTGTTAATTCTGAGGTTCATCACGAAAATGTTGATTCACTATCAAATTCCAACTTCTGTAGTTTTAAGGATATTGAAATATTGTTGTGTCACTGGATGTGCCTCGTTAATCTGAGGTCACCGATGTATTATGATTTACATTAATATTTGACTGTGAGCTATTGTCAAATCTCAAAGAGCTGTAACTCAGCCATCTTTCAGATTCTCTGACCCTCCGCCGTTCTGGGAGTACCCCTGCACAAAGGCCATGCGAGTAACAGCCGTCCAAATTCCCAGCTTCGGTATTTTCCTTATTTACAGCGACGCTATTAGTTATCGTACAACGACTCGCTCGTACCGGTCACCTAGCCAGAAGCCGAAACTGCCGCGGCGCACCCAGAGACCCGAGCCCGCAACGAATTCAGCTGTGCAACAAATTCAGCTCTTCTTGTATCAATTCTAGGTGGTCGGTTAGCTGGCTAATATACATGCACTGTTACTCACTGAAGGTCTCTGTAACGTGGAGGACTTGACTGATTATTTGGCTGAAGAAGAAACAGCAGTGGATAGGGAGCAGATAGGGCAACCAGTATAAGGATCTGAATTTAAAAGAGCTTTGGAAGACTTAAGATCAAATAAGGCAGATGGCATATGTAAATTGCAGGGGAATTTCTAAAATCACTGGAGGAAGTGGCAACAAAACCATTATTCACTTTGGTGTGTAGAATGCACGAGCTTAGCGGTATATAATGACGTTTTCGAAACATCATCATCCACAAAGTTCAGAACATTACAGGAGCCGACAAGTGCGATAATTATTGCACAATCAACCAAACAACTAATGTATCGGAACTGCTGACAAGAATTATACAGAGAAGAATGGAATAGAAAATTAGGGATCTGTTAGGTGCCGAGAAATTGGGCTTTAGGAAAGGTAAAAGAACCAGAGAGGCAGTTCTCACTTTCATAGGATTTGCCGACCTGGAAAAAGTGTTTGACATGTAAAACCGCGCAAGATTTTCGAAACTCTGAGAAAAGTAAGGATAGGTTTTAGGGAAAGACTGGTAATATATAACTTGTACGAGAAACAAGAGGGGAAATAAGGCTGGAAGTCCAAGAACGAATTGTTCGGATTGAAACAGGTGTAAGGCAGGGATGTAGCCTTTCGCTCTACTGTTCAATTTGTACATCTAAGAAGCAATGATGAAAATAAAAGAAAGGTTGCAAGGTGGGATTAAAATTCAAGATTCACTGATGATATTGCTATACTGCATGAATGTGAAGAATGTTTACAGGAGTTGTTGAATAGAATGGTTGGTCTAACTTTAAATGAAGCAACTGTGGGTTCTTGGTGAAACATCGTAAATTAACCCAACAAATACTGTTTTTAGCTTCGTTTCACAATTTATTATTAATGTTACTGGACAACCTAGGTTTCGGGTTATAAGCCATTTTCAGTAATGTACTTGAAAATGGGCTTATAACCCGAAACCTAGGTCGTGCAATGACGTTAATAATAGATTGTGAAACAAGGCTAAAAACAGTGTTTGTTTAGTTTGTCTAATTATTACGGAATATAGATAGAGAGTAAATCTATGAGTGTAATGGTAAACGTAATGCGGAAGTATTGCGAAAGTACACACGGTAGTAATGCGAAGCAACGGAAATTAGAGTATCGAGGTACTTAACATCAGAATTTGTGATCATGAAATCTATGACAGGCGAAGCAAGGACATGAAGAGTAGGCTGGGAGAGGCAAAGGGAACGTCCTAGCCAAGAGAAGTCCACTGGTGTGAAGCATAGGCCTTAATTTGAGGCAGACTTTTCTGATTATTACGTCTGGCACTCATCATTTTGTCGTAGTGAATCATTGACAGTGGAAATACGAGAACACAAGACAATCGATTTGTTCGAGATGATGCTACAGAAGAACGCTGCAACTTAGGTGGACTGATAAGATTAGGAATGAGTGAGCTCTCCGCAGAATCGACGAGGA
Organism: Schistocerca americana; assembly: GCF_021461395.2. Classification (NCBI taxonomy): domain Eukaryota; kingdom Metazoa; phylum Arthropoda; class Insecta; order Orthoptera; family Acrididae; genus Schistocerca; species Schistocerca americana. Next base: position 599,581,461 of record NC_060120.1, on the reverse strand, counting down.
AAGGAACAGGTTGATAACACTGATGGGACACCTTTCAAGCTAGTTCTACTGCAAAACCGTGATCTGGGGAAATTGTTAGTTTTCGATTAACCGTTATTAATTGCGTTGATAGCGAGGATTTATGATATTTGGTAAATAAATACATCATAATGGAATGCCTTTTTAATGTTATTCCAAATAACATAGCTTCCGCTTCATCACTTAGAATCACGGGAAGTAGAATTGCACTTTACAGAGAATCCGACGGCGCTGGTACAGCTTATGTGAGGAACATGAATATCGAGCTTCTCAGCAAAACAGGTAGAAAAATTCCTACACGACGACTCAATAAGATAGTCCAAGGACTGGTTGTCTTAATCTCCGCAAAACTCGGATAGCAAAGCACGGTCAGTCATAGTGTTCGCCTCTTACACCACCCTCTACGGACTCACTTGCTAAACTGAGACATTTCTGAAGGTTTAGTGCAAGATGGGGGTTCTTGCAACCTACAGACAAACAACAAATTGATTGCGTAACTTTATTATTTTTAGTTGACAACTACGGTGTTAGGACTTCCTCCGCATTAAAATGTCATTCCCCAGCATCACGGCATACCCTGGTAAACGCCTTTAGCAGTATTGGGTGAAAAATTTGTCTACCTTTTCACAGCTGGTCATGGTACACAACGGAAAAGAACTATTTCGGAGTTATGTCTTCCTGCATAATCTTAAGAACTTACAAGCAACTAGCCATTCGAGACTGCAACTAAAACGTAGCATCGTGCTTCTATTTTTACTACGACCTAAGGCGTCGAGGCAAACCAAGACGCGAGACTAGTGGCTTGGAGGGCTGGCGCTGCGCCGGCCTCGAGGCTGCTCAGCGGACAAACTGCCCCCGCCCACCCCCGTCCGCCACCGGTCCGCCCCCGCGCTGCCGCGGGCGGCACGGCTGGCCAACTTCGGCGCGGCCGCAGCCGTCATTATCGTCACAAGCGCTCCAGCGACATCATTTGTCATTCGCTAGTTAATCAGCGGGGCGCAGCGCAGCTCGCTATCTAATTAGCGAGCGTATCAATTATTGCAGCCAAATAGCACTAAACGCGTCAGTATCAGCTTGTCAAATGTACTACCAGCGATAACGCCGCCCGTTGCTAACTGGAGACTAGTCAGCGGAAAATGAATCATAAGCGAAATTCCTGATAGACGGCTCAGACTCATGACACTGTTTGAAGTGCTACGGCGGTAAGTATTACACACCGCGGATAAGGACAAAGCTTTCGCAGTATACACTTTTAAGCCTTCAGTTAGATTACTGTTCACTATACAACTGAATCAATTATACCTCGATCATCCTTATAAAAGAGTCTAGAAATTGTTCACTTATCTCCCGTTTGCCTCCAAAGAAATGGCAAAGATTTGGAAGTATCGTGAATGTTCTTGACAACCAGCCACGAACTCAAGAAAAGGAGACTCAACGACCTTTTATGTGAATTACACTCTTTCTGTCATTCCTCTTTAATATGTCTGCGAAGTTTTAATTTGATAGCATATACTGTGTATAAATAAAGAAGTGAAACTCCAACATACACGTCAGCTACCGAGAGGAAAGATTAACGGTCGCCAAACTCCTTCTTAAATTTTGGCTTATGAAAGAGAGTTTCAGTTCCTGCATTACCATACAGGACAGAGAGTCAAATATTAGTGGTTTTCTGTTCTTTACTACGAATACTAGTCGATGAAGGAATAGTGGAGATTAGGGTGTAACCGCTCATCACTGTAGTCGGTGGAAGGAAATATAAAATAAACTCCAGTTACTGCATTGTGGGTAATCTTATATGGCAGAAAACTCTCATTTATTTCATGGATAACGTAACGTATAACGTACAGGAAGGATATGGGGGATTAATTAGAGGAAGATCGAAGATCGAATCCCACACCATAATACCTGAACTAACAAAACGATCACGTACAGCCGCGCGGGATTAGCAGAGCGGTCTAGGCGCTACAGTCATGGACTGTGCGGCTGGTCCCGGCGGAGGTTCGAGTCCTCCCTAGGGCAAGTGTTTGTCCCTAGGATAATTTACGTTAAGTAGTGCGTAAGCTTAGGGACTGATGACCTTAGCAGTTAAGTCCCATAAGACTTCACAGACATCTGAACGATCACGTACGGAGTGCTGGACATACGCTGATATGACGAGAGGTGAGAACGCGTAATGCACCCAGGAACATTGTTTCCACTAGTGAAGGGATGGAACGCCTTACCACGCTTGCAAACCTTGTGATCCGTATGGGTGCGCATTTTAGAGCATGCACGGCCGTACGTGGTAAATACACACCTTACGTAATGTCCACGGGACCATAATAAATCACTGTGACTTCAGTTTAATTATTGTGTTTCACTAATATTATCATTTCAGTTCGTCTCATTGGGTATTTATTTCAATTATATTCTGAACTATACTGGAGGAGCTTTTTTCAACGTATGGTCCAAGTTTCACCCAGCTATGTTACTTGTTGTTGACACACCATGCGGAAGTTACTTTCGTCCTTCCGTTTAGCACTCCACTGTGTTTCATTATATATAGGATGTGATACATTTAAATTAATCAGACTGAATATAAAGTAAAAGACATTCAATTTGAAACAAAAAGCAGGGTAATAATACCAGCGAATGCAGATGATGATCACGTAGTCTGTGTGTCAGCTAGTTAAAGAGGAAGAAAGACAAGAAGCAAGTACCGAATACGATCAGAGATTTATTTCTGCCTTGTACTTAAACATAATTGCTGTTGCTCTCAATCTATGGGTACGTAATTATTTATTCGGTGCGTAACCGCATATCAAGACAGGGTCTTTGCCTTATAAGCACTTCTACTGCTACTGCAAGGCACATTATCCGTCAGTTTGAAAAAAAAAATTAATGATTTTATATCTCCCCATCTTCAGCGCTAAGTGTAAGATCCGGGGACAATAAATTGGTCAAGTTTAACGTGTTTCAGGAAATTCTAAGCAAATCACCATATGAAACAAATTCGTGCAGCGAAGAAACAATGATGTTCGCAAACTTCTCACATATAGTTCTCTAAACATTGTTAGAAACACATGCTATTTTCAAAAACCGCTGCCGATTTTAACATTCTCATATAATGTCAGAATGCATTAAACAGGTAGTATACTGTACTTCATCATGATCATCACCATAATTCGCCAATTTTGCCAATGAGGAAAGCATGTTTGTCTGCACTGATCACACTCTTGTAATCCAAGACTGTTAAGAAGTATCAACGAAATCGAGAGTAACAACGCAGATCAAAGATTTTAAAATCTATAACTCAGAAATGTACACTAGTTCGATCCCTTTTCTGTAGTATTCACTGCAGAAGCCTATAAAGAATTTCATTGTATATCAGTGGCCTGGTTATATGGGAATTTTACAGAGAAACTACGCCCAAAAATATGAAATGCTGTAGTTCCTCGAGTATGAAACATTTTGGGAGTTCTTGCCGCATCAGCTCAGCGCAAAACCTCTAGCTTTCGAAGAGTACCTCTATCGCCTACGTCAGGAACAACTAACTGTCAAAAGTCCTGCGGTGGTGGTCTTATATAGGTAAAAGACAGCATCTTGTTGGTAAGTAATTATGTTATGCTGTCGCAGATGGCGTCGACGTCTGCGCTGGTGCCGCCACCGCTCCAACTTGGCGTAAACATTGCGATGAAAATCTATGGCGCTTCTCTGCATCGAGAGATCACTTCCACGCACGCTAAGATTATATCCACCGTCACGGTAGAGGATTTTCCGACATATTCTTATTTCTGCAGCCTCTTTAATTACGGAGACCCAGTTTGTGGGAGATGAGACAAAAATTTTATTTCGGCAGACAGTATTTTATGTTTGTGTGTGAGGCTGTGCTCAGCAGCTGTAGATCACTCCTGCTCCCGATTTCTAATGTGCCGTTGATGTTCTGTATAGCGGCCGGAAGTGGTGCGGATGGACACACCAATGAAATTGCTTCCGCATTCACAAGGGATGTTGAAAATCTCAGGAATCCTGAGACCGAGACTGTCATTAACAAGGCGCAGCATCTCTTTTAACTTCTTAGGAGGTCGGATAATAGATCTAATACTTCGTCTTCCCAGGACTCTCCCTAATTTGCTGGATGTAGCGCTGGCGCTGCAGAAGGAAAAAAATGCGATCGGTGTTTCATCACTTGAACGTTCAACATTTCCACGTTTCGTTTTCTTGGTGAATGCTGATTGCATGTCACGTGACCCATAGCCGTTGTTTCGAAACATACTTCGGCTGATTAATTTTGGAATCGAAGAGTTCCTCGTCAGAAACAGTTTTTGCTCTGTGTACCAGTGTATTGTAAGCTCCTTTTTCTCGATTGAGCATGGTGAAAATTCTCGGGGCGTAAGACATAAATCAGCGTGTTTTCGCTTGTGGTACACTAAGTGTCCAAGACGTCCATCCGCCTTTCGTTGTACCAAAACATCTAAAAACGACAGCCTTCCCTCTTTCTCTGTCTTGGCGGAAAGTTGGATGTTTGAATGCATACTTCGCACAAAAATCGAAGAAGGCTTAGTTCTCAAAAACCTTGCATCTATGGTACGGATACCACACGCCAGACTCGTCAACTGGAGAATCTGCGTGAGAAAATGCAGAGTAATTTGGCATTTCCGCAGCGCTGTCGGAATACGGAGATCGACCCCAATATTTCAGTGGTTACACATCACATAACGTCGGCAGGGGTGAATTATGGTTTATGGAAGACCAGCATAGTCAGAGTGACAAAAAGGATACGACATATAAGGCACACAGTTTATATAATTGCATCTCCTTTTATCTGCATTTTTCTCTTCCCTCGACTAGGCGTGGATCGATATGTCAATGGCAGCTCAACAGATAGCTTACCTTAGCAATACAATAATGAAGGATTGAATTTCGCTCCTATACCACGCACTGTACTTATTGTGGCGTTGATTAACTGAGTTGAACAGGCGGTGCGCCATGTCTCACAAGACGACGCCGACGACGTAACCAGAGGTGTACAAATTCCCCTTGCAGCCTGCTTGCCCCTAGCACCTCTGCAACCATTCATGCAGGTCAGCCTGCCGCGATGTAAACACAAGAGTGCGCGTGTACTGAGGCATAGTGGGCAATGCGGGCGATACGGGCTCCCGCAAGCCCGGGCTACCTGGGTTCCCGCAAGCCTGCCAAGCTTCACGGGACCCGCTCAGCTTGCTGCGCCTGACAACAGGTTGCGCTGTGAAGCTACCGTGACTAGAGTAGCCAGGTAGTTAGCCTGCAGTTCATTTATCGCAACGGTGGAGGCAGCACAATGAATAGGTCGAACTTTAGTGAGATTGAAAAAAAATTGACAACTGGCGAATACATGCTGGTAGCGAAACAGAGCACAAGTGCCGCATGGGAAACGTTTTCGTGTGTTTATGAGGCCGCTTTAAATAAATCGGTAGGTGTGTCTCAATGCAAACTATGTAAAAAGCTCTTAAGTACTTATTCGGGAACCTCGAGTATGTTACGACATGTGTGCAAATTTGACAAGCAGTTCCCTCACTCCCGCGTCCGGCCATCCTGATTTAGGTTTTCCGTGATTTCCCTAAATCACTCCAGGCAAATGCCGGGATGGTTCCTCTGAAAGGGCACGGCCGACTTCCTTCCCTAATCCGATGAGACCGATGACCACGATGTCTGGTCTCCTTCCCCAAACCCACCACCAGTTCCCTCACTCCGTAAATATCTTGAAAGAGGACAAAGATTTAGTGGCCGAAAAGTGCGTCGAAATGTGTGCTAAGGACCTGAGACCATTTAGCAGTATAGAGGGAGAAGGATTTCTTAATTTAGGGCAGACACTGATCGACATAGGTAAAAAATAAGGCTCAGTTGATATTAAAAATGTTATGCCTTCCCGAGTGACAGTAGCTAGGAAAGTTCAAACCTTAGCTGATAAAGTGCGCAGCAAAATGCTCCCAGATATAGTGCATGCGATTCGTTCTGGTATATGTGCCAGTACAATTGATCTATGGACAGACAATTACAAAGGGGTGCATTACATGTCCGTGACAATGCATTACATAAATTCAGACTGGCGTTTGAATAAATATGTACTAATGTGCTCTGCGTTTCCTGACTGCCCAAAAACTGGCTCGAATATTCGAAACGAGTTGGAAGATGGCTTAGAAACTATGGGTGTTTCTCGTGAAGACATTGCCAAAATTACGTTTGTCACAGACCAGGGCAGTAACATTGTCAAAGCTCTCGAAGTATATCAGCGTCTTCCATGCATGGCTCATAGTATATACACAGTCTTGAAACATGTTCTGAGCGAACAGTTTTTGAAAGAAAATGTTCCAAATATATTAGCCATTCTTAATACAGTGCGGGCTACGGTTTCGTACTTCAAGAGAAGAGGTCTCTGTGTGAGACTGAACTCATCTTTAAAGCAGTGGGTTTCAACTCGTTGGAATAGTTATTTTGACATGCTTGTATCAGTCCATTCTCAGATTGATTCAGTGAAGGCTGTTTTACATAGTGAAGGTGCCTCTGATAAGATGCTGGGTTATGACCACTATATAACTGGCCAGCTTATAGAATTTCTTAAGCCGTTTAAAGAAGCCACAGTTGATCTAGAGAGTGACAAGGATCCAACCCTACATTTATTTCTACCGTGGTTTTACGCCTTAAAAACTCACTGTACCGTACGGGATAACGATGAAGAGGTTTGTAATTTTATTCCATCTGAATATTATAGAACCACTTGTGAAATATGTATGTTGAGAAAATGTATTTTCAGGACATGAAACCTTTGAAACAAGCCGCTGATGCCTTCCTAGAACAGAAAAAGTGCGTTAGTATGTTGCATAAAATTGCAACGTTTATGGTGGCTAACTACCGCACATTAAGAAAGTTAACCGAGGATGAAAAAATTGAAGTTTACCAAGCAGCACGACAGATGTGTGCTGAAGGTAAGCTCCTAAGATAATGCATATATTCTTCATCTATATGTACATGGTTACTCTGCAAGACACACGCAAGTGCTTAGTTGAGGGTTCATCGAACCACTTTCAACTTATTTGTCTCCTTTTCTCGAATTTTGCGCGGGATAGAACACCTACAGCTCTCCGTCTGAGCGCTGCTTTTTTGTATTTTATTCTGATGATCATATATTCCAATGTATATGGGACTCAACAATATCTCTTCGAATTCGGAGGTGTAAGTTGGTGATCGAAATTTCATATATAGATCGCGCCACGTCAAAAAACGCCATTGTTGAAATGATTATCACCCCAACTCTTGTGTAATTTCCGCGACACTCTTTCCCCTGTTTTACGATCATACCAAACCAGCTGCCCTTATTTAGACTCTTTCGACCTCTTCCGTCAATAGTAAGGCTCTCCAACTTCGTAGCAATGCTCCAAAAGAGTGTTTTGTCATTAAAACGCCTACAGCATTTTCCGTGTGTCCATTCCTATTTAAGTAGGTCGTAATTGTAATCAGAGGTATTAGGTAGAATCTACAGCCTTTAGATTTGACTGGTTGATCTTGTAAACGAAGTTTAACGGACTTAGTTTAGTACACACAGGGATAACCTCGCTCTTGTCATTATTTATTACCAACTGCTAATTTTCACACCAAAAATATATACCTTATTTAAATCGTCCTGCAGTTAGTTTTGATCTTCTGGTGACTTTACAGGACGATAAATGATAGCATCATCTAAAACCTATTATAATTTCAACTATGTGTAGTACGATCTTCACATTATTCTGCAAATATTAATTGGAACCTGTACAGTTTCAGTACAAGTACCCAATCACAGCAACCAAGAAACAAATCCAGGGCCGTACAAAATGGCGAAATTTGAGGACTGGGCAGAAGAGCCTCCTCTCCTACATGATGAAGTCAGCAGATACTTGCAAGAACACTGTGTGAACGAGGGAGATATTCTACAGTGGTGGAAAAATAACTCCCAACGACTTCCTCGACTTGCGTGTGTGGCAAGAAAAATATTAAATATACCAGCCACTAGTGCGTCTAGTGAGAGAATTTTTAGTTGCGCTGGAAACCTAATTAGCGAAAAACGATCACGTCTTAATGCAGACAGACTTAACGATCTCGTCATAATTAATTCAAACACTAATCAGCAGACACATTGAAAATACAGTAGAACATTAAACGGGAAACTATGAGTTTGAGCGCAAATTTACTAATTAAGAGTGCAGATTTCTTTCTTGTGTTTTCTGGGCGTCAATTTCTGAGATAGAAATTTTGTAATGCATACAGTTCATTTTTATTTTAGACTAAAATTTTTTATTTCAATCCTTCCAAGTGACATTAATTATTGTTTGTAAACCATTTTCTGTTACTTGGGTTTGCAAAAGTAGCCAAATATTTTTAGCAGTATCTGGTTTGGCCTAAATAATACTTTCAGGGGAACTGAAGGAAAATTTGTAAAGATTTTATGTTGAGAAGTGTTCTGCAAAATAAAATATTCATTTGTGGAGTAAGGCAATACACATTATGAGTTTAAATTACAATTTATTTTGTTGAGTTCCACACACATTGCAAAATGTAATTTTATTCTTGTATTTCTATATTAAGGGGAATCCCACATGCAGAGTCAAGATGCTGAAAACCTAGACACTACAAATAGTCCTAAAATGAAGAGCGTCTTTTTCCATGAATGTATTGTAGTAGGAATATAATGGAAACTCTGAGCCACTCTCCACAGCGTCTATATCTGCGTCATGAGGATTCAGACTCGTCGTTTAGGTCTGTGTTATGAGGGTCTAGAGTCGTCGTTTAGATTTGCATCATGCAAGTAAACACTCGTCGTCTTAGTCTGCATCATGATGGTCCGAAATATGGTCCCTCATGATGCAGACCTAGACTACAAGTGTGGACTCTCATGACGCAAACGTAGGAGCCGCGAAAAATGGCTCAGGGTCGCCATTGTATTCCCAGTACTATAGTTTTTAGACGAACTGGATACGAAACAAGTCCTTCGATTTTGTTAAAATGCATTTTGGCAATTTAGAATGATTTTTCCAACTTCGATTGAATTCACAGAACCAGTAAAATACATCCAGGAAACGTAGTTAAATATTTATATAATTGGTGTCATATTGGCTGAAACATACTAAAGTTAAAGAATCTAGACTTCCAAAATCTTAATTTGGTTCTCATTGCAGTACAGTGGTTAATAGGGGCGTAGATAATTTATTCTTCTGGGGAGGTGACCAATCTTCTTTTTGGGGGGTGGAGGTTCACTTCTTTAGTACAAATATCCATCCGTTTCGGTGTTGAAAAGTGCAGCACAGACTGCATTGCGTTGCCTGGGCATTTATTTATTCCATACTCTCGTAGTCCATCTTCCCTCCCGTATTTTCTCTCTATCCATTTAGTCCTCTCCCACTATCTCTTTGATCACCTCCACCTCCCCCCCCCCCCCCCCACTCCCCATCCCTTGGCCGGCCGAAGTTGCCAAGCAGTTCTAGGCGCTACAGTCTGGAACCGCGCGACCGCTACGGTTGCAGGTTCGAATCATGCCTCGGGCATGGATGTGTGTGATGTCCTTAGGTTAGTTAGGTTTAAGTAGTTATAAGATCTAGGGGACTGATGACCTCAGAAGTTAAGTCCCATATTGCTCAGGGCCATTTGAACCATTTTTGAACCCATCCCTTGGCCCATCTCCCCCCCACCCTCTATCTTTCTCCTCGTCCTCTCTCTGTTGGATTCCGCCACCTCAGTTCACCTCCTCTTCACCTATCTATGAAAACTCATACATATCTGTCAACTTTTGTGGTGATCAGTGAATCAGTGTCAAAGTTTATTGCTAGGTAGCATTTATTGTAATACTTTTTGATGCGTAGCATTGATAGTTTTGTTTTCTGGTGCGTAAACAAATGAAGTTGAAGGTGTCCCGACAGGGCAATATGCGACATACAAATAGCGATGTGAAAAACATGATTTTCAAGATTGATGCCACAAACATATAACAACTGCCCCTGCGATTTATCTATCGACATGGCAAATGTAAGCTGCACTGGAAATTATAACCGTTTAAAGTCGAAAGGCATGTCGGTCGGAATCTTAGTGATATTGGAATCAAACTGTCCTCACCTTTGTACTTTCCTCTTAAAATTGTGGCTTCGATTACGTTGTTCTTTAACTTCTTCCCCGCAAGCCGGGTGCCATTACAAAGAAGTGGCTGGTTTACCTTTCGCAACATGATTGCCGATCCGACTTAGTTACAGATTTGGAGGCGGTAATCCGGGGAAATCCAGCGAATTTAAAAATTCCGTAGGATAGTTGACTACATCATCTTGGTTAGTAACGGAATAAACCGACTTGTATGTCAGCAATTCGCCAGGTGTCATATTTTGAATCTGAAAATTCATTTCGTTAACATCAAGGTTTTTTGCAGCCAATATAACACGTTCACTCAACCAAACATGGTTTGCAACTGTTAAACGACATTTGCTGTGCGCGAATTGTCCAACATGATGACTGTGAATGTGTCAGACATCTCTCAAATTTCAAAAAGATCATAGACATTTCGTTTAAAAGAAATGTATGTATATATATATGTTATGTAAAGGAACCTCTGCCATGCACCATATGAAATTTTATGTAGACTGTGACCTTCCTCTTGGTTTCAAGGTACAGTGTGCAAAATTTCATCAAGATTGTATGCAATACAAACACATGGACACAGTGAAAACGCACTTTCAGTTTTTGTCAAATTTTCCAATTTTTCGGTCGATTTTCGAAAAATTTTATTTCATAATAACCTTGTCCTGAGAATTACGAACACAGCAAAAAAAATTTAGCAGAACTGGTCCAGGCGTTCTTGATTTTACGCTTATCAACATATTTGGCAATTAATTTTTATTTATATAGATAAGAAGCCCGAAATATACGCGTAAAGGAAGAATATACAAATAAAACCAATATTTTTTTTACCTGAAATTAATACCTATATATATAATGTTGGGGTTTGTCTTTTGGTGCTCAGGTAAAATAAAAACTTTTGATTAACGTTCATAATACGACAATGACGCGCGCAGACTAAACGGCTGCGTAGCGCAGCTCAGCAGTAATATGGGCAGGCAAGCAAGTTTCCCGCAGCCTGCCCGGGTTGGGTTCTGCTTGGCTTGGCTGGGAGTGAAGCAGCCTGCCCGTTCTGTTGACAACGAGCGGCGGCCTGCCCGCCTGGCCACCGGGCAAGCATGGGCGGGTTAAAAGCGGGACATGTACACCTCTAGACGTAACACTTACCACCAATCGCATTTTAGCCTCAGCCAAGCCGCCCAAATCTAAGGGGTTCCGTGCATTGCAGAAAAATGAAGTCTTGTGGTACTTCCGGCTGACAAGGGAAATGCCATGGTTGTTCTTAATGCCACTGAATATGACAGCCAAGTAGCATCGCTGTTTGATGATAGCACGTACAAATGCCTAAAACGGGACCCAACTCTGTCATGCAGCAGAAAAACGCTGGAGTTCCTGAACAATTCTTGTCTCCCAGAGGAGGTCACCAAACAACTTAGAGCACGAAATTCTAGACCTCCTAGGGTGTATGGACTATCTTAAGTCCACGAGGAAGGTATTACATTGAGGCGAACTGTTAGCGCTATTGGTTTTCCTGTCTACAGGCTGGCCATTCATTTAACTAAGTTGATGGCTCCTATAGTAGGCCGCAGTGAACATCACGTCAGACACACTCAGAAGTTCATTGAGAAAGTTGAACAGATTACAGTTAGCTCAAACAACATTTTAGTCACCCAGGATGTGGTCTCAAAACTTACAAAAGTTCCTATGGAGGACACTTTGAAACTGTTGACAGAGTATTTACTTCTGCAACGGTAAACTCGTCCTACATTTTATGACGACCACCTACTTCTTGTAAGACGGTAAATTTTATGAAATGACTGGTGGATTGGCTATGGGTCCTCCGTTTTCTGCAGGATGGCCAACTTTTTTATGGAACATTTTGAGGAACATGCATTAAATTCGGCTCCCCTTTGTCCGTATTCATATCATCGTTAGGTTGGCGATTAACACCATGTACACAAACATACAGTTCACCGTCGAGACAGAAAAAGAGGGAAGGCAGTCATTCTTGGATGTTTTGTTACAAAGATAGTCGGGCCGGACGTCTCAGACTCTCGGTGTACCGCAAGCCGACGCAGACCGTCCAGTCGAGAAGAGAGCATCTTTAAATATACTGACACACAGAGCAAAACCGTTTCTGACGAAGACCACTTGGCTTGAAAAAGTAATCATCTGAATTATGTGTTCCGAAGCACAGAGTATGGTCAGGAGATGTGAAGTCAGTGTTCACGTGGAAATGTCTAACATTCATGTGATGAGCCACAGATCGCTTTCCTTATTTCTTCCCATATGTTACGGTTTTTTTTTCTTTTCTAGTCATCAGTCTTCTGACTGCTTTGATGTGACCCGCCGGGAATTTCTCTCCGGTTCCTCTCAGTGTCCTTAATTATTTGCTGGATGTATTTCAATCTCCGTCTTCCTCTACAGTTCTTGCACTCTGCAATTCCCTCTAGTACCGTGGGAGATATACCGTGATGACAGAGTAGATGTCCTATCATTCTGTCCCATCTTCTTGTCAGTGTTTTCCTCGCCCATTCTCTGTAGAACCTCCTCATTTCTTACATTATCAGTCCAAATAATTTTCACCAGCCTTCTATAGCACAACATCTCAAATGCTTCAATTCTCTTCTGTTCCCGTTTTACCACAATCCATACTTCACTATCATGCAATACTGTGCTCCAAATTCTCAGAAATGTCTTCCCCAAATTAAAGCCTATGCCTGAATGTCTGATTCTAGCGGACTGGGAACGCCCTTCTGCCAGTTATGTCCTCCGTGTGCCATAGCTTACTCTGCTGCCTATGTAGCAAATGATACTGTTACAGTATCGCTTTCTAGAGACGCACGCAAACCAAAACATACAGTCTTCAATAGTAATTAACACCTCACCAGTAACCAGCAATGATTGTGCCTGAAAAGCAGGAATCACGGAAGGACTGGACAACATGGTTTAATTGAACATTAATTACCATAGCATTTTACTAACACAATTATTGTAAATTGAGGCAACCATGCTAAACACTCAAGTGTAATACAATTTCTGTTTTAGCAGTGTCAAGTATTAAAGAGAAGAAAAATCAGACAATAGTTTACATTAAAAGTAGAACAAGGCCGCACATCAAAGTGAAAACATAAAATTGACCAACCGTCGAACATCAAAACAACAAAATTACACAAGCTACAAATGTTAATACTCACGCAAAACCTTAAGACTACGATAAGAAAGCAATATATGTGAATAACGTAACTTACTAAGGCTGCGCTTAACGGTGCGTCGACAAGCACTCATTCAAAGACCAATGCGCGTGGACGAGGGTCGCACCGTCCGGTACAACCACCGGATCACAGTTTCTCAGAGGGCCTGCCGGTGAGGGACAACGGACGGGCCGACTATGACCCCCCCCCCCCCCCCCCACGCACATACACAAACGCCAGAACAGCCACAAACCAAATTACAATTGAACTGCATAACATACAAACATCACCAGTTGGTTTCTATGAGGAAGATAATGGGGATGATTCACTGCACAGATGAACCCATAACCATATATATCCGCAAACAAGGAGAAAAATACGCTTACGAGTAAATATGCACAAGTAGCAACCATACGGCTCATCGATCACAGCTCAACTAAAAATGGCCTATAATATACAGGGTGGTCCAAAAGTCCGGAAACACCCTCATAAAATCCAAATGGAGTAGCAAACAAGGAAACAGAGTCCCTACACACGAGGAACGGGAAGGGGGAAACTTTATAGGCTAATCCACCAACATGGCGGCCATCTTGAAAGACGCCATCTAGGATTCAACTCCAAAATTTCAAATGGAAATGTGGTCATGTGACATATCGAACAGATAGAGAATTTCACCAGAAAAACAATGCCGTTGTTATTTTAAACATAACTTTATTCATTCTCGGGTTATAGCCAGTTACGTGTGGCAGCGGTGGGGCGCTCGGCAGCATGTGTGTTATGTGCCACCAACGTGGTGGCCACTCCACAGCACCCCTACGACCAATCCACATTTGAGGGAACTGCACATCCAGGTATGCTCGCAAATTGTGCCCATAATGTGGTGGGGCTCCTTCAAGGTGGAAGCATTCCGAAAATGTCCCGTCCTCCGTTAACAATGAGGGAAACACTTCTTCATACAATAACCTCAGATAACCGTTGGCTGTTAACGTACCATCAACAAAAAATGGTCCAACGACTCTGGTACCCCCACACGCCACACCAGACCATCACTTTTTGTGAGTCGACCGTTTTGGAAGAATCAATCCAGTGCCAATTTGTGTCGGACCAGTATCTGTGATTCTGATTGTTCACTTCACCATTGATAAACCAAATGGCTTCATCACTGAACAGCACCTGACAGGGGAAACGTGGGTGTATCTGCAGCTGCTGTGTCACCCATTCTGCGAACTGTACCCGACGGTCTGGTTCATCCTCGTTCAGGTGTTGGAGCAGCTGAATTTTGTATTGGTGCCATTCTTGCTGCGACAAAATTCGCAGTATGGAGGTACGGCTAACCCCACAGTCTTGTGGCAGGCGACGAGTATTCTGTTGCGGACTCTTGCTAAATGATGCCAACACGCTCACTGTTGTTGCTTCATTGGTGGCGGATTTTGGTCTTCCAGCCTTATGTTTATCTTCAACAGAACCTGTTGCTCGGAATTTGGCTAAAAGCTTGGCAACTGCGCTGTGAGTGATGGGCTGTCTGGTTGGGTGACGACTATTGAAATCCTCAGCAATGACCCGTGTGCAACTTTCTCCTGATATCAAGATGATTTCAATGCATTCTTCACAAGTTAAGGACATTTTGTAACCTGTAAATAAGGAAACAATGACTAAAACGTTAGTATGAGTAAAAGATACCTAACAGTTAAACACATGTAACATATCAGGCATGGGATAGTCACTTTGCACCGTTTCAGGCTCCATTTTATGACTTTTCAGTGCGTAATACTCACGCTGCCGAGCGTCCCACTGCTGCCGCAAGTAATTGGCTATAACCCGAGAATGAATAAAGCTATGTTTAAAACAACAACGCCATTGTTTTTCTGGTGAAATTCTCTATCTGTTTGATATGTCACATGACGACATTCCCATTTGAAATTTTGGAGTTGAATCCAAGATGGCGGCTTTCAAGATGGCCGCCATGTTGGTGGCATAGCCTATAAAGTTTCCCCCTTCCCGTTCCTCGTGTGTAGGGACTCTGTTTCCTTGTTTGCTACTCCGTTTTTAGTTTATGAGGGTGTTTCCGGACTTTTGGACCACCCTGTATAATATTCCCCTTAATTAAGGGTGCAGGGCACTGTTTGAAAACCAATAACGACTTGGACCTCAAACTTCATAAAAGTGACTTAGCATTAACACTGAGAGGTTGAGCCAGCACCGTATCACCAAAGCTACAATCCTAAACAGATGACTAGCTAGCTTAATTTCTAATTGATTTAAAACAGTCGGAACTGGCAAAGGCGGCTGTGAGCAGCTATATAATACCAGCGAGTCGTTGTGGCCGGAAACAATCAGTCAATATCCCGAGATACAGATTTACGACCACGACTGATAACAGCAAAAGACCACTGCGGGTTGAGTTAGCAGTCCCCGCCGAGACGAGCAGAACTTCGTGTCTTGCAGCCTAAAGCGGCCAACTAATGCCACACATCCGCAACTCGGTCCATAAAGCCATCACACTTCGACGTGCGACACTCAACAGCCGCCAACTTGGCACAGTCTTTACATGCTCTGCCGCAATCACGCTCGCTGGCCACCGTCCAAGTGCTCGCTGCCCACTGCTTGCCTCACCGATTTCAAAACCAAAATCGATCAAGGAGGCAAGATCGTGAAGGTAGGACAACACCAAAGGCATCAAAATAAGAATCGACCGCAACATGTGAGCCGCACCTTCTCAACAGTATTCCTCAACTTCACCTACATCGTGATGACCAGTCCTGATGTTAAGTTTCTAACTTATTCATTTTCGATGTTTCTCATTAGTTTTATTTTTCTTGTATTTACTCTCAGACTAAATTCTGTAGTCATTACACTGTTCATTGCAATCAGCATTCCTGTAATTCTTCTTCACTTTCACTGAGGCTGGCAATGTCACAGCGAATCTTATCATTGATATCCTTTCACCAAGAATTTTAATATCTCTCTTGCACCTTACTTTTATTTCCGTCATTGCTTCTTCGATGTATAGACTGAACAGTAGAGGCGGAAGTATACATCCCTGTCTTACACAGTTTTTTAATCCTAGCACTTCGGTCTTTGTCTTGGAGTCTTACTGTCCCCTCTTGGATTCTTTTACATATTGTATATCACCGGTGTTTCCATAAAATGGTTCGAATGGCCTGAGCACTATGGGACTTAACATCTTAGGTCATCAGTCCCCTAGAACTTAGAACTACTTAAACCTAACTAACCTAAGGACATCACACACATCCATGTCCGAGGCAGGATTCAGACGTGTTTCCATATACCTTACCTATACTTTCCCCAGAATATCCAATATCTTGCACCATTTGACACTGTCGAACGCTTTTTCCAGGTCTCAAAATCTGATGAACGTGTCTTGACTTTTTTTCAGTTTTGCTTCCATTATCAGCCGCTAAGTCAGAATTGTTTCTCTGGTGCCTTTCCTTTTCCCAATGGCAAAATGATCGTCACCTAATGCATCATCAGTTTCTTTCCCACTCTCCTGCATATTATCAGCGTCAGCAACTTGGTTGCATGAGCAGTTACAGTGATAGCCTGATTATTCTCGCACTTGTCGGCTCTTGGACTCTTCAGAATTGTGTCGATGATGTTTTTCCGAAAATGAGATGGTATATCACCAATCTCATACACTGTGCATTTCAACGTGAATAGTCGTTTTGTTGCCACCTTCCGCAATGATTTTAGAAATTCTGATCGATTGTTCTCTACCCATTTTGCCTTATTCCATCTTATATCTTCCATGCCTCTTGTAAATTATGATCTCCTATCTCTTCTATGTAGACTCCGTTTTCTTCTTCTAACACGTCACCAGACAAATTTCTGCCCTCATAGAGACCTTCAATGTGCTCTTTCCAACTATCTGCTCCCTCCTCTGCATTTAACAGTGAAATTCCCACTGCCTTTTATGTTACCACCCTCGCTTTTAATTTCAACGAAGATTGTATTGCCTTTTCTATATGCCAATCAGCCCTCCCCACAATCATTCATTTTTCGATTTTTTTACATTTTTTCATGCAGTCATTTCGCTTTAGCGGCCCTGCACTTCCTATTTATTTTATTCGTAAGTTACTTACGTTTCTGTATTCATGAATTTCCAGGAACATTCATCTGCTTCTTTCGTTCGTCGATCAACTAAAGTATTTCCACGGTACCCATGGTCACTTCGCAGTTACCTTCTTTGTACTTATGTTTTTCTTTCGAACTTCTGCGACTGCCCTTTTTAGAGAAGTCCATTCCTCTTCAACCGCGATGTGCAGTGTTTATAGCCTCAGAGGACTTCAAGCGTATCACTTCCGTATCGTACTTCTTTGTGTATTGATTCTTCGTGACTAACCTCTTGAACTGCACCCTATTCCTCAGAACTACTAATTTGTTATCCGCATCTGTATCTGCTAGGGTATGCCTTACAATCCAGTATCTGATTTAGGAATCTCTGGCTGATTATAATGTAATCTAACTCAAGTCTTTCCGTATCTCCCGCCCTTTTCCAAGTATACCTGATCCTCCTACCTCATCCTCCTGTGATTCTTGAACAAAATATTCGATATTAATAAAACTTGTAGTAGCAGTCAATTAGCCTTTCTCGTCTCTCATTCCTGATAGCGAGACATGTTCTCCCATAACACTTTCTTCCTCTCCTCCACCTGCAAATGCATTCCACTCCCTCATGGCTATCTGATTTTCATCTCCCTTTACGTACTGAATCACCAGTTCAATATCATCATACACTTTCTCTATCTCTTCGTCGTCGGCTTGCGACGGCGGTTTGTATACCTGAACTACAGTTGTAGATGTTGGTTTGTTTGCTCTCGATTTTGATGAGAACAACCCTGTCACTGAATGGTTTATGGTAACTCACTCACTGTCCTATTTGCGTATTTATGTTACACCCACCAAAATAAGTATAGTCCTGGGACAATGAGGTGTCAGATCTATTTTCCGACATCCTTAGAAGATAAAGGAGAGGCTACGCCCTGTTAAGGATGGCCTCGGCCTCAGGACTCCTGGGTTGTACAACATCCCTTGTGAGTGCGGAAGCATTCATATCGGTCTATCTATCCGCACCGTTTCCCAACGCTGTGCAGAACGTCAACGACACATTTAAAATCGCGGATTGGAGTAATCTGCAGGCTATAGAAATAAGAATGGGTGAGAATATCTTCAACCGTGAAAGCGCATACAATCTTAGCGGTGCATGGAAACAAGCTCTCGATGTGGAGAAGAGCCAGAAAGATTCGTTTCAATGTCTACGCTGCGGTGGGAGCGGTGGTGGCACTAGCGCAGGCGTTGATACCATCTGCGACAGCATAACATAATTACCGAGCAATCAGAAACCGTCTTCGTGCTATGTAAGACCAGCACAGCAGTAGTTTTGACAATCAGTTTCTCCTGACGAAGACGTTGGAGATAATCGTCCAAAGCTCGAGGTCTTACCCTGACCTTACACGATAAAAAGTCAGAGAATGTTTCATACAACAGTGCCATTGCGAAAGACTTCGTTTTCATGTAGTTCTTCATATTTTACAGCAACTGTAAAGTTGCTACAATATCACGTCTGATTATCGATGTAGAGAGAGATATTAGCACTATTACTGATCAAGTTTTGAAACATCGGTAGTCACCGTAACAAGGCACTCGTTCACCTGTCCGTGAACTAAAACAGAATTTTGAGCAAGCATTGATTACTTCCTTGTCTGTCAAACGGGACAGACGCAAGAACTAGAATCGATGACTAAAACAAACAAACAAACATAAAAAGGAAACACAAAAGAACTGAAAGCAGGAATATCTTCCCATATCAACTCCTTCTTGCGCAACCGTTGGAATTTTTCTACTGTCTTCTGGGTTACCAAAACGTGACCGTTAGGTCAGGAGAAATATTTTCATATGGTGTGGAGCTGACAAAAATGTCTTACAAGAGATATGTGGCTAATCATAATCCACTGTAGCGTGACAGGCAGACATTAGCATTTTTCACACTTTTTCACTGAGCGAAACTGAGCAAAGTTGTTTCAACATGTTGAAAAATAGGACCTTTCTTCAATTCTGAATGAAAAGGGTTGATAGATTGTACGTAAAAGCTTTCAGAGAACTCGGTAAAATTGTGTTATCTATTTTACGAATAACTATTAGCTATTTGTCGAAACATTCAGAAAGGCAAGTATTCTTAACAGAAAAACTGTCATTGCCTGTAGTCCTCTAGAACAGTTTCTTTAAATTTGAATATAGAATTACGAAAATTATGATTCCTTGTGTTTGGTTGAACTGCATTATTTTCTCTTGAGGTGTGAATCAAGTAAAGCTTAAATGTCAGTGTAACTTAAAGTCAGTCTAACACACGTTAAGTGAGTAGGCATAAAGCTTTAGCTTTTCAAGCTCGATAGGGACTATGTTGGATGACGCTTTAATGAGTCTTGTCATTTACTGCACGACAGTTTCAATGACGAGGCCTAACCTATAATGATATTATGTTTACCTCCGCACTGGAACGGTCTGCAGTAGACCGTACATCAACATAGCTCGTGCGTGTTCCATTGTCACCCATTATACATCTGAAAGAGCAGTCTGTTATTCGGTAGTAAGTGACCGAATGAAGAAGCTGAATGACGACCGTGAGATTCTTTTTCCATTTTGCTTATGACCATAATTTCGTTAGTTAACTGTAGTTCTGTAAACATCAGTCGTCTTGATGTATAGCTCAGAGATAAAACAACAGTTCCGAGAAATTGGGTGGTCAAACGTAGTCAAAGTAAATTACGTTCCCACAAATCATCTAATCAAAACCGGAAACATCCTTCATCAAGGATGTAACCGATTCTTTGCCATCGCTTCGATAAATCAAGTTAGAGTTCAGTCATTACTTCTGTTGCTGTCAATGTCCTATTAACGCAGTCAATGGATTAATGAAATGCATTGAACACAATGTTCAATAATTTCAACTTAAAGTGTCGTGATGTGGGTGGGAACTTAGTTTAGAAAACTGCGTACCGTTTTCGCAATATCTTGTGTCTCAGCCACGGTTTTTGTTTCAGATGTTGAGTATAAAGCAAACATTGTATTGATAACATCACTGCTTTTCCGGGATAGTATACAGACACAGGTAGTGATTACATAATGAGGAAGTATAATGTGCTTAGGTTCGTATGAAATACTACTGGCCGAGTATACTTTCTGTAACTTCCTGTGCTGTGTTTCATTCTGCAGGTTTTACGTGCTACCCGTGGTGACAATGAGTTGTTTCTTTTTCATTTCGGGTGCCACGCCCACAAATTTATTGAAATAAGATTCCATTTTCCACCCCGGCTGTTATATATACACTGTCATCTGTAACACAGCATATTTCATCCATCTGCCATTTTCAGATGCGCACTTGTGAAAGAATTCGTATTAATAAGTTGAATTTTGGGTCAGTGTAAAAGAAACTGGAACATCTAGGAGAAATATCTTCAACATAATTATTTATCCTACGTTAGTGTGGACGCCTGATTCAATTCAAAAAAGTCTTCGTCATTTTTCTTTTTCGTTTTCTCGTTTCAGAAAACACATTAACAACATCCGAGGGGCTGCACCCTCATACGTCGATATGAACTGGATGTACGACGTAAGTAAATGATATGCTTGTGGACCAAACTGTATGCATGCGTGTGTGGTGTGTGCATGAGAGAGAAGGAGAATTTTGATTAATTGTATTCAGTTGAATTGTATTGTTTTCTCCTGAGGTGTGAATTAACTAAAGAGAGAGAGAGAGAGAGAGAGAGAGAGAGAGAGAGGGGTGGGGGGTGGGGGGAGAGAGCTTCGGATTCTAGATATCAAAATAATTCGTCAGCTTGCGGAAGGAGGTCTGCGAATTTTTTTGTGTGAGAGCATCGCAAAGGCATCGTATAATCTTCCATTAGCGTTGTCGCGGCTAGAAACGCAGCATCACGGAGCTCTGAAAGACTGCGCGGCGGGCAAGCCTACCCCTCTACTGGTAGGGGCGCTCTGCAGCTAATTATCGGCAAGTTGGCCTAAGGCTGGCGTAATCGGGCTCCAGTTTGCCGGACGAGGCCGAGTCGATTCCCGCAAGAAAGAAAAGCGGAGAATTAATTCGGAAAGAAATTCGAAGAGAGTTTCACAAATAATTGCAGCGGAATGCCGAATTAATTTCAGTCGGCGGGAAGGCGAAAGCGACGTTCATTGTGCTGCTCCGTGGCGCCGAATTTATTTCTCTTCAAGGTTGATAAAAAATTTAATTTGTCCGCCGGAACTTCAGGCTGAGCTCCCTCGTCCGAGTAATAAATATTCCAGCGCTTTACGTTCTTTCTTCGCCCGTTTCTTGCTAGGTAATGTATGTTAAAAATTCACTTGTTCTTCATTCCGCCACCTCTTTTCGTCACGGGATGGACAAGCGTACTATGCAAAATTCTGGGTAGTGTTCCCCTTGGTTGAGCCGAGGAATAGTTATTTTCAGACAGAAGTTCCCTTGTGCAAATTTAAGTTTCAGTGACAATGTTTTGTTATTTAACAAAGCAATCAAGATCACGATTTACGTAACCTTTGTGATATATTTGTCCGAAATAGGCCATATTCAGATTTAAAACTAAAATACGCTATTGCTTCTACAACTGGTTCCAGCTGCTGTACGTCGTTGTAACAGTCCTGACTTGGCCAAAATCAGGCAGAATCGATACATAAAACACGGTCTGTGTTGTTTTGCGTATAACATTTAGTTGTAGGTTCCCTTGTTCTCACCTTAGTCTATACATTAGCCCCAGCAACAAATTGCCCACGTTAGCAATCTTTCGCTGCTTCATGAAAATCTACTTAGTGTAAAAAGGCATAGGTACAGACTTCCGGAATCGTAAGACGCTCCCTCTCCCTCTACCTCTCCCTGTCACTCTCGCCATCTCACCCTCGCCCTCTCACTCTCACTTTTACTCTGCCCCTCCCTACCCCTCTCACTCTCTCTTCCCCCCTCTCCTTCTGCCTCTGTCTCTGCCTCTCCCTCCCCTCTTCTCTCTCTCTCTCTCGCTCGCTCTCCCCCCCTCTCACACACACACACACACACACACACACACACACACACACACACACACACGTGAATCACATGTTCGAGCCGTAAAAGGATTCTAGAAGACGCGATGAGACCGTCGTGTGCCAGGGTGCACTGTTGTGATTCAGTATCCACATTGGAATTTCCCGAGTTAGCCTTCATGAGATCTCTCAAATATGTTACGGACAAAAAACATTCTCCCATTAATAATTTTCTCATCCGAACCTCTTTATGTAATTGTGAAGTTGAGGTTTGCCAGTGCAGGCTGCGTGCAAAATTTTAGATAACAGTGTTTTCCTCATGGTGATGTATTCTGATAACACTTTTTGATCATATATCGATGATTGTGATCTAAAAGTTCGAGATTTGTCGGCAGTCAGTTTTAGTTTATACTAAAATGACTTAAGCTACCTGAAATATTGAGCTCATGAAGCCATCTGGCCGGCGTTTCATATGGATATCGAATCATAGGAAAACTTTCACAAGCTAACTGTACACATCTGAACTAACACATCATAGATTAGACGTGTTGGAATTTTTTCTATGGTACTGGAAGGACTAAGTGAAAACGTTCCTATAGTCATGGATTTTTTATCATTGCGCAGAGTACGTACCACCCGTTATTTAATCCCTACTTAACGTGACTGGACGTTATATAACTTACCTACGAAAAGATTGAGGAATCATACGAATTCCTCTGCAATGCGCATGTAATGCTGGAACAATGCAGAAACAACTCTCGCAGGACACTCATTGTGGCTCACATTCGCAATGTACATAATGTACATACAGACCAGGGAAATAACTGTGAATCCAAACATTCTTCAACCAGAATACTGTGACCGTACATCTATCGAGGGAGCGATGAAGTGTGGGGCAGACGATGAGGTGGGAAAGATGGGTTACACTCTCAGGGGCTCAGCATTCGTTTACTGGGTAAGGGCTTGGTGACCCCGGGGTTCCTGAGATGGGGAATGCTATTCGCCACCAGTCCTTGTTACCATAAGCTCTCGGCATGCTTCAGCAACCACAGTGTGGAGCTGCGGTCAAACGTTTCACAAAGTATGATACAGGGAATGGGGATCTTGTCTCGACCACACAGATTGCAAGGATGGTAAAAACCTCTATAAAAACCCTTCAATATGAAGGTGTACTGTGCACTGATGAGATGCAAGGCTGTCGAGGTGGAAAAGTCGTTAGCGGCCAATCTCTAGGGATCCTGCCGTACCTCAGATGTATAACGCTTACCTAGGCATGCAGGGCTCTGTCTGGACTTTTGTTTCCATAGCTGCTCGTGGTTCCGAGACGGATCCTACGAAATTTTCTCTTGTACCTACCAGTGGAGTGGGTGGGCAACTGGCAGGTACCAATACTCAATCAAATAAGAGAGTTGTTGTAGCCATTGTTCCTGACTCAGGGAAATTTCAGAATTGTAGTGTCTTTCGGGACAGAATGCGTGCTGCAGGTCTGTGGGTGTTTTTATTGATCAAAAGGAAAGACAGAAGTTTTGAAAAAGTACCACCTTTCTACATTCAAAAGGGTTTAGAGGAGATTATAGGCATATTAAAATCTGGAATGGGGTGTTGTTGGTCGAAACCCCAAATTACCAACAGGTAATAAACCTGCATAAGGCCAAAAGCCTTGGGTGGTATACCGTTGAGAACGAGCTATATGCCACCTTAGAGTAAAGGTATTGTGACGTGTAGGGACATAGTGGACATGCTGAAAGAAGATCTAAAAGTTGAGTGGACTCAAGAAGGCATTGTCGGCTTACATAATAGCATGAAAAGTGTGGAAGGCGATCTGATGAAATTCGACTGGTTCATCCTCACTTTTAATAGCATGAAGCCCCCAGAGCATATTAAGACGGGTTTTCTTCGCTTCACCATGTGGTCCTATATTCCCAACGCAATGCGCTGTTTTAAATGCCAGTTTCTTTAGGCTCACCACTCTTGAATGTAAGGGAGGAGCTACTTGTGGCAAATGTGGTAAGGCTGCACACAAAGGAGTTGAATGTACAACTCCTCCAGACTGCGTGAAATTGCTCTGGGGCTCATCCTGTCTGGTGAAGGGACTGCCGTGCCTTCCTTGAAGAATGGAAGATACAAGGGATCAAAACTACAGAACGGATCACCTACGGTGAGCCCAAAGAGATTTATAAAGCCACTCAGCTGTCCACGTTCGCTATCTCCTTTGCTTGAATCGTTAAACAGCCAGTTCAGAAAACCAATGCTGCTACGCAAATGGTTGCTCCGGTCACCACTTGTATCTGCATTTGTCAGTGCAGTTGAGCTGCTGTGGATAAATTGAAGCCTAAACTTCCTTCCAGAATATCAGACAAGGTCATAGTAGCCGACGTTGTAGATCTCCCAGCTCCCCCATAGATTCAATCTGGTCCACTGTTGAGGGCTGCCACTACCACTGCAGCGGTTGTAAGTCTGAAGCCTATCCAGGGCAAAAAGTGAAAGGCAAAGCGTTCACCATTAAGGGAATTGGGAACTAAACAGTCCACCGATATGGCCGTCGTCCTCTCTGACGTCTTTCATGATTCTTCTGCAGAGCCAATGGACCTCGATGTCGGAGAGGGGCAATCATCTCACCTGAAGATTGAGCCTCCATCCATTAGGGGCTCCCCTCCCCTCTCCATGATAAATGGCTCCCGTACTACAATGTAAAATGGAGGAACTTAATTTCCTGACAGAGGCACACGCACTGTGTTTGTGTTTGCAGAAAACACATTTCAAAGCCACTGGTGTTCCTTTGCTATGAGTGTATACAGTCCACCGAAAGAATGACCTAAATCGGGAAACAGTTAAGAGAGAGTTGCAGTTCGTTAATAACACACACCACTCCTCTGATCTCTCCTAGCTTACTAACCTACAAGCTTTGCTGTTAATGTGTGTCAGAATATCACTATCTACTCCCTGTATTGACCTCAACAGGATGCAGTATATTCTGAGGATCTCACAGCTCATATTGCACAACGCCCCCGGCCTTTTCTCCTACTGAGTGATTTCAGTGCCCATAATGTATTATGGGGCTAAAATTCTACTTGCCTCTCTACTTGCTCCAGGAGTCGAGTCTTGGGGAACCTCATGATGTCTCAGGAGCTGTGCATACTCAACATAGGCCGTATCACTGATTTCCTGGCTGCTATTGGGTCTTCCTCAGTCACGACCTCTCTTTCTACTCTCTAGTCCTTACAGACTCAGCGTAGTAGGAAGAACTGATGACCTTTATTCCAGTGAGAACTTCCCACTGTTGATTCACCTACTGGATAGTTGCTTGAAAGGAAGCCATCGAAATGGATGGTCAGGAGAGCCAACTGGACGCTATTTAGCCACCTGACAAGTGTTTGAACACTACAGCAGTGTCCAGGAAGACGTGGACCACATCACAAAAGTGATCATCATGCTGCTGACGTAACCATCCCAAAGTCTTCAGGTTGTCTTAGGAAGCAATCCGTGTCAGGCGCATGGCTCATCAAAGTCCAACAGTAGATAACCTCAAAGCGTTTTGAGTCGCAAGAGCCAAGGATCGACACGTAATTAAGGAGAGCAAGAAAAGATCATAGCAAGCGTTCGTGCACTCCATCTATCTTGTTCTATTTGTCCTACAAAAGTGCGGGAAGGATTCCCAATGAACACATTCGTTTACCAGTAGCAGCAGTGCCGAAACGGGGGTTTCCCCAAACTGTGCCCAGAGCCATCGCTCAGACGATGGCAGAGCAATTAACTGCAACTATGTCCAATATCTGCCAGAATCCGGAGTTTCGCCGCTACCGTGTGACTACAGAGACGGGCCAGTTGCACTTGAGGACTCGCAGTTCTTACAGCTATCCTTTTCCATATGAGAGCTGGAATCGGTACTGCCTGAGATTCGTAATAAGGCACCCAATCACGAACAAATCCGGTACTACGACCTTTCCCACCAGCGTCAAAGGAAATACCTCTCGAATGTTTTAACGTTACATAGCAGACAGGCACTTTTTCCAACTCATGGAGAGAGGCAATTCTCGCAACTGTCCTCAAACCAAGAAAGGGCCACAGATGTCCCAATGGTTACCAGGGTATCACCTTAACGATCTGTATGGGAAAGACGACCAAATGATTAATCGTCGTCTGGTCTGGTTTTTAGATATCAAGCAACTCCTTACTCCTTAGCCGCTCACAGTGTGGCAGTGTGGATTCCGGAGGTTTCGGCCCACTGTCGACAACCTGACCATTGGAGTGGTGGCTAAGTCACCATCACTGTATCGGTATTTTCCTTAACTTCAGCAAGGCATTAGATACTACTTGGACTCACAGTATTCTCGCGGATCTCCACCAACGGGTTTTCGTAGTCACCTCCACATTTTCGTACGGTTTTTCCTGACTAAATGGCTTTTTAAGTCCCGTTTGGTGATACACTGTCAGCTCCTTTTGAGCAGGAGAACTTTGACCTGCGGGGCAATGTTTCACTTTTGCCGTCTTTGTCACGGCCACAAAGTGTCACGCCTATAGTGCAGAGTCCCATACAATGCCCCTTATTTGTGCATGATTTTGCTGTTTTCTGTTCCTCCTCCAGTGTTGTAATAGCGACTCGTCAGCTGCAGCTTACAGTGCAGATAAGAGAGATGTGGACTACAAAGATAAATTTTCAGTTTTCTGCAGCTAAGTGTGCGTGTACTCATGTTAATCGCTCTCATCGTATCTCTAATTTATCTGACTTGCATATGAGCAATATCGTTCTCCATTTTAAGAACTCTGAGTTTTCTGGGCCTCATTTTTGACTCCAGACTGTCGTGCTTACCACTCCTCCGAGGCTTGAGAGCCAGAGCTGAGAAGGCACTTAATATTGTAAAGCGCCTTAGCGGCACGTCTTGCGGAGCGGACAGAGCGCGTCTGCTCGAGTTTTATAGGTCTTTCTTGCCTTCGCGACTAGACTATATGTGCACAGTCTACAGGTCAGCGAAGGTTTCCTCCCTGAGGATCATTTTCGCTATCCACTGGTGCTTACAGGACCACCCCCATAGCCGGCCGCTGTGGATGAGCGGTTCTGGCGGTTCAGTCGGGAACCGCGCGACCGCTACGGTTGCCGGTTCGAATCCTGCCTCGGGCATGGATGTGTGTGATGTCTTTAGGTTCTAAGTTCTTGGGGACTGATGATCTCAGATGTTATGTCCCATAGTGCTCAGAGCCATTTGAACAAATTTTGAACCAGCCGCAAACCCAGTGTCTGTGCTGATGCTAGGGAATTGCCACTTACCATCTGGTGATGACTCGTCATGCACCGTCAGGCATGTACGTTCCTCACAGCTCCAACTTCACCTCCATACAATGCTGTTGCTCTTCCACCTCTGGAACGCTATTTATCCAATCTGGCGTGAGAAACATAACCATTTTGGATCCACGTGTAGCTTGTGCTGGAGACATTTCGTGTGGAGCATGTACAATTCAAAATTCAGAGTTTTAACCGTCTGCTACCCTGATTACCATAGCGGCTTAGAATAATTTCATATTTGGTGCAGTACAAGAGAGATTGCACTTATGCATATGTTTTGAATATATTACTTTACGACATTTTAAATTTGCGCTACAACTATACAGCTGTCTTTATGAATTAGTCAAAACAGGGGGGGGGGGGGGGGGGACTCTGTTGGTTGCTATGTTGTTTTCCCTGACTGTGTCCACGAGGTCTGGCTGCCTCGACACTTAATGCTTTTGACGCAGAATTATATGCGATCTTGCGAGCATTGGAGAAGTTAGGATGTGTTTTGAGTGCTAAATTCTTCGTCTGCTCCGATTTTCTAAGTGCCCTTCGGTCTATACAATGTCTGTAAACAGCAAAGAAAGTAGGTCAGAATATCCAGGACGCCGTCCTCCAACTGCAACGGTTGACGAAAGAGGTGTCTTTCCGTTGGGTACCAGGATACATGAATACTGCGGGAGATGAAAGGTCGGATGTAGTTGCGGCGGAGACGCGTCGCGATTCTCATGCTGTCACCTCACTGTCGGGGTACAGAGTCATGCGTCGATGAGAAGACGAGTGTCTGGAGGTGACAGATAATAAGCTGCGTCTCGTAAAGCCCACTACGCGGTCGTGTTCTACATTACACATATACCGCCTCGCAAGATGATAGGCAAGATAAAAACATATTTCAGGAATTCGGCCCTTACCTTAATTCTATAAATTCGTTAACACCGAATCCGACAAACATGACAGGGGCATCTATTAACGTACGGCTGATTGACGGGGGGGGGTTACTAAACAACCCGAACCGCAGATTGCTTTAAACCTCCCCAATTCCACAAGGGAAAAACGGACCACCCAATTCACAAATAACCACCTTCCCGCGAGTGAGCAAACTGAGAAGAGTCGTGGGACGACCCCAAAACAAAGCGGTTGGTGACCTCACCAAGAAAACAAGTAGAATTTAACAAGTAAATGAAACAACTTATCTCCAACTACTTAACTTCTAATCAACTGCGATTTCTGGCGAAAACCTGGCGCAGCATCCCCAACGCTCTCGCGAACCGTCCGCTGCCAGCCGCTTCAACGGACGCAGGAAGGCGCGCCGATCTCCCGTCTCACGGCGTCGCAGCTCGCCCCGGCCAGCTCGATGTCGTGGCTTCAGATGGTTCAAATGACTTTGAGCACTATGGGACTTAACTTCTGAGGTCATCAGTCCCCTAGAACTTAGAACTACTTAAACCTAACTAACCTAAGGACATCACACACATCCATGCCCAAGGCAGGATTCGAACCTGCGACCGCAGCGGTCGCGCGGTTCCAGACTTTAACGTCTAGAACCGCTCGGCCTACACGGCCGGCTCGATGTCGTGGTTTCGCTCCTGTTGCTCTCGTGTGAACCGCGAAGCCACTACCGCTTTCTATACGGCGCTGCCCACTGGACTCACGTGGGGACCTCAAATGCACCGACGCTCAAGGCGGACACGTCATCTCGTGTCTCAGTGCGCGACCGACCAACCGACCAACTAATGACCGTTGCCCGAGCAATTCGAGCAGATTGGCGGCGTAACGCGCATACTCAGACGCAGGAACTCAGCCTCGACCGGGCGCCCAATAGCTGATTTCTGTTACTGGCGGAGTGGCAAGACTCTCATTTTCTGGCTTTAAAGTTGATCCAGAGGACAGACATACTATCACTCGGACGACAGCTTCACAAATGCAAACGAGAGAGAGACCAGCAACTGGTGACGCGAGACCGACCTAGCCTCACTCCGACTGACCACTTTAACGTACGGCAGACCGACAGACGGACAGACACTGAATGCCCGACACTGAGCCGTCTGACCAACTGACTAGACTCAGACTGACAGACTAACAACTTGCGGAGCTCATAGCGCCCCATAAATGAACGTGAGCAGGCAACCTTTCCCGTTTCCCACCAGAGGGAGACACCAAAGCTGCGATTGCCACAGCGGCGACACCGCCAGAAACGGAAGGTGGCTGCTTTACACTACGCGCTGCCACGCGCTCTTCAAAACAGCAATTTTTACTACGGCTCACCACTCAACCCATAATAAGAAGATGCGGCACTGCACTGATATCAATAATGGTTATCACTTCGAACACCTTCTGTAAGTGGACGTTCATACCAACTTTTTGATCTTCGTTGACCTTCAAAGACCTCACTGTTACACATTTTTGGTACTACAAGTCATGTGATTCTTTGGTATTTACTTGACCAGATTGCATCACGGAGTTGAGGAGGAGATTAAAAGCACCTAAAATGTTTCTCAGATATGTATTCAAAAGGAAAGATTAAAACTAGCAAAAGGCGTTTTCGTTAACGTGCTTCACCAATAGGAGAAGGGGTTATTTATGCCCATCCTGAAAATAATTTTTGAAAACATGAAATTTGTTAATTATCGTTAAATTGTACTGAAAACAATTTTTAAGAGATACCGATGTCTAAGTTGATTCCAGAATCTGAAAATACCTTTTAGCACACTCTCTGAAATATCAACGCACTTCCGATAACGTGTACTACTGACCAGCACAAAAAAAAAGAAAATCAATGTAATTTTTTTTCACTGTTGTTTGCTTTTACTCTCAACATAATGTTTAAAGGGATATTGATGTGTAAATAAGGCTCTGAACCTGGAAATATAGAATACGAGATTCATTGGGGAAACTGACATCTACTACTGACAAATTATTGCGTTAAGCGTAACTGAAGAATTTAAACATATATCGAATCTGGTAGAATTCATTAAAAACAATATATATTTTATTCAAAATTTTAAAATGTAAATTAACTGACTAGATTACAGTATTTTCACGAGATGGGCATAAAGTAACTCCTTGCTCCCCCTCTCCCCCCCCCCCCCCCCCCCCCCCCGGTGCTGCGGGGATTAATTTAGCATTACGGGTGGAAGAAGGAGGAGACAGCGTGAGAAGTCACTAAACATCTATACAACGACTCAGGAATGAGAAAGTGCTCCGTAGTTGTGACTGTTTCAGTTGTAGATTCTCTCGCTGATGTACTGTGTGTGCTATGTTGTTCCCACAGAGGAAAATAATGTGAGAAGAGTTCCCGTCTGCATTCTTACAGAAAAGTTTGTCAGAAAACTTGAGTTTACAGACAAATATGTAGTGACAAGAAAAGTGAGGAACATTTACCCACTTATAATTCACTTTTCACTTTTGTCGCTGCTTAGTTTACTGTAAGCCCGTGTTCTGTGCATGTGAGCTGCGTTTTCCTTTTGTCAGTTCAAAAAATGGTTCAAATGGCTCTGAGCACTATGCGACTGAGGTCATCAGTCGCCTAGAACTCAGAACTAATTAAACCTAACTAACCTAAGGACATCACACACATCCATGCTCAAGGCAGGATACGAACCTGCGACCGTAGCGGTCGCTGGGCTCCAGACTGTAGCGCCTAGAACCGCACGGCCACTCCGGCCGGCTTTTGTCAGTTACTTTCTTCGTTTTTGTGAGATATAGAGCAATGGGAACGAAATCCTCAAACCTGAGCATTTGCGTTTTAATTCATGTTTTCAAATTTGCTTTGCTTGCGTATCCTTCATTTATTTTACTACGTGTAAGCCAATACTTCCTGTGAGTTGGAGATCTGAAAATAAGTTCCTCGCTATTTTGTAGTCATTGTTCTATTATGCGGTAATATTTATTACTTTACGTCTCCTACCGTGGCTTGTCGATGCTGTAAAAATACATACAGTGTACGGAGAAAGTACTGCGTGGATGTCACATACTATTGAAGTTACGGCAGTGAATCACGACAAATGAAAAAATTTCATATTAGAAATCGGTTTGGTAGAACTGCATGTAAGGGTAATGTTTTCGATCCTTTGGAAACGAATAATATCCAAGAATCACTTTACACATAACAATGTTGCAGACTGTGTCGATTCGCATTTATTTCATGGATACAATAGATACACAACTCGCGATAATCTCGAAATACTCGAGTACAGTTGGAAGATTTCTACGGTTTGAATTTGCTGATGAAGTGAGCCATTATCGAAAATCGACTGCGTTTCGTGCACTTTAATGAGGCGCTGTAGCTGATAATGGACGTAATTATCGGTATCAGCAATTATCAGTGACACAAAGATTGAGTGGCGCTAAGTGTCGCCATTAACGAAGCTCTCACATCACCCACCAACTCAAATAGCAGAGAAATTGAGAGGCCTCGGGCGTCGCTACGAAACTACTGCAAATTGCGAATTGTGTAGCGCGTGATGTCACTAACCCCCTACAACGTATACGTACATTTCGACCATTATCTGCTCGTTTATTAAGCCCGAGTGAATACGAAAGCTAAGTCGCTCTAAAACTGACTTCGCGCAAGGCACTTCCACTCCTATATTCATGGTAAATTTGATCCAGCGCTAACGTCTGTGTATTACTTTTTGAATGAATTTACACTAAAATACTTATTGACAACTTTACGGCATGCTCATTGCGTTTCAGACACCTGATTACCGATTCTTTCAGAAAAGAAGGTCAATAACGTTTGCATAACCCTGCTAGAGGATCTTAAAATTAAGAATCGTGAAATTTCAGCAATTATCAGTGACACAAAGATTGAGTGGCGCTAAATGATATCTTGAACGAAGTTCTGGATAAACGTTAGCTGGATATTACCATCTCTATGGATTATAAGCAGGAAACCGTGACAGAGTATCTTAAAATCGTGTTCAGTAAAAGATGGAATTAATTTGTACGTTACAGACAGTTATGCCTACAGAAGAATCGTGGATCTACCATTAGAAACAAGAGACAGGAGTGTCGTTAACAAAATGGATTCGCTGAGCTCGAGGTGCACCGGGAAATGCGAAAACTGTTTCGTCAGTAATAAAAGTGACGATAGGAATTCTTTTAGACTCGAATGGCTTCATCAGGAATTGTTAACCGTAAGGCACAGGATGAGACGGTCAATGTGCCTCACTAAACTATGTTAGTTGGCTGTGTACTCAATGTGCTGCAGCACAATCGGCCAGTGATTAAGTGTCAGAAACGAACTTCACTACTGCACAAGGACAAAGCTTCCACTCCTACGTTTCTCGCAATGGCAAACATGCACTTTCTAAATAATTCCCCATCCATAGAAAGCCGTAAATTGACTCCACTTGCCATTTTCCTGTCTCCTAACCTCAAAAAACGGCTTGAATGTAGCAAGCACTCGTCGAATGAAGACTATATTCTAGCTGTAAACGAATACTGTGTGGAAACGGCACCAAATCTGTTTCTGGGGATAAATCATGCGTTGAGCACAAGAGAGATCAAATTAGAAGACAAGAGATTCTTTCTGAAAAGAATAGTAAGCTATATTTCTTTTTATTTACTTAAATCTGATTTGGTGCAACTGTACATTTCCTACACCAAGGTAACAGAATTTCGTTGAAATGAAATCTTAAACCATCAGAGCAAATTCTGAAGTTATGGTGTGAAGTAGTGACCATACGTTTACATAGAATGAAAATTTACGGTCGTCCCATATGTTATTGTATTCATATTTTGATTTCTTCGTATCGCTTATGATTAAAATTAATAAATAGTGCGAATTCTTAAAACTGTCTAATTTACTTATCACGCTACCTGTTAAAAATTAATGTGAAAAAACGTGACAACTTGAGCCTCTGTTCTGAAAAATATACATTTATCTGAATTCGCCGTATAATTAAATCTACAGTGTTAAAATCTGTGTCATATGGTTAAACAGAGCACCGTTTCTGGACATCAGATAAAGAAATGACTTGGCATCAATGATGAACACCTTTGTCTCTCGCGGGCACTTACACAACTATGAGATATTCAACAAGGGCAGAAATGAAAATTCTCATTTTTCTGTAAGTGCTGCAACAAAATAAGTATTCCACGTTACAGTTAATGTGCGTTACCAATGGTAGTGCTCATAGCAGATGGTGAACGAAAAATAAAGCAGAAACTGTCCAGGAAATTAGGAAAAGAGTGAGATATGAAATGTAGGTTTGCGAATGGATTGCCAAAATTGAAGGTGATCGGAAAGAACGTGACTTTTTGATGCCAAAAATCTTCTAAATTATTTTATGTGACCGTCCTTCGATTTCCTGTATCAATCTGTTTAGCTCAAAATAGCATTTGCGCACAGTGACCTCTTTTATTTATTGCATACATTTCAATCTCTATCTCTCTAAACAGTCTGCTGCCCTGTGATACTATTTGAACTTCAAATTAGTAGCTGGCATACGGATGCACCTGATAGTAAGCTACCTCCCACTAATGGTATAATCTCTGCGTAGCAGCAGCCATCACTACACTCCAAAGCTATTTTCTCCCTGAAACAGATTGAAAAATGGAATCAAGAGTTCACAGAAATGCAATAATTAACTAATATTGTATCTTAAATAAAGTAGGTGCCTAAACGATAAATCTCGGCCAAAACCTAAAACCTGTTCTAAGCATTTACCGAATCTACGAAACTCCTAACAACCTCACCACAAAATGAATCCACAAGGAACGAACTCGCTGTAATTTAGGGTTGTTATCAAATCAGTCGCCGCTGCCACCTGCGAAACTTGTGAACCACTCCGCATCAGCATGCCGGTTTAACGGCACTTGCTGTGGTACACCGGTCAGTTCGATTAAAATGTTCCGTTGGTTGTAGACATTTATGTAGGTGTAAGGTATATGAAGAGTCGGCTAATATACAATATGCACAGGAAACAAGAGGGAATAATAAGAATGGACGACCAAGAACGAAGTGCTCGGATTAAAAAAGGTGCAAGACAGGAATGAGGTTTTCCCCCTCTGCTGTTCAGTCAACATCGAATAAACAATGATGGAAATAATACAAAGGTTTGGAAGTGTAATTAAAATTCAAGGTGAATGGGTATCAATGGTACGATTCGATTATGACCATGCGATCCTGAATGAAAGTGAAAAAGAATTACAGGATCTACTGAATGAAATGAACAGTCTAATGAGTGTAGAATATGGATTGAGAGTAAATCGAAGAAAGACGAAAGAAATGAGAAGTAGCAGAAATGAGAGCAGCGCGAAACTTAGCATCACGCTTGACGGACACGAAGTAGATTGTAACACTACGCTACTGCGCACGATACTTATTAAAGCCTGTACTATGGTAAGTTGACGGGCTTCACCTTATAAGAAAGGATTTTGGTATATATGTTGACCGCGTGTACCTGAATGGGGGCAAAAATCAGACTCCCACCCACTCAGTAACAACAATGATACGTCAAGCAAGACCGAAGTGCAACTACACGTTAGGATGGACAAGAAACGACACAGCAGATGCTACCAATTTGTTAATAAAACGGTCGCCAGCCAAATTAGGCATTAATTGAGTTTATTCCCAGTACAAGTTGATGTACGTTCATACAAAACAACACGTAATAACACTGCATACTATGGTAAATTTTAGAACCTGAAAATGTACTGAAATAATAATTTCACTTTCTGTACTAATATGGAGAAGTCATAAATACACAAAAATACACTATAATGTTTACTACAAACTTCGTACAGTCTATTGATCTGATTAAAATCGGGCATAGGTTACCCTAGAAATAGCACTTTCGAAACACACATACAATGTCAATTTTGAAAAAGGTTAAACACTAATAACGTTTGGTTTTATCTTGACTTTAACTTTGCTGGTCAAATCAGTTCAGTACATTTCTGAATTTACATGAATAGAAAAGAAAAGGGGGGGGGGGGGACCCTGAAACTGTTATGATCACTGTACTGAAATTTTTGATTATCGAAATCGTTAAGCACTCAAGATTTCCAATATATGAGTTACTACTCTTTTTGTCTTATTTCTTGCTCATTTAGCTACCATTATTTTTGTCTCAAATTAATTAGCGTTCATTACTAAATCAATTTCAACATTATCTTCCAACTTTGTCAGACCTATATTATTTACCTATATATTCCTTAACAACAAAGTTCTTTAAACATCATTCTAACATAGATAGGTCTGCAGGTAGTTATTATTAACATAAACCTTAAATCTTCATCTCGAGACACTCGGATTGCACAACATGGGGAAAGGATCCTGTCTAGGTTAGTGATGAGGATAATTAAATGATAGGACAGTTCTGGTAAAAGTTAAGTTGTTATTGAACAGTAAGGAACAAAAGTAACACTGGTCCACACGAATACAGTACTAAAAGATTCAACCTGTTCGTATCGATGCGGCGGTTGGCGGGCGGCGAAATGGCGAGGCGCAGAGCACACATACAATCACAGCTTTGGCTCTTGATGTATCGGCACTTTACTTCTTCATAGCGTCGCAATATTTTTCCATTTAGTGCCTATGTAATTTTGCCATGCTGTATAGCCGTCGGAAACGGCACATCCGAGGCTCAATGAAACTACGTCTTCCAGGAGACCCTCCTCGATCCAGAACGTGTTACTTAGACCGATGCCCAACTCCGACTACTACTGCTGAGCCCGTTATGCCGTGCCGCGCCCGTGTGCATTTTCCCGCGCTCACCTGCCATCCACCTTTTACCGCTCCCCTACAGACAGGGTATTCACCCGAGGTTTTGCATTCTACATATCCTAATACATTGCCTATGTATGGACCAGACGCACAAGTACAACTTTAACATCTTACAACAGTTTCAATGTTTCTTACATTTCAATTTTGTTATAATATTGCTTGCAATTTGACATAAACGTTCATATTCACATCGAAAGTTGTTTATAGTTTCCTCAACACAATGACATGAAAAGAAAAGAAATGAAATCAGAATATCGATTACACTAATTTATCGAAAATCAGAAGAAAAAATTATTATATGTACAATAGTATAGCGTTGGTGTTGTTACAAGATGAAGTTAAGGAATTGTACTACCGAGGCAGCAAAATAACCAATGAGGACAACAAAAGCAGACTAGCACTAGCAAAAAGGGGACTCCTGCCAAGAGAAATCTACTAGTATCAAACACAGGGCTTAATTTGGAATGAAATTTTTGAGAATTTAGAGTCAGACATAAAATCTGACCGACGGCCGGCCGCCACAGAGACTAGATTCGACTTCTTCACTTAATGTGTCCAATTAAACCAAACACCTCTGTCAACACTAAGTCCATCCATCTGCACAATCTGGCAACACTGTAAGATGCAGAAGTGTCTGGATGAAGTGTTGTCTACTTCCGAGAGGTTATTATAATGTGTGAGCCCGTGTCTAGTGGTAATCGTCGTGCATTCTAATTTTATAGTTGCGTGAAACCGTATTTTTTTTAACCACATTTCGGCACTCGTCTACAAGTTGTGACTCTGATTGAACATTCGAGATAAAATGGCTCTGAGAACTATGGACTTAAAATCTGAGGTCATCAGTCCCCTAGAACTTGGAAGTACTTAAACCTAACTAACCTAAGGACATCTCGCACATCCATGCCCGAGGCAGAATTCGATCCTGCGACCGTAGCGGTCGTGCAGTTACAGACTGAAGATCCTAGAACTGCTCAGCCACAACGGCCGGTGAACATCGAAGATAATTCGCTTCACATTCTACCCACCAGAGATAACAAATACTTCCAGAAATAATTCCGCAGGACAGCTCCTGGCTGTGTCGCGATCAGAGCAGCTCGCGCTCGAGCGTTTCCTCGCGCTGCAGTGGCTACCGGCCACCGGCCAGATGCCACCCGCCGCCGCCGAAAATCGGGACTCGCCCAGGTGAACGAGGCGCGAAGCTGCCAGTGTATGTATCAACTGTCACTTACGAATCTGAAGTGATAGTTATCATCTTACAGTTAAGCATTGGATTTTGCATAATCGAAAATCATTAACTACGGTTAAGTGTTGTAAAATTGGTGTAACATCTGCAACACAATATTTACTTTTGGTATAATAGAGGGATAAATGAAGAGTAGGCAGCTCGAAAGATTTGAATAGGGTGTGGAGCGAGTGCTTTTGGGAAAAATACGTCAAAAAAAGATATTCTTGTTCCAATAAAGATCGTTCTGGCATGAATGATTTCCCGCAATAATGAAGTCTCGGCTACTGATATAGGCTAAGTGATGGATTACCATTTAACCATCATGCGACATTTGCGTTCAACAGGCAACTCTCAGAAGTCTGATGCAGGAGTACTGCATGCTCTAATTTGAAACAATCAACGGAATGACTATTATTGCAGTCTTGCTTGACCGTCATCATGTCGCTCATTCAGCATTGCTATGCAATACTATTATTGGTTCCGAGTTATGATGCCTTAACCTTAACTTCCTAAGGAGAAATGAAAGGCTGAGCCCTACGAAAAGACGTAATCTCGTGCAATAGTACGAACATAATGTTTTTCATCTGATAGCTCCAAAAGTGTGTTTGCACTACGAATTCTTCCCCAAGGGTGTGACCATCACAGTTGGGATTTGTTACCAACGATTGGGGCACCTTTTGGTCCTTATGTAAGAAAATCGACAAAACTACATCACGTGTGCTACGGCATGATAACACACTCTGTTGATTTGAGAAACAAAAGTATCCAGTAGACTGATAGGGAAGTCATTTCTAAGGCACTTGTATTCATAGGGAAGTCACCTCTCAGGCACTTGTACCTCTGATCGTATACTCGTAAACTTTTACCTCTCCCACTCTTGATCGATCAACCTAGGGAATTCACTTCTGTAGGAAAATTCTTGTCAAATTACACTGGTTTAATGACTTCGTTAGAACCAGTAGGTTTATACAGGCGTAGAATTTGTAAACTACTTTAGCACTGTCAGATTGTTTTGTATCTTGTGAATCTGTTACAGATTAATTTCGCTTTGGAGATTGCTGCTGTGTTCAATGGAAAACGCAATTAAAATATTCGCTGTACTCTCACAAATTAAGTTCAACCTTTTCTACAGGATCATCACGGCGGCGGTCTATTTTAATACAGCATTAAGTGTCTGTAAGACGATTGTGCCTATTTTAACAGGAATTAGTAGAAAATTACCGACTTTTGACTTCAATAATGTCCTTTATCATACTCAAGTATTATGAAAATGTCCCAGTTCATAGATAAAATTATGTATTCACATCAACAACAAATATGTCGGCATAAAAGAAAAAAGGCATTATGAATTTGGAAGTAACATAAGGTTTTCGCTCTGATACTGAGGGGTAGCGGCAAGACGAATCTTGCTCGAGCGTTGTCTTAGGATTCCCTTATTGAATTTCTATCTGCCTGCTTCTTTCTCTGCGACAAAAGAATTAAAAATCTGACTTTCAGCGAGTTTCAAAAGGCGAACGAAAGCAGCATGTGCCTGGTAGGCAAGTACAGTACCGGGGAGCTAGTGGTGGCATATGTGTCTTAGCTATTAGCACAGTAGGCGCTAGCCGGCCGCAGTGGCCGAGTGGTTCTAGGCGCTTCAGTACGGAACCGCGCTACTGCTACGGTCGCAGGTTCGAATCCTGCCTCGCCCATGGATGTGTGTGATGTCCTCAGGTTTAAGTAGCTCTAAGTCTAGGGGACTGATGACCTCAGATGTTAAGTCCCATAGTGCGTAGAGCCATTTTACCATTTGAGTAGGCGCTGTGACAGATATATCGCAACATGGGAGACGAGAGTAGTTGTATTTCCTGTGTCGAACGACTTTCGTGGGCTCAAAAGCGTAGCAGGATAGTTCTGTGCCATCAAGGAAGTAACTAGTCCGTCACAGAGTTGCCACACATATTCTCCGTTTTTGCCAAGTTTCAGTTATACTACCAGGAAGGATACCAGTTGATTTGTTCTGTGAGTGACCTCGGAACTGACTATAACTTCGTCTCAAAGTTGAGGGTGGCAAGGGCCGGAATATCCTCATTATATGTCAATGAGTCTTATTCGCATTTCTGTAACTTAGTTTACGGGGTAGAGTATAATTACATCTACATCTACATCTACATCCATACTCCGCAAGCCACCTGACGGTGTGTGGCGGAGGGTACCTTGAGTACATCTATCGGTTCTCCCTTCTATTCCAGTCTTGTATTGTTCGTGGAAAGAAGGATTGTCGGTATGCCTCTGTGTGGGCTCTAATCTCTCTGATTTTATCCTCATGGTCTCTTCGCGAGATATACGTAGGAGGAAGCAATATACTGCTTGACTTTTCGGTGAAGGTATGTTCTCGAAACTTTGACAAAAGCCCGTACCGAGCTACTGAGCGTCTCTCCTGCAGAGTCTTCCACTGGAGTTTATCTATCATCTCCGTAACGCTTTCGCGATTACTAAATGATCCTGTAACGAAGCGCGCTGCTCTCCGTTGGATCTTCTCTATATCTTCTATCAACCCTATCTGGTACGGATCCCACACTGCTGAGCAGTATTCAAGCAGTGGGCGAACAAGCGTACTGTAACGTACTTCCTTTGTTTTCGGATTGCATCTCCTTAGGATTCTTCCAATGAATCTCAGTCTGGCATCTGCTTTACCGACGATCAACATTATATGATCATTCCATTTTAAATTACTCCTAATGCGTACTCCCAGATAATTTATGGTATTAACTGCTTCCAGTTGCTGACCTGCTATTTTGTATCTAAATGATAAAGGATCTATCTTTCTGTGTATTCGCAGCACACTACTCTTATCTACATTGAGATTCAATTGCCATTCCCTGCACCATGCGTCAATTCGCTGCAGATCCTCCTGCATTTCAGTACAATTTTCCATTGTTCCAACCTCTCGATACACCACAGCATCATCTGCAAAAAGCCTCAGTGAACTTCCGATGTCATCCACAAGGTCATTTATGCAATACTTGTAATACCTTGATGGACTGAGTGCAAACGAAACGTCATAAATTAATAACTCCGAAAATTGTGTTTTGCTCCCCTAATCGCACCGAATATTTGAAAGCGTATTCACCAGTTACGATTCACAATTTTTGAGATTCTGCAGTGGTTGAGTTGGCAACATTTCTTTGCTATGCAATACTGTTATTGGGATCACTGTCATTGCCACACCCGCCAGAAGACAGGCATGACCTGGCTTCTTGTTGCCAGCTTCTCTGACGGATATTCTGCCGTTGCGCAAAACGTGACGACTGAAGGTGAATTCGAATATTCCACATGGCGAAAATCTGGTGCTTTTATTCTTCCAGCTGTAACATTCAAAAAATAATTACAATATGCGGCAGGAAAGCGCCTGTGATAAAGCAATTAATAATGCACTCATAATCAGTGGAATATAACAATCTCCATCTGTCATCTGATAACTGCAAAAAACTAATTTTTTCGTCTGCACCGCACCGCAGTATGACCTCAAGAATTTCTTAGGATTCCTATACATAATGTGATCGTTTTCAGTGACAGTAGAGGAGGAGCCAAACCCTCTGACTTGAAATATTCTTTTCCAGCGGGATTTGAATGATTGGCTCCAGTTGCAGTAGCACATCCAGTGGGGTACAAGAATGTGAGCATTCACTGATTGTCATAGTTTAAGCAAGGGCAGAAAGAAGTAGGTTTTCCGCTAATTAAACTAAGTGAGACACTGTAATTAACGCATAAAGTAACCATCTGGCAAACGTAAATTTTGCCAATCGCTTAGCACATAAGATAGAATTGTGTGCTTGTGTGTGTGTGTGTGTGTGTGTGTAGGGGATGGGGGGGAGGGGGGGGGGGGAATCGAAACAGCCAGCACTGTTAATGAATTAAATTTCTAAAGACAGGTGTCCAGAATGTCATAGGGCGTTAAAATGCAACTACGGCGGCAGATGAAAATTTGTACCTGACCAGGTTCGAACACAGATTCTTGATGTCTTTTCTTGTTCAAAAGGACAGACACCACACCTATATGCACATACACGTTGCCTCAGGAGGAATCCATCAGAGCAGAGCAGTGCAAGATTGGTTTCAGGGCCAAAGAGGATAAAGCTTTGCCGTTTGTTCCACGATCACCGGGCCTCAAACCGATAGAGAATATATGGATCTACAAATACAAGAGACCTTTGGACGAATATAGAAACGTATAGCGGGAAGTAAACCATAACGCTACACTATCGGGGACCTTAGTGGAATCAGTGGCTCGACGCCTTCGAGAAATCTTACATAATGATGGTTACTGGGTTGGTAACGGAAAGTATGCGCATCCACAAAACCCATGTGGACAATTATCTGATAATCTGTCAAGCTTTCCTTTGTCCCAGCTCTTTAGCGTACAAGTCCATTTACTTTCAGTCTCCTCCCCACAATCCTTGCAACGCAAGGCAACTATAAAAACTCATCCATTAGATGCCAACTGAGGAACTGATTGGCGCATTTGTTGTTCAACAGACAGCAATCGTCACTCTCCTGAAACACCCTGTGTATGCATGTATGTGTGGTATCTGCCCCTTTCGGACATGTCCGAAAGAAAAGACACCACGAATCAGAGATCGAACATGGTCAAGCACAAATTATCAACTGCCGCCGTAGCTGTGACAGGCTGGACATCTGTCCTTCGACATTTAATTGATTATGAAGGCTGTCTCTTTCGATTCGCATTATCTATTGTTTCGAACATTTCCGAACATACACACACAAACACACACACACACACACACACACACATATATATATATATATATATATATATATATATATATATATATATATATATATATTTACAATTATCAGATGAAAGATGGAGTTTGTTATATTCCACTGATTATGAGTGCATTATTAATTGTTGGTTCACAGGCGCTTTTCTGCTGATTATTGTAACTATATTTTGAATGTTAGAGCTGTAAGAATAGAAACATCAGATTTTCGCCATATAGAATATTCGAATTCACCTTCAGTCTTCACGTTTCGAGCAACGGCAGACTATCAGTCAGAAGAAGCGAGGTCATGTCAGTCTTCTGGCAGGTGTGCCAATGACAATGATCGCAATAACAATACTGTATAGCAAATATACGTTGCCAACTCACCCACTGGTGAATCTCCAAAATCGTAAATCACATCTAGTGAATAGGCTTTCAATGTTTGGGTCCAATTAAGACAATAAAACACAAATAATTTTCGCAGTTATTAATTTATGTCGTTTCGTTTGCACTCGGTCCATCGAGGTATTACAAGTAATTACACTCTACACTCTAAACTTAGTTACAGAAATGCGAGTAAGACTCATTCACGTGTAATGAGGATATTTTGGCTCTTGCCACCCACAACTTTGAGACGAAGTT
Source organism: Schistocerca americana (assembly GCF_021461395.2). Taxonomy (NCBI): domain Eukaryota; kingdom Metazoa; phylum Arthropoda; class Insecta; order Orthoptera; family Acrididae; genus Schistocerca; species Schistocerca americana. The sequence continues at coordinate 599,538,485 of NC_060120.1, read as the reverse complement.
ATAGTCCCTTCCTAGGTCACTCACAGAACATATCTGATGGTATCCTCCCTGGTAGTATAACTGAAACTTGGCAACAATGCAGAATATGATTGGAAACAGCGAGACTGACGAGTTACTTCCTTGATGGTACAGACCTATCCGCTACATTCACTTGATATTATCGTGTCATTTCAGTTGAATAATCTGAGTAATTTTCCCTTGGGATGTGATATTAGGACTTCAGTTAATGCTTTTGAGCCCAAAAGAGTCGTTCGACACTTGAAAGACAACTACTCTCGTCTACTACGTTGCGATATATCTGTCACAGCGCCTACTGGGCCAATAACTACGACACATATGCCACCCCTCTTCGCTAGCTCCGCGATAATGAGCTTGCCTATCAAGTACAAGCTGCTTACGTTCGCTTTTTGGAACTCACTAAAAATCTGATTTTTTATTCTTTTGTAGCAGAGATACAAGAATGCAGATAGTAACTCAATACGGGAATCGTAAGAGAACGCTCGAGCAAAATTCGTCTTTCTACTTTCAACACCTCTTAGCAGCAATCATCTTACACACACTTAACTCCTGAGGTCATCGGTCCGTAAACTTACACACTAATTAATCTAACTTAAACGGGTAACACACAGACCCATGCCCCAGGGAGGACTCGAAACTCCGACGGAGAAGTTGCACGGACCCTTACGAGGCACCCAAGACCGAGCGGCTACCCCGCGCGGGTGACACTTAATGCTTTATTAAAATAGACTGCCGTCGTGATGTTTCTGTAGTAAATAGAATTTAATTTCTATTAGTACAATGAATATTTTAATTGTGTTTTCCATTAGTTTATTGAAAACACCAGTAACCGACAAAGAGGAATTAATGATACAACAGTATATTCTTTCACAAGATATAAAAGTGCTAAAGTAATACACAAATTCTACGCCTATAAAAACCTACTGGTTTTAACGATGTCATTAACCAGTGTAATTTGGAGACAATTTTCCTCTAGAAATGACTGCATTCACGTTTGATCGATCAAGAGCGGGGAAGGTAAAAGTTCACGAGTATACGATCAGAGGGACAAGTGCCCGAGAGATGACTTCGCTATGAATACAAGTGCCTGAGAGATGACAACCTTATCCACACAAGTGTCTGAGGGATGACTTCCCTATTAGTCTCCTGGATACTTTTGTTTATCGAATCAACAGACTGTGTTATCATATAGTAGCACACGTGATGTAGTTTTTTCGGTCGATTTTCTTACACTGTGACCAAAAGGTGCCTCAATCTTTCGCAATAAATTTCACCTGTGATGGGTACACCCATGGGGAAGAATTCGTAGTAGAGACCACACTTTTTGACCTGTCAGATGGAAAATATAATGTTCGTACTACTCTTTGCTCGAGTTTACGTCTTTTCGTGGGGTTCAGCATTTCATTTCTTCTTACGAAGTTAACGTTAAGGCATCATAACTCGTAACCAGTAATAGTATTCCATAGCAATTGTCAATGAGCGACCCGAAAGCGGTCAAGGAAGACTGCAATAATAGTCATTCGATCGATTCTTTCGAATTAGAGCATGCAATACTCCTACATCAGACTTCTGAGCCTTGCCGTTGAATGCAAATGTCGCATGATAGTTAAATGGTAATCCATCACTTATATCAGAAGGCGAGAGTTCATTAATGTGGAAAATCATTAATGCCAGAACGATCTTTGTTGAAGCAAGAATATCTTTTTCTGGCGTATTTTTCCCAAAAGCAGTCGCTCCACACACTATTCAAATCTTTCTAGCTGCCTCCTCTGCATTCACCCCTCTATTATACCAAAAGTAAATATTGTGTTGCAGATGTTCCACTTGCGACCCAATTTCACAACACTTAACCGCAGTTACCGATTTTCGATTATGCAAAATCCAATGCTCAACTGGAAGGCGATAACCATCACTTCAAATTCGTAAATGACAGTTGATACATACACTGACAGCGTCGCGCCGCGTTCACCTAGTCGGCGTCCGATTTGAGGCGGCGGGTGGCGTCTGGCCGGTGGCCGGTAGCCACTGCAGTGCGAGGAAACGCTCGAGCGCGAGCTCCTCTGATCGCGACACAGCCAGGAGCTGTCCTGCGGAATTATTTCTGGAAGTATTTGTTATTACTGATGGGTAGAATGTGTAGCGAATTATCTTCAATGTTCGATCAGAGTCATAACTTTACACGAGGGCGGAAATGTGGTAAAAAAAGAATACGGTTTCACGCGACTATAAAATTAGAATGCACGACGATTACCACTAGACGGGCTCACACATTATAACAACCTCCTCGAAGTAGAAAACAGTTCCTCCTGACACTTCCGGATCTTACAGTGTTGCCAAATTGTGCAGATGGCCGAACTAAGTGTTGTCAGAGGCGGTTGGTTTTATTGGTCACCTTAAGTGAACGTATTGGACTTAGTCCCTGTGGCGGCCAGTTTTTATGTCTAAGACAGTACGTTTTGAGCATGGCTTTGTATGTTAGCAAAACAAGGACTGTGGGAAAACTGGAACAGAGGAGAATCAAAGCTTTTGAGATGTGAAGCTACAGACAAATTTTGAGAATTAGGTGTCCTGATAAAGTAAGTAATGGGGAGGTTCTGTGCAGAATCGAAGAGTAAAGAAATATGTGGGAAACACTGACAAGGAGAAGGGGCAGGATGATAGGACGTCTGTTAAGACATCAGGGAATGACCTCCATGGTACTGGAGCGAGCTGTAGAGGAAGACAGAGATTGGAATACACCTAGCAAATAACTGAGGACGTAGGTTGCAAGTGCTACTCTGAGGTGAAGAGGTTGGCACTGGAGAGGAATTCTCAGAGGGCCGTATCAAACCAGTCACAAGACTGATGACTCAAAAAAAAAAGCAAATATAGGGCCCCCTGTCTGCATATTAGGATCAAACACACAACCAAATTTATGTGTTTTTCCGGCAGCTGAAGCACATTTTTGTATTTAAACAGGGTAACCGACATATGACCGAAAGAGCATCTATTAACAGTAAAGCCTGTTCCAGTCAGAAAAAAAAACCGTGACTGTCTCTGTCACCTTGTTGAATACACATTTGGAGAAAATTGTAAACAAGCGTCTTGAAAGGAAGGAAGGCACTTTTTAGGTGAGGGTGCCTGCAGAAAATTCGTTGATGACATAGTATGGTCTACATATGGCTCGTGATGAACCGACAGTGAATAAAATGATGGGAAAGCTGAGTGCAGCACGGCAAGAGTGTGGGCTGACGAATGATAAATACGGAAACGAAGAGTATGGGCATTGTTAGAAAGGAATGATAGACGAATTGAAGATTTGGACGGGACGTAATAGATTATGTAGAAAAGTTTGAATACATAGGCACGTAATGAATGCGACATGCATTCAAGAAGCGTAAACTTTTATTGCATCGGACGGGAAGAATAAGCTACTGACAGGTTACCTTCCATTCAGAAGGTTGTTGAACGCAGCGACTGTTATATTGACTTGTATATAATAAATTTCCGCCATCAGTCGTCCTTTTGAAATTTTTTTTATTGGCAGATCTAGATTTCAGTTAGAAACTAGCCATTCTCAATACACTATCATTTTTTACTGCTACAGTCTGGAACCGCGAGACCGCTACGGTCGCAGGTTCGAATCCTGCCTCGGGCATGGATGTGTGTGATGTCCTTAGGTTAGTTAGGTTTAAGTAGTTCTAGGTTCTAGGGGATTAATGACCTCAGAATTTGAGTCCCATAGTGCTCAGAGCCATTTGAACCATTTTTGACTAATGCATGTAATCCCTGTTGGTCGGGCTTCATTGAATACTCATTCAATGAACTATGGATGAAGCCCGACCAACAGGCATTACATGCATTGATCAAAAGTGATAGTGCATTGAGAATGGCTAGTTTCTAGCTGAAATCTAGATCTGCCAAAAAAAAAAAAAAAATTCAAGAGGACGACTGATAGTTGAAATCTATTATTTACAAGAAGCTACTGTGTTGAAACGTCCTGGCAGACTAAAACTATTCGGTCTCTGACCAACTGCTTTTTCCGGCAAGTGCTCTAAAGACTGAGGTATCCAAGAACATCTCAGGATTCTCTCTTGCAGCTTTACTTCCGTCAGTACCTCCGTCCTGCCTTCTGGGTACAATTACGCTGAAAACTCTACATTCAGCTGAGAAACATAGTGGGTAAAATCTATGTGAAGAATGTAGTTATGCATGGTCAAAATTGTGGTCGATAAAGACGGAATACGAAGAAGTCTAGAGGCCACAGAGACGACAAAAACTGAAAAAGGAAGCTGAAAAGAAATAATTAAGAGTGTTAAGGAGGACTACTGAAAAAGAACAAATATTACATTTCTTTTACAGAGAGAAAGAAAATTTTCAGACACTAAGAAGACGATGATTATTGACAGTCGTTTGAAAATGGATGGTGAAAGGAAAGAATAGGTAAGAAAATACAAGAGTTGATTGATAATGTGAAAGAGTAAACCGGCTACGAAGGACAAAAATACTGGGCGTAGACAAATATGATAAGATAGTAATATTGAAAAATCAACATTCGCTGATGTAATGTAATGCTAGAGTACTGCAACTTTCATGTCCTATCCCGTAGAAGGTGTTGATATGAACTACGTTAGTTACGTCAGTACTCATTTAGGCAGTAAATATACGGATTCTTAAAATAATCATGTTGTAGATAATCCCGACTACCGTGACATAGTCAAATTCTCAGTTCTAGATGCTTTTGTCACCAAATGAAAATATTCAAGAGCCGGTGAAGAGCGCGCTACTGCATTTAAAACAATTGAAAGATGAGGACCTGAATCAAGGTACTTTATCTCCTCTACAACGTAATCAGCGTGATGAACGTACCAGAACTGCAACCATCATCAAAACAGCGCAAAATATTTAAGTATTGGCAATTAAGGATGTATGAAACATCGGACGTAATAGCTGCATGTTCAGAAAGACTGTAGTACATTTTACATCCGATTTTAATGTGAATTAAATGATGTAAGCGTCTCAGTAATGTTCCAATCATTTTAAATGTAAACCAGTTGGTCTTGTGAGTCGACGTTTTGCTGTGGATAAGAAGGGGTACATCAAGTCTTGTCAGAATAAAAAAAAATGTAAATAGTGGTGAGAAACCCAAGTTCATGCATAAAAAAGTTAATATCATTTTCTGTGCCTTGAAGGATTATGCCAGAAATTCCTTTGTCACTGATACCCTGCTCTCACTACAAAATTTTACGAACAATGGAGCCGTAATTTCACCTAAGGAGCTTACTCTTGAAATGAACGCATTTTATTCTGCCTCAGCTACTTTCACCACTACTGCCATTATCAAGTAATACATGTACCAGAGAATCTGGCATTTGAAATAGATACTTGAATCACTTAATACTGAACATATGGCTGGAGTTAAATATGCGTGGTATAACATTTATGTTAAAATGAGCTTAGAATATTAGTAATACGGTGGAATATGTCATAGGACGTACAGTCTGGTAGAAGATCATTTGGAGGTTTCAGCTTGTATTTTGCTGGAGATATATTGTGCAACACATCGTGTGTAGTTCTGACTGTGCCGTAACCAAATACCATAGGAATTAATAAGAAAGAAAACATCCTTGAAGAGAAACAACGGTGTACTGTTCTCTGAAAAGTAGTTAAAGATTCCCTCAGATTATCAAAATTACAGCGCTCCTTCTGTAAGAGGTCACGACCGAGCGCTTCATATGTAGCGAAAGGACATCTTTAGAAGAAACAATGTGAATGATTTATAGAGATCATTCGCAAGATTTAACGTTTGTGCACGTTTCCAACGACGACACTCGCGTATGTGGATACACAGTTGCGGCTAAAGAGCATTGGACGTCTTGTTAACACGAGAGGAGTATTATGGATGTGAGATAAATGTACAGTGCTTTCGATGAGAAAATAGAGTAAGTGGAAATTTAATCATGGGCCCTCTTTTCTGAGCGTCAGAAGCGAATCATCTTATAGGTTGTATTGCAAAGGCAAACGACTCTTCTGGCCCTACTGAATCAAAGCATACCTGCGAAGAGTCTTGGAATGAAGGCAGAAAAAATATTTTGAATCATGAAACCTGCGGGTTCGAAATAAGAGTTGTTGGAAGACCCTCTCTCTTCACTATATTTTCTATTCTCTAATTCTCACCTGTTCCCGCATTTAAAGAATCTACACGTGGTACTTTGAATACTTTCCCGGAATGAGACTCAAGGATATTGTTGAACATATTTCTTTCACTGTCTCGCAGGTAGATTAGACTATTTGATATCTGGTCCGTTGCAGAGTTCGATTCCTCAGAAGCGAAGCCTAATGAGACAGACGTTGACATGAATGGGGTCCCAAGTATCGATATTTGGGACAGGATTAATGGTTCCTAAGTTAGTCTTATAAACAAGGGAAACGACTTGTAGGACCGGTGTCGATGCCCCGAAAAGATTTTATATTTTCAATGTTAGGTTTAAAAAATGTGATGACCTACTCTCTCTTTCTCTCTCTCTCTCTCTCTCTCTGTGTGTGTGTGTGTGTGTGTGTGTGTGTGTGTATTATGTGACTGAGTATGTTTGTGTACCTATAGGCTTATTTAACGATATCAAATCGATTACTTGCTCAACATCAGTATAGCTCAACATGGAAGGAGGCCATCTAATGACATTTTAATCATTATTATATAACATTAAAAGAAAAGTGTAACTGGTTTGCCAATAAATTATCGCCATGCCTGCTCAGTACAGATTCCACAAAAAGCACACGTATGTCCAATGCGAAGGATTGCTGAAAAATAGTGGCTTAGAACTTTTTATCTAGAGACTCTTAAAGATTTTTAAATAGATTAACGTTTTTTTACAATTTTTTTACTTTGTTCTTCATGTTTTCATATTTGCAGCCCTCTGCCGCTAGAAGGCTCGAATTATAGTGTGTAAGATAGTAGTGTTTAACGTAACTATGTCGGTGCGTGAGAAATAGCATGCTGTAATCAAGTTTCTGATTCCAAGAGTTCGTCCACTCATGGAGCACCCTCTCATTCAGCATGGCAATGTCAGAGCACACACGAGCGCTGCGACGTCCGACGCCCTGGGTTCAGTGTTACTACTCATCCTCTGTACAGTTCCGACTTGGCCCCATCCGATTTCCATCTGTTTCCTAAACTTGAAGGACACCTTCGAGGTATTCGCTTTCACAGTGATGAAGCAGTGAAAGTCCAGGTGAGGTTGTGGCACCATCAACGAAACCAAATACTCTACACTGACGCTGTCAAAAAACTGTCTCTTTGGGAAAAATGTCTTCGTAGCCAGGTTGCGAAATCAATCTGTAGACATGAAGAATAAAGATGTAGAATGTTGGTCAGGTTTGTTTTATTTAAATAGCTTTCAGAGCGTTGTCATAAAAAAATCGGTTTTTCTTTTCAGCACACTTTCGTATTTTCCGCCATATATGGTATTACCTTTGCTACAGTTTTCGTTTTGTTAGTTCCATATTCTCACTATCTGTCAGTCTTCGCTTAGAGTTTTTAGTACTGAAGAGTCTGAGTACTGCAAGTCACTGGAAGTAATTGTGATGAACAGTAACCCTTGCTGAACACAGGATATTGCGTGTTTATGCTTTCCAGCAGATTAAAGCAGTTCAAAAGAAAATTGCAGCAATGAAGTACCAGGCAACGCTTCAAAGGAACAGCAAAGCTGTAATACAGCGAATATCTGTTACCAGTAACCAGAATGGCGTACAGAGCGACAGGGCAGCTTTCTTGTCGCGTGGTTTGCTTATTAAACGCTCAGTAAACGTGAACCCCATCTCTCATAGCAATCACTTCCACCCGGCAGCGAAAGTCGGGAGCTCTGTTTCAGGGCGGCATTAATTTTCTTCTCTTTCGAGTGTTTCCTGCAGTTACATGCAGATACCATGCACACATTTATCCCCTTCCTACAGACAGATATTTCGAGAGATTACCTCAAAAGTCGTCAACGTAGAAGGTGTAGGCTCCTGAACAAAAGCCTAAATTCTAATAACGTAGCTTTTAAACGAAGGTGAAGCTCCTTAACGCAGAAGCAAAGCGAGAGTTTTCACTTACATCACATATTTACAGCACATACGTAGGCCTACGTCAACGAATGCAGACTAGTTACATATACGTCCATATTTTCAGAGATGGTTGCGGGACCTCGGCTGTTCAGTACAGAATGTCAAATCAAACACCTTTCAGCCGTCTAAGATTCCACTTTGTTGTTTCATTGGGCTACCAGATTCGGTGATTTATTACGCCACTTCGGCTAACCTGACCGACTTGTAGGAAGATTCTAACCTCAGTTCCGGTCAACTGTTACACACTTCTTTTGTATAACTGTGTTAATACGTTTATAAACAGACACAGATTACAAAAGAGACTTTTTGGGCATCAAAATACCATAAATTGTTTCTTATAGTAATATATTGTAGTTCGTTCTTGGCTGATGCTATATTGCAGTACAGTCTCTTGACCATACAGCAATAAACTGCGTTGTATTTAAGCCAGACACAGCTTGAGGAAAATAAGTTTTCTAGTCAACGTGTCAGTGATTTTTCGACACAGATTAAGTGGGAACTAGAGAACGTTGAATCCATTTTATGTGTGCACTAAATCGATGTTGCCTTCTGATATCGTGTCCAGCCTCCTTTTGTCCGGCGCCTTGCAGCAGTTTGGAATGGGCTCAACAAGGCGTTGGAAGTCCCATGCATAAATATCGAGCCTCTATAGCCTTTCATAACATCGAAACTGTTCCCGATGCAGGATTTTGTGCACGAACTGACCTCTCGATTATGTCCCATAAAAGGTCGATGGAGCTCATGTGGGGCGATCTGGATGGCCAAATCATTCACTCTAGTTGTCTAGAATATTCTTAAAACCAATCGCATTGTCATCTACAAATTTTCCATCGTGGTTAGGGAACATGAAGTCCGTGAATGGCTCCACATGATCTCTAAGTGGCAAATCATAACCATTCCATTCGCGGGAAGCGGGAAATCTGGCTTTGAGTACCGGTGCTGCACAAATTTTCATTGTTGTCATTCCATTATACAGCCGATGGTTGTCTGTATCTGCAGTTGCGAATGTATTTAACGTATAACCATTTCAAGTCAATGATCGGTTCAGTTGGCTCCGAGTACTCAGTCCATATCATGTAAACCCAATATTATGGAACAACCACCAGCTTAGTATCTTGTTGACAACTTGGGTCCGTGGCATCATGGGATATGCGACACACTCGAACCCTGCCATCAGCTCTTACCAACTGAAATCTGGGCTCACCCGACCAGACCATGGTATTCCAGTCGTCTAAGGCCCAATCGATATGGTTAAGGGTGCAGGAGAGGCAGCTGTTAGCAAAGTCAGTCGCTTCGGTCGTCTGTTGCCATAGCCCATTAACGCCAAATATCGCCACACTGTTGAACGTACGATACACAATGATTTCTGCTATGATTTCACGCAGAGTTGCTTGTATGTTAGCACCGACCTCTCTACGAAATCGCTGTTGCTCTCGGTCGTTAAGTGAATGCCGTCGGCCGAATTGTTGTCCATGGTGAGAGGTGGTGTCTGAAATTTGGTATTCTCGGCACTCTCTTGACAATATGTATCGCCGAATATTGAATTCCCGAACGATTTCCGAAGTGCATTCGTGTAGTTCCAACTCCATTGCGTGTTCAAAGTCTGTTAATTTCTGTCGTGCTGCCATAATCATTTCAGGAACCTTTTCACATGAATCACCAGAGTACAAATGACAGCTCCGACAATGCACTGCCCTTTCATACCCTGTGTACGCGACACTTCCGCTACCTTCACCTGTGTGTATCGCTATGCCATGAGCTTGGTCACCTCAGTGTATTCTGTTGTTGTGACCCTAGTCCAATGACTGGTTTCAATGTAGCTGTTCATCGGCAAAAAGATTTTGTAGCAACTAAATTTATAGTTGAAGTCAACAATTTTCTCATTTTTAAAAATGTTTGTCTTGCTACTGATAGCCTGAATTTAATCTCTTCTGTCATCAGATATTTTGCTGCCGAAGTAGCAAAACTCATATACTACTACTAGTGTGTCAGTTCATAATCCAATTCTGACACCATCACCTGATTTATTTGACAACAGTCCATTAGTTTTGTTTTATTTTTGTTGATTTCCATCTTATACTCTTTTCAAGACGCTATCCATGCCGTTCAGCTGCTCTTTTAAGCACTTCGTCGTCTCTGACAGAATTACAATGTCGTCAGTAAATCTCAAAGTTTTTATTTCTTCTCCCTGAACGTCAATATTGTTTACGAATTTCCCTTTGGTTTCTTTCACATCTTGGTCAGTGTACACATTGAATAACATCGGTATAAGCTACAAAGCTGTCTCACTTCCTTCCCACGTACTGCTTCCTTTACGTTCTCTTCGACCCTTACAACTGTATCCAGGTTTCTGAACAAGGTTTAGATAATTTTTGCTCCCTGCAGTTAATCCCCGCTACCTTCATAATTTCAGAGGGTGCATCCCAGGCAACATTGTCAGAAGTTTTCGCTAAACCTAGAAAATCTATAAACGTAGTTTTCACTATAGGTGAGGTATTTGCCTCGTGATAATCAGCAAATGTACTGATATTCGAAGTAGTTCTCATTTACTGTTGCGTCAGAACTACTAAGATCTGAAGATGATAGTGATCGAAATATGACATCTAATTGAAAATGTACAGTTGAGGCTGCACAATAAATGATAATTACCTTAAACATAGATTTACCTTTCTTTATCTAATATTATAAGATAAGTAGTAGACGCAACAGTGCCTCGAGTGGTTCCGAAAAAATGCAGGAACATGCGAGTGATGGTATTCTTCATTTTCATGCCGAAATCTGCGTAATATACCTGACCAACTAACTTGTGAGCACCAACAAAAGTACCTAGTGCTGTTCAGCACGTCGGAGAATGTTCATCTTTAGCATTTTCATGTATGAATTATCATTCAAATGTCACGGAGAATAGCAATGTCAACAGCGTATCTTTTCGTTGACACCGTTTCATCCTGAATTTCGTACCGCTGCTGAACTTTTATTGCATTTCCTTAATGCTTCTGTGGTGTACACGTTAAACATCAAGGGAGAAATACTGCATATCTTATGCCTTTTGGATTTTCTCTGCCTCGTGATGACTGGGTGTGATGTCCTTAGGTTAGTTAGGTTTAAGTAGTTCTAAGTTCTAGGGGACTGATGATCATGGATGTTAAGTCCCATAAGGCTCAGAGCCATTTTATGCCTTTTGTAGTCTTATCACTTATCTCTTATGAAAACTCTTGATTTCTTAAGTCCAATTCGTATTGTCAAGAGTAACCGGAAAACTTCCTCTTTGGTAGCTTTATTTTTGTTGAAACCCTATCTGATCGACATTTAAGATATCCTCAATTTCTTCACCATCCTTATGTTAACAATCTGGCTGCATGAGCTGTTAAGCTAATTGTACGATAATTCTCGCATTGTCCTGTGCCCTTGTTATCTTCAGTACAGAATGTGTGACATTCTTTTGGAAGTCCGATGGCCTATCTCCATCTAATACATTCTCCCTCTCTCTCTCTTTCACTCTCTCTCTCTCTCTCTCTCTCTATATATATATATATATATATACACTCCTGGAAATGGAAAAAAGAACACATTGACACCGGTGTGTCAGACCCACCATACTTGCTCCCGACACTGCGAGAGGGCTGTACAAGCAATGATCACACGCACGGCACAGCGGACACACCAGGAACCGCGGTGTTGGCCGTCGAATGGCGCTAGCTGCGCAGCATTTGTGCACCGCCGCCGTCAGTGTCAGCCAGTTTGCCGTGGCATACGGAGCTCCATCGCAGTCTTTAACACTGGTAGCATGCCGCGACAGCGTGGACGTGAACCGTATGTGCAGTTGACGGACTTTGAGCGAGGGCGTATAGTGGGCATGCGGGAGGCCGGGTGGACGTACCGCCGAATTGCTCAACAGGTGGGGCGTGAGGTCTCCACAGTACATCGATGTTGTCGCCAGTGGTCGGCGGAAGGTGCACGTGCCCGTCGACCTGGGACCGGACCGCAGCGACGCACGGATGCACGCCAAGACCGTAGGATCCTACGCAGTGCCGTAGGGGACCGCACTGCCACTTCCCAGCAAATTAGGGACACTGTTGCTCCTGGGGTATCGGCGAGGACCATTCGCAACCGTCTCCATGAAGCTGGACTACGGTCCCGCACACCGTTAGGCCGTCTTCCGCTCACGCCCCAACATCGTGCAGCCCGCCTCCAGTGGTGTCGCGACAGGCGTGAATGGAGGGACGAATGGAGACGTGTCGTCTTCAGCGATGAGAGTCGCTTCTGCCTTGGTGCCAATGATGGTCGTATGCGTGTTTGGCGCCTTGCAGGTGAGCGCCACAATCAGGACTGCATACTACCGAGGCACACAGGGCCAACACCCGGCATCATGGTGTGGGGAGCGATCTCCTACACTGGCCGTACACCACTGGTGATCGTCGAGGGGACACTGAATAGTGCACGGTACATCCAAACCGTCATCGAACCCATCGTTCTACCAATCCTAGACCGGCAAGGGAACTTGTTGTTCCAACAGGACAATGCACGTCCGCATGTACCGCGTGCCACCCAACGTGCTCTAGAAGGTGTAAGTCAACTACCCTGGCCAGCAAGATCTCCGGATCTGTCCCCCATTGAGCATGTTTGGGACTGGATGAAGCGTCGTCTCACGCGGTCTGCACGTCCAGCACGAACGCTGATCCAACTGAGGCGCCAGGTGGAAATGGCATGGCAAGCCGTTCCGCAGGACTACATCCAGCATCTCTACGATCGTCTCCATGGGAGAATAGCAGCCTGCATTGCTGCGAAAGGTGGATATACACTGTACTAGTGCCGACATTGTGCATGCTCTGTTGCCTGTGTCTATGTGCCTGTGGTTCTGTCAGTGTGATCATGTGATGTATCTGACCCCAGGAATGTGTCAATAAAGTTTCCCCTTCCTGGGACAATGAATTCGCGGTGTTCTTATTTCAATTTTCAGGAGTGTATATATATATATATACATATACATATACATATATATATATATATATATATATATATATATATATATATCATGTCGCCATCTTTGAAGCTCAATATACCACTCACTTTAAGGCCCGTAATTTGACTTACTTACCTACACGCCTTTTATCTTTTGTTACTCACAGAACCAAATTGTGAACTGAGGTTTTGCCAGCATTCGGAATGAATTTCTGTTTACATGTTATGATCTGAGGGTTACTGGTGACGGCCGAAACTGGTAATTTCGTACGGAATTGGTGTTTGGTTGTGCTGTAAAATACATGAAAACCAAATTAACTATTAATATATAACTCAGCTGATATTCCACTTTGCTGTTCCTTGTAACTACTGATTTCTTACCTTGTTTCCTCCTCCTAGAATGAATATTTTTAATCTGTGGTTTCTTCACGTATTCAATTCTGCAAAATACGATGGTAGAGAAAGAATGTTTCCGGAACTTCTTCGCTGTGGATATTTGAGCTCTTGTGTTGAAAGCTAAACTGCCCAACCCTCCATCAGCTTACATATGACATTTCGCTTCTTTCGTCACCCTAGGTATGCTTTTTCACTTTTTTCGTCCATTTCCCTTCTGGAGTGTTGACTTCGTTTGCTCCTTGCACTTCCGTCATTTTTAATGTCACTCAAATTGCTTTCCTCAAGTGCAACGAATCACTTTTAATTTATGTTTGTATGCGGTTAACCTATATTACCCTATACAGATCCATTTATTTTCATTCAAAATGCCGTTTGGTCAGCCTCACTCTCAGCGTTATAGGTTACTCGCCATGTAACGTTGATAATTTTTATATCTGCGACTTTATTATTGATCTTAAATTCTATTCCAATTTCTACCTACGGTCTACCACAGTCTTTATAAAGTGCAACCCGGTCTCTCCTTGAAAGAAATGCTCTATCTTGGCCTGTGATTTCATACAGAAGAACATTACACGTGTGGTACAAGTGACGAGCTTAGTGTGACAGTGTCAGCTGAAAAAAGTTCGTTTGAATGTAAGCTCTCTAATCCATTAGTAGGTGTAAAGGCCATTCGTCTCTCACGCACCATCCACAACGAGAAAAACAAATGCAAGCGAATTTAACACGCGCAATTGATTACGCCGAACGCGATCCGCCGTCAGTATGGCGCTGCCGCTGAATGCTGTGGTATTTCTCGGGGAACATAAAACAGAATCGGCCAGCCTTGCCACATTCCGCGAGCGCTGCGAGCGGCTATCTGCAGTAATAAAACGCGCGTGTCAGGAAATAAAATTTCTCACATCGCCGGTGGAAACGGTCCGCCAGGCGCGCGCTTTTCGTTTCACTGCAGTTATTTTACAGGCGCCGTGATTTTAATGAAATTTAGTTGGAGAATTAATAAAACAGTAAACGAGCTCGGACCGTCCGTAGCTGGGATTAGCGTTCCGGACGCCTTCTTCAGGCAGATAGCGGCTGCTGGGCAGCTGCGGACGAGCTGTGTTCGAGCAGCAGCTGCCAGAGTTACGGCCTCTGGCAGCTTGCCACACGCTTCTGTTCTGAATCATTAAGGCATTTAATTTATCTTTATTTACACATGGAAGTACGTGCTAAATATCACTTTAGACTTTTTTAATGGTGCTGAATTCCCATTAATATTGTATAATTGCTTGAGTTTTGACATTCGATTACCGGACACCTGTCTCTCCCGTTTCTTCCAATCTAGTCACCGGTCAGGCTTCCATCCATGTCTGGCATCCATCTGTAGTCTGTAATTAACATACAGTGTAATGCACTAAGCCAAAAACTTATACGAGCTTAGACTAGTGGTCGGAATAGATTTCAAAATAATTCCACGTATTTCAAGACGGTAGTAGTTCTTAGTAATGTACTATCGCTAACTGCATGTGCAGGATTATAAAGCTGCAGCCTTGTGCAATGTACATCTTAGTAATTAAAATTAGGGTTGAGGTAACAGAAACGCACGCTACATACATAATTACAGATTGCCCGCTGTTACGAGCAGATAGTAACTGAATGTCACTGGCTATCTTTGTTTTAATTTTTCGCCATTTAGTGTGTACTTAAAGTAGCTTCTCTTCTCGATAATCCACCGCTGCTTATTTGTATAGCATCGGGGCAAAACTGAAAAACTTATTAATGAAGCTACGCAAAGTATGAGGGCGTACTGAAAAGTAATGCCTCATAATTTTATGTGAAAACTCTTGAAGCTTTTGTAAATGAAACACACGTTATTAACATTTATACACCTTTCTTCTTTATGTCTACATACTTATTTCTCAGCATAGTCATCCTGGTGATGAACACTTTTCTTCCAACGACAGACCAGTTCGTTATTACTGCCACTGTAGAAGGTTTAGCCTACAGCGTTGCCACAGTGGAAACACCGGTTCCCGTCAAATCACCAAAGTTAAGAGCCGTCGGGCTGGGCTAGCACTTGGACGGGTGACCATCCGGTCTGCCGAGTGCTGTTGACAAGTGGGGTGCATTCAGGCCTTGTGAGGCAAACTGAGGAGCTACTTTGATTGAGAATTAGCGTCTCCGGTGTCATAAACTGACATACGGCCGGCAGAGTGGTGCGCTGACCACATGCCTCTCCATATCCGCAATCAGTGCCCCCTGTCGGCAGGGGGAGACACTGCGGTCGGTTTGTACCGTTGGGCTTTTCGAGACCAGTTGAGAAGGGAAGAGAGAGAGAGAGAATTACTTTTCATCATGCCCTCGTATATTACCAACACCTAATCCACCTTCGGATTTCGAGGCGTGACTTGCTATAGAAGAATGCTGACTCGGTTTTTCAAGCTTGTCAATGGGAAGCTGTGGTGCACAAAATCGTCCCGCTGTCAGCTGATAGCGTGTGCTTTACAAAAGAATGTGGACAGTGACTGAAAGTGAGAAATGAATGAAAAGTGTAGCATTAGGCTTTTGGATTATTAAGTAACTTATTTGTAAAACAGTGTTGTACACCGAATGAGGTAGCATTGCTTATTTATTCAGTGACATCCATCAATAAGCGATCTTCTGTTTTCTAGTTTACGTAGTTTTGAAACAGTTCATCATGTTCTTCTCTTCTTCTTTTCCAGAGACCTGGAACCAGTATTTGTAGGCCCTACTGGCACTTCGTATCCGCCATGTAGACGTCGGGCATGAAAAAGAGTAGAATGTTTGGCAGATACTTTAAAACAGCTGCATTTTCGCTTTCAGTTCACGATTGTCTGCGAAACGTTAGAAAAGGGCGTAATGATGTACACGTTACGTACTCGCCCGATAAATAATGGAAATACTTGTTCACTGGGGAAATATCAAGAACGCATCCTGTGATGTTAAACCTTCGCTGGCCACAGTTTCGCTCACGAATGGAACCCATTGCACTTGATGTCATGAAATTCATATTCAGTAAATAATTTTGGATAATATTTCATCTAGTTGATGATCGCCAAATCATATGTAAGAACCAAATGAAGCCGATGGCATCTCGTGTGGCTTTGGGAGCACATCATTCGATCCTGCTTACACGTGTGGATTAAGAAGTCATCTGAACTTTGATTAATCGAAGCTAATCATGCGAATTTAGGTTAACAAGAAGGACAGTAACACAATCATAACTGTCAGAAGAGCCAAAATTTTACTCACTAATTCTGTATTCAAGATTTACAAACCAACAGGAAACGTATGTCTAACACTGAAATCTGAAGAAAAGGGAGCACAGTGTTCGGTATCAAGTTCACATGTCATGAAGCTTCAATTAAGTCTCCTTGTATTCGGGAAGGAGAAGGCTCCAGCCTCCATGAAACCATCCTGATTTACGTTTTCGATTGTTTCCCAGAATTCACACAAAGCCGGGATGGTTCCTACTGTAAGGCCATGGCCGATGAAATGGCCCATCCTTGTCATATTGTACATATATGTATGAAAATATCTGTGTGTGTGCGAATTACTTGTTTTTGTTTTTCTTACATTTCAGTTCTAAGATATGTCCAGTATCCTTGTGAAAGAGATCTAGGGAGGAATGAAACTGCTGCTGCTACTACTATTACTACTACTAACACTACTACTACTGGAAACCAGTATATGTAACGCTTCGTCATATGTCATGTACGAGTATGTGGGCCACTTCCTTCTACATTCAGCTCCAGTAAGTTACATGTATTTATATGTTATTTTGATATATGTACTGCATGTGACACGTTAAAGACAGTCACTTGATTAAAAACATGACGTCTTTTGCAACAATGTCATGAGCAAGTTTGTAATCATGCATAATTTCGTTTGCTCAGTCACACCTGATTAAGTATTACACGTCATTTTCAATTTTACATTTAATCTTCCTAGGCATACCCCATGTAAGGTGGTGCGGTAGATGGCATGAAAACTTATTTTGACGTATGACTTACGGCTGAAATTTTCATGAACGTATGTTTTCATGATGAACGTATACTTCACGTATTTATTCATTAATATGACTAAACGGGCTGTATTAACCAAGATTATTAACATACTGCTTCGTGGATTGTGACGTCAAATTTATTTATTGCGAATTTATTTATTACGAAAATAACAAGAACGAGTTGGAGCAGTGCTAACGTCTGGAAACCACAGTCCGGCTTGCTAATTGTTGCTTGCGAATCGGCTGCTCGATCGACCCTTTATGCACTGGGAAGGCCCATATCTCGCCTGTTCATGTGTAGCCACAAAAAAGCCGGTTCGTGACTACACTGTTACCATCAGTGCTAACGCTTTTGCTTTCTGAGTGTAGTATTAGCATTTGTTCTGCACTTTAAAAAATAGTCTGATGAATGCACTCTAAATACATGGTAAGGCGACCGCTCGCAATAAGCCAAAAATCCGGGTTTGAATCCCAATCCCGTACAAATATTTACTGTCGTCATTCCGTTATACAGTTGATAGTTGTCCATAGTCGCAACTCTAAATACATCTCATTTATTAAATACTTTCGATCAATATTGCCCATGTGGACCATAACTGGATTTTTTTACGGTAGAGATGATCAATGATGATGATGATGTTTGATTGTGGGGCGCTCAACTGCGCGGCCATCAGCGCCAGTAGTCCCAATTTTTTCACACTTCAATGTTTTTCACAGTGTAATCGAGCCACTGTCACGAATGATGAAAATTATGATGAAATGATAACAACACAAACACCCAGTATCCGGGCAGAAAAAAATCCCCTACAAGGCCAGGAATTGAACCCGGATCACCGTGATCCAGATGTAGCAATGCTAAGCCACTTTTTCTGTGACCGATGACTTTTTGATCATCAGTCAGACACCGCCAAGTGGAAAAAAATTCTTGACTCAAATGGGAATCGAACGTGGTTCCTTTTACTTTAAAAACCTCCACATTTTCCCCCCAAGTCACTTATTTAAGGCAATGAATAAAATAAACAAAAGAAGTCATTTCGAAAAAACAAAACGGTTAAATCAGAAGTAGTATGTGAAGTGCCCACACCTTCTTTCCTTCGTCACTTCTACATCGTGTAACATTTAAATCCAACCAAGAGTGTCCACAAAAAAGGAGGGATTTCAACTCATCCAACTCCTTCTCGATGATAAAACAAGGTGCAGTATATTAGAAAAAAGCTCACGATAACGTGGCATCCTGAGCCACGTCCAATGGGCTGTGGCCATATATTGGGAAAAGACACACGGATCTGCGTCATATCCACTCACCATCACGTAGTGGACGTAATGTCCAACAAGCCACACGATGAGATTGTTCTTCGATCGGGAAAAGAAGGTTGAATCGGGACGCACGAGAATCTCCCCCGAGTAGGCCGCCTCCGACGTCCTGAGGAGAAAAGCCAGTTGTCGGCGGAGACATCTCCAATGGCCATGACCGCAGGAGATCAACCGATGATATAATGTATCAGTTTCATGGCAACGATTTCAGCGATCCGTTACACCGAGGCCAATACGAAAAAGTCGCACGTTGGTAGGTACAATATCATGAACAACTTGGTACCACGAGGACGCCACTTCCGTCGGGAAAATCGGGAGGCTAACGTTGACCAAACAATCTTTCAATTCTTTTCTGTCGACAGGGCTATCGCAGAGGGAATACTTTGAGAAATTGTCCAACGACTTAACAGCAACTTTAGGGACAGATTCGCTTTCGAAAGGATGTTCACTCCTAAATAACTGACTTCAAGAAAAAATTCCTTAACGTGCCGTAGTTTATATCTAATCCTACCAATATCTACTGGAGGTGTTAAACTCGCCAGTTGGATACAGTCATGAAGACGAGCTGTAAGTGACTGGGGGCGCGCGTAGACACGTTAAAACGGTGCGACGTATGAATAAGGCAAAAGCCTTAAAGCCTTAACCCGAATGTCAGGGAGGCCCAAATCCCAACAGACGGGGGCGAGCCATGACCCCATAAACGCAAGCGAAATTTAGAGTTGCGCCAGATAAACCTGCCAGTTTAACTTTGCAACTTGCAGTAAATCATCTTTCAATTATTGCTCCCTGAAACTTATCCGTGACAGATTTCCAGTTTTTCGTAACTATCTTTAGCGGACAGCTGTCAATTATAACACCTAACGATCGATATTGGGTGACCTTCAAAGCCCATGGTTTTTCAACAAAGTCAAATCGTAGCAAACTGAGTAAGCGACATTTCTGGCCATTAACCTGCGCTCCCGTAAGACGGCAAAAGGCATCCAAAAGTTCCTTCTGCAGTGGTAAATCTTCATGGGCACGGAGAAGAGCCATAACGTCATCAGCATATGCACGAACGGCAAACCTTTCTCCAAACAGCGACCAGCCATCCAAACGAGCAGTTATAGATCGCAGTAAGGGTTCCACAAACAGCACGTACAGCGACAAAGACAACGGACTCCCTTGAAGGACGCCCCGACACACCGCGATGGGGGAAGTAAGACGGCCATTTACGTCAATGGACTCCCGAATACCGCTAATTAGAGAGCTAAACAGACGTCATGCAGCATCGTTAAAACCAACTGTCGTCAACCTCCCGTAAGGAAGCCATGATTAACGCGGTCGAACGCTTGGTGAAAATCAGTGAAAAGCAAAGCGCTTGGCGCGGGAATGGTGGAAGCAATCGAAATTAAATCACGACATTCAGCAACGGGAGTCCGGAGAGTACGACCTGGAAGACAACTTTGATGGCTCGCGATGTTGGTAGCCAACAACACGTATAGTCGGCTATTTACCACTCGCGCCATCATTTTATAATCATAGTTGAAGAGGGTTATTGGGCGGACCTGATCCACACGCAAACGTCCCGGCTTTTTTGGGATCAGGACAATATTAGCAACCTTAAAACTGGGCGGGAGAAGGCCTCCGTGGAATACTTAATTATCCATAGAAGATATCGTATCTCCTGTCAGGGGCGAAAATCGAATATAAAATTCTTTGGGAAGGCCATCGAAGCTAGGCGATTTGTGGGAGGGAGAACGAGCCACAACATCAAGAATATCATTGCGATGGGATACAGAGAAAAACTCTTTCTGGAGAGCTCGCATAACAACACTATCAAGGACGGACGTAAAATCAACAGACGGTGGACCGTGCGAATCCACTTCAGTATTAAGTTCGGAAAAATGGTTCAAATGGCTCTGAGCACTATGGGACTTAACATCTGTGGTCATCAGTCTCCTATAACGTAGAACCACTTAAACCTAACTAACCTAAGGACATCACACACATCCATGCCCGAGGCAGGATTCGAACCTGGGACCGTAGCAGTCGCGCGGTTCCAGACTGAAGCGCCTAGAACCTCTCGGCCACAGTGGCCGGCTTAAGTTCGGAAAAGTACTGCTAAAGTTCACGCATGATATCAGATTGGGAGGACCACTCACGCCCGTCTAGAGAACGAATGGTATTAAGACACGTCCTTTGAGATCGCTTGTGGAGCCGGAGAAGATGATAGAGGTCAACTCATCCCGTGCGATTCAACGAGGCTGGGAACGCAGCCGGACCCCATCTATTTGCCTACGTTTGAGTTGGAGAAGTTTTGCCTTCACTCGGTGGACGTGGATGACTCTCAAGGGGGCATCACGACTATTATCGTAAAGGTCGCGGACAGCATAATAAAATTCCATAGTTCTCCTTATTTCACCGCTTTTTCAGCGCTAAAATGCTTCAGTGTATTTCGAATCTGGGGTTTAGCAAAGGTAACCCACCATTCTAGAAGTGAGGGATAACGCGCCTGGGATTGGGTTTTCCGCCGCCATATCATCATACGTCGGCGATGATGCCTTCCAGAGAGGGGTCCGTGAGATGTAGGATGTTCAGCTTCCATAAAGGGCGCGAAAGGTGGACCCGCTGCTGGAGGTGGTTAAAAGTCATTGAAAAAGTACAGTGCTCAGTGAAACTGGCAGGAATTACATCAATCGATAGAAGCTGACTACATATGGGGGCAGATAAATAAAAGCGGTCGAATCGGCTGTAAAAAACGTAAACCGCACCAATATAGGGTAATTACAACCCCAAGCATCTTGGAGATGCAAAGACGTCACCATATTATTAAGTGCACGCCAAGATGTATAATTGGGGATCTGATCTACAGGACGTAAGACGCAGTTGAAATCGCCCCCCAACAAAACCTTGTACTGTTTCCATCGGAGTAAATAAACAAATTCTTCCTTATAAATCCGCGGGCGATCGGGTGAACGACCGGATCCAGACGGAGCGTAAAGAAAAATTAAGGTGAGTTCATAAAAACTACAGCCTATACCACGACCATCATATAGCGTTTCTAGGTCCGTCAGCGGGATTCCATCTCCATAAAGCAAAGCCATACCGGTGTAATTTTCTGGCGCGACAGTGAAAAACAGAGTATTCAGGAAGACAAAACACATTAAATAAAACCTCTTGTAAACACACGATATCAGCTTAGGACTCGTAAATAAACTGGCGTAACGCAGAAAGCCGTAATTGGGAACGTATCCTATTAACATTGAGGGTTAGAGATGTATACGCCTGCATCCGTTAACACATATAAGGTCAATAAAACAACATTGAGGAAAAAGCACTATCACGTCCGTCTCTCCCCAACGTCCGGAGGCGGGGAAAAGAAGGTATAATGCTAATTCTCCCCACCGGAAGCCGAGGAATCCTTGTTTTTCCTTTTACGACGCACGTTGAAAATGCTGTTTCACACCACTCCGTGGAAACATACACTCTTGATGTGGAAGGGTTGGGGCACGTCAAGCTGCGGTTTGATTGAGGAGCCATCGCCACTGCACTCATCGGAAATCGGGGAATACAACTCAGAACGGCTAACAGCAACACCAAGTACAGAAGAGACAGGTAATGCAGTGCCGGTGTCGGATGGCATCACCTGATCCTCAGGAAGAGAACCCGTAGAATCCTGTTGCTCTTAGGGGAGGGGTGGTATTTCACTGGAACACTGTAAAGACTGGCCAGCAGGCAACGTCTTTGCGGGAACATCTGAGCTTACGGGAACCGTCGCGTCTACGGATGAAGTGGGGACGCAGTTTCAACACACATTTTAACATCAACAGAAGCAGCTACATCATCTCTGGTAATACTGGAATCACAATTAACGTCAGTAGACAACTCATTACCACTCTGTCAACGACGTATCAGAAGAACGAGACTGGAGTGGGGAGCCCTCGAAATCTGTACTGTCCTCAGTCCGCCGGAGTTTGACTTGCGCTGCAGGAGCCGTCGTCCCCTCATGGACAGAGGCTGCACTGGGACGCGTCGGTAACGGTGGAAATTCGCGAGGAGTAGGGGGTAATGTTGCTCCTACATCGCTTAAAACTGGAGACTGACTGACAGATGACTGCGATGACACTATGTCTGCTTATGTTAAAGGAAGACGTTTTTGATAAGACGACGTCAGAACAGTATTATGGAGCGGACAATCGGATCTGATGACTGCTTTGCTGTTTTAATAAATGAATCGTCCACTTCAGGAGGAAGGTTATGAATTCTAACCGGAGTATACTCGAGTGCCGCATTTTCAAGGAGGACTTGACTAACGGAACCATCTCGATGTGTAAACAACACTTCAGAACCAACATGAGAGAGAAGCCGTTCTGCATGAACGGCATCATAAAACTTCACAAAGTAAGCATACAACTCAGAATCAAAGTAAGCAGTATCTACCTGATCGCCCGTCTGGTTAGCCGTGCGGTCTAACCCACTGCTTTCCGGGGGGAAAGGCGTGCCGGTCCCCAGCACCAATCCGCCGGGCGGATTATTGTCGAGGTCCGGTGCGCCAGCCAGACTTTGGACGGTTTTGAGGTGGTTTTCCATCTGCCTCCGTGAATGCGGACTGGTTGCACTTATTCCGCCTCAGTTACACTACGTCGGCGATTGCTGAGCAAACACTTTCTCCACGTACGCGTACACCATAATTACTCCACCACGCAAACATTGGGGTTATACTCGTCTGGTGTAATACGTACCCCGTAAGGGTGGGGGGGGGGGGGGGGGCGTCCACTGGGGGCCGAACCGCACAATAACACTGAGTTCGGTGTGGGGAGGCGGTGGTGTGAGTGGACTGCTGTGGCCTGTTGTGGGGTTGTGAACCACAGAGGGCTACGGCGGGGACGAAGCCTTCCGTCGTTTCTAGGTCCCTAGTTCCATACAATACAATACAGTACAATCTACCTCATCTGGTGTAACACGGATTACATCAGCCAACCAATAGTGAATTTCTAAAGAGCCAGGTTGAACACGACGCATACTCTCGTCAAAACTGAAACGAACAGTAGCTCGACGAGGAACAGACTTAGGAGATTCGACAGACACTATGGGGCGGGCAGAAAACACCGCCGCCAAGAGAAAAAAGGCAACAAACTCCGCTACGCAACTACGGTATGACTCTGGCCAATACACCGACAAGACTGAGTAGCTTCGACACAAGCAGCGCTCCAGCACAGGCGGAAATTAACTACGCCCTGTTCGCTTGACACGCAAGGCGGCACTGGCCACTAGACCACGAACTGCGGACGAGGTGATCAAGGACTGACTTCCGTACCACAGCGTGATGAGGATAAGGGGTCAGATTCGTGAATTTGGAACACATACAAATTACACTTCACTGTACTCCCCACCTGAATTGTATTCCCAAAACCTAGTTGTCTCCTCAACTGAGCGACATACAGTTTGTAAAATCGAAGAGAACTGGAATTACCTCATTAAGCTCCCTCTCCAAAAAATGTTATTCTATGAAGATTTAGGTCAACAGATCTGGAGGGGCAGCTTAACGTTAATGTTCCAGAGATAATTTTATTTTTTCTACAATGGAGTTAATTAGCTAATATCACATTGACTTCTACTTAGAGACAAGTTGGTCGCGAACTGTTAAAGTACTATGTATCACAGTGGCTAATATCTTTAAAGCTTTTAAATTACGTAGTTATTCACATTAACCGCTGAAAAACTGTGATATTACGTTGACGCAAAATGAATTACCAGCAAATTAGTAAAGCACACACTTTGTCCAAGTCATGCAATAATACATCTTTATGGTGGAATGCAGTTGAGTGGAACTTACGACAAAAAATCTTTGTTCATAAGATTTTGACTGTATTGTGAGGCTTTAAGTGGTAGAAATTTGAACACGATTTTTTTTTATGAAACGTATGATCACGGAAGAAGATTCAGTAAGTGACCACTGGAGAAAATTTATGAAGCTTTTTGAATATCTGCTATTATTCAGAGGCGACACAATAATGCCCGACTGTTATATTCTTGCACAGTTGTAAGCAGAGTTAAATTTATGAAAAGGTTCATGCATTAATTATTGAATGTGTTGTAGAGCCGTCGCTGAGTTTTGGTGCTGGTATTTTGTGAAGCTCTTCACATCACAGTGCTGATGGAATAATATGTAGCGAAACATTTGCGAGGAAGGACTTTATTCCAGATGTACCCATGGTTCGAAATTCCCCCTTAGAGTATGAACGTAAAATTTTGCATTCCATGACCCATAATTTTGAGACAGAACTTTGCAGCATGTTTATCACAACCATATCAACACTCACATCCTTAAAGAACGTATTTGCACAGTGAATTTCACCTTCCTGGGCATGACACAGCTCCACGTCCTGAACTGTCTATCACTTCCATCTTTCCTTTGCCTGCTCGCAGCACGGAGCGCTCCGAGGTCATTCAATCAGATGTAAAACTCTTACTGAATTCTCGCCTTGCGTACGTTTCGTTCCAAAGTGTTAATACATGACTATTGACCCTACGAATATAGCAGTCATATTTACTACACTGAACATTCATGATAAAAGTATAGCAGTTTGTAACAGGTATAATTTAAGCACTTTCATTCAGATGTTGCTATAGGTTTGAAAGTAGTCAGCGAAGTCGGTATTTTTTCATGGACTTTTGTGTCCAAAAGGTGTTCTATAGGATTCAGGTCAGGACCCTGTGCAGGCCAGTCCATTACAGGGATATTATTGTTGTGTAAACACTGCGCCACAGGCCGTGCATTACGAACAGGTGCTCGATCGTGCTGAAAGACGCAGTCACCATTCCCGAATTGCTCTTCAGCACTGGGAAGCAAGAACATGCTTAAAACTTCAATCTAGACCTGTGCTGTGATACTGCCACGCAAAACAACAGGGATGCAAGGCCCCTCCATGAAAAACGCGACCACACCATAACACCACTGCCTCCGAATTTTACTGTAGGCACTACACACACTGGCAGATGACGTTCACCGGGCATTCGCCGTACCCACACCCAGCCATCGGATCGCTACATTGTGTACCGTGATTCGTCACTCCACACAACGTTTTTACACTGTTAAGTCGTAAAATGTTTACGCTCCTTACACCAAGCGAGGCGTCATTTGGCATTTACCAGCGTCATGTGTGGCTTATGAGCAGCCACTCGACCCTGAAATCTAGGTTTTCTCACCTCCTGCCTAACTATCAGTACTTGCAGTGGATCCTGGTGTAGTTTGGAATTCCTGTGTGATGGTCTGCATAGATACCTGCCTATTACACGTTGCGACCCTATTCAACTGTCGGCGGTCTCTATCAGTCAACAGACGAGGTCAGCCTGGACGCATTTGTGCTGTACGTGTTCCTTCACGTTTCCAGTTCACTATCACAGCGGAAACAGTGGATCTAGGTATATTTAGGAGTACAGGCGTATGACACAGGTGACACCGAATCACCTGACCACGTTCGAAGTCCGTGAGTTCAGCGAAGCACCCTATTCTGCTCTCTCACGATGTCTAATGACTACTGAGGTCGCTGATATGGAGTACCTGGTAGTAGGTGGCAGCACAATGCACCTAATATGAAAGACGTATGTTTTGGGGGTGTCCGGATACTTTTGCTCGCATAGTACATATATATGTGGTGTCTGTTCCTTCGGACATTTACTAACAGAAACAGAATTATTTCTGTAAGTGTAGAGATGCTTGATGTCTTGAAGCACAACAGCTTCGTGTTCTTACCTTCTTATGATGAGTGATGCTTTGACGTGCATGTTTGTACAGAATGTGCTAGAACAGGAGAGACAGTATTTGTTGAATTAATTGTGTCAATCAACACTTTTTTGTCCCCTTCTTACCTTCTTTTAGCTCCTTTTTCTCCCTTTTATCTTCAGAATATTGCACAAAAAATGGTAACCCTGCACTTAACTACTGTTTCAAACCCCAACTTAGGCACCCGTGAACAACCCAGATCCTTTGGTGTCAGTATATACTGGTGACTTTGCATTACAGGATTTTTCCTATTGTCGAAGAATTTTCACACAGAATGATAGCTCTGGAAACAAAACAGAAAAAAATCATATTTACATTATTATTATGTAATGACCCATCAAAGACCACAAGTCCCTCAAACCGAAATGTTCGGAAAGTGTCGCTAAATACCTCTTTAACTTATTCGATGGTGTTCTAGTTCATAATGCATACAATAAAGATGCAAAGCAGAAAAACTATAACTGGAGCTCTTATTTTTTGTTACCTATGCAGATAGACAACTACAAGTGTAATTGTAAGACCCGTAAGTTACACGAAGGAAGGGATCATTTTGGTTGTGTATGAACGTCCTAATCAAGTATGGTAAGTCTTTGCTGATCTGTTATCTACCTGCTCCATACACTGTTCGAATGACGTAACGATTATAAATAGTAATGAGTACGTAGTCGTGCATTATGCACAGAGAGAGACCAACATTTTTGTCTAACAACATCGTAGCGTAGATGGCACGGATCTGTAGGAACGAACCAGTTGTGTTCTACAAGATCAGAATGCGCCATCTAAGTGGTTTCAGGATCAGTAACATCAGTCCACCTGTGGAAGAGATGAAATAGTAAGCACAATGGTCTCAGTCTCAGAGGATACTTACTTACTGACTGTGAAACGATGTAACCGCCGAGAACATGGAAATTCGTAGCAGCTTGGTGGAAGTTTCAAGTCCAAGTTTGCCATGTATCAGGCGGTACGTCGTTAATGCTACCGAGCGGTGGATTACAAGCAGACTCCGAACAAATATTCCTGGATGTTTCACAGAACACACTCACATGACACCTTCGACCTTTCTGGAATTTCTCTTCCCAGTCTTTCCTGTCTTCTGTTTCCTGGTTACCAGGTAAGTCCACACCATGAAACACGGATCTTGCTATGGTGAGGTGGCTTGCATGTCCAACGATACACATAGCCATACAGTAGGTTCACTTACAATGGAGGGGTATCTGTTCAGAGGCCTTACAAGCTTGTTGTTCCTGAAAAGGAAAAGGAATTTGTAGAAATATATACTACATATTCTTGCAATTAATTAAAAAGAAACACTGTCATCTTTTAAAACTGAATGGAAGTAAATGAAATAACCATCCTGCTACATGTCTCAAAACTAAGGGTTCTGTAATATACAGACATAGGCCTATAGAAAAAGTTAATTACTGTTTATTAAAATTACATAATTCCTTGTTTAACATTAATTCTGAATTGGGTAAAATGTATATTGTTTTATAATAAATGCACCATGTTAACGATAAATAAACGCAAAACTGGAAAACTGTTTTCAGGAACTGATCGATAACTGAATGAATAAGATCCCATAAGTAACTGTGAGAAATTCGATAAAAGAACTTCTTGTTTACAAATTGACTGTATAGTGGGACCTCGGTTAGCGAGGATAATTCAATTCTGAGTCTTACCTGCACTGCGAAACCCACGTTATGCGATACATATTTTTCTATTGGGATTAACGTAAAAAAAGGATAATGCATTCCATTCCCAAAAAATACTCCAAAATGTTTAAATGTGTGTGAAATCTTATGGGACTTAACTGCTAAGGTCATCAGTCCCTAAGCTTAGAATTTATTTAATTTATGAAATAATGAATGAGGTGTTACATTTTAAACACGTTTAGAAAAAACTCAAATTTTATCGTTAATTATCTCAATTTTTACCACAGTTTTTAATAGATCTGGAAAATTCATACAGCTGTATGTATTGTTTGGATGCTGTGCAAAATTCATCGTAGAATCTCTCTTACTTACGAAGAAGAG
This sequence comes from Schistocerca americana, assembly GCF_021461395.2. NCBI lineage: Eukaryota > Metazoa > Arthropoda > Insecta > Orthoptera > Acrididae > Schistocerca > Schistocerca americana. The sequence goes on along the minus strand of NC_060120.1, from coordinate 599,509,909 downwards.
TGTACCTACATCAACAAATTCAGCCAGTAGTAAGTGAAAAAATGATGAAATTTCACGTGTAACAAAATTATTTCGTTATGTTTTTGAACTTCCACTGCTATGAGAGTGAATCCTGAATCCTTCCTGGTCATGCCGACAAAGTTTTATGAATTTATTTGTAAAAGTATAGACAGTGGAAATTAAAATGTCCTGTGTTGCCTCTGCTGCTCCAAGTCGGCCCGTTTGACGTCCTACCCCTCTTAACCTAAATTATCCTAAGGACAAACACACACACCCATACCCGAGGGAGGACTCGAACCTCCACCGGGACAAAAAAAAATACTAAAACAGTTTATAAAATGTACATCTCTTTTTACAAGAAGTTGTCTAAAGATTTTTTTTTTGTTTACCTTCTCTTCAAAATGAGTCATGAACACAGAAGACGGCTAGCTGAATCAGATGGTTCAAATGTCTCTGAGCACTATGGGACTTAACATCTGAGGTCATCAGTCCCCTAGACTTAGAACTACTTAAACCTAACTAACCTCAGGAGATCACACATCCATGCCCGAGGAAAGATTCGAACCTGCGACCGCAGCAGCAGCGCGGTTCCAGCCTAAAGTCCCTAGAACCGCTCGGCCACAGAAGGCCGGCGCTAGCTGAATGAATCATCTGCCTACGGACTGGTTAATGCGCAGCTTTATTGAATTCGGGTTGGTTAACGACGACATAACTAAAATGGAAGTCACATTGAGGTATTTCAAGGGCATTAAGTAACATGAGTCTTGCTTGCACTACCGTCACAGAGAATTTGGCAACATCGCCGAGGAGACCCGAGCGGAGGCATCGGTTACAATAATTGCAAAAAAATGGTTCAAATGGCTCTGAGCACGATGGGACTCAACTGCTGAGGTCATTAGTCCCCTAGAACTTAGAACTAGCTAAACCTAACTAACCTAAGGACATCACAAACATCCATGCCCGAGACATGATTCGAACCTGCGACCGTAGCGGTCTTGCGGTTCCAGACTGCAGCGCCTTTAACCGCACGGCCACTTCACAATAATTGCAACCCGAGGATTGTGGCTAACAGTAATACTGTATTGTCGGCGGTATTGTCTTTGTCGGAGCATCAAATGTACTTTTTTCGTCGTAGTAGTAATAATAATAATAATAATAATAATAACACTGATGCAAAATATTACGCTCTTTTTTCCTCCGAGTTTTCTGCTATTTCACTGTCATTTCTTTCCTGTGGAACATAAGCCATACCGTCAAGAGTAAAGTCAATAAAAATAATTGCACGATCCAGCAGTTGTATGCAAATGCTCAGTGCTTTATCGGCACAACTGCAATTTGCTGCCTGATGAATAATGTCTCTGCTCAAAAAGCATAGTAGACACTTATTAAGATTTCATTGTTTTGAGCAGTTTTTATTCATAGGCGACAACAGCGATATCTGCCACGGGTGCCACTTAACCAGATGAAAGTAAGCAATTGGTATAGGTCGTAGACTACAGTTTTAATGAGAAGGCAGTGCTTGTTTATTTGTTAATAATTTGTCAAATTCTGGTTCTATTTTTGAGACACAACTCACGAAACCATTTTCTGATTGAAGTCTATTTCTCTTTTTAGTTTTTATGTTCACCACTGAAGAGAACGTTAATTCACAAAGGGAGGAAGTGGCGAATGGCACTAATAATTTCAAAGCTTCCGTTGCCAGCTGTGGATACTCTTCTTTTCTCTTCATCCAGAAAGCGTCAATCTTTTGTGAATTAAGTTTAGTTTTAAGGACCACGTCAGCTGCTAAATGTATAAATGTTTCTTGCGCCATCGTGCTCAAATCAGCCACTGGTACTGACATGTCTAAAAAGGGATTAAGTATCTATCTATGGCCGTTGTCAGCGTCAGAGTTCAGCTCTGGAAAGTAACTTAACAGTTTCTTTTCCAAATTATGCAAACTTTGTATTACGTAAGGAATGTCAGAACTTAGTACCGCCGGCTGGTCCACTGCAATTTCTTCGACAATCGTGAGAATACAAGGGAAAGACTCAAACATCATCTTTTGTGAAAACGTTGACCAAAAACTAAGTTTTTCGAGTAATACTTTGATATTATCTTTAGCTTTTATAATGTTTTCTTCTTTCCCTTGGAGGCTCTAGTTTAAAATATTAAGGTGGTTAAAAAGATCCGCAAGAAATGCTAACGTTAATAGCCAAGCAGTCACAAAAGTAATTCGCATATCCAGATTTAGAATGTTGTAAGAACATTAAAAATTCACCTTTTAGTTCCAGAACTAGTGTCAATACCTTTCCTTTGGAAAGCCACCTGACCTCTGTGTGATATAGGAGATTTTGATGGAGCGAACCCGTGTCTTCACAAAAGATCCTGATCGGTTGAGTTTTCAACGCTTTACCTTTAACAGAGTTTACAACTTTTAATCACCTCTTTAAGCACATCATTTAAATCAGAAGTTAAAATCGTGGCTGCCAGACATTGTCGAAGAAGAAACCAATGTGCCAATGAAAAATTTCTCATTAGTGATTTTAATTTCGCGATGAGCCCACTTTTACTGCCAGTCATAGCTTTAGCACCATCACTACAAATGGCGAAACATTTTCTCCAATCGATCTCGATAGTTACAAGTGCTTTCTAAAAACATGTCATACAAACACTGGCCAGTAGTGTTCGCAGGTAGTGCTTTGCAAAATACAATTTCTTGCATGACACTGTCATCTTCTTCAAAGCGCACAAATAATGTAAATTGTACACAATCTGAAAGATCAGTAGATTCATCAAACTGCAAAGGAAAATGTGCGTCTTCTTTAATTTTACGACTAACTGTTCTCGAATGTCATCGGCCATATCCTTTATTCTGCGTTCAGTGGTATTATCAAAAAGTGGTATGCTTTTTGGCTTGTTTGCTCCTTGCTTACCTAACATAATTTCAGCCATATCCAGGGTTGCTGGCAAAATAAGATTCTATGCATCTGTATGCGGCTTCCCTGCTTTAGCATCTGGGAATGCGACTGGGTAGCTAGCTAGTAACGCTTTCTCGTTGGCGCTGGATACCTAAAATAAGATAAAAAATATTATTCAATCAGAACAACTAATAAAAAGTCAAAAACATTAATACTATTTTAAATCAACAAATAACATTACAGTTTTATTACCTGAATCATAGTAGTTTGCTGCTGGTTAAGTGTTTTCTGTTTCCTTTCGAAGAAATCCAACGGTTTATCAGCTTCCTTGGAATGTTTAGTTGAGAGGTCATGCAAAAGCTTTGATGGTTTTACACTCTCATGTCTCAATACTTCGCCGCAAATTACACACTGAAGTTTATTGTTCATGACAGTAAAACCGTTCTGCAGATAACTATCGTCATAAAGCCTATTTTTTCGATTTTGATTTGCTTCCGCCACTGCCACTTGTACCAGACTTGCAGGACTGCACAGATCTTTTAAGAAACTTGTCGAGCGAGCGAAGCGCGAAGACAGTCACGTCCGTACTTGCTGGCGTACTCGAACAACTGATTGTAGTGGCCGAAAAAGCGCGATTATGCCCCTGCTGACCCCTTCTCACCCCCACGTCTCTACTGCGTCAAATAATATTATTATATCTCTGCCCGCAGAGCACTGTGACGTCTTTTCTCATTGCACGTCATTTCTCGATCAATATAGTATCAACAGAGAGAAAATTATATACTCGTACGTTGCCTTTGAAATCGCTATTATGTTTTTATTATGATTCTTGGGGCCGCCGGAATATTTGTACCTGGAAAGGAGTCGAGTATTCAAAAAGGTTGAAAAACACTACTGTATAGAATTTGGAAGAAAAGGATAAGTGACATAACTTGAATAAGAGAAGGGGTCGGTTGGCAGGCCACATTCTTGAACATAAAGGAATCATCAATTTAGTATAGGAGGAAAGTGTTGGGTAGAAAAATTGTGGAGGGAAACAATGAGATGATTACAGAAATGAGATTCAGAATGATGTTGTTTGCAATAGTCATTCGGAGAGGAAAGGCCTTTCGCAGAATAGAGAATCGTGAAAAGCTGCATCAAACCAGTCTTTGAACTCAAGATCACAACAACAACAACTTGGTATGAAATAAAAGATGGCTGGGAATTTTCTCTAGTTCCAAATGTGACAGCGTACTCAGTATACCTCGCACAGTACTGCCACCAAGCACGTTCTTTACGCTCTTGTATCAGCATTTACTCTCATTACAGCCAATGAGCAGGGACCGGAACATTGTCAGAAAGCATTTGAAATGTGTTAAATCTATTTTCAATTTGAATATGAATTTGTACGATTTACATTCTTATGGTGGAAATGTCGCAGTTTTATCTTGTCCTTTCCTATCTTTTTTATGCAATATGGGCAGAAGCAGTCTGAGAAGATTGTAAGATTTTTCCAGGGTGGAGTGTACTGAGAAATAGCATTAAGGAAGAAATTCGCCGTCTGTGAGCTAGCTTTGATGTTAGCCAATGAGGCATACGCGCGCAAATTCAAGAGGCTCATGAGAGATGGTGTCGTGAAACGCATTCTTCATTTGGTTTCCTCGAAATGAATAAGACAGAGATAGAAATATTGGACGTAGTAAAGTGGAAAGGCTCGAACCCGAACCAAAGGCTGAGTAGTCTCGTGCAGTATCATCTACTCTATGAGGACAACTGACACGAATTGCATCTGGCGGCCGCTTGAATCTACATGCACAACGGCCCGATTGGCTGACTTCAAAGTTAATCAACTTGGTGCGACGTATAGGTTTCTTTTTCTGAACAAACATTTTTCAACCCAAGCTACCCCATGCGACATGAAGTGTTGGCAGAAGAGCCAACACCGTGTTGCTAGAGGAGGCCGAAATGCACGCTGTTAAGCTCACGCAGATTGGCATGAGGTCTGGAACAAGGTAAAGTAATTATCCTATAAAGAAAAGAACGTAGTTCTTGGAATACTTAACTTTAATCCACAATTGTAGAACATCGCTCTTGATGATACATCCTTCACATAATAAATATCAATTGAATACGGCGCCTTGCTAGGTCGTAGCAAATGACGTAGCTGAAGGCTATGCTAACTATCGGCAAATGAGAGCGTATTGGTCAGTGTAGCTTCGCTAGCAAAGTCGGCTGTACAACTGGGGCGAGTGCTAGGACGACTCTCTAGACCTGCCGTGTGGTGGCGCTCGGTCTGTAATCACTGACAGTGGCCACACGCGGGTCCGACGTATACTACCGGACCGCGACCGATTTAAAGGCTACCACCTAGCAAGTGTGGTGTCTGGCGATGACACCACATTCCTCCCCCGCAAATCGGCGAACGCTTGTGTTATAAGGCTTCCGCCCGCCGTGGGGTGGACCCCATGTTGACGTATGCGACGAGGTGGGGAGCCTAACAACAGGCGAGGCTGTGCCACCCGCACCCGGCCATTCGGTCCGAGGGGAGCTAGGAAACGCCTGAAAACCTAGTCCAGGGTGCACGCCAACATGCGGTGTATGCGCCCTTAGGAGGGACCGAAGGGTCGACCTCCATCGCGTCGGGGTACCCGACGGGCGAAGACGACATCTGGTCCGGAGCGGGCAAGAGTTCCATGTCGGAGGACAGCTGGTCACGGGAAGCGATCGGCGGCGCGTGACCCAGGGAGGCGCTTCGCGGCTGCAGCGAAGTGTCCACTGCGGGCGTCACCGGCGGGAGAACAGGCGGCGGCGGCGGCGGCGGCGCGTCGCCATGGGGCAAAATGGAAGGCAGCGTCGGTAACACCTGGGGATGAGGCGAGCCAGTAGATGGGTCCCCAGGGCGCTGACCGGACGGCACCGTCGCTGAAAGCAGACGGGGAGCGGCAGAACCCGTGAGACGACAGAGGCGCAGCTGATTGAGATGCCGACGCACCTCACCAGAGGCCCCCAAAAGCAGATACATAGCGCGGCCGAGGCAGCGAAGAATGCGCCCTGCGAGCCAACGCCGTGAACCGCGATAGTGGCGATAGTATACAACGTCGCCTGGAGCAAAAGCAGGCGTCTGCCGCTGCACAGGAACCTGATGCGGCGGATGCAGCAAAGACATCAAGGTTCGATGAGGACGACCGTGGAGCAACTCAGCCGGCGAGCGACCATCTCGGGGCTGAGAGCGATACGAGGACAAAAAGAGCAATAACGCGTCCTCCCGAGAATGCGACGCTTTCAACTTCAACATCTGTGACTTGAAAGTCCGGACCAATCGTTCAGCGGCACCGTTTGACTGAGGCGAAAACGGCGCGGATGTCAGATGTTGAATACCATTGGTCTTGCAGAATGACTGAAATTCTGCGGACATGAATTGTGGGCCATTGTCGGAAACAATAGTCTGTGGAAGACCTTCAATGCAAAAGATAGCGGATAACGCTTGGATGGTGGCAGATGACGTCGTGGAAGACATCCGGACAACAAAAGGAAAATTACTGAATGAATCGACCAGAACCAACCATCGCGCATTCCAGAATGGACCAGCAAAATCGATGTGTAAGCGTTGCCAAGGGGAAGTGGCTTTCGGCCATGCAAAGAATTTCCGCAGTGGGGCGGATTGTTGTTCGGCACACACCATACAAGAAGAGCACATATTCGTAATCGCAGCATCGATTCCGAACCAAGTACAGTGCTGACGAGCAAGTTGTTTCGTTCGCACTATACCCCAATGTCCTTGGTGGAGAAGCCGTAAGACAGAGGACTGTAATGAACGTGGGACCACGACCCTGGACTGATCATGATCAGAACGCAACAGCAAAACACCACGTCATACAAAAAGTCTCTCCTTGTGAGCAAAAATTCGGCGAACCAACGGATCCTCGATCCGTGACTTTGACAAGGGCCATTGATTACATGTCACAGATAGGGTAAGTCCCGAGCAAAAAACACACATTTGTCCTTCCGCAAGCGATGACCATTTTGGCGCAAGACCGGAAATAATGTTCTGGGATCGGCAAAATGTTCTTCTTCCGTCTTTCCGGAGATCACAATATCGTCCAGATAGTTTACTGCAGTAGGGACCGACGCACAAACAGTTTGCAGATATTGTTGAAACAATGCAGGGGCGGATGCACACCCGAATGGCGGTCTTTTGAATCGATACAAACCAAGATGCGTGTTAACCACCAAAACGCTCTGGGATTCGTCGTCCACTGGTATTTGCAAGTACGCATCTGCTAGGTCCAACTTCGAAAAATATTTACCCGGGCACAGTTTGTCAAAAAGATCTTCCGGGCGGGGTAAAGGAAAAGTTGCAATCACTAGTTGTGGATTCACTGTTGCCTTGAAGGCCACACAAAGTCTCAATTTTGCTGAAGGTTTTGGCAAAATTACTAAGGATGATGCCCAAAGAGAAGCCTGCACACGTTCAATCACACCTTGTGACTCCAAATCATGTAAGGTTCTTGCGACCTCATCACGCAATGCGTGGGGAACATTGTGCGCTCTGAAAAATTTCAGTTGCGCATTTACTTTCAGTTCCAAATGTGCTTCATAGTTCTTAGCTCAACCAAGGCCCGGAGCAAAAATGTCTGCAAACTCTTCACATAGACGAGAAACACTGGCTGAAGGCACAGTCTGGTACACTGAGAGGACCTGATTTACTATAGACAAGTTAAAAAACTGAAATAAATCTAAACCAAACAAGTTCACTGCAGAAGAAGAACGAAGAACGTAAAATGACACAAGTTTTGTTTGTCCCTTGTATGTTGCAAGAAGGCTGCACTGTCCTAACACAGGGATATACTGACCGGAATAACTATTTAACTTAACATTTTCGACATGCAATGGAGGTGTCCAGTTGTTTGTACGTGTTGTGATTGATCAGAGAAACTGCAGCTCCGGTATCGAGCTGGAATGGGAACACGTTGCCATGAATGTCCAAATCTACAAAAAGTTTATTGTCCTGCTGACGACAAGAGCGACTGTCTCGTGCAACGTGAACAGACACTGGTACAGAAGCACTTGCGACGTGACGGGATTTCCGTCGATTGCGACGCACACTATTTGTGGGACGAACATAGTCACTGTTAGAGAGAGTGGCACTGGGCGGAGTGGAATGAACTGCATGAATGTCCATGGGCGACGGTTCACGAGCCTGAGTATTCTTGGTTCGATTCCGATTCCGGCGCGAAGCAAAGGGCCTGGAAACGGTGTGAGTGTCTGATCTGAGCTTTTTCTGGCAAACACTTTGAACATGTCCTTTTTTATCACAGAAAAAGCAAATAGCTTGGCGTGACGGGCAATTCTCACGCGAATGTCTAGTAGCACACCACGGGCATGATTTTAGCACTTCATTTGTGTGCTTGCGCGACACACGTAGTGGAGAACTGGTCTGCAGCTGCGCGGACGGGCGCGAGGGTTGTTTACTGTTCCGTGCAGCTCGCCCGGCGGGCTGGTTAACGTGACACACGGCTGGTGAAGTTTCAAATGATTCCTGAGCAAAGTCAAGTGCGTCTTGCCAATCCAATATGTCCATCACTTGTTGAAGGGAGGGATTGAATAGTTTCAAAATCTGTTCCCTTATACGAACATCAGAAACGTTCTGTGCAATTGCATCACGTACCATAGTATCTGAATAAGGGAGGCCACATTCACACTCAAAAGCACAATCCCTAGTAAGGCCTTGCAAGGTTGCAACCCACTCCCAATTAGTTTGACCGGCCGTACGTTTTGTATGAAAGAAAGTATACCTTTTTGCAACTACATTGACTGATTCCTTGAAATATGCATCTAATGCAGACAAAATTTCGTCGTAGGACAGAGTTGCTACGTCGCGTCGGGGAAATAATTTCACTATCACTCGGTACGCCTGGACGCCGACACACGATAATAAGTGAGGCTGCTGCTCATTACCTTGAATTCTGTAGGCCGCGAGATGGAATCCAAATTGGCGTGAACACTCCGTCCAGCTTTCCAGTGCCGCATCAAAAGGACGAAAAGGTGGTGCAACAGCATGTTGTGGCTGCGGTGGCGGTGGAGCGGCGGCTGCCGCATCGTTTTGCATTGCACGTTGACCCTGGACGAGCTGTCCAAGGGCATCCAATAAGGCCTGCGTCTGCTGATTCTACAAGCGACAGAATTCGGACAGTACATCTGGAGATTGTGGCGAAGCAAAGACACAAGTAAATTAGTGCAATATAAAGAAGAAGACCGTGTTTATACTCGTCGCCAATATGAAGTGTTGGCAGAAGAGCCAACACCGTGTTGCTAGAGGAGGCCGAAATGCACACTGTTAAGCTCACGCAGATTGGCGTGAGGTCTGGAACAAGGTAAAGTAATTATCCTATAAAGAAAAGAACGTAGTTCTTGGAATACTTAACTTTAATCCACAATTGTAGAACATCGCTCTTGATGATACATCCTTCACATAATAAATATCAATTGAATACGGCGCCTTGCTAGGTCGTAGCAAATGACGTAGCTGAAGGCTATGCTAACTATCGTCTCGGCAAATGAGAGCGTATTGGTCAGTGTAGCTTCGCTAGCAAAGTCGGCTGTACAACTGGGGTGAGTGCTAGGACGGCTCTCTAGACCTGCCGTGTGGTGGCGCTCGGTCTGCAATCACTGACAGTGGCGACACGCGGGTCCGACGTATACTACCGAACCGCGACCGATTTAAAGGCTACCACCTAGCAAGTGTGGTGTCTGGCGGTGACACTACACGACATACTTCCAAACATTTCAAACTGTTTCCAATCACCCTGTATAACTGCCTAAAAGCCAAAATAATTGGCTTTTTACTATTATTTACTCTTTTATTAATAAAAACAACAAGAGTGCCGCCGTGAAATAGAAGTAGCGGTAGGCAATAGGTTTAATTACCACATGCATTTCCTTATTTCCTATCGGATCGTACCACATTCAGAAGCAACAATGAGCGCAGGAGCAATAATCAAGTTCCGTTGTCGTTCTAAATTTTTCTTTCTTTCACTTATCATTGCGTCGTTGTTGTGAGACGTAGTTACTAAGCGGCCAGAGGCCAATGTTTATTTACACAATAAATTACAAAGTGACATTAATTTAATCGATCACGGTGCATTTTCTAGCTGACAGTAAAATACGTTTGTGCAAAATATGAGAGCGGTCAGTGTACTACGAAAAGAAACGAATTATAACATATCAGTACGAACAAACACAAAAATGTCGTTCCCGAGGATACTGGGAAGATTTACTTGCTGGAAACGCAACTGTAGCATCGCGTAGAAAATATCCCTTTGGATTCGATTTATAAAAAGCTTTTATTGATGTTGGAACCCTCATGTGGAAAGTACAGAATCCTACATTAAGACGGTTTTCGGATAAGTACGAGGGTTGACTGAAAAGTAATGCCTCCACCTTCGTAGCTCTTCAGCAGTTGGCAGCATTGGTATGCGGCAGGTGCCGGCTGCGTGAAGCCTCCTTTGGGGTGACACCTTCTGCTGTCAAGAAATCAATGACTGCACGTTGCTTAAATCGCATTGACCTACCGTCTGCGCAGGATTCCATACTTCGCACTGCAACAACACAACCGTTCGATGCTAAGGCTTCCCGACAAATGGAGCTGTAGAGAAGAGGCTACGGAACAAGCCAGTACCTGTCACTTACCAATACTGCCAGCTGTTGAAGAGTTACGAAGGTGGAGGCATTACTTTTCAGTCAACCCTCGTATACGGTCGAATCTGTGCCCAGTGAGCCAAGTTTGCAAAAATCTTACTGCAGTAAATGTTATGATGGAGTCATGAGAATTATTAAATATGAAGTAAAAAGACAGAAAGACCTGGATTTCAATCACCGAGTCGAGTGATCCTATTGGTTGTCTTTAGTACCAAAGTCATTTTTGGACCATTAGATCCTGCAGATGGTGAATCACTAAACGCACTCCTGCTTACAACATAGTGTCTGGTAAATGTTAACAAATTAACTATTGCACAGGCATTTACCAATTCGTTGCAGTTCCTGTGAGCTGCAGAAAGTGAATATCACGACGTATTACTTTTCATCTCAGATGCTGCATCATAAAGGAAAAAGCCTGGAACAATTTTAAAATTCCTAGTTCCAAATTTGCTTCAGGTGACCTACAAAGGGCATGGTTTTCACAGGGTGTCAGGAGATATACGAAGCTTGTTACTTGACGTCGCCAAATGTATTTCCACAATTGCGAAGATCTTTGTAAAGTACCCGTCAACTGTTCAGACATTTAAAGAGGTAGCCACAGATATACTTTTGACCCTTCAAGCAGCATTATTACACTTCACATTCCACGATTATAATTAAATAGCTCATCGCTCTGAAGAATGAAGCTGCTGTATCCTCAGCAGACGTCTACGTCACAGTCAATGACTAGACAGCAAGGTGGTTCTGCCGTCTTCTCCGTGAGGATAAGGTATGCATAGTGCTTTTAAAATTACTTGACAGTTGTCGTCTGTCCCTTGCCGCTACCCTGTTGCACATCGGCTGCCGGCTGGGCTGCTACTCGGATATTCTGTAGGTGACGAACAACACGACGGGTGACTTCACAACTGCTGTTAATGTATAAAACGGAGCAATGTTGGAAGTGGCCGCGAGGAATGCGGAAATGTGAGATGCTATGTCGACAGCTGAGTTTAAGTGATAAGTAACTAGACTGCGGCGGGCGACGCGTTTTGTAGCCCTGAATTTAAACGACAACCTCATGATATGCTATGTATCCGAGGAAACGGTGGTCTTAAATCTGTGGCAGAAATAAAATCACGATCGGTTTGTTCATGGCGATTACTGCTAACCTCTACGAGCAAACTCAAAACAGAAAAAAATCAGTTTCAGTGCTAAAAGAAACTAATTTCTCGCTATCATTGGTTACCTGAAAGTATCCTCACACTGGCTACACGAACTTCCGCGTTACCAACCGATTAGCAGTCAATGTTGACTCTCGGTTAACAGATTATAGACGACACAGGCAGATCCAGACGAAAAAAGAATGATGGGAAGAAAAGTAAGAGCAAATGAAAAGCCAGCACGATGATCAAAATAGTGCGGTAAAGAATTAGAATTAAAAAAATAACTAAGTAAAAATGATAAAATGTTTTGACTAAATTCATAAATAAAGTAAACTCGTTGTATTTAACGAGATTCGAAACAACCATCTTCAACACAGCAGGTCGGTACGCTATCCATAGCGCTACTCTTAACACATTAAGATTTTATATTTATGACTGTAGTCACTCAGTCGCTACGATGAACTGCACTCTTTAAACGTTCGGCTTCACGCAATTTCGTGCGAAGCTTATCTAATGTAAGCCGATCTTAGTAATGATGTTAGCTGTATATGTAACACTGAATTGCGTCTTGTGCGGATGTATCGAGTAATGTTCAGTTAGTGCTGAGTATGAAACGTGTGTATTTCATTATCATCCATGTGTTTCTTTCTGTCTCTGTGTGTGTGTGTGTGTGTGTGTGTTGTTTTTGGTGTGGTTATCATTTGTGATTAAATATCTACATCTACATCTACATGGATGCTCTTCGAATCACCTGTAAGTGCCTGGCAGAGGGTTAATCGAACCACCTTCACAATTCTCTATTATTCCAATCTTGTAAAGCGCGCGGAAAGAATGAACACCCATATCTTTCCGGACGAGCTCTGATTTCCCTTATTTTATCTTTGTGATCGTTCTTCCCTATTGTAAGTCAGCGTCAACAAAATATTTTCGCATTCGGAGGAGAAAGTAGGTGATTGGAACATCGCGAGAAGATTCCGTCGCAACGAAAAACGCCTTTCTTTTAATGATGTCCATCTCAAATCCTGTATCATTTCTGTGACACTCTCTCCCATATTTCGCGGTATTACAAAACGTACTGCCTTTCCTTGAACTTTTTCGATGTACTCCGTCAGTCCTATCTGGTAAGGATCCCAGACCGCGCAGCAATATTCTAAAAGACGACGGACAAGCGTAGTGTACGCAGTCTCCTTATTAGGTCTGTTACATTTTCTAAGTGTCCTGCAAATAAAACGCTGTCTTTGGTTAGCCTTCCCCACAACATTTTCTATGTGTTCCTTCCAATTTAAGTTGTTCGTAATTGTAATACCTAGGTATTTAATTGAATTTACGGCTTTTAGAGTAGACTGATTTATCGTGTAAGTTTAACGAGTTCCTTTCAGCACTCATGTGGATGACCTCATTCTCTTCGTTATTTAAGGTCAACTGCCACTTTTCGCACCATTCTAATATTTATTCTAAATCGTTTTGCAGGTTGATTTGATCTTCTGATGACTTTATTAGTCGATAAACCACAGCGTCATCTGCAAACAACCGAAGGCGGCTACACACATTGTCTCCCAAATCGTTTATATAGATAAGGAACAGCAAATGGCCTATAACACTACCTTGGGGAACGCCAGGAATCACTTCCGTTTTACTCGATGACTTTTCGTCAATTGCTACGAACTGTGATCTTTCTGACAGGAAATGACAGATCCAGTCACATAATTGACACGATATTCGATAAACACGCAATTTCAATACGAGCCGCTTGTGTGGTACAGTGTCAAAAGCCTTCCGGAAATCCAGAAATACGGAATCGATCTCAAAGCTCTCGTCACTATCACTCAGCACTTCACGAAATAAACTGCCCGACCAGTAGTTTAGGATCCAAACACCTCAAGAAAGAATACTGGAGAAGGAATTGGAAGTGTACTGACCAACCAATGTGGCAGTTTGACAATGACGAACGTCTCGGGCGTGACTTTGAGCTATCTGATTGGAGGAACCCAGCTCCAACGTGTGCAGTGCCAACTATCAAGTAATTTTAGTCAGACGAATAGTAACTGTGGCTGAGGCGTTTCGATCCAGCCGCCTATCGCACAGCACAGTCTCGTGGGTCGTCGTCCTGCCGACACTTGCAACTCAACAGTAGCTCATCACGCTGTGGCAATCGCTGAAACATCGGTTGGCGCCATATCCAGTGTATACAGCGCTGCTGTCCCCGGCACTAGCTCGCCTCAGCTAGCCAAGTGACATTTACACAATTTCCTGGTGTTCTTCTGCCGGGTGGGTCTATACGTCGCCGCCCGCTTGCTTGCCACTCAGTCGACACCTAGAGTTCACATGTGCGGTTCTCTGGACCGGGAGCCGACTGTGCAAGTGTTCCAACAATCAGAGTCCCATTCGTCAGAACGCAGCGCATACAAATCGCAGCCTACAGCCCCGCATACCGCGTCCGAACCGCCGAGTCTTTGCGAGTTCTTCGACCACACACTAAGGCCATGTATTAACACTTCTGGGCTACGTCAGTGCTACCCAAGTTAGATGGACAGTGTACTTAACATATTGACTGCGTTAGCATAACGATGCAGTTCGTACATCCAAAGAGCCGTCGTTGTGTTTGGTGCACATCTGTTCATTGTAACATGCACCTCCCACAACGGTATTCAACAAAAGCATCTTCAATATTATACATTGAACAGCCAAAGAAACTTGTACATCTGCCGAGCACGAAAAAGTGCTTCCCAGATATGATCAATAATGTTCATGTCTAGAGAGTTTGGTGGCCAGCAGAAGTTTTTAAGCTTAGACGAGTGTTACTAGAGCCACTCTGTAGCAATTCGGAACGTGTGAGGTGTCGCATTGTCCTGCTGGAATTGCCCAACTCCATGGAAAAGCACAATGGTCATAAGCGGACGCAGGTGATCAGACAGGATACTTACGTACGTGTCACCTGTCAGAGTCGTATCTAGACGCATCACGAGTCCCATATCACTCCAACTGCACGGGCCGCACATCATTACAGAGCCTCCACCAGCTTGAACAGTCCTCTGCTGACATGGAGGGTCCAGGGACTCATGACGTTGTCTCCATACCCATACACGTTCGATCCGCTTGAGACAATCTGAAACGAGACTCGTCCGACCAGGCAATATGTTTCCAGTCATCAACACCTCAATGTCTTTGTTTATGGGCCCAACCGAGGCGTAAAGTTCTGTGACGGGCAGTCATCAAGATACAAAATGGCTCTGAGCACTATGGGACTCAACTGCTGAGGTCATTAGTCCCCTAGAACTTAGAACTAGCTAAACCTAACTAACCTAAGGACATCACAAACATCCATGCCCGAGCCAGGATTCGAACCTGCGACCGTAGCGGTCTTGCGGTTCCAGACTGCAGCGCCTTTAACCGCACGGCCACTTCGGCCGGCGCAGTCATCAAGAGTACACGAATGGGCCTTCGACTCTGAAAGCCCATATCGATGAATTTTCGCTGAATGGTTTGCACGCTGACACATTTGATGGCCGAGCATTGATATCTGCAGAAATTTGCGGAAGGATTGCCGTTCTGTCACGTTGAACGATTCTCTTCAGTCGTCGTTGGTCCCGTTCTAGCAGGATCTTTTTGCGGGCGTAGAGATGTTGGAAATTTGATGTTTTACCGGATTCCTGATATTCACGCTACACTCGTGAAATGGTCGTACGGGAAAATCCCCACTTCATCGCTACCTCGGAGATGCTGTGTCACATCGTCCCATCGCTCGTTCACACTCACATAAATCTTGATAACCTGCTGTTGTAGCAGCAGCAACCAATCTAACAGCTGAGCCAGACACTTGTGTCTTATATGGCGTTGCCGACCGCAGCGCCGTATCCTGTCTGTTTACATATCTCTGTATTTGATTACGCATCCTATACGTTTCTTCGGCGCTTCAATGTAACTGTAAAGAAACTTCTCGAATCTTCGGAGTGAGAAATGACGTTCATTGTGACCAAGTTCAATTTACCGCCACAACTGATCAGCCAGCTTCACGAAACAAGGCAGCCTTTGACATAGTCAGGGAAAATTGTGCATGTGACAGTGCAAAGACTGGAGAGGGTACTATAGAAATGTGGTCTATTTGTTGGCAAAAAGTGTAAAATGACGATTTCGAAAAATCATGATCTTGATGACCTTTGAAAAATTTTAGAAATTCTACAAGGTGTCAGTTATGTAAGAACAGTAATGGTTATATTGGAATACTAATGGACTCTACAAAAGTTCAGTATTTTAGATTTGCTCCAGTTACCTGTGAGGTGTTAAGACGTTATTTTCTCAGATGAAAAATGTATTATGTGACAGAAGACCCAAAATCTTAAAATTTGTAAAATAGGTTTTGGCTGTCCTGTGCAGTCAATGAACCAACAAGTCATTGTAAGGAATACAATTTCAAAAAACATTTTCATATATGTCTCATTTAAAATTTTGTTTAAAACTTTTGTTATTTTAAAATTATAACACAACACGATGTTAAGATAAATGTTCCGATTGTGTGAGTTCTGAATTGCGCAATCTAGTAAATAAATGTAAGGTAAGCACATTTGAGAGTACTGTTGATTACAATACCATCAGGACAGATAGACAGACACGATGTATTAGATTTAGATCATGAATATTAACTTTTAGCTCTCTTTTGGCTCCAGTAGTTTTATGCATAAGCGTTTTAAATGCACGTTATAAAATTTAGGTTGTGTGTTCATTTACTAGATCGCAGACTCGAGCGAATTGTGTACAGAAATAATCGAAATAGGAGTTTTGGCCAGTGATGAGCACATGATAGGCTGCCAACTAGAAAAATAATAGTACGTAAACAGCTTACCCAGAGTTCTGGTGCTACGCAATCTCCCCTTTGCCGCAAACTGCTAGTCCAATCTGCAGAACGCCAAGTCCTAACGAGCAGCTTCTTCGTATTGTCCAGAATTAGGGGATGGCCTAAAACACGGGCCTCTTCGCCTTGCCGCAGAAATACGGGCTATACGTCTTCACTATCTGCAGCCCGAGAGAAGTTGGGAAACTGCAATTAATCTGTGTGATGAATGGCTCCAAGAACAGGTGGAAGTAAGATATTTTCCGGAGACAGCGGCGGCGGGGGAGGGGCAGTGGCCATTATCTGCGGGAACTCCTCCCGTCCTGCGGTAGTCTGGGAACTGCGGGAGGAGGGTGGATTGGGGGGGGGGGGGGAAGGGGGGGACGTGCTCGTGGACGGCCGACATCTGCGTACTCGCGGTCATGTCCTTCGGCAACGGAACTGTAGTCGGTCCATCACTTCCTCTTGTGGAAGTGGGAGCAAAATTAGCATTACGGTCTGATACACACTCAAATTTCACGTTCGTTTTATCATAGCCCGAAACACGTGTAGATTATTATTTTACTCCACCCATCACCTGGAGGATGCTTCTATAAAAAGATCAAATGTTACCAAGTTGATAATTCCAATGGGCTTTATTGCGACAAGAGCCCATTCCAGTTCAATTTTCACAAAAGATTTAGTATTAGATTGTCATAATCAGTAGTCGTCTTCTATGGTCCTATTCTGACTCCTTTCTGAATAGCACTTACATTCACCGTCTTATCATTACTTTCGTTCTCCAGCCAAGACAATGAGGAAACTGCCACTAAAAAAATAGAATTTTGTACTAATTTCAGATACTACACGAAAAAACGCAAGTATAGCTTAATACATCTACCTTTTCTTCGTTAGTGCAAGACTAACCTTCAGTTCTTGTATATCTCCCAAACAGAACCGTAGATCACACAATTATCGTTTGATCGTAAAATAAGGAACCGGAACCAACTTTCTTCATTGTAAATTGGCTATATTTAATCCTAATCTTTGTACTATAGAGCCAAGAAAAGGAAAGATAATATAGTTCAGAAAAGACTAAGACCAGTCAGAAAAACCTCTGACAAATTCAGCAACTCTGGAATATATGAACTCACTTGCAAGTTCTGTCAGGCCCAGTACATAGGACAAACAAGCGGAAACTTCCAAACGAGGTACACAGGGCACATGAGAGCTCCAAAGAGTGGCAGCACACGTTCAACTTTTGTATAACATCTTAATGAACAAAGACCATAACCTCACTAATATCGAAAATGATCTACACATTCTGAAAAACAGTAACACTCTATAACGACAACTATCAATAGAAGAAAATTACTACAAAAAAGGCTACAGTCGAAGGGAAAAATGTAATACACGAAAACACAACACTTTGCAACAACACACTCTTTGCCGCTCTGATAGAACTGACCAAGGACACAGAACAGAAAAAACACACAAGCAAAAGAACCACTTCCCCATCACACACAAAGGCGTAAATAAGGAACAGAAGTCGTCGTAATTTCCGCTACAGTTTTCATAGCCTTTCTCGCCACATGCGATACACCTTTCGCGACACACGCGAAGAGCAAGATGGCGTAATATTCTTGATCATAAAAAAAGTACGAAAGTTTGGTTTTTATGTGTATAGAATCAGCTACGTACCATCCAACTAACGTGAGTACACGAATAGCTAAGTAACACCTCAGAACACACCTCAAACTCCACATCACTACTTCAACCCCAAGTGTATATTGCTGACATACGAAGTTCACCTTTTAGTATTTTGTTTACTAACAGCCGCTCACACAGTTGCAGATGACATGATTTTCGTTGAGTAAAAAACGGCAACAAAAAAAAAACGCACAGAAAATATGTCGCAAACAGCGACAATAATTCTCAAAACCATGCTGTAACATACATGTTGCGGATGATGCTATAGTATAACTAGAGGTTGTAACAATGGAAAATTGCACTGAAATGCAGGAAGATCTGCAACGTATTGACGCATGTCGCAGGGAATGGCAATTGAATCTCAATGTAGACATGTGTAATGTGCTGCGAATGCATAGAAAGAAAGATCCTTTACCATTTAGCTACAATATAGCAGGTCAGCAACTGGAAGCAGTTAATTCCATAAATTATCTGGGAGTAGGCATTAAGAGTGATTTAAACTGGAATTACCGTATAAAATTAATCGTCGGTAAAGCAGATATCAGACTGAGATTCATTGGAAGAATCCTAAGGAAATACAATCCGAAAACAAAGGAAGTAGGTTACAGTACACTTGTTCACTCACTGCTTGAATACTGGTTACCGGTGTGGGATCCGTACTAGATACGGTTGACAGAAGAGATAGAGAAGATCCAACGGAGAGCAGCGCGCTTCGTTACAGGATCATTTAGTAATCGCGAAAGCGTTACGGAGATGATAGATAAACTCCAGTGGAAGACTCTGAAAGAGAGACGCTCAGTAGCCCGGTATGCACCTTTGTTGAAGTTTCGAGAACATAGCTTCACCAAGGAGTCAAGCAGTATATTACTCCCTCCTACGTATATCTCGCGAAGAGACCACGAGGGCAAAATCAGAGAGATTGGAGCCCACGCAGAGGCATACCGTCAACCTTTCTTTCCACAAACAATACGAGACTGGAATAGAAGGGAGAATCGATAGAGGTACTCAAAGTACCCTCCGCCACACACCGTCAGGTGGCTTGCGGAGTATGGATGTAGATGTAGATAACTAAGGTAGTATGAAAGTATCCATAGAAAACTATATGTCAAAAAACGAATAGTAAAAATGTAATAATGTGCACTGTGTTTGTATAACCACGATATTTTCTGCATGTGTTAGATTAAAAAACCCGCTGATGATGTTGATATTTGTCGCCGATATTAGTTAGAGGAAAAAAAGAAATAAACGAATAACAAGGTGTTTTACATCAAGGCGTACTCAATTTTTGTTATTGTTGATAATTTAGCCTTCGATCGTATCCCACACGAACTTATTTGGCGAGAACTTCACTGCCATGGTGTCCCTGAAGAGTATGTAAGCTGGGTGCAAGTTTTGTACCGTAATTCCACTAGTGTAGTTCGGAGTCTTGCTGGAATTTCTCCACCCTTCGATATCACTGTGGGTGTTTAATATTTTTTTGTGTGGGATCTAAAATTTAAAAAACCTCTCTCACACCGCCCTGATTTAGCTTCACTGATCAGGATAGTAAAAACATGCGTATGTTAAGGGAATTTTCATTCACAAAGCAGGCTTATCACATTCACACAGTTCAATACTGTTCTATCCTGATTAATTTGAGCTTAACTTAAATTCCATAAGGCAGTGAAGCAATTTCGAACTCTCGGTGCGACGAAAATTGTCAGTCGATCTCCTGAAAACATTTGTAATACTTATTAACTTTCGGTGATCACATGGGGTAGACCGGAGATCTGCTGGTAAGACCGTGTTAGCCTATTTATTTGAAGTAACTGGATATCTTGAGCATACAAAACGGCAGGTTCGTCCAGTGTAAATCAGACGTTCTCCACTGATCCCGTGCAACACAGCGTAGTAAGCAGACACTGTCAATAATAATCAGTTAAATAATAGGCGAACACACTTACTTTAGTTTAGTTCATGTATTAAATTCCTTCTCATACAGAATCTCATCAAGATGGCGACTAGCTCAACAATACATACATATACATCCTCCTTCTTTCACGATTAATCGGCAAGAATTCCTTCATTCTTTTCATAAGAGAAAACATAGATAGCAGAGAAGCTATTCCATGGAGTAAATGGACGCTCCAAGGAATAATTGGGCTTGAAACTACTTTGCATTGATAAGATCTCTCTTCCTGAACTGGTTGTTTTAATCGCCAGGTAATGGGATAGTGTGTGCAGCAAAATGT
Source organism: Schistocerca americana (assembly GCF_021461395.2). NCBI lineage: Eukaryota > Metazoa > Arthropoda > Insecta > Orthoptera > Acrididae > Schistocerca > Schistocerca americana. The sequence goes on along the minus strand of NC_060120.1, from coordinate 599,489,439 downwards.
GTTATGGGGCTTAATCTGTAATATACAAACATATCCTCTAATAATTCCGGGCTTTTCATCGAAAACGGACTCATATTCTGTTAATATATTGAATAATTGTTCCCTCTGACTATCCGTTAGGCAATCTGACTCAGCAATCTTCTGTTCGACTGTTTGTCTAAAATCCTGTACTTGAATTGACTTGATCGGTAGTCGGTACATATTATTATTTTCAGCACAAATCAACTGCCCAGCAGCACCACGGAAATATCGCTCATACACTGCCTCCTTTCTCAGTAAGATCAGTGTAACAAATTGATCTTCGATTTTAAAATGCAACTTTCCTTCTACCAAGTCCAATTTGCAATTGCAGGCTTGCAAAGTTCCAATGCCAAGAATACAATCTACTAACAACTTTTCCACTACAAGGAATGTGCATTGTTTAGCTACATTTCCCAATTTTATCTCTATAAGTGTTTGTATCTTGACATTCCAGGATTTTGCTCCCACTGCACCTATAACTCGGCAATTTTGTACTGGTAGGACAGGGATTTTCTTAATTTTACTAATTCTGCGAAACAAATTTCCGGATACTACGTCTGTAGATGCAGCTGTGTCCAATACAACATTGGTTAAAATTCCTCCCACTTCTGTGATGATCTCAGACACAGGAACCCTTCTATCTTCGACTACACGGGCCTCAAAGTCTCTCGTCAATTTATCTGTCATTTAATCGCCTTCATTATATCTCAACATTCCCACGGAATTAATTTCGTTTAAAACAGGTTTGCCCCTTTTGTATTCCCCGGCCGACTTTACGGAGCATAAAGCGGCACTCTTCAGTTTAAATGTCGATTATTATTTCCTCTTGAATCATCTACTACTTCTGTTATGACTGGTTGTTGTTGATGACTGGTTGTGTTATTTCCTTCAAATCGAGGGTCATAATTTCTGTACGCATTATTATTATTTGAAAACTGCTGGTTCTGATAATCTCTTGCATTTCCAAACATTGGGTTGTATCTGCGACCTGTTCGATTGTCTCTGAATCTGCCCATCGCAGCACTGTTATTGAAATTTCCATTTCCGTTGCAATTGTTTCCGTTGAATCTCTGACTATTCCTAGTATAATAATTATTAAATCCGTTTCCGTTCCGGTTTGCGTTGGGCGCCTCAATCGCTCGCCTCTGCATAACCGCTTGTCTTGGCCGATGTTCATCTTCCTCGATCATATCTATAGTGTCAAGCGTAGTCATGAAAGAGTCAAGGTCATGCTCATTAATATACAGCATTCTATTTCTGATGCTGGCCGGAAGTCGAGATTTTAATATGCCAATCACGTCTTGTAGAGACATAGGCTTATCCCAATACCGCGATTTGTTTATATATTTCTCAAAGTATTTCTTTAAAGACTCACGTGAAAAGGAAAAAGGTTCCGGGTATAATACCTCCTGCCTTAAACGTTCTTTTACTCCTTCGGACCAGTATTTGGATAAAAATGCTCGTTCAAAATCTTCATATGTGTCCCAAGTTGATAGCATATCAGATGCCCATATAGCTCCTGACCCCTGAATATAACCCGTCAGGAAAGTAACCTTTCGCCACTCACTCCAATTTTTTGGCAATACTCCCCTAAAACTTCTTATAAACACTACGGGATGAACATTTTTCTTGTCTGGGTTGTAGGTCTGGAACTGACGTTGTCTCAGCTTTTTCTCCTCACTATTGCTTTTACAATTACAGTCATTATGACTACCCTCATAGTGTTGTGATTGATGTTGATTGCAAAAACGAACGTGTGCATTAATGTCCCTGTCTGTACTTCATCGGTTAAATAATGTAGCTTCATTGATAGATATTGTTATGGGTTCACTTCCTTGCGTGGAACACAAATCTTCTCGAGATAGATTTAAGGATCTCTCAATGTTTTCTTTCCACTGATTAAGTTCTTCGCCTAGTTGTTCTCTGACTTCTCGAAAATCTTTATTAAATGAATTTTCTTCGGAACTCTCGATCATGGATTGTGGATCTCTTCTTTCCATTGTTTTTTATGGGATCACTTCCTTGCGTGGAACACAGGTCTTTCCATTGATGAAGTTCTTCGCCTAGTTGTTCTCTGACTTCTCGAAAACCTTTATTACACAAATTTTCTTCGAAAATCTTTATTAAATGAATTTTCTTCGGAACTCTCGGTCATGGATTGTGGATCCCTTCTTTCCATTGGTTAGGGTCTTCGCCTAGTTGTTCTCTGACTTCTCGAAAACCTTTATTACACAAATTTTCTTCGGAACCATCCTGACCGAATGTTTTTTTTTTTTTTAATGGACTTGTAGTCCGGGGTGATATGTTACAATACAGCATCACTGGTCTATTGCGGTCTACCTGTGTTGGTGAGGCAGTAAATTTCCACAGGGCAGTGACTGCGTCACTGCAATTCACTTTGGAGGTGTGGCGGTGGGGCTTGTGGTCCCGTGCCACCCTCTGACGGTGATAGTACTGCATGAGCCAAGAAAGTTTTGCGTAACATGGGCGGGTGAAGTGTGGCGGTGGGGCTTGTGGTCCTGTGCCACCCTCTGACGGTGATGATACTGCATGAGCCAGGCAGAAAAATTTTGCCTAACATGGGCGGGTGAGGGTGTGGCGGTGGGACTGAAAGTCCGGAGTGGGTGCTAGACCGAATGTTCAATATTGTCTGAACAAATGCTTTGCCTTTCCAAACTTAACTGCGAGAATTTTCCCGCGAGAATGTTTACCTTATGATCAACCTCGTCTTGTCTCTCCTTTACGTTATTTATGGATTTATCCAAATTTTGGACGTCGTTCGGCATCTTGTCTTGTGATTGTCTCAAATCCTGCATATTTGCTGACATTTCATTTACTTGTTGCTTTAATTCGTCTTGAACTGCAACTGATACCGGAATTACCGCCATAGAACATTGCATCTGTTATTGTGCTTGAACTATCTGTGGGATTGACTCGACCTGCTCTTTAATAGTATCAAGCTTAGTAGCAACATATTCGATTAGCTCTAGGCGTAACTTCCTCGCATTTTCATTACACTGCTGAGTGACTTGCTCAATTTGAGCAGCTAATGTTAATTCTGTCTTTTCATTCTGAATTTTCAATTCTTCCGCAGTTTTATTTAATTTATCATCAAGTTTCTGAAAACTCACTACTAATTTATTATTTAATTCCGCTTGATTAGCTTCTAATTGCTCCTGGACTTTCATTTGATTGGCTGCTAATTGTTCATTCATTTCCCTTTTTGTCTCTATTTGCGCTTTAGTTAATTCCCTTTTAGTCTCTATTTGCGCTTTAGTTAAGTCTGTTACATTTTTTGCTAACAGTGTTAACTGCTGCATGCAATGGGTTTATTTCGTCCTGCTCAGATGACATCGAAACACTTAAGCTTTGTTTTGGGGCCTGACTAATGCTGCCGCGAGGCACTACTTCAGTTAAGCTAGCGTCTAATGTTTCACTAACCTCAGAAACAGCTGAGGGCTGTTGTGACTCGCTCTGCTGTTGCATTGCCATTTTATAAGCCACCATAGTAAGAACCATTAGTACACAGAACAACAAATATATAAAGTCACTCGCATCTGTGTTAATAATGTCACTGACCTAGACTTTGCATAATACTCACTTATAATAAACACTTTCTATCAAACGTTCAACCCAACAATCACTCAATCAATCTGATTCAAACCGAAAGACATTTAAATAGTTATTCTAAATTTCTATCTACAAAAATTTAACTGTATATTGTCTGGCCTGAACGACGTTCTCGTAGGTTCTGGCGAAATTGTGACTTCTGGAACAGGCCTCGTCTTCTTTTCTCTCGTGCACATGCAACATAAAATTCACACAATGTTTAACTAATGGTCAAAAATGTGTCCTGTCACAGTGAAGCCAAATTTAATATTTTTTATGTGGGATCTAAAATTTAAAAAACCTCTCTCACAACGGCCTGATTTAGCTTCACTGATCAGGATAGTAAAAACATGCGTATGATAAGGGAATTTTCATTCACAAAGCAGGCTTATCACATTCACACAGTTCAATACTGTTCTATCCTGATTAATTTGAGCTTAACTTAAATTCCATAAGGCAGTGAAGCAATTTCGAACTCTCGGTGCGACGAAAATTGTCAGTCGATCTCCTGAAAACATTTGTAATACTTATTAACTTTCGGTGATCACATGGGGTAGACCGGAGATCTGCTGGTAAGACCGTGTTAGCCTATTTATTTGAAGTAACTGGATATCTTGAGCATACAAAACGGCAGGTTCGTCCAGTGTAAATCAGACGTTCTCCGCTGATCCCGTGCAATACAGCGTAGTAAGCAGACACTGTCAATAATAATCAGTTAAATAATAGGCGAACACACTTACTTTAGTTTAGTTCATGTATTAAATTCCTTCTCATACAGAATCTCATCAAGATGGCGACTAGCTCAACAATACATACATATACATCCTCCTTCTTTCACGATTAATCGGCAAGAATTCCTTCATTCTTTTCATAAGAGAAAACATAGATAGCAGAGAAGCTATTCCATGGAGTAAATGGACGCTCCAAGGAATAATTGGGCTTGAAACTACTTTGCATTGATAATCGGTAAGATAAGAAGAGATATTTCGAGATATGTACTGAGTTATATAATTTATAAAATTTCTGAAAATATCACGGAGAGACCGCAGCAAGAGACATTACAGGTGTTCATCAGGGTTTTGCTTTTTCACCATTGCCATTCATCCTTCGCATGGATACGGCAACAGCAGACATACATACTTCACATCCCTGGACCCTTCTTAAGGCAGATGATGTGGTACTTGCCGACCAAGCCCGCCATGAACTCCAGCACCAGGTTCAAACGTGGAAGGAGAGACTGGCTGAAAATGGACTGCACCTCAATGCCCAGAAGACAGAGTCCCCAGATTGCGGTTTCCAAACCAGAGGCGAAGGAGACCTGCAGAAGACCATGCATTTTAAGTACCTAGGGTCTGTCGTCACCTGCGACTGCGACGGAACTCGTGATACTCGAATGAGGGTGAATGCAGCTTGGTTCAAGTGGAGACAGGTCACTGGAGTCCTCTGCGATAAAAAGATGCCTCAGTATCTAAAGGCAAAAGTATATAAGACCATGGTACGCCCAGCAGCAATGTATGGGACTGAGTGTCGCTCTATAACGAAACAACAGGAGCAAATGTTACTTGGCTTCGATGGTCTATGGGTCTGACACGATGTGACCACGTAAAAAATACAGACGTCCGGCAAAGATTTGGTGTCACGCCGATCACCGAGAAAGGGAGGGAAGCCCGTCTCCACTGGTTTGGACACGTCATGAGAAAGAAAGACAACTCAGTTGCAAAACCAGCGCTCCACATCAACCCAGCAGTAACAAGACCGGCAACGAGATGGACTGACAACGTCGGGGGAGACATGCACGTTGTTGACTTAAGACCAGAAGATTTCAACGACGGGGAGAAATGGAGGAGATGTGGCAAAACAGCTGAGCCCGCAAATCGGGATTAATGCTTGGAAAGAGAGAGAGAGAGAGTTCTGGAACTGCCTCAGCACTACACAATCTTATCTCCAAAGTGCTTTTTGATAGTATTCCGTCAAACACGGATTTAGCGCTGTAATAATAAGAGCTGTTTTCGACTGTTTTATTGCTTCGCAGAATGCCTTCGCTAATTTTCGTGCAACAAAACTGAAAACAAGACGTTCAGTTTAAAGTGAAAACAAATCAGAATCCGGCCGACCTCTGAGACATTAATAGGACACGTGATTAGCTTTGTTATTGGAGTCGTGCGAAAGTTCTGGTAAATTTTGTTAATTGACAAGAGTATACACACCACTAATAACACATATAAAATAAAATATGTCGTAGACAACCGTGAGGGCACAATATTGACTTCAGCAAAACATTTCATTCATGTGTTTCCACAAATCACTCACAGAAGTACGGCGACTCACATTTAGACACAGTGAACTAGACTGGTTTCCATGCTACTACAGAAACAGACAGTAGCGTGTCCTCTTTGAGAATAAAAAGTCCTCGAAGCAACTTGTCTCAGGAGTGCCACACGGGTTAGTCTTGAGCGTACTGTCGCTCTCCATAATTCTGTTGGTACTATCCTCTTGGAAGCAACTTTCCTCTCTTGTGTCCTCCAGCCGTACTTAAAAAAGTGTCATTCACAAGAACAATCATCTGTTTACAGCTTTTTCTGTACTCTGGGCGGAAAGCATGACCCTAAAAAAGTGAATAAATCCCAACTAATTTTAAAATCTAATCAGAAATTAGTCCTGAATTTCGCGAACACTTGGCTACTCTTCCTGAAAGTGCTACTAAAATGATGGAACAGTAATTAATCATGGCGCAACTTTCGATGAGCAACTCTTACCGGGCAGAAAACCGTTGCCACGAATGGCTAAAATTTCATCTCATTTTGCCACTACGCATTTCAGTATTTCGGAATGTCTTTCTATTAGATACGAAACAAAAAGGTTCTGCAGTCCCTTACTAGGCCGTACCTCGGCTACTGCTCCGTAGTCCACCACTGTATGAGTAGTGGCTAACGATGAATTATGATACTTGTTACGAAAGCAACATCAACTCGTTCAACCTTGTCTGTGCTTCATACGGCGTGTTAGCGTGTTTGCAAGCTATTTTTCTGCAGTACAAGATCTATTTAACATAATTCCGTAATTGCACCTATTCATGAGGAAACACTAGCACTCTCAAAGTTTATCTTTGTTGCTGCTGTTCGGCTCTGCAATAATCTACACTGCACCACCCTGTAACATAATGATATAGCTGAAACACTTCTATTTGTCATCTTTATGTATTTTTCTGCAAAAGTATTATGATGTCCTTTTATCTGCGTAAAAAAGTAAAGCAAATTATTGCTTTGCCTTCCAGGTACAACTCAGTCTCCTTTCATTATTAATCAAGCTTTGCATTTTACTATTTCTCTTTGTATTTCCTCATTTGGTCCTCTCTTTCGTTCCCTCTTCTGCATTCCCACTTCAATGATAGCCACTGACAAGCCAAATTTAGCTGCTTGTAAATCATCATCTTTCTACTCGTCAGAAACAAATAGAAACTAAAATTTTTCTTTAACTACTTCTGAAATTTCTGTTTCTATGAGTTGTATTGTACACTGTAAACAACAACTACTGTAGCTCGTTATGTCATAATGCGTGTACTGGAAAATGATGACGATATCTGGCTAGATATGTCAGAATAAATAACTAACGTACTGCTATAGTCTACTGTGCTATGTGTTTCATCTGTTAGTTCGCAATCTATATCTTAGACGGTTGTGCTGTATTGCGACCCGGTGAAAGGGTCCTGTAGACACCTTTTATTAGTCCGGTAGCCCACTTTCACTAACATTCTCTTTCTTTTCCTTGTTTCTCTTTTTTCATAACTGATTGAATGAATGTAGTTGTGTGTCACGTTGCTAGACAGTGGTGTAGTCTGCTGCAGAAAGTCTGTGATAGTCATACAGATTCAGTAGCAGTTCTACAGAACAGCCAACTCTCATAGTGGTCAAGTAGACAAAGAGGTTTACGCTACTTGTGAGAATCTTATCTGCATTAGATTGGTGGCGGAATTGGCATCTTTGGGTTTTACGCGCCACGCGGAGCGTGAAAGAGGCTGGAGGAGAAAAAGGGAGGCAGTCTGCCGCCGGTATGGGAAGCATCCACAGCTGTGCTCCAGTCGAAGAAGGGTGAGTTACACTGACCGTGTGACGCGTTGTTAGGTGGCGAGAGGGGAGCTGTTAGTTTTTGGTCTCGCTTTTCAACTCTGAAAGACTACTTTACCTTGTCGCTGCAAGGAAGGCAAAACTTTGGCAGATTTTTCTTTTAGTAAATTGCTATAGCAGACTTGTATCCGCCGGAAGAGCGCCACACAAAGGTGTCGCATCAATAAGAAGTGAGCACTCTCTTCTGTATGAATGTCTGTTTGCTTTCATCTCTGCCTGTATACGCTTTTATTTTTCTAAATATTAATAGCTTTACCTTTTCGTAAATTTTCCTTGCTTTATGTATCTTTTGTCCGTGGGGAGCCAACCACATGGTTGAACATTAGAGTTTTTTGGGCTACCGTCATCACTAACTGTCCGATCTCATGTGTGTTTTAAAGAATGTTAACTGTTGATGATTGCGTGATGTGATATTGTTGCAACTTGGCCACGATACCTAAAATTGCGCCTCCACAAACCACGCGGGCACACAGGTGTACTGCGAAACGTGTACCGTTCCACGAGCCATTGTAATCGGTTATCAGGCAACCGCAATTGTATGAATGATTCACACCAACGATTTTAGGTGTAGATTATAACGGTGAATGTATCGATGCATTTCTTTAATGTTGTAGGAATTAATGTTATCAGGAATTGTGTACATCTACATCTACATTTATACTCCGCAAGCCACCCAACGGTGTGTGGCGGAGGGCACTTTACGTGCCACTGTCATTACCTCCCTTTCCTGTTCCAGTCGCGTATGTTCGCGGGAAGAACGACTGTCTGAAAGCCTCCGTGCGCGCTCTAATCTCTCTAATTTTACATTCGTGATCTCCTCGGGAGGTATAAGTAGGGGGAAGCAATATATTCGATACCTCATCCAGAAATGCACCCTCTCGAAACCTGGCGAGCAATCTGCACCGCGATGCAGAGCGCCTCTCTTGCAGAGTCTGCCACTTGAGTTTATTAAACATCTCCGTAACGCTATCACGGTTACCAAATAACCCCGTGACGAAACGCGCCGCTCTTCTTTGGATCTTCTCTATCTCCTCCGTCAAACCGATCTGGTACGGATCCCACACTGATGAGCAATACTCAAGTAGAGGTCGAACGAGTGTTTTGTAAGCCACCTCCTTTGTTGATGGACTACATTTTCTAAGCACTCTCCCAATGAATCTCAACCTGGTACCCGCCTTACCAACAATTAATTTTATATGATCATTCCACTTCAAATCGTTCCGCACGCATACTCCCAGATATTTTACAGAAGTAACTGCTACCAGTGTTTGTTCCGCTATCATATAATCATACAATAAAGGATCCTTCTTTCTATGTATTCGCAATACATTACATTTGTCTATGTTAAGGGATAGTTGCCACTCCCTGCACCAAGTGCCTATCCGCTGCAGATCTTCCTGCATTTCGCTACAATTTTCTAATGCTGCAACTTCTATGTATACTACAGCATCATCCGCGAAAAGCCGCATGGAACTTCCGAGACTATCTACTAGGTCATTTACACTCCTGGAAATTGAAATAAGAACACCGTGAATTCATTGTCCCAGGAAGGGGAAACTTTATTGACACATTCCTGGGGTCAGATACATCACATGATCACACTGACAGAACCACAGGCACATAAACACAGGCAACAGAGCATGCACAATGTCGGCACTAGTACAGTGTATATCCACCTTTCGCAGCAATGCAGGCTGCTATTCTCCCATGGAGACGATCGTAGAGATGCTGGATGTAGTCCTGTGGAACGGCTTGCCATGCCATTTCCACCTAGCGCCTCAGTTGGACCAGCGTTCGTGCTGGACGTGCAGACCGCGTGAGACGACGCTTCATCCAGTCCCAAACATGCTCAATGGGGGACAGATCCGGAGATCTTGCTGGCCAGGGTAGTTGACTTACACCTTCTAGAGCACGTTGGGTGGCACGGGATACATGCGGACGTGCATTGTCCTGTTGGAACAGCAAGTTCCCTTGCCGGTCTAGGAATGGTAGAACGATGGGTTCGATGACGGTTTGGATGTACCGTGCACTATTCAGTGTCCCCTCGACGATCACCAGTGGTGTACGGCCAGTGTAGGAGATCGCTCCCCACACCATGATGCCGGGTGTTGGCCCTGTGTGCCTCGGTCGTATGCAGTCCTGAATGTGGCGCTCACCTGCACGGCGCCAAACACGCATACGACCATCATTGGTACCAAGGCAGAAGCGACTCTCATCGCTGAAGACGACACGTCTCCATTCGTCCCTCCATTCACGCCTGTCGCGACACCACTGGAGGCGGGCTGCACGATGTTGGGGCGTGAGCGGAAGACGGCCTAACGGTGTGCGGGACCGTAGTCCAGCTTCATGGAGACGGTTGCGAATGGTCCTCGCCGATACCCCAGGAGCAACAGTGTCCCTAATTTGCTGGGAAGTGGCGGTGCGGTCCCCTACGGCACTGCGTAGGATCCTACGGTCTTGGTGTGCATCCGTGCGTCGCTGCGGTCCGGTCCCAGGTCGACGGGCACGTGCACCTTCCGCTGACCACTGGCGACAACATCGATGTACTGTGGAGACCTCACGCCCCACGTGTTGAGCAATTCGGCGATACGTCCACCCGGCCTCCCGCATGCCCACTATACGCCCTCGCTCAAAGTCCGTCAACTGCACATACGGTTCACGTCCACGCTGTCGCGGCATGCTACCAGTGTTAAAGACTGCGATGGAGCTCCGTATGCCACGGCAAACTGGCTGACACTGACGGCGGCGGTGCACAAATGCTGCGCAGCTACCGCCATTCGACGGCCAACACCGCGGTTCCTGGTGTGTCCGCTGTGCCGTGCGTGTGATCATTGCTTGTACAGCCCTCTCGCAGTGTCCGGAGCAAGTATGGTGGGTCTGACACACCGGTGTCGATGTGTTCTTTTTTCCATTTCCAGGAGTGTATTTATATCGTTAAAAGCAATGGTCCCATAACACTCCCCTGTGGCACGCCAGATGTTACTGTAACGTCTGTAGACGTCTCTCCATTGATAACAACATGCTGTGTTCTGTTTGCTAAAAACTCTTCAATCCAGCCACACAGCTGGTCTGATATTCCGTAGGCTCTTGTTTATCAGGCGACAGTGCGGAACTGTATCGAACGCCTTCCGGAAGTCAAGAAAAATAGCATCTACCTGGGAGCGTGTATCTAATATTTTCTGGGTCTCATGAACAAATAAAGCGAGTTGGGTCTCACACGATCGCTGTTTCCGGAATCCATGTTGATTCCTACATAGTAGATTCTGGGTTTCCAAAAACAACTTGATACTCGAGCAAAAAAAATGTTCTGAAATTCTACAACAGATCGACGTCAGAGATCTGCTCGACGACCCTTCTTGAAGACTGGGACCACCTGTGCTCTTTTCCAATCATTTGGAACCCCCCGTTCCTCTAGAGACTTGCGGTACACGGCTGTTAGAAGGGGGGCAAGTCCTTTCGCGTACTCTGTGTAGAATCGAACTGGTATCCCGTCAGGTCCAGTGGACTTTCCTCTATTGAGTGATTCCAGTTGCTTTTCTATTCCTTGGACACTTATTTCGATGTCAGCCATTTTTTCGTTTGTGCGAGGATTTAGAGAAGGAACTGCAGTGCGGTCTTCCTCTGTGAAACAGCTTTGAAAAAAGGTGTTTAGTATTTCAGCTTTACGTGTGTCATCCTCTGTTTCAATGCCATCGTCATCCCGGAGTGTCTGGATATGCTGGTTCGAGTCACTTACTGATTTAACGTAAGACCAGAACTTCCTAGGATTTTCTGTCAAGTCGGTACATAGAATTTTACTTTCGAATTCACTGAACGCTTCACGCATAGCCCTCCTTACGCTAACTTTGACATCGTTTAGCTTCTGTTTGTCTGAGAGGTTTTGGCTGCGTTTAAACTCGGAGTGAAGCTCTCTTTGCTTTCGCAGTAGTTTCCTAACTTTGTTGTTGTACCACGGTGGGTTTTTCCCGTCCCTCACAGTTTTACTCGGCACGTACCTATCTAAAACGCATTTTACGATTGCCTTGAACTTTTTCCATAAACACTCAACATTGTCAGTGTCGGAACAGATATTTTCGTTTTGATCTGTTAGGTAGTCTGAAATCTGAAATCGAGGTTACGTATTTGCATCCAAGCCACTAACCTCGTTGCTTTCCCGTTAGCACATCCAACGCGTTCCCTTACTCACAGGTTCAGTGATTAGTTTCCTCTTTTATTTTAAAACAAATGCTTTATTAAGTCTTATTTTCTGGTGTGTTGCTGGGAGCTGATCTTATGCAGAGTGTTCATGCACTTTCTGTTTTATTTTAAATGTTTCATTCTCGTGAACACTGCACGGGCAATACAGTTAATTACATCTCCTCCACTATGAGCGATATCACAACGTATGCACTTTTATGAGTTTTTGGTCTGTGATCAAATAAATTTATTTTCCGACTCGGCCAAACTTTTGATTAGTTATATGGTTGGAGTCGGTGGCGACCCTTATCTTCTCACGTTAATTTCACAATCAATAAGCATTTCCATTTGCATCGGACACAGTTCCTAGCGCTACGTTTTGTTGACTCAAAGGCGCTTCATGCCACTTACACAGAACGCAACAAGTACCCGGCTGTCTTACACGATTTATTCACAGGTGCCGCACGACGACTGCCAGCAGCGACCATTTGCCTATGGTTTAGTTTAATAGTAAGAGTGAGTTACACGGAGTCGGCGCCGACCCAATAATAACGTAATAACCCGTAGAACCAGGTTAGTTACACCGGTAACCTCTTGAATGTACCGAGAGGAGGCCCGCGTTTCACACATCTCTGGTCTTAAGGATTAGAAAGAAGTGGAGTTGGCTTGGAATATCAGACTCGTGTTTAGATGTAATTCATTTCTGAAAAAGTATATATTTGCGTCTACAATTGTAATCTATTTATTTTGCCTACTGGCTATGGGTTTCGGTACACAGTATCATCCTCAAGCCATTTCCGGCAATCTTGCCAGGAGATGGCCTGAAGATAGTAACGTGTACCGAAACCCGTTGCCAGTAGGCAAAATAAACAAATTGCGACTGTAGATACAAACATATACGTTTTCAGAACGGAACTGGTCGCTGTTTCGCTTACAATATGTCGGGAATATGTAACCTATTTCAACACGTTGAGGAGATAGCAATCCTTTTCTATGTATTGAGAAATTAGTACTTATCGACTGATAAATGAGTCCAATATCGATTAATTCACCAGTTTATGGTCAAAGTAATATAACTAGTACGTTGTATCGTTACAGCGAGGAAGCGCTGTGACAAGGATGGAGTCTTGGTGCTCGATTCCCACTAGAGTCAGGAACATGGTGCAGAAAGTTTTTGGTGTAGCCAGGACCAGCCATTCGAACAACTGTTGTTACTGCGTATTCAGCACGGTATGAACGACGGACCGTATCTGGTGTCCACGCAAATTGTGCGAATCGATTAATTCCACTTTCAATAGATTTTAATTACGCTGAAATTAATGTTCAGGAAATGCCACCTGGGATTTTCTCTGCCTCGTGATGACTGGGTGTTGTGTGATGTCCTTAGGTTAGTTAGGTTTAAGTAGTTCTAAGTTCTGGGGGACTGATGACCATAGATGTTAAGTCCCATAGTGCTCAGAGCCATTTGAACCATTTTTGAAATGCCACCATATATCTGTGCACCGTTCAGATTTTACGGGCACAAACATTCACCCTTAAATAACGCCGGATTGGAGCCAGACTGATGGTTCAAATTTGATCTACCGCTGCATCGGAGCTTGGTTTAAGCTGAATTTCAATCTTTTGGAAAAATCTTGCTTAGTTTAGAATTTATATCCAAAAACACGTTTTGTGGGATGTTTTTGATGCACGCCTTTTCTATACTTTAAACTTCTACTAACTGGTTCAAACTTTGCACGAAGATAGCCAAATGGATAAAGTCAAAGTGAAATCTTTTGTCGAATAAACTTTATCCGTTTTCGAGATACGATAGTTTAATGTCTTTCTGAGAGATTTTTGAAGCGCGCCACTTCTGTGCTTTAAATTTGTAATAATCGGTTCGAACTTTGAACGAAGCGTATAAATAAATAAAGGTTTAAAAAAATCTTTTTTATCCAGTAATCTTTATCAGTTGTTGGGATACGCCGGTTTAGAGTCGAGCTAAATATGACACTTAAAATTCGTTCTTACATGAACTGAATGCGCGGGAACGGTTTAAATGAGTCAAATAAATAAAAAATACAATCACCCGATAAAACTGAATGCTCTTTTTCAGCAGTCTAGCTTACTTAGGATTTTACGTGCAAAATACACATTTTTGTCTGAGCTCTTTTACAAAATCCACTTCGGTGTCTCTAACTTATGCGAATCGAATCAAATTTTGTAAGAAGGTAGACAAATAAATGTAATTAATAGCCGTCCTGTTGTTTTGTGCCAGTTTCATCCGCTACCACGATAAAAGTAATATGGTTAGAAAGACTGCTATATTGAATCAGTCGTCACCCTAGTGAACAAATTTATACATCGGTTACCAAGCTATGACATTCTAACGCCCAAATAATGGTAGAGTAGAACTTGGGAACGAGAACGAAGAATGCTCCTATCGTGGCACAAAAAGTGAAATATGACCTGGGCACAGTTATGGACGTAAAAGACGGAAACTAGTTTCTCAACTTTCCTAGCAGCTTCAAAGACATTTAAATCATAACATCTTGACATATTCGCGCTTCTTTACGAGTTATCTTTACTTAACTCTCTCAGATACACCTCTGCTACAAGTATGGTGAGGGGTGTAAGCACAGATAGAAATTCAAGTGCTTCCAGAGAGTGGGCTGTATCTACAATAGAAAGTACCCGAGATTGGCGGTGCCTCTGTAGTAGGAAGCATACCAGAATGGTGATGCATGCATTCTAAACTTTAATGACATGTTGTGTCACATCGCACGAGATGACCAATGCCATTTTTGATAACATGATCGCATGTTTCATGTTGTACGACATGACATCATGTAGCATCTTTCTTTAGTTGACACACCGTATTTTGTTACAGTGCGAATGTGTCAAGATGTTTCCATTTAAATGTCTTTGACGCTGTCAGATAAGCTTCAAAGCTACGTTCTTTCACATCCCTAACTCTGCCCAGAGCATATTCGCCCTTCTTTCATGCTATGATAGGACGATTTTTCATTCTGTTTGAAATAGTTATTTACTATTGAGAAATTGACTGTAAAGGAGACCGCTTATAAAACACTAATAAGACCTATTCTTGAGTACTGCTCGAGTGTTTGGGATCCTAATCAGGTCGGATTGAGGGACGCCATAGAAGCAATTCAGAGGTGGGCTGCTAGATTTGTTACTGGTAGGTCTGATCATCACGCGAGTGTTACGGAAATGCTTCAGGAACCCGAGTGGGAGTCTCTAGAGGAAAGGAGGCGTTCTTTTCGTGAATCGCTACTGAGGAAATTTAGAGAACCAGCATTTGAGGCTGACTGCAGTACAATTTTACTGCCGCCAACTTATATTTCGCGGAAAGACCACAAAGATAAGATAGGATAGATTAGGGCTCGTACAGAGGCATATAGGCAGTCATTTTTCCCTCGTTCTGTTTGGGAGTGGAACAGGGAGAGAAGATGCTAGTTGTGGTAAGAGGTACCCTCCACCACGTACCGTATGGTGGATTCCGGAGTATGTATGTAGATGTAGATGTAGATGAATTCAAAAGATATCGATTTTCTTATATTTTTTCCAACGTACAGAGTGTTGTCATTGTTCAAAATGGCTGTGAGTACTATGGGACTTAACATCTGAGGTCATCAGTCCCCTAGAACTTAGAACTACTTAAACCTAACTAACCTAAGGACATCACACACATCCATGCCCGAGGCAGGATTCGAGGTTCCAGACTCTAGCAACTAGAACCGCTCGGCCACTCCTACCGGCTTGTTGTCATTGTAATGAAGACCATAAAACCTGGATAGTATTAAAATTCGGTATCTGCAAAGGTCAAGAAAGGCGTGTTATTGCATGCGAATGCTAACTGTAAGGCTTGATGATCTGTAAGTGGGCCGTAATAGTCTCGGAAGATGGTAACCTCTGCTTTTACCGGCACTAGAGAATCTGAGGATACCGTTCCATTCACTATTGTTATAGGCCCTACAGGTTAGCATCATAAGATAGCGGACAAAACTACTTTTCAGAAGAAACCAGAATTGAGCACGTCCTCTGACGTTCGCCATGGCTGGCCCTCAAAGCCCCGACGCTGCAACTCCTACTTAAGTTTTCAGTCGCTTCGCAGTACCACTTCATGAGAATACCTGTATCGTTTGTACTCCATTCTCGTCTAATTTCAGCTGGCTCTTCATTCCCAAAGACATTTTCTTAGACAGATCGCACCAACTCTGCACTGTAATGTATGGAAATTTAGTAGTGGACACAAATAATTCTCATCAGATCTGTAATACTCGCCAGAGGAGTACGGTGAATTACTGCACACCAAGAGGGTCAGTACGAAAGGTTTCATACGGAACGAGAAAGTCAAGTCTGCTTGCAAGGCCACACCAAATCACACCGCCCTTGTAGCTCACGAGAAGCTCGGGTCAGTATTCTCAGTTCCACGTTCATGTTCTGAATACTAAGCGAAAAATTTTCCCGCTTAGCTTTGATAAATTGCGGACGCGGTCGCTCCAGCTCGTAACATCTGTCAGGAGGTCAGGCCGCGAGAGCATTAGCCCTCTGTTTAATCAGCCAGCAGCCCGGCCGCCGCGCCGCGCCGCGCCTCGCCGCCCCACAAGTTTAATTAATTCCTCCCCAACAAGGGCGCGGCTTCTTACGCGTGCTGTGCCCTGTGCGGCTCCTGCACTGCCATTTGTACCGGCAGCCCTGAAAGGAACTGTTGCTATATTTAGTGGCTCCTCTTATTTCTGCTCACATGTTCGGATTCAAGACCTGTGGAGAGCGATTAATTTCCTCTATTTGTACTCGTCTTTCGCTGTACTGAATGGTAAATATGAGTGCCGAATCAAGTAAATGAAAAGCTTTGCATGGAATGAGGCTTTCAGTTGTGGAGGCCGAAAAGAAAAAACAGTGTCAAAAAAGTCAGAACAGGGTGGCGGACGTCGAATGAAGCAAAAGGTTCCACAAAATTGTTTCTCGGTATGCATCGCTGTGGAGCTACACGTATAAAACGACAGCCGATCAGCGGTCAGCGCTTGGAGATTTGTTCAGTAACAGAATGTGCTTCATCAGATGGATTTATGTGTATCATGGCATGTGTGCGTCTTGTTACAACTTGTTGGAGTGACCTGTGACACTATCTAGTGAAAAGAAAAGATGTAGCTCTGTAGAGGTCTTTGACTAAGGAGTGGATGTAAATTTAAATACGTAAGTATATTAACTGAAATAGAATACTTTCAGTGGTATCAGATTCCTATCTCTGTCATTATGCATCGCATATGAAACACTACAATTTGTAAACTAAGATGGTGTGTAGAAACTAAAAGGTCCAAACAACATATAGTAAAACAGAAACACTATTTCAAAGCACAAAGGATATATAACAAAAACACTACTTTTGACCAGATGTTAAAGAATTGTGGACATTTTTGGTTGTATACATGAATAGACAGGTTACTCTATTTCCGGTGATACACAAATCCCTTCGTGTGAAGTTTATGTAACTTACATTTTACACCCTTTTGTGTAATCAGGTGACATGTTCAAAAGATTTAGTGCAGTGATTATGTTGCCAATAGCACAGAATTTATTCGTAAATGACAATTTATGTTGTGATTCAGAGATTGACGAAGTAAAGAGTGACATAAGAAGAGCGAAGCTTTGGCAATACCAGACATATAGGTTTGTTAGGCTTACATCTGTTACATGACATAACTAACTAAATGTCGCAGTAGCACGTTAAAAAGGGAATTGAAAATATGTAGATAGAGATACTTTGATAATATAAAAACAGATATATTTACGCTCAGGCTGACATGTGGTACGAATTGTTGGCTTTTGGGTGAGTGGACCTATTGACTTTTGTGGGTCAGGCAGGTCAATTGTTCATTTGAAAAATATCAAAGAAACGTGGAAAGAACGAAAGTAATTCATAGTAAATATAAATGGGAGAATGAAGGCAATGTGTGTGTGTGTGTGTGTGTGTGTGTGTGTGTGTGTGTGTGTGTGTGTGTGCATGCATGGTGCCTCAACGCACACATGCCAAAATATGCATAAATCCACGTGATGAAGGTTTAAACCTTTAAAATGCATTGTGGCAATAAACAAA
Source organism: Schistocerca americana (assembly GCF_021461395.2). Taxonomy (NCBI): domain Eukaryota; kingdom Metazoa; phylum Arthropoda; class Insecta; order Orthoptera; family Acrididae; genus Schistocerca; species Schistocerca americana. Next base: position 599,471,409 of record NC_060120.1, on the reverse strand, counting down.
TAATGACTGGTAACAACAAACTTGTTGTCTCATTCGATATCATTAACAATCACGGTAAAGCTCAATCTAAAATATTCGAATTTAAAGCGAATTTAATGACTAATTGGTATTTTCTTGGCCAAATTAATTTAAAAGCACTCACTTTCCGAATGCTCATTGCTGACTGGGCGTCGTTTTATCCCCGTAGCTCCACAACAGTCCATCTGCTACTTTCATCATTTGGAAAAACCCCATACCCCGCTCTGACCAGATAATCAGGTCTCACTGACATCGAAATTATTTGAGACCGTACGCCGGGTTGAAGATAGCTAAGACAAGCAATATTGTACACTTATGTGTGATATTTCCGATGCTGATGTTTGTGTTGTTAAGGCTAGGAGTTGCCCTCATAGGTTGTATGGCGTTCTGGGCACGTGTTGAGTCACTGTGCTTAAAGAGCATTCGGAGAAAGTGGACCGACAGCTTGCTGCACTTTATACGGCTTTGCGGATAGTTCCCGAACGACAATGGATGGAGGATTTCAAAGGAGCTACACAGTGGAACTGGAAGATTCTCATGCATTCTTTGTATAAGTGCTCCAGAATCAGCTTAATATCACGCAAAATACATTTAATCATGGTGTCTGCATGAAAAAAAGCAGGCTTAAAGAACATAGCAAATGATGTGAGATTTAAAATGGCATTAAATAACAATCAGTAAGGGAGAGTGTTGAATCATAGAACATTTTTCACATTTTCGCAACAGAACAACAGAAAAAACTGGAGTATCAACAGCTAATTTCATCAAACATCGAGGAATAATTTCCAAGCACCTACACGGTGAAAAAATTGTTGAGGGAGTCAGACATTGAAGCATATCCAATAAATAACTGACTGCATTGAATTTATGTGCTACTCTGGATGAGGAAATTTGCACAAGAGATTAAGTCGTGGCACCAGAGTAGTTAGAAGAAAAAAATAACAAGTCAGATTTCATTAATTTTCTTGGTCTCGCCACCTTCACGCAGAGCAAAGAACACACTTTTAACTTTTATTGTCAACCAACAACAACATAAAAATACCACCGTACAAAAAAACGAATAGTATATTGATCTCTATCTCTCAGAATCTCACTGACCAACTAACAACAAATTGAATATGATACAAATAACATAGCCGTACCGTAGGTGCAACCACAGAGGAGGGGTATCTGTTGAGAGGCCAGACAAATGTGTGGTTCCTGAAGAGGGGCAGCAGCCTTTTCAGTAGTTGCAGGGGCAACAGTCTGGATGATTAACTGATGTGGCCTTGTAACACTAACCAAAACGGCCTTGCTGTGCTGGTACTGCGAACGGCTGAAAGCAAGGGGAAACTACAGCCGTAATTTTTCCCGACGACATGCAGCCTTACTGTATGGTTAAATGACGATGGCGTCCTCTTGGGTAAAATATTCCGCAGGTAGAATTGTCCCCCATTCGGATCTCCGGGCGGGGACTACTCAAGAGGACGTCGTTATCAGCAGAAAGAAAACTGGAGTTCTACGGATCGGAGCGTGGAATGTCAGATCCCAGAATCGAACAGGTAGGTTAGAAAATTTAAAAAAGGAAATGGATAAGTTAAAGTTAGATATAGTAGGAATTAGTGAAGTTCGCTGGCAGGAGGAACAAGACTTTTGGTCAGGCGAATACAGGGTTATAAATACAAAATCAAATAGGGGTAATGCAGGAGTCGTTTTATAATGAATAAAAAAATAAAAGTGCGGGTAAGCTACTACAAACAACATAGTGCACGCAATATTGTGGCCAAGATAGACATGAAGCCCACGAGTACTACAATAGTGCAAGTGAATATGACAACTAGCTCTGCAAATGACAAAGAAATTGAAGAAATGTATGATGAAATAAAAGAAATTATTCAGGTAGTGAAGGGAGACGAATATTTAATAATCATGGGTGACTGGAATTCAGTAGTAGGGATAGGGAGAGGAGGAAACGTAGTAGGTGAATATGGATTGGGACTAAGAAATGAAAGAGGAAGCCACCAAATAGAATTTTGCACAGAGCACAACTTAATCATGGCTAACACTTGGTTCAAGAATCATAAGAGAAGGTTGTATACATGGAAGAAGCCTGGAGATATTGACAGGTTTCAGATAGATTATATAATGGTAAGACAGAGATTTAGGAACCAGGTTTTAAATTCTAAGACATTTCAGGGGCAGATGTAGATCTGACCACAATCTATTGGTTATGAACTGTAGATTAAAACTGAAGAAACTGCAAAAAGGTGGGAATTTAAGGATATGGGACCTGGATAAACTGACTAAACCAGAGGTTGTACAGAGTTTCAGGGAGAGCATAAGGGAACAATTGATAGGAATGGGGGAAAGAAATACAATAGATGAAGAATGGGTAGCTTTGAAAGATGAAGTAGTGAAGGCAGCAGAGGATCTAGTAGGTAAAAAGTCGAGGGCTAGTAGAAATCCTTGGGTAACAGAAGAAATATTGAATTTAATTGATGAAAGGAGAAAATATAAAAGTGCAGTAAATGAAGCAGGCAAAAAGGAATACAAACTTCTCAAAAATGAGATCGACAGGAAGTGCAAAATGGCTAAGCAGGGATGGCTAGAGGACAAATGTAAGGATGTAGAGGCCTATCTCACTAGGGGTAAGATAGATACTGCCTACAGGAAAATTTAAGAGACCTTTGGAGAAAAGAGAACCACTTGTATGAATATCACGAGCTCAGACGGAAACCCAGTTCTAAGCAAAGAAGGGAAAGCAGAAAGCTGGAAGAAGTATACAGAGGGTCTATACAAGGGCAATGTTCCTGAGGACAATATTATAGAAATGGAAGAGCACGCAAATTAAGATGAAATGGGAGATACGATACTGCGTGAAGAGTTTGACAGAGCACTGAAGCACCTGAGTCGAAACAAGGCCCTGGGAGTAGACAACATTCCATTAGAACTACTGACGGCCTTGGGAGAGCCAGTCCTGTCAAAACTCTACCATCTGGTGAGCAAGATGTATGAGACAGGCGAAATACCCTCAGACTTCAAGAAGAATATAATAATTCCAATCCCAAAGAAAGCAGGCTCTGACAGATGTGAAAATTACCGAACAATCAGTTTAATAAGTCACGGATGCCAAATACTAACGCGAATTCTTTACAGACGAATGGAAAAACTGGTAGAAGCCGACCTCGGAGAAGATTAGTTTGGATTCCGTAGAAATACTGGAACACGTGAGGCAATACTGATCCTACGACTTATCTTGGGAGCTAGATTAAGGTAAGGCAAACCTACGTTTCTAGCATTTGTAGACTTAGAGAAAGCTTTTGACAATGTTGACTGGAGTACTCTCTTTCAAATTCTGAAGGTGGCAGGGGTAAAATACAGCTGATGCTGTCAGATTTGACCGCGAGCTCAAGACGTAATGGGAAACCGTGGGCGGCATTCGCGATCAGACCTTCTGAGACCTAATTAGTCGGGACAGGGAGCAGTCAATAACTGTGATCACAAAGGGCTTTCTGTTCCTACAGATGTGCTGAAACGATGTTGGCCTTATTGCTGTTGGAGGCTGCAGTGTAACCCACTCCGACGCCACACAATCGACGTAGAACCAGTGCCTGCTTAACGGCGTGCAGTCTACAATGCCAACGAGAACATTCTGGTAACCCACTGTACCCAGTGGTTAGCACCAGAGGCAACGCAGACAACAGTGGCCGTGCTGCGACCAATGCGTCGTGACGTTGCAGTGTGCTGAGTACGCACCACCATAACAGCAACGGCTGAGACGGCGCGGCGCGCCCGTGTGTCAGGGTTTGCACTGCTGTTGATGCGGATTTCTTTCATAAAGCTGAGTGCTTTTGTTTCCATTGGTCAGACAGTTACTTCTTACTTTAAGTGTCTGGAAGTCATTCAGACTATTAAATTAGTATGAGAGGGAGCAATCATCTATTGACTTAATTCACTGATGGCTAAACTAGAAGGTTAAAATTAAATACTTGTGGTGTTTAATGCCAAGGGATGGTTCTAATACTTGTAACTGCTTCTCAATCCGAACTTTCAAGTAACTGCTTCTCAACGCGAATTTTCTGTGTATATTTTCTGTGTTGGTTACGTATGCATCTGCTATACCCATTTCTACTTTGGCAAGTCATTTATTGGATATTCACCTATATTTTTGGTGTAGCATTTGTCTGACGTAATCTTGTGCACACATGTAACTCTTCTTCTTATGAGTCGTAATGATCGCTAATATCGGGGATGATAAAGTAATTCAGATTCCACACCATAACCCGCAAGCAGATTTTCAAGTTCGAAGATACAATTTGTCGTCAATTACTGAACGCAGGTTTGCTGTGACAGATTTTCTACGGTGTGGGCTCGTGTTCCACGAAATAACTTGCACAGCGCTCTGCATTGACGTATTGAGTATTCCGTAAGAGTTATTGTAGATTCAGTTCTTCAGATCCACGTCATTATTCGAATAACGTCCAGAAGTGTTACCAGTAATTACTTATTCCTATATTTAATAATAGTGATAACAAACAGGGGCCGAGATCTCCAGTGCACAGCGCCCAGCTATAAGTTGGTCACTATTACGTCATTCATTTTTTATACAATCTTTCGAGTAATTTTTCACAGTGTTTGCTGTTCAGGTATACAAGCTATGGCTGCCTTTTATTAATTGCATGGTGTCTTGTAAGTGTGAGCTACTGAGTTCTCCTTTTATTCGTTTTGAACGTCCGACTGAGGTACGAAATTGCTTATTGGGTCTTGAACTTGTTTCTAACAAGATTAGGGTTTAGAGATACAACATGCATTTACAGTCCTATCTCCGAAAACAGTAGCCCGCTTGCGAGGTTCCAAGAAACTATTGTTAGCACAGTACCTACGGAGAAACTAGTGAGTACATTTGATACGATCAGCTGATGTCTTATGTTTGTTAGTAGGATATGTGCTATTTACTAAAAGTTGTAACGGGAAATTCTAAATTTTTAGGAAATAGTAAGGGTAGAATAATTCAAAGACATCTTCAGACTCGTTAGACACTCTCTGTAGATACGGATAGACTTAGTTAGGAAGTACCTGATATGAAAACTAATTGCAAGGTCGAAACAGTGTGACAAAGAGAGATTCCTTTTTCTTCCGGTACTTTGTTACGCAAGACTTGTCACTTTCATACTGCTATGTAGTCAACCGTAGCATTCAGTTCCGACAATCAGAGCTCACGTACGTTTAACTGTGAATGTCTCCGTGGCCGGTTCAGTTGCTGAATTAGTATATAAACTATTCTTGCGTGTACTGTTATGTAAAGAAATTAGTTAAAGTTGTACTTAAGTGCCCAAGTTTGTATTTGTATGGTCCAATACAAACGTCTCAAAAATGAGATTGACAGGAAGTGCAAAATGGCTAAGCAGGGGTGGCTAGAGGACAAATGTAAGGTTGCAGAGCCTTATCTCACTAGGGCTAACATAGATAGTGCCTACAGGAAATTTAAAGAGACCTTTGGAGAAAAGAGAGCCACTTGTATGAATATCAAAAGCTCAGGTGGAATCCCAGTTCTAAGCAAAGAAGGGAAAGCAGAAAGATGGAGGGAGTATACAGAGGGTCTATACAAGGGCGATGTACTTGAGGACAATATTATGGAAATGAAAGAGGATGTAGATGAAGATGAAATGGGAAATATGATACTACGTGAAGAGTTTGACAGAGCACTGAAGCACCTGAGTCGAAACAAGGCCCTGGGAGTGGACAACATTCCATTAGAACTACTGACGGCCTTGGGAGAGCCAGTCCTGTCAAAACTCTACCATCTGGTGAGCAAGATGTATGAGACAGGCGAAATACCCTCAGACTTCAAGAAGAATATAATACTTCCAATCCCAAAGAAAGCAGGTTCTGACAGATGTGAAAACTAGCGAACAATCAGTTTAATAAGCCACAGCTGCAAAACACTAACGAGAATTCTTTACACACGAATGGAAAAACTAGTAGAAGCCGACCTCGGGGAAGATCAGTTTGGATTCCGTGGAAATATTGGAACACGTGAGGCAATACTGACCCAACGAGTTATCTTAGAAGCTAGATTACGGAAAGGCAAACCTACGTTTCTAGCATTTGTAGACTTAGAGAAAGCGTTTGACAATGTTGATTGGAATACGCTCTTTCAAATTCTGAATTCAAATTCTCTTGGAGCGAGAACACGTTACGAGAGCGTGCGCGCTCGTACGTGGACTCGAAAGAGCGAGGAACAAGTCTCTCCTCAGTATTTCACTGGGAGAGCACCTCTGTAGAGAGTGAATCAAAGGGCGACTCTATATTGCGTCCTTGCGATTAAGCGTTGTTCACTGTGTTGGCCGACGCACTTATTGTGCGGTGTGAACGGGCAGAGTTATAGTTAAAGGCCTGCGAGCGAATTTTGAGTGGCATCGCGGGGACTGGTTATCTGAGCGGTGTACCACGCTAATAGGGGCGAATAGGAATCCTTGTCTTCATCAAGGCATAGGGAGAGTTTGATAGGCGAAGGTCAATCCAGACAGAACGAGAGTTATCTTATTTGTCAGCAGCGAGCGGCGCAGACAGCAGTCATCGCAGCTTACGGTATTACGCGCTACAGCTATTACGAGCCCCATATTTCCTCCACAACAGTACACTTCACTGCATTTCACACGCGACAGCCTCGACCGTACCTAGCAACATTCTAAAGGATAATTATTCAAGTTGAATAGGCGCGCCTCTCAGCCATTCCGCCAAAGCAACAAGCATCTTGAAAGGTAACTTCACATTCCGAAAAGAACCAGGATATAACTTGTTCAATTCATAACTAAAAGTGTCATTGCGATTTCTCAGAATTTTTGTAAAACAAATAATAACTTTCGTTAGTTTCATGTTTTTCTTACACTAACTAGCACTACTCTACTACCCAAGTATTCCACTAGTTGCGTAAGAAATTTTATGAATTTTTGTGTCATTTCCTTACAGCGGACGACTCCAGAAGGTATATATTATTGAAAGTTTTCCAGGCATTTCTCTTTAGAAGGTTAGGAGCGTCTGTCTGACTTCTGTAGTAGTGTGGGGGTGGAAATTGCAGGAGCCACAGGGTAAAGGTTACATCTCAGATTAATCCGTTGCGCAGAATAACAGAATAACAGATCAACCACACACACCTCAGACAATGGCGATCCTGCCAGGATAGGTAAAATAGGTAAGCTACCAGGATAGGAAAGTGTCAGGATACTTAGGTACGGCAGGTCGCAGCGGTAGCACTTTGAAGAACTTTCTTTCATGTATTGGTTCAAATGGCTCTGAGCACTATGCGACTTAACTTCTGAGGTCATCAGTCGCCTAGAACTTAGAACTAATTAAACCTAACTAACCTAGGGACACCACACACATCCATGCCCGAGGCAGGATTCGAACCTGCGACCGTAGCGGTCACGCGGTTCCAGACTGAAGCGCCTTTAACCGCACGGCCACACCGGCCGGCTCTTTCATGTATTAAATAGCTATTTGCAAAGATTGGGATCAGAAAAGATACAGGTAGTGAAGAAAGCAGAATTGTAGGGAAAAGGGCGTGTGTTATTGTGTTGGAAAATTTTGCATTTTTTACTATTTTTGTGTAGCTGTTAGGGCACAGAATTTTCAGATGATAGGCACAGACGCAGAGTGACGCAGAGACGCAGTGTGACGCAGCATCACATAAATTAGAATTAAGAAAGAACATTTTTCTCCCTTTGCAAGCGCACTGGTAGAGATTGGAGACTGTAGCAGAGCAGACAGAATATTAGCCGAGAAGTCACGACGTTGCTGTTGTTGTTGGTTCAACCAACTGGTAAGTGGTCGTACAGTTTAGTAGATAGGGTTGTGGTGTGTTGAAGGAATTTCCATGTTAACGAGAGCACAGGCCAAAAGGTTACGTGAGAGACAGCAAGTAGACAAGATGGGGAAGAATGAACCAGATAGACAGTAGGTAAACGAGCTTATTCAGAATAGGACAGAAGGTGAACCTGAAAATAGGGCAGACGGTGAATCAGAGAATAGGGCAGTCGGCGAGCGGCAGAATCAGAAGGCTCAGTTAGAGTAGGATAAAATTGGGAGAGATCAGACAGATGGGAATCGAAGGGATGAGAACATCGAATTTCCAGAAGGTAGGGCACATTCTGAGCCAGAAATAGACAGCCCACGTAGAAATGGCAAAGATTAGAAGCGAAATGAGCACAGGAAACGCGTTTGTTTGCCGCATATTCAGGGACAGAATACGCGTCAATACAGTCAATGAACCGGGAGTTAGCTAACGTTCAAAGAGAAGTAGACAGTGAGGAAGAGGGGGAACATTTAGAATACGTCGAACCTATCGTACACATTGTAAATATACCCCAACAGCAGACACAGAACTTTGCGGAGTTACGAGCGCCACGAAAAGGTTCCGTAACAGACGTAACTGTACCTGCAAACACAAGACATACACAACAGAGAGGGCAGAATGCGGAGGTGTTTGCGCCACGTAATGGTTCAATGACAAAAACAACTAGTCCTCAATACAGACTGCATGGGTTATTGCAGTTATCAAACTTAGAAACGCCACAGCATAGCCCAGTAAACGACGTAATTGGCCGAGTGGAAAACAATAGATCGAGAATGCATAGTTCAGCAGAAGGTAGTGTTACAGGACAGGACGCGATCATGGAGATGTTACAAAAAATGAACGCTAGTGTGACGAAACAGAATCAGGATATGAATACACAGATGACAAAACAGTATCAGAAATTGAAACAGGAATTGAAACAGGATAATCAGGCTATTAAGACACAGATCCAACAGGATAATCAGGCTATTAAGACGCAGATCCAACAGGTTAAATTTCAGATGGAAGAGGGGATCGCCAGAATTGATAGTCAGATCACTCAGATAAACAAAGACGCGAAAGAATCTAGAGAAAGAATTCAGTTACTAACACAAGGTCAGCAGCAATTACGCACTGACGTGGACAAGGTCCAATTGGACATCGTAAACGTTGACAAAAAGGTGGAACGTTTTACGAATAAAGCCACTCGAACAGCAATACAATTTTCGGAAGAACAAGTAATTCAAAGCAAGGTCGCAAAGGTTGCACTGAAAAAGTATGATCAGTGAATTATTAAAATACAACTTACAAACAAAGATCAGTTTGAAAAGTTTCGAACTGAGTTGATACAAACTATCGAAGAAAAGATCGAGACCGATTACACCTGTAGCGAAACAACTGACGCGTCAAGCATTAAATCAATACACGAACACGCGTCGTCTAAGAAAATTCGAGTAGAACCAAGGCTAGACGTAACACTAGCGCAGCAATCGAAACAGAAAACCCCGATTAAAGTAATATATGACATGCCTCAGGACCAGGCGCACTACCTAGAAAAACGGAACACATACATTCAGCCGATACCAATCAAAAGACAGGCAACTGAACCAGTAAATCCAATGACACGACATAATAGCAGCAGAGCTACAATACCACGAACGACGAGAGTATAAACACACGAACAACACTTTTGTTCACCAATGATACGATATGACGGGGATATGAGTCAGGAAATTGAGAATAGGCAGACAGGCAGTAGATTACCAGAGAATAAACACGACGACACGCGCAATGTCAGATTATTTGAGTCCATGAATCAGCCACAAACCGGATTTATGAGTAGATATGATACAGATTACTTCCTTACAGTTAGAAAGTTTCAAGGAAGAAGGCGGTAGCTTGCATGCACGCACATTCATCGACCAGTTTCAAATAGGCTTACCAAATCACTGGAGCGTAGCTCACTAACTTGACTTCATTTGTGCCCACATGTCAGGGACAGTAGCAGAGGTGATGCAAAAGATAGCGGTTACCTGTACGTCTTACCTACAGTTCAGAACAGCATTTCTCGAAAGATATTGGTCCAAGGAGGCGCAAAACAAAATTAAATACCAGTTACTTCAGATGACACCATACGAAATCTCAGGAGAGAAATGCGTGGTAAAATTCTTTTATACGATGGACAAAAAGAATCAATGCCTAGACAAACCATAGAGTAACGGAGAGCTGATACGTCTGTGTAGAATGAAATTACCGGTAAAGTATCAACAGCAAACAGTAGGAAAAAATGAAAATACCGAAGAATTCAAAGAGATTTTAAGGGAACTTGAATTTCTGTTTAAAGAAGACGAAGTGAAAGAAAAAAGAAAGGGAACAGCAAAAGGAGGGGACTAGGAACGAATATTCCAATAATAATAATGATCATAATCCTAACACCAATAATTTCAGGCAATTTAACAGCCAAGGACAGAGGCACAATGGAGACAATTGGCATAGAAACGATAACCAGACTAATTGGTTCCGAAATAGGAACGGTAATGGACACTCATACGGTGGCGGATATGGATTTAGGAATCAATATGCCAACGGTCAACGGTACTTTGAAAGAGGTCACGATGTTAGAAACAGCAACTGGCGAGACCAGGGCACGAACAATTACCGAGGAAATTATGGTCAAAGAGAAACCAGATGTAGAAGTTGGGCCACCGAACACTGCAAAACGTAAAGATTGAATTGAAAAATGCGGAAGAGGTTAGACAAACTAACGCCCACCCTATTGTATACTAACCACAAAATAAAAGTTAAATTAATAGATCAACCCCTCTCCTCAGACAGTTCTAGTAAAACGGTATCGGGACAACAAAAGTGTTTTGTGTTCTACGTTTTGCGCAGTGCGGGTCAGTAACAACTGTTGAGCTTGAATTTCGTACTAGGTATGCCGTGGATCCTCCTACAGCACAGAGCAGTAGACGATGGCATGCACAATTCCGAGATACAGGTTCTTTGCGTAAACGCAAATGGCCGTACCGTCCCCGAGTGTCTGACACAGACGTCGAATGCATCCACCATAGTTTCACGAAGAGTTCGCAGAAATCCGTTCGCCATGCAGCGAGACAGCTCAACGTGCACCCGATGTCTGTAGGGCGTGTGTTCAGTCGACGTTTACACATGAAACCATACAAAATCAGCTACTGCAAGGTCTTCATAAAGGTGACGAACAACAGCGTGTGGACTGCTGTAATTTTGTTGTTGGCAAGATAGAAGATGACAGTTTTCTTCCACTCTTAGTGTTTCGTGACGAGGCAACATTTCACTTAAATTGAAAAGTGAACCGTCATAATGTGAGAATTTGGGGCACGTAACAAACGGAACAACCACATGTAGTTGTGCAACGCGAGTGGAACTCTCCAAAATGCAAAATGTTTTGTGCAGTTTCACGGGAAAAACTGCATGGTCCTTTTTTCTTTGCCGCGAACATTGTTGCAAGAAGCACATATCCCGATATGCTTGAGAACTTTCTCTTCCCACAGTTGTAGACTGATTCGAACGACTTCCTTTACCAACAGGATGGGGCACCTCCACAATGACATCTGAAAGTGCGGGAGTTTTTAAGTCAATCGAAGGATCGATAGCACTGAACAAAATGATTCAGTCTTATTACTGGCCTCCAAGGTCATCGGAACTATCTGTACGCGATTATTTCTAGTGGGATTTTATAAAAGACTCTGTTTATGTGCCTCCGTTGCCAACAACAATGAATGACCTGAGACGTCGCATAACAGAAGCTGTGGCTCTATGGCTCTAAGCACTATGGGACTTAACATCGGAGGTCATCAATCTCCTAGAATTAGAACTACTTAAACCGAACTAACCTAAGGACATCACACACAGCCATGACCGAGGCAGGATTCGAGCCTGCTACGGTAGCAGCAGCGCGGTTCCGGCCTGAAGACGCTCCCTGCAGTGCGGGAACAATTTGAATACCGGATTGACATATGCCGTATATCCCAAGAGGGGCATATTGAACACTTATGAAAAGGTATGAAGAAAACTTTTTGAGTTTCATGTTAATCAAAAAACAAAATTCATTGTATATGTTTATTAGTTTCAGAAATATGGGCGTGCCGAATCGGATGATTCTTTTTGATACACCGTGTATATAAATAAAACCGGATAAATGCGAGAACTCGCGCTCTAAGGATTCTCTACAAACTTAAGTAAGTGTGAGTGAATTCCTAAGGGACCAAACTGCTTAGGTCATCGGTCCCTAGACTTACACAGTAACTTATGGTAAGAACAACACACACACACACACACACACAGGCCCGAGGGAGGACTCGAACCTCCGGCGGGAGGTGCTGCGCAATCCGTGACATGGCGCCTCAAACTGCGAGACCACACTTCATTATGTATATAGATGATAAAAATAATGACTTCGGGTGGCTTAATGGCCTGGTGGTGGTGCAGGTCCTTCTATCGGAAACCACTTCGGCGTTTTGCGTGTCCCTAACCTACCCCAAGTATTGAACATGGGAAAGGGAACATGCAGTTCAAGGTGGAATCCGAATCACGTGTTGCCTCTGGCGACTCCTTACATCATTGACGGTTGAAGGCTAGAAATCTGGGCTCTGATCGACACCCAATCCCGTGACATGTCTGCTTACAGGTATGCACTTTACCATTAAACCACCATGCTTGACATGTACGCAGTGTGTCCCAGTTCCGTTACGACTGCTTGTGTGGAATTCCAAACTGCAATGCTATCGCTAAGCTAGTTACGGCATTATGGTCCTTGAAATTTCAACAACAGTCACGTAGAAGATCAAAGCACTAGCACCGCTGCAGCAGGCGTCCTAGCGTGAATATAACACTACGTGTCTGACACTCGTCGGAAAATGGCTGTGGAGCGGCGAAGCAAAATCAATTTTCTATAGTCATCTATCATTTGTGGGCAAGGATTTGTGTAATTCGACACGAATACCGAGAGACAGGTCCTGGTCCTCTTCCGAGATGTCACCCCATCCCACAAAACGAAGAGCGTGAGCTAGTATTTGGTCAGAAAACGGATCACAGTCCCGGATCACTCGCCATATTTGCTGGATTTGCCCCCATTTGATTTCTGGTCGTGCTCGAAATTGAAGTTGGCAATGGGATGACACCTCTACGATGCAATTAGGGACATTTAATAACATTATACTGTAGTACTAAATGCAATTCCCAAAAAGGTCAATATTGATTGTTTAAAATAACTTTTGAAATGATTTCATCTGTACGTTGATTCAGGAACAAACTATTTCGAATAAATACAGTAACGTTTTCAACTTAATGTATGTCTTTTATTCATCATAGCCACGGTCCTAATGGAGCTGGGATGCACTGTGTATGTTCATCCATAGGTTGTGAGTGATTTTCGAGTGTCAAAATGTGTACCATATATACCTCCGCCCGCTCATGAGAAAAAGGGGTCTTAACAGTCGGACAGACAAACGGACAACAAAGCAATACTGTAAGGGTTCCGTTTATACCGTCTGACATACGGAACCCTAAAAATAATTAATGACCTACATTTGTCAGTTGTAACGCAGTGTGGGAGCAAGCAACTCACTATCAACTGCAAGACAAAACGAGACCGCCATAAGAAGAGACAGACGGTACCAAAACGGTGGTGCATACGATAATTGCGAGTGGAGCGCCACCAAAGGGAAAAAACCTGACTCAATTTTTCGGGAAGCGAGACGCGCAGACAGTTTGCCCCGCGGAGCCCCCCGGTGACCCACAGGTCGGCGGGACTGCATAACCCATGAGTGACGCGGCGCTGGCCAGGCGCCGTGGAAACCTTCTGGTATGCATAATTCGCGGCCGCCGCTATGGCCGGCGCAACACGCCCGCCACTGGCCGCTACGCCACGGGAGAGCGCCAGCCTCACTTATGCACGCGCTTACACCGCATCACTCATCCGCCACTGCCTGCAGACATTTTTCCTTGCATCGACTCTGCTGATACACACTGGCAATATGCAGTTCGAATGAGACACGTTACTGAAATTGATACGTCATAGAGATCGATGGAACCTCTTCAATACATAGCTCTAGCAGGCGTATAAGAAAGCCAAACAGCGTCAAAATTATTTCCTTTATAAATTAGACGAAGGGACACGTAATCACGATGAATATGAATAGAATGTCAGACAGAGTGTGGGAAACAACGGGGTAAACAAGAACAGTTATAGGAATCACTTGAGCTGCTGAACGCAGGAAGGATTGTTCTAGACTAGGAAACAAGCCAGACTGGAAGGGACACTGGAAAGGAAGCAAACAAAAAAATGGTTCAAATGGCTCTGAGCACTATGGGACTTAACTTCTGAGGTCATCAGTCCCCTAGAATTTAGAACTACGTAAAACTAACTAACCTAAGGACATCACACACATCCATGCCCGATGCAGGATTCGAATCTGCGACCGTAGTTGTCGCGCGGTTCCAAACTGTAGCGCCTAGAACCGCTCGGCCAACTCGGCCGGCTGAAGTAAACACCGACGAATATGCCAGAGGTCAACCACAGAGAAAGGACACAGGAAAATAATAGAATGTCAATAGTGGAGCAGACAAGTGAAGAGGGTATTGAAAATTCCGAGAAAGGGTGGAAGAACAAATGAGAAAGTATGAAGAGGTTCTAGAAGGAGGAGAAGATAATGCATGAAGGAGCTACCCGCGCCCTACAGAGGACGTAGCGATAGAAGAAAAAGAAGACGGCAAAGAACAAGGAAGATTTAGTTTCAATACCCTGTCGAAGATGAGGTCGTCCGAGACGAAGGCCCAGTTAGGCTTGAGGACGGATCGGGTAGCATATCGGCAGAACCCTTTCAAATACGTCTGCGAGTTAGGGAAATTATATAAAATATAAATAATGATGCTTTAACAGGGATTCCAGTCCCTGCCTTCGGGAATTCGAATCTGTGCTCGTATTCCTGAAGACAGGGATGGAAGTCCTCTTACCTCAGCGCAAACACCAAATACTGATTTAAAAAAATTCGCTTGCTTCACAACTACTGAATGACTGCAAAATCTCTTGAGCAAAGCCGAAAAGAAATAATATGAAGCTTACATTAACAATGTATTTCTCGATGAGTTCGTCAAAATGAGTTCTCAAGGAAAACATTTCCAAAAGACCGTTTTTCACAGCCAACTTTGGACGGTACTTATAAATCCACATTTGCAGCCAATTCATTATCAGTGTCAGTTTCACGACCTTCACGAAATACTTCTTCAAGCACAGGGTAGCAGTCTACCCCACTTGCTGGATCTGTACTAGACATTTCACCCACTAGTCCACTTAACACTGTCTTACAGAGACTGCCATCAATTACTGTGTTAGTGCTTGAAACTGCAGAAGTAGTTGCTACGTTATCTGAGTCAGCGTCTTCTCGATACCCTGAATCTTCTGGATGCTCTTCTGTAACGTCTTCCCTTCATTTCATTACACGATCAACTAGAACTGCATCTGCCATGGAACTGTGTCACCTCCATGTAGTCATTCTCATAGATCTAAAGGAAATACGAATGTCGGTATCATATCTCTAACTATAAAAACCAACCAAAAGTGAATAAATAATATCCCTATTACATTCATGTGTGCGTAAACTATTTTCGTCATTTTTTCATATTTTTGGTAGTCGACCTACATCTGCCATATCAGGGGAAATAATTTGCATTATCTCACTGGCTGACGTATTCCAGATAAGATGTACAATAGTATTATCGGCAATGTTCATTCTTCATCAGATGATGCATTTCGTGGTTCGTAATGAGTAAACTGGATGTAAGCAGGAACTGAATTCTCGACAAACTATTTCCATGGACGGTGAGAAAGAAAACTAACTTCAAATAAGCTTAAAAATGATTCGTGGGTTGGTTTTATACTTGATAATGTAGGGAAAGTTACTGTGAATTAAATTTATTGTCGTTTGTATCAGAAGAGTAAATCCACAGGTGATGTGATCCGGCAGCATTCCCGCAAGTTATCTGAACAGTATACACGCCGGAAGAAATGCAGGTCTCACAGTGGTAAATATGTTTACCACTGTGGTACGTAATAATGGTTCAGATCGAGTAAAATCAACATCAAGAAGGCTGGGTATGTGGAGAGATACGTCAGTGATCATTATGTTCTTTCAGTTATCAATAAATGAAAACACTGTAACAAATGTGTAACACTGTTTTTACGATTTGCTGTGACATGACAAATAAACATTCAAAGAGTTTTGTGCCGACAGCAGCTTCGTTCAGCGGCTCTAAAATACACGTAACAAGGTAACACAACATATTAATACATATTAGACTTACCGCGAAAAGTAAACATATCTTTTGGCTACGATAGAAGGAACCTTTTCACTGGTGCTGCCAGTACCGGAGAAAATTGCACTAGTTGGAAACATTAACTTGTTTCCGGACGTTACCTACATTCGCCTGAGTATCAAAACTGCTTTCCTGCAAGTACGAAACACAGGTAATAGCACTGCGGGAAGGAGTTTACACTACCCGCCCGTCCCTTCTTCCACCTGCCACAGGCCAAATTTGGGGACAATTTACACTTCTTTCGGTTCCCGAAAGACACAGAGCGAAAGATTTTCGTGTCAAACTGTCCATTGATCTTAATAATACGTTTTGGGAATATTTCACTCAACCGTTATTATTTAAAATGGTCATATGTACACTATAACGAAAAAAGCGACGCACAACGAAGGAATTATTCAAATGGGATGGAAATCCGTAGATGTGACGTATATGTACAGTCAAACAAATGATTAGAGTTTCAGGCTCAAATGGCTCTGAGCACTATGCGACTTAACTTCTGAGGTCATCAGTTGCCTAGAACTCAGAACTAATTAAACCTAACTAACCTAAGGACATCACACACATCCATGCCCGAGGCAGGATTCGAACCTGCGACCGTAGCGGTCACGCGGTTCCAGACTGACGCGCCTAGAACCGCACGGCCACACCGGCCGGCAGAGTTTCAGGAAAACTGGATAATTTATTGAGCAGAAATAGCTTCACAAATTCAGCAAGTCAATAATAAGTTGGTCCACCTCCAGCTCTTATGCAAGCAGCCATTCGTCTTGGCATTAACAGACAAAGTTGTTGGATGTCCTCCAGAGGCGTATCGTGTCAAATTATGTTCGACTGACGAGTCAGACCGTCAAAATTCTGAGCATCTTGGAGGACCTTGCTGATAAAACTCCAGAAGTTCTTAATTGGGGAGAGATCCGGTGACTTTCAAAAATGGTTCAAATGGCTCTGAGCACTATGGGACTCAACATCCGTGGTCATCAGTCCCCTAGAACTTAGAACTACTAAAACCTAACTAACCTAAGGACATCACATACATCCATGCCCGAGGCAGGATTCGAACCTGTGACCGTAGCAGTCGCGCGGCTCCGGACTGAGCGCCTAAAACCGCTAGACCACCGCGGCCGGCTCCGGTGACTTTGCTGGCCGAGATACTGTGTGGGAAGCATGGAGACAAGCAGTAAAAACTCACCGTGTGCTGAAGCGCATTGTATTGTTGAAACGCAAATCCAGGATGGCTTGCACGAAGGGCAATAAGACGAGGTGTAAATATAGTCGTATACCGCGGATGACAACCAAAGGGGTCCTGCTATGAAAAGAAACCTCACACCAGACCATCATTATTGGTTATCGGACTGTATGGCAGGTGACAGTCAGGTTGGTGTTCCATTGCTGTCCGGAGCATCTCCAGACACGTCTTCGTCTGAAATCTCATTGGAGGGGAGCTGTCTTCAGTGATTAATTCCGTTTCTGAGAGTCAATGATCAGCGAAGCCGAGTCTAGAGACGCCCCGGACAGGGGCAGAGTTTCAACCTGATTGTCGCCTGTGCGAGTTTCTACTGTTTGTCTTCGTTCTTTGCGAACCCTAATCTGGTCGCCGGATCTCTCCCCAACTGAGAACGTTTGGGGCATTATGGGCAGGGCACTCCGTCCAGCTCCGTATTCTGACGATCTAAAGCGCCAATTGGACACAAAGTGGCACGATACCACTCAGGAGGACGTCCAATAACTCTAACAATCAATGCCAAACCGAATACCTACTTTCCGGAGGTGGAGCAACGCGTTATTGTCTTCCTCAATTTGTGAAGCTCTGTCTCTTGAATAAATCAGCCAGTTTTTCTGAAATTATAATCATTTGTTTCATTGTACATGTACATCACATCTACCGATTTCCATCTCATTCGGGTAATTACTTCATGATGCGTCTTTTATTGCCTTCATGCCGATTTCAGAGGTATGTAACTCTATCCTCATACGGTAGTAGCAGTTACACTGTCGTTGAGACAGATATGCCTGACCAACAGAGACAGTAGAAATAAATGCAATGATTGATCAATTGCATGGATGTTAATAACGTCGGAAATAAAGCCTCAAAACATGGCAACACCAGCATGCACCATTCCAGTGTCTAGGTGGGGGAGGGGGGGGGGGGGGGAACAAGCCGTGCTAAGCCAAGGAAAAGCTATAAAGCTATGTCGAATAAATCCAAGGTACTATATTTCGGATAACTCCTCGCATTTACGATGAATGTATTATTGTTTTGTCATAAATTCTTTGTCTGTATAGATACCATGATAGATAACGAAACGGAACGAAATTAATTTCATGTTACGAACGACCATATTACCCCTTTGTCTTATCTCCTTTGACTATACACATGCTATGATAGGTAACGTCAATAAATATCAGCGTGAAATGAATTTGTTTCCGCACACCGGCACCTTCGTCACCTCTGTTAATTCTCTATTAAGGGAGGGCCCTCGGCACTACTCGGTCCTACGGCCCAGACGCTATGCCTTATTATTGTCTCCTCAGAGGTGGCGGTGACGCTTCCAGCCCTTGCGACGGGCTGACGCCACGCTTCTAGCCCTTAAATATTCATCAAATTACGAGATCTTCATTTTAGCAGCGCCGGCGGGGCAAATTTCATTATTTATGACAAGTAAAGGACGAAAAGGGAGACGCGTATTAAAGATGTAGGCTGGCGTCACTTCCACAGGCTGGCATTGTTCAGGCCGGAGCTACCAGCAGCGCGGCGGGCGGCGATGGAGTTCACAGCAGGCACGTAAGTCCACGGCACACGGGTTCGAATCCAGCGTTGTTTCCAAAGCAGTACACATGCGCAGTGTTTAATCTCTCACTGTAGAGCAAGGATCACGTGTAATATTTAAGGCCTTTTCTATTTCAATGATTCCGTTACACCGTCTAAATTTACATCTCAAGTGTGTTAGAGGGTATAAACGAATTAAAAAAGAGCGAAATTCCTGCAACAACAATGGAAAAAAATTGGGGTGAGGTCTAAATACAGGGTGAACATAAAATTGTTAAAATAATATGAGAAATTCAGAAATTTTAATTTGTTTCTCATTATTACCATAGTAACTATGATACAAATGTCATTATTGCTCCCCGAATTAATACAGTTATGCAATATAGATAAGGAGTACCTATTGTACAAACAGCCAAGGACTGTCTTTGTGATACTAATGTCAATCTATCCCCCCACCGAAATGCTGGCTAGTAATTCGTCCTTTTATGATGCTCCTTCTGCCGGTGTTGTTGAGTTGTGTTTCAAATACACGATTAAAAATACTGACTTAAGACGTTACGAAATTGAGCGACTGCCATGGAACTGTTCACCAAAAGAATCGGATCCATGCCTGTTGTAAGAGACGAATATAAAGGATACAAACCACAGCGCAATTTTATTTGTATGTTCAAATGGTTCAAATGGCTCTGAGCACTATGGGACTTAAAAGCTGAGGTCATCAGTCCCATAGAACTTAGAACTACTTAAACCTAACTAACCTAAGGACATCACACACATCCATGCCCGAGGCAGGATTCGAACCTGCGACCGTATCGGTCGCGCGGTTCCAGACTGTAGCGCGTAGAACCGCTCGGCCACTCGGGCCGGTGAAAAGTAATTCTGTTCTTAGCATCATTTGAGGTATTACATGTCATGCATATTGATCAGTCGCTTTTTCCTGCTTCGCTAACGCAAGTTGCAAATCTCTACCACTAGAGGGCTTCGAATTGTGCCGTGTAACACGGCGGTGTGTAAAGTAACTATATCGGTGAGTAAGAAGCAGCATGCTGTAATCAGGTTTTTAACAACAGAAAACATTCTTCCACATGGAACACCCTCTCTTTCAGCACGACACACCACACACGAGCGCTGCGACGTAAGCAACGACCCAACGGCTTAGGTTCCCTGTCATCGATCATCCTCCACACCGTCCTGACTTCGTCCCAGACGATTTTCGCTTGCATCAGAAACTTAAATAACACCTACGAGGACTTCACTTGATAGTGATGAAGCGGTACACACAGAGTTGAGGTTGTGTCTCCGTCAAGAAAGTGGAACTTTCTACAGTGAGGGTATGAGAAAATTGTTCTCCCGCTGGGAGAATTTTGTTCGTCGCCAGGGTGACTATGTTGAAAAATAAATATTTAAACATGAAGAATAAAGGGGTAGAATGTTAATGAAGCTTGATTCACTTAAAAAACCGTAAGTATTTTTATGTAGAAAAGTTGGGAGGTTTTACTTTTCTGCACACACTCATAATAAATAAAGCAGAATTTGTAGTCTGATCTTTTCACTGCGAATGTACACGATACATGTTTCGTACTGTACGGGTGGAGAGTTATCCCTTCAAACACAATGCCTGTATTTATCAAAATTTGTGAAGATGTTCAGTCACAAACGATTAATCTTTCACTCCATATGGAACTTAGGTCATCAGTAACAGTATGATATATAACTCCAAGTGCACAAATACATTATCGTACTGGTAGCAGGAAACTGCTTCCGAATGCCATCATGAAGAATTTCTCGCCATTCCTGAGACATTCTGACTTTGTTTACAGCAAGTGGAAGAGAGAGAGATAGAGAGAGCGATATAGATAGTGTAGGGGATTTAGGGTGTGTATAATAAATCCCTTCCCTCGAAAATTTTCCTCTTTCATACCTCCTCTGTGTTACCGCAGATGACATGTCACTGTCTCATTTGTGCTAAGATTCCAGTACACTTGAGGTGCCTAGCTGCATCCACCACCCTGACTGAAATGCATATGTTTTGAATAACGTTCATCTACGTGCAGCTTCTATACCTGTTGTCCTCTGCGCAAAAAAAACAGCACGCAGGTCGTGAATCCATTATCTTGAGGCTGTAATAAATTCTTAGCGAGGAACTGTTATCCTAAAAATAATCGAATTTTAAGTAAGTTTTTTAAACGAGATGCCACCCGCTTTTTATTAGCAGAAGACGAGAAATTGCACAATTGTATTCCACTTTATGGACCACAAATAATTTCCATTCTTCACACTTTAATGGAAAATAAACAAATTTATTCATTGCGTAGTTGCTATCAAACTGTTACATGTCAAAATAATCAGAGATTGATAATTAAGTTCGTAACGAATACCAACGATGGGCGACAACATGTGTGTCCTCCGAGACAGCCGAACCAGCTCTCATCTTACAGCAGAACCACTTCTCTCGCCATCCAAGTTAGGCGCGATACGGATATATCTGAAGTGCATCGTCTGCCTTTCGGTTTGGCTACTGTTTGTTATTCTGCTGTTAATCAATGATAGCTTGCTACTGAGAGATGGTTTTATATGAAATGCAAGTAAATTCACTAGTTTTTCTAATACTAATAACAGGAGTTTATCATTTTGGCGCGCTCTTTCGGAACACAGCAGCCAATCGTGGAGAAGGACCACAATTTAGGCGGTCTTTGTCACGACACAACCATCGAATAAAGCACCTGTCACTGGTACCTAACACCACATTACATCATCTTGCCACTGCTGCCTTCTCAACTGATCTAAGAAGAGTATTACACACACCCTCCTTCTGAGATTTCCAGAAATTGGGATGTTCTTGTAGACAATCAGATTTGGAAATAAGTTAATTTTTACAAAATTTTTTATAAATTTTTCAGTCAATGTCTCTCAAGGGCCACACCATTTCTCAAAAGTTGAATCTGATTTATACTTTTCTGCCTCAAATTATAAATTATTTTACGTAGTCACACACGTAATAATTTTGTGAGTATAAAAAAATAATTGTTACCGTCAATAATTTTTTTGTATAACCGTAAATCCTAAAATCATTAATGTTTAGTTACAAATTCTATACTTATTACATTATTCTTTTAATGGTAAAGTTTATCAAAGCAGCAGTACTCCGCATCTTTATGTTCTTGATGTCTTTCGTTAACTTACAACCTATCATTTCTGCTAGAATACTCTAGCAGTGCACTGTCTCCTAACAAAGTTTCAATCACAAAATTTTATGCTACTGTTAAGCTGTTATCAGGGCATTGCCTCCACTAAATTCAACAAAATATTTCTCTAAGGAGTTAATTTGCTACACCACCACTATCGGCGCATTGCCGTCCTTTACTCTGACCAACTATTGTGTTTGTCATAAGAAGCTACACTGCTATACAATCACTGTCGGCGTATTGCCGTTCTTTCAGTTCGGTGAACTATTTGTACCAAAAGATGCATTCCTCTTCACACTTTGTCTCACTATTATGTAGGAGCAATGGCGTTCTGCACTTGTTTATATTTGAAAGCGACACGAACAGGTCCACTTCACTTGGTTACAAATAAGATAATCACAGCATCTATATATTTCACAGACACGTGGAGATGGAAGACTATTACACTCTTATCAGAACATACGCAAGCAGCCCACAACAGCAATCCATATCGATTATTCTGTTGTCCACGATTGTTGTCTTGCATGGTGAAAGTCCAGACTTTCCTAACTGTTGTTGAGTTCAGCAACTGTCAGTTCTGTCTTTCATCTTCATCCACAGCGTACCTAGTATAGTTCCATGTAACAATACCAAAGGCATTAAATTAGTTTCGTCATAAGTTTAAACGAATTTTAAAAAAACATTTTTTCATACACTATTACAATAGAAGTACATACTACGTAACGTTATGTTTTGGTTTGGGCATTTTAAATGCCACTGTTTACATCCTACCACCAGAGTTTCGATCACTGCTGTATCCACTATTTACATATGGCTGGGGATTGCACTTAGCATTCTTAATGTCTCGGTGCTTGGTCATACCATCTGTTACTAGCGCCCGGCTTCAGTAATGACTCACGCCGTTCCCGGGCGTCACCTACCATGCTCTTTACATGTTACATACGGAGGCTTACAACTGCGATTCACAGAGACATTGAGAGAACCTTTTAGAATCTTGCTTTGAGCATAACGCACAAACACTTATTTATCAAATCGTTGCTTCATTCCACATTATGAGGTATTATTCCACCTATATTTGAGTGTCATTGTTTCTACAAACGCTACTAGTGTAACTGTATTCATGTAATGACCGTGTATTTTCTTCTGACTTTCGTATAAGAGTATTATGTCACTTTATAATATGTGGCGCCTAATTAACTTCTTCTTAGCTAAACATTTATTCTACACTCCTTTCAAATTTAAAACCAGTGTGTGTCATTACTCTGTATACATCATATTTTGTGGCCTTCTATTTAAAAATTATTTACTACGTTTATGTCTTCCATTAAATTTCTATGTCAGTGTCGTGTCTTATGTCGACAATATGTTTACTCCATTGTACTTCCTAAAATAGTTGGCGGAAACCACTTCGCCAATAAATATTGCTTGATGACCGATTTATACGACGCCATATGCTACTTAATTACCGACTTACATGGCGCCTTATGTCTTTCCTCCCCCACACTTCACAAACGATAGGCCGACGTTCCTGTCGCCTAATAACCATGCTTCTCCTTTCT
Source organism: Schistocerca americana (assembly GCF_021461395.2). Taxonomy (NCBI): domain Eukaryota; kingdom Metazoa; phylum Arthropoda; class Insecta; order Orthoptera; family Acrididae; genus Schistocerca; species Schistocerca americana. Next base: position 599,447,718 of record NC_060120.1, on the reverse strand, counting down.
CTCTCTATGTAAATAATTGATCGATTTTCCTGTCGCCTAATCTGTAACTCTACAGTAACCTTCTTTCTGTCTTCGTAAATAATTGACCGACTTTTCTGTCGCCTAATAACCATGTTAGCCATAAACCTCTTTAGCAGGACTATTCCTGGCCTATCGGTGTATCATGCCTGGCTTAGCATCATTCTCTTCTTCTGCAGCCTTCAGCTTATTTTTATGCGCTGTTTTGTCTGTGTTATATTCACTAGCCTTCGTCTTGCTTTTCTATTTTTGTTGTATAAACATCTTCGGCAGGACTATTCCTGGCCTATCGGTGTATCATACCTGGCTTAGCATCATTCTCTTCTTCTGCAGTCTTCAGCTTATTTTCATGCGCTATTTTGTCTGTGTTATATTCACTAGCCTTCGCCTTGCTTTCCTATTTTTGTTGTATATACTTAAAAATCGTTTCACTACATACTTTATAGAATGATTTTTGTTCTGTGCATTAATATGATACTGGTGTCTTGTTGGAGTTGTATACTACGCTCTCTTTCTCACGTACCTGTAATCCTAGACTTGGTATATTCTGACCTGTCCAGATATATTCTGTCGAAATTCTGTTTTCCACCCATACAATGCAGATATTTATTCTGCTGGGATACTTTGTTTTTGTCATACCTCGTTTCCTAGTCGTCGCATTCAGTGTACAGAAATTTTCTCATCTTAACCTTGATAGTGAAGAATGTTAAAGAAAACAGATAATAGCTCTGAATGAAAGAGGGGGAAGAATTAACAGCAGGAAAGGAAAATGAAGTAAGCTGTCAGTTAACTCAGGCACCTGATAATCGTCAGTTACCTAGCAATACAAAGAACATCTTTCCCCCGTGAGGTTAGTAGCCATAATATTTTTTCATGTGATTGATTGACATTTCATCTAATATTTCTTTTTCCCTCTGATAGAAGCTGCCTGATGGGTCTACGTTTATTGATATTTTGACGCCACTTCGGTGTGGACCTTCTAGTACCTTACTCCCATACATTGTGATGTAATGACTTTTTCCCTGTCAGACCTTTTGTCCACAAATACTTCATCTATCCCCCTGTTTTGTGTGCTACAAGACCAGTATTGATTCAAAATGAGCCGCGCGGTGTGAGGCGAGATGTCACGCATTGCGCGGCCCTTCCAGCCGGAGGTTCGACTCCTCCCTCGGGCATGAGTGTGTGCGTTGTTCTTAGCATAAGTCCGTTTAAGTAGTGTGTAAGTCTAGGGACCAATGACCTCAGCAGTTTGGTCCCTTAGGAATTCACACACATTTTAACATTTTTGATTATAAATGCTTCAACATATTCCTTGCATGTTTCAGATGTGTAAGTGACCCTTGTTCCCCATGATACTCTTCTCCTTCTAACTTAATGGACACGAATTTTATTTTTTGTTGTTCTGCCATGTTTTCAGGAATGATGTCCTCGGAGTGTCTAATGAAGGCTACTGGGCGTGTAGTTCCCTTACTAGAGAACTAATGGAATTTGTTCTCATGACTTTGATTTGCTACGTCATTTACATGACTAATACCTTTCTTCCTTTCATAGGCACACCAAATTTCGGCTTTTTGTTTAACTTCATTTTCAGTTTTGTCCTGCAGCTATGAAACTACTTTTTGCTATATTTCTCTAAATTTACCCTGAACCGCAGTTGTGTTGCCTATACAAAAGGATTCTACATGTGAAATTTTACGACTAAGTATTTCATGATCCTTTTTGATGTCATGTAAATTAATCCGCTGTATTCTATGTTTATGATTACATGCTTTGGACAGCTTTGCTTTGCACTTGTCTTACATTACTAATGTCGTTAATTTTGTTTGTATTACCTACTTTTGATCTTGCAAATACTTATGTACTTTTTGATTTCATAGTCAACCTTTTGATTTATTTCTAATTTACAAACTTCTAATTCCTTACTCCATTCTTTTGTTCCGTAGTCTACTTGCTTGCAACATCCCTCAGTTTTAGCTTTAACATTTGTAACTGCTTCTAAAACATTGAACCTAGCGTCAAGTTGAGCTGTTCCTGCGTTAACTTGTTCTAACCACTTACCTACTTTCACTATTTTGTTAGACGCAGCATCTATTTTCGTTCTTGTTTTCCTTAATTCATCCATATTTTCTTTTTGCTCTAGCAAAAGTAACCCTTATATCCTGACGACCATGCTGAGCTGGCAACGAGTCTACTGCAACTGTACCACGACTTAATGTCGACGTAAGAGTCATTATCCGTGTATCGTCATCCCAATCGTCATTTGATTTTGACTAAGTACTACACAGCCTGGGTTCCAATTATCATTGTTTGCCACGAAATTTACATTATCACTGTCTTCAGAATTGGATAACTCTACACCCCAGCGGAATCATTTATGTTTTCTTCAGAATTTTCAATGAGATATTGGTTATTTCGGATTTGCCACCATAGTCTGAATCTACGTTTTTACTTGGATTATTTGTGACTAAATATGACATATCATTAAAGCCATATCGGACTTAACTATGGCCTGCCGCGGTGGCAGAACGGTTCTAGGCGCTTCAGTGTGGAACCTCAATGCTGCTACGGTCGCAGGTTCGAATCCTGCCTCGGGCATGGATGTGTGTGATGTCCTTAGGTTAGTTACAGTACTTCTTAGTTCTAGGTGACTGATGACCTTAGATGTTAAGTCTCATAGTGCTCAGAGTCATTTTAACCAATTTTTACTTATTTTTCCTCGGAGATTTTGCTAGTACTAATGTTGTAATTACGAATCTTAGACTGCTATTTGCAAATGCAACACCTATATTTTACAGCCGTTGATTCTCACAGCTGTGGGCCACGCCTCTGGCTTCACCTAAGTTGTCGTGGCTTGCTGCAGCTGACACTTAAAGCGCGCCGTTCAGGGTTAACCGCGAAGGCCGGTGGCTGCTTTCGCCACAACTGTTGTCCGTGGTTGTCTCACGTACGTAGCTCTGCGAGCTACGCAGTCTCGTAGTATGAAGAAACTTTAAGTGAAGATTTGTAATGTAATCCCATACTATGTTGACTTTTATTCGTAGCACTTCAGCACTTTCTATTCCTGGTTTACACCGATACTACTTTCATGTATATAAAAATTAGATTTTGTGGCATCAATTATTGAACTTCAACTAAAGTTTTAAAATAGTGCAAACACAGTGGAAAGCCTGTTTTATCACATTTCCAATTCCGTTCTCTGGTCATTTACTGTTCACACATGTCACAGTCCTTACATAGTTCACTGGTCGGTTACAGTTCACTGTTGTAGTTAATGAAATCTAGACTCATAACTCCAAAGAACTTTCCCACTAGAGATGCCATGTACGGCACGTAGAAGAGAGAGAGAGAGAGAGAGAGAGCGATTTCCCTCTTGATACCTCTTCTGTGTCACCGCAGATGACGTCTTGCTGATCTCATTTGAACTAAGCTTGCAGTACACGTGAGGTGCCTAGTTGCATCTACCGCCCTGACAGAAATTCTCGGCGAGGTACTGGTATTCTAAAAATAATCAAATTTTGAATAAGTTTGTTTATACCAGATGCCATCCGCTTTTTATTAGCAGAAGACGAGAGATTGCACAATTATATCGGACTTTATGAATCACAAATAATTTCCATTCTTCACACTTTAATAGAAAATAAACAAATTAATGAACTGCATAGTTGCTATCAAACTGTCTCTCAGTGTGGTCAATTATTTTCAGACAGTGTCAAGGTGTGTCGAGCTACACGTTCAGCGCCAGACTCAAACGTCGGGACGAAGGCCGTTGGCAGTAGATGATGATGCAGGTAGACAACTACTCTGGCTGTCCTGCTGACACAGCGGGGTGCGCAGCGTATGCCCGCCGCTGCTCAGGAGCACCAGCTGAGGGCGACTCGCTGAGCTCTGCGGCTCAGTACGTCACCTCTAGGTCAACGGCCGCCCTCGCTCCCTCCCCCCCTCCACCCTCTTTCCAGTAGCAATCATACCTCTTTATGTAACCTGAATAAAAAGCCTAATTCAATCAGGGACGTCTTACTAACACCCTGCCTCACACTTCGAAACAACACCATCATCCTCAACCCACTTCCAGAAAAGGAGGCGCTGCTTCATCCTGACCTTCCGCACAGCCGTTTCCTCCGTTATCGTTGCGGTAACCAAGTGACCCCCCCCCCTCCAATTTACTGTGTTACTGTGTGTGTGAATTCCTAAGGGACCAAACTGCTGATGTCATCGGTCCCTGCACCTGCACACTACTTTAACTAACTTGTGCTAAGAACAACACACACACCCATGCCCCAGGGAGGACTCGAACCTCCGGCGGGAGGGGACCAACCTAGTTTCAGAAGGATCTGTCTCCTCTACAATTTCTTCACAGAAGAACCTCACCGGTCGCAGTTTCTGGAAGAAGATGAGTCGATTACTACAGGGTCGCAGTGACGTCAACATGCACTGTACAGAGCGAGGTGGCGCAGTGGTTAGCACACTGGACTCGCATTCGGGAGGTCGACGGTTCAATCCCTCGTCTGGCCATCCTGATTTAGGTTTTCCGTGATTTCCCTAAATAGCTCCAGGCAACAGCCGGGGTAGTTCCTTTGAAACGGCGCGGCCGACTTCCTTCCCCGACCTTCCCTAATCCGATGAGACCGATGACCTCGCTGTTTGGTCTCTTCCCCCTAACAACGCAACCCAACATGCACTGTGGTGCGTACACTGCCTTTTTGCATTTCTTTGATTGAAAGAGTCATAACGAACCAATAAGTTTTTCCCTGTTGCTTAAGTGTATTTGTATGTACAGTGTGAGGAAATCGTGCATTATGTTGTGCCGTTTTGAACAGGCGATGCATTTTGATTGAGCAAGTGACCGTGTGGTATGGCTCATTGTCTTTACATACAGTATGTGGAGTTAAATCACGAGCAGATATTCAGGTCTTTGCTTCTGTTACAATGTTTTGCTAATAAATGTTTAACAATCCTCGTCATTTTTTGCCGCGCGGGGTAGCCGTGCGGTCTATGACGCCTTGTCACTGTTCGCGCGACTCCCCCGTTGGAGGTTTCAGTCCTCCCTCGGGCATGGGTGTGTGCGTTGTCCTTAGCGTAAGTAAGTTTAAGTTAGATTAAATAGTGTGTAAGCTTAGGGACCGATGACCTCATCAGTTTGGTCCCATAAGACCTTACCACAAATTTCCAATTTCATCATTCTTTTATTTTGGTCTTTTGCTTTGTGTAATTGAGGCGTTCGGTCGTAAAACATGGTAACCAACAAAATGAAAACTTACGGGAAATCGGCTGTTAAGTTTCGAGGAAAATATCAAATAGTTTGCTCTTACAAAACTCACATATTTATGTTGCGCAGATATTCTATGTGTACTGAAAAGTAAAATTCGTCTTAGCTGCTCCTCATAACATTTTGTTTGCGAATATAAGAACTAAAATCAGAGGAAAGATGCCCGTAGATACCATGTTTTTCACTCACGTATGAGAAATTGCTACCTTGTTATCTGCCAGATACCATGTTTCACAACAACTGACGTTAAATGTTGCTTCTGGTGCGTGGCAGTTACCACATAGATGGAACCTTACCAGGATGTTTACATTGCAGTGATGTAACATGATAATCACATTGAAAATAAAATAAAGTAGCCAAAAGTTGCATTACCAATTGTTTTATTAGTAGTTTTTAGGTACAATAATTTTACATTTAATGCTCAGGAACTACGCTCGTGTAATATCCGTGATATGCCTTTGGAATATACTTGAACAGGCTGAGGACATCGCGCAATTTTTCCTTACTGACTGGTATTGGTGTATTATACAGCAGTGGAAGAGGTGCGTTAAATTTCCCCAGAAAATCTTCTGTAAGAAGACGACCTTTCAGCTTCAATGATTTCTTCACCAGATCCGAAATATGATTTATAAACAGTCAGAAAATCTGGTTCTTCGCGGACCATCAAAAGTTTGAGAGACGCAGCAATTACATTCGTGGGTGCTCTGAACAGTGCCTTCAGTGAAGGAACTTGAAAGAAATCTCCCTGCTGCATTCTGTACACATTAAAGGGAGGTGAACATTGGGCGTTTATCAAGACCTGTCCCTATTACTCCGGGCAGTACACATACTGAATGTGATCCCTCATATACTGCTCAACTCGGCTGAAATCTCTATCTGACGGCAACGTAGTATGTCCAACTACTGGAAAAACATGTTTGAAGTTTGGAAGCTAGGAGACGAGGTACTGGCGGAATTAAAGCTGTGAGGAGGAGGCGTGAGTCGAGCTTGGGTAGCTCAGTCGGTAGAGCACTTGTCCGCGAAAGGCAAAGTCCCGAGTTCGAGTCTCGGTCCGGCACACAGTTTTAATCTGCCAGGAAGTTTCATGTTCGACACGTTTTACACGGCTACTTGCCAATAATTTAAGCCAGAGATCGGCTATTGTCCAGTTTTTATTTTGACCACAGCAGTTATCTGATATTGCTATCAGTTTCTTGCACTGTATGTCAATCACAGAGAAGTGTTCCAATATGTTGTTGTTGTGGTCTTCAGTCCTGAGACTGGTTTGATGCAGCTCTCCATGCTACCCTATCCTGTGCGAGCTTCTTCATCTCCCAGTACCTATTGCAATCTACATCCTTCTGAATCTGTTTAGTGTATTCATCTCTTGGTCTCCCTGTACGGTTTTTACCCTCCACACGGCCCTCCAATGCTAAATTTGTGATCCCTCGATGCCTCAGAACATGTCCTACCAACCGATCCCTTCGTCTTGTCGAGTTGTGCCACAAACTCCTCTTCCGTCCAATTCTATTCAATACCTCCTCATTAGTTATGTGATCTACCCATCTAATCTTCAGCATTCTTCTGTAGCACCACATTTCGAAAGCTTCTATTCTCTTCTTGTCCAAACTATTTATCGTCCATGTTTCACTTCCATACATGGCTACACTCCATACAAATACTTTCAGAAACGACTTCCTGACACTTAAATCTATACTCGATGTTAACAAATTTCTCTTCTTCAGAAACTCTTTCCTTGCCATTGCCAGTCTACATTTTATATCCTCTCTACTTCGACCATCATCTGTTATTTTGCTCCCCAAATAGCAAAGTACTACTTTAAGTATCTCATATCCTAATCTAATCCCCTCAGCATCACCAGACTTAATTCGACTACATTCGATTATCCTAGTTTTGCTTTTGTTAATGTTCATCTTATACCCTCCTTTCAAGACACTGTCCATTCCGTTCAACTGCTCTTCCAAGTCCTTTGCTGTCTCTGACAGAATTACAATGTCATCGGTGAACCGCAAAGTTTTTATTTCTTCTCCATGGATTTTAATACCTACTCCTAACTTTTCTTTTGTTTCCTTTACTGCTTGCTCAATATACAGATTGAATAGCATCGGGGAGAGGCTACAACCCTGTCTCACTCCCTTCCCAACCACTGCTTCCTTTTCATGTCCCTCGACTCTTATAACTGCCATCCGCTTTCTGTAAAATTGTAAATAGCCTTTCGCTCCCCGTGTTTTACCCCTGCCACCTTCAGAATTTGAAAGAGAGTATTCCAGGCAACATTGTCAGAAGCTTTCTCTAAGTCTACAGATGCTAGAAACGTAGGATTACCTTTCCTTAATCTTTCTTCTAAGATAAGTCGTAGGGTCAGTATTGCCTCACGTGTTCCAACATTTCTACGGAATCCAAACGGATCTTCCCCGATGTCGGCTTCTACCAGTTTTTCCATTCGTCTGTAAACAATTCGCGTTAGTATTTTGCAGCTGTGACTTATTAAACTGATAGTTCGGTAATTTTCACATCTGTCAACACCTGCTTTCTTTGGGATTGGAATTATTATATTCTTCTTGAAGTCTGAGGGAATTTCGCCTGTCTCATACATCTTGCTTACCAGATGGTAGAGTTCTGTCAGGACTGGTTTTCCCAAGGCTGTCAGTAGTTCCAAATGAATGTTGTCTACACCTGGGGCTTTGTTTCGACTTAGGTCTTTCAGTGCTCTGTCGAACTCTTCACGCATTATCATATCTCCCATTTCATCTTCATCTACCTCCTCTTCCATTTCCATAATATTGTCCTAAAGAACATCGCCCCTGTATAGACCCTCTATATACTTGTTCCACCTTTCTGCTTTCCCATCTTTGCTTAGAACTGTGTTTCCATCTGAGCTCTTGATATTCATGCAAGTGGTTCTCTTTTCTCCAAAGGTCTCTTTAATTTTCCTGTAGGCAGTATCTATCTTGCCCCTCGTGAGATTTGCCTCTACATCCTTACATCTCTGCTTAGCCATTTTGCACTTCCTGTCGATCTCATATTTGAGACGTTTGTATTCCTTTTTGCCTGCTTCACTTATTGCATTTTTGTACTTTCTCCTTTCATCAATTAAATTCAGTATCTCTTCCGTTACCCAAGGACTTCTACTAGCCCTCGTCTTTTTACCTACTTGATCCTCTGCAACCTTCACTACTTCATCCCTCAGAGCTACCCATTCTTCTTCTACTGTATTTCTTTCCCCCATTCCTGTCAATTGTTCCCTTATGCTCTCCCTAAAACTCTGTACAACCTCTGGTTCTTTCAGTTTATCCAGGTCCCATCTCCTTAAATTTCCACTTTTTTGCAGTTTCTTCAGTTTTAATCTACAGTTCATAACCAATAGATTGTGGTCAGAGTCCACATCTGCCCCTGGATATGTCTTACAATTCAAAATCTGGTTCCTAAATCTCTGTCTCACCATTACATAATCTATCTGAAACTTTTTAGTATCTCCAGGGTTCTTCCATGTGTACAACCTTCTTTCATGATTCTTGAACCAAGTGTTAGCTATGGTTAAGTCGTGCTCTGTGCAAAATTCTATTAGGCCGCTTCCTCTTTCATTTCTTAGTCCCAATCCATATTCACCTACTACGTTTCCTCCTCTCCCTTTCCCTACTACCGAATTCCAGTCACCCATGATTATTAAATATTCGTCTCCCTTCACTAGCTGAATAATTTCTTTTATTTCATCATACATTTCTTCAATTTCTTTGTCATTTGCAGAGCTAGTTGGCATATAAGCTTGTACTACTGTAGTAGGCGTGGGCTTCGTGTCTATCTTGGCCACAATAATGCGTTCACTATGCTGTTTGTAGTAACTTAGCCACACTCCTATTTTTTTATTCATTATTAAACCTACTCCTGCATTACCCCTATTTGATCTTGTATTTATAACTCTTTATTCACCGGACCAAAAGTCTTGTTCCTCCTGCCACCGAACTTCACTAATTCCCACTATATCTAACTTTAACCTAATATGCAACTTGCTATTTCATCACTTACTCTCGTAGCAGTAGCCTCATCCCAGGAAAAAAGTCCCCTACGTTATTGGAGCAATCATGAATGCTGAGGCTGTAGCAAAACAATTTTCTTTTGTAAAATGCAGGTCCAGTGGATAATTTTGGAATGGGCAACGACTGTTGGAGATCAAATGTTAGAACAAGGGCTTCTTTGTCTTCTGGGGCAACTTGCAAAACTTTTTGGCCGTCAGCAGCATGTAGGCGGTGTCTCTCGATTTTGTGTCCAATTTCTTGGACTTTAGCGTCATTTTTATCGTTTTCGGCTTGTTGTATTTCAATTCTCATTGAGTCGCAGTCCTTAGATGTGTCTGTCTTAGGAGACTTGAATCCTACATTAAATTCTTCCGTAAATATTCTTCTGAACTTGTATGAAGATACAGGACTGCTACCACTTTCTGAACAGAACTGAGTACATTCTTCAAAGCAACGTCTAACTGTGTATTCCATAGACATAAACATCTTATAAGGATTTTTGCGCCTGGTGTAGTGACTTCCGTATTTGGGAAGTTTTGATATAAAAGTATGCACATTTTTTATATTGTCTTCCGAATACTTTTTCTTGTGGTGCCCATGTGCACCTCTTTTATCTGATGTTGGAGTATGAGCGCCATTGTTTTTTTTTAAACCAAAATTTCGGCTCTCCCCCTGCTTTTTTGCAGTCCGTGGATGTTGAGGAAAACAGTTTTACATACTTCTACTCTTTGCCCTTGAACCAAGATATTGTAAGTAATGGTAAATTTTCTTCGAGAGGGACTTCCACTCTTTTTCGTACTTCTGGCAGTTTTTTTAACATCTATTAGACCAAATAGATAAGCTTTTTGGATGTTGTAGTTTCCCATTCTATTGAACTCTTCAAATACCGAGTGTCGTTCGTCAGCATCAATCATTGAAAAATATTTTTTCTTACAAAGGCAATCTGGGCCTGCTTTTCGAGGTGCTTATGGATTTCCTTTTCTTCGATAAGACAAATAGCTTTTACCTAAATTTCTTAATTTTTAATTTTTTTTCCTGTTGGTTTACCCCACGTTTCCTTTTTGTGCCTGTTTGTTTGATTTTTCCTGATCATCTACAGTATCCTTTTGTTCAAGAGGTACCGACGATCCTGCATAACGGACTCTACTAGGCGGATTAGATTTTGCAGAAGCAGTAGGTGACCTTACATCCGCATTGTTTTCATCATGACTGTTGGTTGTAAACCTAATGGTACATAGTCCCGATTCACAATCCTGGTTGATATTGAGCGCGGTCGATTTCTGAAACAAAACAAGGAATACTTGTATCGAAAAACTCATTACCCTTCTTTCTAAAAAAAATAGTTTAAGGGATAATAATAAAAATCTCGTGTGCCTCCCGATTCTGTTGCTAGCCTATCAACTTGAAGCCACTTGGGAGGTTCCCGTATCCCCAACCTGCAAGAGAACGGATCTACAGTTCATCGCGGAAGCCGAACCGCGGCTGCATCTGGCGGAATTCGTATCTTATTGAAAAAGATCGGTCCGAAGATTAACTGAAAACGCTTCGTGATCCGACCAGGATTCAATCTCGAGGCCTTTTGCTTGGTAGGCAAGCGCTTAAGTCGCTACAATACAGGACGTAAGGTAAAAGTATTGTGTTTACGTTTCAGGTAGACATTTCTTCTGAAGAACTGAGTTTCACCATGATAATAGAAAAAATCCTGAGTGATTTAACCCAGTGGGTGTAAAACATGGTAACTCTAGTAGATACCGTGGTCACCTTCGCTCATATTTATAATTTGCGACTCAAAATGAAACCTATTTCGGTTATTTCTATAAAATGCACTGTGTTTATTTTTTACGAAGTTTGGTTACCACGTACTCAGTTCATATTTGATGAAAGAAACGTTCAGAATTTCCGTTTTGGAAAAGTTTCAATACGGAACAGACAGTAAAACTTGGTAAGTGCAATACATACCATCTTTTACTTCAAACAGATTGAGGAATAAAGGCATCTGTTCTTACTTTTTTAAGGAGTAATTTGCATCCGATTTGTCTGCACTTATAAATAGGATAATACTCTGGGCTTTCATCTTCGTCATTGTAGGAAGAACGGTAGTCAGAATTATTGTTAGCGCTCGAAACTTTCGATTCAATTTCCTCATTACTACGGAACAGACTGTGTCGGGCCGCCATGTTTGTTACTTACAATGTTTTACCTGCAGTCAGCTGTCACTCACCATAACATAATATCAAAATAATTTCTTACAACGTACACATCTTCCACAGATTCCTTCACCACCCTGTGAAATCAGCTGCAAAGAGTCCGACGTTGTCAAAATCGCCTCAATTATTAGTGGGGCAGCCATGCCGTTTTTAGTACCACAGGGGACTATCACTGAGGAAACGTTGGGACTGATATCAGTTGAAGTAGATCGGTTGCAGGCAAACACCGTGAATATGTCAAAACAAAGAACGGCTATGGACAGAGACCAAGAAGTCATAGCAAAGAAAGCAAAAGTTGAGAACGGAAGGCTAAATTGGCGTAGAGCAATTCCAGAGGAAACGGAGAAAATTCAACTGGAATCTGATTCTTGGAATGTTGAAAACATGGAGAATCTTTCTAGCAGTAAAGATTGCTATGTTTTAGAGGGAGCGTGAAAAATTAAGATACCTGATTGCTTGGGCAGAAGCAGAAAATAAGCAGAAAGAAGTTAATACAGTGAGTTTAATTGACGCGCTAAGCACTAGCATTTTATAACGTAATGAGAATAATGCAGAACTATCAGCTCCGATATCTGGCGATGATGTGGAGTCTGAAGTAGATGTAGTAGGTGAGTGCTATAATGAAGTAAATGAGCGTGTGAGCAGCAACATGGGTGATACTGATTTATGTGCAGTACTGTCTACCCCATCGCGTGATAATGGTTGTTGGTTAGAGTCTGTGGAGCCTGGGTCAGATGAACAGGGAAGTGCATGTGCTACTGTGTTTTGTGTCCCCCGCAGTGCGACTGCAAACGGTAATTTTGTTGTTGATAACTGTGGCGGATGCACAGGAAGAATGTTCGTTTCTTATATTGCTAACGTTATGTATAATGAATTACTACAGGCGCGTTTCCCAGTTCGCAGATTCGTTGCCATGTGTGACGGAGTCAGCTCCTCAGAAGGGGGGAGGGGGAGAAGAGAAGAAAGAGAAAAAATGCTTGTAACGAACAAAACGGAATCTTTTCAGAAAAGTGTACCTGAGTATCAGGAGGATCTTGAAGTTGGTGATACATGTAATGCTACAGGAAACGAGGGACAGAAAAAAATGTCGTATAGGTGTTTCTCAGCAGCACATCGTCGAGCTCGGGGAGACGCTGTGTCAGCTGATGAGACTGCTGAAAGTAATACATCGTCGCAAGCGTCTATTATCTTGAAGGTAGGTGCAGGTAAACTACGTACGACTTCAGTAAGGTACATTTCACACGATACAGGTAATTTAAATTGATGGGAAAGGGTGCAAGAAAGCACGGCATTGCAAAAAGTAGTTCATCTGCACATGCCGTTCAAGACATCCTTGCACCCAGTTATCTAATTTACGAGTATTTGCACTCAGTATGTATCTGTCAGACTGCTGGGAAACCAGAGTGCGGCGAGGCGGGGTTCGGTGCACTTCGTATTGTTATCACATTCACACAGTGCACTAAAAAATGGTTCAAATGGCTCTGAGCACTATGGGACTTAACTACTGTGGTCATCAGTCCCCTAGAACTTAGAACTACTTAAAACTAACTAACCTAAGGACATCACACACATCCATGCCCGAGGCAGGATTCGAACCTGCGACCGTAGCGGTCACGCGGTTCCAGACTGTAGCGCCTATAACCGCACGGCCACTCCGGCCGGCGTACAGTGCAGTCCACTACCTCGATAGGCTTCAGTCTGATTGTTGGTCCCTCACTCTGTCTTAGCAGTTACTATCTCGATCCGCAACTGGCGAACCGCGGTCCAGGTCCGAAAAGCGGGAGGGCAAAAACTGACAGACCAAAAATATTTTTAAAGGACAAAAGTTCTCAAATTAATTAAAAAATCTTTTTCTGTAGATAACAATTCGTTTGAGCTACACCCATATACATTTTTCTAGTGGTGTACAATTAGCTGCTGAATTGTAATAATTCTTAAAGGTTAGATGTAGGTACATTAAATACACAGTTGCTACGCAGTGGAGCGCAGGGGGGTACGGTGAAGAGCGAGGGCGGAAGAGGTCAAGGTGGCCGGCCGGAGCATCGTGCATGTCGATCAGCATAGAACCTCTGCACATACAAATGCGACACGAGAATTTTATTTAATGAACAAGGAAATTTTTAAAATCGTTTTCAGACTCTTGCAACCTCTGAAACCTCTCTTAAGCCGGAGAAGGTATATTCAATTAAACACCACTTTTTGTGCTCGCAATTCGAACGACAGCTTAGAGCCACTTATAAAACTAGGTGCGAGCTCAGGCGGTGGCGGCGACCTTTAACAACGAAGCGCTTCCTTTGAGATGCACTTCCGTTGTTGTGCAGCAGCATACATTTTGATACCAAAATAGCTCCTTTGCGGTGCGCCGGCACGTGTTAAGTGCCGGGCGCTGGTATTTCTATAAAGAACAAATCTAAATAAAGTACACAGATTTTATCGCCACTTAGTCAACGGTTGTTGCGATCTCGCACAGAGCGTTTCGTCATTATCTTGCATCGATATGCATCCTGAATACGGTAAAGCTGATAGTGGAAATAGGAAGCTTTTGACTGAGTGGATTGAACAATATCGTTTTACGCTGCCACCTAGGCCTGCCGCTGTTCCAATTTGTCTCATCTGCAATAGAACTGTCGCTCTTGTTACAACTGCTAGATTTAAGCGACACTACGGAACAACTCATCAGCAGTTCCGTAAAAATTTTCCTCTGTGTAGTGAAGAAAACCTTCAGGCAACCCTAGCTTCTTACAAACAAAAAACGGTGTTCGTAGTTCGCTCTATGAGAGAGCAAGAGAAACATACAGAAGCATAGATGCGTGTGCGTTGGAAGCCTCTTTCAGACTCTGAGATAGTAAGAAATGTACGCTGGAAGCGAAAGTGGTACTTTTTGAAGAGAAAAAGAATGTTTTTGCCGTAATTCAAGGTACTACATTGTAGGCAAGAACCAATACAAGGAGAACCGAAATTTTGGCTGTTGAAAATAAAAGTACAGGTTGAAGCAAAAGTTGCCTCGAGCACATAGTTCCAGGGTACAAAGAAGTACAGCAGACGAAAGAAAATACGGTGAAATTGACAATAATTAATCTCTTGGAACTTTTGGGCCATGATCAGCAAGTTTCGAAGGCTGATCGACTCTATACTTCTGCAACTCCTGCAATCTCATACGAAATGTTCTGCTTCAGTTCTTGAAGACTACGTGGGTTGTTGCGATACACGCTGAGGGCTCTCCACACTGACAGATCAAGTGACCTGGGTGGCCGCGACCAGGCTGACCTCTGCTAACAACTGTCAGGAGTGAAGATTGTGTAAATGTGTTCGTAGGTTCGGCTGGTTGTATGAAGAGTTGATCAGTCCTGTTGGAAGTAGCCACAGCAGACGACTCACGCGACGTTGTTTATGAAGAACAAATGTCAATTTTCGTGCGATATTTGGATACTGAAAGTAAAGAATTTATCGAAGAATTGCTAACAGAATTGCCATTGAAAGGTAAGATTCGCGGAGAAAATGACTTCATGATAAAATCAAACATTAATTATGATAAAACGATGTCTTTCCACTGGCGGGGCCCCACCGATGATGGCCAGAGGAAAAGGACTAGTAAAGAGAATCAAAGATAAGAATGCTGGGCTACTATCATATCGGTGCATAATTCACCAGGCAGCCCTTTGTGGAAAACTTAGTGTGACTCTGGGAGGTAATTAATTTTATGGGGTTACTTCTGCTCTTCATCACAAACAGTTTAAACAGTTTCTTCAAGAGTGTGATTCGGGGCATTCTGACTTACTGGAGCACAACAATGTTTGTTGGCTAAGAAAAGCTCAAATGATTGAACGTTTTTGGCAAATAAAAGGATAAGTAACATCCTTCTTAGAAAACTTGGATACACAAGAAGCAAGAAATCATTTGGAGTTCCTACCGAACGAACGCAGTACGCTAGAGGTAGCTTTGTTCAAATGGTTCAAATGGCTCTAAGCACTATGGCACTTAACATCTGTGGTCATCAGTCCCCTAGACTTAGAACTACTTAAACCTAAGGACATCACACACATCCATGCCCAAGGCAGGATTCGAATCAGCGACCGTAGCAGCAGCGCGGTTCCGGACTGAAGCGCCTAGAACCGCTCGGGCACAAAGGCCGGTGTTGGCTTTGTTGAAGGACATACCAAAACATTTTAATGCGTCCATGCCAGGCTCTAAGGAAATTGGACATTAATCTGTGATATGATATAAAGTGTGTCTTCTTTCCGTCACAAGCTGGATATCTCTGAAAAAGATATTGCAAATCAAGAATTTTTCCACTTTCCAACAATTTTTGAGTATAAAAATTATTCTGAAATAGACATTACAGTATTCTCAAATCTTGTCAGATCTTGAGAAGAAATATGCAACAAGATTCGAAAACTTTTTAGAT
Source organism: Schistocerca americana (assembly GCF_021461395.2). NCBI lineage: Eukaryota > Metazoa > Arthropoda > Insecta > Orthoptera > Acrididae > Schistocerca > Schistocerca americana. The sequence continues at coordinate 599,431,806 of NC_060120.1, read as the reverse complement.
ATAGAGAAGACTCCGTGGTTCTTAAAATCGCGTTCTGAAGTTTCTCCAGAGGCAAAATGAACGAATGTGGCTGCGAAGTTGCTCTGCCTTTCAAAGCTTTTACTCCAAATCAAGATAATAAACTTGCAGGAAGATATTCCCTTACAGACGTATAAATCTGCCTCTGCTCAAGAATTTTAGAGTAAACATGTCTCAAAGAAGAAAGAAAATTGCAAAAAATTAGATATATACGTGACTACTATGTTGGATCCACATAATTTGTGAAATTTCATTTCCAAAATTGAATTTTTTTAAGAGCAAATATCGCTCAAGATTAACAGTGTGCCACCTTGAAAACACTGTTTGCATAAGGTGCTCCCCACGTGAACCTAACTTTAAGGAACTGGCCCAAGACCGAAAACGCAATGTTTTCCATAGACTTTTTAAAATGAGTGCTGTTACGTATTGTATTTCGTAACATTGTGCGAGTGAAATTTAAAATAAAAATTTGTAAGGAAAATGAGATTTTTCTTTCGGACCTCGATAAAATCTTTCAAAAGTATCCGAACCCTATCTAAAACTACTTGCCGACTCCTGATCTAGCCGATGCAAAGCAGTGTTAAAGAAATCACCACCTAATACCTACCAGACTGAAGCCGCAAAACGATAGTTAAAAATCTGTTCCTGAAAAATCATGATAAATATGGAACGTTCGAGTTTTACCTTCTTGCAGCAAGATGCTTAAAGTTTTACCGACTATTTATTGCCACACTAAATGGCAATCACTTCCGTATTAACGTCAGCACTAATATTGTCTCTGCAAGTTTACTGTTATAAAGATGTGCTATGCTTAGTCACACAAAATCAGCCATAAACTTCGCAAGTTCGATTCAGATATTATTTACGATCTAAACAGTCACTGGACCACAACTTTACGCGAGTTAAATATTCGGCTGATTCAATGGTCACACGAAAGCACATAAAATTAACAAACGTTCACCAAAAAGCTACCCCCTCAAGTCGCTTTCTGTCAGCGATAACCGAACCGAGTTTACGTCCCTAATTCTTCATTTTACATACTATTTGCGAAGAGTGATGTAACATGATTTGTTCGGTACAACGGTTCTGAAGTGGTTTGCTTAGGCAGTGTAAACTGTAAACTTCCACGGCCGGATTTCACCTTAAAACCCAACAACGCAGGACATTTCCAAGGGGGATGGCAACTTCTCTGAATGTCTGATTCAAACCCTGGCTCGCTATTAACTACAGCAAAACTCTGCTTCCGCCTGTTTCTGCACAGTGGCGTGACGTCACATGTTTTGAATACCCAAGCGCAGTTGGCCGTTCTCGACTGCCGTCGTCCGCTGTTGCTATCACCCCATGGTGGCAAACTAGTGCACATCTTCTTCAGCATCGGAATCCAGATGTCATTCAATTTTACGTCCTTCTCATGCCTACTGAAATTCCTAGGGTGCTTTACAATCTCTGTGGTCTCTCTGAATAAACTTTGATGATATCGATTCTGGCTGCCAGTACTTGAGTGTCCTTTCCTACCCTGTGCCAACCTCTTCATCTCAGAGTAGAACTTGCAACCACCGTCCTCAATTATTTGCTGGATGTATTTAAATCTCTGTCTTCCTTTTAAAGTTTTTTCGCTCCACAACTCCCTCTAGTACCTTGGAAGTCATTTCCTGATGCCTTAAAACAGGCTCGTCCAAACTGTGCCCCTGGGGCGCTAGCGCCCGCGATCGCCCGCGGCCAGCGCCCCGGGCAAATTCGTATGTTGCTGGAGCGGCCGAGCCGTGCCGCTTAGCTGGCCGTGCGGACCGCCGAACGCCAGCCGATAGATATATTTGTTCGCCCGTTTTCCCTTCGCGCAGATGACGTCTCACAAGTGCTTCAACTAGAGCTGATTGACCTACAGTGCCATATCCGCCTGAAGGACCGCTTTCTTATGTGTAAAACTTTGGATGACTTTTACAGCTGTCTTCCACGAGAGAAATATCCTCTTTTGCACAAGCACGCGGCCAAAGTTCTCTCAATGTTTCGTTCCACGTATATTTGTGAGCGCTTTTTCTCTCTTATAAAGCTTGCTAATACTAAGAACCGTTCATTCCTTGGCGATAAAAATTTGACCAATTATTTGAGGTTAGCGGTCTCACGGAATATTGTACTAAGCCTAGACAAAATCGTTTCCCCGAAAAAGAAAAACGTGTAAAATGTTATTTGTCTTCTTTAACAACGTTGACTGTAAGAATTAAAGCGCTTTATAACCTTAAATCTATTTTAATAAGTTTTCAAACTTGGTCTGTTAAAATTATTACGTACAAAACAGCAAACTAAGGATCAGATTTCTAAACTCTGAAAAGGGATACAAAAAATTGTAGCACGAAGTATAACAAAAAATACTTACTTATAACTACTAACAGTAAGAATGAGACTCTATATCCCTTACGTAAAATTAATTCTAAAATAGAATATTTTGTTAGGTCTGACCGCGGGACAGTCCAGCGCAGATCAGTGCTGTGCGGTCTCACTCGCTCTGCAGCTCTCAGCTCTCTCTCTCTCTCTCTCTCTCTCTCTCTCTCTCGCTCCTATGGCGACACTAGCGACACACGGTCGCGGAAGGGGTGCTGAACTACTCGTACATTGCCTTGTTCCCGCGGGGCGCGGGCGTGCCCGCCGGGCACAATTCTTGGATGAGCCTGCCTTAAAATATGTCCTATCACCCTGTCCCTCCTTCTTTTCAGTGTTTTCGATCTCCACACAATCTCCTCATTCCTTACCTTGTCTGTCCACCTAATTTTCGACATTCGTCTGTAGCACCATATCTCAAATGCTTTGATCCTCTTCTGTTCCGGTTTTCCCGCAATCCATGTTTCACTGTCATACAATGCTGTGCTCCAAACATATATTCTCAGAAATTTCTTCCTAAAATTAAGGTTTATATTTGATCCTGGTAGACTCCTCTTGGCCACGAGTGTCCTTTTTGCCAGTGAAAGTCTGCTTTTGATATCCTTCTTGCTCCGTCCATCATTGGTTATTTTTCTGCCTAGATAGTAAATGTCAAATGTGTGTGAAATCTTATGGGACTTAACTGCTAAGGTCATCAGTCCCTAAGCTTACACACTACTTAACCTAAATTATCCTAAGGACAAACACACACACCCATGCCCGAGGGAGGACTCGAACCTCCTCCGGGACCAGCCGCAGAATCCATGACTGCAGCGCCTAAGACCGGTCGGCTAATCCCGCGCGGCCCTAGATAGTAGAATTCCTCAACTTCGTCTACTTCGTGGCTGTCAATCCTGATGTTAAGTTTCTCGCTGTTCCCATTTCTGCTGCTTCTCATTACTTTCGTCTTTCTTCGATTTACTCTGAATCGGTATTCTGTACTCATTAGACTGTACACTAGCAGTTCGACTAGCAGCAAATATAATTGCAGGACACTTACTATTAACATTACTAGGAAATACAGGACCATCTATAGCAATAAACTTAATTTCACTATTAATTATCGGACAAATACTTCTATTAATCCTAGAATCAGCAGTAGCAATAATTCAAGCTTATGTTTTCTCAATATTAAGAACTTTATATTCTAGAGGAGTATACTAAACCTATGTTAACAACTCACTCAAACCACCCCCTTCCATTCATCAGATCATGTAATTCTTGTTCACTTTCACTTGAGTCCTATCAAAATGATTGTCGTGCTCTCCAGGCTGCAAACAATGTTCCGCAACAGCTGATTCACCGTCTCCTTTTTGTAGTACCCACGTACACCTATCCACAAGTACAAGGAATCCTATAAATTCTGCTTTTTCCAGCGGTTGGCGAGCATCCTTGGCCGATTTAAGGTCATCTTGCATGTTCCGCGTGTATTTGTAGATTACCACGATATTCCGATTTTTCAAGACTTTTCTTGTGCGGTCAGGAAAACTTTTGATTTCATCGCTATGATTTCTGTGCGGTGACCTTGGATTCTCTCTTCACCTCATTGAACGAATAACCATTCTTGAGCCGTGCATTGGCGAGATGTTTTAATTCTGCTACAAACAGCTCTGGCTCGGGATTTCCCTTCCTCTATCCGCCAGCGTGTTCATGATGCCTCGCTTTTGCTGTCGGTGGTGGTTCGAATCCCGATGTAGGTAACGATCTGTGCGCATGGGTTTTCGTTACATCGTGCGACCCAAGCTACAATCTTCTTTCTTGAAAACTGGCACATCAAGAAAATTCAATCTTCTACTTGCTTCCTCCTCCTCCTACTGTATCCAGTCACTATGAGAAAGTAATTTTACGTAAGCGAAACTTCAACTTATTACATAAGATTTAATCATAAACCAAATAAAGAATGAAGTAATCCCAAAATTAAATAACAGACTTATTCCTTTCTTCTTTTCTGACTACTTTATCCCTCTGCCGTTTGGATTTCACATAGATATTCACAAAATAAAACGTTTCTAATTTCTTATGTCCCTCATTTACTCTCTCAGTCATTCCCATGCACTCACATAACAAAAATAACTGATTGTTGATTTCAAAAGTTTGAAATATTACGTCAAAAATTAACAATATTATAAAATGGAAGATAATTGATTTTAAGGGGGTAGACTATTCATAATAGCTCCTTATGGTGTTGGAGATTAATTTATTGCCGTTACTAGTTTAATTTTGCAATACCAGAATGGGTTTGATGATTTTTAGGTAAACTTTTCCGTGTTCGAAACTGTGATAAATAACGAAATAGAATTTGAGCACTACCATTTCAGCAACAAGAAAAAGCAATCTGTAAAGTTTGAACAAACCGGAGACTAACTAATGTAGTTATAAATATTGTAAATAAATATTCGTATAGATATTCGTACAAACAAATATTATAAAATATATATAAATATTACATATAAAGTATAAATATTCGTAGCGTTCTATTGGCAGGCTGAGCCACTGCCACAGGCAACAGCTGAAATAGGTCCGTCAGCTACGTTCTAACTAAAGAAATGAAACCAACGAATCTCCAGCAGCTACTAGGCAAGAGGCGATGACAGATCCATACTTTACTGCGCCTTTGATATCACGGAACAATGTGCTACGTAACAGGAGTACACTGGCCCTCAAGAGGGCGCGCCAGCAGCGGCAGCCGGGCGTAAAGGGACGTGCACGGCAGGTAGGAGAAGAGATTTGCTGACAGCAATGTGGAGAGTTGGAGGTGTAGTTTTAACATGGGACGTGTGAACCACACGTTTTGCCGAACACTGTTAGAAAGCAACGGCCTCGCCTGCGTAGCGTTAGTGGCCCCATCACGCTGGTTGTAGTTTGTCAACTACTTCACCACGTGAGGAAGCGAACCTGCTCGGGAAACCGTTGCGCGCATGTATTGTTGGTTTTATAGTGACCGCTCTCTGTAAGAGACAGTGGATTTGTTCTTAGGTGTCACTCACTGCATTCTGCTTACTTTCGGATCTAGTTGGTATTTGGGTCGTTCCTCCGATATTATACTGAGAACGAAGGCTCTCTTTTGTATTTGTTTTCCTTGATGTTTTTAGCTGATTTTCTAGGCATGTATTCGCAACTATGGCAAAGTTGGAATGTACTTTGAATTTTGATTCCTACTTACTAAGTTACAGGGTGGCTTGACAGCTCTGACTATGTACATAAGCTTGTGGTTACAATTAGAATATTTCTGTGAGCTAATTGTCTGGCTTATTAAGTATTCAATGCTTGTCAGCTTTATTTTGTTTACCAGTGTTTCTATTTAGTAGAACGGTGTTTAATTCGACTTCAGTATGTGTGTTACAGGAATATTACCCATTGTTTAATACCTTTTTACGGAATGAAAGATCGAACATGAAAATGGCCCCTGTTATACTTCGTTGGTGTGGCTTTCATCATGTCATTTCTGGTGGCGTAAATTCCTCGTGCATCTATGGAAAAGGTCAGGCATATGGTCAGGTGATTCTAGTAAATCGGCAGTGGAATGGCAACCAGGGCGTACACCCACCTAGAGGGCAAAAACATAAAGGTCAAGCGGGCCGGGGTGGCCGAGCGGTTCTAGGCGCTACAGTCTGGAACCGCGCGACCGCTACGGTCGTAGGTTCGAATCCTGCCTCGGGCATGGATGTGTGTGATGTCCTTAGGTTAGTTAGGTTTAAGTAGTTCAAAAGTTATAGGGGACTGATGACCTCCGCTGTTAAGTCCCATAGTGCTCAGAGCCATTTGAACCATTTTTTTTTTGCCCACCTCGATGTCCCCCCCCCCCCCTCTCTCTCTCTCTCTCTCTCTTTAAACTCCTATCTTCATACCACCGAGAGAGACCAATGATACTTGAACCAACGAAGAGAGTGCTGAACTCGCTTGGCCCGACCTGTCGACTCACAGCACGGCTCAAGCATTAGTTGTTATTTATTAGCTGTTTGCCCAATTAGCCAACTAAATAATAACTATATTGGGATTTGTTTATTTGCTTCTTGCGACCGTCAGGCATAGGTAATCGGCTCCCGTTGTTATTCGCTTGCTTGTAACCTCCTCAAATTAACTGTTATTCTTACTATGGCGTTTTACTTTTCAGTCCTAATAATCCCGCCCAGGAGGCTTCCATCTGTACTTGTATCCTTACTATTTACCACACCTGATTTCTTCCAAACTTTCCGTAAGTAAATCTAAGGAAAACGGCATGGAGGTGGCTTTTAAAATATGTTTGCTTCGGCAGTTTGTGGCATCCTATTTGCGCAGTGGAACAAAGCCCTTTCTGGGTCAAATAATTTACTAAAAAAACAATAGTCCCAAAGCGCTTCCATGAGTCACTCTACCCCTCTACCCCTTGGAAATGGTGGGAATTATTTTGGGCGAGAAGTAGGTCAAGTGGGCTACCTCCAATAACCTTATTTCCTCCACCCCCTCCCCACATTCCTATTATGTCGCACCTCTCCTCCACTACCACATTCCCCACTTGAGAATTGGCGTGAAAAGACTCAGCATGTATTGTGGGGTCTGTTGTCTCTACTCGACACGGTATCGAGAAGAGATACCTGAGGAAAGCTAGTTCACATGTACTAGTAACAAGAACTCCATAAGAAATGCCCCAAGGAAATATAATACCCTTTAGGCAATGGTGGGGCCTGAGGATGGCGGTGATGTGCCGCCGAAATTAGTCGTGTGAGACAATAAAGGCAATCTCCAGATACAGCTGAGGTGGTAATTTTTCTCGTATAAACTCGTCTTCGTACAGCAATTCTCGTGATAAAAATCTTCGAAAAACACCGATCACGGATTCTACCAAACCCCTGGCAGCACTGGTTCTCTAAACGATGCTCTCTATGACGACTTCGTCCTATTCCACTGTTCAAGAGCGCTTGAGGGGTGTTGGTTCACAGTACAACCTTCCAAAACCTCATCCACTAGGAAAAGTTCCAAAATTACAGATCTTATAACTGAACTGGCAGACAACCTTCGTGCTTGAAACGCTCAGAATACGGTGAGATAACTGGCACAAAATGCATCAGGCATATCTTCTAAACCAACCACAACCACTCCAAATTGTCGTGAGAAACTATTACCTACTGACCAAATTGTCATCAGAAACACCCTCACCAACACTTTCAGACCATTATATATAGTGCTAATACCTGAAATCGACCAAAACATCGAAAAAATCACGAAAAATCACTATAATAAAAACCTACAGCCAGAAAAATGGAATCAGCTGCAAGTTTTCACCTGTGTGTCACAGAACAAAGTAAGTAAGTTCACAACGCGTCTGGCAGAGGGCGCTGTGAGGAGCAACATACCCTGCTTCTTCTTCTCCTATAATCCAAGCACTGGTTTCTCTGCCTGTGTTAACTTGTTGCTGCTGGTAAGAAAGAGGAGGTGGTTTTGCTTGGATGTCGAGAGTGGTTTGAAAGTGACGTAGCGTTTCCGGTCTACAGAAACCGCTCATGGGGGAAAAAAGATAACAGAAGAAATGTGCCCTTCCAGACCCTTCAGGCCACAATTTCTTTAGAACCGGCGGCAACAGCTTTGTTCCACGGCATCTGGGTTGTGGAGTTCCTGCACGTCTGAGAGTGGGCCAAAACCAACTCCATAATTCATCTTATATAACATGCTCTCATATTACGAAACTGCAGCACACATATGAACCCTACATACTGACTCGACAGTTCCCTTCTCCTCAAATCTAATTAATACATATTGCACAAAAAAGATGAAAAGAGCGGGTGCTCTGGCAGTGTGCATGGCGCCCCTCCGGCATTGCCTGAACGTTCTGCGCACGCAGACATTGGTGGGCGGCAAAATGCGATAGGTTGCGGCGAGCGGAAGTGTCGCATAGCAGTGTGTCGAGAGATCACAACTATGTGTACACGGCGCTAGACTTTTAACATTACTGGAAGTTAGCTACCATGTGCCATGAACACGCCTCCATAATTCTTACAAACCTGGAAGCCCTACGCGCACACACACACACACACACACACACACACACACACACATCAGCTGTCTACTGAATTCCGCCATGAACTTTGATGTATTTGTAAACTATACCACAGACACCTGTTCATAAAGGGTGAAACAATGTCACATTCACCACGAATATCACGTACAGAGGTAGCTTCTCGTAACTGCAAAGAACACTAACCAATACTGAATGTATGTGGCATAAAAGAAAGGTTATACAGAATCAGAAGACAACGCTTGAGTGAAACACCTCACAGATGTTAACGAGCAGAGAGATTTACACATATCTGAAAAGCCTTAGGTGCAGTACTAAACTAGGAACAAGGAAAAGGAGATCGAATGTTGAGCCTAAACGAAAGTAACTTGTACATGTATCTAGCAATCATAACACATTGGCTAAGGTTATTGGTACCCACAAAAGATTTATAAAATAGATTCAGTACCGATCTAAAAATTTTTTTCGTAGACGCTGTTGTTTCAGTTGTGAAGTACTGCCTCCAGACACAAATGAACCAACGTAACAGCTACATTGCTTGAGGAATCAAACATTGTCGACATAACTGGAAATGGCATTGATGTATAACTAAATTGAAATTTCTTGACAGTAAAGTGCGTAAGGAATCGATACAGGTCCTTCTATTTACGAAAAAAATTTCACTATCCAAGCGTATTGAACAGATCGATTCAAGGCTTGGTAAACCATTTGATGAGTATCGCCCTATTATTCGTAATATGTGAAAACTCGGTGTTCCGTCTCCCCGAAAGTACTTCTTTGGGCCTCTCATCACTGTCAGCTGTAAATCAGATCAATGAATAGAGAGCTGACAGAAACGGAGGCAGCTAGAAACATTTTACAATACATACGGTGAAAATGCCATTGGACAGAGCAAGGTAAGAAAATGTTTTTTCGTTTTTACATTACTGACTCGTCAGGTTTGGATGAAGATCGTTTCAGCACTAACCTACATTCATTGATGTCAGGGTACTCGAGAACTAACACATGTAATGAACTGTGATCATTCTTTGTGGGCTGATAACATCACGAACATCAGAGGTGTTCTTTGAATCGAGGACCACAGCAAAGCTTTGCTGCTTCAAGTCTCAGAGAAAATATTAGAGCCGTCGATCTACAGGAAGAGTTTCCACTGTAGCCTCTACCCGTCAGCGTGGATGGGACCTCGGTGCAGTCGGAACAGGTCGCCGTCAAAGCAGCTCACTGATGGCGCTAGACCAAGGGCCTGGTACACCCCCTAACCGCGGAGGCTGCTTCCAAATGTATGACGCAGGAGGTGTGAACCTGGTTTTTCCGGGCCGCTGCTCCCCAGAAGTTGTCGGCAGCGTTGACGTTGACGTCAAATATGGCCCATCGACCGTGCACCGTAGGAAACACCCACCACCCACCCGCACACACTCACACACACACACACACACACACACACACACACACACAGGCATACATACACACACAGTTTCAGAATACTCGATCAAAGCTGAATGCCATCACTATTTCGCGACATCCAAACCATATAAAACTGAACTCACCCAGAGCTGTGAAAGTGAGCTAGACATTCAATAGTTTATGGTTACTACTCGGTTTTGAAACATATTATCTCTCCACGATACGGATCAAAATAAGATTCATGGAGCAGGGTGTATCTGCTTCTACCTTGTGAGAAATGCTATTATTTTAACATCGCTGAACTCTTATCACTCTTCATTACGTTGAACCAGACACCTCGATAGTTTTCCTTCATATAATGGGGTCACAACATGATACTGGCGACTTGTATTTAAGCTGTACGTGTTGTGTCTGCAAACTTGGCGCTGCGATGGTGGGTGTTTTTACATGATTAACCGGCAGCTCCACTTACAGTAATGTTTCTCTGTATTATTGATACACAAAACGCCTGTGATATCGTTTACATATCTGGGTCACTATGAGCAGGTATCCATGGCATGGTCTATTGGCGGAAATTATCGTGGAGTCACACCGCTTCACGCTCTCTCTCTAGTCGTTGATCTTTGGCTACATCTGTGGGATGCCTCAGCAGTTGACGATAAAGATCGGCAGTGGTGGTTACACTTCACTGAAACAATTCGTAGTACTCCACACCGTCGCTGTTCCACCAGATGCGTAACATCATCTTTTGCAGATGTGCGCAAGTCTTTGTACTCGGAGTTGCTGCGTTATTTGCGCCCAATCATTACTTCCTTTTTCCATTATGTTAGCGTAAAGACACTGTTTCACGAATGTTGCATGGTCGTAGGACGATCAATGATCCCTACACGTTTTAGTTCTCGAGTACCCTGATGCGGAAAAATGTAGGTTATTGCGTTAAATGATCTTAATCAAAACCCGGCCAGACAGTAATGTAAAAATGAGAAAACGATTTTCTTACCGTGCTCTATCAACTGGAATCATTACCATACTCACCTCCATATGTTTCTCCTTGCCTTCGCTCCTGCCAGTTCCCTATTGAATGATCTGATTTACAGCTGATTGTGATGAAAGGTCCAAAGAAGAATTTTCGGAGAGATGGAACACCGAGTTTTCTTATGTTATGGGTAGCAAGGAGAGTGTCGTCTAATGTTTTACTAAGCTTCAAATTGATTTGTTAGATATGCTTGGGCAGTGAAATTCACACGATCCTTCTTTCTCCTAAGTAAAAGCACCTATGTGGATTCCCTACGTAGCTTATTGTCAAGAAGTTTCAATTCAGTTACACATGAATGCAATTTCCATTAATGCCTACAGTGCTTGATTCCTAAAGCAATCTTGTGGTTAGGTTAGTTCACTTGTGTCTGGAGGCAATTCTTCGCAGCTGAAACAACATCGGTGCTGGATCTATTGTATAGATCCTATTGGCTACCGATCCTTAGCCACTGTCTTACAGCTACTAAAGAAATATTCAAGTTAGTTTCAATTTGGTGGAACGTTCGATGTCCTGTATCGCATTCCTGGTTTAGTACTGTGCCTAATGCCTTTCAGATATGTATAAATCTCTCTGCTCGTTAACATCGGTGCCCTGTTTCACTCAAGCGATGTCTGCTGATTCTGAGTATCCTCTGTTTTATACCACGTACATGCAACACTGGTTGGTGCTCTTTTCAGTTACGAGAATCGATCATTGCACATGAGATTCTCAGTAAATGTGATATTGTCTGACACGTTTAAAACAGGCACCTGTGGTCGAGTTCGCCAATACTTAGAGAAAATTTCGTGGCTGAATTCAGTACACAGCCGATGGTTTGTGTACGCGCGCGCGCGCGCGTGCGTGCGTGTGTGTGTGTGTGTGTGTGTGTGTGTGTGTGTGTGTGTGTTTGTGTGTGTGTGTGTGTATACAGGGTGAGTCACCTAACATTACCGCTGAATATATTTCGTAAACCACATCAAATACTGACGAATCCATCCCACAGACCGAACGTGAGGAGAGGGGCTAGTGTAATTGGTTAATACAAACCATAAAAAAATGTAAGGAAGTATGTTTTTTAACACAAACCTACGTTTTTTTAAATGGAACTCCGTTAGTTTTGTTAGCACAGCTGAACATATAAACAAATACGCAATCAGTGCCGTTTGTTGCATTGTAAAACGTTAATTACATCCGGAGATATTGTAACCTAAAGCTGACGCTTGAGTATCACTCCTCCGCTGTTCGATCGTGTGTATCGGAGAGCACCGAATTACGTAGGGATCCAGAGGGAACGGTGATGGATCTTACGTACAGAAGAGACTGGAACAGCACATTACGTCCACATGCTAACACCTTTTTATTGGTCTTTTTCACTGACGCACATGTACATTACCATGAGGGGTGAGGTACACGTACACACGTGGTTTCCGTTTTCAATTACGGAGTGGAATAGAGTGTGTCCCGACATGTCAGGCCAATAGATGTTCAATGTGGTGGCCATCATTTGCTGCACACAATTGCAATCTCTGGCGTAACGAATGTCGTACACGCCGCAGTGCATCTGGTGTAATGTCGCCGCAGGCTGCGACAATACGTTGTTTCATATCCTCTGGGGTTGTAGGCACATCACGGTACACATTCCAGTCCAGAGGTGTAAGATCAGGAGAACGGGCTGGCAAAATTATGCGTCCTCCACGTCCTATGAAACGCCCGTCGAACATCCTGTCAAGGGTCAGCCTGGTGTTAATTGCGGAATGTGCAGGTGCACCATGATGCTGATACCACATACGTCGACGCGTTTCCAGTATATTCGAGAAACGTGAAATATCAATACGAACGGGGTCTTTCATATGTGGGCAAAAACATACGGTCATTTTTACGTTCGACGGCAAGGTGCCACTAAATACGCAGGTCTCAGTGCATGTGAGGAACACCAATAGAGGGTTCTTGTGTGTTGTAGTTCCGTAAGCGTTTTGATGCACTGTTTCACATCACCATACATTATCTGTCTAGACACTGATGTTTAAGCAGACATTAACACAGAAAGTTACAATTCACAACATCAACTCTCGCGTCACGAGAGAGGCGATATTTCCTGCTGACAACATGTGGAAGACGGAAACCCGTTGGATCTGGATCGGTTCCGAAGGAGATGAGCACCGCACTCAACCGCACATTCCGTTTTAGAGGAGACCTCATCTGACTACTTACAATAGTTTGGTGAATCAGTGCAGCTTCTGTAGTCATAGTACAGATGTCTCCAAAAAGACTAACGCTACCCACCCCATAAGACGATCCTCGAACAGACTAATCGCTAGTCTCCACCAGAATCACATCATCATCATCATCATCTTGGACAGTTTCCAGCCTCTGGCCGGGTCTGTATGGGACATAGGCCACTGCATCGTCTACTGTCTTGCCACCATCTTTCCGTCTTCACCATGGTCCAGTCTTCTCCTTTCTTCTGGACGCATTCCTCTCCTCCTTTCAGCCATCTGTCTCTTGGACTTCCTCTAGGTCTCTTGCCTTCCAGCTTCATCTCGTGTATCCTCCTGGGTATCCTCTTCTCCTCCATTCTCTCACAGTGTCTACACCATCTCAGCCTTGATTTCTCTATCTCCTCCTGTAATGCTTCCACATTCATTTCAACAATGCATCCACTAGGAAAGCGATATTCTCCGCTTCGCTGTGGCGAGTGATGCAGAACAAGCATCAGTTGTAAGGCGATATATTCGGTTTTTCTTCTATGGCTGAGGACAACTGTGTAAGTTGAAAGGACATCTTTAACGTCTCAATGTTTTCAGAGAAATATACGTTTTCACACACTTTACCTTGTGACAATGTTAAAACAGTTGTCAGGATAACGCATCTCGTAAACATCAAAATTGAAATAATCCTAAACACAACAATATTAAATATTAACTGTCAGAAAGTTAAATTATACTAAACACGACAATAGTAAAATTTAACTAGATGTTCCTTTACAAAATTATTCTTACGATTTCGTATGATGTTGGTCAGTACTATGATAAATCATCCGATTCCGGTTCAAAGTTCGGTGCTATTTTTAGGATGACAATCAACTCGATTGTGTATGGTTAGTTATGTGACAAATTGAGCAAAAGATTACCCAATATTGCTAGAGTTAACAGTGGACGCAAACTGGTGAACCAACAGGTTTACGCCTCTGCACATGGTATTTACCTTAAGCTGCTATGAGATGTAGTCTGCTAGGTCGCTCTCTCCTCTCGAATTCCTATATATCTGATTAAAACCTTTGCTGACGTATTTCGGCATACACGCATGACTGGAGCAGCCTGCATATTATAATCCACTCTCAGTTCTCAGAAGAACAATTAACTAATTGGCTAGTTCATTACTCCACAGTTGGAGCTAAATGATAGTCCAGCTAATTTCTAGCTGGATGTCAGCCACTGTGAACGCAGTGTTCATATAAATTACTCCTCTGCCTTATAGAGAGCGTTATGCGCTCCGTTCTGTTCGAGACTCAAGTTTAGAGAAGAGTCCCCTCAAAATTTCCGTCTTGTCTTTCTCATAGCCAAACTGTCTCCCTACCTGGGTCCTTTCGTTCTTCACATCACAGCTTTTTTCGACCAATAGAAGCGTTCCTCTTCTTTTGTGGAAACTCTCTCTACCAATCGCAAGGACCCTACCATTAAAATGCGTCGAAACTTCAACTCTTTACTTCTTCCTAGTGCGTTTCCGCAAATCGGACGTTTTGTGCCCGCGCCAGATGTCAAAATGCGTACACTGTCTCTCATGTGTGTACCACTGACTGGACACGTGATCGAAAATGCGCCACTGGTCTTGTTCGTTTTTTTGGTCATCAGTCTACTGACAGGTTTGATGTGGCCCACCACGAATTGCTTTCCTGTGCTAACCTCTTCATATCAGAGTAGCACTTGCAACCTACGTCCTCAATTATTTGCTTGAGGTATCCCGATCTCTGTCTTCCTCTACAGTTTTTGCCCTCTACAGCTCCCTCTAGTACCATGGAAGTCATTCCCTCATGTCTTAGCAGATGTCCTATCATCCTGTCCCTTCTCCTTATCATTCTTTTCCACATATTCCTTTCCTCTCCGATTCTGCGTAGAACCTCCTCATTCCTTACCTTATCAGTCCACCTAATTTTCAACATTCGTCTATAGTACCACATCTCAAATGCTTCGATTCTCTTCTGTTCCGGTTTTCCCACAGTCCATGTTTTACTACCATACAATGCTGTACTCCAGACGTACATCCTCAGAAATTTTTTCCTCAAATTAAGGCCGGTATTTGATATTAGTAGACTTCTCTTGGCCAGAAATGCCTTTTTTGCCATAGCGAGTCAGCTTTTGATGTCCATCATTGGATATTTTACTGCCTAGGTAGCAGAATTCCTTAACTTCGTTGACTTCGTGACCATCAGTCCTGATGATACGTTTCTCGCTGTTCTCATTTCTACTACTTCTCATTACCTTCGTCTTTCTTCGATTTACTCTCAACCCATACTGTGTACTCATTAGACTGTTCATTCCGTTCAGCAGATCATTTAATTCTTCTTCACTTTCACTCAGGATAGCAATGTCATCAGCGAATCGTATCACTGATATCCTTTCCCCTTGTATTTTAATTCCACTCCTGAACCTTTCTTTTATTTCCATCATTGCTTCCTCGATGTACAGATTGAAGAGTAGGGGCGAAAGGCTATAGCCTTGTCTTACACCCTTCCTAATACGAGCACTTCGTTCTTGATCGTCCACTCTTATTATACCCTCTTGGTTGTTGTACATATTGTATATGACCCGTCTCTTCCTATAGCTTACCCCTACTTTTTTAAGAATCTCGAACAGCTTGCACCATTTTATATTGTCGAACACTTTTTCCAGGTCGACAAATCCTATGAAAGTGTCTTGATTTTTCTTCAGCCTTGCTTCCATTATTAGCCGTAACGTCAGAATTGCCTCTCTCGTCCCTTTACTTTTCCTAAAGCCAAATTGATCGTCACCTAGCGCATTCCCAATTTTCTTTTCCATACTTCTGTATATTATTCTTGTGAGCAGCTTCGATGCATGAGCTGTTAAGCTGATTGTGCGATAATTCCCGCACTTGTCAGCTCTTGCCTTCTTCGGAATTGTGTGGATGATGCCTTTCCGAAAGTCAGATGGTATGTCGCCAGACTCATATATTCTACACACCAACGTGAATAGTCGTTTGGTGCCACTTCCCCCAATGATTTTAGAAATTCTGATGGAATGTTATCTATCCCTTCTGCCTTATTTGACCGTAAGTCTTCCAAAGCTCTTTTAAATTCCGATTCTAATACTGGATCCCCTATCTCTTCTAAATCGACACCTGTTTCTTCTTCTATCACATCAGACAAATCTTCACCCTCATAGAAGCTTTCAATGTATTCTTTCCACCTATCTGCTCTCTCCTCTGCATTTAACAGTGGAATTCCCGTTGCACTCTTAATGTTACAACCTTTGCTTTTAATGTCACCAAAGGTTGTTTTGACTTTCCTGTATGCTGAGTCTGTCTTTCCGACAATCATATCTTTTTCGATGTCTTCACATTTTTCCTGCAGCCATTTCGTCTTAGCTTCCCTGCACATCCTATTTATTTCATTCCTCAGCGACTTGTATATCTGTATTTCAGATTTTCCCGGAACATGTTTGCACTTCGTCCTTCCATCAATCAACTGAAGTATTTCTTCTGTTACCCATGGCTTCTTCGCAGCTACCTTCTTTGTACCTATGTTTTCTTTCCCAACTTCAGTGATGGCCCTTTTTAGAGATGTTCATTTCTCTTCAACTGTACTGCCTACTGCGCTATTCCTTATTGTTGTATCTATAGCGTTAGAAGACTTCAAACGTATCTCGTCATTCCTTAGTACTTCCGTATCCCACTTCTATGCGTATTGATTCTTCCTGACTAATGTCTTGAACTTCAGCCTACTCTCCATCACTACTATATTGTGATCTGAGTCTATATCTGCTCCTGGGTACGCCTTACAATCCAGTATCTGATTTCGGAATCTCTGTCTAACCATGATGTAATCCAATTGAAATCTTCCTGTATCTCCCGGCCTTTTCCAAGTATACCTCCTCCTCTTGTGAGTCTCTAACAGGATATTCGCTGTTACTAGCTGAAACTTGTTACAGAACTCAATTAGTCTTTGTCCTCTTTCATTCCTTGTCCCAAGCCCATATTCTCCTGTAACCTTTTCTTCTACTCCTTCCCCTACTACTGCATTCCAGTCGCTCATGACTATTAGATTTTCGTCCCCCTTTACATACTGCATTACCCTTTCAATATCCTCATACACTTTCTCTATCTGTTCATCTTCAGCTTGCGACGTCGTCATGTATACCTGAACTATCGTTGTCGGTGTTGGTCTGCTGTCGATTCTGATTGGAACAACCCGGTCACTGAACTGTTCACAGTAACACACCCTCTGCCATACCTTCCTATTCATAACGAATCCTACACCTGTTATACCATTTTCTGCTGCTGTTGATATTACCCGATACTCATCTGACCAGAAATCCTTGACTTCCTTCCACTTCACTTCACTGACCCCTACTATATCTAGATTGAGGCTTCGCATTTCCCTTTTCAGATTTTTTAGTTTCCCTACCGCGTTCAAGCTTCTGACATTCCACGCCCCGACTCGTAGAAGGTTATCCTTTCGATGATTATTCAATCTTTTTCTCATGGTAACCTCCCCCTTGGCAGTCCCCTCCCGAAGATCCGAATGGAGGACTATTCCGGAATCTTTTGCCAATGGAGAGATCATCATGACACTTCTTCAAATACAGGCCACATGTCCTGTCTACAGCTCGGAAAAAAAGTACGACGTCATGGATCACACTATCTCACTGTTAAAACAGGATTTATGGAACTTCAATTCAAAGTTTAAATCTCATTGGTTCCTAAAAATCCGTTCGTAAGATTTAGGATTACACATTGAACGAGTATTATTTCGAGTTAAGGTTTTTGAGAACAATTTTTTTGGATCCCTTCAGTTGGTGTGTCAGTCTTTCGGAGGCTACTCTTTGGTGCTTCTCAAAGACTATCCCATTCTTCTCAGTCCTCCAGCTACTGCGTTACACTGGTCAAAGCTACTCTTTGGCGCTTCTCAGTAATGATACCTTCATATATATGCCCGCCGGAAACTGATGTGGACTCTCGTTCGTTGGATTTAGTATCACGTAAGAGGTGCTCAAATACTGCTCTCGAAAAAATGGACAGGAGCGCTGCTTTGGTGTATAACCTAGCCCGCCTGTATTTGACGGCAAAGTTCACTCAGAAGTCGTTCCCAAACGCGTTTACAGATCACGTGCAGAGATTACACAGCGAACGCGTGCAGAACAGCCGGGCCTGAGTCGTCGGCAGCTACCGGCGAGCGAGGACTTAACGACTAGATGAGACGCAGCTGGATAACCGCACAGGCATTTACGGTGCGCGAGCTCGCAACTAAACTGTCTGGGATACACGTTGTCAGTAACCTCGTCTTCGTATGACACTCGTGACAGAAATCTCCGAAAACACCGCCCACGTATTCCACAGAACACTTTACAGCTCTTGTTGTCGGCACGATGATCTCAGGCAACCTCGTCCTATTCCACTGTCCCAGATGGCTCACGGAGAATTAGTTCAAAATACCGCCTTCAAAAACCTCATCCAACAAGTAAAGCTCAAAAGTTACAGATCTTATAACTGACCTGGAAACAACACTGGTGCTCGAAAAACACAGATAACGTGCTGCAAATGGCGAAAAATGCTTCAAGGAGTTCTTCCAAACCGACCACCATTATAAATTGTCGTGAGAAACCATCACGTACCCTCCATATTGTTATGAAACACACCACCAATCTCTACTTTCAGATCATTATACACAGTGCTAACACCGGAAATCGATCAAAGCATCGAATAAAGTCACGAGAAATTAATATAATAATAAAAACCTTCAGCCAGAACAGTGGAGTCAGCTGTAAGTTTTCACCTGTGTTACAGTACTAAGTAAGTAAGTTCACAATTCGGCCGGTAGAGGGCGCTGGGAGAAGCCACCTCCCATCCTCCCATACCTTAATCCTTGCTTGGTTTCTTCCGTCTGCTTTCCTGTTGTAACTTGTTGCTGACGATAAGAAGAAGGAGGTGGTTTTTTTTATGTGGAGAGTGGTTTTACAGTGATACATTGCCTCCAGTCCACAGGAACCGCACATAGATGGAACAAAAATACCAGAAGAACTCTGCACCTGCAGACCCTTCATAACACGACAACGGCTTTCTTTTGAGAATTCCGGTATATCCATGGGTTCTCGAAAACCGGCTCCAGAATTCCTCTTACATAACGTGCTGTCAAATCGCAACACAAATATGAAGCTTCCATACTGACTCGACAATTCCCCTCTCCTTATATCTAATTAATACATATCGCATAAAAAATAAGCAGACTTGGGTGCTCTGATTGGGTGCAGGCGCGTCTCCGTCGTTGTCAGAGTGGGTACCCCACGCGGACATTGGTGGGTGATAATACGTGCCAGACTGCTGTGGCTGGCAGCTGCGCCACATGAGGAGTGAGTCGAGTTTAGACAACTACATGTACACGTGCCAAGTTAGCTACCAAGTGTCATGAGATTTAGCGTACGTATACACACACACACACACACACACACACACACACACACACACACACGATAAAACATGGTCTTCTGGGCATTATAGCATGTATAAAGGCTCGCTGTAGTAAGCGAATTTGTGTGTCTAGAAACACTGCACATGTTATGAAATAACATACGGCAGTGTCAAACGTCAGAATGCCATCAAATTTTACGCTCCATAACAATCACCTTTACTATTCTATATTCCCCCATGTTCATTGTAGGCTGCAGGTTTGAATTCACCGTTACAATAAGCAGGGGAACTGTACCACGCCCCGTGAGACGAAGTGCTTCACACTGCTGTACACCACTAAAGTTTCCGCATTTTTTGTTATCAGCAAATATCGTATTTACTACCGGTCACAGTTGATCTTACATCATGCGAAGTCGACCTTTCTGCACTCAGCTCAAGCGAGGGTGTCCTGTTGTCAGTAATAAACGCTGCCTTCCGCTATCCTGTGAACATGCAGACTGTCCATTGTGCTAAAAAATATCTTCGCTTTCCAGGGTGCGAGCAATACGTTAGCGATCTGTAAATAGAACGCTATAACCTAAACACAAATAAAGAAATAGATGCATTGATAACCTGGCTCCAGCAGCAAAAATAAACTAAGTCCTTTCAGCATTTCAGAAAAATGAAGAACACCACAGTAGCTGTAGCACTCTGAATTTTTTCTCTCTCTGGGAATTCCTCCAAACAAGCAGCTGAAACTCGACAATTTAGGCCGGTGTGCGGCGGAAAGTGGGAGTTGGCTGTAGAATAGTTTCGGGCACCATCTGGGGATGGGACTGTGGGCTAGGGCAGTCCATCTTCAAACTTCGAGGAGAACATACATACGCTCAATCGGAAAAAGTGGGGGTGGAGGGTGATGGAAAGTGGAAAGTGCCCTGAAATAAATAAATAAATACCTTATTTCCTTCCTCTCCTACATCCCAGAACAGACTGCGTCTTTTCTGTTAGTTCACAAGTGTGGGAGGTGTTGGAGGGCATGGGTGAAATCATAGGACTGTGGAGAAGGGTGGGGCAGTTAAGATAGTGGAGGTAGCTCAATGGACCCACTTCCCGCCAAAAAAATTCCTGCCATTTCCAGAGGGTGGAGGTGGGTGTGACATCATGGGAGAACCAGGTGAACGGACGCCATCTTGGCTACATTATTTGTTCCAGAAACGGCTTTGTTCCACTACTTATATGTTCTAGGCAATTTTCTGAGGCGTTCTCACGAACGTCATTCCTTGTACCCAACGTTTTGGTCGACCATTGCGTCCTAAGGTTCGCTGTGTTTATAAGGATGATAGTGTGCCTACCTGGGCGAGCGTGTTTGGACGTAAGCATAAGGTCGCTTACAATGATTACTAATGAACGCGTTGTATTAGTAACTAAATTTCGTGTACATTTTAAAGCATCTTTGCCCAATGGAAAACTTGTTAGCATGGACGCCAGTCGTTGATTCTGTCATTCTGTATCTGCCTTAAATGATATTAAAGATTTTTTCTCATCAGTGAAATTTTGTTCACGTAAAACAGGACGATGTATTTCCGTACGCTGATCCTTAGGAGTATCTCGTTCCTCAATGAAGTTTGTATGTAACATTTAATTACTTGAAAACACTTCGTCGTAGTAGACATTTATATTGGGTCTCAAGCCGTTTTGTGCAGTCGCTAAATGTAGTTATTTGTTTGATCAATTGAAGTTCTTGACCCGTAATTGTCTGTTGAAATGAAATGAAATGTCGTGTGGCTAGGGCCTCTCGTGGGGTAGACCGGTCGCCTGGTGCAAGTCTTTATTACGTTACGCCACTTCGGCAACTTACGTTTCGATGGGAATGAGATGATGATGATGATGATGATGATAAGGACAACATAACACTGAGTCTCAGTCCCAACCGGGAATCGAACCCGGGCCCTTTGGTATGATTGTCCTTCGCGCTGATAATTCAGCTATCTGGGCGAACTAATTGTCTCTTAATGAGCAGCGCCATATAGCAATAATTCTTACTGCAACTGCTTGGTATTTTAAATTGTTTTGGTAAGAAAAGGAAAGAGATTTTATTTTGGATGCTCCAATGCGTAACGATCTTATTTCTTCTTTGTTTTAATTATCACTTTGCACCCATACATTTGCAGAATTGTTACATTGATCTGGCGAGTATTGGGTTTAACTGCCTTATTTGCTAGTCATCAATGCCTCCATTATTGAACTTTGTACTTTACTAATTGTAAATTTCACAGTTGTTTTCTGATAATAAACTCTTGTTTAAGTATATACAATTTGGTCAACCGGCACGTTGCCACCCCCCCAAACAGGCTCACTACCACTTGCCTGTGATTAGCTACGAAGCAAAGGAAATAACTGGAACTAAGATCTAGTATACTGTTAGCGGTATTTCGTATGTAGTTCTTGTATGAGCACAGATTTAAGGATGTATTTTTTGAGGAAACGTAAAGGCAACTTTTGTTGCAAAGACGAAGTTCAGGAAGATATATCAAAGCAGCTACTTAAGAAGCTATCTGATAAACATGGAGGTATACCAGGCGTGAGGAAGAAGTGGGTGGGACTATTTGTTGTCAAATTATTTACTAAAGTAATTTGGTAAGAAAGAAGAGTTTTTGTAATGTTTTTTTACTAGTTTGTTACGAAAGTTAAGAAATAGTCAATGGACCGTGTGAGTTGTGCTAGAATATTAATCCTGTTAACTAATAGAACACATGTTCAGGTGTTTTTTGTGAAGATGTTTAATGAGGTACGAAACTGGAGCTGGATTTCTTCGAAGAAAAGAGAAGTATTGTGCCACGAGCTAGTTTGGAGCATGGAGCTGCCTGGTGACACTGCAGCAAAACTGCGTCATAAGGCAGGAAGTGCCGTTCAAATGGTCATCAGTCCCCCAGAACTTAGAACTGCTTAAACCTAACTAACCTAAGGACATCACACACATCCATGCCCGAGGCAGGATTCGAATCTGGGACCGTAGCGGTCTGGCGGTTCCAGACTGAAGCGCCTAGAACGGCTCAGGAAATGCCACTTACTATGTAGTAAGAAAACATATTCAGAGTGCAAGCGCAAAACGCACGTACCGGCGCTTCTGAAAAGTGGTGAGGCACCTTCAGCTAAGACAGAGCGGCCAGAAGAGCGTATAGGATAAGAAAAGCAGACCAGTTGCAGTCACCATTGCGTCACGGTGGTGAACGAGCACTCTGATCTGTTTCGGTTTTTAGGCTGAAGTGTCGGCCAGAGGAAAACACTAGATGGCCTCTTTCATATAAATATTACTTCAATCTGACCCTCCGTCTCAGATGTTCTAAGCAAGCGTCTGGATATGAACGCCATGCCGAGCTACACGGCCAGTGCCAGCCTCTAACTGCGATTCGAAGCCCGCTCGTAGTAAACGATGATGCTTATGCTCCAGAAGCTGCAGAGGATTGCAAGCCGACAACGTGGGTCCAGAAGTGCATAAATCTGCCTGAGCCAAGGCTTGCATGCAGACTGTCTAGCGTCTTCACAGCACCGAGTCACTTACTTGGTGACTACCTCCTGGGGCCCTGTACCTCCCTGACGGAAGGTGTTCGAGTACGAACTAATAGCTGCCTGGTTATCCTGTCGCTGCACTCCGGTCGTTTTGGATCACCTTGTCACCGATTATCGTTAAATGCGGGCACACAACTTCGACGTCTGTCACTGTGAAACGGACCAAGAGATTCACGAGCTATAAATTAGCTATCAATTTCAAGAAACTAAAAATTTGCTTGAAACAATGCACGTCGCTTACATAGTTGCTGACAGATTTATACCACCCGAAATACTGGTTGCTCTGCTGTGATACGTTCTTCCCTTTTTCCGTCATCTAAGTACTGTTTCGGCGAAGGGATGTTCTTTAAACCCCTACTGCACAAAATTGCTGGTTGGAGGCAGAAGAACCTCTTTATTTTAAAATCTTTTCATTCGGCTTCTACCGATTCCAGTAGGTACGCTTTCCTCGTAAGTAGCTGCCTGAAAAAAAGTTACATGACCAACAAGAAGCTGCAATATGAAATTTTTTCTTCTGATTCTCTTTCAAATTCTGAAGGTGTCAGTGGTAAAATACAGGGAGCGAAAGGCTATTTACGATTTGTACAGCAACCAGATGGCAGTTATAAGAGTCGAGGGGCATGAAAGCGAAGCAGTGGTCGGAAAGGGGGTGAGACAGGGTTGTAGCCTCTCCCCGATGTTATTCAAAAAAATGGTTCAAATGGCTTTGAGCACTATGGGACTCAACATCTTAGGTCATCAGTCCTCTATAACTTAGAACTACTTAAACCTAACTAACCTAAGGACATCACACACCTCCATGCTAGAGGCAGGATTCGAACCTGCGACCGTAGCAGTCCCGCGGTTCTGGACTGTAGCGACTAGAACCGCACGGCCACCGAGGCCGGCTGATGTTATTCAATCTGTATATTGAGCAAGCAGTGAAGAAAAATTCAGAGTAGGTGTTAATCCATGGAGACGAAATAAAAACTTTGACGTTCGCCGATGACATTGTAATTTTGTCAAAGACAGCAAAGGACGTGGAAGATCAGTTGAACAGAATGGATCGTGTCTTGAAAGGAGGATATAAGGTGAACATCAACAAAAGCAAAACGAGGATAATGCAATGTAATCGAATTAAATCGGGTGACGCTGAGGGAATGAGGTTAGGAAATGAGACGCTTAAAGTAGTAAAGGAGTTTTGCTATTTGGGGAGCAAAATAACTGATGGTGGTCGAAGTAGAGAGGATATAAAATGCAGATTGTCAATAGCAAGGAAAGCGTTTCTGAAGAAGACAAATTTGTTAACTTCGAGTATAAAGTGTCAGGAAGTCGTTTCTGAAAGTATTTGTATGGAGTGTAGCCACGCATGGAAGTGAAACATGGACGATAAATAGTTTGGACAAGAAGAGAATAGAAGCTTTCGAAATGTGCTGTTACAGAAGAATGTTGAAGATTAGATGGGTAGATCACATAACTAACGAAGAGAGATTGAATAGAATTGGGGAGAAGAGGAGTTTGTGGCACAACTTGACTAGAAGAAGGGATCGGTTGGTAGGACATGTTCTGAGGCATCAAGGGCTCACCAATTTAGTATTGGAGGGTAGCGTGGAGGGTAAAAATCGTAGAGGGAGACCAAGAGATGAATACACCAAGCAGATTCAGAAGGATGTAGGTTGCAGTAGGTACTGGGAGATGAAGAAGCTTGCACAGGATAAAGTAGCATGGAGAGCTCCATCAAACCAGTCTCAGGACTGAAGACCACAACAACAACAACATTCTGATAGTGCTATTAACCACTAATTTAGATACAACTATCAACAAGTAGGTAGTAGCAAAAGCATTGTAGAATGGTTAATGGTACTTGATATCTGA
This sequence comes from Schistocerca americana, assembly GCF_021461395.2. Lineage (NCBI taxonomy): Eukaryota > Metazoa > Arthropoda > Insecta > Orthoptera > Acrididae > Schistocerca > Schistocerca americana. The sequence continues at coordinate 599,406,919 of NC_060120.1, read as the reverse complement.
TAACAATGGCTTGCGCTACGACGAAAAATTAACTTGAATTTTAATGGTGCAAATGGCTCTGAGCACTATGGGACTTAACATCTGTAGTCATCAGTCCCCTAGAACTTAGAACTACTTAAACCTAACTAACGTAAGGACATCACACACATCCATGCCCGAGGCAGGATTCGAACCTGTGACCGTAGCAGTCGCACGGTTCCGGACTGCGCGCCTAGAACCACGAGACCACCGCGGCGGGCTTGAATTTTAATATTAACGAAGCTAGTTCTAAGCTAAAGAATGGAAACAAATCGTTGTATGAAGTCATTTCGCAGCCACATGTCTTCGGTTTTCAACACATCATAATGATTTTTGTTTTATACACAATAGCTAATTAATTTGGTATTCATTCTAGAAACATCGCCACTCGCTGACGGCAACGGCCGCTGTGTGATTGCGCACGCTGATACCGCGATAAAGCGGTGGGGCGCAAAAGGCAGCAACTGTGCCGCCGCCGTCTGAGGACCGAGGCTGCCGGATTCTCTGGGCGCTCGTTAATATTGATTGAACGCCGCGTGTTGACTCTGTGCCAAATGTCCACGCAGCCGACTGGAAACCTACAGCTGAATACTCCGGAGAATTATCCATCCAGTGCCTGCGGCGAGGGAGAAGCGAAGAACTCTGACAACTTCTGGCAACGGGTGGCGAGCGCCGCGCCGCGCTGCCGCTGCGAGGACTCGTCCGCCCAGGGAGATCTCATCCGGAAGGGAGCGAGTGGGCCGTGAACTGCGGCGCAGCCGAGCGTCTTATGTACACATCTTTACTTCCCTCCGACTCTTGGAGCAGACTAAATCCGCAATTCTAAAATGTATACAGCCGCAATGTGATTACGGAAAGAAAGAGACATAAACAGGACATTTGCCTCCCTGTGTTCAATGCACTGATACGTTCCTTGAGGCACTTGCGGTAGATATGGGTAAGATATCTCCAAAACAATCCGATGCACACAGCTGAGTAACTTTTCCCATATACATGAAATATTCCTAAAGGCTGCTTCATCGATATTTGTACCATTGAAATGGTATATGGTATTTAGCAGCAGGCTCGTATCTACACCGGTGTCATTAATCCGCTGTTCCTCTGCACACTAAAACGATTCATTCAATAACGTCTCTGTAACTGCCATGTATCAGCGAAATAAATGTTACCGTCGTCGTAACTCCTATGAAAATGCTTGCAACCAGCATTATTATTCACGTTCAATTAATTTTCATTGATCTCTTTTTATTTTACACATTAAAAGTAAACTATCATGAATATATTCTTGCATGTATCTGACTGACAAAACTGCCGTCTGTGAAAAAGACGTTTATAGGAACACAATCATAACAACCTCGCTCGAAAATCCAGAAAAATTATACGCGAGACTACAAACATGAACGAAACAGGTGTGTTTGACGCCACTTCGACTACTTGAGACTTTTATTATATTGTATAATACAATAAAACTAACTCCACGTCAACAGATTGTGACCTCACGACCAGAGCCTTATCCGAAATCGGTCCGGTGTGGGAACTCCATAGATACGAGGCCTCTCCACACGACAGCGAATATTTATTATTTATTTGCGTTGTAGCTCATCTGGTGCACATAATTGAAGGCCGCGAAGGAAAATACACGTCTATTTTGACAGTCTTCCTATACCTTCCCACACTTTAGATATTATTGTGTGTGTGTGTGTGTGTGTGTGTGTGTGTGTGTGTGTGTGTGTGTATGATGCCGTCATATAAATATGCCCAGTAGTACATTGTACTGTGTGGAGGGCGATTTTTTGTGTGAGCTACGTAATGCTCGTTGTACCTGCAAGTTTTCCTTTATGTTGAAGGCAAAACAAATTTCTTGACAGAAAATTACAGCATTAAGTTATCCGCTTGAAAACTACATCTCATTCACAGACCCAAACGATAATCATACTACATATGCGCCCTCCCAGACTACTAGTAGAAGGATGACTATAAAACATAGAGAGGACCGTAAGGTTAGGTCGGAATAAGCATTTTTATTGTTATTTTTGAGAAATGTTATCCTCTAACTGCACTTAAATCGCATACAAGAAAATTCGTATTTTTAGTGCTAGTGGCATAATCCAAGTTTCAAAGATTTAGTAACGTATTTCATTGGCTGAAAATTATTCTAATTGTGTGGATACATGAATAGATTATGGCTAGAAACTGTAAGAAATTTAAAAGCGAATGCCTCTTGAGTGGTGATGATATTGTAATCAGAATTTCCTAATGGTTTAAACAAGTGTAATATTAAAGGTAGAATATTTCCCTCATTTTTCACATTATTAGTGCGTTTTCCTACTCTCTTTATTTTAACAAGCTTGTTTTGGGCAGTGATGTCTTTAGCTGTTTCCTCCAATTTTCAATGCAGGGTTCATTATAAATCTGTCAGAGAGCACAACCAGTCTGAAGATAATTAGAACTACTGACTACAAAATGTGTTAGAAACCAACGTGTTCTCAAAACACTTCAATTAAGTGCTCTAGTTTCGGGAAGATGACTAGTTATAAATTCCATTTGTATCGCACCACTGGGAAGTGTACAGTCTCTAAACGAGTGGCGTATCAATTTTCGTTGTCGAAAGTTTTAAAATGAATATGTCTCCAGTGGCAGTGCTCTTTTCAGTTGTGTTAAGTATGTCTTACAGATACGAGACGTGGAATTAATTCGGAAAGAAACCGGCGACAACAGCAACGAGAAACATTTGGCGACGTAGCAGATGTCTATAATGTATTCAGCGGAATAAGAAAGATGAGCTCGTCTTCTTAATTCAGAGCAAGGAAAAAAATGGTCCTCCACTATAAATGCATCTTCGTAAGGAAATTTCCCCGGAATCCTCTCTAAATGTTATTTCCTTCTTTTCTCTGTGAGCCCAGAAAGAAAACCGCCGGAACGCATCTGGAGAACGTAGATTTTTATTTCCCCTTATTTAAAAGTGAAATAACATCCACATTAATTTTACGAATGTCTGCGCAAGCTTCATCAATTATCTCCTTGCGACGGTCGCCAAGACGGAGACACTATAAAGTAATTAGTACTGGAAAAGCAGCGAATAAGTACTACTTTTCCCGCAGGTCTCTAGTAATGTCTGTGTACTTATTATTTTCTGTCCTTTGGTATCTTCACAACTCATTTGATTTACTTACTTTTACACATACACTTAAATCTCGCTATGAGCCGTAGCTCATCGCGCACACCGGACTCGCGTAAATCGACAGTAATTTTATATGTACAATATGGCGGGCCACTGTGGCCGAGCTGTTCTAGTCGCTTCAGTCTGGAATCACGCGGCTGCTACAGTCACAGGTTCGAATCCTGCCTCGGGCATGGATGTGTGTGGTGTCCTTAGATTAGTTAGGTTTACGTAGTTCTAAGTCTGGGGACTGATGACCTCACATGTTAAGTTCCATAGTGCTTAGAGCCCATTTGAACCATTTTTGCAAAATATGGGGTTATGTTCACGTTCACACACACATTAAGTTCAAAAAAAGATACTCTCTGTATTTTTACCAAAAATAGGCATTATCATCTTTGTGACACGCATTTTAATGCAAAATTCATACTCTTAAAAATTTAACACTGAAACACACAAGAATACAATAAATTAATTATTCCGTCTCCAATGAACTCCAGCTTGCTTTTATCGTAGCCATTTCGTGCCCGAGAATTTTGGGAGTGCTGTATCATATAGGGTTTAATTTGAAATCCCCTGCAGCACTCGATACGAAAATAAGGGTGCATCAGGCAGTGGCCGTCTGAAATCGAAGTAAAGTTTTTCTTCAATAGAAATCAAAGTGCGGCTAGACATTCGTTTCCAAAATAAACCTGATTCATCATGGTTGAAAACCTACTTCGCAGTATCTTTCTCTGCCACAATTTCTGCAAACTTCTTTTTAAATTCTTCGGCTCTAACTTTCTCTATCGCAGCTACCTCTCCTGCCATCTTAACGTTGTTCAAATGGCTCTGAGCACTATGCGACTTAACTTCTGAGGTCATCAGTCGCCTAGAACTTAGAACTAATTAAACCTAACTAACCTAAGGACATCACACACATCCATGCTCGAGGCAGGATTCGAACCTGCGACCGTAGCGGTCGCTCGGCTCCAGACTGCAGTGTCTAGAACCGCACGGCCACTCAGGCCGGCTCTTAACGTTGTGATAGTCGAAACGATACCTGAAGCGATCAAACCAACCTGAGCTGGCAGAGAAAGGTGCTGGAGCATCCACGTGTTTTCGTAAATCGCATACGGTTTCTCAGGTTTAGCCTGAATAGCAGGTCCAGAGAGAGGCATACACTGTAGGTTGTGGAGCTCAGTCCAGTATCTGAGTAATATGTCCCGATACTTTTCACCGACTCCGAGCGAGATTTGGTTACTCCTGTCACACTGAATTCAGTTCAACAATGAGCCGTTTTCCGAATTGATTCCACATTGTCAAGGACAGTGCTCGCGGAGGATTCATTAATATTCAAAGCACACTGAATGACAATTTTTTTCTTTATTGTAATTTCACACCTCTGTCCCACGTGGGCAGGAATGGATTGGTAGTGGCACAGTTCATCGCTCTGTAAAAATAACAAGGGAGGAGGTTAAACATAGATAATAAGGGAATAAATGATGAATTTAATGTATGATAGGGTGAGGCTGTTGGGGTTAAATTGCACAAAAAGGGGTAGTTTAATGAGGGAAATTTGCGTAAAGTCCACATATAAACAAAATCACACTCGATGAAGATGCGGTATAAAAAGACTCGCAGCACAGAGGACACAGTGTCAAAAGCCACATGGGGCGACGACACTTGAAACACACTGCACATAAGTAACACATATGGCGAGCACCAAAACATGGCAGAGAGTAAATTGAATTAAAACTGTAACGACCTGCCAAGGGAGGGGTGATTGGAGAGGCGCGAAAGATGAGGGAGAGGAGGGGGTCAGTGGAGGAGGGCAGGGCAGGAAGGCGCGGAAATAAGGGGGAGCTGGTAGCACACCAAGGGACAGAAGATGGGGAGAGTGGGGAAGGGAGCAATCCAGGAAGGAGCGCAGGGACTGAGAAAGGAGGAGTGATGAAGACAGGGGAGGAGTAGGAGGGAGGAAACAGCAAAGGGGGTGGGAAGGGAGAGGGAGCCCTAGGGAGGAGTTGAGCGGAAGAGTAGGATCAGAGTTGGAATGAAGGATAAATATCAGGGCGAAGATCATCATCTGGGATGGGGAGACACTGAAAGTTTCTTTGGGAGAGGAGATGAAGGATGTGGAGATTCGGAGAGAGTGGGACACATCGATAGAGGTGGGGCAGCAGGTGGGAGTGGAGAGGAAAAGAGACACTAGGGGTTGAGGGGGATCAAGTTGGCGGATAGTGTAAAGAATACTGTTGTGTCAAGGAAAGAGAGGAGATGGAGAAAGGGATGAGGTCATTGAGGATCCCCCTTGGGCGACAGGAGATGTATACAGAAAGTGAGGTGTGGTGCATGGGCTTCAAGTATTTCGAGGGCTTTACAGAACTGAGGAGGGGTGGAGATCCAGGCCTAAGGAAACAAAGGATGGAACAGATCAAGGATTTATAGGTTGGAAGCGTGGTGGAAGGATGTAATCCCTGTGTCCAGCCAACAGGAGTTTCAGGAGCTGGAGTCTATAGTAGGCATTGCATTGGATGGTAAAGAGGTGGGGAACCCATATGAGGTGGCAGTCAAAGGAGAGACCAAGCTATTGCAAGGTGGGAGTAAGTTGGATAGGACAGTCATAGATTGTAGGGTAGAAATCATGGAGCCAGAAGGAGGGGATGGTGATATGCCCTATGATGATTGCCTGGGTTTTTGAAGGATTCACCTGAAGGAGAAACTGATTGCACCAGGTGGTAAACTGGTCTAGGTGGATTCAAAGGCAGCGCTGCTCAACAGTACGTTCACCTTTATCATAGCGATTTAATACCTCCCAATTTGTTTCCAGTGAATGTGACTGACCTTCAAACAAGCTTCTTTTCTTCGATAGAAACGCTTTCTTTTCTTTTACCCGATATTTTAAATGCAGACCTTGTTAAATACAGCTTGAAAGCTGCTTTGGTCTGAACCGACGATTCGCATATCGACAAACACGAAGGAAAATGCCCGTTGAGTCACTGTAACGCATTACTACTTCCTGGTAGTGCTTACAGATGGACTCAAAACTAAAATCGTGTACATGCGCAAACGGGAAAAACGAATAAGTGTACAACACGGTTTTCCTGTACATCTAATTCTCTGTTGGCTGACCACAAGTAAATTTATAACCTAGTAAATATGCAACATAAAAAAACGAAGATACGAATCACTGCTAGCATTGCCCTAAAAATATTTCAATAGAATATCAGGAGAATGTCATCAGTTTCTTTTCACTTTGTATTGACAGAAGAAATACCTACATTTCAAGACCATAAGTGAGAATATTATTTCCTATGAGAGATATTTAAATGGTGCTATAACGAGAATGTTCTACCATAATTATCAGCATGTCACTAAAACTTACCAGCATGTCCAAGCGCACTCAGCACTAGATCTGTACAATATTCTGATTGTCCACGGAATCATTATTGCTAAGACATCGATTTCTTACCAGCGTTTGCATGTCTTAGGGTGTCCAACATAGGGAGAACTGCCATAGACATTAATGGTATCAATATAAATATAATTGCAGTGTAAATATACATCCAATTGTGGAATTGTGGACTAGTTCCTTAATTTAATTGCTGTTGTGAACGGGAATATTTCGTGTAGAACACAGAAACCTTGTATACCACGATTATACTATACCATTAAACCCTAAACAATTTGTTTAACTTTTTTTCAAAATCAACAACATTAATCGACAGTAGCAATGCTATCTCTTCAGTACATCTTTACCGATGACGTCAAAACTTGTACTGTGCTACAGCGCACAGCATGCCTGCACTCTTACACATCTACTTCTCTAGCGACCAAGCTGTGTGTGGCGGAGGGCACTATTTTCGCCAAAGTCATATTTACCCCCCCCCCCCCCCCCCCTCCCCTCTGTTCCACTCGCGGATAGCGCGAGGGAAAAGCGACTGTCTGAACGCTTCAGTACAAGCTCTAATTTCCCTTGTCTCTGAGTGGTGATCACTGCGTGATTTGAAAGTTGGTGGTAATAAAATATGGTCTGCATCATCGGTGACGATCGGATTTTGGAATTTAGTGAGCAGCTCCTTCCGTTTAGTTCGTCGTCTATCAGCAAGTGTGTCCCACTTAAAATTTTTCATGAGATTTGTAACGCTCTCGTTATGGCTATATGTACCAGTCACGAATCTTGCTGCTCTTCTTTTGACCTTCTCAATCTCTTGAATCAGACCCAACTGGTAAGGGTCCGATACAGACCAACAGTACTCTAGGACTGGACGAACGTAAATATTGTAAGCCATTTCCTGGACTGCATCGCTTCATGATTCTACCATTAAACCGCAATATAGAGTTCCGCTTACCCGTTACTTGTGTAATCTGATCGTTCCATTTGAGATCATTTAGAGAAGTCACACCCAGATACATGACGGATGTTACCACTTCCAAAGACTGGCTATTTATATTGTACTCGTACATTAATGGGGATTTTCGCTTTGTTATACGCAGTAGGTTACTAATATTGAGAGATAACTGCCAGTCATTACACCAAACATTTATTTTCTGCAAATTCTCATTGATTTGCTCGCTACTTTCGTGTGATACTACTTTCCTATAGACTACAGCATAAAAGCATCGGACCTATTACGCTGTCCTGGGGCACACCTGATGTTACGTTTGTTTCTGTTGAAGTCTCCCCTTTCAGAACATGGTTTACACTGTTGCTGCTTCAAAATATTGGCTTGATGCCAGCCCACCCATTCAGTATAGTAATAGTGTGATGTTTTATGCTTCCTTATGCTCTCCTCTATTGCCTTCATTCATTGCCGCTGTAGTTTTATCTGTTACTTTCATTCTCTAACCAATGGCGCAAAAGATGGATGGCGGTTTTGTAGTTCACCCTTTAGATGTTCCTTATCGCTGATCCTGTGAGCCCTCTTGGTTAAAGTGCACAGGTCAGATTTCTTCTGGCACCTGGTCATCCATAAATACTTTCCCAATGCCCTCATCTCCCTTCTCATTCCATGAAAGGACTTGGTCCTCATTAAATCCCCCAATGCTTCTTTCCACACCAATCTCCTCTCCAAAATCCCACGTATCAAATTTGGCCCATGAGCCACTCTTACCCCCTAACACACCCCATCCTCTCCCCAACAGCCTCATGCCCTGACATCCACCGACCTTCACTGCCATGGTCACGAAGCTCAGCCCCATGGCTCTGGAGACTGATCTGTTTGCGGAACTAAATTCCCATCTCAACATTGAAATCTGCTCAGCCTGTCGCATCTTTAATGATGTCACGCCAACTTACCTAATGTGGATTTCACCGAATTCTCCTTCTCCACTGACCGCCTCCTTACAGAGGGAGCCCAAATCTACTGATGCCAAGACTGCCTAAAGTACAATGCCCCTGTCACTGCCAGCTGCTAGAGCCCCCCCCCCTACCTGTCCCCACTGCCCCACTGCAAAGCCTCCAACTGCCCCAACCTCATCTCCCCCCGCTCCTGCAACAAACCCTATCCTACCTACTCCTCGACATGTAATGCAAAACATACTCCTGTCAGCCCTGAGCTCGCCGTACCTATCTGCCCTGTCGATGACCCCATCCACCCCAGTAATTCACTCTGCCCTCCACCTACTCCAGAGGACATCATCTGCATTTTGACACCATATTCCTCCAAAACAAACACCCCTTCCAACACTCACACACCCTTTCCTAAATCGCCCTCGCTGCCCATTCCATCTTCCATCTCACCACCTATGCCACCTACTCCCACAATCAGGCCCACTTCACCTTCACCCCTCCCTCACCACCCTCATCTAAATCTCCCCTCCCATGAACTGACAACATTACAGTACCCTGTACCATAATATCCACTCACAGCCCGCCCACAAACTCATCTTCCTCCTTACCCTCCATCAACACCGTGTGGATGCATTCACCCTCAATGAAACCTTCCTTCAACCCTGTACCTTCGTCTCTACAGTTCCTTACACCCTCACTACACCAACAACATGTGCCCTCTGGTGCGTAGAGGGCTTGCTATAGGCAACCTCAAGCACCCTCCTGTTTGACCCCAGCATGTCCTCAACAATCCTACTGAGCATCTCACCCTCAGCCTCTTCTTCCCCATGCTTACCGTCACATATGCCACCATCTATGTCTGCCCTCGTACCCCCATCCCATACGATTTCCTGGCCATCATTGACGACACGTTCTCCACCTACGTGATTGCCACTTACCTCAAAATCCACAGCCGTGCTCCTGCTGAATTCCAGCGGTGGCATTGGGTTATCACCACCCTCCAGGGAGACCTGATTACCCTCCCCTGACACACCTGATCCGAATCAAACACTACTCCCAACATCATCCTAGCTTCTCCCAACCTTCGCGACTGCTACGGTCGCAGGTTCGAATCCTGCCTTGGGCATGGATGTGTGTGATGTCTTTAGGTTAGTTAGGTTTAAGTAGTTCTAAGTCCTAGGGGACTGATGACCACAGATGTTAAGTCCCATAGTGCTCAGAGCCATTCTCCCAATCTTCTAGGGTGCATCACTGTGGATGTCCTTGACCAAATGGGCAGTGACCATGCCACATTCTCCTCACTGTCTCTGATGGTCTCCATACCCGCCCCGATCCTCGCCCTGACATTCCTCGTAAACTTGTCCACGACTATTCCCGCTCCAACACAGATGCCTACAGGGACTCCATACACACCCAGGAATGACACGACCTTACCCTCCAGTCACTTGATGACATCTCTCGCACTGCTGCTTTTCTCCATGAGACCTTGTCTGACGCCATAGCCACCCATACCCCTACCAAAGCCGACCATCCTCAACGCCTCGCCCTGCCCCCACAGTCTCTTCTTCTCCTTATTGAATCCCATCACTTCCACTGATTGTTCCTCCGCACTCATTACCGGGACACACTCACCCCACCAGCAATTGCAACAACACATCTGCAACAGGCCTACTGCAAAGAAACGCCATGCCTCGCGACAGACATGCACATAACTCAATGCCACACTCCCAATCAACTCTTCGAAGTATTGGTCTGCTTTCCACCACCTTACTGTGAATCGGCCTAACCCACATTACCCTCTCCTCCTCAATGCCTGTCCCTTTCCTAACAATATCAGTAAGGCCAACGACTTTGCCTCCCACCTATCTGATGTCTTTTCCATTCTGGATGGTCCCCAATTTGACTTTTCCCTCTTCCCCAACATCATCGAATGTACAGATACCTCTGCTCCTCCCCTTGCTTCTGTCTCCCAGGACTTGGGCCACACACCACCATTTGAACTTAACACTCCCATCACTATACAGGACATATGCCTCACACTCTGCACTAAATGCAACACTGCTCCCGGCCACGACCGCATTACCTACTGCCATCTCAAACACTACCCTCCCTCGTTCGTTGCAGTCCTTGTCGCCCTCTGTTACATAATCCTTGCCACTGGCTTCTACCGAGACCTGCGGAAAACCTCCCATATCCTGATGTTCTCCAAACCCAACAAGCCTCCATCTGATGCCTCTTCCTATCGCCCTAGATGTCTCACCCCGATGTTCAGCAGGCTCTTGGAATCCATCCTTACTCAGCGCATCCATCACCACCTCCTCCGATACCACCTCCTCCCCAACACCCAATGTGTCTTTCGACGCTCCTTCTCTTCCAATGACCAACTCCTATGCCTCACTCATCACTTCTCCCTACTCCTTAACTCTCGTCACTCTGCCATTTTTGTCTCCATAGACCTCAAAAAGGCCTACGGCCTTGTATGGCATTTTGGTCACCTGTTTAAACTCCAGACCTACACCCTGTCTATCAACTACGTTGGTCTCACTGCCTCCTTCCTCTCCCGCCGCCCCTGCTTCATTACCATCCATAATAACATTTCCCGCACCTTCTACCCCTCTGTGGGTGTGCCCCAGGGCTCTCTGCTCTCCCCTCTCTCCCACCTCCTGTAGACAGCAGATATGCCCCAACCTCCCTTCTCCTCCAGCCCACCTCCTGCAGTATGCCGATGACACCACATTCCTTGCCCTCGCTCCTCTCCTTCAACAGTCCCAACGCCTTCTCCAGAATCACCTTGACCTTTTTGCCACTTGGAGTAACCAGTGCCTCCTGAAAATCAGTCCTTCCAAAACCCAGGCAATCATCATAGGTCGTACCACTCACTCCTTCTGGTTCCTTGATTTACTGTTAGCATCTGCTCCTGTCCTCTCTGCCTCTCGCCCAACCTCACCTACCTTGGACTCACCATTGGCCACCACCTCACCTGGATCCCTCATCTCTGCTCTATGCAGTCCCAAGCCCAACATTGCCTCTGACTCCTTAAACTCCTCTCTGGCCAGACATGGGAGTTGAACCACAATGATCAGTGTTGTGCATACCCTGTCAGTGTTGTGAACAGCCCCCATACTGTCGCTAGGTGTGTTTTAACAGTTGTGAACTGAAACCAGACTGTTGTCATGTTTTTTTAATTGTGCCTGCTTATCTATTATGCATTGTTAATCAGCATCTAGACCTTCTGGTTTTCTATTTTCTTCGCAACTTTTTCTACATGTTTCGGTTTTTAACAGTCACCGTTTTATCACCCGCTTCTATTGTTATGGTATCTTCTAATTCTGTTTTTTTAACGTTTCTGTAGGCTGCAGAGTGGCGTATTGTACTGCTGCCAGCCCGCCCCCGTCTGGGGAGGGGGAATCGAAATCCAATAAAGGAAAAAAAATCATTCAGCAGTAAAAAAAACACCCTGAAGAAGGTCGCTTGCAAGAAGGATGGAAACGTCGGTAGTTTCATATATATTGACAATGCGATGACAAGCCCAGAAAAGTTTTATTGAATATTAACCTAGATGGTTGTTTCTTCAGAATCTCAAATATCCGAAATTTCTTCATGGATTGCTTTGAAATATTGACACAACATTGCATTCGAATACTCAAGTGGTTCTATACATCTACTGGAACGCCATCTTGTATATATATATATATATATATATATATATATATATATATATATATATATATGTGTGTGTGTGTGTGTGTGTGTGTGTGTGTGTGTGTGTGTGTGTGTGTGTGTGTGTGTGTGTTAATAATTAATATTGTATATTTTAATACATTATATATATATATATATATATATATATATATATATGTGTGTGTGTGTGTGTGTGTGTGTGTGTGTGTGTGTGTGTGTTTGTGTGTGTGTGTGTGTGTATATATATAAGATACGAATGGAAAACAATTTTAGTCAAAATCTCAAAATATACCTTTCATTCACTTCGAAATTTTACACATGTTGGCAAACAGAAAAGTTGTATTTATTCATTATTAGTTGATTATTATAATAGTACTAAAGAACCTGAATTTATAGTAACAAAACATAAGGCTAAGGGTCAGAGATGGGAGGGGAGGAGGGGGAGAAGAGATGGGGCGACATAGAAAATGGGAAGGAGAAGATGGACAGATAGAGAGAATGGGGGGAGGGGAGCATGGTCAGAGAAAGGGGGAGGAGATGATGGACTGAGAGAGAGGAGTTTGGAAATTTGTGTTAAGGTCTTATGGGAGTAAACTGCTGAGGTCATCGGTCCCTAAGCTTACACATTACTTAATCTAACTTAAACTAACTTACGCTAAGGACAACACACGCACTCATGCCCGAGGGAGGACTCGATCCTCTGACGGGTGGAGCCGCGCGGTCCGTGATAAGGCGCCCTAGACCACTCGGCTAGCACACGTGGCCTGAGGGAGAGTGGGCAGGAGCAAATGGAGAGAGGAAGAATAAGATTAACAGAGAGAGGGAGGTGATGGGCAGAGAGAAGCGGAAGGAGGTGGTGATGGAAAAGCAGGGGGGAGCTGGAGATAGACAGAGACAGGGGAGACAAGGAGATTAGGACGTATATCCAATTCCCATACGTAGTAGAAACATATGCTTCCTCTTTTCTTTGTTTTCCGTTTCCACAGACTGAGCCACAACTAGTAATACGTAAAGGGGCATTTTGCTAGCAAAAATCTCGTCTTCGTTTGTTAAAAATCTTCGATCTGAGATTACTTCGCCGATAGCCTTGGAATGTTTTGACACAGTGTTGCATCTACTTATAATTATATACATAGTAATATATTATAACATAATAATAATAATAATGATAATACATTTATATACCAACTGGTTCTCCAGCAGGTATATAAAAAGACGCACGTTTTCGAATGCAACGTTGTAACAAAATTTTAAAGCTATCGCAGAAGAACTTCGGAAGAGATACGACTTTGAACAACCGAGCATTTACAGTTTTATTTATATAGAGTTCTGAACAACATACGTCATAAGTGCATCAAATATTCAGTATTCTATAATTATTTTTGGCGCACTGAACACACAGTATAATTCTCTGCTAGTACAAACTGTCAGTGTACAGACAGACACAGCCAGTTTTACAAGTTTTTGGAGTCAGTTTGCCGCGTAATCCTCACTTTTTTTGTTTCATAATCGAAAAAAAAAATCTTTCACAAACATATGTTGATCGAAATATTGTGCCATTTTCTCAACCTCTGTTTGGTGACGTGGAAACTCGACTTGAGTGAAACAATGTAGGTAGATTGCTTAGTTTTAACGCAAAAGGACTTATCTTTAAAATGGCAATTACATGGCAGACCAATCACATCTAGACATATACTACACATACACTGGGGCACTTCCATTAGAAACGGCAATGGTCTCGAAAACAGACCTAAGATTGAAAGCGTCCTCAAAAGTTTAGAAAACTATGCTTCTAATTCTTTCAAGGCCACAATGAATTATTCAAGCCCAGTTTTCTTTAATAGCAGTGAGGTTAGGGAGCAGGACTGTGTTTATCAGAATTTGACCCTTCTACCCAATAGAACTTTTCTCTTCAGATGAGAAATGCTTTGTGTCTCACATTGTCTTTGTGTGGGGAGTGTGCAGTCAAGTCCACTTAAATTGCGAGGTCTGCAATCCAATTTAGGGTTTCTAATTTTTGTTCCTGCTCTCCTTTTTTCTTAATAAACAGCAGGTTTTAAATCGAAAAATCAATCTTTGCCAGGTCTCGATACTGTTCATTTAGTTACAACGAAAACTACTGCAAGTAAATGTGAAATAATGTATGCAACTTCAGAATTTTTTCTTTTCGTACCACCAATTCACTCACGTTTCCATGTTTGCAAATTTAGCACATAGTGCTTCTTGATGTACAGAATACAGAATCTGATCTGTCGATCCTTCTAGTTTGTTGCTATTTCATTGTTAACTAAATCTTTAAATTCTTTCTGTTTGGCTTTGTAATGCACTTCATAGTAAATTCGCAGTATCTGTCGATTGCTGAGAATTTTGCTGCCTTCCAGAAACTACTATCTTGTGAGTTACGGTAATCATATACGAGTATTTCATGTTTCTTCAGTTTTGTGAAGGTATTTTCACAGAAAAAAGATAATTTGCATAACAAACTGAATAAACTATGATTGTATGAGTACTTCTAAAAGAGTCACCAGACAGCACGGATCCCTTATAACCAAATAAACAGAAAGGATCGCATAACAACTTCCAAAACTTTGTCACAGAGTGCACCCCATGTGAGACAGTTTTAACGCAGTTGGCTATCCTAAAGATCTCAGTGGTTCTGAGTGATTGTCGTTTATTCAGAAGCATCATTTCGAGATAAGCCTTTCAGCAGTTTGTAAAATGCCTTTCGTAGTATAATATCTTCCATCTCATCTTCTTTTACTTCCTCTTCTAGTTATATAATACTGTCTTTAAGTTTATTTCATGTGTATAGTCATTCATGTTCTTTCCACTTTCTAGCTTTCCCGTTTTTTCTTAGTACTGGCTTGTCGTCTGTGCTTGTGATATTCATGCAACTGCAGGAAGGTGACCGAGACGTGCAACCAATGGCACCCCATACCATCACGCCGGGTGATACGCCAGTATGGCGATGACGAATACACGCTTCCAATGTGCGTTCACAACGATGTCGCCAAACATGGATGCGACTATCATGATGCTGTAAACAAAACCTGGATTCATCCGAAAAAATGACGTTTTGCCATTCGTGCACCCTGGTTCATCGTTGAGTACACCATCGCAGGCTCTCCTGTCTGCGATGCAGCGTCAAGGGTAACCGCAGCCACGGTCTCCGAGCTGATAGTCCATGCTGCTGCAAACGTCGTCGAACTGTTCGTGGATATGGCTGTTGTCTTGCAGACGTCCCCATCTGTTGTCTCAATGATCGAGACGTGGCTGCACAATTCGTTACAGCCATGCGGATACGATGCCTGTCATCTCGACTGCTAGTGATGCGAGGCCGTTGGGATCCAGCACGGTGTTCCGTATTACCCTCCTGAACCCACCGATTCCATATTCTGCTAACAGCCATTGGATCTCGATCAACGCGAGCGGCAGTGTCGCGATACGACCGCAATCGCGATAGGCTACAATCCGATCTTTATCAAAGTCGGAAACGTGATGGTACGCATTTCTCCTTCTTACACGAGGCATCACAACAACGTTTCACTAGTCAACGCCGGTCAACTGCTGTTTGTGTATGAGAAATTGGTTGGAAACCTTGCTCATGTCAGCACGTTGTACACTCCTGGAAATTGAAATAAGAACACCGTGAATTCATTGTCCCAGGAAGGGGAAACTTTATTGACACATTCCTGGGGTCAGATACATCACATGATCACACTGACAGAACCACAGGCACACAGACACAGGCAACAGAGCATGCACAATGTCGGCACTAGTACAGTGTATATCCACCTTTCGCAGCAATGCAGGCTGCTGTTCTCCCATGGAGACGATCGTAGAGATGCTGGATGTAGTCCTGTGGAACGGCTTGCCATGCCATTTCCACCTGGCGCCTCAGTTGGACCAGCGTTCGTGCTGGACGTGCAGACCGCGTGAGACGACGCTTCATCCAGTCCCAAACATGCTCAATGGGGGACAGATCCGGAGATCTTGCTGGCCAGGGTAGTTGACTTACACCTTCTAGAGCACGTTGGGTGGCACGGGATACATGCGGACGTGCATTGTCCTGTTGGAACAGCAAGTTCCCTTGCCGGTCTAGGAATGGTAGAACGATAGGTTCGATGACGGTTTGGATGTACCGTGCACTATTCAGTGTCCCCTCGACGATCACCAGTGGTGTACGGCCAGTGTAGGAGATCGCTCCCCACGCCATGATGCCGGGTGTTGGCCCTGTGTGCCTCGGTCGTATGCAGTCCTGATTGTGGCGCTCACCTGCACGGCGCCAAACACGCATACGACCATCATTGGCACCAAGGCAGAAGCGACTCTCATCGCTGAAGACGACACGTCTCCATTCGTCCCTCCATTCACGCCTGTCGCGACACCACTGGAGGCGGGCTGCACGATGTTGGGGCGTGAGCGAAAGACGGCCTAACGGTGTGCGGGACCGTAGCCCAGCTTCATGGAGACGGTTGCGAATGGTCCTCGCCGATACCCCAGGAGCAACATTGTCCCTAATTTGCTGGGAAGTGGCGGTGCGGTCCCCTACGGCACGCGTAGGATCCTACGGTCTTGGCGTGCATCCGTGCGTCGCTGCGGTCCGGTCCCAGGTCGACGGGCACGTGCACCTTCCGCCGACCACTGGCGACTACATCGATGTACTGTGGAGACCTCACGCCCCACGTGTTGAGCAATTCGGCGGTACGTCCACCCGGCCTCCCGCATGCCCACTATACGCCCTCGCTCAAAGTCCGTCAACTGCACATACGGTTCACGTCCACGCTGTCGCGGCATGCTACCAGTGTTAAAGACTGCGATGGAGCTCCGTATGCCACGGCAAACTGGCTGACACTGACGGCGGCGGTGCACAAATGCTGCGCAGCTAGCGCCATTCGACGGCCAACACCACGGTTCCTGGTGTGTCCGCTGTGCCGTGCGTGTGATCATTGCTTGTACAGCCCTCTCGCAGTGTCCGGAGCAAGTATGGTGGGTCTGACACACCGGTGTCAATGTATTCTTTTTTCCATTTCCAGGAGTGTAGGTGTCGCCACCGTCACCAATCTTGTGTGAATGCTCCGAAAAGCTTATCATTTGAATATCACAGCATCTTCTTCCTGTCGGTTAAATTTCGCGTCTGTAGCACGTCATCTTCGTGGTGTAGCAATTTTAATGACCAGTAGTGTATTACCAATACCCAACAAATGAAAATTCGTAGCGACCCAGTTTTTTACTGCACAGTTTAGGAGTTTCTTGCAGTACTTTGCCAAACCTCGAAACACCACA
This sequence comes from Schistocerca americana, assembly GCF_021461395.2. Classification (NCBI taxonomy): domain Eukaryota; kingdom Metazoa; phylum Arthropoda; class Insecta; order Orthoptera; family Acrididae; genus Schistocerca; species Schistocerca americana. The sequence goes on along the minus strand of NC_060120.1, from coordinate 599,389,499 downwards.
GTAACTATGATTATTAACGAAACGATAGGCAGTTCATCATGAAGCTGACGAAATGAGCTACAAGATGAGGGAGAATTTGAGGTTATTAGTGAATAGTTGCTTTAAAATATTTTGAGAAACACTGAAGTTTGGCGGGCCTGCGCGGCCTTCTGTTCACGCAGTCAAGCGAGCTTGACAGATTACACGCCAATAGGCCTGCTGACGCTGCAACGCTTCTCTGCACTCGCTCCGTACCGAGCTGTCAAAGGTCGCAATTAATTATAAACGCACTATAGCTTGGAACGGGCTTTCGCTGTCCATTCTCTGCTTCATCACTGAAAAGTATAACAAAAGTGGGAAAGGCTGCATTTGTATATATTTGGCCGGACACGACTGCAAAAAGCCGGACATGCCCGGGTAAACCCGGACACCTGGCAAACCTTGTAGCTAGCCCATATCCTGGACACGCTCGTGTCGCGGGTGACACGCTGAGGTGTAGCCAGCATCGTGTGAGCGCGCAGCCGGTGCGGCGCTGGGCCACGTCGCCTGGCAGTCCGGCCGGTGCGGCAGTAAATGAGGCCAGCAGATGCAGAGCAGATGCCGCGGTTCCGGCCACGCTGCGGGCGCGTCACGCACTCTGCGCCAGCATTAATGGCGCGCGGGCCGCGCTTGACTCGACACGTAATTCCCGTCATCGAGTAATTGGCCCGGGCGGCGCTGCACTGCGTGCCAGCGGGGAAGCCGTCACCTGGGGATCCTAATGGACAAGGCCCGTACGGCCGTCTCTGTGTACCACGCTTCACCTTCACAGTGACGGCCACCCACTTCACTGCAGATGAGTTCAGTATACTGCGGTATATCCACCTTTCACAATTAAAAATGTAATGAGTGCAGCAGCATCAATGAAAAGTGAGAAACCACTAGGGAGGGACATGATACCAGGATACTTAACTGCTAGAACGGAGGAGAATTACGAGAAATGCTGCGGTTACGTAACAAAATACGGGGGGGAGTTCAGTAATTAATGCCACAAATTTTTTTTCTCGGACAGCTTCGGTTGAAAAAGTTGCGGAATTTGTTGTGGGACTTCGTGAAATATTTTCGCTTCGCCTCCTACAGTTTCACGAAGTTTTGGTAGGCGGCAGCTCTATACGTAACCTCCAAGTGGTGTCTGTAAAGGTGGTGCACTCCAAGCAGGGAGCTGTCATTGAGTTTCATTTGGTGGAAAACCAGAGCATCGCAGATAATCACGGGCGCTTGCAGGATGTCAACGGAGAACAAGGTCCGGAGAGTCGTTGGGCGTGGCGTCCGTAATCATCACAACAAGATCGCGCGAAGTTCTCCGACCTCTAGCTTCCTGGCCAGACGCACACAGCTGTGACTAAAGTGCGCGTCATTTATGTTGGCGGCCGAGTTTAGGTTCGTTCTGCGCATCCGACGTCACAAAACACAGTCAGCCAATGAACAGAGAACGACGTTGCCACATCTCGACTGCAGTGCAGAGCATGGACGAGTGTCTTCAGTTTTAGAAACGTTCAGTCATAAATAAAGTAATAGAACAAAAGCAATGTCTTGATAGCAGACATTCTTTTATAGAAAGTTTGTAAAAAGCATTCTTTACACCAATCGCTTCATATTCTATTAATTAATTAAACCAAACAAGCAATAAGACTCCTAATTCAGGCGATAGCAGGGAAAGGTATTTGTATCACTCTCAGGAACCGCTTTGTCGCAATAAAGAACTGCAGTAATTGTTTATTTCCTATTGTACTTCACGAAGAGTGAGTAATTCATAGTCATACCAACAGCGTTTGTCAGTATTCTACGTGATGTGTTATAGTCCTCATGACATTATGTAGTCAGACGAGGTGCGTTAGTGTAATGGTTAAGGTGTTGGGCTGCTACGCAAAAGGTTATGAGTTCAAACTTTGTGTGGTGCTTGATATTTTCATTATTTAAAAACAATATCGAAGTGCCTTACTTCACGAATTATATTCATTTGAATGCAATTTTTTTAAATTTATAGTGCTTTGTCTCTTCATTAACCCTTTCGCTGCTGCAGACACGTGCTTCCCGCATTCCGCGCTGTGCACGATTTTGTCACCACTGCACTGCTCGCCTGTGCAGACACATTGTGTTCCCACTGCTTTGACATTCGATTTCACAAAAACTATTTGGCCCAAAAATTTGATTTTTACACGTCTTCTTGACTGATACCTTCCCCCCATAAATGACTTAATTTTGTTTCGATGTTCAACGCAGTTATTATGCAGCATTAAATGTAGTAAACCATTGCACGAAATTTTGAAGAGTTTGCAGAGGTAGAAGTCCATAGCGTATACTTTCCGTATGGTCGATTTTAGTTGCCACAATGTTGAGAATGAAATGTGGACAAGATACCTAAATTTCATATAAAATTTACTGTATAACAATATCTCATTTAATTTAAGTACGACATAGGTGTCGTATGTAATATTGAGAAATAGTCCGTCTTTCGCGACTGTAATAAAAGTATTATTTACACCAGACGCGTTTGGCTTTATTTTAAAGCACTTCAATCAAGGAAACGTATGGCATATATACAATGGTAGTCATGTTCTCTTTCTTGTTTTTGCCCCACAGTCGTAGTTTTACCGATGGTACTGAAATATATTCCTCTTCTGCAACTGCAATAAGGGACTTATTTAGACCAGACGCGTTTCTCTCTTTTGAAACATCTTCAGTGGACAGTATTTTGTCTCCCCCATTGCCAAGTCACCTTTCGTAGTTTTGTGCTGCGGTAACACAACATTCAACGTTTGTGTTGGCAGATCAGTGTTTTAGCAAATTAATGATGTTTGTGTGTGCCACACACAAAAATTATATTTGACATAGCTCAGAGCACTTCACTGATAGACGGTATATTCAAGTCCTAATGTTTTTGTAAGTCCACAGTTTTGTTTAATGTATTTTGTCTACTTCCTTTTGATTGATTGAAGTGCTTTAAAATAAAGCCAAACGCGCTCAGTGTAAATAAAACTTTTGTTACAGTCGCGAAAGACGGAATACTTCTCAGTATTACATACGACACCTATGTGGTACTTAAATGAGCTATTGTTATACAGTAAATTTTATATGAAATTTAGGTATCTTGTCCACATTTCATTCTCAACATTGTGGCAACTAAAATCGACCATACGGAAAGTATACTATATGGACGTTTACCTCTGCAAACTCTTCAAAATTTCGTGCAATGTTTTACTATATTTAATGCTGAATAATAACTGCGTTGAACATCGAAACAAAATTAAGTCATTTATGGGGGGAAGGTATCAGTCAAGAAGATGTGTAAAAATCTAATTTTTGGGCCAAATAGTTTTTGTGGAATCAATTGATAAGAGTGTCAAAGCAGTCGGAACACGATGTGTCTGCACAGGCGAGCATTGCAGTGACAAAATCGCGCACAGCGCGGAATGCAGGGAGCACGTCTTTGTAGCAACGAAAGGGTTAATGCGGCCGTGGTGGCTTTACTTCACGAACTGCGCGCTCCCCCCTACACGTAAGCTTGCGACTATGCTATACTATGGCGCTGCTTCTATTGGCGCGTGCGTCGTGTGCAACTGGCAACGCAGCAATCTCCCGCGTCTGGGCGGGTATGCGCGAGCCGGCAAGATAAAAGAATTGAACTATAGTGCTACAATCTTATTCGAGGTGACAGAAGGATCAGAATCTCACCCATCCCTGCTCGACTGGAGGTCTCTCTTGGCAGTGCTGACACGCTCATCCACCAGTTAAGGTTCTCTACGTCTACATCTACATGGATACTCTGCAAATGACTTTTAAGTGCCTGGCAGAGGGTACATCGAACCACCTTCACAATTCTCTATTATTCCAATCTCGTAAAGCGCGCGGAAAGAATGAACACCTATATCTCTCCGTACGAGCTCTGATTTCCATTATTTTATCGTGGTGATCGTTCCTCCCTATGTAGGTCGGTGTCAACAAAATATTTTCGTATTCGGAGGAGAAAGTTCGTGATTGAAATTTCGTGAGAAAATTCCGTCGCAACGAAAAACGCCTTTCCTTTAATAATTTCCAGCCCAAATCCTGTATCATTTCTGTGACACTCTCTCCCATTTTTGGCGATAATACAAAACGTGCTGCCTTTCTTTGAACTTTTTCGATGTACTCCGTCAGCCCTATCTGGTAAGGATCCCATATCGCGCAGCAGTATTCTAAAAGACGACGGACAAGCGTAGTGTAGGCAGTCTCCTTAGTAGCTCTGTTACATTTTCTAAGTGTCCTGCCAATGAAACGCAGCCTTTGGTTAGCCTTCCCCACAACACAGGTTTGTGCCCGCTGAGTTCCACGCCGTCAAAACAGAAGACAATAAAGAACAGCAATAGAAAATCTCTGTGAAATGCATGCACGTACAAGGCTATTCATGACAATTTTTGTCGAACATCATACACGCAATGAAACATGGGTTCATCACTTCGAACCGGAGACTAAACGGCAATCTATGAACTGGCTCCACATCACGTCTCCACCGGAACTTCAACGGGTGAAGTTGTGGCGACGATCTTCTGGAACTCTTAAGGGGCTACCCTGTTTGATGTCCTTCTTCGTGGTGGAACGAGTAGCTATGAAGTGCATTATGCCACCCTCAAGAGACTGAACAATCGTTCCCCAAAAATGCAAACGAACTTCTACTTCTCCATGGTAACGCAAGGCCTCACACATGTTTTTGCACCAGAGGAGAGCTTACAGAACTTCATTGGATTGTTCTTTCTCATCCACAATACAACCCGCATCTCGCAACTCCCGACTTCCACATTTTTGGTCCGATGAAGGACGTTCTCCGCGGGAAGCAGTATGTGAACTGATGCAGTAACACGTTGGCTCCGACATCGACCAGTAGACTGGCACGTTGAAGGCATACAGGCTTTTCAATAACATGGCATAAGGCATTAGCATTGAACGGAGATGATGTTGAAAATATGATTTTGTAACGAAAAGAATGGGATAGCATGGTGAATTGGAATCCCAAGTAAAACCAGCCTGCTTTCAGAAAAGAAAGTGTGTTACGTAACGTACTGAACGCCCCTCGTATTTGACAGTGCCAATAGTCAAAGGCCTTACTGACAGTGATAATGATTCCAATTCCAAAGTAAGAGAAAAGAAAAAACTCGAATAAACATAGGAAATTTCACCTAATTTCACATGCAGCCAAAGGTACATGAAGAACTATGTATTAAAGACTAGAAAAGATACCAGTGTAGAAAGTCGCTTAGAAAAGATAGGTTTCGGAAGAAAAACATTGACAAGCTACGCAATTGGGCTCTGAAGGATTTTGCGAAAGGAGGTTTATAGAGAAGGGAACGCCGTTCAAGATAAGGTTTTATACACTCATGCTCATAAATTAAGGATAATGCTGATACATAGTGAAACAACGATCTGGTGGGACGTTTCCGCGTTAAAATCACCTCAGGGTATGACCATGCGGTGCATTTGACCTGCGGTCGTCGCACGGTGGCGCTGGCAGCAGTCTACATACGCGGAGATGTGCTGGTGCATGTCAGAGTATGGTGCAGCGAGTAGGTGTGCAGACGTTTTCAGACGTGCTAATGGTGACTGTGTGTTGAAAATGGCTCAAAGAAGACATATTGATGACGTTATGAGGGGTAGAACACTAGGGCGATTGGAGGCAGGTCGTAGCACTAGCCCTCCGTGTGCCACAAAGTGTGACCTCAAGATTATGGCAATTATTCCAGCAGACAGAAAAAGTGTCCAGGCGCTACAGTACGGGACGTTCAAAGTGTACAACACCACAAGAAGACCGATATCTCACCATCAGTGCCCGCAGACGGCCACAGAGTACTGCAGGTAGCCTTGCTCGGGACCTTACCGCAGCTACTGGAACAGTTGGCTCCAGACACACAGTCTACAGACGATTGAACAGACATGGTTTATTCGCCCGGAGACCTGCAATGTGCATTCCACTGACCCCTGGTCACAGGTGAGCCCGTACATCCTGGTGTCAAGAACACAGTACATGTTCTATGGAACAGTAGTCCCAGGTTATGATCACGGACGACTCCAGGTATATCTGAACAGTGATTCTGGCCGGGTTTTCTTTCACCTGCTGTGAACCAGGAACCAGATACCAACCCATTAATGTCCTTGAAAGGGACCTGTATGGAGGTCGTAGTTTGATGGTGTGGGATGGGTTTATGATTGATGCACGTACGCCCCTGTATGTCTTTGACAGAGGATCTGTTACGGGTCAGGTGTATCGGGACGTCATTTTGCACCAGAATGTCCGCCTTTTGAGGGGTGCAGTGCAGTGCAGTGCAGTGCAACACCTTCCTCCTAATAGATGATAACGCACGGCGCCACTGAGCTGCCATCATGGAGGAGTACCTCGAAACAGAAGATATCAGGCGAATGGAGTGACCTGCATGTTCTCCAGACCTAAAAATCATCGAGCACTTCTGTGATGCTCTCGGTCGACGTATCGCTGCACGTCTTCAAACCCCTGTGACACTTCAGGAGCTCCGACAGGCACTAGTGCAAGAATGGGAGGCTATACCGAAGAAGCTACTCGACCACCTGATCCAGCGTATGGCAACCTGTTGTGTGTATGGTGATCATATCCCATACTGATGTCGGGGTCATACGCAGGTGGCGTTTTGTAGCACATGTGTTTCGGGACGGTTTTCTCAACTTATCACCAATACCGTGGACTTACATATCTGTGTCGTGTGTGTTCCCTAGGTGCCTATTCTATTAGCGCCAGAACGTGGCACCACATTCTGCAATTATCCTTGATTTATGAGCATGAGTGTAGTTGTGGAATAATCTTTCGAAAAGTAGGTTCGGATAGGCTTGTAACTAAAGAAGGTAAAGAGAGTGGATTCGGAAAACAGACGACTTATAAACACGTTATATCTTCCAGTGAATCATTAGCTTTGCCGAAATGGGGTAGCTTGGGTGCTACAACGACTGAAACAGCCTTAGTGTATATGCAACCAAAGCGGAGGTGTATCTGTTGAGAGGCCAGAATAAACTGTGTTTCCTGAAGAGTGGCAGCATCCCTTTCACTACTTACAAGTGCAACAATCGGAATCATAAACTACTCTCGTCATGTAACATTAGCCATCATTATCTTGTTGTGCTGGTACTGCGAACGGCTGAAACAAGTTTTTGTTTTTCCAAGGGCATTCAGCTCTTCTGTATGGCTTAATAATGAAGGCATCCTCTACAATAAAATTTTTCGGAGGTAAAACAGCCCCCATTTCGATTTCCGGGCGAGTACTTCTCACAACGATATCGACATCAGGAAAAAACTGACATTCTATAGGTCGGAGCGTGAATTAGTCAAGTTCCCTTGATAGGGTAATTTAAGAAGAAAATTGAATAAATTGAAGTCAGGTATAGTAGGAATTAGTGAAGCCGAGGGAAGAACAAGAGTTTTCGTCAGACGAGTATTGGGTTAAAAATACAAAAGCTGATGGGAGTAATACAGGAGCAGGCCTAATAATGAATAAGAACATGGGAATTTGGATATGCTACTATGAGCAGAATCAGTGAACACGTTGTCGTAGCCAGTAAAGACACATGACCAACACCAGCCAGAGCAGTACAAGTTTATAAGCCTTCTAGCATTGTAGTTGATGACGAAATTGAAAGAATAGGTGCTGAAATAAAATAAATTATTCATATAGGTGGAGGAGGGGAATATTTCATTCTCATAAGCTACCGGAATTCGGTATCACGAAAAAGGACAGAATGATAAATATCGGAGAACATAGACTGGAGAAGAAGGAATGAAACGGTAAGCTATCTGGTAGAATTGTACACACATCATAATTCAGTCATTGCAAAAACTGGTTTTAAGGATCTTGAAAGAAGGTTGTATACTTGGAAGAGACTTGCAGGTTTCTAGTACATTATATAAAGACAATACAGAGATTTAGAAACAAGTTGTTTAAACTGCAAAACGTTCAATGAGCAAATGTTGACTGTGACTATAATTTATTGGTTATGAACTGCAGATTGTAACTGAAGACATCGCAGAAAGATATAAAAGTGAGATAAGGAGACCTGGACAAATTGAGAAAATCAGTGGTTGTTGAGAGTTTCGGAGGGAGCATGGATAGCTTTGAGAGATGAAATAATAGAGGCCGCTGATGATACAAATAGGTAAAACGACGGGGTAATACATGAGATTCTGAATTTACTCGATGAAAGGACAAAAACTAATGATGCAGGAAATGAAACAAGCAAATGAAATACAGATACTGCGAAATGGCTAAGCTGGTGCCTTTCAACAGTGGACGTTACATTTCAGATGTGTTACGACCCGTCGCTCTACCCTTCATTCGATCCCCGCGAAAGCCTACATTTCAACAGGATAATGCACGACCGCATGTTGCAGGCCCTGTACGGGTCTTTCTGGGTACAGAAAATGTTCGACTGCTGCCCTGGCCAGCACATTCTCCAGATCTCTCTCCAATTGAAAACGTCTGGTCAATGGTGGCCGAGTAACTGGCTCGTCACAATACGGCAGTCACTACTCTGGATGAACTGTGGTATCGTGCTGAAGCTGCATGGGTAGCTGTACCAGTACAGCTACCCATGCAGCTTCAACACGATACCACAGCTCTGTATGACTCAATGCCCAGGCATATCAAGTCCGTTGTTACGGCCAGAGGTCGTTGTTCTGGGTACTGATTTCTCAGGATCTATGCACCCAAATCGCGTGAAAATGTAATCACACGTTATTTATAGTATTTATCCAATGAATACCCGTATATCTTTTGCATTTCTTCTGGGCTAGCAATTTTAATGGCCAGTAGTGTATGTTGCGGCATATGAAATTTAGACAAAATATTGAATTATTCTTTATACTTGGAAGAATATCGCTATCTATCTCCAAAGTCGAGGAAAAGGAATGCATGTGAAGCGCCCCGTCGCGAACGCACGCGCCCGTGACAAAGCCAGAATGAAATATGCTTTCATATTCTCATTGCGCTCTAAGGTTTCCATACCGTCTCATTACTCAGTACAGTGCAAACGTTTAACTTGTGAACACCAACATGTCCAAGTTCTTTTTACTAACTCACGTGCGTTCTGTTCTATCCCATTTCCAGTAACAATTGACTATGTTCATCTCTGATGTAGAATAGCATACCTCATCATAGTTGTGCAATACTCCTACTGCTTTCAATTCTGTTCCTGCCAATAGAACCTGTTCCTGTACCTGAAACACAGGTTACCTCTTTTGGTTTTATTCTCAGCTTACCGTTCACGAAATCAAAGTCATCTCCACAGGAATCATCACCTTCCTCTGGTAATCCTAACGTCGCGTTTATCCATTCTTTCGCGTAGAGTAGTGCATCATAAATTCTTCCAGCTTCTAGTGCCGTTTTACCGCTAAGTATTTAAAATTAATTTCTTCATCCTCGGAGTCACTACACCAAACGTCTTCCCAGTCGTCATGATCCTCACAAGATTCTTTGGACTGACGCGTCTTCATCCATGGCTACTTCAGGAGGTACCTTTGTCCGCAGAACTCTTGATGAAACAAGTAGCTCAGTCTCTCCTGTATCTTCTCCTAATTCTTCTTCATCTATTTCCATTATCGTATGGTGGTGATACACTCCATTTACTAGGCAGTGTGTTGCCTAACACCACAAAGTTCTCGTTGCCCGAGTCGCCCTAATTGTACTTGAAGGCTACTTAGCCGGCCGTTGTGGCCGAGGGGTTCTAGGCGCTTCAGTCTGGAACCGCGCTCCTGCTATGGTCGCAGTTTCGAATCCAGCCTCGGGCATGGATGTGTGTGATGTCCTTAGTTTAGTTAGGTTGAGGTAGTTCTAAGTCTAGGCGACTGATGACCTCAGATGTTCAGGCCCATAGTGCTTAGAGCCATTTTTTGAAGGCTACTTAATTTCTCCCTGTTATAAGCGAAGTAGCGTGTGCCTCTGTTTCAAGTGCAACACTACCATGTAGAATTCGAGGATCGCATTCACCTTCAGAGTTCGTATAATCAGAAAATTGGCCCTAGGCGTGAGTGACTGGCGCACGAATTCGGGACTATCCCGCTCCTGTACTTCTGCGCACTTTCCACGTACTGCTCTGCGTACAGTCATCCCTTGCATCCTAAGTATCGGCTTCTTCTCATCCTTATCGCATAAATATACAGATCAAGTACCGAGACTTGGCTGTCTGAATCCAGCATATATGGTAGTGCTATATCTCCCAACGCCACATCAGTTACAAGGTACGCATCGCATTCTGTTCTGTTGTCCAGCTGGGTGACGTCTACCAAGAGTGTCTCTTTTAAGTCTTGTTAATTTACATGTAAGGCTTCTGGAAGTTGAATCCCGTCCAACAGCAAAGTCGGAGCCCCAGCCAATAGTCACATTCGTCTCAAGTTTCTCTGTTCCTCATTTCCTCACGGATTCCTTCGCAGTTATGGACCATATGCCTTCACGGTTTCCATAACCACACGGTTCCAGTCATCTTCGTACTTTCGTCTCTCATCTGCTCGATGTGATGGCGCCCATGATCCACGATGACTGCTCTTATGCCACTGGTTTCAAATTTTGCGGGGCGGGTGCCTCATTCGCCAGTTAACATTGCATTGTCCATATTGTACCTGCATATAGTGGATCTGCAAAAAGTGCACTGTTTATCTAACTTCACCTTCACGGTCATACCCAGGCCCATCAAGTAAACGTCAAAACGCGCCTACATCATTCATTCTACGACCGGAATATCTTTCTGAATCCTGTCGACAGCTTTGTTTGGCAGATCTTTATTATCTCTCTGCTCAAACATTGAACCCAAGAGCTGGTTACAAAATAAATCTTCCAGCGCTTCTTGATAACGATAGCTGATGTCTGCCTGCATTCCCTTGCATTGTAACAACACTCGTATTTCCTCTTCTTTCAAGTTTACTGGAACTTTACTGTCCGAATCGGCATCACTACGTAACGACAACTGCTTTATTTGTTTCTTCACTTGTATTATGTCATCTGTTACTTCGTATTTCTACTCTTTAATGACATCAACAACCTTCCAGAACACGTCTGTCTAGTGTATTATTGCAAGCACTGACCTGTATCTCAATTAGCTGGACTCCTCTATCTTCAGGTTTCTTAATTTCTTCCCCAATCGTTTATTCCATTTCTACTATCTTCTAGTCACTCCGTTGCATGTGACCAATTAAATGCTGATCTAATTTCTCAATATGTCCCTTATGTTCTTTAAAGTAATCTTTTATTATTTTGAATCACACATCGTCCCTTTTATCTTGCTGTTCATTGATTAGTGTTAGTGCCGCCAAATTTTCCTCTGTTTTTTAAACAATCTTCCGTATTTTTCTGTCGCTCATCTGCCTTTTGTAATGCTCAATCGCAATTTTGTGGTACTCTTCCACACTCCTCTTGCGATCTCTTGTACATCAAAACTGGTTCAAATGGCTCTGAACACTATGGGACTTAACTTCTATGGTCAGTCCCCTAGAACTTAGAACTACTTAAACCTAAATAACGTAAGGACATCACACACATCCATGCCCGAGGCAGGATTCGAACGTGCGACCGTGTCGGTCACGCGGTTCCAGACAGTAGCGCCTAGAAGCGCTCGGCCACCTCGGCCGGCCTGTTGTATATCCTATCATGCTCTTTCGTATTTTCTAACGCCATCTCAATCAAGAAGAACTGAAGATCAAAAGGTGGCTATGAAAGAGCAGTTGGCAAGCCATCTGTAGCACTCTGTGTCAGTTCATTGCATCTAGCAGCTAAAGAGTTCCTCATCGTCTGCGACATTCTCCTCACACTGTGACTCAGCTTGGGGTTGTTCCCTGTTAGTCTGCTTGTTATTTAATTCACTATCCTCCACTACCGCCTCTTACAAATTAGTCCCACGACTTTCTCTAACCTCGATATTCCGTGAAATGTCTTGCTCGACTTCCCTATTACGAGTACGTTCAGGTCTTATAGTTACAGGTGGACTCGCTTATTTCCTTTCCTAAACTATATGAACGAGCATGGGTTGACCTTGGCATACCTAGTACTAATACAAATAAAATACTCTCCCCTAATTATCAAATTATCAAATTTCCAACCTAGTCACAATGAAATCCTACTACAAACAAACACAACATTCAACTGTATCCCCAACAACAAATAACTCTACTAAGCTGCCTTCGTCTTGCTGCAAGAGAAGCACAAATTAGAAGAGAGCACACAACTTATAACTAACTTAAGTTTTTAAGTTATACACACACACACACACACACACACACACACACACACGCACCAGAAGAAGTTTTGCATCATCTCGGTTCCGAGGGTTCCGCAACCTGTACAGAAAATTTTAATAGAGATCAACATAAACATCATTTCCGCCCTTTTTATTGTCATGAAAACCACACATTGCATGTTGCACCACCATAAAGCGAGGCCTTCAGAGACGTTGGTCCAGATTGCTGTACACACCGGTACCTCTAATACCCAGTAGCACGTCCTCTTGGATTGGTGCATGCCTGTATTCGTAGTGACATACTATCCAGAAGTTCATCAAGGCACTGTTGGTGCAGATTGTCCCACTTCTCAACGGCGATTCGGCGTAGATCCCTCTGGGTGGTTGCTGGGTGACGTCGTCCATAAACAGCCCGTTTTAATCTATCCCAGGCATGTTCGACGAGGTTCATGTCTGGGGAACATGCTGGTCACTCTAGTCGACCGATGTCTTTGTCGTGAAGAAGTCAGTCACAAGTTGTGCACGATGGGGCCGCGAACTGTCGTCCATGAAAAGGAATGCCTCGGCAATATCCTGCCGATACGGTTGCACTATCGGTCAGAGGATAGTATTCACGTATCGTACAGCCGTTACGGCGCCTTCCATGACCACCAGCGGCGTACGTTGGTCCGACATAATGCCACCCCAAAACAGCAGTGCACCTCCACATTCGTGCACTCGCTGGACAGTGTGTCTAAGGCGTTCAGCCTTACCGGGTTGCCTCCAAACACGTCACCGACAATTGTCTGGTTGAAACCATATGCGACACTCATCGGTGAAGAGAACGTGATGCCAATCCTTAGCGGTCCATTCGGCATGTTGTTGTGCGCATCTGTACCGCGCTGCATCGTGTCACGATTGCAAAGATGGACCTCGCCATGGACGTCGGGAGTGAAGTTACGCATCATGCAGCCTATTGCTCACAGTTTGAGTCGTAACACGACGTCCTGTGGCTGCACGAAAAACATTATTCAACATCATAACGTTGCTGTAAGGGTTCCTTCGAGCCATAATCCATAGGTGGCGGTCATCCACTGCAGTGGTAGCCCTTGGGTGGCCTGAACGAGGCATGCCATCGACAGTTCCTGTCTTTCTGTATCTCCTCCATGTCCGAACAATATCGCTTTGGTTCATTCCGAGACACCTGGACACTTCCCTTGTTGAGAACCCTTCCTAGCACAAAGTAAGAATGGGGACGTGATCGAACCGTGATATTGACCGTCTAAGCATGGTTGAACTACAGCCGTGTAGCTCCTTCCTGGTGGAATGATTGGAACTGATAGGCTGTCGGTCCCCCTCCGTCCAACAGGCGCTGCTCATGCACGATTGTGTACATCTTTGGGCGGGTTTAGTGACATCTCTGAACAGTCAGAGGGACTGTGTCTATGATAAAACACGCACAGTCAACGTCTCTCTTCAGGTATTCTGGGAACTGGAGTGATGCAAAACTTTTTTTGCTGTATGTATATTATTGTTTGTTCGCCAATACATTCTGGTTAAAAATACGATCCATAAGACAATTCAATTAGTTAGCAACAAATTCCTCTCCAATGCCCTGTGAAAATGATCATGCAGAACTGTTAGTGATCCTAAGTCCTGGCTACCGGTTGACAAATTTCTATTTGTTGATATAAAAACTGACTATTTAAATCAGAGGGTTCCAGGCTTTGAAAATCTCAGAAGAATCGACAGATTACTGTGTGAGGTTCTTAAATACCACTATGGTGCTACAGGTCCGATCCTGGCGACCTAAAGCGACAAAAAGTTCCCCGTCATATCTTTTAAATTTTAATGAGTCATTGTTGAACAATAGATAATGTCTTATTAAATTAGAATTACTAGGGGTGGGTCAATAAAACATGAAACTATGGTTACCGCACCTCAAACGGGTATATTAATGAAAGGCCTCATCAAGATACAAAATGAAATTAGCAGTCGCTATAATAGAATGAGATTTTCACTCTGCAGCGGAGTGTGCACTGACACGAAACTTCTTGGCAGATCAAAGCTGTGTGCCGGATCGAGACTCTAGTTCGGGACCTTTGCCTTTCGCGGGCGAGTGCTCTACTATCTTTTTACTTTTAACCGTTTTTTTTATTCCGCATGAACAGTGACAAAAATGGCTAGCTTACAATGAAATGAAATAAATAAGTTGGCAGATAATTGCTGTCGTAAATTACAGCATTCATAGAATGAGGTATGATATTCAGTCTTTAGCAGTAGCACACATTTAACATCTTCACTGTCACCATCTGAGCTACCTAAGCGCGACTCACGACCCATCCATCCTCACAGCTTCAATTCCGCCAGTTCCCTAGTTTGAGTCTCGGTCCGGTACACAGTTTTAATCTGCCAGGAAGTTTCGTATTAGTCGCTATAATAATTTTGTTTATTGTCATACGATATAAAAAATGATTAACCCACTGAACTAAGCGAAGGCCTATAAATGTTTAATAATTGGATAGGAAATTGTGAATTCGAACTATAGCCTTGCCACGTGTGAGTGGATAATTGACAGCATTATATGCGACCATATAGTGGATACAGCCAATGACTGCAAGAACGGTCACAAATTTGAAGAAAGGTCACCTGAATAGGAAGGACAAGCACCAAAGCACCAATTTTTTCACAAAAGTGTATGTTGGGTGCAACTTTCTGGCTGTGAATATTAAATCTATGTAATTAAATCCTCATCCAAATTAACAAGCTTCATATCCTCTTTGCCCCAGTAGCAGCATCGGTGACAGATGTCATCAGTCTCTTGTGACAGGTTTGATGCGGCCCGCCACGAATTCCTCTCCTCTGCCTACCTGCCTACCTCTTCATCCCAGAGTTGTACTTGTAGCCTACGCCCTCAATTATTTGCTGGATGTATTATAATCTCTGTCTTCCTGTACGGTTTTTGTTTTATAGAGCTCCCTCCGTACGACAGAAGTCATTCCCTGATATCTTAACAGAAGTCCTATCACCCTGTCCTTTGTCCTTGTCAGTGTCTTCCACATAATCCTTAACTTTCCGATTCTGCACAAAATCTCCTCATTCCTTACCCTTTCAGTCCACTTAATTTTCAGCATTCGTGTGTATAACCAAATCTCAAATGCTTCGAGTCTCTTCTGTTCCGGTTTTCCCACAGTTTATGTTTCAATACCACACAATACTGTGCTCCAAACGTACGTTCTCAGAAATTTCTTCCTTACATTGAGGCCGATATTTGATATTAGTAGATTTTTCTTGGCCAATAATGCCCTTATTGCCAGTGCTAGTCTACTTTAGATGTCCTCCTTGCTCTGTCCGTCATTGGTTATTTCGCTGCCTACGTAGCAGAATTCCTTAATCTCATCTACTTCGTGACCATCAATCCGGAAATTTTCTCACTGTCCTCATTTCTGCTACTTCTCATTACTTTCGCATTTCTTCGATTTACTCTCAGCCCGTATTCTGTACTCATTAGACTGTTCATTCTATTAGCAGACCATCTAACACTTCTCCACTTTCACTAATTACAGCAATGTCATCAGCGAATCGTATCATTGATATTGTTTCACATCGAAGTTTAATTCCGCTCCTGAACCTTTCTTTTATTTCCATCAGTGCTTCTTCAAACTACAGATCGAACAGAAGGGGCGAAAAACTACATTCTTGTCATACATCCTTTTTAATGCGAGCACTATGTTCTTGGGCGTCCACTCTTATACCCTCTTGACTATTGTACACATTGTATATTACACGTCTCCCCCAAAGCTTACCCCTATTTTTCTCAGAAGTTTGAACATCTTGCACCATTTTATATTGTCGAATGCTTTTTCTAGGTCTACAAATCCTTTAAACGTGTCTTGAATTTTCTTCAGTCTTGCTTCAGTTATCAACTTAAACGTCAGAATTGCCTCTATCGTGCATTTATCTTTCCTAAAGCAAAAAAGATCTTCTAACGCATCCTCATTTTTCTTTCCCATTCTTCTGTGTATTATTATCGTCATAAACTTGGATGCATGAGCTATTAAGCTAATTGTGTGATAATTTTCGCACATGTCAGCTCTTGCAGCCTTCCGAATTGTGTGGATGATATTTTTACGAAAGTCAGGTAATATGTCGTCAGGCTTATACATTCTACACACCAACGTGAATGGTCGTTTTGTTGCTATTTCCCCCAAGCACTTTAAGAATTCTGATGACGTGTTATCTATCCCTTCTGCCTTATTTGTCCTTAAGTCCGCCAAGGCTTTCTTAATTTCTGATTCTCCTGTAAATCGACTCCTGTTTCGTCTGCTATCACATCAGCACGAGCGAAGGGAAACAGCGTCTCCGAGATAGTGATGAAGTAGAGATGTTTCCGTACATCAAATTCACGAGTTTATCGTGAATATCAGGAATCCGGTAAAACATCGAATCTGCGACACCGCTGAGACCGGAAAAAGAACCTGTAAGAACGGGACCAACGACGACTGAAGAGAATCGTTCAACGTAATAGAAGAGCAACCCTTCCGCAAATACTTGCAGATTTCAATGGTGGGCCGTTAGCAAGTGTCAGCATGCAAACAATTCAACGGAACATCATCGATATGGGCTTTCGGAGCGGGAGGCCCACTCGTGTACTCTTGATGACTGCACGACATAAAGCTTTACGCCTTGCCTGGGCCCGTCAACACCGGCACTGGACTGTTGAGGACTGGAAACATGTTGTATGGTCGGACGAGTCTCGTTTCAAATTTTTATCGAGCGGATGGACGTGTAAGGATATGCAGACAATCTTATGAATCCATAGACCCTGCATGTCAGCAGTGGACTGTTCAAGCTAGTGAAGGCTCTGTAATTGCTTGGCATGATACGGGACCCCGTGACACGTACGTAAGCATCCTGTCTGATCACCTGCATCCATTCATATCCATTGTGCATTCCGACAGACTTGGGCAATTCCAGCAGGACAATGTGACATCGCACACGTCCATAAATGTTACAGAGTGGCTCCAGGAAAACTTTTCTGAGTTTAAACACTTCCGTTGTCCACCTAACTCTCCAGACCTGAACATTATTGAGCATATTTGGGATGCCTTGCAACGTGCTTTTCAGAAGAGATCTCCACCCCCTCGTACTCTTACGGATTTACGAACAGCCATGAAGGATTCATACTGTCAGTTCCCTCCAGCACTACTTTAGACATTAGTCGAGTCCATGCCACGACGTGTTGTGGCGCTTCTGTAAGCTAGCGGGGGTCCTACACGATATTAGGCAGGTGTACCAGTTTTGTTTGGTTCTTTAGTCTACTCCATTCCTCAGCGACTTGTACTTCTGTATTCCTTAATTTTCCTGAACATTTTTGTAGTTCCTTTTTTCACCGATCAGCGGAAGTATTTCTTCTCTTACCCAACGTTTCTTCGCAGTTACCTTTTTTGTGCCTATGTTTCGTCTTTCCAACTTCTGTAATTACCCTTTATGTGTATGTCCATTGTTCTTTAACTGTCCTGCCTATTGAGCTATTCCTTATTGCTGTATCTATAGCCTTAGAGAACTTCAGCGTATCTCGTCATTCCTTAGTATTTCCATACCCCACTTCTTTGCATATTGTTTCTTCCTGACTAATCTCTTAAACTTCAGCCAACTTTTGATCGCTACTACATTGTGATCCTAGTGTACATCTGCTCCAGGTTATGCCTTACCATCCAGTATCTGATTTCGCAATCTCTATCTGACCATGATGTAATATAACTGAAATCTTCCCGTATCACCTGGCCTTTTCCAAGTATACCTCCTCCTCCTGAACAGACTATTCGCTATTTTTAGCTGATATTTATTACAGAACTCGATTAGTCTATCTCCTCTCTCATTCCTTGCACCAAGCCCATATTCTTCTGTATCCTTTTCTTCTACTCCTTCCCATACAACTGCATTCCTGTCTCCCATGACGCTTACATTTTGATCTTCCTTTATGTACTGCATTACCCGTTCAATATCCTCATATCTTTTCGTCTTCAGCTTGCGACATCGGCATGTATACCCGAATTATCGTTGTTGGTGTTTGCTTGGTGCCGATTCTGATGAGATCAACCCTGTCACTGGACTGTTCAATGTAACGCACTCTCTGACCTACCTTCCTTTCCGTTACACCATTTTCTGCTGCTGTTGTTATTACCCTGTACTAATCTAACCTGAAATTCTCGTCTTCTTTCCATTTCACTTCATTGATCCCTAACATATCTAGACTGAGCCTTTGCATATCCCTTCTCAGATATTTTAGCTTCCCTACCATGTTCAAGCTTCTGACATTCCATATCCCAACTCATAGAACGTTATTCGTTCGTTAGTTATTTAATCTTTTTTTCATGGTCAACTCTCCCCTGCAAGTCTCCTCCGGGAGATCCGAGTGGAGGACTATTCCGAAATCTTTTCCCAATGTTGAGATCATCATATTACTTGTTCAGTTACAGGCCACGGGTTCTGTGGATGTACTTTATGTATCTTTGATGCAGTGGTTTCCATTGTCGTCTGCATCCTCATGCCGTTGATCACTGCAGAGTCTTCCACCTTTAAGGGCAGTTTCTCACTCCAAGGACAAGAGACTGTCCTGAACCTCTGTCCGCTCCTCCGCCCTCTTTGGCAAGGCCTTGACGCAAGGAGGATGACTCCTTATGCCGGAAGTCTTCGGATGCCATTGCTGATTATTAGTCAAAAACTGTGTCGGATTTTGAACCCGGGACCGAGAACGTAAAGGGTAGTTATTAACGATGCTGCCGCTACATTATCTTTTTTTCCCGATATAGTTCGTTCCGTTTCGTCTCGGCGGACGTCACAAGACGTCCGTTCAAGTTGATCGTTGATTTCTTGTCTCAGTTTTTTTTTTATTACAGAGAGCACGCATCCCTCTGATGGAACGCGCTGAGCTACCGTGCCGGCAGCATGGGTCATCGACACGTGTGTATCGCTGTGCGATGGTGTGAGTAAGGAAGACGGCTGCAGTAGGAGCTGGTAATTCTGAGAACAGCTCGACCTCTGCTCTTTGCTCTAAGTGAGAGACATCTCTCCCTGCAAACATCTTATATCACTGCCCAAGGTGAAGCGCGTTCTCGACAGCGTCCATGAATCAAGTCTCCTTTCCTATCTCCCTACCGCAAGACCTATGCCAGCATCATAATCTCGCCATGCAGTTGCAGCACACCCTGTGACTTCTGACCAACAATGAGTTTATAAACGAGTTTAACAATTTTCTACTCCCATGGATTTTGTCATGGTTAACCACAAACCGTATGGTGTGGGAACGAAGACAGAAAATGCCACGACGTGACAGATTTCCAGCCACAGTCAACCAAAAGCCTTACAAGTATGCATGCTCTGAATATAGCGTCTTCTGCCAAAATAATTACGTGGGCCGATCACAGAACCCTGCTAGGATCTGACCGCGAACGTCACCGGGAACCTGGTCGTGGTGGAGAGGCAACTACTACACAATCGCAACAAATCGGATTATTAATAATTTTTAATGTTTTTGTAGCGCCTTGAGGAAGCGTTTTAGCGTTTGAATATCATGATGCTAATTAACTGTGCGTAAAAGTCCTTCACTTTCAGAGGATGCCATAGCAATATGAGCTATAGTTACTATAACTTGAATTTTGAGAGCTCATTGGTTAATTAACAACAGAGACACGGCGGTATAATCAGACTTTTATTTTTAGTGTCACATCTCCGTCAGAGAATTCCACATGCCACTAAAGAACTTCTTAAGAGCAATGTAACATTTCTACGAATATTTACAAGTAGAACTGCACAGATAATGATTATAGCGTAGAAACAAGAGCAGGACATAATAAGACAACAGTCTGTGAAAAATCTCGCAAAAATCTAGTATACAAGCGACGAGAACGTGTGGCGTTAGTTACCACCCGTATACTCCTGCTTTGTTCATACAGCAACAATTACTTCATACATGATGCAAATGAATAAGCTCTTCTATGCTATATTACCGTTATGAAGATCAGGCAACATATTTGAAATGTGGTACATTCGGGATCAAAGTCGCCATATTCTAACCACTTCTCGTAGAAAAAATCGAACAAATATTGCTTTTGGATTCATCGTGATTTGCTTCGTAACTTATTCTTCAGTCCTAGGCATCCAGTGAGACGGATCTGTTCCTGTTCGTCAGTAAGTACACGCAGGATAAATGTCACTGTCAGAAGTTCCATCTTTAAATCTTCAAGTAATATGTGAGGGCGTCACCCTTACGATAATACACTAAGATCGTCTTATTCCTCGTTCTACGTCGGTCAAGCATGATCGCCTTACGAATATTTTAAACGTTCTCCTGTATTTCAAGTGGCATGGCACACACTGCTTGGTCTTGTACCTCAGGGCAGGCATAATAATGTTTCAGCATGAGAAACTCCCGCTACCAGCCGTTTCATAGCGATGTAGGAGAAGTTACATAACGATGCAAGTGAGAAAATGGGCTGTAAGTCAGAACTTATGTAGTCATAACGCACTACTAAACATGAAAAAAGTTAAATAATGGAATATTGCACCGTAATTGTGCAGCTGAACGTAGTGAAAATAAGAGCATATAGTTGTGTACGAACACTGCGTCATACATTACTTTCGGAAAATATTACAGCTGCAAGGTGTAACCATGAATTACACAAAAGAAAAAACAAATCCTTTGAGAACGTCGATAACTTAAAGGAACTTGGCATGTGCAGCAATTTCCACTTAAAATTCAAATGACACGCTATTCACGTATCATTAATATTTCTGTGACTGAAGCCAAAGAATATCACATGTGATCTCACGTTAATCTGTTTATTATTTCACCTCAGCCAATTCATCGTTACTGCTAGTCTAGCTAACAGTTCTAGAGATCAAATTTAACAGTCACAAATTGGTAATACTTATCACAATATTAAGATAAACAGATGTGTCGGAACATATGATTACATATACAGCTGGAGTCAGTTAAATTCCTTTACATTTGGGAAGTGACGTGACGTAGAGGTCTGCTGGACTCGCATTCGGGAAGATGGCGGTTCATATCCCCGTTTCCTACCCGTTTTTAGCTATTCTCTGCTTTCCGTCAGTTGTATTAGGCGAGCGCCAGGATGGTTCGTTTTAAAGAGTACACCCTCATACTTCTGCAATCTGTGCTAGTGTACCGTAGGGCGTGATTCCTGATATTTCTTCCTTCCTTGCTACTCCTTTTATATCGTTAGATGTAAGTGGATAATTACAGAATAGCTAATTTATAAAAAGAATTGTGCCTTATCCAAGCAGGCCGGCCGGCCGAAGTGGCCGCGCGGTTCTGGCGCTGCAGTCTGGAACCGCGAGACCGCTACGGTCGCAGGTTCGAATCCTGCCTCGGGCATGGATGTGTGTGATGTCCTTAGGTTAGTTAGGTTTAAGAAGTTCTAAGTTCTAGGGGACTAATGACCTCAGCAGTTGAGTCCCCTAGTGCTCAGAGCCATTTGAACCATTTTGAACCAAGCAGGCCGGCCCCTGTAGCCGAGCGGTTCTAGGCGCTTCAGTCCTGAACCGCGCTGCTGCTACGGTCGCAGATTTGAATCCTGCCTCGGGCATGGATGTGTGTGACGTCCATAGGTTGGTTAGGTTTAAGTCGTTCTAAGTCTAGGGAACTGATGACCTCAGATGTTAAGTCGCATAGTGCTTAGAGCCATTTCTTTCATCCAAGCTGAAAAAAATTGTATTTACATTTGGTACATAAGAAATCTGATTTTTCATTTCGTAACTGCCATGTATGAGAGTTGGTGCGCAACTAATGTCTCCGATGTATTTTCACGGAAACTACAGTCTGCACAGGATGCAAAACAAGTTACGGAGAGAAAATTTCGAACTTCATACTGTTAACCACACAGTAGCCACCACTCGTTATGCACTTTTGCCAGCGATTTACAAATACATAGTGCAATATGCCCTAGACAAATACGTTCCGAGTAAGGTCTTAACGGATGGGAAAGACCCACCATGGTTTAATAGCAGTGTTAGGAAACTGCTACGTAAACAAAGAGAATTTCATCTCAGATTGAAGAGAAGCGGAAACCTAGATGACGAACAAAAGCTGAACGAAGCGCATAGAGTATAAGAAGAGCAATGAAAGAAGCATTCGCTGACTTTGAAAGTAAAATTATTTCAAGCGCCCTGAGTAAAAGCCCTAAGAGATTTTGGTCGTACGTAAAATCAGTAAGTGAGTCAAAATCATCTACTCATTCACTCAGTAACCATACTAGCACCGAAACAGAAGGTAACAGAGAGAAGGCGGATATACTTAAGTTGGTCTTTCGAAATTGTTTCACCGCGGAAGATCGTAACACGGTGCCTCCTTTCAACCGTTCTACGTGGCAGATACTGAGATAACCAATCGCAGTACAGTGAAACAACTACAATCCCTTAGTAGTGGAAAGGCGTCTGGAACAACTGATATACATAAAAGAGTCTACAAAGATTCTGCCAAAGAACTTCCTCCCCTTCTAGCAGTAATTTCTCGTAGGTCGCTTGAGCAATGGAGGGTATATAGCGACTGGAAGAAAGCGCAGATTATACCAGCCTTTAACAAGGGCCGTAGGACAGATGCACACAATTATAGGCCTATGTCGTTGACGTCAATCTGTTGTAGAATTATGGAAAATATTTTATGCTCAAGAGTTAGTACTCTGAATTAAAAGTTGCTTCAGGCACTAAGATGTCCAAAGAAAACAGTTCCCAGATAACTGTGCATACACTGGCCTGTAGACGACCATTCTATGTTGGAGAGCTCTCGAACTCCCACTCCATGGCTGTGTTTTAGATTCCGCATCGTAGTCATGAGAACACGTCTTATTTCCGGTGACTTTCAGCCTCGTATTGGTCTAACAGCTTCCGATAAATGTCCATTCAATGAATTTTTTGGCCTTGTGCATTCACGTGCCCCACCTCATACACACTTTTCGACAACAAACGTTGTGTTATGTCTAGTCTAAGGTATTACAGCCGACATGCCGCTGTGCACACAATTACTCGCTTATAGCCCTCCGATCGTCGCCGTCGAGCTGACGACAGAGACGCTGTTAATTATGAGGGATTTCAGCTGAACAGGTTCGACGAAGGCATGACTCGTTATGCATAGCCTTTCCACCATTCCAGGAACGCAGTATCCACCGCCTCACGCTACTCAGGTCTGCTGTACTGTCCCCATACACCTTTGGCAAGTGTCGATGGAACTCAACTGGCTTGTGTTCACCAGGGCGGAATTCAGCAACTCATTTCTGTTTTATACGACGTCACACCGCATTCTGGGGCACTCCCCTACTTCTGCTGTCTGTCAATGTACATCGAAGCCAACAATACACTAGTGGGAAGATCTAAAAATTCCACTTACTCTTCTAGTGCTTACCCGTTCAGAATAATGGTGATTTTTTTCGCTTGTATCTCGGTCGTGTGTAACGTCCACGTCAAATTTATGAATCGAGTTACTGTTTTTCTTCCTTGTCCATTTTTACGAAGTATCTTTTCTTGATGAATGTTCTATAGCAGTAGCGCTGCAAAAAATGATCTGGTTCCGTTCCAAAACACACAGTCAGCACGAAAAACAGAAGACATTAATTTCGGAACGAACCTCGCAAATTTCTTGTTCCTTAATCAGAGCGAGACAACTGTGGTGGAAGTAAAGCACGCATACAACTAAAACTGTTAAAATAGAGTTCTCAACATCGAAACAATGCAACACCTAAAGAACGCAAGACACGATAACTGCATTGTTGTCCAGGAGGAAATGTCAATATCGAGAGAGGAAAGCTCATTTGAAAAAAAAAAAAAATAAATAAAATTGTATGGACGTACGCCCCATTTCAAAAGCTTTCCGGGATAGAAGACATTTGTAAAGAACAGAAGTGAGCCCAAAATTGAACCCCATGAGACTACCTTTGTGATTTATCCCTAGTTTAATTGACAGGCAACCACGATCACCAGACTTGACGGCATTAGCTTTTTTTTTTGTGGGATTGGATGAAGTATGAGGTGTACAAACGGAAGGGGAAGACGCGAGATGAATTGCATTGTCGCATCATGGACGCTGCTGTCCTCATTAGGGAACATGCAGAGGCACTGAGACAAGCAATATAGATAGCATGTTCTCCCAGTAGTGCACAAATGCACTGAAGCTGACAGTGGGAACATTTATTGTGACCGTACAACAGCTGTAACGTTTCGTATACGGTAACACCTAGAGGTGGATGTGTTGAAAATATATATTTTTCAGTTGATACTTTTTAAAATGCATGTTGTAGCATTTATTAACTATTGTGTATGTGTGTAAATCTGACAATGTATAGAATAATGCAGAGAGTATGTAGGAATTAACACTAAATTTGTTGCACCTCAGAAACCATTCGGAATAGGGCATAAGTCCATATACAGGTTGTTGCTTGAAGTGGTCGTTCCTTCAATTTTCCTGGATATTAACTATTCCTCTCAGGACACCGATCATAATGACTAAAAGCGCTGTTCTATTATTAAGTAACTTATCTCGTTCTGGATTCTGCTTCCTTCCAAATAACACGTTTTGTGTGCAGCTGTACGCAACGTACCATTCTGGTTATATGCTCCTCCACTGAGAGCAGATAGTAGTTACAGACGGTACGATCCGACTTGCATCTTCACGGTGCTGTGCGCGGCAGAGCTTACTTGTTAGACCTAATGGACAGAAGGTGCCTGTTACTGATGCCGGCATCATTTCTCTCGCTAGCTATTGTTCCACGCATACACCCACACACCGGCCGACGGCCAGAAGGGTAGCGTTTACTCGAAGCGTGAATTGGGTGAGGAGCAGTGTCTGCCCCGAGTACCAGCTGCGCCCACGCGGCCGCCGGCCAGGCGGGCCCAGTTCCTGTGAAGTTAGCGCGGTCGCCCCCAGAATACTAAATGCCGAGGGAGTCTCGATCTCTCTGTCTTCACCCCGGCCGCCCCCCAAGCCGGTCTTCCGTGAAGGGTGGGCCCCCTTTGTCCAAGTTGGCAGCACTGCTGCAGTCTTTGTCAGTGTTCTAGCTGCCGGTTCGCTACTGTCACCCCGTCTCGCCGTCTTCTGCCCCGTCGAAGTTCCTCACCGCTCAGTTAGCACTTAAATGACACCTTGTGTCAACTTAGACGCAAGGGTATGGGTAGATTTCCCTGCGTTTCAACACGAAGTGAAAGCTTGATCAACGTGAAATTAAACCAGTACAGGGCTAAATCTAGATGAGGTGAGCATCATTATGCGAGGAAAAGCGGTCTTATAAGGAAGTTTTCTTGCGCGGTGCATCACTAATGAGGAACACCAATTATTTATAAAAAATACATGGCGAGGAGCTCAGCAGCTAAGTTTCGTGTTGACTGAGTAGAAAAATTCACGCATCCTGCAGGAGACTGTCTAGGTATGAAACGCAGGAGTAAAATGCCGCACTTTATGTAGGACGTGGTTCGAGGGTTTGTGTCGCAATCAGGATTTTGTTATGTTAAGCAAGAGTCCATTATTTAAAATAATAGTGAGGATCGACAAGTATCCTCATCTCTTACACAACAGATCCAATACAAAAGTACTGTATAGCGGAGGGAAACTGCTTCTAAACGAAGGAGAACCAGCAATGGTAAACTACATGTATGTAGAAGGCAGTAGTAATCAGTGTATTAAGAACATATTATATGTGTTAAATGGAATGAAAAATGTAATAAGTACAGACTATAGTTTGAGAGTAAACCGAAAAAAGACGAAAGTAATGATATGTAGCAGAAATGATAACAGCGAGAAACTTAACAACAGAATTGGAGATCACGAAGTAGATGAAGGATTTGTACTATCCAGGCATCACTTCCGTAGTCTTCACAGGACATGTAGCTTGTAACGGAAGAAGTGTAATGGTGACCTCCCCATCGGTAAAAGATTCCGGACTGATCCCCCATTCGGATGTCCACGAAAGGACTGTTGAGGGAGAGGTGACAATGGGAAAAGACTGAAAACACGAATATAGTGGAGCATCAACAGGAGCAGAAAATGATATAACGGGAGTAGAACTCGTAGTGAGTAAGAAGGTGGGGCACAGGATGAGCTACAGTGAACATTTTAGTGATAGGACTGTTCTCATCAAAGTCGACAACAAACGAACATCGATGGCAGTAGTTCGGTATTACATGCCGATTTCGCGAGCACAAAATGATAAATAGAAAGTGTATGAGGATATTGAACGGATAATTCAGTACCTAAGGGGGGGATGTACGTTATTGTCGTGGTTGTAGGGGAAAGAGTTGAAGAAAGGATTGCTGGTCAATGTGGGATTGGTAGTAGGAATGAGAGAGGAGAAGATTAACTGAGATATGCAATAAATTCAGATGGTAATAGCGAATATTCTGTTCAATAATCATAAGAAGAGGAAATATACCTGGAGAGGGCAGGGAGATACAGGAAGCTTTCAGTTATATTACATCATTGTCAGACAGGTACCAAAATCAGATATTGGTTTGTAAGGTGTACTCAGGGGCAAATACTGACTTATATCGCAATGATGAAGAGTAGGCTGAAGTTTAAAGGGCTCTAGGTACTGCTATAATGAATAGCTCCGTAGACAGGTCAGTTGAAGAGGAATGGACGACTCTGAAATGACCCGTAATGGAAGCTGCAAGGAAGAACGTACGTAAAAGGAAGGTAACAGCGAAGAAACCATGGGTAACAGAAGAAATAATTCAGTTAATCGACGAAAGAAGGAAGTACAGAAGCGTTCAGGCAACTTCAGGAAAACAGAAATACAAGTAACTTAGAAATGAAATAAGTTGGAATTTCAGGGAATCTAAGGTGAAATGGCTACATGAAAAGCGTGAAGAAATGATTGCCAGAACGACTGATGCAGCATATTGAAAAGTCAAAACAACATTCGATTAGATTAAAAGCAGGGACGACTACATTAGAATGGATTGGGGAGCGCAGAAGTTGGAAAAGTACAACTGAGGGCCTCTGTGAGGGGGGAGGACTTACCTGATGACGTTACAGAAGGAGAAACAGGAGTGGATACGGAAGAGATAGGAAATCCAGTACTAGAATCAGAATTTACAAGAGTTTTGGAAGAGTTAAAATCAAATAGTGTGGAAGGGATTGATAATATTCCATCGGAATTTCTAAAACCATTGGGGGAAGCGGCAACAAAACGATTATTCACATTGCTGTGTAGAACGTACCATCAGATTTTCGGAAATACATCATCGAAGCAATTTCAAAGATGGCAAGAGCCGATAAGTGAGAGTGTTGTCGCACAATCAGTTAACAGCTCATGCATACAAGTTGCTGACAAGAGTAAAATACAGGAGAATGGGAAATAAGAATGAGGATGTGTTACATGACCTTCAGTTTGGCTTTAGGAAAGGTAAAGGCAGCAGAGAGGCAGTTCTGGCGTTGCGGTTGGTAATGGAAGCAGTATTAGAGAAAAATCAAGACTTCTTTGGATTTGTCAACTTGGTAATGGCGTTCGACGATGTAAAATTCTGCAACATGTTCGGAATCCTGAGAAATATAGGGGTAAGCGATGTGGATAATATACAATATGTACAAGAACCAAGAGAGAACAAAAAGAGTGGAAGACCATTAACAGACAGCATGGATTAAAAAATAGTGTAAACCCTGCTGTTACATTTATACGTCGAAAGACAATGATGGAAATAAAAGAAAGCTTCAGTATTGGGACTAAAATACAGGGTGAAAGGATACCAAGATTTGCTAGTGGCATTGCTATCCTGAGAGAAAGTGAAGAATAATTACAGGATCTGCTGAATGGAATGAACAGTCTAGTAAGTGTGGAATATGAAATGAGAGTAAATCGAAGAAAGACTAAAGTAGAGAGAAGTAGCAGAAATGAGAACAGTGAGAATTGATGGTCACGAAGTAGATGAAGTTAAGGAATTCTACTAGCTAGGCAGCGAAATAACCAATGACGGACGGAGCAAGGACGGTATAAAAAGCACGCTAGCACTGGCAAAAAGTGAATTCCTGGCCAAGATAAATCTACCAATATCAAACATAGGTCTTGGTCTGAGGAAGAAATTTCTGAGAATGTACATCTGGGGTGCAGCACTGTATGGCAGAGTGACACTGACTGTGAGAAAACCGGAAAAGAAGAGAATCGAAGTATTTGAGGTGTGGTGATACAGAAGGATGTAGCAAATTAGCTTGGTTTATAAGATAAGGAATGAGGAAGTTCTTCGAAGAATCGGTGAGGAAATGAATGTATGGAAAACATTAACAAGAAGAAGGGACAGGATGATAGGACATCTGTCAAGACCTCAGGGAACAACATCCATGGTACTAGAGGGAGCTGTATAGGGTTAAAACTGTAGAGGAAGACAGAGATTGGAATACACCCAGCAAATAATTCTGGATCATCTTTCCATTAGCAGAAGATTCTGTATTACTTCCACATTCAGATCAGCAGGAGGAACTGCCAAGGGGGAGCTGACCATGAGAGGAAGCGAAACTGTAACATTCTACGAGTGAAAGGGTGAAATGTCAGACGTCTGTATGTGATATGGAAGTTAGAAAATTATAAGAGCAAAATTAAGTTAAACGGAAATAAGATAAGGATTTTTGGTCAGGTGAATACATGATATTTCCTGTAACCACGGCTTCACTATATTTAAGGAACGGCACAACTGACTCCCAACAGCTACTGTAGAGTGTAGTTATTCGCTGAAAACTGGTTTTGGTCAAGCGACTATCTTCGATTAACGATGTAATGTCAATTCATGACTTAAAGATGGCCGCTTGTCCAAAATAGTTGCCCTTAAATAAACACAGATTACAACAGTTTTTAGCAGTCTCTGATCCAGGTCTTTGAATATAAGATCAACAGAACAAGAGAAAGTTATAACGGATGAAGAATTACTTGTTAATGGAAGATAGGGCAAAGAAGGAGTTACTTTAAACAGTACAGTGAGAGGATTATTCTCATGAGAACTGACGGCAAACTAATGTGAACAACAATTGTTCAAATAGACACACTGATCTCACAAGCAGACGTAGCACACAAGCAGCGTGTGAGAGCATTGCAGTGGCAACTTACTGTGTAGATACCGATGAGAATTTAATAATGATTGGGAATAGTACTGCTGTAGTCTTGGAGAGAACAGAAGACATAATAACGACAAAATAAAGTCGCAATAGCCTGTTACAGCAAATGCACTATTCACGTACCACGAGAGATCAAGGTATGCCTGGAAAAGGCTTGGTGCGACAGGGAAGTACCTGATGCATTACATCACGGAGAAACAATTCCGAAATTACATAATAGATTACAAGCAGTACATGGGGCAGAGTAGAGTCGAATTACAGTTTAGTTGTAACTATAGGTACAGGGTAGCTAAAAAAATATATACGTATTTTAATAAAGGTAGGCTTATGTATTATCAACAGTATTACAGTGACTAATAGTGAAACAATTATAATATGTGCTCAAACTGCAAACCACCCGCCTCCAAAAACTTCTGAGCACGATCCTATTTATTCAAGGTCACATCTTCCAGAGTAGCTACAAGAATTGGTTGGAGGACCATTTTCATTTCACGGTGCACTTCTGCTAATGTGTGTAGTTCCCTGCTGTAGACTACGTCCTTGAGGGTACCCCACAAGTAAAAATCAAGTGGGGTCAAACGAGGACCAAGTACGGAGTACTTTATGGGATCCCTTAGTCCAATCCATCACGCTGGTTTATTGTTATCCAGATAGGCATGCAAATCCCTATGAAAGTGCGGTGGGGCGCCATATAGTTGTAGGAAAAAGGGTTCATCACTAAACAAAGCACAAATGTTTGGTGAAATTAATGAGTCCACTATCTGCAAGAAACTCCTGCGCTTAATAGTACCTTCGGAAAAGAAAGGTCCAATCAGTTACCATGACGATAACCCGCACCAATCATTAAGTCCCGGAGCATTGGCCACTCACTCGACATAAACATGTGGAATTCGCGAGGCCCAGTACACACAGTGATGCCTCATTATCGTATCGTTAATTTAAACAGTATGTATCAGACTGCGTCATTTGGCCACCTAATTATGATAGTGTTTAAACTGTGCGAGGAACCATTCAGTAAACTGACTTCTTCTTTCCTGGCCGTCCGCATTCAATGCATGTAACATTTGCAGAATGTAAAGTTTCCTTTTTAATCTGTGCAAGATATGACTTACACCTGCACTACTCACGCCTTTTTCACGTGCCCATTGTTGCGTTGATTTTTGTGGTTAATGTCTGAATTTGTCTAAAATCGGAGAAGAAGTTATAACACTATACGTCAACAGAACAACTGGTCCTTCTACGCGAAAGCCACGTATAATACTATTACACGGCGAATTATGCGTATACAGCGTGAGTCACTATTGCCACCATGAATAGTTCCGAAAGTGTGATAGGAACTGAGAAGTTTGTGAGACAAATGTTGCATGGGACAACGGAGGCCATAACATGACGTTGGGTTTTTGCTGCTAGGTGGTGTCGCTTCAGAGATATCAAGATGAACTTTATTTTTTTAATTTTTTTTTAAATGGGGTGCTATAGTTGGGTACTTATTTTCTGGTAGCGGCTATCGAGAAGAATCCAACGATGTGTAACAGTAAGGTCTTTGAAGGTCAACGAAGGTCACAAAGGTGGCATGAACGTCCATTAACATAAGGTGTCCGAAGTGATGACCGTCGAGGTGATGACCATTGGTATCAGTGTAGTGCTGCACTCTTCTTATCGTGTACTGTGTGGTATTCCATATCACAGCGGCACTTATCGAAGCATATGCGCTGAAAATTTTCTTTCGCGTATCCTCAGGTGTAGTGTGAACGTCTTTATAAACAATGTCTTTCACAAATCACACAAGAAAAAATTCCAGAGGCGTCAAGTCTGGCGAACGAGTCGGCCACAGCACATCTCCTTCGTGTCCAATCCAGCGATTTTGGAATTGTCTCTGCAACTCATTTCTAGCCATCGTATCGTATTGATACCACATTCTGCATTTTGTTCCTAAAGGTATTTCTTCCAATAACAGACGTAATGTTTCTTGCAGGAATGTGGTGTACTTCCTACCATTAAGATATCCTCCGATGAAATAAGGGGCCTATAGTTCTGTCCTCCAGAATCCCACACCATACATTCACCGGCCACGGATTTTGGTGTGCAACTTGCCGCAACGAACATGGATTTTCCATGGCCAATAATGCATGTCATGCAAACAAACTTTTCCATGGTCCGTGGATGTAGCCTTAAAAGTAAATAAAATCAAATTAATAATGTGTCGTCTTTCTGATTATGAAGTTGAGCCGATCGCCAGAATTCAATGCGACGTGTACGATCCGTACCAGTTAATTCTTGGTGGAGACTGATGTGCTAAGGGTGATATTTATGACGATGCGCAACACGAACAACACTACTCTGGCTCATGCCAGATTCCATTGCGATTTCACGCGAACTAACACAAGGCTCTCGAACCACAGTGGCAAGAGTACCAATTTCCGTTTCCTCGTTAGAAACTTTCCTTTGCCAGATATGTTTCCGATGCGTTCAAGCTCCAGTTGTTCTTAATTTACCATACACACATTTCAACGTACAGCGTATAGGGTGAGTACGTTGAGAACATCTTTCAGCGTATAAGTCCCTAGCTCTCAGTGGATTATGTGTGTATTCTTCGTAAATGAGAAGCATATTGACTTGTTCTTCAAAGGAATACATCATACACATTCGGTTGATTCGACGATACTAGTCTTACCGTTCTTATTAGTGTTGTACTGCAAAATCGTCGAATAGTGTTTACATGTCAATGGCACGTTACATGGATACGCCGTATTCGGCGAATATTTACTATCTGCACGATATACGAGAGAGAATTGTCAGAACATGTGCTTCGATAAGTGCCGATAAGAAATACCATTCAATCAAAGATAGGAAAACTGCAGCACTGCATTGATACCATTGCATCACCTCGATAGTCACTGTCAGAAAATAAGTACCAAACTATAGCGTCCAAAAAAACAAATTTGACCTTCATATCTCTGACGCGACCCCACCTAGCAACAAAAAAACCAACGTCCTATTACGGCACCCGTTGTCCCATGCAACATTTGTTCCACAAACGTTTCAGCTACTATTACTCTTTCTCAGTTATTCTAGGTGGCAATAGTTAGTTACTCACCCTGTATTATACACTTGTTGTATAATGTTTTTACAAGATTTGACCGTGATGTATGACTAACAGATATGGAAATCAGACTATTAGTTCCTTTTGCTAAGAGTTTTATAGCTGTCAGAAAGAAACACAGTAAAATGTAGAAATACTGAATTTAGAACTTCTCGTACCAAGTTCTTTAAGTGGTTTGTTTAATGGATTTACGGTCACCAGCCTTTGTAGGCAAAGAAATGGTTAAGTTTCGGATAAGTATAAGAAGTAAAATTAGCCTCCTTTCCGCTGGTTAAGTATGACTTTAGGGGTTATGTTTCTGAAAAGTCACAGGAATCTTTTAGCTACTACACCCACACACATATATGGTTTCGATATAGAAACGCCACGAATTTTTAAATATCACTATGTGCTATAAAATTTTGGCCAGTGGCAACTTCCACGTTTACATTTTTTTTACCCAACAAATTAAATACTTAAATATTCCAATAGCATAATATACATATTTAAATTTATTACAACACTTCACTTACACCTTTTTCTTAACAAAAATTATCTGTCAGAGACTAAAGGTAGGGTGTGGTCACTCTATACCGTTCTTCACGATTTTTATGCAACCGTAATTCAGTGTTACTGAGCGACATAAGTAATTTCCTGTTTATAAGTCCTGGTACTCTACTGAATTTCATTTATAACTGAAGGAGTTTTATCTTTACTTTACTGAATACTTATTTACTCACTTTTCGTATAGCGACAAAGAGAGTAAGAATATTAAAATCGATAAATTTGTCTAAAAAATATAGTTGAGTGCTTAAGCAAAATTTCACTTCAGCACTTCTACTACGTAAAACACTTTTACCTGCACTTTAAAAGTTATTTCACAAAAATTATTTTCAAACACTTATACAAATATGAAAATTGTACTTGTAAATACTGAAAAATCACTGCAAATGTTTTTATAGCAAGTTTACTTGGAATAATGAAACACATGGAGAAGACCCTATACACGTGAATAATTAGGAATTAAATAACGGGGTGGACCAAGTTTTATGTTCAACACAATAATTATTTAAAAGTTCATTTTGAATTAATGGTTCACGCTTCTACAATTCTAATTATAGAGTTCATAATCGTTGGGAGTGTCGGATAGTAATTGTGGCTGCACTACGCATCGTACGGCGTGCAATTTTCTTGAGGTACGGACTAATTAATTCTTCTTGGCGTCGTTTTAACGTCCGTAACAAAGCCCAACAACTTGTACTAGAGCAGTGATAATTCAGCACTCGTCATCCGAGGCTACTGTGCAACACATTCCAGGCAAGGCATCGCCCGCTACGTCCCAATGTGACCTCTTTCACTGCTCTTAAATTATACGGTTCACATATTTCTATACGTTAGTTACAAAATTCCATTAACAAAGCAATTTAACATCACATATATCACAATTTCCGCTCAGTCTTTGCATATAACAGTTGTACTGCAACAAACTTTAAATGCAGAAAGATATACATAAACTTAGATGACTGATTGAATAGCAGTGTTACAAAGTCTCTTCTCTTGTGCCTGTGCGTTGCCGCCCCGGTCTTCCCTTAAGCATATTCATAAGCATTCCAGCAATTTCGAACTCACAGCAAAGGTAAGCAGTGCTTACGCGTGTTTGGTTTAGTTTCATATGCCTGTCTCCAATGCCTTTGAACTTCAGTGATGTTCCAGAACTTCCAATACCATTTCAGAATGTTCTTTTCGTTGCTCGAATGCCAGTCGCGTTTGCGCCACAGCCTCACTTTGTACACTGACATCGGCGCGTCAGAAAACCACTACCACCCGTTGCTCAACAATTGTGCTCAACGTTCAATCCGAACCCTTTGCGATTTCAGAGCGTACGTTGTGCATAGCCACTTTTAAAGGGTGTATACAATTTTTGGATCTACACTGTAGGCGGGCTCCATGCGATAAAGTGGGTCACTCATTACAATACACTAAATCATCGTTGCGCCACAGCGCTCACCGAGCGTCACCATCTGCCTGCCGGTCAGACTGTAAACAAGGAGCCTTGCCTCACGGCATATGTGACTTCCGTAGCCGCAGAACCGTCACAAACTCATTTTGACACGAATAAATACTGTCTGTATGTAAGTCTGCAGACTTTCGTGGCCGTTGTCACTGAAGTTAAAGTCTTCTGGGTTATTAGGCCGCGTCATGTTTTTTATAAAATGTTCGACGTTTCGACCCCTCTGCTGGGATCTCCCTCAGGATCTTTTGGTGTCCACTAATGCTGGAACTTTAGAAGAAACATGACGCGGCCTAATAACCCAGAAGACTTAAACTTCAAATACTGTCTGTCTGGCCACACAGAGGATAGGTCGAAAAAGCGACTTATCGAGCAGTCAACTGTCATAGTGTCGACCTTCGTCATGAGTTTGTCACCACTCTGCCGTCATCCTAAGAGCTCCAGCTGCCCCCTCATAGGGCGAGGGTCGGATTAAGATGCTCATAGCAACCGAGTCACCGGGGCGCTGCCAGCACTCTGTCGCCGTCAGGCAGGCGCCGGTCCGCGTTCACTCTCTGGATGTCTGAGGCGGCCACTTGTGGTCGGGTGGAAGTCAGCGTCCCACGCTCAAGTGAGCCGTGTCAGCCCGCCCTGTCAGCCCTGGCGTTGGCCAGCCACGGCCGGGCTTTGTCGTCTACGCAAAATCGCACCACGTGTGAGCCGCGCTAAGCGAGCAGTGGCCGGAGTTCTACTACAACACTTCGCTGCAGGGTCCCTGTGTCGAAGTCCACACTGTATCATCACCTGACTTCGACCTCAGTTGGAATACGAACTACTGTGCGTAGTAAAGCGTTTACACAACCTAGGCCCAGCTTCTGATCCACCCTGTCTTACTGTCCTCCACCAGAGCATACCCAGACCCTCTACCATAGTGACGACGGACCGTAGGCTGCAGCTTATGAGAATCGTTAGGATGTATAAATGTGTAAAATGTCGGGTACTGAATTATTAAGAAATGACGATAGGCTTTTAGATTCTATAAGAATATAAGAAACTACGGTGATGAATACCATGGCATCCATTTTACTTGATGAGTAACGAATGATATTGAAAATGACAGCCAAACAAGTGCAAGGAAGCTACCCGCCAATAACACAGTGTATCAGAAGAAATACTGCCGTTAATCGACAAGAGAAGGAAATGCAAAATGTGCAGGAAAAGCAAGGAATACCGCAATACAAGTAATTCGAGAATGAAATCGATGGTAAGTACAGGACAGATAAAATGAAATGGCGGCAGTACAGATGTAACAGTATTACCTGTACTTCCATATACATACCGTGAGTTGCTTATGAAACTATAAGGAATGTTCAGATGAAGAGATACAAAACGTCGTTACAACAAAACCGGTTGAAGTTTATACATGCCTCTTTGAGTAACATAGTGAGACACTTAGGGAAGCGAAGAATGCGTCGTCACACACCCTTACCAATTTCAAAGCTGTACCCTCTGCAGCCAAGGTAATTCTCACCGTTATTTTCGACCTCCGATATTCATTGCATTCCTCCAGCATGGAAAAACTATTAACAGTGAAGTGTACTGTCAGACACCTCGTAGGCTATACAGGTCCATCGAGAGAAAACGATATGAGCTACTCACGGATCAGTGATTTTTCTCCACTATAACTCGCGTCCACACTTCTCCAAAGCCACACTAAGCGGCAACAGCTGGAGCATCCTCCCTAGAATCCGCGTTCGGTCCGCATTAAAAAAAAAAGGAAAAAAGTGAAGAAGGGGAGCGGGGAGGCGCTCCAAACTGAAGGACACGGTGGAGGACTGGTTCCCGTTACAGTCACAGGTATTCTGGGAAAGGGAAGTCCTTCAGCTCGTAAAACAGTGGGCTAGTTGCGCCCAGGTCTCTGGTTATTACTTTTGGATACAGACTTCAATTGTTTCCACAGTGTTGTTTCGTATCTTTCCTTTGGAGCACCATCTCAGATATATATCTGAAGATGATCAACTCGAGCTAAAATAACCACATAAAAAATGTGCAACTGAGACGGCAAATTAAACGATAAATTTTAAATTTGAAGTAATATAAAACGAAATGCTCTTCAGAAGGCCGAATTAAGCATATCGAGAAGTGAAAATAAATTCCGGTGAAAGCTTTGCTAGTGTTTATTTTCTTCTGGCAAATTCTGTACTTGGACTTTTATCACTAGAGATTTCTGTTTTCCACCGACTTTCCAAGGAAGCCGTAATTTCTGGCATGAC
The DNA here is from genome assembly GCF_021461395.2 of Schistocerca americana. Lineage (NCBI taxonomy): Eukaryota > Metazoa > Arthropoda > Insecta > Orthoptera > Acrididae > Schistocerca > Schistocerca americana. The sequence continues at coordinate 599,352,831 of NC_060120.1, read as the reverse complement.
ACAGGCATAAATGAAGACAAAATCCTGTCCTGCTGCGGTTTGTTGAAGTGTATACAGACCTTCTTCCGATTCCTGATTAAAGTGTTCGAACTACACCGTTTTAGGGTTCTTATAGTGGTATCTGAAGTAGCTCATAAGTAATCGGGGGGTTCGACCCTAAAATTAGTGGAGGAGTAGACAACTGGTAATCGAACTAAAATATGCTTTTGGTACTTTTGCAGCCTTTAGATACTGTCCCTTGTTGATTCTTGAATTTAAAGGATTTATTTGCTCGTTACGACAAGTTTCTGGATGCCTTAACTCATTTTCATGTCACTTAAAATCGTAAGTCGTAAATCACTGTGATACTAAAGTCCTTAAAATCACTTAAAACCATAAGGCGTCGTTATTTGATAATATTATACATTCACAGTTTCATACCGCACAAGCTCTCTTTCATGTGTAGCCAGAATGTTTCGAAAACCAGCTCAAAAAGAGACATCCTAGTTTTAAAAACATTCTGGCTGCAGTCAAAAGAGCACTTGCGCACTGTAAAGATTACCTGTGTATTTGCTAATAAATAGTTTAAACTTACCTGTGAAAGTATAATCAAATGACTGTAATGTACTCAAGCAGGAATGCACTTTTAAGTAACTTTGAAATGGGGCAAAGAATCCAAAACACATAGTAATTACCAAATAAATAACGTAATTATAGTAACTGGGCCGCTTAATTTTCAACAAAGAAAATTCACTAAATAGTCAACTACATTACATTATTTTCTTCTCAAAAAGCTTATCATTGTATCTGGTCCACTTTTATTTTCACAACGTCCTTCCACCGCTTCCTAGATCGAGAAGATTAGTCCCCAGCAAGTAAGCTTTCTTCCATGACCGTTATATTTCACATTAAATGCAAACTCGCGTACACCCACAGTGCTAGACAAAAGCCTGCTGACCGCAACAATAAGCAATGGAAACATTGTTGTGAACTTCGGAAATTCCACCTGTCCTGGCGTCACAGATTTTATTGACCTTTAGGTTCTACTTACGTTGGCATTCGGGAAGAAATGGATCTATTTAGATTTAAAATACATTTGCTGGTGAACATATTGTGTTTTGAACCAAATGCCAAATTCTGCACACAGTTAAAATTTGCGTTTTAAATGAAAAAAATACCATGACTCGATGCAGCCCATGTTCCTCAGTCTATAGCTGCTTCAGCATCGCCAGTGGACTTACTGCGTCTTGAAACTTCACTTCTCACTGCAAAGCAGTGACGTTACTCTATCTGTAACTAAGTTTCTAATTCTGGGAAGCAAAAAATAAGTTGTTGCTCTTGTATTAAGAGTCAAAGCCTAAAAAATGAATGTATCTGTAAATTTCAAACCTTGTATACTGTAAACTTGGCTTTATTGCATAGTATTTGTTTCGTCAGCCAAAAGACTTCAGTTACTAAAAAAATATACGTACATGCACTTCCAGGACCCTATGCAAAGTTAGCTCTGTTACGTATAGTGAATGATTTCGTGTGCATTAATTGCAAGAGTATATGCCCTTCAATATGATTCCGTCAATGAGCAATGAAAACGTTGGTTCTTTTGTTTTACACAGTTTCGCTTCCCTATACCGAAGAAGGGCATTAGTGATGCAACTTTTGTTTGGTTGCATAATAAGCCTAGAATATGCCGTTTCTCTCGCTATGTGGACTGACACAATGAACATCTACGCTAGTAACAACATCACCGTCTGGCTGTCAGATGAGATCTAGATTTAGTCCTCAAGATTCGGCAGTGTTTCGGTACCCCACGGAGCAGAGACTGAGGTAAGAGCGCCGGCGTTGCTCAGTATTCGCAAGCCGTGAGCCGTCGTCAGAAGCTATGTCGCGGAGCGAAATGTGCCGCCACCCGTGCCTGCGGCTTCGCTCTGTATGCAGGTGGTGTGGCCGGCGCGACGCACCTGCCAAGTTGTGGCTGCTGCCGAGAAGATGACGAACAAGTTGTCTGTTGACACCAGCAGACGCGACGGCGGGGGACGCAGGGCCGCCGTCTGTTTGAACAGTTGACAAGCTCACGGATTCCGCGGGTGTGACGGTAAATGTGGTAATAAGGCCTTCAGTTTGTCCGCGGCCACAGAAGGCGAAAACCCTCTTGTTTTCTGCCTGACACTTCGCCTCGCGTGTCTGTACAGGATATAGTAGCACACTACCAACACACAAGGTGAACGGAGTACACCTTCCGCTTGAAGAAACAAATTATATCAGTGATACCTAAAATTATTGTGTAACACCATACTCAGTGAGCAGTCATCTACATCTACATCTACATGGAATCTCTACAAATCACACTTAAGTGCGTGGCAGAGGGTTCATTGAACCACCTTTACTATAATTCTCTATTATTCAACTCAACAACAGCGCGCGGCAAAAACGAACATCTGTATTTTCTCTTGCGAGCTCTAATTTCCCTTATCTTGTAACCTCCCCACAAAAAAAATATTGTAATAAATAATTATTATGGATAGCGATTCTAATTTTAGTGTAACCTCAGAACAAAATTGGTTCCCGTTTATAACCTCCCTACAGAAATTCATTCACATTTAACCTCCACACAAAATTTGTTTCCCATTTAATGCAAGCTCGAAACAGAAAAATTCCTAAACCTCGTAATAAAAAATAAATCCAGTAACCTGGTAGAATTTGGACGACAGCAGCGCTGCGTCATGGCCCTGTAAGATCATTCTGAATAAAAAAGGAAAAATTCTTACCTCAATAAAAACGGCGAATATATCTGCTCTTATATAAAATTTTTCCAGGACAGCTCTGTGCAATACTGGCCGATAGATTTGTCATTTATGAAAGGAAGCAACTGATTTTTCTTTTGCAACAATAGGAATGATCATGGATTGAAGAAATTAGTAAATTCTTTAAATTACTTTATATCACGAAGATTATTATTAGGACATTTTTAAAAGATTTACATGGGACTTCACATATCATTACTAGATATGCGCGAGGCTGCTTTTTACCTTATACAATAATACTCAGGCTCCGGCATCGCTGCACCGCGATCGGCCCAGCCAACTGCTCGCTAGCAACAACTTACTGCTACTGCTACACAGTTCGTACTGCAGTCAACACTGCTCTTTGGTCTCAGATTCTCTTATAGCTTACATATCACAGGCAGCACATACCTCTTACATAACCCTCCACTGGGGGGGGGGGGGGGGGGCAAAAATTTGGCAGCGATGGTGAGTCAATTGGACTTGCCATGAGCAACAAATTTTTCTAAAATCTGCTTAATTAACTAAGTTGACAGTCACAGAGTATATACATATATATAAGTGCATAACATGAAATGAAATATAGTGCACATGCACTGAGTACAGAACATATCAAGCAATGACAAAATGTATACGCAATGAGTACAAATCATATTAACAAATGACATAAAGTGCATACACACAGTAGTACAGAACATATCAAGCAATGACAAAATGTATACGCAATGAGTACAAATCATATTAACAAATGACATAAAGTGCATACGCACTGCAGTATTTTTTTTACCATTTTACTAGAACTAGGATAAGAAAGGGAAGGATTGCATCATGGTTGTAGCACATTAGGTTGCACGTAGCTGCACTGAAAGTCCATATCTGTCTACAGAAGCACAACACCAAGTGAGACAATCTGAAGTTCTCTTCCCTGAAGTATTATTCATTGTAGCCAAGACACTGAACTGTCGTATTAAGATTCCATGTTATCATTTTGGTAGTACATTACGTACACCAAACAGTGGAACCACAATAACATCTCCATTGTTCAAGGTGGTGGACACCGTGATGTGTCAACACCACACTCATTCAGCAACGTAGAATTAGTGCAGAAACCAAATATAGTGCTCCATGATCATATGGATAGACAGGACAAACGTATATTGCAGTAATTTCTTGAAATTAGGTCAGAAGGTGAAGGACATTAAGTCTCATGCTAGTCATCAGTGAGAATTACACTAGTCTATCAACCGATTTGACTAATTGTTGGCACTCATTGCCTAGTTACTGAACACTTCTGTACTATGTATGAAGTATTACAGAATAATGTTCATAAATCATCTGATTACAGTGAACATTGGCACTCATTGGCCAGTTACAAACCATCAGAAGTCATCATTCAAAACAGGAGCTAATGAATGGCATAGTATTAACATAATTCACCTAGTTATAGCAATCATTGGCACTCATTGGCCAGTTACAAACCATTAGAAGTCATCATTCAAAATGAGAGTTAATTATTGGCATAGCATTTATAGAGTATAACAAAAATATTATTTACAGAAATTATTGGCATAGCATGTATGCATTATTACAAAATATCATTCACTATTACTCAGAACTCATCATTCAAGTGACATAGGACATATTTAAAATGTAACACACTGTACTATTACTCAAGGTCTGTGGTTAGAAAACATTACTCAGAACTCATCATTCAAGTGACATAGGACATATTGAAAATGTAACATACTGTAACTCTTACTCAAGGTCTGTGGTTAGGAAACATCATTCAGTATTACCAAGAACTCTCTTAAACTGGTAGCATTATTTGGGACTGGTAGTACATTTTTTTTTTTTTTTGTGCCTGCAATGCATTGCGTTGGGATCGATAATTAATTGCTGGGGCATGGAAATATTTGCTTTTGACTTATTGCTGCAAATGAGGATAGGTAACGTCATTCGTCATGAGTCAGGTGTAGCAAGGTTATGAAACAAGTAGAGTATATGTGATCTAATTCATGAATGACACACACAAATGGGTACAAAAAAATGCAAGGACTAGAACAGGTTTAATGACTAACTGCTTATAGCACATTAATTTCGTGAATGGCTTCTCCTGGAAAAAATACAAAATGGATTATTAAGCTGAAAGAAGAAACACATATTATGCTGAAAAGTAGTGAACTTATAATTAACAGGTAATGAAACGGGTACTCAGTATGTATATACTCTAGCTGTCCTTTCCAAAACATTCAGTCATTATACCATGTAATATAAGACATAATGTCAAAACGAACTGCAACAAATACTTAAATAACTACATAGCATCTCTTAACTAATAGTAAATATATAAACTTCATCACTATTCTCATCTGCATCTGCATTACCATAACCTCATTACTATCATCACCTGCAATGAAAAATTTCATTATTCATATTAGCATATTCATTCATTATCATCTGCAAGAAGACTCTTCATTATTCATTATTCATATTAGCATTTACTTCATATAACTATTCATAGTATAGTTTCTTATTTCTAGCATATTTCATCACTAAAACTAAGATGTGTAGTTCTGTCTGACAGCCTGCATCAATCACCTCGTATTCTGAAAGAAAAAATTAGTTAAGACTGCTATCATACGATGTGTATAGTACATTCTTGTTAATGCTTGTTAATTCTGATCCATTTACTCTTCATGACGAAGTATTGCATCTTCTTTCGTTCATTCTGAAGGCGAAATTCCCATTTCATAGTAATCCACTGTGGTTTGTTTAATTTATTTCTTTTACACGTTATTGCTTTCTGAAAATAATGAACAATGATTAATGTCTTGCATTTAAATCATATACCCATTAAATAAAAACTGGTTTCTATTGATATAATTAAGCATACAGCATAGCATGACAGAAAACGTATTATGTCAAAAACGTAGACAGCTTTCAAGTGCAAAAAAAATGTACACAGAGTATCATAATGTAGTAGCAAAAAAAAATGTAAAATAGTCACGATGCTGAGATATGATAAGACAAAATGTCAAAGGCAACTGGTGTTTGTTACATCTTAAACATTTCATAGTGCATACAAACAAACAGGAAAACAATCATACATACATGAAAAAAGGAAAATGTGCACGGTCTGATATATAACGACAAGAAAAGCGACCTGCTAACCTTACCTTGCCGGGCACTTGCCAAGAAAAAATACGTTAATCATCAGTAAGTGTTCATATAAATATAATTGCTTAAGTGATCATATAAAAATCAGGAAATGGCATAACAATGTGATAAATCATAAAGTATATTCATTCAATAAAAGGTTTAATATTGGAGACATAGTGATTGCCTTTACTTTTTCTGGTTCTCAGAGTTTCGACGTGTACTACATTGGGGTGAAGAATGCTGCGAATTCGATTTGGACCTGCATATAGAAGCTCAAATTTACTACATCTCTTCTTTCCTCTGTTGGATAGATAGTGTGTACGTACTAATATCTTCTCTCCAATGTGAAAGTCACGGCGTGTACAAACCTGTTTTTGCTGTCTTCTCCGGCGCTCTGCGTCACGTTTGATGTTGTTCAGCGCAATGTCAATTATTTCATGGTGTCGTGGTCGACGAAATGTAGGAAAGGATACTAATTCTTTAATTTTGTTAGGTGGTTAGGTGGTTCAACATTTTTCATTACAACAGTTGGAGATAGCATAGTAGATTCATTTGGTATGGAGTTAATTACATCCTGGAATGACAGTATGTGTGTATCCCAATCAATATGTTTTTCATGGCAGTATATTCTACACAGTTTACCAATTTCTTTCATTAGTCGTTCACAAGGGTTCGAAAAAGCATGGTACCTGGATATATAGATCGGAGAAATGTTTCTAGCTCGTAACATACATGTCCATATAGCAGATCGAAACTGTGATCCATTGTCGGAAATTACTTTCAATACATGCCCTACATGGAATAAAAAATGTTTTACAAATGCATTCGAAACAGATTTAGCAGTAGCTTTGCATAATGGAGTGAACGTAACAAATTTCGAAGTGAATTCAACAGCGACAAAGATGTAGCAAAAACCTGGTAGTGAGGTCGGACATGTTCTTTTGTGTTCCGATTCTACTTTGTTAGTATCCGTAATAGTTTGCACGTGTCAAAATTAACAATTTGCTGAAAAACATATGCTTGTGTTTTGTGAGTGTCGTAAATTGGTAGTGACAGCAGAAGACAACACAGCTGACGGACAGAAGCATTAGTTCGCGCAGCTGACCAAAGTATGTGAAAGAAAAAAAAGAAAACTATGTCTCGTAATGAGGACGAAATGCAATTTTCAAATGCAACTTCTTGAGTATACATGACGCTGAAATTTGCTTTGCAGGAGTTGGTAGCGATGTCTTGCTGATTGTTGCTGAGAGAACGGGATAGTGCGTCTGCTACAATATTTTGTGTACCGGGAATGTGAACAATTGTAAAATTAAATTCCTGTAAATAAATTTTCCATCTGCTTAATCTGTCGTGTGTAAATTTAGCGGAATGTACGAGTAAAAATTGGATAGCTGTATGATCTGTGTAAACGGTCGTATGTCTTCCATAAAGAAAAGCCGAAATCTCGTAAATGCCCATACAACACATAATGTTTCAAGTTCTGTGTCAGAATAATTGCGTCTAGCAGGTGACAGAATGCGACTCGCAAAGGCGATGTTTTTAATTACTGTAGTACCGTCTTCTTCAATTTCCTGAAAAATGTGTACGCCTAAAGCGGTGTTAGAACTATCGGTGGCAATGGAAAAATTTCTAGTAAGATCTGGATGTGATAAAAGAGGTGCATTCAACAAAGCTTCTTTCAGATTCACAAATTCGGAATGTGCTTGGCTATTGGTTTTTCATGTAAAAGTGTGTCTCGGATGTCGTCAAAAGTAATAACATTTTTGTGAACAAGATTCTGTGTGTCAAAAGTATTGCTTACGTTGCTGGAAGATGCAACCTGTACTGTATCTAGTCAAATTCTATCTGACGTGCTGTTATTTGCGGGAGGATGCTGTGGCATTTCAACTATTTGTACTGTTCTGTTATTTCCTCCTGACGTATTACGCTCGGGATGATATCTACTGTCTGGTTCATTCATGGGATGATTTTGTTGCTAGTAGGACCGACTGTTATTAAACGTACGCTGAAAATAGTGCTCATTACTTTTATGTCTGTCATGATAGTTATTTCTATACAGTGCATTGCGATATGAGTTGAAATGGTGTGTTTTCTGTACGTAGTTATTTCCTTGTTGCTGTGCGTTACTATTTGGTGGAGCCGACGCTATACGTGCAGGCGGCGAAACATTAAAGCTTGGTTGACCTTGCATACTACATTGTTGGTTAGGTATGCTAACCGGCTGGTTTTGTTGCTGTTGTAGGGAAAATCCTCTATTGTTACCAAAATTTGTTTCCAGTAGCTGATAATATTGTATATACTGATGATTAAAATTTTGTCACTTATTAAATTTATGGTGTAAGTTCTTGCCATCTCGAGAGAGTCTAATGAAAAATGTCACTTTCAGGTAAAACTCGTCACATCAGATTTTTTTTATACATCCTTAATCTTAGATAGGTCGACAGTTGAAGAGCTGTTTTGATAGATATAAAGAGAAGAGAAGGCAGCAGTGCAGAAAACTAAAGATGAAATAGCACTACTATGGCTCAGGGCCCTGTGCACGCTATGGCACATATTCATCGAAGCGTAATGAATCCCCCGAGGTCAATTACGCGCTACAAATAAATTTAAGTTTCTGCATTACAGGCAATGCCGGTGAAAATTCAAAAGTAAATTGTTGTATCCAGTCCAAAGCGTGAATCTGCGTTCTGTAATTTTTAAATACTTTAAATTTTCTCACAGACAGAAAGTGCTTGTAATCAACGTTATCGTCTCTGAATGTGTGAACAGGTTCAGGATTGCATGATAATCTGTTTGTCTGTGACTGTTCGGAATCTAACTCACGTACTCTCTGTAAATTACCTAAATTATACTGGCTGTGTGAGTCTGACAAATGTTCGGAAGGTGGCGTATGCTGTGATGTGTTAAAGGCTGAAATATTTTTCATCTCTGTTACCTCTTGCTGTAAAGTTGACAATTTTATACGTAATGTATTATTGGATGAACCTATCTCACTAAATTGTCTGCTGTAAAATTTGGAATTCAGGTGTTTGATTAAACGAAATCGGTGAAGTATCGTCTGATTTGGTGTCATTATTACTTTCAATAACGTCAATACGACTGGCCAATTCATCATATTTTTCAGTCAGTGCTATTACCTGATCATCGTTTTTATTATCACAAGCATCAATTTGTTTTTGTATTTTACGTGTGGTTTCGTTCAATTTTTTAAACGTCTGCTTTGATGGCATCAGGATCCTGTATTAGTTCCCACTTTTCAAGTCTGTTGGTCATTGTCTGAAAGTCTAATGTGTGTGTGTGTGTGTTTTTCATTTAAGATCGGAAATTTCATCACGCAATTCGATGTTCAACTGTTTGATAGTATTAATTTCGTCTGATACTGTAGCAATATTGTTGTCTACGTATGTTTTTGCTTTCGTAAACAATTTACGCTTATCTTCCTGTCTCTGTGCAGTAATTTTTTCCATGACTTGTTGCTTTACTTTATTCTGTTCCTGTATAAATTTACGGTAGCGCGTTTCACTGTTTTGTAGGTGGTGATTAAAACGTTCGTCAATTTGGCTGTTCTGTTGGTCAAATTTCGCGTCTACTTTTGCATCCAGTGTGCGTGAAAGTTCTGCTGACATTAATTTAAACTCGTCGCGTAACTGTGTTGCGTTTTCAGAGCATTGTTTAGCGACTGCACTAATTTCATCTTTAAGTAATTTCGTTGTAGCTGCTTGCGTATTATTTAATTCTTAGGCCACGGATCTAATTTCTTCACTACTCTTCCTAGCACAAACCTTAATCTTCTCACGTAATTGTTCTTTAGTATCATGGCATTGCACGGCAACGGCTGCAATCTGTTCATTAATCTGTTTAAAGTTCTTATGAACTTGTTCGGTCGACCTGTCTTGTTTTTCATTCGACTGTTTGGAATTGTTGTATAGTTTTTCATTAAGTTGTTTGTAATTGTTGTCTTGTTTTTCATTTAGTTGTTTGACATTTTCATTATTTTCATTAAGTTGTTAATTGAGATTTTCGTTAAGTTGTAGCATTAATGCTATGACTCGATCCATCCCAAAATTAGCTACTGTATTCTCTGTGCTGTGTGATGGTGTATCAGCTTTTGTCGCGTTGTGTGTAACCATTTGGTCATTCTCTGATTCTTGAAAAGGTTCACCACTTGGATGTGCACTGTTAGTCACTACCTCGGAATCAAATAAATCTGACGTACTTTGAGTACATTGTTCACCTTCGTTAGAAACAATTATCTGTTCGCTACGTAAATTTTGCAAATTAGGGTGTCAAACTGGACAGCGTTCATTGTAATGGAACGTGCCGCGTCATCAATTGTCATTAAATTAACAGAGGACACAATTGAATTTGTTTGCTCATCATTAGAATTAAAATCATTACTAGTGGTCGCTACGCACTGATTGTCAGTAAATGGAGGATTATCGCTATTACACTGAGTGTTGCAAGTGTTATCGGTCAAGCTATTCGAGTCGGCTATTTCACTCATTGCACATCGCGATGTACTGTTAACAGTTTTTCGCGGCATTTTTCACAAATCAAAATTAAGCACAAATGAAACAAAGACGAAGCAAAAATGGAACAAACACAGTTACAACAAAGAGCAACAAATCGCCGATGATCTGTGAAAGAAAGAGTGACAAATTAGTAAATGCGTTGCACCAGATGCAAACTACATTTAAGTAAATAAGAGCAGATATATGACTACTTCTCAGAGATTCACAAAGAAATACGATCCTGGCAGGGTCGTCAAGTGTAACCTCCCCACAAAAAAATATTGTAATAAGTAATTGTTATGGATAGCGATTCTAATTTTAGTGTAACCTCAGAACAAAATTGGTTCCCATTTATAACCTCCCTACAGAAATTCATTCACATATAACCTCCACACAAAATTTGTTTCCCATTTAATGTAAGCTCGAAACAGAAATATTCCTAAACCTCGAAATAAAAAATAAATCCAGTAACCTGGTAGAATTTGGACGACAGCAGCGCTGCGTCATGGCCCTGCAAGATCAATCTGAATAAGAAAGGAAAAATTCTTACCTCAATAAAAACAGCGAATATATCTGCTCTTATATAAAAATTTTCCGGGACAGCTCTGTGCAATGCTGGCGGATAGATTTGTCATTTATGAAAGGAAGCAACTGATTTTTCTTTTGCAACAATAGGAGTGATCATGGATTGAAGAAATTAGTAAACTCTTTCAATTGAAATGAATGTTTGTTAGAAATTACTTTATATCACGAAGATTACTATTAGGACATTTTTAAAAGATTTTCATGGGACTTCACATAACATTACTAGATATGCGCGAGGCTGCTTTTTACCTTATATAATAATACTCAGGCTCCGGCATCGCTGCACCGCGACCGGCCCAGCCAACATGATACACCAGACTGCACTGACAAGCGCAGACAGGCGACTGCTCGCTAGCAACAACTTACTGCTACTGCTACACAGTTCGCACTGCAGTCAACACTGCGTTTTGGTCTCAGATTCTCTTATAGCTTACATATCGCAGGCAGCACATACCTCTTACAATCTTATGATCGTTTCTCCCTATGTACGTCGGCGGCAACAAAATATTTTAGCATTCGGAGTAAAAATTTGGTGACTGAAATTTCGTGGAAAGATCCCGCCGCAACGAGAAACCCCATTGTTTTAATTATAACTATACAAAATCCTGTGATACTCTCTGTCCTGCACGTGCACGATATTGTGCATCGACGCTGAAGGCTCGGATACACAATAGCTTACGACCTCCAGCGGCAATCTAAAATTAGCGAGCGTGGAAGACACGCATGAGGACTGCGGACAGGTGGGAATGTGCGACGGCTGGGGAACGTGCCGAGGTAGTGCATTTGCGATAAACAGCGTTATATGTAAATTGAAGGTGGAGAGGAGTAGAAAGGATAGCAACGGGAGGGTATGGCTGCTGTCACCTGCATTGGGACATTAAACGGAACTACCGGCGCCGAGTAAAAATGTGTACCAGGCCGGGAGTTGAACCCGGCACCTCTCGCTTACGAGGCAGGTGCGTTAACCACTGCAGCATCCGGGACACAGCGTTATGGGACCATTTCGGCACGTCTCACGGCCGATTTACATTTCCATCGAACGCCGCCTATCCGCAGTCCATGTCCAATTCCTCCATGTTCGCAGGAGGTCGGACGTATTTGTGCATCCGCACTGAAGAAAGTGCATGTCTGAAAGAACAGGCACCTCGCATTCACATCATTTGATAAACCTATCTGGGCAGTGGATCCACCTTCTTTAGTCGGATACACAAATACGTCCGACCTCCTGTGGGAATCTCAGATAGCGAATATGGAAGAAATGGTCAGGGACTGCAGATAGGTGGCGCTCGATGGGAATGTGAATTGGGCGTGAGAAGTTGCGAGATTGTCCGCACAATTACGGTAACGCTATGTCCTGGATGGCGCGGTGGTTACCGCACGTGCCTAGTTAGCAGGAGATCCCAGATTCGACTCCTGGTGCAGTAAACATTTTCACTCGTCACCGCTGATTGCGCGTAATGCCTGAATGCAGCTGACAGCTTTCTTCCCCTCTCCAGCTTCACTTTACATATAACGTATAACACCTTGCTTTCATATAATGATAAGCAACGTGTTCTGATGGAGCCGTGGTTATGCAGCTGCCTAGTAAACAGGAGATCCCCATTCGGCACATATTTTCCCTCGATGCCATTGATTTCGCAAAAAGTCCTATGCAGCTGACATCATCAGTTCCTTTCGTTTCCTTTCTCCCCCCTCCCCTCCCCCGCCACTTTCAATTTACATATGAATCACATCTGCGGATACCGCGTGGCGTCTGTTCTTTCGGATATATCCGAAGAAACAGACGCCACACGTTTAAATAGTTGATTCCCCTCAATGGACAATGAATCCACAACCTTCAGCGCGAATGTACAATATCGTTCCACCTTCTGCGGAGAACTACAATGAGCGAGCATGGAGGACACCGACAGTGACTGCGGATACGAGGCGCTAGTTGGAAATGAGCGTCGGCTGGATAGCATGCACTGCATTGTACGGGTGCCGCATATAAGTTTCTGGTATGGAGTTCCACGCCTGTTGCACTTAGCCGGTCAATACGGTTAATGCTGGTTCGGAATGACATTGGATATGTCATTTTATAATGACCGATATTTGCTGTATTGGAGACAGATATAGTGATCAAGCAGGCCGAAGCAACATGTCGACAGTCTGTAGAGCATGTAGAGTTATAACAGCGGTATCTGGGCGAGCATTATCCTGTTGGAAAACACCCCATGGAATGCTGTTAATGAATGGCAGCACTACAGATCGAATCACCAGACTGATGTACAAATCAGCAGTCAGGCTGCGTGGCATAACCATGAGAGTGTTCCACTTTCCATATGAAATCTCACAACAGACCGTAACTCCATGTATTGGTCCAGTGTGTCTAGTAAGCAGACAGGGTGGTGTTAGGCCATCAACTGGCCTCCTCCTAACAAACACACGACCATCACTGGAACTGGGGTGGAACCAGCTTTCATCAGAAAATGCAACAGATCTCTTCCCTACTCTCCAATGAGCTCTCGGTTGACACCACTGAAGTCGCAAATAGCGGTGGTTTAGGGTCAGAGGAATACACGCTACAGGGCAATTGCCTTGGAGCTGTCCGTGAAGTAACCGACTTCTAACAGTTCATCTTGTCACTGTGGTGAAAACTACTGCTCAAATTGTTGGTGCAGATACAGTAAGATGAGCCAGAACGATATGCCGAACACGATTGTCCTCCCTCTCAGTAGTGCCATGCAGCAATCTATAGCCTGGTCATTTTGTGACCTTACACTCTCGTGACCACCGCTGTCAGTCGTTATGTACAGTGGCTACATCCCTGCCAAGCCTTCCTGCAATATCCCAGAAGGAACATCCAATTTCTCGTGGTCCTATCACACGACCTCGTTCAAACTCAGTGAGGTGCTGATAATAGCTTCTTTGTTGCCTTAAAGGCATTCTTGAACAACGCCAGCTCACCACATTCAGTCTCAACGGTTAGTAACGCTCACGACCGTTACAGCTTTTATTTAAGCAATGCTGATTTCTTATCTCACAGGGGTGCTGCTAGTGTAGCTCGCATGGGAGTGGCGCGAAATTTTAATAATCATCTTTCTGATGTAGAAACACCTCTACAAACTTTCGTTCATGTCGCACAACTCCTTCTAGGTGTTGCCTTATTTTTCCATCAGTGTAAACGGATCTACATCTGCATCTAAATCTATACGGAGCTCTGAGAATCACTGTAAAGTGCATGGTGTAGGGTACGTCCCACTGTACCAGTTATAGGGGTTTTTCCGTTCCATTCACGTATGGAGCGCGGGAAGAATGATCTTTCAAATGCACCTATGCTTGCTGAAATTGATCTAATTTTTTCCTCGTAATTCCTATGGCAGTCACATGTTGGTGGTTCTAGTATATTCGTAGAGTCATACTTTAAAGCCGGTTCTTTAAACCATGTTAGTAGAATTTCTCGAGATATTTTCCGTTGCTCTTCAAGACTCTGTCAATTCACTTCTTTCAAAGACTCTCTCACACTCTCCTGCTCGTCAGGCAAACCTGTGACAATTCGTACTCCCCTTCTCTGCACACGCTTAATATCCCTTGCTATTCCGATTCGGTACATGTTCCACAGACTCGACCAATATCCTAGGGAGGGTTGCAAGAATGATTTGGAAACAATCCCCTTTGTCGAGTGGTGGCATTTCCCTAGTACTCCACCAATAAATCGAAGTCTGTCACTTGCTTTACCCACGACTGACCCTCTGTGATCGTTTCATTTCATTTCCTTTCTAAGTGTTACACCCAGGTATTTGTTTTACCGGTTACAAGTGTGACTCAGTGGTGTTATATTCGTAGGATACTGTGTTTATTTCGTTTTTCAAATCTTTTAAATCATGTCAAGGTCTGACTTAATATTTGTGCAAGTTCGTTCAAAACGTTCTTCACTGTAGGTAAGTGCAACATCTGCGGAATCTGAGATTACTGTTAAAATTGTTCACAAGGTCATTAACAAGCGGCAGGAACATCAAGGTCCCAAGTTACTATTACATCTGTAGCTGTCGCTTCATTCTAGATAACTTGCTTCGTCCTCCTTACAGAAATCTTCAGTCCAGTTACAATTTTTACCGGATACCCCATTCGATGGTACTTTTGGTAATAAGCGTAGGTGTGGTACTAAGACAAATCCTTCTCGGAAATTGTGAAACACTACATCTACCTAACTGCTTCTATTTATGACCTTCAGGATGTCATGTTAGAATAAGGTGAACTGTGTTTGACATAATGTATGTTTTCAGAATTCACGCTAGTTGGCATTGAGGGGGTTGTTCTGTTCGAGATACCTCATTATATTTCAGCTCACAATATGTTCTAAAATTCTACATCAAATCGATGACAAAGATATTGGACGGTGATTTTGTGAATCACTTCTGCTACGTTTCTTGTACATAGGTGTGACCCGTTCTTTCATCCAGCTATTGGGTATAGTTTTCAGTTCTATTGATCTACTATAGACTACAGTTAACGTAGGGGCTAATTCAGCCGCAGTTTGGTACAGGATCTGGTGTGGATGCCATCGGGCAGTGCGGCTTTGTTCAGTTTTAACGATTTCAACCGCCTCTAAACACCACTGGTACAAATATGCATTTCATTCATCTTTTCAGCGGTAGGAGAATTAAATCAGGGAAATACTCTTTGGTTTTCTTTTGTAAAGGAAAATTTGAAAGTGGAGTTGAGCATTTCTACTGTTCCTTTGTTATTCTGCTGAGACAAACAGCCTCTAAATACGACCAGCATTTCTATGTGTTTTGTGAAACATCTTTCAAAAATATTCTATTACGGTAGTCATCGAAGGGTTCACGGATTCCTCTCTTGTCTGCCAAACGCGTCGTCTTCAGGATCTCTTTATCTATGTTGAGAGATGAATAGAAAGACATGAAGAATAAAGATATAGAATGTTAAAGTTAAAGCAATTACAGTCCTCGGCCGCAAAAATTAAGTCTTTTGACCTGGTTTAGACACTTCTACGAGTGCCTTCATCAGAAAATTAAACATTCAAATTGGCATGTCACGTATAAAATCAACATCAAATTCGGAGACATTACTTTTCAACACGTCCTCATATAGTCCCATCATAAGTATTGTTCCGAACTATCTCTTCTTTTCAGAGATGGCATATAGTAACGTTCCACAGGATACCTTATCACACCAACCGCTAACAAAACTATAATTATCGCGATTGAGTGTTGCATAATTAAAGTATCCTCAAATCATTACAGTATGATTTGCGAAATTTACGAAAAGCGAAGTGAAGATGTCTCCAAAGTTTCCCGTTAGATCAGGAAGTGAGTCTGGTGGTCGACACATTGCAATTTTGTGCCCTCACTTGATGCTGAGCGTCTCCCAAACAATCCCAAACGCAGCTTCAACTTCTAGCTTCGTGGATTTGAGTTTATTTTTTACTGCGACAAATACACCATCTCGATTTACCATTTCCCTATCCTTTCCCCGAAGATCTCACTATTGTCAACTTAAGGTTTTCACCAGCTCTCAGTGCAAAACATTATGTGACTTTCAGTGCTATTTAGGGGCGCTTCAGACTCTGGCTGTTTTTTACGAACGCTTTGGCATTTAATGTCTAAGCCTTTAATATTCTCACCTGAGAAAGGTATTTCTTTAGATCTTACACTGATGCTGCTGGGTTTCCTACAGTTATAATGTTAGGTTGCGAGACTCCAAAATTTACAAAAAAAGTCTGTGTACATCCCACACACATTCAGTTTCGTCGGCAGCCGTCTCCAATGTGTGGTGCACACATGACATAAGTCTAGGAAGTCATAGCTCAGCTTGTCACGGAACCTTCGGAGTCTCTGATTCAAGCCTTCCATTCGACTCAGAACCAGGGGGCTATGATTTTTGTTGTTTCAGATTATGATATTCGTTGAAACTCTCTGCCAGTCCCTGGAGTGGTCCAAATATGACCTCGGATGCCAGACGACTGACATCGTTCGTTCCAACGTATAACACATTCTCTAGTTGGGCGCACTCTGTATCCTTTCTGGCTGCCGGGTTATCGTCTTCAGCATGTTAAATGAAGCCTCCAGCCATACTGAATGTTTCTTCCCAGTCCTACTTACCATTTCTCTAAAGGATACCATTTTTCGCAGTACGTTTTAACTGTCGATAGTTAGTAGACCCCTAACCGTTTGCTGAGTTCTCTCTGATCTCTGTCTGTCATTTACTGGACGCTCAGACCTACCATTTACACGACCAAGTGAACGAGTAATAATGAGTCTCGTATTTCCTGCAGGGTAGACAGTACCCACGGTAGAGCATAGTACATGAAGTACTTTTGGTGTGTCTAGAACACAACCCTTGGTAGCCCTTCCCTCAATACGTACGTTCGCAGCAGCTTCTAATCGGTTGACAGGTAGTCAGGACGATTTCCATCTGCCTACGAACAGCAATCAACTCATTCCGCACCCGAGAGCATCAAACACAAAGGAGCTCCATTATGCTTACAGCAATAATTTATAGAAGAGTAAACAATTATTTTGAGCCTGGTGCGTTACTTTGCGGAATAGTAAGTAAATACCTGCATACTAAGCTTGTTGATTGTCTTCAAATTTATGAGTCTGATATGCATCAAGTATTATCACTAGCCTGTTTAGAACTAAAATAATTTACGGGCAAAAACGAGATACCTTCTATGACAACAGAAATCTTGATGCAAGTTTTACTGTTTCTCTGAAAAGTGTTTCAGGCTATAGTCCCTAAGCAAATTCTACAGCAACCTTAATTTACGATTGATGTACGTAATCTTGTATTAAAAGAGTGAATTAATGTGACACGACATGTTTGCTTATTTATAGTAATTGTTCATCACAAACACCGACTTATTACTAAATAATCCATGAAAGACACTCAACTTACGAGAATATCTGCAAGCGTTCGAAGCGTCCCAAAAACACATTTCTTACGCAAACATATTATGAACGTCGCTAATGTTATTTTTGAACAAGACTATGTACCCATAGTTTCTGAAACAGCATAGTTAAGTTCACATTTTACAATGTAATACTACACTAGCAGGTTATGTCTACAATTGACGATTTAATACTAAATTTTCGTCAAATTTGTATGCCCAAGTTTTCGAAATGAATTTATTTTACGCACGTGGTTTTATTGGAAGACAAAGGAAACGTCGGTAATCTTGTTATATACCTAGCTATAATTAAATAACCGTGCGAATTATACGAATTTTGCCAATTATCTGATTTTGTGTACCATTTTACGCAAGCGTGCAAAGATGAACACTGGAAATCCGGCACATCTCACAAAAACGGCATGAAGTGTAGAGCACTATAAACGCACGTCCGTATGGGGCGGCTAATGTTCCGTGTATGTTACATGATGGTACAGACAGAGCTTTAGAATAACCTGTAAGGCCAAATTGGCCAATTGGGCGAGACAACATAAAGTAAATGTGTGTAAGCAACAGCTGCCATCCTTGGTGGTTTTTCTCCATCTTCCTCGGCCTTCTGCGAGTTCGTTCCATTCTTTGCAGTCATGTGTTCATGTCGCACTTGACGCTATCTTTAAAGCGCATAGAATTTTTCCAGCGGCGCTCGTAGCATTAGCTAACTCACTAAGTAGCGTCCTTCGAGGAAGACTGGAGTGGTCCATAGGATGTGAGCGACCTAACCACCGCAGGCGAAGTTCCTTGAGAGTGGCGGTGATACTCGATAGATTCGTGGCAGTCAGAACAGTCTCATTTGTCACGTGCCCCCTCTGTGTTATCCCCAGAATGTTTCGTAAGCGCCGCAGATGGAAGGTCTTGAGCTTGCATTCTTGTCTGACGTATGATGTCTCACCACCAAGCAAGACGGTACCCAGCAATCATGCTTGACAGAAAAGTATTTTTAACTGCGGCTGAAAGTGTAGAATTCGCAGTGTGAAACTCTTTAAAAATTTACGCTTTCAGTCTCTGCCTTCAGCAGCTCCATCTTCATTTTAAGAAAAATATGTCGGTTGGTTTTCGTCCAGGTTTCTATACCACTACACGAAAGTAAAATTCAGTACCAATATTTAGCTAGAAAAATTATACGATTCTGAAGCTTGATTCGTTCATTTCGATATACCCTTCATCGAATTCGAGAACTAGTTTTGCCAAAGTTAGTTATCAAAAAGAAGAGCTGACAAAATAACAGTAGACTTAATCGCTTATTTTTTACAGTCTAAAGGGAAAAAATTCAGATAATCTGAATAACGTCAACCCTGCAGAAAGAAAGAATGTTTTTTATAAACGAGAGACGAAATCTCTTCATTTTAAATGATTTTTCTTCATGTTAAGAAAAGATAATGTTGGTAATTCGGTACAACTATCGGGACCGCCGTGTTTTTCACGTTAACATTCGTGTTAAATTCTTTTCACAAGAAGAATGTCGTTTATGGTTCATACATACATCAGAAAAGAACTTCACAGTATAGAAAAGAACTGACAACACTACCAGCCAATCAAAATACACATGAAAGTAATATAAAACGTGATTTTACTTCTAAATCGTTCTATTACGTTGCGCATATTATTTCGCATCACTTCTGAAATCACTTGCCGTGGAACGAAAGTGGAGCCAGATCGGGACGCGAACCCGGAACCTTGCTTTACGAGGGCAATGTTGTTGCCAACTGAGCTGCGCAGACGCACGTCAGGACTTGACAACTTTATTTCCACCAGTATCGCTTTCTTTCCTTCTAAACTTTAGAGAAGCTTTTCGGCATAACTTGCGAATCTAGCACTCCCGGAAGAAAAAATATTTGCCCTAGTAACACCGTAGCAAATTGTTTCCAAAGTATATATCTCACTCCGCAGTGGAGTTTATTATGTATCTAAATGTCCTGCTGGTTAAAACCATGTGTCGGATCATAACAAGGGAAATTCCGTGTCCTTGTCCCAGCTCAGCATACGATATCAATCGGGCAGGAAATTTCAAATCAGGGTGCAGAGTGAAAATATCAGACTGGTATAGTTACATTACTACTGTGTAACTAGCCACTGCAAATCGCAGATCTCAAAAAAAAAATACTCAGGAAATATCCTTAAGAACCTGTTATATTTCGTCAGCGTAGTTCGGGTTGCTCCTGTAAATGGAAATGTAGACATTCACTAAAGATGAATATCGTGCGCACAAGCAATACGACTAAAAGAGAGAGTAAGTGAAGTGTCGATCAGCGTCATGACGATAATCGGCTCAATTATAATTCCAGTTCGGTTGGCAGCGGCAGAGCCAATGGATCGACGCTGCCACAACTGTGCCGCGGCGTTGCCTGCCAATTAGGGGCCGGCGTGGCCGACAGCCGGTGTCGCGGGACCAGCGGGAGGCCGTAATCTGCGGACGCTGACCGCCAAGTCCGCCGGGAGCGCCACGGGCGAGTCGCGCTGACGCGGCGAACTACTTGTTGCCGCGTCAGCGCTGACGGCCGTCACAGCGCAGCGCTGCAAAAAAGTCGCTGCCCGCCGGGCGCCCTCCTTACTTCGCAGGTTTCATCTGTCGTACAAAGCGCTCTCGTCAGTGATGCCAATATGGCGCACTGTCCTGTCACGTAGACACTCAGATTTCTTCTCCCATTTATTCAGCAGCACACAGTTAAGTATGATGTAAATTGTAGATTCAAAGCATTCGCTTAAGGTGGTTCTTGTTAAAGTAACTTCTAATATATACAGGGTGAGTCACCTAACATTACCGCTGGATACGTTTCGTAAACCACATCAAATACTGACGAACCGATTCCACAGACCGAACGTGAGGAGAGGGGCTAGTGTAATTGGTTAATACAAACCATACAAAAATGCACGGAAGTATGTTTTTTAACACAAACCTACGTTTTTTTAAATGGAACCCCGTTAGTTTTGTTATCACATCTGAACATATAAACAAATACGTAATCAGTGCCGTTTGTTGCATTGTAAAATGTTAATTACATCCGGAGATATTGTAACCTAAAGTAGGCGCTTCAGTACCACTCCTCTGCTGTTCGATCATGTGTATCGGAGAGCACCGAAATACGTAGGGATCCAGAGGGAACGGTGATGGACCTTAGGTACAGAAGAGACTGGAACAGCACATTACGTCCACATGCTAACACCTTTTTATTGGTCTTTTTCACTGACGCACATGTACATTACCATGAGGGGTGAGGTACACGTACACACGTGGTTTCCGTTTTCAATTACTGAGTGGAATAGAGTATGTCCCGACATGTCAGGCCAATAGATGTTCAATGTGGTCGCCATCATTTGCTGCACACAATTCCAATCTCTGGCGTAATGAATGTCGTACACGCTGCAGTACATCTGGTGTAATGTCGCCGCAGGCTGCCACAATATGTTGTTTCATGTCCTCTGGGGTTGTAGGCACATCACGGTACACATTATTCTTTAACGTACCCCACAGAAAGAAGTCCAAAGATATAAGATCAGGAGAACGGGCTGGCCAATTTATGCGTCCTCCACGTCCTATGAAACGCCCGTCGAACATCCTGTCAAGGGTCAGCCTAGTGTTAATTGCGGAATGTGCAGGTGCACCATCATGCTGATACCACATACGTCGACGCGTTTCGATTGGGACATTTTCGAGCAACGTTGGCAGATCATTCTGTAGAAACGCGATGTATGATGCAGCTGTTTGTTACAACACGCAACTGAACGTCGGAGGTTTCAAGCGTCAACTTTAGGTTACAATATCTCCTGATGTAATTAAGATTTTACAATGCAACAAACGGCACTGATTACTTATTTGTTTATATGTTCAGATGTGCTAACAAAACTAACGTGGTTCCATTTAAAAAACGTAGGTTTGTGTTAAAAACATACTTCCGTGCATTTTTGTATGGTTTGTATTAAACAATTACACTAGCCCCTCTCCTCACGTTCGGTCTGTGGAATCGGTTCGTCAGTATTTGATATGGTTTACGAAATATATCCAACGGTAACGTTAGGTGACTCACCCTGTATATGAGCACCGTTATTCATAAAACAGGGTTAGTGAATCTGGTCTGAATATGCTTGCCATCGTGTGTAGGGCATTTTCAGAGGTCTGTTTTTCGTCTGACGGTGAGTTTTTACTTAGCCAATTAAATTAACGCCAGATATAACACGCAGATATTACCACAACCCATCAGAATGCTAAGCACTTAACATGTAAACACCTACCCTCATAACAGAAAATATCAAAAAGGCCTATAAGTAAAGACTGGATAGAGAGAAAGCTACGCTTTTCAGGAGTGGTAGATAAATAAAGAGCATTAGATTGGATGACTATGTCTTAATAATGGACACAACCACAGTGGATAATTGTTAAAACTTAATGGAATATCTCGCATTGGACACACAAACTGTGAGTCACCAAAGAAGAGACGACCGTTAATCATCCAATCTGTTCCTAGCAGTAAATCTGGTAAACACGATCGAACTAAAGCGTGACAGAAAAGTGAATCGAAAAGATTTTGTCCATTAATCGATTCTTAGACATAGAAAAGGACTACGAACAAAGAGATACGTACCTGATCGAAACATTTCTCTACACAGATTTATCTGCAGGTTTATAACTTCTGAACGTCAAACAAGAATATTTGCAGTGTTTGTGGAAGAAAGAGTCGCGGAAAGAAGAGACGACACATAAAAATGGGCCCAGACGTCTGTAGGAGAATTTTCAGCGTAAGTCGAGGGGAAACTGTTCAGCAAAAGGAACGTATCGGACTACTTACAAGATGTCACTGTGTAACCTCCCCCTCACTTAACGACCTTAATGACAGTGAAAAATTAAACGCGTGTACCTAATGGAAATTTGGGAAAAGTAGTCGTCACCGAAGTTAATCTGTCGGTAAAGAGGGAGGAGAAGGTTACATCTAAATGAAAGGAAAAATGAAAATGAAATTGGTGGAAATTAATTTTGAGAAAAGGGTAAAATTAATAAAGAAAGTTAATGTGCGGTCGTCACGTTAACAATTAATTGGCGTTAATTAGATATTTGAGATTTGGGGAAAATTACGGTCACCAGTCCTATAGACAACTACTATAATAACTGAAAAAGAAAGGTTATTGCACATATAATTAGCCCTAAAAGCGTGGTAACTGAAGGTCGACACGTGTTGTGTGAAAACTGAAAGTTTTTCAGAAGTACTAAATTTCGCTACACTCTGACTTAATTTAGCAAAAGAATTAATAACACCGGAGAATTGAAAGTTAATTTAGTAACTGAAATTGATTTGTTTCTGAAGCACTACGAAATTCAGTAAAATAAGGTTAGTCTTGGGCTACCTCAACAACCATTTGAAAAGCTACTTGAATCTACGCTATTTAGAAATAAGAGATTTAACTTCGATCTTGACTTAAATGATTCTGGACAATTAACAATAGTAAAATTTAGTACGTACCAAGCTGAGCTGCAGTCACAGGTAAGCTAAAATATGCTAACAAAACTCGCACTCTTGATTTGTGCTTCTGTAATCTAAATATTGTAGCCAGCTATGAATACCTTAACTGAACTTTGAAATTAAAGCAGTGAAATGGAATGATATTACTTTAATGCTGGCGTCTGAATTTCAACGACACTCGGGTTCATTCCGGAAAAGGAATGGACCCTGCTTGGTAATGCAACTGGGACAATGAGCAACAAAGGTTCATGCTACGTCGCTGTAATTTTGTGATTTGAACAGTTTGAAAAGCTGAAGTCTCCCATACAGTTCTAAAACTTTACGTGCTTCCAGTCTTCCTTGTTGGTTGATTGAAGGTTTGAAGTCGTCGATCGAGGAGGTGGCGACAGTCACTCATTGTCGGCGGTCGCTGTTGCAGAAGCTGGATGTTGGCGCGCTTTCTCGACACGGTCTCCAGCCGAAACGGGCTCTTGATGTGTGCCAGCTAACACTTCCCGTCCGCGACACCATGTCAGAAACTAACATAGCAAGTCGAGCGCAATTACAAGCTGCCAAACCCCGAAAGCGCGGCAACTCGCGGGAGCGTCACACAACACACCTGCTCCACCGCCCTACCCCAGCCACTCTCTCTCTGCCCGCGCTCCATGCGGCAGAGTTAACACTACCAAAAATCCTAAACACTTTGGTTCTCCACACGACCTATCGATGTAATCGTTCTATAGCATAGTTTTCCCTAGGACAGACCAAGCGTAAAAATACAAATAATGTTTACAAAACAAACCAATTATACATCGACATAAATGCATTTATATACAAATAGTAAAACGATTACAATATACAAAGACACAGAAACGTCATATCTTCAGGTAACAAAATGAGGAAAAAAAATTATAGTACAATAGATGGAAATAGGAGGATATGCATTTCCGGCGTTACAACCGAATAGAAAAATTCACCAATAGCTATATGCAGGTACAAGAAATCGAAATTATACACCATCGAGAAGACAGTAGGCAAGAAAACCATTTCTCTCAAATGCACGAAGAACAGATTCCTTTGTAACCGATTCAAGGGCAGTGACAGTGCTGAATGCTTTTAAATAGCTTTGTGTATGCTTATCAACTGACGCGTGTTTGAGGCTGAGATCCCGACATAAATATTTCTATTATTAAATAGTTAAATAGTTCATAGCTAAATATCATAAAATAGTTCAATCTTACCATCGATGATAAGAATACGGATTTTGGCATTAAATCAGACAGTAAAAGTTTATTCCAGGAGCATGGAATGCAAGGACCAAGGACCGGACTCTTGGCAGATTTACGGTAGCTGCGGGTAGATGTTAAAGTTGTGTAGACTAGATTAACTTTTCACTCAGCTGAACACCCAAAATTTAATCAAATTTTGTGCGTGTCTTGTATCATTGCTTTATTAGTTCCCTTAAGTCAACAGATCACTTGTTGTAAAACAAAGAGAACATCATACAAAATACCGCAGTACATAGTTTTGTATCACATAATTACGTTCTCGACATCGGTATACCTCTCGACTGCATCATACACCGTTCTCTATGCAGTCGTAGGAGGGACTACCTGCATGGTAAATGTCAAGGCCGAAGGTCGGTTTTTTAGTAAACCGATACCTTCCAATATTACCACTACTACATGCACCACAATATTACTGGTGAGGTTTCAGTACATATATATCCATTACTCGTGTTGTTTCTTAGGTTTCAAAATTACCTTAACGTAATCACGGGCATGTTTCCGATTTGACGAGTTACTCTGATTCCTCTCAGGCTATCACAAACTGGAGATTTGTTTGCGTCAGCACATCAAAAAATCTGCCTTTGTGGATGACATTGTACCTCGTAGGTGAGGTGGCTTTCAGGTTTTGAATGTGGTTGATTTTTCGTTACCTTTATTGTACTATGACAGGATAGTAAAGTAACCAAAATTGGGCGTGAGGCGGGGCTTGCAACATGTCACTAATGTTGTTCAACTTATACGTCGCAGAAGCAATAAAAGAACGGAGAGAAACGATTCTTCGCCTTCGATACCAGTCTCACCGGATCTAATGTAGAATTATAACTGCTGATTAAATAAAACAACGGCATATCTCGCACAGCGCACGACTTACACATAAACAGAGCGAGGCAGAAGGTGATAAAAATGGACAGTCATGTCCTGCTTTACGTCAAAATTGGAAACGACTAACAGAGAAAGAAGTGAAAGAATTCTTCAGTCTAGGAAGCAAGGTTACATAGAACAGCCTAGGCAAAGAAGTCATCAGACGCAAATTGGTCTAGACCAAGAATCCCTTCCTTATCAAAGAAGTCTAATTCCAGATCTGATATGGAAATGTGGTTCCTAAAAGGAAACGTCTGAAGCACCATATTCTATGAAGGGGAAAACGGGGACTGTCATAAATGCAGAAAAGAAGACACTGAAAAGACTTCAAATGTCATATTATCAAAGAATCGTAACACCTGCTAGATAAAAAACTTAATGTGATACCCTTACGATAAGAAGTGACAGATAATGGGACATCTGCTACGGCACCATGTAACAGTTAACTTCAGAACTAAAATTAGAGGAAAAAAACAATGGCATTGATACAGCCGTGAATATGCTTAACACATTGTGGAGGACGTGCAGTGCAGTAGCTGTGTACATGTTAGACTATTAATATACGCTAGAAAAGGGGAACATGAAACAGTCCGAACGACTATCGGCTTAAAATAAAAACAAAAAGCGATCGTGTAAAAGATAGGTGAATTACAGTATGGCTATATGTAAATGCTTAGGTGGCTGAAGATGAAGCACATGCTCGGATACTACGAAGATTCGGGAGGTCTCGACAATGACCTAAAACAAGAAGTGACCCCGAGAAGCTGTTAACATGGTCTGACGGACGAAGTCCGGTTTCTTGGCCATCACACTATCTCGCTCGTGATAGAGTTAACCTATGGATCTTCTCTCCTCCCCCCCCCCCTTTCTCCCTCAATCGTCTCTTACCAAAGACACAAACTCAAGTTAACGCTACTGCACACTCACTAAAGACGGCTATCACCATTATCACGACACACACGTGATGTACCTGATATATGGATAGGATGATAATAACAACAAATCATCTGTATTACGTCAGCAATACGACGTTTGTGCACCATATACAATCTCGTGGGATAGACTCCATGATAATGGAATTAGCTATGTTAGAACATTGTATCAGTAAGCATATCTAAACAAATAAGTATATTAATTCGAAATTTCATAATGGGATAGGATTTAATGAGTGTGGAACTGCAGAAAGAACTGTGTCTACTTGCGGTATCAATATTAGAGACCACTTCGTATTGTATTAGAAGGAATCTGCATAGAAGAAAACAAAATAGTTGAACTGGTTTTAGAAAATTTTGTAGCTACAAGCATCTTATGCGTTGAAACTGTTATTAATTCCTTCAGTGAAGTACAAATTTCTGTAATGAAGTAATGTATTACAAATAAAGTTGTTGCGTCCGAAGCGAAATATATATTCGTTAATAAGAGTGTATTTGTTTTTGGCTGTGACTGTCATTTAGTTTCTATCGTCAATGCATCCTCATTACTTTGTCGGAAAGTGTTAACCACAGTAAAGAATTTTTAGTTCGAAATTTCTCAAGTTTGTGAGTGATACAGAAAAGGAAATTTTATACTTTCCTCCGGAATTTATAACAGAAGAGAGAGAGAGAGCACCGTGTGAAAAAAAAAAAGATTTCGCACCTCATTCACACTTTTTTATGATATGTGCAGGCAGGTGGAAATTTACTGACGTTTGACGCCAATAATTGGTACAGCACCCGATGAGATAGGGAAAAATATCGATATTCGGCTGTCAGTCACGGTGTACCGATAACGGGCGGCGCACTCGCTGATGGTGATTAACATGGCCGTGTAATGAGGGCAAACAAGTTGATGCGTTCCTCATTACACGGACAGCAGAGTGGTGTCGCCGCGTGACGCTGCGGAACTGCTCCCAGCTGTCAGCGCCAGGGACCGCTAACAGAACCTGCCTCGGTAGCAAAGGCACGCGGCCGGCCGTGGGAGACATATCGCAGGTAAACACGTACAGTGTAACGAGCAAAACTTCAGAAAAAAACTCTTCCCTCTATTTAAACCACAAAAACTGATTCTCCCTGTATGACAGCGGTTTCCAACCTAAAAATTACCAGGCCGCGGTGGCCGAGCGGTTCTAGGTGCTTCAGTCCGGAACCGCGTGACTGCTACGGTCGCAGGTTCGAATCCTGCCTCGGGCATGATTGCGTGTGATGTCCTTAAGTTAGTTAGGTTTAAGTAGTGACTTCAAATGTTAAGTCCCATAGCGATCAGAGCAATTTGAACCATTTTTTGAACCTAAAAACTACTTTTAAATACACGTATGGAAAGAGAAAAATAGGGGTGTGTGTCTCTGTGTGTGTGTGAGAGGGGGGAGAGATGCGTGAAAAGAAATGTTTTGAGGGGAAGAGAGAAAACAGATTCACTCATGAATCTAAGGAATGAGCGCTCCCGTACCCAGTCTGTAATATTTATTAGATCATTTTCATCACCACCCAATTGAAATCCACCTTTATATACATTTACATCCACATCATCTATATTCAGCAAATCACTGAGAAGCGGCAGGTTTAGATGACATACCAACGTGGCTTCTGAACTGCTAAGGTGAAAGATAGCTTGCTGTTGTGATAACTTTACAGGCTTTTCAACTCAAAATCTATTGACGTCGTAGAATTGAACGAATTAAAAATAGCAACAGCAAAAGAAGCTGCGGTTGTGAATTGTAAATGCGAAGTTTTTCCTTTATTCGAGAGTAGATAATAATGCACCTCGTTTTACAAACATAGGCGACCACAAGGTTTTATATGCACTGCCGGAAAAGAAAATTAGTATACCTAGAAAAAAAATGTAGATTTTGATCCGATGGCGACATATGCCACCTGGGGTATAGTAGATGCATTGGCAATGGTTTCAAAGTCGTCCTGGCTTCAAAGTCGTCCGCCAAGGGATAGAGTAGTGGCATAGCTTAGCTACCAGAGCGCCATCAGCGCCTACCCTTTTATAGGGAATGCTCAGAACTAGAGGGCTCTGTGTGGTGCAAACGTGTGAAGCAAGCAGGCAAACATGCCGCGGAATGTCACTCGTGCTACCTACAGACAACTGAGCGAGTCTGAAACGGGGCAAAATGAGGCCTTCCGAGAACTGCCACACATGTTGGACTTGCTGCGATGGTCGTGCAACGATTTTGGTGTCAGTAGTAACGTGAACTGTCTTACACCTGTAGACGAGGTTCTGGACATCCAACCAGCAGAGAGGCCCACCAGGATCGTTGTGTGGTAAGGGCATCAGTGGCAGATCGTACAGCTACCACAGCTCAGATAAGACGGCTTGTGAGCCCAGATACGTCAATGCGAACTGTTGCGAACTGGTTACCAGCAGTGGAACTAAGGGCACGCACATCAGTAACTCGTCTCCCGCTCACGCTGTAGCATTGATGTGCACGACTCGATCTATGCCGTCAGAGGATCACTTAGAAGATTCAATGGTGCGGCGTGGTCATCAGCGATGAAGCGCGTACGACGTGGACCCGCTGAGCGCTCGCTCTTTAAGCGCATTCTTCAAATACACGTTGCAGCCACACCAGGCTACATCGTCTGGGTGGGATAAGCTACGATCCTAGTTCATTTCTGGTGTTTCTGGAGGGGACACTAACCTTTGCTAGGTACGCGCAGATTGTCGTGTGATCTCTGGACTTGTCTCCAGTCGAGCACAGAACTACGTGAACAGGCCGAGCAGCCGTGGCGTAAGATATCGCAGGACAGTATTCACAATCTTTGCGATCGACTGGTTGTCAGGTTCAAATGGTTCAAATGGCTCTGAGCACTATGGGACTTAACATCTAAGGTCATCAGTCCCCTAGAACTTAGAACTACTTAAACCTAACTAACCTAAGGACATCACACAACACCCAGTCATCACGAGGCAGGGAAAATCACTGACCCCGCCGGGAAGACTGGGTGTCAGGGTCAACGCCTGCATTGCCACTTGTGGAGGCTATACCACGTAGTAATATGACTATTTCAGCATGGGTCGATACCTAGGACCTCATAACCGCTTACTCTATTGATTTGTAAATGTAATCATTTCAAGTACCCCACACTCACTGTAGCAACAATAAATCTTCTGTAAATTAGAAACTTCTAAAAAAAATTGGTTCAAATGGCTCTAAGCACTAGGGGACTTCACATATGAGGCCAGTCCTCTAGACTTAGAATTACTTAAACCTAAGGACATCACACACATCCATGCCCGGGGCAGAATTCGAACCTCCGACCGTAGCAGCAGCGCGGTTCCGGATTGAAGCACCTAGAAACCTCTAAAAGAGTGTAGTAACTTTTTTTCGGTAATATGTTATTGGTACTTTGATAGCTTCAAAATTTTATTATTAATGCGTAAACGGACGAGTTAACGACATTACGGTCACATCTCTAGTGTATTGGTACGGTATAACATTCGCTCAAGCCAAACCAGTTGTGAAATTAAATTGTTTTGCACTCGCATTGAACGGCATTCCACAAATGAAAACAGGAAACAATATTTTAGGCATTTCGATTAATTGCGGATATTTCCGGGACCCATGGGTCATACGGCGTTCGTGTATAGGCTCTTATTCAATATCCTGCAACCGGCATTTGATGTATTTATGCGACGTAGTTGATTGCTGTAATTTTGGCAGCCGCAGTTGGTTATATAATGGGCTCAGTAATTAGTGTGGCCTGCACCAGCTTTGAACATTAAGTATCTGTGTAAATGTAGTTTGCATTAAATTACACAATGGCATTCTGTGACGATTGACCAAGACAATATAACAACATTCGAACTAATCAAATTTCCGCTGACAGATGGCTGGGAGCAATTATTTACAACTGCAGTTTCTAGCGGTGGTGAAAGGGATATGAACAACATCGCTCCACAGAACTAGCATTGGTTGTGTGAAACGAAATCGAGGAACAGAATCAAATCTATTGTCTTACGTTTATGACTACGGGAGATTAAAAAAGTCTGTGACAAAATAACAATATTTCATGGTATTTTGTACACGTCAACGAAAAACAGGATTTATCATTATAACGTTGCATATGAGAACTGCAAATATCTGAACGTTGTGTATGAGAATTGGAATTATCTGCTTCAATTTCGATACCGTTGAATGTTTTGTCATTTAGTGTTGAATAGCTGTTTATGTGCGAACTGTCCGTACTAAGTAAGTTTGAGAACGAAGTTTGTTCCATGTAACCTACACTTAGTGGCCTGGTCGTTCCTCCCAACGTGTAAGCATCAAAGGTCAGTTGAGTCTGATTGACAACTGTCGTATAGCTATTAAACTGTGAATTGTTCGCTGTCGTCAGCTGTTACACTCACTGCGGCGAGAACACCACAGCTTTTCGTAAGAATGAGAGAGGGATTTTACAGTATTACCTCTAACGCCGGCCGGAGTGGCCAAGCGGTTCTAGGCGCTACAGTCTGGAACCGCGCAACCGCTACGGTAGCAGGAATCCTGCCTCGGGCATGGATGTGTGTGATGCCCTTAGATTAGTTAGGTTCAAGTAGTTCTACGTTCTAGGGGACTGATGACCTCAGAAGTTAAGTCCCATAGTGCTTATAGCTATTTCAACCATTACCTCTAACAAAAAGCAACGGTTTTAATAAGGTAAACAATTCTTTAGGTAAGAAGCAGCTCAGAGTTTTGTGGTTCGAAAATGAGATCCATGTGTTCAACAGCCAAATACACACAGAGACCGATAAGAAGTTTTGTCCCCATTTATTGCCACATAGAGATGCAATTAGAGTATTTTCAGTAGTAAATCTGGTGAGAGACAGTTACGCAACACACCTCGAAAAAACTGAGGGAGTGTAACACTATTCTCCTAGTAACATTACACGTGATTCGCTGGAAGTCCACAATGAATAAATACTGGGATTGTTATGGGAGACGCTACTAAAAAAACTCTCCAGCTGAGTCGAATTTTTGTAACGAAAACGCGAAAGTTTATTCATACACATTTCATCAGTGTTGTTCACTGGTGTATACTTGCAGTCCTGAAATAGTTGTGCCTGAAACGAAACTACTAAACCTTATAGACAAAAATAAAATTTCTGTCATGAGTATTAATGCTCAAAATACTGATTACCAAACAGTTAGCTTCACCACGAAACAAAGACAAGCCCAAACTACGTCTAACACGAAAAATAGCAAGTCCCACACCATTGATCAGTCGCAAATGAAATGTCCAGGCGCTCGTCAGGTGACGGATAACTGCAAGTCCCAAATGTTTTTGATTCACCAAAAATTCAAATACTCGACCGGCATTCACAATCGGTAAGATTACAGTCCCCGGAACTACACTCGAAACACTGGCAAATGCCTAGAAACAACCAAATGTAAATCAGCCAAAACTTCTACTTAATTGAAGATTTTAAAAGTGCTGAGAAGGCCGGAGTGGCCGTGCGGTTCTAGGCGCTACAGTCTGGAACCGCGCGACCAGGTTCGAATCCTGCCTCGGGCATGGATGTGTATGTCGTCCTTAGGTTAGTTAGGTTTAAGTAGTTTTAAGTTGTAGGGGACTTATGACCTGAGCAGTTGTGTCCCATAGTGGTCAGAGCCATTTTTTTTAAAAAGTGCTGACGCAGTACACATGTATAATTATAACAATAAGTTCAAAATGAGACGGGCTGCTGTAAAGACGTGGAGAGCAAAAACATCAGAGGAACACAGAAGTGACAATACATTCAACTAATAACTGAGGGTGCTAAGTGCTGTTCTGAGGTGATGAGACCGATACAGGAGAGGAGGCCACGGCGGGCCTCATCACACCATTCAGACGGTTTATTCAAAGAACAATGAATGTTTTGTCGGATGACGTTTAACAGAAATGTATGACAGCAGTTCAGAAGGAATTAAATCCGAGGAAGTTGGTTGGTCCAGAGGAGATTGAAGAGTGGTAAGGTTCGGCCTGGAGTACAATTTTACAAATAAAAATGGGTTCTGCTTTTAAAGATGTATTTCGAGGACTGAGACAAAAGTACTTATATTTGTTGAGCAAAGACGATGGTCACATTTTAATGGTATTTTTCAAATAAAACACCTGCTGCACAACAACGTTAGTCAATTTCAACCCTCTCTGCGGAACACCTTAGTGTGTACCGCATTTGAAACGAGTCGCGTTTAGTGTGTTTCATCAGGCTATCAAAAAACAATTTGTTTCATACCGTTTATCAAAAAAGGAGATTGGTGAGAATGCAGGTGAAGGTTTGATATTTTTTTTCTTTATTGTTATTTCCCCTCACCCCATAAGGGCGTGGGGTAGGCTGCCATCCGTACAATAGCCCATACTTCAGCCAAAATCTTTTACAAAATGTAGATAAGGTTACAAGAAGATTTATGGATCGAAGAATTAAAAACCTTTTTTAAAAATACGTAAAAGAAGATTTACAAAAATACAGTGTCGTATTTTCATTTAAGATTTAAAAAAGAAATAAACCCTCTAACAGATAAACACGAAAAGACAAAATAGACATTTAAAAAACGTTTAAAAAGACGTCGACGTTCGTTAAAAAGGAGCCCTACAAAAGGTGAACGGCCTTAACTTGGTAAGAAAGTTGTGTGGATTTTCCACGAAGGGTTTTCGATAAGGAAGTTGGATGTGGATGTAAACCTATAAGCCATTAGCAGAATGAAATATTCACTCGGCAACGGAGTGTGCGCTGATATGAAACATCCTGGCAAATTAAAACTGTGTTCTGGACCGACACTCGAACTCGGGACCTTTGCCTTTCACGGGCAAGTGCTTGCTCGCGAAAGGCAAAGGTCCCGAGTTCGATTCTCGGTCCGGCACACAGTTTTAATCTGCCAGGATGTTTCATATAAGCCGGTAGGTGGTATCTGGAAATGAAGGTAGTTCATAGGGTGGATAAGGGAAACACGGAACAGAAGGATGTGTTTGATGGATGGGCAGGGTAGTGACATCGGGAGGGAAACGGATAGGGAGAAATTAAGTGGAGGAGGGAGTGGGGCGTATAGATACTGAGTGGAATAGGTAGGAAAGACATATAGTTGGCATGATGGGTAAATATCGAAGACGACTGCATTGTCTGAGAGACGGTATATTGTCTGAAAGAGGATATATTGTGTTGGAAGAGGATATGGAGGTTGTGTAGGTGTAGGGACGGTGGGATGTGTTTTTAAAGGCGCGGCGTGCTGCTTGTAATGAGTCTTTACCAAGTTCTCAGCAAATAATAATCAGGCAGCTACATTCAGTAGCTCAGTTGCGGCGATATGGATGATCATCACTGATAGCGCCCCATAGCTACGACTACCGTTGAACACGCTACGAAAATACAAAATCTGGTACTGGATCATTATTCGAAAGAGTACCAAGTAGCTGAAACTACGCGTACGTACTCCACTTCAAGGCGATGTGGCGTGCTATGGTACAAAAAGTTGATTACGTAATTTTAATTTTTCGACGTGATAAATTCGAATTTTATGACTATCGTTCGTAAATCAGAAAGTAAAATAACTACGAGAAGTATTCATGCAGTATGATTGGGACACTGGTCAGTGAGGAGAAAATTCAATCATGGAAACAAATTTCTTTGAATTCAAATCATTTTGTGCAGCGATTTGTTACTGTGAATGAGACGTGGTCTATCATTTCATCTCAGCAACGAAAAAACAGTCGAAGAGGAGACCGAACGTCGGTTTGGCTGTACTTTCGAAAATCTGTTGAATAGGAGACTTTGATTTCTACTGCTTAAAAGTGTGTGGCAAATGTTTCTGTTTTATATCATAGATGCCTGTTACTGACTACCTCGTATAAAGTAAAATTGTAACTGGTGGATTCTATGCATGTCATCTGGATAAAGGCTATCAAATAAGTCGTGAAAAAAAGCCTAGATTGAAGAAAGAAAAATGGCTCTCAGCACTATGGGACTTAACATCTATGGTCATCAGTCCCCTAGAACTTAGAACTACTTAAACCTAACTAACCTAAGGACATCACACAACACCCAGTCATCACGAGGCAGAGAAAATCCCTGACCCCGCTGGGAATCGAACCCGGGAACCCGGGTGCGGGAGCAGGTACAAAGGCGCGCGCGTTACCACGTCCAGAGCAGTTAAAGGGTTAATTTATGTCGTGTTGTAAATTTTACGAACTGTAATGAGACCGAGGCCATACCATACATCAAATGCCATCTTCGAATGTAAAATAATTTATTTGCAATAGTAAAATATCAGAAATTGCAATGAATACCAAAATGAAACTTATTCGTTGCTGCCGAAAAGTATTCTCGAAACAGGTCAAGACGACCATTGCTACCAGAAAAAAAAAAACAAAAAAAAAACGTTTCCATACAGTATTCGACACGTCATATGGGAGTAGGTAAAATACATGATGAGGACTCGATCGTTACGTGCATTTTACACGAAAAATTAGATCCAATTAACACTGAAATTCTAATGGTTACAGAAAGCGGATGAATCGTAAACAATAACGACCACAGCATAAGTCTACAGTGTCTTTTTGAACTGCTTACAGGTGTCGTTTGCGTGCGAACTTATAAATAATGGCCATGACATTTTACTATTTCTTTTCAAACGCTGTAGAATTTCTTAATTACTGCTATGAATTTATGTAGCAAATAATGTTAAGGAGACGAAAATATGTGATTTACTAATTTTACAAGAGCATGTCAGATGTAAATGCCATAAATCCAAACTGCTCCAAACCGTTTCCGATCACGATTTTCTGGACATTTGCCTTGGTACAGTCTAATACTGGAAATGTTGTTTGGCTTCCACAAATTTCCAATCTGGAACTTCACTGACCCTCTCTCAGCTCGCTGGGATTTGGCAGTAAAAAACTGAGAGCTTCAAAACGGTCCGCCCTCTTTAGTAGTGACTAAAAGACTCATAAAACAAAAACTTCATCGTAGCTTAGGTAACGGGGTAGCTTGCGTGCCTCAGTGATACAGATAGCCGTACCGTAGGTGTAAACGTATCGGAATGGTATCCGTGAAGGCACCAGACCATCATATGGTCCCTGGAGAAGGGCAGTAACGTCTTTAGTAGTTGTAGGAGTAACAGTCTCGGTAGCTGAATGACCTGGCCCTGTGGCACTAGCCAATATGTCGGTAGTATGTTGGAACGATAAACAAATTAAAGGCAAGGAAAACTGAAACAGTTACATTTCCAGAGAACGTGATGGTATCCTCTTGAGTAAAATATTCTGGGAGTAAACCAGTTCCTCAACCTGATCTACTGTGAAGAACGTTATCGTTAGAAGTGAACATATCTGCAACTATACGGACTAGAGCGTGGAATGTTGAATTCCTTAATAGGGTACGAAGGTTAGGAAACTTGGAAATTGATAGGTTGAAGTTAGAGACGATGGGAATTACTGAAGTGCGGTAGCAAGAAGAATAGGATTTCCACTCAGGTCACTACTGAGTTGTGATCACAAAACAAGGAAACAACAATGTGGATCAAGTACAATGAACAGCAATGTGCACGCGTGATCGTAGACAGGACAGACAACTAATTGCAAAACCTACTACAGTAGCACACGTGTACATGCATACTAGCTCCGTAGACGGCAACACTTAAAGAATGCATGAATTGTAGTCTCATAAAATCAAAGAATGCTGAGAGACTTAGATTAGTAGATTTTAGCGAGAGATTGGGTTGAATGGGGTTTTGGCAGACATGGTGAATGTGCGGTACTGGGCTCATTTTAGCAATAAACATTTATTAAATAAGAAAAGTTCTTCGGCAATTTATACAATTAGAAAATTAGCAATAGGGAGCTCTTGTATTTCGTTAGCTCTATTGGGCACCAAATTAACGTTAGTAAATTAAAACTCTTCCCTTTTCAGTAGTAAGCAAATGTGGTATTAAATACCGCCCCAGTAGCAGGGAAATGGAGGGGCAATGAGAAAATAAAACGCATAGTATTATCCTCTTTGGTACATAAGACACAATAAGGCACAAAACAAGAAACAGCACTCATTCAGAGCAAAATAATTCCATCCTTAAGACCACAATCGCAGCTCTGAGACTTTACAAAAGGGCACACATGCAGTCACAATAAAAACCATCAATATTTCTACTAACCATACCCTCTGTCAGCTACCCACTGCTGCTAATATTAGTCTGCTACCAAAACAGCTAGAATTCTACGCTAAATCACAGCAATTACATAAATCTGTGTACAAATACGTATTCAGATACTCTTAATGGTTGAAATGGCTCTGAGCACTATGGGTCTTATCTTCTGAGGTCATCAGTCCCCTAGAACTTAGAACTACTTAAACCTAACTGAGGTAAGGATATCACACACATCCATGCCCGAGGCAGGATTCGAACCTGCGACCGTAGCGGTCGCTCGGTTCCAGACTGTAGGTCCTAGAACTGCTCGGCCACCCCGGACGGCTACTCTTAATGTGTCTCACAGTATAATGGTGTCGAAAGACTTCACAGAATTCTGTTCACGGGTAAAATTAACGCTGATCTACTGCATGCAGTAAATAAATAAATAAATCAAGCACAAGATACTATGTTCACGACCACGTTGTGCGACGTATAACAGCCAACAAGCATTATACTCAAAGCACAAAGCTTGCTGCATTCACTGTACACTGCACTCATCCCACATAAATCATAATTCGACCATCGGACAGAAATTATTAAAGCACACTCACAGCGCTCCGATTCTCTTTAATAATCGAAACCCCTACCTGTGTGTCTCCTGGAGCCGCCGTCTCGACACTGAGAAAGAGATCGACTGCACTCGTTGCCTTGTGTCCACACAGCTCAGCCAGGTCATGTTTCGATCATTAGTGATTCCAAATCTCTCGGTATCACAGCCCACCAGCTCGCAGTTGACAACCTCGCAGTTTGCGTCGCACCGGGTGACCCAGTTGTCTCCATCCTCGCTCTGTCCTCGTAACTGCAGCTGCTGTGAAGCCTCAAGCCTCCACGCCGTTGTTCGCACCACAGATTCCGGCAGAGGCTGTCGTAGACATCGCTGCATCTCCTGCAATGCTGTTCACTTCACCACGCTCAGCCTACTTTCACCAACCTCAGATGCCGGCCAGAGCTCGGCCATGACCGTTAGGGACGCGCGGAAGGTTCTGCAGCTGCCTCACAGTGATGACGGCAGTGGCTCCCGGGAGACGTTCCTCTTTGTGAACGGAGCAGGTGAGT
The DNA here is from genome assembly GCF_021461395.2 of Schistocerca americana. Lineage (NCBI taxonomy): Eukaryota > Metazoa > Arthropoda > Insecta > Orthoptera > Acrididae > Schistocerca > Schistocerca americana. Next base: position 599,315,111 of record NC_060120.1, on the reverse strand, counting down.
CATATCCATTCTGTCATCTTGACCACCTCACATCGGCGCTGCAGCACAACCCCCGCTGAGTCATCTTTCTGGGCAGAAACATGCAACAGAGCAACACTGCCATGGCTGACTCGGTGGCACAAAATTAAACACTAAAAGTAACAGATGAATTTCGTTAATGAAGCAGCAAAATAAATCACGGAGGCTGAAGGAGTGAGGATAGAAATGAACTGCATGAGAAATATGTTTCAGAAGGAAAACAATTGTAACATTTAACATGAATTTATTTTGATGCTGTAATGACTTACATATCTTTCACCACATTAATGCGGTAAGCGTAGATGGCTGCCATACAGAGAACTCGATTCGATTACCGGTCTTCCTAAGAAATATTCCTCGATGGGAGGACTGTTACGGGATGCACTCCGACTACTGATGCCAAGTGAGAAGCTACTTGACACAGTAGTAGCAGCTCCACGGTCTAGAAAGTCTGCCACATAAAGGGAGACACGTGTGCTGACAACATGCCACTTCCGCATGATGCCGCGAGTCAGAGGAAGACACGGAGGCCAGCACACATTCCAAGGGTCTTCACGGACTGGCGACGAGGGTGTTTACTTTGTTATGGTGCAGCTGCCGAGTCGCACTGTTTACTTTGTTATGGTGCGACTCGCCAGTCGAGACCGAAATTTTATGTCCTCACTGATAACGATAAATAGGTGGGAGGTGGCCAAGGAATCTGCTGTCGTAGGAATCTGGACAAGCAAGCAAAATATTAGAGCACACAAGTTCATTTTAAATAGACATAATTTATTCGGTTGGAGTGAAGGAACTGGTACACTGTTGCACTGTTGATAACTTGCGGCAGACGCGGCTAGCTGTAAGCAGAGGCCCTGCACTGCAGTACGTCGAAGTACACTGAATGTTGGCCGGTGGAGCAATCAACAACGCGATGTCACATTCGGCACCAACTAGCGACATGGAGGTTATTTTGGCTGCCAGACAGGTGCCCAGGTGCCGACCACTTGTAACACTGTCCTGGCGATCTTCATTGGTCAGCGGCCTCAAGGTTCTTCACTGGTGTCGGTGATCAGAGTGCCTCGAGCAGTGTTTGATGCATCGGCTCCAGCTGTGTCAGTAAGTTACAAAACTACTTATTTGAAAACACAGCAAGTAAATAAGACATGCACACTCCCATTTTCTCCGATGATCGACTTTTCATTCCGCCACGGATTTCATGAAAATTTGAGAGAAAGAACACAGAATGCTTAAAATCAAACGCCAGTTCAGTAGAATATGACCCATGAATACCTCGACGGTTTATTCCACCAATGATTTCACAAAAATTTGAGAAAAGGAACCTGTAATGCTTAAAACAAAAAATCAGTTGAACACAGTTCAGTCGAATAAGACGACTACCTCTTGCTAGATCTCACGGCAGTCAGAGCATCTGACGTGCTCCTAATTCTGCTTTAGTTTTCCCTACAGAATTCGAAATAACATATAGCAAATGCCTATTTCATCCTTTGGAGATCTCGACCGATTTCATGGCCGACCCCCCCCCCCCCCCCCCCCTCCCCTTGAGTTTCAGCCCGAGCAGCCTTTGTAACGACGATGCTGTAGACGAAATGTAGAGTCCCTATAATTTAATATCCTTTTGAAACGGTTGGTCGCCTAGGGTACCTTCAGGTAAGCACAAAAACATTTACCATCAATGGAGTCTAAGACGTGTCCCCAAGCGCGCGTCACCGTGTGATGCCGGTGGTTGGCCCGCGGAGCGACGCGGGCTGTCAGCGCGCCGGCGCCTCAGCCACAGCCGCGTCGGCTGCCAGTGGCAGCGCCCCTGCCGCTTCGCTTGGCGTGGCGTCGGGCGGACGTTAACGGCCCAATAAAAGTCTGAAGCGGCCGCGCGAGACACATTGCGTTATATTTCAGCCGCCGTCGCGTCCCATCGTGCAGCGCCGCTCCGTCACAGCGCAGTGCTTTATCGTCGCCTGGCCTGCACCGAGACCTTTAATTGGCTTAACACTAGCATCGGCAGGGATACGGCGGCAGCCGACAAATCGCAAGAGACTCCGCCAGACTGAAAGCGGAATCGTTTGTCGCCCGGCATCTGTTGACACAGTAGACGCGTAAAGTGTGTGGAGCATGAAATGATACAGTGTACCATTTATGTATATTTGTTCTGTATCAGATGCTCATTACATGAAGCTGTCACCAAAGTTATAGGAAAACGAAGAACATTAAGATCATCAGGATATCTGTATTGGAGCTTTCCATCGGTGAAAGGATTATTGGGAACTCAGTCGTATGGGTAGTTAGGAAAAAAGGAAAAAAACAAATTTCCGAATACTGCAATTAAAAGGTCTTCATTTTATGATACCATGTTCAATTTCGGGGCTCCTAGCGTCATAATCTGATTTGTCAGTTCAGAAGATCAGTTCAATAAACGAGTGTAGCACGCGGTGTAAAATAGCACAACGTATTTTATACAAATGCATGGTTGCGCAATGAAGCGTTGAAACTGGAAGCGACAAAATAAAATAACATTGTAAGGACGGCTGTTGGTGTTTTTATTTTTTGTTACGATAGTAAACGGCCGTCGTCCCAGAAACCTCCTGCTAAATAGATGGACATACAGAAGCATTTAGTGTGTAGTCCGCAGCTCGTGGTATAGTGGATAGTGTTGCTACCTCTGGATCGCTGAGTCCCGGCATCGATTCCCACCCGGGTTGGGGATTTTCTCTGCCCAGGGACTGGGTATTTGTGTTGTCCTCATAATTTCATCATCATCCTCAACATTCGTGACAGTGGCTAGATTGGACTGTGAAAAAAAGAGTGGACTCTGAAAAAACTGAGCGTTGTACGGGCGCCGATGACCGCGCAGTTGAGCGCTCCAGAAACCAAACATCATCAGTTAGTGTGCAGCGAAACCAGACAGCAACACGAACGCACCCAAATGCACTGCTCCTATGGTGGCGTGAAGCTGGGCTTCTGGCGTGGCCAATGGGTGCTGAGATGTCCCAGGCAGATCATAAGACTGCTGGGCAGCAACACAGCTGGTCCCCAAACACTGAGGCAGGTATGTGACGCAAAAGGTGGCGGCACTTGGCTGACACAACGGGAGCCTACAGATTACAACACCACGGCAGCTCGTTTGGCATTGAATCCACGCAACTGTACTGGATGTATTAAGAGGGGCAACTGACAGAGACAGCGGTTGATAGACGGCAAGTAGCTGCGTCCAACCAGCCCATCCCTACAGTCAAAAATCGGGGGTCGTGCAATGAATATTATGGTTAACTGAGGTTGTCTCAAACCTAATAAACCATAGAAGTACCTTTCGCTCTTTTGCCGAGCGCCAGTATGGTGTCACTCGTCACGAACGATGACTAAGAATGCCACTTCATTATCATATTTGTCCTTATAAGACAACCCCTTCTCAATTCCTTACGTTCATAGCGCTACCAGACGTTAAAACCACTTCTTTTGTCCTCTAGTGAAGAAGCTCAGTCACTCGTCTGATTAAACGTGACATCCTCCAAGCAAACCCATTTTCTACCTCAATAACTTTACCATTAACCTCCCCTCTTGCCAGAGCTGGAACATCACAGTTGATAATCAAGAAATGATTTACGGACGTGCCAGATTCCCTCTCTATTCCCGACAAGACGCCTCCTCAGACGCGGCAAGGTAGAAGTAGGCAAAATGCAACGGGGAATAACAATATTAATGTGCTAATAGCAAACTGCAGGAGCGTCTACAGAATGGTCCAAGAATTGCTCTCATTAATAAACGGTCACAACGGGACAGAAAGTTGGCTGAAACCAGACGTAAACAGTAATGAAATCCTAAACTCAGATTGGAATGTATACCGCAGAGACAGGCTGGACAGTGAAGGGGGAGGCGTGTTTATAGCGATAAGAAGTGCAATAGTATCGAAGGAAATTGACGGAGATCCGAAATGTGAAATAATTTGGGTGAAGGTCACGGCTAAAGCAGGCTCAGACATGGTAATTGGATGTCTCTATAGGCCCCCTGGCTCAGCAGCTGTTGTGGCTGAGCACCTGAAGGATAATTTGGAAAATATTTCGAGTAGATTTCCCCACCATGTTATAGTTCTGGGTGGAGATTTTAATTTGCCGGATATAGACTGAGAGACTCAAACGTTCATAACGGGTGGCAGGGACAAAGAATCCAGTGAAATTTTTTTAAGTGCTTTATCTGAAAACTACCTTGAGCAGTTAAACAGAGAACCGACTCGTGGCGATAACATATTAGACCTTCTGGTGACAAACAGACCCGGACTATTTGAAACAGTTAACACAGAACAGGGAATCAGCGATCATAAAGCGGTTACGGCATCGATGATTTCACCCGTAAATAGAAATATTAAAAAAGGTAGGAAGATTTTTCTGTTTAGCAAAAGTGACAAAAAGCAGATTACAGAGTACCTGACGGCTCAACACAAAAGTTTTGTCTCAAGTACATATAGTGTTGCGGATCAGTGGACAAAGTTCAAAACCATCGTACAATATGCGTTAGATGAGTATGTGCCAAGCAAGATCGTAAGAGATGGAAAAGAGCCACCGTGGTACAACAACCGAGTTAGAAAACTGCTGCGGAAGCAAAGGGAGCTTCACAGCAAACATAAACATAGCTAAAGCCTTGCAGACAAACAAAAATTACGCGAAGCGAAATGTAGTGTGAGGAGGGCTATGCGAGAGGCGTTCAATGAATTGGAAAGTAAAGTTCTATGTACTGACTTGGCAGAAAATTCTAAGAAATTTTGGTCTTATGTCAAAGCGATAGGTGGATCAAAACAAAATGTCCAGACACTCTGTGACCAAAATGGTACTCAAGCAGAGGATGACAGACTAAAGGCCGAAATACTAAATGTCTTTTTCCAAAGCTGTTTCACAGAGGAAGACTGCACTGTAGTTCCTTCTCTAGATTGTCGCACAGATGACAAAATGGTAGATATCGAAATAGACGACAGAGGGATAGAGAAACAATTAAAATCGCTCAAAAGAGGAAAGGCCGCTGGACCTGATGGGATATCAGCTCGATTTTACACAGAGTACGCGAAGGAACTTGCCCCCCTTCTTGCAGCGGTGTACCGAAGGTCTCTAGAAGAGCGTAGCGTTCCGAAGGATTGGAAAAGGGCACAGGTCATCCCCGTTTTCAAGAAGGGACGTCGAACAGATGTGCAGAACTATATCTCTAACGTCGATCAGTTGTAGAATTTTGGAACACGTATTATGTTCGAGTATAATGACTTTTCTGGAGGCTAGAAATCTACTCTGTAGGAATCAGCATGGGTTTCGAAAGAGACGGTCGTGTGAAACCCAGCTCGCGCTATTCGTCCACGAGACTCAGAGGGCCATAGACACGGGTTCACAGGTAGATGCCGTGTTTCTTGACTTCCGCAAGGCGTTAGATACAGTTCCCCACAATCGTTTAATGAACAAAGTAAGAGCATATAGACTATCAGACCAATTGTGTGATTGGATTGAAGAGTTCCTAGATAGGAGAACGCAGCATGTCATTCTCAATGGAGAGAAGTCATCCGAAGTAAGAGTGATTTCAGGTGTGCTGCAGGGGAGTGTCATAGGACCGTTGCTATTCAGAATATACATAAATGACCTTGCGGGTGACATCGGAAGTTCACTGAGGCTTTTTGCAGATGATGCTGTGGTGTATCGAGAGGTTGTAACAATGGAAAATTGTACTGAAATGCAGGAGGATCTGCAGCGAGTTGACGCATGGTGCAGGGAATGGCAATTCAATCTCAATGTAGACAAGTGCTGCGTATACATAGAAAGATACATCCCTTATCATTTAGCTACAAAATAGCAGGTTAGCAACTGGAAGCAGTTAATTCCATAAATTATCTGGGAGTACGCATTAGGAGTGATTTAAAATTGAATTATGATATAAAGTTGATCGTCGGTAAAGCAGATGCCAGACTGAGATTCATTGGAAGAATCCTAACGAAATGCAATCCGAAAACAAAGGAAGTAGCTTGTTCGCCCACTGCTTGAATAATGCTCAGCAGTGTGGGACCGTACCAGATAGGGTTGATAGAAGAGATAGAGAAGATCCCACGGAGAGCAGCGCGCTTCGTTACGGGATCATTTAGTAATCGCGAAAGCGTTACGGAGATGAGAGATAAACTCCAGTGGAAGACTGCAGGAGAGACGCTCAGTAACTCGGTACGGGCTTTTGTTAAAAGTTTCGAGAACATACCTTCACCGAAGAGTCAAGCAGTATATTGCTCCCTCGTACGTATATCTCGCGAAGAGACCATGAGGATAAAATCAGAGAGATTAGAGCCCACACAGAAGCATACTGACAATCATTCTTTCTACGAACAATACGAGACTGGAATAGAAGGGAGAACCGATAGAGGTACTCAGGGTACCCTCCGCCACACACCGTCAGGTGGCTTGCGGAGTATGGATGTAGATGTAGATGTAGATACCAGACACAATCACTCATATGTCCTCCGCAAATCGCGATTACCACAAACGTTTGTTTGAACTTTCTCCACAACGACGTTCTGGGTCCATTGTGGGTGTGTATTGCAAATAAAATCCTTATATCGTGTGCCACTGTTAACACATGTTGACATAAATCTAAATTATTGTCATTAAAGGACCTCTTAGTGCGACATTTCATGTTTCCTTGGATCTCACAGAGAGGCGTAAAAATTTTCAATTTTCTTTCGTGATTATGGTGTAATTTTCTACAGAGATCTGAGAGTATTTCTTACATTAGGTAAAACTGCTTCAGCATGATTCATCATTGTATCAGTGTATGGTACTTGTTGTTTCTCAATTGTTCTTGATCACACATAAACACAGGTTCATAAAAGATTATTCATCCAAAGTGACACGTGCTACTATGGTATTTGATGTTCAAATGGTTCAAATGGCTCTGAGCACTGTGGGACTCAACATCTTAGGTCATAAGTCCCCTAGAACTTAGAACTACTTAAACCTAACTAACCTAAGGACATCACACACACCCATGCCCGAGGCAGGATTCGAACCTGCGACCTATTTGATGTTTATTTGTATATATTTTCTGTTCACAGCACACGTTTACGCATTTGTATACACTGGTTCTTGCACAAAGTTACATGTCGCAACGAGATTTGTGAGTTTTGTACTATTGAGTTTTAAAGTATATTGCAAACGAACAAGTCATATATTCTGTAACGTTTCACGTTCTAGTCTTTGTACCATATTTACTGAAAATTCGCATCTGTTGTTAAGTGCATCAGTACATTGAAAATTTCATTTTAGATCTGTATTTAACAAATTATACAATATTTGCATCTAAGAAAAAACACTTAACACACAGATCTCTAGTGTTGGATATTTTATAAACATTTGTGATTTTCGATTAATTTGATGCCTGTTTGTATACCTTTTTACTTTCATTACGGTTTTTATGCCATAAATTGCAACTTTTGCCTTTATCTGAGAAAATTAAACATTTTTCTTACTGGTATACAACGACGTTTTAGGTTAGTTATTAACTTGCACGAACGTGTTGAAAATTGAAGCAGTTTTATCTATTATAGATAAATTTCTCTAAAATCTTCAGGATAAGTGTGTTTGCTGTCACTATGTATGGGTATATCAGAGAGGCGCGATTGATTCTACATCTTCATTCTCTTTCTCTTTGGTGTTTCTTTTTAATTTTTCGCTATCTGGTGGGTTGTGAAAAATAGTTTTGGAGAGGTCTCACCATATTTCTTGGTTAAACCTCTCCTGGCAACAGTCTCAAATGCAACGCGGGAGTGGTGTGAGGTGGTGGCCCGTTCCAGACCTTACGTCACATTTCTCCAGCTTTGCAATCGCGATTAGCATGTCAGACTTTCATTTCACCGTTTTGCTTACCGAATCGTTCTATGTTTACCGTACATTATTCGCAATATTACAGATGCAGGTTATGAGTAGTTAGGAGGTACTTGCTAGTAATGTAGCTGGGTGATGATAATCATTTTGGTGTCAAGCTCACTTCTTGTGACAGTTAGATTCGTCTTTTCGTATCTTGGCTCAGCACGCGGAATTTCATGTAACTGTGGAACAGCAAGCTCCTTACGCTCCTCAGTGCGACATGTCAGTCAAGCCTCGTTTTTTCCTAGCACGTGGTTTCCCGACAGGATGGCGTTGTTGTGAGGGGCGGCCCACAGATCACCTACTGGCCACGTCCGGTAGAGGGAGACGGATCTGAATGCACTCAAGAGAACACTGCGGACAATAACAACCAGGATATCACGGATCGTCAGGCTGACACATGGTCCTCGTTAAAGCAACAGATGGGTATTTTTGGCCATCCACGGTGAGAATTGTTCCTATGTTTCCTGTTGTGGGTCTGCATTGTTCGGTAAGAATAATTGCTACAGTTGCAGGTTGAAAAGCTTCCCTGCTCACCATCCACGGCAATGAGGCTGATAGCTTCCTAAAATTGCAGAATTTCACACATGGAGAACGGTCTGTGGAAATCCTCGCCACAACTGTGACCATCGTAAAATTGTAGATTACAATTTACATTTTCATTCAGTTTCGAGTTACAGCTCAGATCGCGTGTCCGAAGCACTGATTAAGACACTGTTTAAGACATGTTTTTTTTCCACAATTCAATTTTCCTTTCCCTGTGTATTTTCTCTTGCCAACCACTCACGAACCAATTAACTGATGCTGTTATCAGCTGCAGGTATCGTGACAACTGTAATGACTTTTCAACTTTTTAATTCCATATTCTGTTCCTGTTGTGTTCTCTGTTGATGCCAAGCTAATTTTATTCCTCATCTGTGATTGTTGTAATTGGTATTTGTGTGTCCGCAAATTTCTTTTTCTGGCCACCATTTCAATCGACTTGTCGAGTGTAATACTAGTAGTAACCATTTGTAATTAATTATTCAATATCTACCTTGATTTTTTAACAAATCTTTTAATTCCAATCCACTCATGAAGTTTTCTCGTGTTCGTAGTTTTTTCATGAATAAAAGGAAATTGTTACCATAACTAACTCTTTCATTTAGTACCTATTAGAATACCAAACATACTGATTCCCCAAATTCTCTATTTATAGGCCAGTCGACGAAGCTACCTGATAGTCACTGGTATTTAATTTCAGCTTTTGTTATGCGTAGGTTATATGTACACTCCTGGAAATGGAAAAAAGAACACATTGAGACCGGTGTGTCAGACCCACCATACTTGCACCGGACACTGCGAGAGGGCTGTACAAGCAATGATCACACGCACGGCACAGCGGACACACCAGGAACCGCGGTGTTGGCCGTCGAATGGCGCTAGCTGCGCAGCATTTGTGCACCGCCGCCGTCAGTGTCAGCCAATTTGCCGTGGCATACGGAGCTCCATCGCAGTCTTTAACACTGGTAGCATGCCGCGACAGCGTGGACGTGAACCGTATGTGCAGTTGACGGACTTTGAGCGAGGGCGTATAGTGGGCATGCGGGAGGCCGGGTGGACGTACCGCCGAATTGCTCAACACGTGGGGCGTGAGGTCTTCACAGTACATCGATGTTGTCGCCAGTGGTCGGCGGAAGGTGCACGTGCCCGTCGACCTGGGACCGGACCGCAGCGACGCACGGATGCACGCCAAGACCGTAGGATCCTACGCAGTGCCGTAGGGGACCGCACCGCCATTTCCCAGCAAATTAGGGACACTGTTGCTCCTGGGGTATCGGCGAGGACCATTCGCAACCGTCTCCATGAAGCTGGGCTACGGTCCCGCACACCGTTAGGCCGTCTTCCGCTCACGCCCCAACATCGTGCAGCCCGCCTCCAGTGGTGTCACGACAGGCGTGAATGGAGGGACGAATGGAGACGTGTCGTCTTCAGCGATGAGAGTCGCTTCTGCCTTGGTGCCAATGATGGTCGTATGCGTGTTTGGCGCCGTGCAGGTGAGCGCCACAATCAGGACTGCATACGACCGAGGCACACAGGGCCAACACCTGGCATCATGGTGTGGGGAGCGATCTCCTACACTGGCCGTACACCACTGGTGATCGTCGAGGGTTCACTGAATAGTGCACGGTACATCCAAACCGTCATCGAACCCATCGTTCTATCATTCCTAGACCGGCAAGGGAACTTGCTGTTCCAACAGGACAACTCACGTCCACATGTATCCCGTGCCACCCAACGTGCTCTAGAAGGTGTAAGTCAACTACCCTGGCCAGCAAGATCTCCGGATCTGTCCCCCATTGAGCATGTTTGGGACTGGATGAAGCGTCGTCTCACGCGGTCTGCACGTCCAGCACGAACGCTGGTCCAACTGAGGCGCCAGGTGGAAATGGCATGGCAAGCCGTTCCACAGGACTACATCCAGCATCTCTACGATCGTCTCCATGGGAGAATAGCAGCCTGCATTGCTGCGAAAGGTGGATATACACTGTACTAGTGCCGACATTGTGCATGCTCTGTTGCCTGTGTCTATGTGCCTGTGGCTCTGTCAGTGTGATCATGTGATGTATCTGACCCCAGGAATGTGTCAATAAAGTATCCCCTTCCTGGGACAATGAATTCACGGTGTTCTTATTTCAATTTCCAGGAGTGTATTTCCTTTCACAAGAAAATAATACATATCTTTTGGAGGAGGTGGTAGTGGCAGCTGTTCAGAGCTTTTACCAGTTGTTAAATAGATTATTATGCTGAAAGCATTTCACACATTATTAAAAAAGAGACATTAATGCAACTAGCATGTTAGCCTGTTACTTTTAGGGTAATAAACCACGTTTAGAGTTTCTGTGATTGCTCCTGGTGTGTAACTCTTGTAACTACGACTTCATCAAGACAGCTCATGCAATGCCGTATTTCCTTTATTTGTTCAAGGCACCTTTTCGAAAGTTAAAGGTGCACTTGCAACAACTAAACATTGCTGATTACATTTACAAAGCAAACAGTTAAAAGTGCGAAAGAACGAAAGATAGAAAATAACTAAATATAAAGTATCGAGAGTATACAGTTTAGGACGAAGCATGCAAAGATTGAATCTGATAATGTACTATCTGTGGTGAGGTCTTATGGGACCAAAAATGCTGAGGCCATAGCTCCCTAAGCCTACGCACTACTTAATCTAACTTAAACTAACTTACGCTAGGGACAACGCACACACCCATGCCCGAGGGAGGACTCGATACTCCGACGGGGGGAGCCACGCGAGCCGTGACAAGGCGCCTGAGCCGCCGCGGCTACCCCGGACGGCGATTAAATTTGAAGCCGAGTTACGGAATGTACGGTGCGGAATTTGGTGTACAGAGCAGCCACCTTTAGCAAACAATGGTTTTAATACAGGTGGGTATCAAATAGAACTGCATTTGTATGGCAGATAGGGGTACGTTATTCTGCTTAACGCTTGCCAGAGATCGGCACACGTAGTAGCTAGCGAATGGTATTGTCCCAGTCTCTCGGCGATATATGGTCAGTTATTTTCCGAGGGTGTGAAGTGTGGAGAACATTCTAGACAGCTTATAACACTATTATTCAGTCATCTAAATTTATAAAAATATTTTGTATCTAAAATTCCATTTAATATAACTGTGACATGCGAAGAATATTTGAAAAGTATTATACATGTGATGTTAGAGTGCTTTGCTAGTATATGTTTGTAACTCACGTAAAGAAAAATGTGGTATGTATAATGTAGTAAGTAATATTTTGTCATAGATTAATGAAATGAAAATATTTGTGTGTGTGTTAATTTTATATATTCGTGCAAGTTGCCATTTGATTCTTGAAGTTTTCCCGGTGGACATAATGTTCCATCATCTTTCGGGCGTGCACTCGGGACAGCGACAATTCTTCTTGCGATATTTCGGCTAGAAACCTCCCAGCCATCTTCAAGGCGAATCAGAGACTGAGTTCATAGCGTTTGCGCGTGCCTATTTATACGGTGAGTCACGTGATACAAAGCTGCTGAGGATTGAAAGCGCATGCGTCAAAGATATCAAAGTCGCCACTACTGCGCTAGTCACAGATAAGATGTATATAGCAAAGATAAACATATAAGCACAGAGTGCAAACAAAATAGTGCTGCTGCGAATCCACCGTGCTTGTAAATAAATAATTAATCTTTAAATGCGGTAACATCTGTCGTAAGTGAAGATGCAGAAATTCTTTCCGAACGAAGGTGTGAAATAAGCGTTTCCAAGCATTGTCAAGATAGAATCCTTCGTCGGCTAATTGTATTTCTACAGCTTCCTTAACAACTGAGTCCCAGAAAGATGAAGCAGTAGTTAAAATCTTAACATCTTTACAATCCATGGCATGGCCGGTAGAAATGCAATGTTCGTCAACTGCTGATTTGTTGGACTGCAGAAGACGTGGGTACCGCTGGTGTTCGACGCATCGTTCCCGTACAGTGCGCGTGGTTTGCCCTATGTAACGTTTGCCACACTCACAAGGGATTTCATAAACTCCCGCCTTTCGCAAGAGCAGATCATCCTAAACGGATCCCAACAAGGCTGCAGTCTTAGCTAGTGGGCGGAATATCACATCCACTTTATGTTTCTTCAAGATTCTAGCGATTTTAGAAGAAACATTACCCACGTATGGGAGAAAAGCTGTAGATTTCACTTCCCTTTCCACTTCCTCATCCTTTTCCTGTGATTTTTCTGCAGTTTTTATTTGCAGGGCTTTTTTAATCTGCTGTTTCGAATAGTCATTTCTCCTAAAAACTGCCTCCAGGTGTACAATCTCATCCTGCAGGCTGTCAACATCAGACACTACATGAGCCCTGTGGACCAAAGTTTTCAGAACATTCATAATTTGCGACGGATGGTGGCAGCTAGACGCGTGCAAATACAAGTCTGTGTGTGTGGGCTTACGATACACTCTTACAAGATCTCGTCCACAAAAAAGCAACTTATCCTCAGCTGAGACAGCTGCACTCCTTATTCTCCGGAATGATTCCCAGTCTTTGGTCCTTCCTGCAGACAAGGGTAATGCCACAGTTTTGCTTCCGAGAGACGTCTATATCGAGAAGATGCACAACTTACTGGATGAGTCTGCATACCGTAAGATTGACAAGGACCCCACATCCCGGGTTGAGAGAAAAAGTGCATCGCTTCTGAACTCCAGTTCTCTGCCTAAAGAAGTCGCCAACAAACTGAAGGGATACAGCTCTGTGCTCCCCCCCCCCCCCCCCCAGCCCCCCATATTATTTGGCCTTCCCAAGGTGCACAAAGTTCTACGAACGGCCAGTTCAGAAGAAACTGAAAATCTTAATCCATGTTTGGAGCAGATTTTAAAAGTGCTGACTTTTCGACCAATAGTTAGCAACATAGGTGCACCAACGTACTCATTGGCAAAATATTTAGCCTCTCTGTTGAGACCGTTTGTGGGGAAATGTGAACATCATATCCTTAACTCGTCGGATTTTATCAGTAGGTTGAAAGGTCTGAAGCTCAATAGCACAGATTTATTAGTTAGTATTGACGTTGTCTCGTTGTTCACCAAAGTACTTCTGGCTGACTCCCTGTATCTCATAAGCAGCAAGTTTGAGGATGATATAACAGCTTTGTTTAAGCATGCATTAACCTCCATTTATTTTTTATTCGATGAACAATATTACGAACAAATTGACTGTGTCGCTATGGGGAGCCCTCTCTCTCCCCTAGCCCGCATCTCGTGGTCGTGCGGTAGCGTTCTCGCTTCCCACGCCCGGGTTCCCGGGTTCGATTCCCGGCGGGGTCAGGGATTTTCTCTGCCTCGTGATGGCTGGGTGTTGTGTGCTGTCCTTAGGTTAGTTAGGTTTAATCAGTTCTAAGTTCTAGGCGACTGATGACCTTATCAGTTGAGTCGCATAGTGCTCACAGCCATTTGAACCATTCTCTCTCCCCTGGTGGCTAATTTGTTTATGGAGGATTTTGAAGAGGGAGCCCTCAATTCAGTAGTATTAAAACCGACGGTCTTCTAGAGATACGTGGATGACACTTTTATAGTGTGGCCCCAGGGAGAGGATAAACTGATAGAGTTTTTGGAACATCTCAGTTCCATTCACGGAAACATCAAGTTCACTATGGATCAAGAGAAGAATGGGTGTTTACCGTTTCTGGATGTGCTGGTTCGCCGGAAAGAAGATGCATCCCTAGGTCATTGCGTATACCGTAAGCCCACACACACAGACCTGTATTTGCACGCGTCTAGCTGCCACCATCCGTCGCAAATTATGAGTGTTCTGAAAACTTTGGTCCACAGGGCTCATGTAGTGTCTGATGTTAACAGCCTGCAGGATGAGATTGTACACCTGGAGGCAGTATTTAGGAGCAATGACTATTCGAAACAGCAGATTAAAAAAGCCCTGCAAATAAAAACTGCAGAAAAATCACAGGAAAAGGATGAGGAAGTGGAAAGGGAAGTGAAATCTACAGCTTTTCTCCCATACGTGGGTAATGTTTCTTCTAAAATCGCTAGAATCTTGAAGAAACATAAAGTGGATGTGATATTCCGCCCACCAGCTAAGACTGCAGCCTTGTTGGGATCCGTTTAGGATGATCTGCTCTTGCGAAAGGCGGGAGTTTATGAAATCCCTTGTGAGTGTGGCAAACGTTACATAGGGCAAACCACGCGCACTGTACGGGAACGATGCGTCGAACACCAGCGGTACCCACGTCTTCTGCAGTCCAACAAATCAGCAGTTGACGAACATTGCATTTCTACCGGCCATGCCATGGATTGTAAAGATGTTAAGATTTTAACTACTGCTTCATCTTTCTGGGACTCAGTTGTTAAGGAAGCTGTAGAAATACAACTAGCCGACAACCTGCTAAACCGTGACGAAGGATTCCATCTTGACAATGCTTGGAAACCGCTTATTTCACACCTTCGTTCGGAAAGAATTTCTGCATCTTCACTTACGACAGATGTTACCGCATTTAAAGATTAATTATTTATTTACAAGCACGGTGGATTCGCAGCAGCACTATTTTGTTTGCACTCTGTGCTTATATGTTTATCTTTGCTATATACATCTTATCTGTGACTAGCGCAGTAGTGGCGACTTTGATATCTTTGACGCATGCGCTTTCAATCCTCAGCAGCTTTGTATCACGTGACTCACCGTATAAACAGGCACGCGCAAACGCTATGAACTCAGTCTCTGACTCGCCTTGAAGATGGCTGGGAGGTTTCTAGCCGAAATATCGCAAGAAAAATTATCGCTGTCCCGAGGGCACGCCCGAAAGATGATGGAACAAGTTCTCATTTGTTTAAAATGGTACACGCTTAGGAACAATTCGTAGGATTTTTTTTTTGGTCATCAGTCTACTGACTGGTTTGATGCGGCCCGCCACGAATTCCTTTCCTGTGCTAACCTCTTCATCTCAGAGTAGCACTTGCAACCCACGTCCTCAATTATTTGCTTGACGTATTCCAATCTCTGTCTTCCTCTACAGTTTTTGCCCTCTACTGCTCCCTCTAGTACCATGGAAGTCATTTCCTCATGTCTTAGCAGATGTCCTATCATCCTGTCCCGTCTCCTTATCAGTGTTTTCCACGTGTTCCTTTCCTCTCCGATTCTGCGTAGAACCTCCTCATTCTTTACCTTATCAGTCCACCTAATTTTCAACATTCGTCTATAGCACCACATCTCAAATGCTTCGATTCTCTTCTGTTCCGGTTTTCCCACAGTCCATGTTTCACTGCCATACAATGCTGTTTTCAAGACGTACATCCTCAGAAATTTCCTCCTCAAATTAAGGCCGGTATTTGATTTTAATAGGCTTCTCTTGGCCAGAAATGCCTTTTTTGCCATAGCGAGTCTGCTTTTGATGTCCTCCTTGCTCCGTCCGTCATTGGTTATTTTACTGCCTAGGTAGCAGAATTCCTTAACGTCATTGACTTCGTGACCATCGATCCTGATGTTAAGTTTCTCGCTGTTCTCATTTCTACTACTTCTCATTACCTTCGTCTATCTCCGATTTACTCTCGAATCATACTGTGTACTCATTAGACTGTTCATTCCGTTCAGCACATCATTTAATTCTTCTTCACTTTCACTCAGGATAGCAATGTCATCAGCGAATCGAATTATTGATATCCTTTCACCTTGTATTTTAATTCCGCTCCTGAAACTTTCTTTTATTTCCATCATTGCTTCCTCGATGTACAGATTGAAGAGTAGGGGCGAAAGGCTACAGCCTTGTCTTACACCCTTCTTAATACGAGCACTTCGTTCTTGATCGTCCACTCTTATTATTCCCTCTTGGTTGTTGTACATATTGGATATGACCCGTCTCTCCCTATAGCTTACCCCTACTTTTTTCAGAATCTCGAACAGCTTGCACCATTTTATATTGTCGAACGCTTTTTCCAGGTCGACAAATCCTATGACAGTGTCTTGATTTTTCTTTAGCCTTGCTTCCATTATTAGCCGTAACGTCAGAATTGCCTCTCTCGTCCCTTTACTTTTCCTAAAGTCAAACTGATCGTCACCTAGCGCATTCTCAATTTTCTTTTCCATTCTTCTGTATATTATTCTTGTAAGCAGCTTCGATGCATGAGCTGTTAAGATGATTGTGCGATAATTCTCGCACTTGTCAGCTCTTGCCGTCTTCGGAATTGTGTGGATGATGCTTTTCCGAAAGTCAAATGGTATATCGCCAGACTCATATATTCTACACACCAACGTGAATAGTCGTTTTGTTGTCACTTCCCCCAATGATTTTAGAAATTCTGATGGAATGTTATCTATCCCTTGTGCCTTATTTGACCGTAAGTCCTCCAAAGCTCTTTTGAATTCCGATTCTAATACTGGATCCCCTATCTCTTCTAAATCGACTCCTGTTTCTTCTTCTGTCACATCAGACAAATCTTCACCCTAATAGAGGCTTTCAATGTATTCTTTCCACCTATCTGCTCTCTCCTCTGCATTTAGCAGTTGAATTCCCGTTGCACTCTTAATGTTACCACCGTTGCTTTTAATGTCACCAAAGGTTGTTTTGACTTTCCTGTATGCTGAGTCTGTCCTTCCGACAATCATACCTTTTTCGATGTCTTCACATTTTTCCTGCAGCCATTTCGTCTTAGCTTCCCTGCACTTCCTATTTATTTCATTCCTCAGCGACTTGTATTTCTGTATTCCTGATTTTCCCAGAACATGTTTGTACTTCCTCCTTTCATCAATCAACTGAAGTATTTCTTCTGTTACCCATGGTTTCTTCGCACCTACCTTCTTTGTACCTATGTTTTCCTTCCCAACTTCTGTGCTAGCCCTTTTTAGAGATGTCCATTCCTCTTCAACTGTACTGCCTACTGCGCTATTCCTTATTGCTGTATCTATAGCGTTAGAGAACTTGAAACGTATCTCGTCATTCCTTAGTACTTCCGTATCCCACTTCTTTGCGTATTGATTCTTCCAGACAAATGTCTTGAACTTCAGCCTACTCTTCATCACTACTATATTGTGATCTGAGTCTATATCTGCTCCTGGGTACGCCTTACAATCCAGTATCTGCTTTCGGAATCTCTGTCTGACCATGATGTAATCTAATTGAAATCTTCCCGTATCTCCCGGCCTTTTCCAAGTATACCTCCTCCTCTTGTGATTCTTGAAAAGGGTATTCGCTATTACTAGCTGAAACTTGTTACGGAACTCAATTAGTCTTTCTCCTCTTTCATTCCTTGTCCCAAGCCCATATTCTCCTGTAACCTTTTCTTCTACTCCTTCCCCTACAACTGCATTCCAGTCGCCCATGACTATCAGATTTTCGTCCCCCCTTGCATACTGCATTACCCTTTCAATATCCTCATACACTTGCTCTATCTGTTCAACTTCAGCTTGCGACGTCGGTATATATACCTGAACTATCGTTGTCGGTGTTGGTCTGCTGTCGATTCTGATTAGAACAACCCGGTCACTGAACTGTTCACAGTATCACACCCTCTGCCCTACCTTCCTATTAATAACGAATCCTACACCTGTTATACCATTTTCTGCTGCTGTTGATATTACCCAATACTCATCTGACCAGAAATCCTTGTCTTCCTTCCACTTCACTTCACTGACCCCTACTATATCTAGATTGAGCCTTTGCATTTCCCGTTTCAGAATTTCTAGTTTCCCTACCACGTTCAAGCTTCTGACATTCCACGCCCCGACTCGTAGAACTTTATCCTTTCGTTGATTATTCAATCCTTTTCTCATGGTAACCTCCCCCTTGGCAGTCCCCTCCCGGAGATCCAAATGGGGGACTATACCGGAATCTTTTGCCATTGGAGAGATCATCATGACAGTTCTTCAATTACAGGCCACATGTCCTGTCGATACACGTTACGTGTCTTTAATGCAGTGGTTTCCATTGCCTTCTGCATCCTCATGTCGTTGATCAGTGCTGATTCTTCCGCCTTTAGGGGCAATTTCCCACCTGTAGGACAAGAGTGTGTCCGGAACTCCTATCCGCTTGGAGGCCCTCTTTGACAAGGCCGTTGGCAGAATGAGGCTGACTTCTTATGCCGGAAGTCTTCGGCCGCCAATGCTGATTATTTATCAAAAGTTAGACAGTGGCAGGGATCGAACCCAGGACCGAAGACGTTTTTTTTTTTTTATTATGAATCAAAGACGCTACCTCTAGGCCACGGCTCATATGATTTATGTTACGTAAAAGATGGAGTGCTTTTGTACTGTACGGAAGTTACTGTGGGGAGCGTAAAAGGGCTGGGTTCTTGGCGCGCTACCTGCAGAGCGAGGGGGAACGAGATGACAGCATGCAGGCAGCAGTGAAAGAGGCTACACTCGCACGGAGCAGGCGATGCCTTGCCTGGAAAATGTTGCGCAATAGCCTCGCGTGACGCCTGCTGAATTATCACGGCTTTGGTACAAGTTGTTGGACTATATTATGGACGTTAACGCGACCCCAAGAAGAAGTAATTACTCCAAACTTCAAAAAACTTAAACGCTGCACCATGGGTAACGTATCCGCCATTACTACCCGCCACTTCCAATGCTTACTGCCAACAGACTACGAATTGTATAATATGAATTATAGAAACGTGAACAATTAATTCAAAATTAACTTTTTTGGATAATTATTGTGTTAAACATAACATTTAGTTTACCTCATATTTTATTCCTAATCATTCACGCATGCAGAGTCCCTTTCCTGGTGTTTGATTATTCCGACTGAACCTGTTGTAATAACATTCGAAACGCTATATTTACTATCTATAAGCACTAATTTTCATCTTTGAATAAATATCTGAAAATAATTTTTGCGAACTAACTTTAAATTGAAGATATAATTACTATATGACACATGTGATAGATGTGCTGAAGTGAAATTTTGCTTAAGGACTAAGGGGAATGTTTTCAGACAAATTTAACGATTTTAATATTCTTACGCTCTTTATGGCAATAGGTAAAGTGAAAGTGAGTAAATAAGATTTGAGTAAACTACAGACAAAAATCTTCAATTGTAAATAAAGTTCAGTAAAGTACAAAGAGTTATAAAAAGAAAATAGCTTGTACAGTTCAGTAACATTTAAGTAGGCTTGCATAAAAATGCTGAATGACGATACAGAATGGCCACACCAGCCCTAACTTTAGTTGTTGACAGCTCATTTGGTAGAGAAAGATATGAACTAATATAAATGTGTGTATGCCATTAGAATGCTTAAGTATTCAATTTGCTGGTTATACAAAACGCAGATGTAGAGTTCACCCCTGGCGAAATTTTTTTTAGCACATAGTAAAGATTAAAAATTGGTGGCCTTTCTAGATCAAAACTAAATAGGTATTTGTATGTGGGTGTAGTAGCTGAAAAATTCTTGTTTCTTTCTCAGAACCATATCCCCAAAGTTACATTTGTTTGTGAAGTTATATTAGGCAACATCAAGAAAGAAGGTCAGATTTACTTCTTATGCTTCTCTGAAATTTAACCATATCTTTGCCTAGATAGGCTAGAAACTAAATCCATTAGACAAACCACATAATGAACTTAGTACAGAAAGATTCTAGATTCAGTATTTTTCCATTTTTACTACGTTTCTCTCTAACAGCTAGAAATCTCTTAGGAAAAGAAACTAATAATCTGATTTCCATACCCATTAGTCACACATCACGTTCTCATTCTGTAAAAGGACTAACATTATACTCTGTGCACAATTCCCATACAACAGCATTATGACCTTTCCATTAATAGGACTATTTGTTCTGTTGGAATATAGTGTTGTAATGGGAACAGTCTAGTAAATTGTGTATAGAAGTTGGCCTAGACAGCATGGGCGATATGAGGTCTGGTGGGGTCTTCATGAAGGATTTGGTCAAGGACGCCACCACGGTAACACACGACCGCCGGATTGAACGTAGAAAAAACTGAACGTCTCCTCTTCAGACTACCGGTTATTTATCCAGATACTCTCAAAGACACAAAAAAAAAGCCGCACCACCAAAGAATTATCTGAATGGTACGGAAATCAGCAGATGTGATGTTCATGTACAGACAAATAAATGATTACATTCTCAAAGAAATTGGTTGATTTCTTCAAGAAACAGAGCTTCGCAAATTGAGCAAGTCAGTAACGCGGTGCGCTACTTTTGGCCCTGATACAAGCAGTTATTTAGCTTGGCATTGATTGTTACAGTTGTCGGATGCCCAACTTGTGCCCTGGATCGTCAAAACCCCGAGTTGGTTGGAAGACCCTGCACTTACTGCTCTAAATGTTTTCAACTGGGTGATACCCGGCGTCCTTTCTGGCCAAGGTAGGGTTTGTCAAGCACGAAGAAAAGCAGTGGAAACTTTCATCCTGTGCGGGTGGGCATTATCTTGTCGAAATATAAGTCCAGTATGACTTGCCATGAAGGATAAAAAAAGTGGGCTTAGAATAACTCGAAGTACCGCTGTGATGCAAGGATAACGACGATGCAGCCACAGGGGTCTGCAATGAAAAGAAATTGCTCCCCAGGCCATCATTCCAGATTCTCGTGTCGCATAGAGGGCCACAGTCAGGTTGGTATTCCCATTGTTGTGCTGGGCATCTGTTAATACGTCTTCACTAGTCAAAAGAGGCTCAGTTCGAAGCAGGACTTATAACTACGGACAATTGTACTCCATTCAAAGAGATTTCAGAATGTAGATGTGTCTAGACACACCCCAGACAGCTGTGGGATACCAACTTCACTGTTTCCCCCATACGGCCCGAGAACCAGAAGTAAATGTCTGGAGTGCCTTTTCTCTACATAACAGGACTTCTTTGATAGTTATCTACGGCACCCTGAAAGCGCAGCGTTACGTGGACGACATTCGGCAAACCATTTCATTGCCCTTCGTGGCAAGCCGCCGTGGGCTTACTTTTCAGCAAGTAATACCTTCTCACACACGGCGAGAGTTTCTACTCCTTGTCTTCGTGCTAGTCAAGCCTTACTTCGTCCAGCAGGGTCACCGCGTTTCACCCAATTGAGATCATGTGGAGCATTATGGGCAGGGTTCCACCAACTACCTAGGGATTTTGACGATATAGGTCTCCAATTGGACATAATTTGGCACGACAAGCCTCAGGATGATATCCAGCTAGTCTGTCAGTCAGTGCCAAGCCTAACAGCTGCTTGTATAAGGGTCGGAGGTGGACGACCATGTTACTGATTCATTCAACGTTTTCCGTACCACGTGGCTAATTCTTTCGTGGCAAGTCTTTTGTTTCTAATAGTTTAGTGTCGTATTCTGCACACATAGCCATTCTGTCCCTATTATGGTAGTCGTTGGGCCCGTATGATGCTGATAAATGCATTCTGCAATGTTAGCCCTCATCACGTATGTATGTATGTATTGAACTGGGGACCTAGAAACGACGGAGAGGCTTCGTCCGCGCTGTAGCTCGTAGTGGTACACAACCCCACAACAGGCCACAGCAGTCCTCTCACACCAACGCCGAACGTAGGGTTGTTAGTCCTCATCACAGTGTCCTCACACGAATGCTTCCTTCTTGTCACTGCAAACAGAACTGAGACACGTCAGGAAAGACGACGTGGTTTAATTCCTGTGTTCAGTGCCATCGATGGGCACGTCACGGTCAATGTACTTCTCCCTACTGCTGCGTAAACGGAATGCGAAATAATTGTCGCTAATCGTGACTGTGCACACAATCAGTGGTCCACATGTCGTCACAGTGTCCATGTGGAGAATTATGTTGCTGGAGAAAAACTCTATGGGGAAACTGGTCACCCTACATGTTTTATTCAACCTTTATTGTCGTTACAACTCCGCCGTCTAACACCCTCTCTGGCTCCTTTTCCGTGCAGGGAATGCAAACACTGTGAAACAACTTCCAGGCGCATGAAATTCGGAAATTACTACGACTGTTTGGAGGACTCATGTCTTAGGAGTGGAACATATGCATTTTTTGTGTTTACAATGGAAAAGACTTTCGCTCCTGAAATTGTTGGTGAGTGATAGGGTGTACTTTTATCTTAGAGTAGCTCCTAAATGGAGACAAACGTCAGTAAAGTCGCATAAGCTATTGACTGAATACAACCAGGAGAATAATTCTGACTGCTTTTAGCTACTTTGCTTTTAATGTTGCGAAAAGAAATTTGGGCGCAGCAAATTTTTTAAGTTATTTGAGCTATATACAATTGCTCATCTAAGCAACATTCAAATAGAATTCAAACTCTTTGCATATATCATTAAGATTGGTCAAAGGATCTACCGACGATAAATTAAAAGAACTTTAATTTCTAAGTCCGAAAGCGGAAAAACCGGCTGAAATATATACTGTAGTTTATGAGACTGTCAATATTGTGAAACTTTCGCACGAATTTTTTGTTGGCATTCGTATGATAGCTTCTTGTTAACTTATTACAGTGTTGGAGAAACGAACTGAACATTTATGTCAACACTGACAAAGCAAATAGTTGTGCCAGACTCCAGTTCCCTGACGTACCAAATATTACAAGAGGGGCGTTAACTAATGAGAAGTGGCAGTTTCCAGAATCTGAATTGGGTTTACCTAATTTATGTCGTAGCTGTGGAGAAGTTGTGCTCTACGTGATGATTGTACTAGCTGAATAGCTAGAACGTTTGATCTCAGTTATAGTCCTTGTGAGGATGATTTCTTTTGCTCTGCTATTGGCAGTAACATCGGCGAGAACAATCAGCCAGAACTGGACACTTGAAAACCGATTAGTGTGTCACCGATCTCTTCCATCACTAGTAGAATTACGCAGAATCACAGGTAAAAACTTTAGATTCAAGCGATAATTCGCTGATCTGTATTATAACATTCACTGTAAACGGCTGTCCGTTAAGGACTTTCTGTTTTGAGCTGACGTTTTTGAGTAGTGTGTTTACATTGTGCGGCGTGCACTGCAGCTGTAGCGGTTATAAGCTAAGTACTGACAAACTTATTTGTGCTCTGTAATACAGTTATTAAATTTAATATATTTCAGTGGTGTTGCGTGCCGTTTGTGGCGAAATAATGACGACGTATAGTTTTTTTTCAGTAACTGTAAAATTTACCATGAGTGAAAAGTGTGGGCTTGTCGTAGGTTTGTGAGTAGTGGATTACGGTGTGGGATTTGTTCAAAGTATTTTCATTGGGGGGGGGGGGGGGGGGGGAATGCAGTGGGGAAGCCAGTGGTCATTTTAGGGAAATCCTCTCCTGGGAATGTAGAATCTGTAGTAGAAACAAGTTAATAGAGGAGCAGGAGCGTAAGATCTGTACCCTTCAGCTGCAGTTACAATGCGCAAAGGAGGAACTAGATAGGTTGAGGAGGGTGAAGGGCGGTGGGGAATGGGAACTGGCAGTTGGCAAGAAGGTAGCTAGGAAGAGGAGGTACTCAGACACTTTTACTTTGCATACATGCAATGGATACGACCAACTGTCAGAGTTGAGTGGAGAGGATCCTCGTGTAGCCGTAGATGTAGGTAACTTGCAGCAGTCCTCAGCAATTAGGAGGCCGAGGTTAGTTGCAAAGTCTAGCAGAAAGAAGGTTCTGCTGCTAGGTAGTTCCCACGGTAGAGGTGTGGGCCAGCAGTTGCAGGAAGTGTTGGGGAGTGAATACCAGGTCACCAGCATTATGAAGCCTAGTGCAGGGTTGGCTCAGGTGACTGAAAGCATAGGGGAGTTATGTAAGAATTTTACGAAAGAGGATCAGGTAGTGATAGTGGGTGGAACAGGGAACAGTCTCGATAGGGACGGGGAATATGATGTCAGTGGTGACTTGGTTAAGATAGCTACTCAAACTGGTGGTACTAATGTGCATTTCGTGCAACTGTTTCAGCGTCATGATCGGCCTCACCTTAATGCGGCTGTTAGGCGCGTTAATGTGGATCTGGGGAGGGCACTGATGGCGGAGGGCGTGGAACACATCTCAGTGGTGCCAGTTGGGTCTATCAGTAGATAGGGTTTCACTAGGCATGGCCTGCACCTCAATAGGTATGGGAAGGGGAGGCTGGCTATGCTTATAGGTGACAGTGTAGTGGGTGGTGGTGGTGGTAGTGGTATCACTTATGGAAAAATTCCTATAGTAGTTGGTGTTAGAGCTGCACCTTTTTTAGTAAAGTCAGTTGTGAAGGAAGTGTCTGGTCAGCAGCACAAGGTTGACGATATAAAGGCAGTTTGCAGTAATAATATTTCTGTTACTGATAAATCAGATATATGTACAGTATTTAACAACCATTTTCTGAGCATTGCTGGTGAATTAAATAAAAATTTAGTATCTACAGGAAATCATAAAAATTTCTTAGCAAATGCCTCTCCGAGAATGATGCCTGAAATACTCCTCTGAGATACAGACAAGAGGGAGATTGAGACAATAATCAAATCACTGAAGACTAAGGACTCTCATGGTTATGATGGAGTGTCTAGTAGAACATTAAAGTACTGTGCAGCACATGTTAGCCCTGTATTTAGCCATATTTTTAATGTTTCTTTTAGGAATGATCAGCTTCCTGAGCGATTAAAGTACTCAGTAGTAAAGCCGCTTTATAAAAAGAGAGAAAGGGATAATGTAGATAATTTTAGACCTATTTCTATGCCATCAGTGTTTGCAAAAGTTATCGAAAAGGTTGTGTATGTAAGGTTAATTGATCATTTTATATCACACGATTTGCTATCAAATGTACAGTTCGGCTTTAGAAGTCGTTTGACAACTGAAAGTGCTATATTCTCTTTTCTCTGTGAGGTACTGGATGGGCTAAACAAAAAGTTTCGAACGCTTGGCGTATTTTTTGATTTATCAAAGGCATTTGACTGTGTTGATCACACAATATTGCTCCAGATGTTGGACCATTACAGAATAAAGTGAGTAGCTCACAATTGGTTCACCTCTTACTTTAGCAACAGGCAGCAAAAGGTCATTATTCACAATGTTGATAACGGCTGTGATGTGGGATCTGAGTGGGGTTCTGTCAAGTGGGGGGCGGGGGGGGGGGGGGGGGGTGCCCCAGGGATCAGTGTTGGGGCCGCTCCTGTTCCTTATTTGTATAAATGATATGCCCTCTAGTATTATGGGTAACTCTAAAATATTTCTGTTTGCTGATGACACTAGCTTGGTAGTAAAGGATGTTGTGTGCAACATTGGCTCGGTTTCAAGCAGAGCAGTACATGACCTCAGTTCATGGCTTGTAGAAAATAAACTAACGTTAAATCACAGTAAGACTCAGTTTTTACAGTTCCTAACACGCACTTCAACCAAACCGGACGTTTTAATCTCACAGAACGGGCATATAATTAGTGAAACTGAACAGTTCAAATTCCTAGGTGTTCAGATAGATAGTAAGCTGTCGTGGAAAGCCCACGTTCAGGATCTTGTTCAAAGATCACTATTCGAACGGAATCGAAAGTGAGTGATATTTCGACACGTAAATTAGTCTACTTTGCTTATTTTCATTCACTTATGTCGTATGGTATTATGTTTTGGGGTTATTTTTGGCTCAGAAACGGGCGGTTCGGGCCATAAGTGGTGTGAGTTCACGAACCTCTTGTCGACCTCTTTTCACGAGTCTGGATATTTTGACATTGGTCTCTCAATAAGCATATTCCTTATTGTCGTTTCTTGTTACCAATATTAGTTTATTTCCAAGAATAAGCAGCTTTCACTCGGTTAATACTCGGCAGAAATCAAACCTCCATTTGGATCGGACTTCCTTAACTCTTGTGCAAAAAGGTGTGCAGTATACTTCTGCACCCATTTTCAATAAGCTGCCACACGAATTCAAAAATCTTAGCAGTAATCCACGTGCTTTCAAATCGAAACTGAAGAGTTTCCTCATGGGTCACTACTTCTATTCTGTCGAGGAGTTCTTTGAAAAATTCAAATGATTCTCATTGTATTACTGATAGCGTCTGCTTAAACTTATGGACTGATTTCCTTTCAGGTTCATGAACATTTATTTTTATCTGTTATTACTTTTTATGTGGTAAGTTCATGTACTGACACGTTCCATGACCTTGGAGATTTGCTCCTCAATTTGATACTACGGAACTTGACATTTAAATAAAAAAATAAATAAAAAAATATGTTGATGAACCACGACGAGTCTTCTCTCTCTGGTTATGTGTACGTTCTTGGGCCACACATATTGTCCTCAAGGACGAGACTTAATTCTATTTTTACAATCTACTGAACTTCACTCACTGCCAGAGATGGGGTCTGTAGAGATCTACGTGGAACTATTGATCTACTTTGTAATGTATCACATCTCGAACTAATGATTCTGCATAACACATGCGCAACAACAGTTTTAGAGGGAGTTGACGCTGACGCCGAATTTGTGATTCCCGTTATAGCGATGTACAACCGATTGGTTACTTCCCCATATTGCGAACTCTTCATCCTACCGGCTTCCATCCGGGTTTTTTTTTCGGACCAGAAAAGGAAAAGTTACATATTTTAGTACAAAACAATTTACAAATGTTCACAAAAGCGTTTAACTTATCAAACGTTTTGTACAGTTTCGGAGTTGTAGACACATAAAAGTGCATTCCAACGTTGGATCAGCCACCAAATTTGCTTTAGAGACATCTGGAGTCGCTGTTGATACACTTCACAATTGTTCACCTAGCCGAGAAATTGGAGGAAATCGAATTTCTTTTACTGCTGGGCTACGTTCACTGGCGTTGTTTTTGAAAATTCTGCTGTTCATTCTGGAGAAACTGTTTTTGAAGACTCATTACCTCCTGCGATAGCTTGCAAATTTGAGAAATTGTGAGTGCTTGCTGTAGGGTGCTCATTTATGGCGCAACTCGAATGTTTTAAACAGGAATTTTTATATGTTTTCTGACTTGAGGAAAGTAGAAGATTGATTTGATATCTCAACCAATTTTGAGAAAATTGCACCTAGGCTAATTTGACATCTGACAGTGTATTATAAAAATAACGGGACTCCACTGCGGTACCATAATAGTTACTTCGATGTTCACGAAAAAGCATCGATTTAGGTGAGGTAGCTCAATACTTCAGTTACCCAGTACAGGCCGTAAGTCACTAATACCTGTATATCTCTCATTTTTAATTGTTTCTTGACTTGAGTAACGTAAGAGAGTGATTTGACACCTCAATGAAATTTGAAAAAATTGTACCTGGGCTAATTTGACATCTGACGGTGTATTATGAAAATAACGGGACACTACAGACGTAGTCCTGGATACATTGCCACCTCTATTACTTCCGCCGTTCACTATACAGTGTTTCGCGTGGAATATGTATATAAACAGTTCAGTTCCGACTTGAATATCAAGCGGTGTACTTAGTCGGAAGAATTTAAGCTGTCAGAAAATTTCAAAATGTTCAGTTTCATTTCCCGGCGATTGTTTTAGGCTTCCCTCAGTGTTTGAAATTGTTTAACGGAAATGTATTCCAGCAACGGTCTTGGCAAAGTTGTCTTCAACAGCAATATAAGTAGAATGAAATATACAGGATGACTCTAAATTTTCCACACAATTCCCTTGTTTTGGAGTGATTGGTCTCCGATCATTGTATGTGGTACGCTTGGAATTCCTCTCTTGAGCCGACCTCTTCATCTCAGAGTAGCACTTGTGCCCGATGTCTTCAATTAGTTGTTGGACGTATAATAGTCTCTTTATTTAGATACAGTTTTTACTCTCAGTTGCTCCCTGTAGTCCCATGGAAGTTACTCACTGATATCTTAACACATGTCCTGTGACCCTCCCCCTTCTACTCGTCAGTATTTACCATCTGTTCGTTTCTTTATAGGCTCTGTGGAAAAGCTCCTCCTTCATTATCATTTCACTAATTTTCATCATACTCCTACATCAGCACATCTCAAACACTTCGAGTCTCTTCTTTTCCACTATTCCCAGAGTCCAATATTCACTACCATAGAATCCTCCCCTCCCAAGGGAAATTCTCAGATATCTCTTCCTCTGGTTAAGTCCTATGTTTATACTAGCATACTCCTCTTGCCCAGTAAAGACATTTTGCCTTTGCTAATCAGTTTTTATGTTCTCCTTGTCTCATATTTCAAGTATTATTCAGCTTTCTGAGTAGCAAAATTAATTAACTTCGTCTAAGTGGTAGATCTTAGTATCGATGTTAAGATTATTGCAAATTTCATGCCCGCTTTTCCGCATTATTTTTGTCTTTCTTCTGTTTCCTCTCAATCCATATTCTGTACTCATCAGACTGGCAATCTAATTCCTGTAATACTCGTACACTTCGACTGCAGAAAGTAAAGTTATAAGCAGGTTTTATCGTTGATATTCTTCTGTTCTGAACTTTAATCCCAATCTTGAACCTCTCATTTTCCATTATTGTTTCTTCGATGTACAGGTTGTGCAATAGGGGCGAAAGACTGCGTCCATGTCCCTTTTTAATCCGAGCACTTCGTACTTCGTCTTCCATTTTTGTTGTTCCCTCATGCTTTTTTTACATATGCTACATTATCCGTCTTTTCATGTAGCTTGCTCCCATTTTTCTGGGAGTTAAGAATATCTAGACTTCTTTTACACTGTTAACTATGTTTTCTTCTCTGTTCCTATGTTTCTTTGTATAAATTCTCTTCCACAGAACTGGATACTCTGGTAATCACTGTTGCAGTATTTATAGCCGTATTAAACGCTGAAAGTATCTTATCATTTCTCGGTACTTCGGGTGTCACTTATTTGCGCTTTTATTCTTCTGGACGAATCTCTTACACTCCAGCCCCTCTCTTCATTATCATTAACTTGTGGACATGTGTCCAGAAACGCTTAATTTCCATGTTACAGTTCATTTTAGTTTCGTCAGTAAGTACTGTACTTCCTCGATTCGCCGCCAGTTGGCCCAATTGAAGGAAGGTAATGTTGACTTCGGTGCTTGTGTTGACATGCGACTCATTGCTCACCAGTTCTAGCATCAAGCACATCATTATGTAGCATCAACAGGTTAGTGTTCATCACGAACGTGCTTTTGCAGTCAGTGCGATATTTACAAATGCGGAGTTGGCAGATGCCAATTTGATGTATGGATTAGCACGTGGCAATAGTCGTGGCGCGGTACGTTTGTATCGAGACAGATTTCCAGAACGAAGGTGTCCCGACAGGAAGACGTTCGAAGTAATTGATCGGCGTCTTAGGGAGCACGGAACATTCCAGCCTATGACTCGAGACTGGGGAAGACCTAGAACGACGAGGACACCTGCAATGGACGAGGCAATTCTTCGTGGAGTTGACGATAACCCTAATGTCAGCGTCAGAGAAGTTGCTGCTGTACAAGGTAACGTTGACCACGTCACTGTATGGAGAGTGCTACGGGAGAACCAGTTGTTTCCGTACTATGTACAGCGTGTGCAGGCACTATCAGCAGCTGATTGGCCTCCACGGGTACACTTCTGCGAATGGTTCATCCAACAATGTGTCAATCCTCATTTCAGTGCAAATATTCTCTTTACGGATGAGGCTTCATTCCAACGTGATCAAATTGTAAATTTTCACAATCAACATGTGTGAGCTGACGAGAATCCGCACCAATTGTGCTATCACGTCATCAAAACAGATTTTCTGTAAACGTTTGGGCAGGCAATGTTGGTGTTGTCTTGATTGAGACCCATGTTCTTCCACCTATGCTCAATGGAGCACGTTATCATGATTTCATACGGGATACTCTACCTGTGCTGCTAGAACATGTGCCTTTACAAGTACGACATAACATGTGGTTCATGCTTGATGGACCTCCTGCACATTTCAGTCGAAGTGTTCGTACGCTTCTCAACAACAGATTCGGTGACCGATGGGTTGGTAGAGGCGGACCAATTCCATGGCCTCCACGCTCTCCTGACCTCAACCCTCTTGACTTTCATTTATGGGACATTTGAAAGCTCTTGTCTACACAACCCCGGTACCAAATGTAGAGACTCTTCGTGCTCGTATTGTGGACGGCTGTGATACAATACGCCATTCTCCAGGGCTGCATCAGTGCATCAGTGATTCCATGCGACGGAGGGTGGATACATGTATCCTCGCTAACGGAGGACATTTTGAACATTTCCTGTAACAAAGTGTTTGAAGTCACGCTGGTACGTTCTGTTGCTGTGTGTTTCCATTCCATGATTAATGTGATTTGAAGAGAAGTAATAAAATGAGCTCTAACGTGAAAAGTAAGCTTTTCCGGACACATGTCCACATAACATATTTTCTTTCTTTGTGTGGGGGGAATGTTTCCTGAAAGTTTGGCCGTACCTTTTTGTAAGACACTGTATATCTACCTCTTCAGAACCCACTATATGACTTTGGAGTTTCTGTCTGACATGATGCAGTCCAGCCAAATCCTTCTCGTATTTCCAGGACTTTTTCAAGAACTGTGTAATCGCTATTACTAGCTAAAATTTGTTGCAGAACTCAGTTAGCCGTCAATTACCAATCCCATATTCCCCAATAACTCTTCAGCTCCCTCCCATACAATGGCATTCCTATCCACCTCGTTTTTGTTTTGTTTTTTTTTGAGATCATCTCCTTTCGCATAGGGAAATACCCGTTCAGTATCCTCTATTTCTTTCTCTATCGCTTCATTTTCTGCTTCTGACGTCAATATGTTCAGCTAAACTAATGTTGTTGGCGTTAGTCTACCATTGATTCTGCTGAGAACAATATATCGTTGACCTGTTCGCGGTAGTCCATTCTCTGCCTTATTTTCCCACTCATAACGAATAAGCGAAGAATAATTTAAGCTGGTGCGGATAAGTAGAAAAAAGAAACGCATAACGTTCGAGCACAGTATTAGTATTGTGCTGCCCGACACAGTCACATCGATGAAATACGTAGGCGTAACGTTAGAAAGCAAAATGAGATGGAATGAGCAATTAAGGATTATAGTAGGGAAGGCAAATGGTCGACTTCAGTTTATTGGGAGAATTTTAAAAAAAGTGTGGTTCATCTGTACAGGAAACTAAATGAAGACTCTAATGTGACCCAGTGTTGAGTACTGTTCGGGTGTTTGGGATACGCACCAAGTCGGATTAATGGCATACATCGAAGCAATTCGGGAGCGGGCTGCTAGATTTGATACCGGTCGGTTTCACTAAAGTACTACGTAGATGCTTTGAGATCTCCAATGAGAATTAGTGGAGGGGTACTATCGAGGAAATTTACAGAACTGGCATTTTAGGCTGACTGCACAACGATTCTACAGCCGCCAATGCGATCCTACTGCCGCCAATACGATCCTACTGCCATGAACCATACGGTGTCTTGCGGTGTGTGTACAGTATGTAGACGTAGATGTAGAAATGAATAACAAATTTATTCAGATAGTTAAGGAAATGGAACATTTAACTATTATGAGGGACTGGAATACGATAGTAGGAAAAGTAAACGAAGAAATTTACTAGGAGCATATGGACGGGGGAATGGAATGAAAGAGAAAGTCGCCTAGAAGATTTCTGCACAAAGCGTACTTCATTACGGCTAACACTTAGTTTACGAATCATGAAAGAAAGTTGTGTACATGAAAGAGACGTGCAGACACTGGAAGGTTTCAGAGATTTCGGAACCAGATTTTAGATTGTAAGTCCTTTCAGGGGCCCATGTGGACTCTGAGCGCATTTTGTTGCTTATGCACTATAGATATAAATTGGGACTCAAGAAAGCACAGAAAAATAGTAAATTAGAGAGATAGGGTCTGTATAAGTTAAAAGAACCACCGGCTTCTGAGAATTTCAGAGAGAGTATTACGCAAAGATTGACTAAAGCAGGGGAAAGGATACCACAGAAGACGACTAGATACCTTTGAGGTACGAAATAGTGAAAGTAGCACAGGACCAAATAGCAAAAAGACAAGTTCTAGTAGAAATTCTTGAATGTCACAGGAAATACTGAACTTAGAGATGGAAGGAGAAAATACTTCAAAAAGCAGCAAATAAAGCACGCAAAAGTGAATAGAGATGTCTAAAAATTAAAATAGACAAAAAGTGCAAAATAAATAAGCAGGAATGGGTAGAGGACAAATGCAAGGCTATAGAAGCATGTGTAACTAGGGAAAAGGTAGATACCGCTGATAGGAAGGTTAAATATGCCTTTGGAGAAAAGAGAAGGAGTTGTATGCATATCAGAAGCTCAGCTGAAAAATGAGTACTAAGAAAAGCAGTGAAAGCTGAGAGGACGAAGGAGAGATTGTACAAGGGAAATACTACGGAAAGAGGACGAGGAAATAGTTGAATATGACATGAGAGATACGATTCAGCAAGAATAATTTGACAGAGTTTTGAAAGACCTTAGTGAAAGCAAGACACACGGAATAGACGACGTTCCATTGTTTTTCTGGCAGCCAAACTTTCGCGTTTTAATCACTGGATAGTGTATATTTTCGTTTGTTTTGCGACAGGCGTTTGTTTTAATGTGAACACTCACTTTCACTTCTAGAATTCGTTAGTTGGGCAGCAGCTCCCATCTAGGCAACAGCACTTCACAGCACAACGATTGATTCGTGAGTTCCGCGTTTTAATTACAGTTAACTCTGTAGTACCTCGGACTTTAGCAAAGGATGGGGACTGTGATTTCTGTGTTCCGATGCGAGCTGAGTTGTTAAACCGTCGCTCGCGGCTCCAGGTAGTGCTAACTTCAGTCACACAGCTTTAGGTTTTGCCAGTGGGTGACGCTGTAAGTGGCTAGACGTGAAGACGCAGTGTACGTCCAGCACATCCCACTTGTCCTCCGATCGATACCGATTGTGACTGTCCCGGGTACTGCCCCATCTGAGGGTGACCCTCAGTCATGGGAAATAGTTTCAAGGTGTGGCAGGTAGGGAAAGAATTTCCAGGGGACCAACCGAAGGCCCACTCCAGTTCACCTGAAGAAGAGAGTTCGGGAGCTTTCTGTAGCTGACAAAGATCCAGAGCCAAATACAGTCACTGGCCCTGTTCCAGATGGCTCCTCTCGGCCCGCGTGCTCTGGGCATTCGCAGAGGGCTTATTTACTCGTGCTTGAGAGATCCATTGTCAGAAGAGTAATAAGGCCCTAGTGTGCGGTCGGTGTGAACACCGGGAGGTGCTATTCCAGATGTGTAGAGGAGACTTTCGGATGCCATGAAAAGTACAGGTTGCAGTCAACTGCATGTAATGGCTCCCGTCGGTACTAATGACGTGTGACGGTTGCGATCGGAAGAGATTATACCTGCTTTCGGGCTGCTAGATGAACTGTAAAGACTGAAAGTCGTGCTTGCAAAATGAAGGCAGAGATCACCACGTGTAGCATCGTCGACGGGAGGTCTGAATCAGAGGCTTTGCGTCTGTGCTAGTCGTAAAGAGGTAGGTGACCATGAGAAAATGATCGAATAGCGAACGATAGGATAACGTTCTAAGAGCCGGGGAGTGGAACTGCAGAAGACTGAACATGGCAGGGAAGCTGAAAACTCAGAAAATAGAAATGCAAAGACTGAATCAAGATATAGTGGGAGTCAGTGAAGGGAAACACAAGAATTTCTGCTCAGATGAGTATAAGGTAATATCGACAGCAGAAGAACATGGTATAACTGGAGTAGGGTTCATTATGAGTAGGAAGATGGGTAAAGAGGGACTTACTGTCAACCGTTCAGTGATAAGGCTGTTCTCATCAGAATCGACAGTAAACCAACTGCGACAACAATAGTTCAGGTACACCTGCCGACGTCGCAAAGAACAGATGAAGAGAAAGTATATGAGGATATTGAACGGGAAATTCAGCACATAAAAGGAGACGAAAACATTATGGGGGAATGGAATGAGGTTATAGGTGAACAAGTTGTGGGAGAAGATGGGCTTGGTATTAGAATGAGAGATGAGAAAGAGTAACTGTGCTGTGCAATACGTTTCACCTAGTAAAGCGAATACTCTGTTTGAGCGCCACAGGAGGAGAAGGTACTGTATATTTGGAGAAGGCCGTCAGGTACGGAAAAAATTTCAGTTGTATTACGTCATGGTCACGCAGAGATTCAGAAATGGAATACTGGGTTATAAGGTGTACCAAACAGCAGATATAAACTCAGATCACAATTTACTAATAATTAAGACTACGCTGAAGTTTAAGAGGCAAATCAGGAACAAATAATGCGCAAGAAGTAAGACACTGAATGAAAAGATAAGCTTGGAGCTCGCTGAATCTATAGAGACTGAAATAATGAATAGCTCAATAGTCAGTTCAGGAACGTACGTCTCTAAAAAGGCCAGTCACAGAAGCTGGAAAGAAAAATACAAGTACATTTAACTGCGAGGAAACCATGGGTGTGAGAAGATACCCTTCAGCGAATCGATGAAAGAAGGAAGTACAAAATTGTTCATGGAAATTCAGAAATACAGAGATACGAGCCACTTATGAATGAAATAAATAGGAGACTAAGGCGAAATGGGTGCATGAAAAATGTGAAGGAATCGAGAAAGAATTGACTGTCGGAAGGACTGTCTCAATGTAGAAGAAAGTCAAAATAACTTTCGATGAAATTAAAAGCAAGGCCCGTAACATTGAGATTGCAATGACAATTCCGCTGTTAAACGCAGAGGAAAGAGCGGATAGGTGGAAACACTACACTGAATGCATCTTTGTCGGGGATGCTTTGTCTGATGACATGATAGAAGAAACAGGCGTCAGTAGGGAAGAGAGAGGGAACATAATATTAGAATAAGAATTTAAAAGAGCTTTGGAGGGTTTCGAATCAAATAAAGCTGAAGGGATAGACAACAATCCATCGGCAGCTCTAAAGTTATTGTGAAAAGCTGAAACAAAACCACTATTCACTTTGGTGTGTATGAGACTCGCGGTATACCCTCAGACTTTCGTAAGTGCATCATACACACAACTTCAAAGATAGCAAGAGACGACAAGTGCGAGTATTATCTCACCCACGGCTTAACAGCTCATGCATCCATGTTCCTGACAAGAGTAATAAACAGAAGAATGGAAAAGAAAACTGAGGATCTGTTATACGATGATAAGTTTCGCTTTAGAAAAGACAAAGGCACCAGAGGGGCAGTTTTGACGCTGCGGCTGATACTGGGAGAAAGAATGAAGAAAAATCAAGACGCATTCAAAGGATTTGGTGACCAAGAAAAAGCGTTTGACGACGTCAAATTATGCAAGATTCTGTGATTCTGAGGAAAGTAGGAATGAGCTGTAGGGATAGACGTGTAATACATAATACGTACAAGAACCCAGAGGAACAATAAGAGCCGGCCGAAGTGGCCGCGCGGTTCTGGCGCTGCAGTCTGGAACCGCGAGACCGCTACGGTCGCAGGTTCGAATCCTGCCTCGGGCATGGATGTGTGTGATGTCCTTAGGTTAGTTAGGTTTAACTAGTTCTAAGTTCTAGGGGACTAATGACCTCAGCAGTTGAGTCCCATAGTGCTCAGAGCCATTTGAACCATTTTGAACAATAAGAGTGAGAGACCAAGAATTAAGCCCTCGGTTTAAAAAGGGTGTAAGACAAGGATACAGTCTTTCACTCCTACTGTTGAATCTATAGATGGAGAGGCAAGCACTGAAATTAAAAAAAGGTTGAAAAGTCGAATTGAAATGCAAGGTGAAAATATATCAAAGATAAGATTCGCTGATGACGTTGCTATTCTCAGTGAAAGTATAGAAGAATTACATGATCTCCTGAGTGAAATAGTATATTTGGTACAGGGTAACTATTGAGAGCAAATCGAAGAAAGGCCAAAGTAATGACAAGTAGCAGAAATGAGAACATCGTTAAACTTAACATCAGGACTGCGGTTCACGAAGTGGACGAAGTCAAGGAACTCTGCTATCTAGGCAGCAAAATAACCCATGACGGGCGGAGCAAGGAGGACATCAAAGGCAGATTAGCACTGTCAAAAACGGTATTCTTCACCAAGAGAATGAAGAAATTTTTGAGAATGTACATTTGGAGCGCAGCATTGTATTGTAGTGAAACATAGACTGTGGGAAAACCGGACGAGAAGAGAATCAAAGGAGTTGAGATTTTGTCCTAGAGACGAGGCTTAATATTAGGTGGACCGATAAGGAATGAGGATATTCTATGCCGAAGCTTAGAGGAAAGCAGTATGTGGAAAACATTGACAAGAAGGACAAGGCGAAGGGATAGCATAGTAGAACATACGTTAAGGCTTGAGCTGGTACTGGAGGCAGCTGAGGAATGCAAAAACTGTAGAGGAAGACAGAGATTGGAATACATCCAGAAAATAATCGAGGACATAGGTTACAAGTGCTACTCTGAAATGCAAAGTTGGCACAGGTGAGGAATTCGTGGCCGGTCGCATCAAAGCAATCAAAAGACTGATGCTTCAAAAAAAGAAGAAAAACTTTGCAGGTTTCTCGGCTTGCGCCTTAGTGTGTTGGGATTACGGAATCCGCTTAATAGGTCAAATCAAGTGGCGGCTGCACTTGTAGCGGGTACAGGGAGCGAAAGGCTATTTACAATTTGTACAGAAACCAGATGGCAGTTATAAGAGTCGAGGGGCATGAAAGGGAAGCAGCGGTTGGGATGGGAGTGAGACATGGTTGTAGCCTGTCTCCGATGTCATTCAATCTGTATATTGAGCAAGCAGTAAAGGAAACAAAAGAAAAATGGAGAAGTCCATGGAGAACAAATAAAATATTTGAGGTTCGCCGATGACATTGTAATTCTGTCAGTGACAGCAAAGGACTTGGAAGACCAGTTGAACGGAATGGACAGTGTCTTGAAAGGAGGATATAAGATGAACATCAACAAAAGCAAAACTAGGATCATGGAATGTAGTCGAATTAAGTCGGGTGATGCTGAGGGAATTAGATTAGGAAATGAGACACTTAAAGTAGTAAAGGAGTTTTGCTATTTGGGGAGCAAAATACCTGATCATGGTCGAAGTAGAAAGGATATAAAATGCAGACTGGCAATGGCAAGGAAAGCGTTTCTGAAGAAGAGAAATTTGTTAACATCGAGTATAGATTTAAGTGTCAGGAAGTCGTTTCTGAAAGTATTTGTATGGAGTGTAGCCACGTATGGAAGTGAAACATGGATGATAAATAGTTTGGGCAAGAAGAGAATAGAAGCTTTCGAAATGTGGTGCTACAGAAGAATGCCGAAGATTAGATGGGTAGATCACATAACTAATGAGGAGGTATTGAATAGAATTGGGGAGAAGAGGAGTTTGTGGCACAACTTGACAAGAAGAAGGGACCGGATGGTAGGACATGTTCTGAGGCATCAAGGTATCACAAATTTAGCATTGGAGGGCAGCGTGGAGGGTAAAAATCGTAGAGGGAGACCAAGAGATGAATACACTAAGCAGATTCAGAAGGATGTAGGTTGCAGTAAGTACTGGGAGATGAAGAAGCTTGCACAGGATAGAGTAGCATGGACAGCTGCATCAAGCCAGTCTCAGGACTGAAGACAAAAACAACAACAACAACTGTGTGTAACTGACTGGACGGCTTTTTGTATTAGGCGGTCTCGGGAAATTGCAGAACATTTTAAGTTTGCGTGGGTGCAGGTCGAACATATGACGATAGACTTAGCTA
The DNA here is from genome assembly GCF_021461395.2 of Schistocerca americana. Taxonomy (NCBI): domain Eukaryota; kingdom Metazoa; phylum Arthropoda; class Insecta; order Orthoptera; family Acrididae; genus Schistocerca; species Schistocerca americana. The sequence continues at coordinate 599,277,210 of NC_060120.1, read as the reverse complement.
CAATCAATACTGTATTTGTCACTTGTCGTCCTTGTGTTGGGAAAGATCCAAGCTCAGACGCTAATAGAAATCACTGAAGCTCAAATCGATATTGGTATAGATTGCTGGTTAAAGACGGAGATGATTTCTGCCGAAATTTTTACAAAGGACCTAACGGTGTTCAGAAAAGACAGGTTTCATACATTTAGTAGCGGCGTCTTTGTTGATGTTAAAAGCCGTTTATCTCGTAGCAAAATTGAAGTAGATGGTTCGTTTGAGTTAGTATGGGTAGACTTACACTTGACAACTGGAATAAATAATTGATTCCATTTACCGACCCCCCCCCCCCCCCCCACACGGACTCAGATAATAGTGTCGCTGAACAGATTATTCTTTTTCTGAACAGTTCAAAGAAAACTAGAGTCTCATCTGAAACATGTACGCCACTCATACGATTCTACCTAATGATGTCTTCAATCTACCCTCGATATGTTGGCGGAAATACATATTAGAGCCCTTGGTAGGCATAAAACATCGTCAGAAATAGCACTAAACGCTTTCTCAAAAACTTACTTTAAGGGTTAGAGCACTGGTAGTGTTTTACTGAAGCTGGGACTTAGCGCGGACTTCAATGCAAGATTCTCTTAGTAGGTTCCACAACGATATTGCCTCGAAATCTGATGGAAAATCCGAGGAGATTCTGGTCGTATGTACAGTACACCAGCGCCAAGACACAATCAATAACTTCTTTGTGCGATACCAGTGGTAACACTACCGATGACAGCCCCACTAATGAAGAGGTGTTAAAGTTTTTCCGACATTCTATCACAAGACAAAATGAAGTAAATATTCCATAATTCGAATAGAAAACACCAGTCAACATGAGTAATTAGATATCCTCGGTGTAGTGAAGCAGCTTAAAGCAGTTAATAAAAGTGAATCTTCTGATCCAGACAGCAACTAATAACGTTCCTTTCAGAATATGCTGATACATTAGCCCAATGCTTAGAAGGAGAACACGACAAATGCCATAGTCTAATTTTCCAGTAACTTCGCTCAGTATACATGAGGTCAAAATAAGCGAACACATGTCTCCACGTATCCGCAGATACTCGACCGTTTCTTAAAAGACGACGGAAAAGGTTTTCACGATACTTTATGTGGCTTTTAGCGAGTAAATAATTCAGCGAAAGCTGTGGCACAGTCGCTAAAGTCGCTGTTTCACGCTTTCACGCTCCATGTTCGAAGACCGATTACTATGAGCACTTTTGTTTTTCATTTGTCTACCCATGTCCGTAGAAGGTTTCTACACAAATGTTTTCCAATGTATATTGAAACAACATAGTCCTTATTCGTCCGCTGATTGTATGTCTGGTAAATTGATTAAAACAGACTAAAAGAGAGAGAAAAACGATAAATGATGAGACAATTACATATTTGAAATTGTTTTCGGTGAAATTCCTGAATTGCCACTTGCAAGCACCAGTTTTCGAGAAAATCATCTGTTATGCATGGTTTGCTGCGAAATTTTATCCAACGCGTGAAATTGTCAGTAATGTTAGCGACGTTTCTTTCCTGACTGAGATTCATACGAGGAAATATCACTGTGGCAAAACATACCCTCATGTGATACTCAACGTGTTGGAAATTTCTATGTACCGAGCGTTTCTGCAGTCGGTACCATCCAATGAAATGCTCCAAATCATTCTGAATAATGAACATAAGAATAAAATATAATAGTTAATGTAAGAACTAAATATAAGAATTTGACACCATACAGAAATATATTACATAATAAAAGTATGACACTTATTGTGACCGATCGAGGTGGCGCAGTGGCTAGCACACTGGACTCGCATTCGGGAGGACGACGGTTCAATCCCGTCTCCGGCCATCCTGACTTAGGTTTTCCGTGATTTCCCTAAATCGTTTCGGGCAAATGCCGGGATGGTTCCTTTGAAAGGGCACGGCCGATTTCCTTCCCAATCCTTCCCTAACCCGAGCTCCGTCTCTAATGACCTCGTTGTCGACGGGACGTTAAACACTAACCACCACCACCACCACCACCACACTTATTGTGAAATCCCGTAATTTTACAATTAATATAGCGCCATCGTATCCCCTAACTTGATAAAATACATTAGTGTAGTAATCTTCTGAATAAAAAAAGTAATATAAAATAAATGAGAACAATAATCGGGTTTCGAACACCGGGCACAAAGGTGAGAGACCACGACACTAGCCTATGCGCCACTATTTCGGTTCATACAGCTGTGTACGTTGACCGTCGTTTTCTCAGAAACAGTCGAGTACCTACGGAGAAGCCGAGACAAATGTCTGCTTATTTAGACTCCTCTTCCACTGATCGAAGTTTCTGGGAAATCCGGTTATTGAACGTGACGTGTTCTCTAAGTCAGCAGTCAGATACAGCGAGTTGGTGTAGTGATTAACACACTGCACTCGCTTTCTGGAGGACGACGCTTCAAACCCGCGTCCGGCCATCGTGATTGAGGTTCTCCGTGATTTCCCCAAATCGCTTCAGGAAAATGCCGGGACGATTCCTTTGGAAGGGCACGGCCGACTTCGTTCCCTAATCCGATGGCACCAATGATCTCGCTGTTTGGTCCTCTCTCCCAAATTAACCAACCTATCAAATACAACCGGTCGCTCGACGAAAGTTCCGTACCAAAGAAATGGAAAGCTGCACAGATTATACCAGCACTCTAAAAAGGAAACAGGAGTAATCCACTGAATTACACACCTTTGTAACCATCGTCGATTTGCAATAGCATTTTGGAACACATATTTGTCCTGATATTATGAATTACCCTGCAGGTAAGGATCTATTGACACGCATTCAGCACAGATTCAAAAAATCTTGTAAAACACAAGAAGCGCTTTATTCACCCAAAGTAATGAGTGCTGTCGACAGGAGATCTCAGACAAATTTCCAAGAAGCTTTCGACACCGTTCCTCGAAAAAGATTTTTAATCAAATTGCGTGCCTATGGTGTATCGCTTCAGTTATGCGATTGGCTTAGTGATTTCCTGTCAGAATGGTCGACTGAAATTCATCGAGTAAAACGGAAGTGGTATCCGGTGTCCCTCAAGGAAGCGTTATAGACCCTCTTCTGTTTCTTATCTACATAAACGATTTAGGTGACAACCTGAGCAGCCCTAGATTGTTTGTAGACAATTCCCTTCTTTACTGTACAGTAAAGTCATCACAATAGCAAAACCAATTGCAAAATATTTCGTCACGATACCAATATGGTGCGAAAGGTGGCAATTGACTCTCAATAAAGAAAACTATGAGTTCATCGACACGATTAGAAAAAGGAGTCCATTACACGATAAATTAGGCGAATTTCAAAGCTGTAAGTTCAACTAAATGCCAGAGAATTGCAATTACTGACAACTTAGATTCGATCTATCACAAAGATAATGTGCGGAACGCAAATCACACTAAATTTTACTGGCGAAACGCTCAGAAGATGCAACAGGTCTACTAAAGAGACTGCTTAAACTATGTTTATTCGTCCTCTGCTAGAGAACTACTGCAGTACGCGGGATCCTTGCTATACAGGATAGACGGAATGAATCGAAAGAGTCCAAAGAAGGGAAGCTCGTTTTGTATCATCGTGTAATTGGGGAGAGGGTGTCACGGATATGGTCTGGGAGTTGGGGTGGCAATCATTAAAACAAAGGCGTTTTTCGTTGCGGCAAGAGCTTTACATGAAATTTCAATCACCTGCGTACTCTGAAAGTGAAAATATTTTTCTGTCGCCTACTTAGACAGGGAAAAATACTCATCACAATAAAATAAGAGAAATAAGAGCTCGTACACAAAGAGTCAGGTGTCCATTTTTCCCATGCGCTGTTAGAGTGGAACGATCCAGAAATAGTCTGAAGGTGGTTCGAAGAACCCTCTACTTGGCACTTAAGAATGAATCGCAGAGTGGACATTCAGTTGTTGACGTAGATGAACTACTGATAGGAGAGCCAACCATGACTATACTCTTCCACCTGTTGTGCAAGATGTGTGAGATAAGCAAAATACCCTCATACTTCGAGAAGAATGAATAATTTCAGTTCCAAAGAGAGCAGGGGCTGACAGGTGTGAATATTACAGAGCTATCAGTTTATTAGGTCATGGATGCGAAATACTGATAAGCATTATTTACAGGAGAATCGAAAAACTGTCCGAAACCGATTCTTAGAAGACAGGTTAAGGAAAGGTAAACCTATACTTATAAGATTTGTAGCCCTAGAGAAAATTAGGACAATGTTGACTCTGAAATTCTATAGATAGGATGGGTAAAATGAAGGGAGCGTAGGGTTACTTACTTACAACTTGTACAGAAACCAGAGGGCGTTTATAAAGACCTGAACGGCATGAATGGGAAAAAGTGGTTGAGAAGAAAGTGAGACAGAGTTGTAACACATAGCGATGTTATTCAATCTGTACACTCAGCAAGCAATAAAGGACAGCAAAGAAAACTTTGAGATGGAATTTAATTCATGGAGAAGAAGTTAAAACATTGAGGTTTGCCTGTTCCGTAAGGACCAGCAAAAGGACTTGGATGTGCAATTGCAGGGAATGGGAAGTGTACTGGAAGGAGGACATAAGATGAACATGTAACTAAACTCCGTCAGAACGGGCCTAGAAGGCCCAACGGTCACTCTCCGGGCTTTTCTCAGTTTATGCTGCTTCTCAATGAAGTAGCTGCTCTATTTGCCTCACAAGGACTGAATGTATCCCGCCTGCCTACAGCGCTCGGATGACCCAGACGGTCACCCGTCCATGTGTAGCCAAGACCGACAGCGCTTAATTTCGGTGATCTGGCGGGAACAGGTGTTACCACAGCGGCAAAGCCATTAGCGTAAGACGAAAATCAATAAAAGGAAACAAGGGTAAAGAGATGTAGTGGAATTAAATCAGGCCACACCTTATGCAGAATCAATTCGATTAGAATAGGAGGCACTAAATATCGTAGGTGAGAGTTTGCTATTTAAGCAGTAAACTAACCGATGATGGCCGAAGTAGAGGGGATGCAAAATGTAGACAGGTATTAGCAAGATAAGTATTCATAAATAAGAGAAATTTGTTAACATCGAATACAATTTAGGTTTTAGGAAGTCTTATCTGAATGTACAAACAGTTCAGACCAGACGTGAATATAAAAGCATTTGAAATGTGGTTCTACAGAATAATGCTGAAGATATCATTGGCTAATCGCGTAACTAAAGAGAAGGTACTGAATAGAACTGAAAAGAAAGGCAATTTGTGGCACCATTTGACTAAAAGAAGGAGTAGATTGATAGGATATATCCTGTGACGTCAAAACTGGTCATCAGATTAGTGTTGGAGGGAAATGTGTGTGGTAAAAATTGTAGAGAATGGCCAAGATATGGATACAGGAAGCGGGTTCAAATGGACGTAGTCTGTAGTAGTTATTCGGAGATGAAGAGGCTTGCACAGGATTGAGTAGCATGGAGAGCCGCATAAAACCTGTCTTCAGACTGAAGACCACAACATCATCAACGAATACTACCCTGTTATACCATTTTCTGCTGCTCTTGACATTACTTTATATTCGTCTGACTTAAAACCCTTTTACCGAGCGAGGTGGCGCAGTGGTTAGCACACTGGACTCGCATTCGGAAGGACGACGATTCAATCCCGCCTCCGACCATCCTGATTTAGGTTTTCCGTGATTTCCCTAAATCGCTCCAGGCAAATGCCGGGATGGTTCCTTTGAAAGGGCATGGCCGACTTCCTTCCCCATCCTTCCCTAATCCTATGAGACCGATAACCTCGATGTTTGGTCTCTTCCGCCAACCAACCAACCAACCTAAAACCCTTACGTTCTTTCCATTCCGCTTCAGTGAACCCTCTATATCTAGCATGAATGCTGAGCGTTATATTTTCCATTTCATATTTTGTAGATTCCCTACCACTTTCAAACTTCAGACATTACACACTCAGACTCGTAAAACATTACCATTCGGTTGGTTACTCAGTCTTTTTCTCATGGTCACCTCTCCCTTCAAATCCTCTCTCCGAGTTCGGAATGATAGTATAATCCGGAATGTCTTGCCTATGGAGAGATCATCATGACAGTTCTTTCTATTACAGGCCATGTTTGCTGTGGATACAAGCTGTTCGTTTGTAGTGGTTTCCGTTATCTTACGCGTCTTCTTGTCGACGGTCATTATCGATTCTTCCGCCTTTTAGGGACAGTTTCCCACCCCAGAGGCAACAGATGGCTCTGAAATGCTGTCCGCTCCTCCGCATTGTTCGACAAGGTCGATGGCAGGTGTCTTTGGTCGTCATTGTTGATGATTTTTGCTCAAAATTAAGCAGGTTCATTAATGTGATGCTCTTGGTTCGAATCCTGGACACAAGTAGTTTTGTTCATTAGTCAAAGGTGTTACTCCTAGATCAACGATCCGTTAATGTAATGTTGTATGTGCACTAGAAGCCGATGGTTAGAGAAATCCAAATCCGCTGACGAATTTTTCCCATAGCACAGAAACTAATGTTTTCAGCAGGGGGAAATCACCGTTGGTAATTTACTGTTACTATGATACTTACAGCTTTCTTAACTTGTTCAAGAATTCTTTAATAACAAATATTGAAAAACTAAATACGACCTGGCTATTTGTCATGTTACAGGATCCTCTGTTGCAATGGCGGTTGACGTTTTGTGCTGGTCGTACATAAGCCAGACACAAATATTACCAGAGACGCATAAAATTTTATTAATATCTTCCTTACAGCCGGCGCAAAATTTTTTATTTATCTCTTCACTTGTCTTAGGAGTGTTAACTAGTTACACGGTTTCCTAATCATACCAGCGCATAATCAGCAACTTCTATATATTCTACGAGTTTCTAAATGCATTTTAGAATCATTTTGTGCATTGAAAATGATAAAAGCAGACAGTGAGGTTATGCTAAATCACCTGGCACGCCCTGAATTTGTTGGTGGGCAATACAGCCTTAGGGACAGTCGATGGGAAAGAAGCTTTAAAGCACAAGCTTATGAAATTCAGAAAAGTAGCGACAAAACGGAGACGCCACTCTCCACCGCTCCTTTGTATCTTACAGCGAAGAAAAAGATTCGTCATGCGAAAAGAAGAACGTAATCACATTGCAGACGGAAGCATAAGCAGAAAGCAGAAACGAGATTACTGAGTAGGGGAAATACGATGTCTTGGAAGAAAAAAACGAATTAAACGAGACAAATGAAACATTAAGTGCCACTTCTCCTGCAGAGAATTCCGTTTCCTTCTACGGCGTAGAAGAGTAACGGAGGAGCAGAAAGCACGGCAACGAAATGAGAACAAATGAAACAGCGTCCAAATGCTTTCCATGCAAAAAGTTAATCGTGCAGGGACACTCTTTGGTAGTGTGCGCAATATCGGTACGAAAAATGGCAGCTAAAGGAATTTTGTTCTTCGGAATCAAGTAACGAACAAATAAATGCTTCTGAGAGGGAGTGAATGACATCAAAGGGAACGTACAACAGGAAGCCGGTATATTCGTTCCTGGTGCCCCTTGAAATTGGTATTTCATTCACTTCATTCTGATGCTGACAAAAACATTGCTCGTCTTGATGGGAAATGAGCGCAGGCGCTTTCTGAAGGCCTTCTCTGGAAAATGCCTAATTTTTGTCATCCTGATAGCTCGACGCACTTGTCTTTGCAGACCAGAGAAAACAAATCATGTTTGTGCCGAGTGTAATACACTTATGAGACAAAACTTTATACGAGAAACACAACGATGCCCGATGGAGTTTCGAACACGCGACAAGGTAAGGATAGTATATAAGTGGAGCAGTGACGAATGAGGAATTATTCTGTCGACGACAGATAGCTATAATATTCTACAAAGTTTATGCGAAAACAACTGCTCGCCTTCTAACAGTAATTTATCGTAGATCACTTGAGCAACGAATAGTACCTGACGACTGGATAAAAGCGCAGATATTCACGTGCTTAAGAAAGACAGATCCATACAGTTATAGACCTAGATCGTTGACGTCAATCTGTTGTAATATTGTGGAACATATTTTATGCTCAAGAATTACGATGTTCTTGGAAAATGAACATCTCCTCTATAAAAAATCGACGTGGATTCCACAAACAGAGATCCTGCGAAACTCAGCTCGCTCTGTTTCTCCATGAGATCCACAATGCAGTGGACAACTGCGTTCAGGCTGATGTCGTGTTCCTTGATTTCAGTAAGGCACTTGACACCGTCCCGTACTGACTTTTAATGAATATAACACGAGCTTACGGAGTATCGGAGCAGACCTGCGATTTGATTGAAGACTCTTGCAGATAGAACTCAACACGTCTCTCTTAACGGAACTAAATCTGCAGATGTAAAGGTAATATCCGGAGTACCACAGGGAAGTGTAATTAACTTTTCATAACTGGGATTCACAGTCATGTAAAATTCTTTGAAAGACATCATGTTTACGCCAGTGATTATTAAACTTTTTATTTCCACTATTGCAATTTCGGCCTTAGCCCATAATCAAGTGCAGATGTTACGAATGTATATAACAGCAAATGACAACGACATACAAATGTGCCAGCGTGTATAAAGTTGACATGGCTTAAAGCCAAAACATCTACTCTTGATAATGGCCTAAGGCGGAAATTGCAATAGTGGAAATAAAAAGTTTAACAGTCACTGGCGTAAACATGATGTTTTTTTAAAAAAATGGGGAAGTGTGACAAGAACGTTGCTGTTTAATATATATATGATCTAGTAGAAAGCGTCGGATGTTCTTTAAGGCTATTCGCAGGTCATTCATTTGTCGATAACAAAATAGCAATGCCAGAAGATTGCAAGAATTAGGAGAACGACCTGCAGAGAATTGATGAATGGTGCAGACTCTGGCAGTTAATCCTGAACGTAAGTAAATGTAACAAATTGTGCATACATAGGACTAGTAATCCACTACTGCACAGCTACAATATTGCAATATTGTTGACAAGCAGAGGGCGGCAGCGTCGGCCGTTAAATATCTAGGCGTAACTATCGAGGGCGACCTTAAGTGGAATGACCATATAAAACAGTAGGAAAAGCAGGCACCAGACTCAGATTCGTGGGAAGAATCTTAAGGAAATGTAACTCATCCACGAAAGAAGTGGCTTTTAATGCGCTTGTTCGCCCGATTCTTGAGTATTGTTCATCTATCTTGGATCTCTATCAGGCAGGACTGGTAGAGGAGATAGAGAAGATCCAACGAAGAGCGGCGCGTTTCTTCGCGGGATCGTTTAGCTGGCGAGAGAGCGTTAGGGAGATGCTTAACGAACTCCACTAGCAGATTTACTACTGAAATTTCGGGACAGCACTTTTCAGGAGTCAGACAACATATTACTTCCCCCCACATACATCACACGTGTTGGCCACAAGGGGAAAATTCCAGAAATTAGGGCCAATACAGAGGTTTATTTTGCCGTCAATCATTCTTCCCACGCACTATTCGCGAGTGGAACAGGGTTGGAGGGATCAGATAGTGGTACCGAAAGTACCCTCCGTCACACACCATTAGGTGGCTTGCGGAGTATGATGCACATGTAGATGTAGAAATGGAGAATTAGACGGACACAAGGGCTTGAGAAACGGCAGGTTGTTATGAACCGGCGTCTCGGAAACGGTTGTTGGTGTTTTGCTGTCGTGGGCGTCTATGGAAAGTGGCTGAGGGACTGTGAAGCCCCGAATAGGCGACAAGGTGTTGAACGTCCAAGGTGGTGGTCGGAGGCTTTGTACCTCTGTAAGGCGGCAGTCTGTGGCATATCTAACGACAGGCATGATTCCGTGCACACCGTCGAACGGTCATTGTTGAAAGCAGACATGTATTACCATGTTGACCGAACGACATCCTGAATTACGATTGTAGAGATCTCGATGTGACACTATAATATAGATGTGCTACCTAAAATATTTTGCCCATTATGTTTATTGTAACTATGATGAACTAGTTTTATACTGTACATTTTTAGATGCAATTTCTTGATTAGAAATGCGAAATGTGCTGTAAACTGTATAAATTATTTTGTATTGTGACGTATTTATTCTGAGTTAATGCCGTTAAGGAAAGTCCAGAAAAGCAATATCGTTGGCAGGGAGTGAAGACTTGTGTAGGAGCGCTGTCTCTAAACGCGAGTGTGACGTCAGAGCATGGCCCGTAGGAGACTTAACTGGTTGTGAGACGAGAGAGCAAACATACTCAAGTGCCGTGCACTGTTGGGTGTTTGTGAGGCCCAATATTTATTAGCGAGGCACCAAGAGCATGACGAATGTGGGGGGGGGGGGGGGGGGGGATGTAAGAGGGTCAAAAACATGAAACTGTAAGGTTGTTTTATTTTCCACCACGTTAGAAACTTCCCGTGGCATTACGCATTGACATTCTCAGTGAAATTTATTGCGATAATAAGTGTCGTAGGTCACAAACTGTATGTAACTCAACTTGTCTTTATCATCAGTAATTGTCATGTACTTTGCGTCCCATTCTTTTCTAGTTATTGAATAACCGAGTGTCATTTTTTAAATAAAAGATTGTGTTGATCTCAAAACATTGCTCCAGAAGTTGGATCATTATAAAATATGGGTAGTAGTTCACAACTGGCTCTCCTCTTACTTTCACAACAGACAGCAAAAGATCATTATCCACAGTGCTGAAAAGGGCTATGATGTGGGGTCTGAGTGGGGCGCGGCCAGATGGGGGATGCCCCAGGGATCAGCGCTGGGGCCACTCCTTTTCCTCATTTATATAAAGGATATGCTCTCTAGTTTTACAGGTGACTGTAAAATATTTCTGGTCGCTGATGACACAAGCTCGGTTGTAAAGGATGTTGCGTACAACGTTGGCACTGTTTCAAATGGCGCAGTTCATGACATAAGTTCGTCGTTTGTGGATAATAAACTAAAGCTAAATCATAGTAAGACTCAGTTTTTACAGTTTCTAACACACAATTCAACCTAACCCGACGTTTTAATTCACGAAATGGCATATGATTAGTGAAAGTGAACAGTTCAAATTTATGGGTATTGAGATAGTGAACTGTCGTGAATAGCCCACCTTCAGGATCTTGTTCAGGGACTTAATGCTGCCATTTTTACTATGAGATCAGTATCTGAATTGAGTAAGTTGGACACAAAACGTAGTCTACTTTGCTTATTTTCATTCGCTTATGACGTATGCTGTTATATTTTTGGGTAACTCTTCCCATTCTCGAAGGATATTTTTGGCTCCGAAATAGGCGATTCGGGCAAAAAGCGGTGTACGTTAGCGAACCTCTTGTCGATCCCTGTTCATTAGTCTGGGTATTCTGACGTTGGCCTCTAAATATATGTATAGTCTTTACTGTCGTTTCTTGTTGACTACAGCTTATTCCCAAGAATTGGCAGACTTCACTCAGTTAATACTAGGCAGAAATGCAGTCTGCATTTGGGTCACACTTCCTTGACTCTTGTGCAGAAAAGTGTGCACTGCATCCATTTTCAATAAGCTACCACAATTATTCAAAGATCTTAAAAATAACACACGCACTTTCAAAACGAAACTTAAGAGTTTCCTCATGGGTGTTTCCTTGTATTCTGTCAATGAGTTCCTTGAAAAATTAAGCTGGTTCCTATGTTATATTGTTGATTGTGTTTACATAAACTTATGGTTTGTCTTTTTTTCGGGTTCATAGAAATTTCGTTTTATCTGCTATCACTTTTATGTTGTAATTTCATGTGCTGACAAGTTCCATGACCTTGGAGATTTGCTTCTCAATTTGATGGTACGGAACTAGACGCATAAAATAAAATAAAAAAGTATTAAATCATTTCAGATTTGTCTACCAAAATGATAATGGAAGTAATTAAAAATGAAGCCTCCAAAGTTATCATGTATTGTATTGTATGTTAACCGGGTACCTAAAAACGACGGAGAGGCTCCGTCCCCGCTACAGCCGCAGTGGTCCACAACCCCACGACGACTACTGCAGTCCACTTCACCCCTCCGCCGCCCCACACCCAACCCAGGGTTATTGTGCGGTTCGGCCCCCGGTGGACCCCCCCTGGGAACGTCTCACACTAGACGAGTGTAACCCCTATGTTTGCGTGGTGGAATAATGGTGGTGTACGCGTACGTGGAGAACTTGTTTGCGCAGCAATCGCCGACATACTGTAACTGAGGCGGATTAAGGGGAACCAGCCCGCCTTCTCCGAGGCAGATGGAAAACCGCCTAAAAGACATCCACAGACTGGCCGGTTCACCGGCGGGTGGATTCGTGCCGGAGACCAGGCGCTCCTTCCCGCCCAGAAAGTCGTGCGGTAGACCGCACGACCAACCGGACAGGCAAAGTTAGCATTCTTGTTCAATAACATTTAGAGGCAAAGTCATTCTTGCTAATTGACTGAAAACAAAGCAAAATAAAGTAACTTGAAATTAAAGTAATTCTGCCGATTTCAAATGCAAGAAAATAGTAAATTAGATTCACAAATTTCATATCTTTCTCTATCGTAATAATGATATTGTGTACTGGCATTGTGTGTATTTCGGCTTTGTCAGTCTGTTGAAAGCCAACAGTAACCATCCGATCCACTAAATTTTCCTAGCAATTACACTCCACTTGCAGTGCTTAGCTTTCTGTATCCGGGATACTAGTGCACGTAAGAGAACGTTAATCTGAGGCCTAGTAAATCATTGTCGTAACAAAGGAGCTGCTTCCACTCAATCATTTACCTTTTAATAATGAGTTTAAATACCTTTTCGAAATTAACATACCTGAGTATTAATGATACAGGGCCGTTGTTTTCTTTATTTATTTCGTAACGAACTGTGTCGTCAGAAACATGTGTCAACCTTCTGTTGCCACACGTACACACAAACGGTTACGCATTCACTGCTGTCCGCATTCTTGGTCGGATATTGGACAGACAGTGACCAACTGGCCTCCGATCGTATTACTCAATTTCTGTATTATTTCAGTTAGTTATGTTGTGGAGTCTCTGAGACTTGTGGTACCACTTTTCGTTTCGTATCTTTTTGAGTGATGGCTAGGTTAAGATATTAAACAAAATCCAAATACGTAGGAAGTTCAGAAGCAGAATGGATTGTCCTTTAGAGCGACTTGTTGTACACTTCTCTTCACTAATCTGCAAAATTTTCTTCGGAGCGATAGCCTCATCCAAAATCGAGTTTACTAAGCATATACGATAACGGTCATAATATTGCGTATTACTAAGGATTGAGGCTGCTAGGAGATCATCAAAAGCTGACCGTGAATCAGTGGAAATGGGTCGCCTTGTCGAATGAATCACGTTAGTTGTCACATCGCACGTCATCCAGGCAAACTGCTGCTCGAAACATGCACCACTTCACTGACGCAGGCCGGTGGGGGCACAATTATACTTTGAGTGACATTACCTCGGCTTCTGTAGTAATAATAATAACAATAATAATAGTAACTGAAGGCACCGAGGCAACTATGGTCTACGTGAACTTGCGGGATACCTACCTCCTTTCGTACTTAATGTATTCCACTACGGCAATGGCATCTTCCAGCAGGGTACTTAGCCGTGTCGTAAGGCCAGAACCATACTACAGTAGTTTGAGAATCATGAAAGTGAAATCACGATATGAACCAGAAGGAAAACATCTGGACGGCATCGCCAGATGAGCTTTCACTGCCTAACCTGTGCATAGACATCTGGTGTCAAATAGCTCCGTAAACCTACTAGTCGCATCGTTGCCATAGTGAATGGCTGCCATACTCGGTTTCAGACATGAAACATCACGGTATTAAGTAGGTGATGATAATGTTTTAAATCATCAGTGTATCTGACAGTGTTTGTATTTATGATAATTTTCTTGAATTTCTGTTTGTTAGTACATGCGACAAAGTCTTAGCCATACCTACACTATGTGTACTATGTGCTCGGTTTTCGGGTACAAGTTATAAATAATACCTATGCAGCTTATTTAGCTTGGTGATTAATAACTTCATCACTGATCCAGTCATGTTTAATATACATTATGTGATCAAAAGTGTCCTGACACTTGGCTGAAAATGAGTTACAAGTTTGTGGCGCCCTCCATCGGTAATGCTCGAATACAATATGGTTTTGTCCACCATTAGCCTTGATGACAGCTTCCACTCTCGCAGTCTTGGGGAATGGCAGCCCATTCTTCACGGAGTGCTGAACTGAGGAGAGGTATCGATGTCGATCAGTGAGGCCTGGATCGAAGTCGGCGTTCCAAAACATCCCAAAGGTGTTCTATAGGATTCAGGTCAGGACTCTGTGCAGGCCAGTAACCACTCCGCCACAGGCTGTGCGCTATGAACATGTGCTCCATCGTGTTGAAAGACGCAATCACTATCCCCGAATTGCTCTTCAACAGTGGAAAGGAAGAAGGTGCTTAAAACATCCATGTAGGCCTGTGCCATGATAGTGCCACGCAAAATAACAAAGGTTGCAAGCCCCCTCCTTGAGAAACACGACCACTCCATAACACCACCGTCTGTGTATTTTACTGTTGGCACTACACACGCCGGCAGATGACGTTCACGGGGCATTCGCCAAACCCACACCCTGCCATCGGATCGCCACACTGTATACCGTGATTCGTCACTCCACACAACGTTTTTCCACTGTTCAGTCGTCCAATGTTTACTCTCCTTGCACCAGGCGAGGCGTCGTTTGGCATTTACCGGCATGATGTATGGCTTATGACCAGACGCTCGACCATGAAATCCAAGTTTTCTCACCTCCCGCCTAACTGCCATAGTACTTGCAGTGGGTCCTGATGCAGTTAGCAATTACTGTGTGATGGTCTGGATAGATGTCGGCCTACTACACATTACGACCCTCTTCAACTGTCGGCAGTCTCTGACACAACGGACGAGATCGGCCTGTACGCTTTTGTGCTATACGTGTCCCTTCACTTTTCCACTTCACTGTCACATCGGAAAAAGTGGACGTAGGGATGCTTAGGAGTGTACAGACGTATGACACGAGTGACATCCAATCAACTGACCAAGTTCGAAGTCTGAGTTCTACAGAACCTCTCCCCTCCCCCCCCCCCCCCCCTTCTGTCTCTCACAATGTGTAATGATTATCGAGGTCGCTGATATGGAGTACCTGGCAGTAGGTAGCAGCATAAGGCACCTAACATGTAAAACGTATGTTGTTGGGGGTGTCCGAATACCTTTGATCACATAGTGTATTTACCATTTTCCTCACTCAGATCTCACCACTTCAAAAGTCCCACATGCAAACGAGTTTCGCGCTTAGCTGATTCTATAGGATTTAAGAGTTGTTAAAATCGGTATTTATTCGAATAATATAGCTTCTAAGGTTTTTCTGCTATTCCCCTACGTATCTGCACGTTTTATTCAGTGCTAAGTTTTCGTTACAGTATGTGATTCGATTTAAGATCTTTTTATTTAATTTATCTGCCCCGATATATGGGTTTAATGCATTAAAAACTGTGCAACTGGTTTTCATCCTCTCCCGGCCAATCCGCACAAATTATTAGTCTTACAGAAAAGATGAACGGAATCTTTTCGTATGAAATTTAACGTGGTTAAATTTCGCCCTATTATATGTTTTTGCTGGACGCCACTGTTTTCGAGTTATTCAAGAAAATCAAGTTTGAAGGTTACATTTGTACCTTTTCCTTGAATAATTCGGAAACTATGGTCTCTAGTGAAAATATACTCTAGTAAAAAATTTAGCTAGTTCCTGTAGGATTACCAGTTCACATGTAGCGAGGGAGAATATATGAAAAGCGTGCGAATGGTATTTGAAAGTGTTGTGGGTTGCATACTATCCGTAGATATTTAAATCAAAAAGCACTACTGAAAGTGAGACGAGAAAGTACCAACTGGATAGAACTGGAAAAAGGAGTAATACGCGGCTGCTGCTTTTCTCCAAGGCTTCTCAATCTATATTCAGAAAATACGATTGACCACTAGTTAGAAAATAAAAGTGAGCGCTGCCCACTGTATGACAGGAGGTAAAAAATGGAGGAAGAAGAATATGATGTTTGAGACTTGCGGATGATTTGGTCGTTCTAGCAGCAGATAAAAAAAATTACAGTACGTAGTGACTACCACCGAAACTGACGGAAAGACATGTGGAATGAAAATCAGTACAAAGAAAACAAAAGTGATGGAATTATGAGGAAAGAGAAGATAATATACTATGCTGAATGGATAATATTAGAACATGTAAAAGGTTTTAAAAATATTGGATGCAGTATACAGACCGACTGGAAGGGTAGCACAGAAATTAAAACGAAGAAATCGATTGAGAAAGGGGATCCGTGTAAGAAAGAGAGAAATTTTTCTCTTAATATGGACAAATATTTGATTAAAAGACCGATAAGACGATTGGGGTATGCACCCATCGTTTAGGGGAGGCGTCTTTGACTAGTAATCAAAACGTATTGGATCTTCGGTTCGAAATGCGCCACTGCTCACATTCTCAATAAAAATCGTCAGTAATGGCGGCCGAAGACTACGGGCATATAAAATTCCTCGTCGTCCTGCTAATAGCATTATCAAAAAGGGCAGAGGAGCTGAGAGAGTTTCAGGGCACTCTCTTGCATTTGGGGTGGGAAACTGCCCTAAAAGGCTGAAGAGTCAGCAGTGATCAACGGCATGAGGATGCACAAGGCGATGGAAACCACTGAATTAAAGACGTGTAATACGTTTACACAGCACATGTGTCCTGTGATGGAAAAAAATGACTAATTAGCCCCACATCTGGATCTCCGGGAGGGAACTGCCAAATGTGGGGCTAATTAGTCCGGGAGGGAACTGCCAAGAGGAAGCTGACCGAGAGAAAAAGATGTAATAATCAACCAAGGGTTAACGTTCAATACGAGAAGGAGCATGGAATGTCATACGTTTGATCATAGCAGGAAAGACAGAAAATCTTAGAAGTAAATGAAAAAGCTCAATCTACATATACTGTAGGTCAGTGAAATGAAATGGATAGGAAATTACGATTTCTGGTCAGACGAGTATAGGGTCATATCAACAACTGAAGAAAATGGTATAACGGGAGTAGCATTCGCTATATATAGGAAAGTAGTGCTTCTGAGCTACTGTGAACAGTTCAGCAACAGGATCATTGTCATCAGATTCGAAAGCAAACCAGCCCGACGAAGACAGTTCACATATACATGTCGACATCACAAACAAGAGGATGAAGAGACACAGAAAGTATTTGAGATTAATGAACGGGTAATTCAGTACGTAAACTGGGATGAAAATCTGATAGTGACAGGGGACTGGAACACGGTTGTAGGGGAAGGAGTGGAAGAATGGATTACGATATAATATGGGCTTCGTACTAAGAGTGAGAGAGGAGAAAGGTTAAACAGGTTCTGCAACAAATTTCAGATGTCAATAGCGAACACTTTCTGCAGGTATCGCAAGAGGCGGAGATAAACTTGGAGAAGGGATGGATACATGGGAAGATTCACGATGGATTCTATCATGGTCAGACAACAATTCCGAAATCAAATATTCGACTGCAAGGTGTATCCAGATAGAACCAAATCACAATTTAATTATGATGAAGAGTAGGCCTAAGTTTAATAGAGTTGTCAGGAAGAATCAGTGCGCAAAGAAGTGGGATGCGAAATACCATGGAATGAAGAGATACGCTGGAACTTCCCTGAGGTTATAGATACTCCGATAATAATTACCTGATTAGGTAGTTCAGTTGAAGATGTTGGAGAGGCAAACGTAGGTAAAAGGAAGGTAACTGGGAAGAAAAATTGGGTAACAGAAGAAGTACATTCAATTGGTCGAAGGAAGAAGAAAGTAGAAAAACGTTCAGTGAAAACAGAAATCCAGCAGTATAAATCTCTTAGGACTGACGAGTGGGAAATGCAAGGCAGCTTAGGCGAAATGGCTGCAGGGAATACGTATAGAAACCGAAAAAGGGATGAACATCTGGAGGACTGACTTAGCATACGGAAAATTTAAAGCAGGCTTCGGTGAAATTAAAGCCAATGGTGGTAATATTAAGAGTGCAGTGGACTCCACTGACGTACTCTGAGAAGAAAACGGAGGATGGATGATGAGAGTGTACTAATGCCTCTATAGGGGGGGGGGGGGGGGGGGGAAGGAGACTTGTCTGATATGTTAGAAGAAATTGTAGTCGATGTGGAAGACATACTCGATCTAATATTGAAGTCAGAATTCGAAAGAGCTCTTTAAGACTTGAGATCAATTTAGGCATAGGATAGGGATTAGGAGGATTAGGATTAGGGATAGATAACATTACATCGAAATTCGAAAACTCATTGACGGAAACGGCAGACAAACGACTATTCAAGTTTGTATGTAGAGTCTATGAGACTGTCGAAGTATTAACAGACTTTCGGAAAAAAAAACATCCACACAATTCCGAAAAATGCGAGAACTCTAGCAAACTCGGCTTAACAGTTCCTGCATCCAAGCTGCAGACATGAGCAATATACGCCAGTATGGAAAAGAAAATTTATTATCTTCTGGATGACGTTCAGATTGAGTTAAGGAAAAGTAAAGGCTCCAGAGAGACAATTCGGCCGTTGCACTTGATAATGGAAGCTAGACGGAAGAAAAATTTGTCGACCTATAGAAATCGTTTGACAGTGTAATATGGTCATGTTCACAATTCTCAGCAAAATAGGATTATGGTATAGGGAAAGTCGGGTGGTATGCAGCATGTACAGGAACCAAGAGGGAAGTATAAGACTGAAAGACCAAAAGAAATGCTCGGACTAAAATGGGTATAAAATGGAGGTGTAGTCTTTCGCCCCTATTGTTGAATCTATACTCGAAGATGGAATAACGGACATAAAAGAAAGGTTCAAGAGTGAAAGGATGAAAGAAAAGTTTACGAGTGGTATTAATATCCATGCTGAAAGAATATAAATGATAAAATTCGCTAATAACATTGCTATTCTGAGTGAAAGTGAAGACAAATTACAAGATCCGTTGAACGGAATGAACGGTCTAGAATACTGATTGAGAGTAAATCAATGAACGACAGGAAGTAATGAGAAATAGCAGATATGAGAGCAGCGTCAAACTTAATATCAGGACTGGTGATCACGAGGTATATGAATTAAGGAATTCTGCTACCCAAGCAGCAAAATAACCAAGGGGGACATAAAAAGTTGACTTGCACTGGGAAAAAGGTCGTTCCTGGCCAAAAGAAGTCTACTAGTATCAAACATAGGCGTTAATTTGAGGAAGAAATTTCTGCGAATATACGTTTTGAGCACACCATTGAAAGACAGTGAAACATGGACTGTAGGATAACCAGAAGAGAAGAGAATCGAAGCATTTGAGATGTGGTGGTACAGAGGAATGTCGAAAATTACGTGGACTGATAAGGCAAGAAATGAGAAGATTCTCCACAGAATTGGTAAGGACAGAAGTATGTGGAAAACACTGTCAAGAATGGCCACTATGATATGACATGTGTTACGACATCAGGGAATTACTTCCATGGTACTACAGGGTCCTGTAGATGGTAAAAGCTGTAGTGAAAGGCACAGACTGGAATACAGCAAACAAATAATTGAGGACGTAGGATGTAAATGCTACTTTGAGATGAAGAGTTTTGGCACAGGATAGAAATCCTTGGCAGGCTGCGTCAAATGAGTCGGAAGAGAGACGACTAAAAAAAAAATTTGTTTTCGTGTATGGTGCTGAAATGAAGACACTGAGGACCAAAGATGAAGACTGGGGGGGCTTTTGAGATGCAAACGTGGTGGAGTATGAAAAGAGCAGTTGGATGGGTAAAATGAACAGCTGCCGAGAAGAGTGGGAGAGCAAAGACATATAATAAAAATAAGGAAACAGCAGTGTATTGGAATGTATTAAGAAAGAAAGGGGGAGATTACAAAAAAAAATCTTGGTGAGGTATGCACAAAGGAAGAGGAAACGGCGGAGGAAGAGATTTCAGATGCTGGGCGATATGATGCATAGTAGCACATACAGTGGCAGTAAGCAGGAAGCAGTTTATCACACGAAAGGACCTGCTAACATAGCAAAAAGTGGTGATGATGGGTAATTGTTGATGCAACTGTGTGGGCACAAAATACGGAATGCGATCTGTTGCGTTGTAGTTTTCTGAGGTGTTAGAATTCGTCGTTTTGTTTGTCGATATCTTCCAAAATGGTTCAAATGGCTCTGAGCACTATGGGACTTAACATCTGAGGTCATCAGTCCCCTAGAACTTAGAACTACTTAAACCCAACTAATCTAGGGACATCACACACATCCATGCCCGAAGCAGGATTCGAACCTGCGACCGTAGCAGTCACACGGTTACGGACTGAAGCGCCTAGAACCGCTCGGCCACCGCGGCCGGCCGATATCTTCGGTACATTTGTTGATGGACAAGAGTGACTTGTTTCTTGTCGAAAGTATAATTCGTTGAATTTGTCTTCAGGTGTGTCATATGTTCTGTCTTGTCTGTTCGGTATCCTAAGTTGTGTCAATGTTTCTTTAACGTGTGGACAACTTTGTGGACTTATTTTGTAGTTAAATTTATGTGCTACCTTAACCTCCTGGGCATGGATTACTTACTGTGTGTGCTGTACCCCTTCGTGCTTAGTTATGTGGAGTTATGTGCGTGAATGATGTGTTCGTGGCTCGGTGTGGCGATGGGGGAAAACGAGCTAAAAATTCCTTCCTTCCGGCAGATCCTCGCTTAGTAGCCGATGAGGACTCGCTCGTGGCGAGGAGTGAGCCTCATACGACATTGAAGCGGATCGACGAGCAATCAAGTCAGTGGCCGTGGGGAACTTGCATAAAAAGTACAGCCCGCAGGGGAAAGCAGGCTTCCAGGCATCTGCATAATGACGGCGGAGGCAGCCAGCAATCGCGGCCGCCCATAAACAGTTTACTGCCAGTCACGGCCCGGCTCTGCCCCGACCTGGCCGGCCAGTTAACGAACTGGGATTTACGCGAGCCGCTGCCTCGGCCAGCGCCGACAGCCGTCCCCGCATGGAAGATTAATGCGGCGGCGAGGCGACAGCCCGCTGCAGCCGACTCGCCGCGCGGGCTACGCCGCGGACGCTCTCGCATTAAAATTCCCTGTACGGTACGAACCACCTGCAGGTCGGTAAACACAAGCTGTGTACTCTGGGGGGAATTCTTTTTCTATTTATCTTTAAGATACCCTAAGAGGTGAAGCGCCATTTCAAACTTTTATTGAGTCTCTGCCGCTAGAGATCAGGAACGGGATGAGTGCGACACTAGTGTTGAGGGTTGCATACATTAGAAATCAAGGTGCTGATGTTACGTCAGTGCTATAACAGCATACTTCCTTGCGACTGTAGCTCCGCGAGTATGGTGAGAGAAAAGAAACGCCGCGATCGGTTCCTAGTTGTCGACTCGCTCTCTGTTACTGAATGGTGCACGATCGTAAAGCCGTCGACAAACGGGAAGAGTCAGCTAATGTTGACGTGGCGCTCAACTAGTTTTGTGACTTCACTTAAGGCCATTTCAGGTTGTGGAGCCATTTCGGCACGTGAAATATACAATAAGTCCTGCAGCTGCAACGTAATGGAAGCTAGAATGTCCCTGCGTCAAAACCAGAAACCAAGATGTCATACTGTATTTGTCGAGTTCAATAGAAGTCTATATTGGTCGGATTTTATGCCACAGGTGACACTCTGCGTGCTGTTTCTAAACACCAAAATACTGAATGTCTCGAGAACGAATAGGTATTGCTATGATCTGTTGTAAGAAAATGACGGGAAAATTGTGTTGGTGGTTACAGACTTTTGATATTTAGCTATTTTCGTTTTATAGTTCACATCTAACAAGGGTACGCCGTTTAAACGCAACGACCTGTTGAAGATTCATAAAAACGTGTTGTTGTTGTGGTCTTCAGTCCTGAGACTGGTTTGATGCAGCTCTCCATGCTACTCTATCCTGTGCAAGCTTTTTCATCTCCCAGTACCAACTGCAACCTACATCCTTCTGAATCTGCTTAGTGTATTCATCTCTTGGTCTCCCTCTACGATTTTTACCCTCCACGCTGCCCTCCAATACTAAATTGGTGATCCCTTGATGTCTCAGAACATGTCCTACCAACCGATCCCTTCTTCTGGTCAAGTTGTGCCACAAACTTCTCTTCTCCCCAATCCTATTCAAAACTTCCTCATTAGTTATGTGATCTACCCATCTAATCTTCAGCATTCTTCTGTAGCAACACATTACGAAAGCTTCTATTCTCTTCTTGTCCAAACTATTTATCGTCCATGTTTCACTTCCATACATGGCTACACTCCATACAAATACTTTCAGAAATGACTTCCTGACACTTAAATCTATACTCGATGTTAACAAATTTCTCTTCTTCAGAAACGCTTTCCTTGCCATTGCCAGTCAACATTTTATATCCTCCCTACTTCGACCATCATCAGTTATTTTGCTTCCCAAATAGCAAAACTCCTTTACTACTTTAAGTGTCTCATTTCCTAATCTGATTCCCTCAGCATCACCTGACTTAATTAGATTCCATTCCATTATCCTTGTTTTGCTTTTGTTGATGTTCATCTTATATCCT
This sequence comes from Schistocerca americana, assembly GCF_021461395.2. NCBI lineage: Eukaryota > Metazoa > Arthropoda > Insecta > Orthoptera > Acrididae > Schistocerca > Schistocerca americana. The sequence goes on along the minus strand of NC_060120.1, from coordinate 599,254,627 downwards.
CCTTTCAAGACACTGTCCATTCCATTCAACTGCTCTTCCAAGTGTTTTGCTGTCTCTGACAGAATTACAATGTCATCGGCGAACCTCAAAGTTCTTATTTCTTCTCCATGAATTTTAATACCTACTCCAAATTTTTCTTTTGTTTCCTCTACTGCTTGCTCAATATACAGATTGAACAACATCGGGGAGAGGCTACAACCCTGTCTTACTCCCTTCCCAACCACTGCTTCCCTTTCATGTCCCTCGACTCTTATAACTGCCATCTGGTTTCTGTACAAATTTAAATAGCCTTTCGCTCCCTGTATTTTACCCCTGCCACCTTTAGAATTTGGAAGAGAGCATTCCAGTCAACATTGTCAAAAGCTTTCTCTAAGTCTACAAATGCTAGAAACGTAGGTTTGCCTTTCCTTAATCTTTCTCCTAAGATTAGTCGTAAGGTGAGTATTGCCTCACGTGTTCCAGTGTTTCTACGGAATCCAAACTGATCTTCCCCGAGGTCGGCTTCTACTAGTTTTTCCATTCGTCTGTAAAGAATTCGTGTTAGTATTTTGCAGCTGTGACTTATTAAACTGAGAGTTCGGTAATTTTCACATCTGTCATCACCTGCTTTCTTTGGTATTGGAATTATTATATTCTTCTTGAAGTCTGAGGGTATTTCGCCTGTTTCATACATCTTGCTCACCAGATGGTAGAGTTTTGTCAGGACTGGCTCTCCCAAGACCGTCAGTAGTTCCAATGGAATGTTGTCTACTCCGTGGGCCTTGATTCGACTCAGGTCTTTCAGTGCTCTGTCAAACTCTTCACGCAGTATCATATCTCCCATTTCATCTTCATCTACATCCTCTTCCATTTCCATAATATTGTCCTCAAGTACATCGCCCTTGTATAGACCTTCTATATACTCCTTCCACCTTTCTGCTTTCCCTTCTTTGCTTAGAACTGGGTTTCTATCTGAGCTCTTGATATTCATACAAGTCGTTCTCTTATCTCCAAAGGTCTCTAATTTTCCTGTAGGCAGTATCTATCTTACCCCTAGTGAGATAGGCCTCTACATCCTTACATTTGTCCTCTAGCCATCCCTGCTTAGCCATTTTGCACTTCCTGTCGATCTCATTTTTGAGACGTTTGTATTCCTTTTTGCCTGCTTCATTTACTGCATTTTTATATTTTCTCCTTTCATCAATTAAATTCAATATTCCTTCTGTTCCCAAGGATTTCTACTAGCCCTCGTCTTTTTACCTGCTTGATCCTCTGCTGCCTTCGCTACTTCATCCCTCAAAGCTACCCATTCTTCTTCTAGTGTATTTCTTTCCCCCATTCCTGTCAGGTGTTCCCTTATGCTCTCCCTGAAACTCTGTACAACCTCTGGCTCTTTCAGTATATCCAGGTCCCATCTCCTTAAATTCCCACCTTTTTGCAGTTTCTTCAGTTTTAATCTACAGGTCATAACCAATAGATTGTGGTCAGAGTCCACATCTGCCCCTGGAAATGTCTTACAATTTAAATCTGGTTCCTAAATCTCTGTCTTACCATTATATAATCTATCTGATACCTTTTAGTATCTCAAGGGTTCTTCCATGTATACAACCTTCTTTCATGATTCTTAAACCAAGTGTTAGCTATGATTATGTTGTGCTCTGTGCAAAATTCTACCAGGCGGCTTCCTCTTTCATTTCTTAGCCCCAATCCATATTCACCTACTATGTTTCCTTCTCTCCCTTTTCCTACACTCGAATTCCATAACGTGTCGTTATGGTTAGGATTTGTCATAGTGAAATGTCAGTTACAATCATATCAGCGATTGTAGCCTTTAGAAGACTGTAATACAAAAAGCGAGACCCATATCAACAAGGTTTGAGCATAGTGTAGTTGGTTGAACCATCATGTTACAGAGCCGAAACTACATCGGCGAAGGGCTCGCCTTCTACTGTATGGAATTATTTTTCATCTCCGCGTTATGTAAAAGGGTGTAGGACTTTCCTATGAAATTTATAGCAATAATTTCTGTGATATTTTCTGTCATGGAAATATAAATGCACTCTATGACACGAGTGATTTTCTTCGATTCGGTGAGCTTTTATAAGCTGAAGTCTTTACTGAATGGATATGTATGTTTCATTTTCATCTTATAACACGTTCACAGATATTTGATTTTCCCTTTACTTCTACCACAGAGAGACCAACAAGAGATAAAATGTGCTTTTTAAGAAAGGTAACATAGGAATTCTGTACACGTCAATTTACGCGAACAAACTACACGGTTTACGAGCCAAATAAACCTGACAAATGGCGCCAGAGAGGGCTAAAATCGTAAAACCACGTTAACTGGCTCATGCGCTCATGCCGTAAGCCGATGGCGCTGTGTCTCGAGACGGTGCATATCCCATCTGCACGCAAGTCAATGTTAGCTACCTCGTCGTCTGTGTCAACGGTTTAAGACTGGTCGTGAAGTAGTACGACCAACTGATGGGGTCACATGGCCTCTAAGGAAGCTGTGTTTTGTGAGACTGTGGAAGGCGTAAGACTAAAATTAAGCGAAGCAGGGTATACAATTGCAGATCTACTCCATCAGAGGAAATGTGATGTGTGGAAAATGTTTGACGCTCTGGTCTACGCTTCAGGTTAAAAAAAAAAGAAAATAAAAAAATAAAAAAAAACGAATTTCGTCTAAAGCGAACAAAATGGTTTCACACTTGCTTACACCACTTCTATCATTGGATAACATATGTGCTTCGTCAAACGAAAACTGGACACAGAACAACGTCACTGTCATGTCCCCGCGACCAAAAAGCACGCTACTGGTATAGTCTTTTTGTCATCGCCACTTCAGTTTGTGGTTTTACGGCGAGTTGTGTAGCTTATCATGCATTTCTATAACATTTTCGAAGACTCTTGTAAATTTACTTCAATATTAATCACAAGTAATCACAAGGACAGACTTCATCCTTGTGTCCTGTTTAACTGTTCTATCGTCACAAGCCTAGAAACGTGTTAAACTACAAGTTTATGTGAAATTAGTTTTTAGACATTCACTGAAAAAAAGGTTAAATTTTAAAATAAATTTAAAGGGGCATTGAAAAAGCTTTATTTGTATACATATATACATACATGTATGCATATACATACACACATATCTATGTAAGGGATGGTCAGATGTAAAGGCGACAGGTGGGAAAAGTTAATGAACTGTTTATTGTTTCAGAGGAAAGAGAAGAATGTCAGCGACTTCATGAAAAAATATTCAGGTTGCTTACGGAACAACTATTGTACCCAGGCGTGCACCTCTTCGTCTGGAGCAGACCGGCGGCCACTAATATATTTCTTCAGGCCTCCAAAAATGTGTAAATCGCATGGGGAGAAAAGCGGGACTGTATAGAGGATGTGTAACGGCTTCTGAGCAAATCTCCTGCAGCGTAGTCGAAGGAACCTTGGCAACATGTCGGCGGGTATTGTCTTACAGCTGAATTCCTTAATATTAGTGGGCGTCGTTTGGACTCGCTGACGCGCTTCATTATTTGCAGTGTCCACGCACAGTTTCGCACTAATTGCGACGCCGGGTTCGAAAAACTCAGTGAGCAGGGGGCCACTGTAGTCAATGAAAGAGGTCATCATGACTTTCCCGTGGCTGGTGCGCCTGTTGTTTCGATTACGCAGCAGATATTTTGCAGGGAAGTCTTTCCCAATCCGATTTCCATATTTGCGATTTCCATATTTTCCCGCAACACGCCAGGCTGCGACGATAACCTCTACACCACACAGCATGCAGCACAGCTCGTGGCATTCGGTAGCAGTGTTTCCGTCATACAGTATTAGCGCTGGAGAGAATGTTTAACGCCTCCTGAAGGACAAGGAAAGAATTTGCTTGTGCCTCATTACTGGAAAATCTGGAGTCTTGCAGGAGTAGCTTTTGTAAGTGATGAACCCTGGTAAAGAAGTGCTTTATGAATTGTCGGTAGTATGACTACACTTACAGAAAACTTCTCACATTACGTATGCGCTCTTAGTTTCCCCGGATCTGGACTAACTCCAACTCCACATACTGGGTGCTTCAAGGTTTTTATTGGGGTTGGGTTGGGTTGTTTGGGGAAGGAGACCAGACAGCGAGGTCATCGGTCTCATCGGATTAGGGAAGGATGGGGAAGGAAGTCGACCGTGCCCTTTCAAAAGAACCATCCCGGCATTTGCCTTGAGCGATTTAGGGAAATCACGGAAAACCTAAATCAGGATGGCCGGACGCGGGATTGAACCGTCGTCCTCCCGAATGCGAGTCCAGTGTCTAACCATTGCGCCAAGGTTTTTATTCCTTGGGAAATGAAGAGGCACTTTCTTCAGATGCAGGTAGATGTCTGCTGTCTGAACACACTGGTTGTTAGGTGGCTTAGCTATTCTTTAAACCTCTTCGAAAGTGACAGTCATCCAGATAACAAAGTCGAAGTTTCGTATTTCTGAAGACGGTGGGACGTTGCAGAGGCAAAACGACATAACTTTGAACTCACAAAATCTATCAGAAGTCGTCAGACGGTCTTTTCCCGATCACTGTCGGCAACCTAGATTTACTAGTAGGATGTCTGCATGCGCATAGACGAGATATACTTTGTTCCTGTAAAGCGGTCCAGGGTATCTTCAATGCGTGGTAATGGGATTTTTTTCAGTCGTTGGTAGTCGACACAAAAATACCATGTACCCACTTACATGCCCTGCTTTTCATCAGGACAGGACAGATAGAATAAATTGCGGAAAGAGGGCAAAATAAGAGGCTGTTAGTTACATTCGAACATACAACTTCATTATTTGATCAAACATTACATGAGCCCAAAATTTTTTTTGTAAACACACAGCTTTAATCTTTGGGACTTAATTACCGGCTGAAGGCCACTTTAATTTAAAAACGTCTTAAGGCCAATAACTTAAAACGCAAGCATAATCGGAAATTTAAAAAGCAAGCCTTATCTTAAAACAGTTTTTTAGTTAGCTGAAATAAACAAGTTAACTTCAAATCGGCTGAAGGACAAACAAGTTAACTTCAAATCGGCTGAAGGCCAAACACTTCAAACTCCAAAACATTATTTTTTTTAAATACCAAAGTCCTTGTGTCAAAACAGTTCTTTAATTGAGGCTGAAGGCCGTAAGGACAAAAACTGAAACTCAAACCTGCTGAAGGTGGAAGACTTCAAAAATTCAATAGGTTGAAGTATACGAGTTAAATTCAAATCGGCTGAAGGCCGAAGACTTAAGATTCAATTCTTTTAATGACAAAGGGCTTACGTGAAACAGTACTTTAAACTAGGCTGAAGACCTTAAGAGTAAAAGAACTCTAATTTAAAACACAAAACCGGCTTCAAGCCATACAAGTACCAACAACAAGAACAATTAAAAAAAAAAGGCTGTACACAAATGGCGCCCAGATGTTCGAGGGTCGGCCTGTTATTCAAACACAAACGTGAGACAGTCAGCCGGGCCAACCATTCACGATCCGACGACAATCCAACCGACTCGACAGTCAGCGGATCCACCGACAAGATAACTTCCACTACACCCGACCAGGACACAACAGGGTATTCAACGGAACAGCGTAGAAGATATTGGCGCCCACAACCAATCATAGACGGAGCTATCAAACTACACACCGTGCTGGACAGCACCAACACGCTAAGGAAAGTACACTGCCTGAAATTTACGTCAACGCCCAGGGCAAGTAACCTGAACGTTTACGGCCACGAGGCTGTAGATTCCACTGGTGCACTTCAATTCAAATACCCAAATACAGTGAAACTCCACCGAAGGGTGGCTAGAATTTTCCAACTACAAAACCACATTGTTGCTCGTGGAAATATCCTAACAGCCGACAACGAACTCCAAACGACACCATGTGAACAGTCTTAACTTGCTGGTAGGTTAAATCAAAACTCAACTTTCCTGTCCAGGGTCGGTAAGCCACGGACTTCGTAGCAATGGGAAGAGCACCACACTCTCCGACACCGCGTAGAGACCGCCAGCGGGCCCCGGCCAAACTACGCCCCGCCGAGAATTCTTCACTGCTCCACGCCGACCGACCGGCTCTCAGAGCCAGCACGCCGACAACATTTAAAATAACTTGACAATCAAAGTCACACAATCTACACAGTTTCACGAACACTTGCACGAAGAATCAGACAACGCTAACGGCAGTGATTATACAATAACAGGGACGAATCACGAGTCGGCACACACAGCCAACCCATAAGCGTCCGGCAAGACTAGCGACTGACGACCAACCAAAATCGCCGCCACTCCGATCATGTGCGTCGGCAACCGTTGGGTGAGTCATGGTGGTCCGGACATCACTGCTGCCGTGCGCCAACTGAACTTCTGCCGCATGCCAACTCAAAACACTGTCAGGTCTGAACTAATTGCTGGCACGATCCAACTCACTGGTCGACACACGACGACCGGGAAGTAATAGCAGTCCATCACAGATAATACGACGGGGCTTATATCGATAAGTGCTGCAGCTGCCGTTCACGGCCAGGCAAGGCAGCAACTGAGTAATAGAAATTAACATAACGAGGTGGCAGAAAGTTCAAAATAGGGTGTTAAGTAATAGATGGCACGAACACGAGCCACGCACGGCTCACCGTCCAGTACTTGCGGACGACAGGACCAAGGAATCTATTAAAGTACAATGATGTCATCCTGCAACACATTCTCTACTCTCCAAACAAGCATTGTTCAGCCAGTGACACACAATATGAGCGCTGGATATATATGGAGGAATAATTCGCAGGGTTGATACTATGTTTTTCCATCGGCCACTAAATCTGTCTTTTCCCCACTCCCGATTCAAAAGCGTACGAAGATTGTCACCAAACGGCTAACACTCACTGAAGTTGTTCCATGGTCAGGCTCGATCCTATTGGCAGTTGGACAGCAGCTTCCTCAACTACGTGACCAACAGCGTTAGCAGAGTACGATTCTTCGTTGAGGGCAGGAGGTGCTCATTTCGGACTGATTCGACCGTTCCTACGTACATACCTTTAGGAATAAGTTGTGGCTACTCGTGACAATTAACGAGCCAAAGTTCTCCTTGATCACAATAAATGCTTATGATCGTCGCTGGTATGTAGAGAGTAAGAGTACCTTTTTGCAGTCGACAAGAACTTCACAGATTAACTGACCGTCTAGACTCATGACTAGAATTCATCTCTTTGATGATGAGTGAATAACAACGTCATCAAAGTTAAACAACCAGCCAGAGCATTCTTTTTTAACTGTACTTGTTGCAATAGCTTCGTCAATTCGGAGCTCTAATTTTCCGACATCAATCACTGCTTATGATGTCTACAAGAAGTCACATCAAAGAAAAACATTATGACTAGATTCTCCAAAATTGAGAGATTCAAAGTGTAGTGTTCTGTCACTAAAGTAATTCCTGCGATACATATTCTTGTCTACTGGACATATTTCCCATCTCGCTGATGACGGCAGTTTAACAACGTCACCAATGTTAAACAACCACCCAGAGCAACCTTTGTTATGTGTACTTGTTGGAATAGCTTCGTCATTGTAGAGCTATAGTTTTCCAACGTCTGTGATTGCTTTTGATGCCTGCAAAAAGGCTCAGCAGAGAAAAATTTTATGACTACTTTTTGCCTAAACGATAGATTCCAAGTGTTGTGTTCGTCATTGATAGTTATTATACATGTTCCTGTCTGCTGGATATATTTCGCATTTGCGACCTGCAGTACAATCGCATTTGTATCAAGGAACATAGTCTTCTTGTGCTGGCGGCCATAAGAATTCAACGTTAAAAAAAGTAGCCTCTGAGTCGGCTAGCACCCTGACAAGTTGAACGTTGATGATGTCGTCGATGAGGTTTCCTAACAGCCTGGTAACCGTCGTAGACGGACGACTTTCATATATAGCGGCCTCACCTCCACACAGGTTAGCCTCATTTAGATTTACTGTATTCGGTGATTAGGTGAGCAACCAGTACCTCTGTACGCCGGCTAGGAACAGCTACATGTTTAGAGCAACTTCGTCCATGGTACGTTGATGAGCTTCGGCTCACAGTTTGACTACTCTCGTCTGCAGTTGACTGGCGTGCGTAGTACCCTTGTCATAGCTGACTTCTTACAGTGTAGCAGACAACGAAAACACGCCTTATTTGTTTGCATTAGTCTTTATTGTGTCCACGGCGTCCACAGTGGAAACATGCTAGCATGTTGTTCCCCGTCATCCAAGTGTCTGTTCTTCTGCGGTGCGTTATACTTAATTGAGGAGTAGGTTGTACCCGAGTTGGTCGGATGATGCTTTGTCGTTTGATGGCTGCGGCAAAAGTCAGAACTGGTGGAATCCATTAAGCCTGGCTCTTTCGACTCGTGACGAAGATTGGTACTAAAGATCGGTACACCAGTCCTTGAACGTTTTCTGTTACCTTCTGACGTATGGCTCGACATCCATGTCTGCTATCTCTTGCGTACTCGTTCCGTTAGTTCAGGCTTTCGCATGGAATATGCGGTGTCAAAGTGATCACCCAGAACTGCCATAGAGACAACATTCGGGAGTCGGTCATCCGTTTTTCGTCAGACTCTCTTCTGTTGCATTTCTTCGATGCGTTGGCACCACTAAAAGAATTTTTCTGCCATTATATCGTAATTTACTTGGATAACTTGGTATATGTCTTCTGAGATACCCTTCAACAAATGTGAGATTTTATCCGCTTCTACCATACTTGAATTCACAATGTGGCTTAGTGCCAAAACGTTAGGTGTATAAAACTGTGTCGTTTCCTCGTAACGCCGGGAACTGTTCTTCAATTGCTTTTGTGCTAAGCGTACTATTTGCTGATAAGCGCCAGATGTTTCCTTGACCTCGGCCTGGAATTTATACAAGCTGTAGAGGTTCTCTTCGTGGTTTTTGAATCACTGCTAACATAGTTTCATCCTTCTTGAAGTATTTGGCGACTCGTCGAAGCCTTTCACCAGTTTCATCTGATGCGCAACAGCATCTCCAAAAAACACTGATGCATGCCTCATGTGCAGTTGACATGCTGCTGGTTTGGAATACATTGTTCTCCTGCATGTACGGAGCTTGGGAATGATGTACTTCTTGTATAGCAGTCGTCCACTTTAAGTGATGGCATTTACTTTATCTAATTGGAGCCTCGGTGGTGTAGATCTTTCAAGTATCTGGCGTTTTCACCAAACAGTGTCACATTGTAACCACAACTAAGTCCAAAGCAGGAAACAGGACCATCAATGAAGTGTCATACTTAGCACTGACAGGGGGACACCGTCTGGGGTTGTCCACCAGCCTGGTGCAAGTCTGTCTACCTGACACCACTTCGACGAATTGCGTGTCGACAAAGATGAGATCAAATGATAGGGACAACACACACATCCAATCCCAGAGAATTGGAAATTTCCGAACCGGCGGGGAAAGGAACGTGGGACCCCACAATGTTGAAGTTGCGATCCTAGCCCCTAACCACGAGGTACAGATATCTTTACTACAGACACCAACGTACAACTATAACAGAACTCTGAACTCCCGGATGGAGCGTGATAGTGTTCACGCAGACATCGAATATTCCAGAACGAACAAACTTTACAAACCTAAGAAATTTCGAGGATAGTCCTGGAATGACAAATACTAAATAACAAATAATAGCTATTATTAGTCGACCACAACATTAATGCAGCTGGGAGTGAATGCACTTCGATCGGCTTATCGCGATTTTTAATCGTGATATTTCAGGAGGACATACTGAACCACTTGACATTATATGCACAACCGTCCTGAAATAATTCATAACGCGATACGTGTACGTTAGTCATCACTGTACTTGTTTAATGTAATATCACAGCATGCTTCCGATTACGGCCATGGGAGGCCAACTGCAATAATATCGTTTGCAGGTAGTAATTCGGGTTGAACAGGCCACTTATAATAGACCAGCCAACTATACCAGCAACACACAACCATGAATGCAGCACAGCTTGTGTCAATTAGAAAAGGGTTAAGCGAATAGCTTTTCTGGAAACAAATATACAGTCGAAAGTATACAAGGGAGCCTGATGTATGTGTGTGTGTGTGTGTGTGTGTGTGTGTGTGTGTGTGTGTGTGTGTGTGTGTGCATGTGTGTGTGCACGTTTTTATCAGAAAAGGTACTTGACCATGTAAGGTGTCTTATACCTATCCTCAAATGGAAAATTAATGCGATGGCGGCAGGTCTCCATTGCATTGTGGTCGACTCACAGCCCTACACCAACAATAGAGCCACACTTTGTACTCTCATATTAAAATTTCCTGTACAGTACGTTCACCTTCAGGTTGGTACACACAAGATGTACACTCACACACAAACACACACAAAAACACACACACACACACCCACACACACACGATCCCACACGTCGAGAAGTGAAACATGGCTGGCACAGCTTCCATGCACGGTAATTCGTGACCAGAAAGATTACAAGATGCTGACTTGACACGTATTAAATATGAATCAGAGCAGCTACCTTTAAAAGCAGACAATTCAGTAGATTCACATGGTTGTACAGGAGTTAACTTTAAATTAAAATGAACTTCCCTACTATCTTATATGGCCAATGAATTACACAATGAAAACCCCCAGGTACGAGGCAAACAAATACTTCTTATTCACTTCCCTGCATTTTGCGAAACTTCGAACACAAGAAGAGCGGAGCTGCTGTGGTAGTGAGAGTGTCGTCAGAAACCGATGCTGGTCATAACTGTGTTAGCTGTAGAGGTGGTAGTGTGAGACTCACTTGAGGCCATCAGTTGTCGAGGTGGTCAGCCAGTTTCGATGCTGGTTGTAGCGGCGTCAGCGTGAGGTTCACTTCCTATCACTACTTATAGTGGTCACTCCTTAGGTCAGGTGTTTTAAATGGCGTGGAGGTTGAGCAAGTGAGGTGGCGGCGTTACTGGTTCAGGAGGCTAAGGTAGGCACCTGGTGTCAGAGGTTAAGGCGTCAGGGAAACATTGTTGTCTGTAAACATTTTTACTACTTTGATTTTATAGTACGGCTTGTCTTCTCCGGCGCGGCAGAGAGCGTGCTGATTCGCACACTCGAGTGCGATAAGGAATGAGGACACCTGTGGCTGTTGTTCATGTCAAGACTCAGCGGCGATATAATGTGGGTGGCTGGAACAGGAGTCTGGAGGCACTCTAGCCCACTAGCGGGTGGTGCGGACCGTCCCAGCACTCTCGAAGTTGGACATGCGCTTAAGCGGGTGTCAGCATCGTATTGCGGATTGCTGGCGTCATGAAGGCGATAACCCAGGACACAGCTTAACACAGAGTACAGCCATGAAGCTGGTACTATGTGGAGCCAGGGAGGCACCACACAGGTGTCTCGCCCAACAGGTTTTAGGCGGTAGTTTGTAGTGACTCGGTATTGCCCTTCACCAAGGGAATGTGCAGGCTCGTCCACACCTTCTTCAATCACGGCAGTGACCAGACAGCAGTGACAGCTTGCAGCGACTAAATTCCAGCACAGCCGGCAGTGGTCTCGGAGGGGAACTTTTCTCTCGGCAGCAGGCAGTACACCACGAATCACTAACCAATTTGTCCAATAATTAAAGAGACTCGTTTCGCTGGAATCGGAAAGGCAGTCGGGAAGACCAAATACTGGAATTGAGGTTCTGAAATAGCCGTTTTTAAGAGTGGGAATGTCGTCGCCGCTCCCGGTACGATCGTTTGTCCTCGTTATTCGGGGGTGTCAGCGGGCTTGTCACCACCATGGTGTCTTCATTATTGTCAGTTCCCCTTGCCTCCACACTTTCCACCAGTGCTAGGCCGTTGTGTAACGGCTGAGCTCGGAGGTTACATGTTATAGCTTCGTAGTGCAAGGTCGCAGAATGGCGCATTGGGTGGGGTATACTGCGCCATTTCGAATTGGCTACAGCTCTGCTCGATGTGGAAACATTATGATTGCCATCCTATCTTCGCAACTGTGCACTCTCTGCGTGTTTCATATACTGGTTGTGATATCAGTCGTGAGCCGTATCTAATTCTCTGCCATCTGTGTCAAGCCATAACTTTAAAAAGTTGTATACGCACCCCGGGAATTGGACCTTCCGTGCAACAATACCATCTCGTGTGAACGCCACATTTACTACATATAACATGTTACATGTACACTGATGACTGACAATAATCTATAGACCTGGTACTTTATGGGTACAGTACGGGTGCAGCAAAAAACTCCAAATACTATTGTGGCACTTACGAAGCTGTTCTCGAGGTTGATGTTAGTGGAGAGAACTGTACTGGTTCCAAAACCAAAATCTTAATAATGGGTGTAATGCGAGAAGGGCTTCATGTTCACTTGCCACGTGCGAAGCTCGCACGTTGAAGGAGATGCTGATGGATTCTTGGAAATGAAGTACTGTCGCTTTGTCCTCGATCAGGTTATTTTAGTCGGTACAAAGACGAAGCTTCCGATTCACTGCCATCAGCCTTGCCATACATGAAATGCGTGCACCCATACTTGCTGCTGTAAGGCGCCATTGTGACTACACCAGGCCTGTTTAGACAAGGAACGTGACTGCTGTGAATTGTATCCATCCCATCCGTCGTTTAAGTGTGAATTGATTACAGATCCACTCCTTGGCTTTGGTCAGTACCGTAAACGTCTTAACTGTATTCGGAGCTGTTTAAATCTTCGTTATTCTGTTCCATTCGCTAGAATTGTAAGTAAGTACTCACTACGTGAAATGTGGTCTCTGATCATGACTACAGTAATATCATGGATAACGGTATCAATTGCACTTCGTCGAATTGAACCCTACCACCACAAATCTCAAAAATGCAGTCAGCAGCGTTACTATCCGATGTCCAGTAAGTAGTTAAGAGAATTTAAATCAGTTTGAGATTTATCTGTTTTTCTTTCGTATTTCATTTGTAACAAGCTGTTGTCTTATGGAGAAGTTCACACTGTCATACGGAACTGGCACATGTTGTTGATTTCATACTCCAACTTGACGAATACAAGACACACTAATTACTCTCATACTAAAACGCTTAACTACATGTAGTTGGACCAACACATCAACTTTAAGGGAAAACACATGGCATTTAAGAGTGCTAACCACGCAATATTTTTAACTAAGGACTGTATGTTAAAAGACGATAAGTCATGTAACGAGAGTGGAAACGCCACATTAATGTTTTAAATGATTCTGGAAATAATTTAAGTGAGCAACTTAACTGAATCACACTGTGAATCAACATTTGACATCCACTCCCTGATCAGCCCTGCTCCCTCCCATGGACTACTACATGCGAACAGTTGACGTGGAAGCACAAAAAATATTCTGACCGAGGGTGTCCAAGAAGAACGTCAAGTCAGCAAATATGCAAAAATTTGTCATTGTAAGGGAACTGTAATAATAAGCAGAAGATATTGAGGGAGCCTGTAACAAGAGGAGCAAGTGAATCACATGCGGCAGATGTTGGTCACTATCCATGTGCTAGGTTCAGAGATATTACGAGTGTGTCTAGAATAAGTCAGCCCAGCTTCATGGTCTTTCCGGGACAGTTTAGTTTAGTTTTAGCTTTTTTCGTGTCACATGTCAGTTGACCAGCAGATTAACCAGCGGGTTTGTAAATGACGCGTTAAACTCTGTCGCTCCGCTCTAACGCACCACAAGGGCTACAGGTTCTGCCTTCGAAAACACTCACTTTAGAAATTAAAGAAAGCTGAATCTAAGAAATGTGCGTTATTTGTTCACTGGGAGTCCATGCTGACTGAGACAGCTTGAACTTGAATAGCAGCGGAGTGTGAAATTTTGGTGCGTGATTAATGGAGGCTACCTGATTGGTCGTTACTTCATTGAAGAAACATTAACGGGGAAAGGACACGCGCAGTTTCTTAATGCAGTTCTGCCAACCTTACTTGAGCTGGTACCATACGGAATACGTAGATGTACGTGGTATCAGCATGACTGGATGTCCGACTCACTGCGTGAGGCTAGGGAAGCGCTCACTTAGTTCTTTCCTGGTCACTGAATAGGATGTGAAGGCGTTGATCTGCCTAATGTGACATCACTGAACTCTTTCCTCTATGGTAAGCTCCAAAATGAAGTCTATGCACAAGTTCCGATGACCCACGGGATTTAAAACGTCACATTGTTACAGAATGTACAATGATAACCGAGGAATCTCTTTGGTCGGTCTAGAAGTCCAAGCACCAGCGACCGCATACGTATATTGCAGCAGACACTTGACACTGAAAACATTTGATGACATAAGTGGAAATTTAAAGGGAAATTTAAAGGAAGTATTTATAACCACATTTTTTTGTGATTTCCTTTTTCTTGCAGTTTTAATATAATTCAGCAATGTAAGTGTATTCAATTTTCCTACACTTCAACTCCACTGTAGGTGTACTTTCTTCGCTGCGACAAGCTGGTACGCCCCTTCAGCCTGGCGCGAAATTTCCGTACCCCAACAAGGAAAAGTTTTGGAAATTTGTGGTAAATTCCTATGTGACCAAACTGCTAAGGTCATCGGTCCCTAGGGTTACCCACTACTTAATCTAACTTAAACTAACTTACGCTAACGACAACACACACACGCATGCCCGAGGGAGGACTCGAACCTCCGACGGGTGTAGCCGCGCAAGCCGTGGCAAGGCGCCTGAGATCGCACGGCTACCCTGCGCGGCGCAGCAACACGAATTCCCACGAAAGACAGCAACCGGTTTCGTGTTCGAAACAGATACATCCCAAGTTTTAAATATTGTAATTTCTCCGGAATTATATCTACATCACTAGTCCGCGATTCACATCCAAGTGACTGGCAAACGATTCCCATAACCATCTCTAGACCAATTTCCGACCGTTTCTGTCTCCAACAGGGCGTGACAAAAATGGAAAAAGACAAAAAAGACTTAATTAATTATCGTTCAATTTCCATACAGACATCCTTTCCAAAATATTTGAAAAAGTAATGTAATCAAAATTAAACTCGTATTTAAGTAGAAATAATTTACTTAGCATGCCACAATTTGGATTTTAGATGGATTCCTCAACTGAGAATGCTATTCACTGCAAATTCAACCACCCAATATTACAAGCCTAACACAATAAAAATTACTTGTTGGTATTTTTGGTCATCTTTCCAAGGCGTTTGACTATGTATATCACGTTACTCTCTTATATACACTTAATTTTAATGGAATTGATGGCTTTATGCTCTTATCTCAATCATACTTAGCAAACAGAAAGCAGCATATTGTGCTAAATAACTCAGAAAATGTTGGAGAGGTATAAAATATTAGTGACTGGGAAGAAATCACACTGGGAGTCCCACAGAACTCAGTTTTGTGTCCACCACTATTCCTTATGTTGTGACTTAGCAAGACAGCCAAGTCACAACGAGAGGAAGCCGAAAGGCACGCGTTAAGCTCACGCAGATTGGCGTGAGGTCTGGAACAGTACAATTTCTTGAGAATTGCAATAAAGTACGAAAATCTTGTAATACTTAACTTTAATCCATAATCGGTGTACATCGCTCTTGTACAGATATAATCTCCATTTTACTATACACTGGTAATGGCGCCTTGCTAGGTCGTAGCCAATGACTTAGCTGACGGCTATGCTAACTATCATCTCGGCAAATGAGAGCGTATTGGTTAGTGATCCATCTCTGGCAAAGTCGGCTGTACAACTGGGCGAGTGCGAGTAAGTCTCTCTAGACCTGCCGTGTGGTGGCGCTCGGTCTGCGATCACTGGCGGTGGCGACACGCGGGTCCGACGCGTACTACCGGACCGCGGCCGATTTAAAGGCTACCACCTAGCAAGTGTGGTGTCTGGTTGTGACACCACACCTTATATATGTGAATGACTTTCTACTTAACATTCAGCAAGCATAATTGCTACTTTTTCAGATCATATAATTGTTATAATTAATTAGAAAGAAAGTGACAGAAGAGATTGTTAATAATGTTTTGCAAAGAATCATTTGAGGGTTCTCTGAAAACCGACTTTCCCTTAATTTTGTTGAACTACACTGTATTCTACTCTGTGCAACAAATGGAGTCATATCAATAAATAATTGATGTAGCCAGGCCTGGTTCGAGAACATTTTTCTGCACAAGTGATTTATCATTTGACGCCTACCCTCCCTCCTCCATTTCCTAGTACGTTTCCATCCGTGTAAAATTTCGCCACAAACTGGGATAGAAATCTTGCACTTGGGCATCCCCTGCCGCTCCTCCCAGCTTGGCTCCACAAGCGGCCGCTAATAATATTGTAATAGTCCTGTATAGAGATCTATATCTGCGTCTATGACCAAACTCCACGAGCCACTCAATGGTGCTTGACGAGAGTACGCTGTGCCACCACTAATAATTTCCTTTTCTGTTCTACTTGCTAACAGATCCAAGGAAAAAGTACTATCTATATAACTCTGTACGAGTCCTAATCTCTCTAATCTTATCTTATGGTCCTTACGCAAAATGTACGTTGGAGTCAGTAGAATCGTTCTACAGTCAGCGTCAATCGTTGGTTATCTAAATTTTCTAATTAGTGCTTCTCGACAAGAACGTCGCCTTCCTTCCAGTGATTTCCATTTGAGCTCCCGAAGCATCTCCGTAATACTAACGTGCTGATGAACTTACAGGTAACAAATCTAACAGGCTGCATCTGAATTGCTTGGGTATCTTCGCCCGCCGGTGTGGCCGAGCGGTTCTAGACGCTTCAGTCGAGAACCGCGCTGCTGCTACGGTCTCAGGTTCGAATCCGGTCTCGGGCATGGATGTGTGTGACGTCCGTAGGTTAGTTAGCTTTACGTTGTTCTATGTCTATGGAACTGATGTCCTCAGATGTTAAATCCCATAGTGCTTAGGGGCATTGGAACCATTTGGATATCTTCCCTTTCTCCGACCTGTGCAAGTCACCAATACTAGGAAAGTACTCAACAATGGGTCGCTCTAGTGTCCTGTATGCAGTCTCCTTTACAGATGAACCATAATTCCCCAAAATTCTCCCGATAAATCGAAGTCGACCATTCGTCTCCCGTACAACAATCCTTATATGCTCGTTTCATTTCGTATTGCTTCGCAACGTTACGCCCAGACACGTAATCGATGTGACTATGTGAAGCAGCACACTACTGATTCTGTAACTGAACCTTATGGGTTTCTTTTCCAACTCATCTGTATTAACTTAAATTTTTCTACATTTGGAGCCGGTCGCCAATCAACGTACCAAGAGGAAATTTTATCTTTGTCACATTGTATCCTCCTACAGTCAGTCAATGACGACACCTTCTCATACACCACAGCATCATTAGCAAACAGCCACAGACTGCTACTTACCCAGTTCGCCAGATCATTTATGTACGTAGAAAAGAGCAACGGTCCTATCACACTTCCCTGGGGCACTCCTGAGGATACCCCTGTCTCTGATGAACACCCATCTTGCTGTTGTGGAATCTCTGGAGACCCTCTAAGGTCGCGCTCCTAGCGGCGGTTTGTGGCCCTAGGGCCTTAAAATAGCCCTGGCTGTGGTTCATATACAGAGCCCTAGATGTGGAACATGATCAGCAGTTAGAAAATAGGATAGAATGGTCCAAACGTTTGGGCATACATATAGACAAAAACTACAAGGCGACCTCGGGGAAGATCAGTTTGGATTCCATAGAAATTTTGGAACACTTGAGGCAATACTGACTCTGCGACTTATGTTAGAAGACAGGTTAAGGAAAGACAAACTTACGTTTCTAGCATTTGTAGACTTAGAGAAAGCTTTTGACAATATTGACTGGAATACTCTCTTTCAAATTCTGAAAGTGGCAGGGGTAAAATACAGGGGGCAAAAGGCTACTTACAATTTCTACAGAAACCAGATGGCAGTTATAAGAGTCGAGGGGCATGAAAGGCAAGCAGTGGTTGGGAAGGGAGTGAGACAGTGTTGTAACCTATCCCCGATGTTATTCAATCTGTATACCGAACAAGCAGTTAAGGAAACGAAAGAACACTTCGCAGTAGGAATGAAAATCCATGAAGAAGAAATAAAAACTTTGAGGCTCGCCGATGACATTGTAATTCTCAGAGACAGCAAAGGACTTGGAAGAGCAGTTGAACGGAATGGACAGTGTCATGAAAGGAGGATATAAAATTAACATCAACAAAAGCAAAACGCGGATAATGGAATGTACTCGTTTTAAATCGGGTGATTCTGAGGGAATTAGATTGGGAAATGAGACACTTAAAGTAGTAAATGAATTTTGCTATTTGGGGAGCAAAATAACTGATGATGGTCGAAGTAGAGAGGTTATGAAATGTAGACTGGCAATGGTAAGGAAAGCGTTTCTGAAGAAGAGAAATTTGTTAACATCGAGTATAGATTTAAATGTCTGGAAGTCGTTTCTCTGGTATTTGTGTCGAGTGCAGCCATAATGGAAGTTAAACATGGACGATAACTAGTTTAAACAAGAAGAGAATAGAAGCTTTCGAAATGTGGTGCTACAGACGAATGCTGAAGATTAGATGGGTAGACCACGTAACTAATGAGGAGGTATTGAATAGAATTGGGGGGGGGGGGGGGAAGAGAAATTAGAAGGGATCGGTTGACAAGAGATGTTCTGATGCATCAAGGGATCACCAATTTAGTATTGTAGGGCAGCATGGAGGGGAAAAATCGTAGAGGGAGACCAAGAGATGAATTCACTAAGCAGATTCAGAAGGATCTAGGTTGCAGTTGGTACTGGGAGATGAAGAAGCTTGCACAGGATAGAGTAGCATGGAGAGCTGCATCAAACCAGTCTCTGGACTGAAGCCCACAACAACAACAACAACAACAACTCTTCGTATAATTACTAGTCTTGGAAACAAACAAATCTACCTCCTTACACAAATATTGTCTGTCCTGACTCATCACTTAGGAAGAAAGTACTGATTGGACAAAAGCGAGGAGTAAGACTAATTAATTTGTGGTACCCATCCGCTGTCGTCTTGTAGCTATCTCTTCAAGGAGTTCGGTATTTTAACTGCTTCATCAAAATACACATATTCGCTAATAGTATTTGTCATAAATAATCCACCACAATTTAAGAGGAATGGTGACGTCCATACTTACAATACTAGAAGAAATAATGACCTACATTCCCCGTTTATAAAGCTGTCAATAGTTTATAAAGGGCTTCAGTATGTTGCAACATGATATTTTGAAATTTTTCCCAGTGCCGTTAAAGGTGTGGCAAGTAGTAAAGCAAATTTCAAATGTTCCTAAAATAACTTTTCCAGGACTACTCTTTTCTTTCCATGGACGAATTTCTGTTCAAAAATCGGCAGCTTGAAAAAGATAAAGAACTGCTTTTAAAATGTGGTGGCAAGACTAGGACTGGAAAATAATGTGTTCTTTAATATTAATGCAAATCATGCTTCACGTATACCTGAAAACTGTCTTGTTCCAGATCATTTCAAATCATTTCTATACAAAAACCGTTCAAATGATGAATGGAAAATGTAACCAAGTTAAATACAGATTTAAATATTTCCGTGCGAGATCAGACTTCTCTTATTATATTTCGATGGTCACTCATCACTGTGCAGGTTTGAGACAACCAGATGCTTTTTCTTCAAGAGAAGAAATTTCGTGATTTCAATTCTGTGAAAAGATGTTACCGCAATGAAAACTCACTTTGTTTCAATAGTTACCATTCCATCTCACATATCATATATGCCTATTCTCTCTTCCTTATTTGGCGATATTACGAAACGACCTACCCTTTGAACTTTTTCAGTGTCCTCGTCAGTAATATCTGATAAAGATCCCATACAGAGCAGCAACGCTCCATCACTGAACAGACAAGCGTAGCGTTGGTTCTCTCTTCACTAAATTTTTTTGCGTCATATAACGTTCTGCCAATAAATCAGTCTTTGTTTCGCCTTTCCCCACAATATTTTCAGTGCGAAGGTTCAAATTTAGGTTATTCATAATTACAAACCCTAGATATTTACTTGAATAGACAACCTTTAAAATAATATTATTTATCGTGTATCCGAAATTTAAATGATTATTTTTACTCTACATGTGGAGTATCTTACACTTTTTATTGTTCGGAGTCAATTGCTAACTTTCGCACACTACAGGTACCTGCATCACTCTGTAATTCGTACTGATCTTCTGATGACTTCCCTAGAGTCGTTCACATTGTCTGCCAAATCGTTCATATAACTGAGAAACACCAGAACGCCTATGAAACTTCCTTGAGGAACGCCAGATGTCATTTCTGTTTCACCCAGTGACTTCCCGTCAGTTACTACAAACTATGTCCTTCCTGATAGGAAATCACAAATTCAGTTGCACAACTGAGACGATATAGACACGCAATTTGATTAGAAGACGGTTTTGAGAAACAACGTGAGAAGCCTTCTGGAAATCCAGAAATCACCTGCGGATACCTTATTGATAGCACTCATTAGTTCCTATAACTGCAAGGCCAGTTACGTTCCGAGCCGGAGTGGCCCAGCGGTTCTAGGCGCTACAGTCTGCAACTGCGCGACCGCTAGGGTCGCAAGTTCGAATCCTGCCTTGAGCATGGATGTGTGATGTCCTTAAGTTAGTTAGGTTTAAGTAGTTCTAAGTTCCAGGGGACTGATGACTCAGAAGTTAAGTCCCATAGCGCTCAGAACCATTTGAACCAGTTACGTTTCGGATGAACGATATTTTCAGAATCTGTGCTGACTATGCTCCAATAGATCGTTTTGTTCGAGATATTTCATAACTTTCGAACACAGGATATAGGGTGTTTCACAATTCATGCTGGCCTCTTCTAGGTTACATAGGGGATTTGGTAGATGAAGTTCTACGTTGGAACCCATGTCCTGGAAACATCGTCCAACGACGCTACAGAGCGTCAGAGTTATTGGCGTCGCCGAAGGTAAATGTATGTACACACATTTTAATTCTGTGATGTGACTGTAGGGTGGGCAACTTTCAGAGTTCGTAGGAGAGAGAGAGAGAGAGAGAGAGAGAGAGAGACATAGAGAGAGAGAGCAGTAAACCTGGGTCCTAAAATGCATACCTGAGGAGCTACGAGTACTTGTTCACCTTCGCTACTGTGAAACAGACCTCCTCTATTGAATATCGACGCTCTCTAGCGTCATTGTATGACATCTCCGGACATGGTCAGAGTAAAACATGATTTACTAAGTCCCCTCTACAACCTCTAGAAGTGTGTAACATGAATTCTGAAACTCCCTGTACGTCCCAAAATCTTATTGCAAATTGATTTCAGTGACATAGGTCTGTAATTCAGCGGATTATCTCAATTACAAATCGAATTTTAAAGAGTGAGAACCGTGGGATACGTATGTTCCATTTGAAAGGTGAAATTGATACCGAAATATCTGTTAGTATGGCTATGAAGCTAGATTTCACGTTATTTTGTGAGAACTTATTCGCAATTAATTTTGATTGAAACAGCATTGCGACATTTCAGCGTTCAGCGAATATCTTCAGTGAACAGCTTACAATCTATCAGAAATGCTTTCGCTGTGCTGTTTCAAGTAGCTTACTTGCATCTGTGCTTCCTTATTCATTATTACAACTACTCCGGCACTTCACCTGTTTCCTTTTGTACTTATAACACTGTGCTCCCTTGGCCGAGATTCTTGTTTTCCGTTCAGCCTCACTTTGCTAACGTCCTCTATATATAAACTGAAGTCTTCCAGGTTTTAAACACTCTGACCTGCCACAGAAGGAAACAATTCGTCACATGTACCGTCGATGAGAGACGTGAAAGAGAAGTCGCCTCGTGCGTAAACAGCAGACATTGCTTCCGAGCCCACCGCCAACTAGCGACGGTGCCAACAAAGCCTGGACGTTGGTCCACGCCAACGCACGGCAGCTTAATTAGACGCTGCCAAGGCCACCTGAGGTCAGCCGCCCACGCCCTGAGAACAAAGCGAAATGGGCGCGGGATCGCAAAGAGCGCTTTCACTGCCAAGTCTGGAAGCTAGGGTGACGGCTAGCAGGAGCGTGCAAAGCCTCGGACCAGATTGCGTGTCGCAGACTTGAGTTCACGAGTGGCTGCAGACTTCACAGGGTAATGTGTAGAGAAAGCCAGGCTTCTTACGAATCGCGTTACTCAGCATCAGGTGTTCCACAAGCCTTGCATGCTGGGCTGTCACTTTTATAGCCCAATTTTTATCAGTTGCCATTTGACCCTTAACGTCCGTAGTTGCGGCAATGTCGTGACAGTTACTGTCTGCAGCCAGTCACTACAACGATCCGACATGCACGGTGTTAGGTGATAATTTTAAATTTTCTATCTCTTACAAATATTGGATAAAAATCGTGTTTTAGTCTTAATTAGACCACAATATTGTTATTTACTTTGAAACAGATGAAATTTTCCCACCAGGGAAACGGTTAAAACCTTTCCAAATTGTCCTGTCGCATTGGGTTTAGTACGTATCGGCTTCAGATTCCGACGCCCGTTTTTACAACTGTCAATATTCAAGTCGTAAAAAGTTTGAAATATAAAATCTCTATCTCCTACAAACGCTATGTAAAATTCACCACCAGATAGAACTTTTTAGTGTCTCAAAGTATGTCAGACGCCGTTCTTAACTTTTATGACGATAGAGTTTTTTTTCTTTTAGAAATAACGAAATGTTCACATCCGGTAAAATTTCGTATTTAAGGAATGGTAAACATAATGCTTTATACAGTGCGTAAGCTCTCCCTTTCTCGTTGGTCGTTCCTCAAAGACGCAGTCAGTAAACGAATTCACTCCATTACGGGTCTGAAAGGAATAGCGTAAGCAGACTAGAATAAAGTGAAAAGGCCATTTGTAACGATCGACATATTTTCTTATGATCTAATACATTTATTATCATGTAGCTCTTAATAAAATTTCCTTTCACGAATTACTTCAATGATAAAAAAAATAAATGCTCCATATCCCATGGCAGAGACTGTAACTCACGGATAATTCAGAGTAACACTACTGATACGCAAAATGTTAGCCCTGGCGCACATACGTTTTACCTACTTGCAACTGACAGATAATAAATCGACACAATCTGAAATATGCTTCATGCAGCCATTGCAGCGCTATGCATTATTTAGTAAAAAATACAGCTTAATTGAATGTTATAATATAAAATGAGTTGAATAAATAAATGTCACTGAACAGCAGTCCGCAGCTCGTGGTCGTGCGGTAGCGTTCTCGCTTCCCGCGCCCGGGTTCCCGGGTTCGATTCCCGGCGGGGTCAGGGATTTTCACTGCCTCGTGATGACTGGGTGTTGTATGATGTCCTTAGGTAAGTTAGGTTTAAGTAGTTCTAAGTTCTAGGGGACTGATGACCATAGAGGTTAAGTCCCATAGTGCTCAGAGCCATTTTTGAATAGCAACAAAATTTATCTAATTTGAACATTGAGACAAACACCTCACAAGTGCTACTTCCAACACTTTGGAAACCGACAATATCAAGCCTCCTTTAGCGTCTTTCAAGCTGGGGCACTCTCAAAAGCTATGTAATTTAAATCTCACTACTACAGTTATTCACATGATGTCTTATACATTTCGTGCCACTACGTATTTGACGGGATCGGTACTTTTAGTATGACAATACATTACTCCAGAGGGATAAAGTTTGTAGCGTAACAATTCGCTCTCAGACTTCAGGACAACAGGTAAAACACATGAGACATGCTCAAAAGACTGGCTATGACAATTTTAACGGCTCTAATCACTATGGGTCATAACATCTGAGGTCATCAGTCCCCTACACTTAGAACTACTTAAACCTAACTAACCTAAGGACATCACACACATCCATGCCCGAGTCAGGATTCGAACCTGCGACCGTATCAGCTGCGTGGTTCCGGACTGAAGCTCGTAGAACCGCTGGGCCACCGCTGCCGGCCGAGACAGTTTAAAAGAAGTGCTTGTTTCGGTCACAAATGGATGCTTTCTTGGAAATCTGATAGACTGAAAGAGTGATGCTGCTGAGTCACAAACACAGCAGGAAACTTGACCAAAGCACAGGCGTTCTCGTTCAGATAAGTGCGTTTCTTGTTGGGTGGCAATATTTCTGATAATTCAGGAAAACGGAAACAGTGCCTATCTGTGTGTCACTTGCTGAGGAGGTAGCAGTCAATACTTGGAGATACCCCAACAAGGGTCCTGCATGAGAAATGTGGAAGTTCCAAAGTTACACGCCAGCCCCAGAAGATGGGAAATTTTCATTCTGCAACTTCGAAGCACGGTTACATTGTGACGATTAATCAGTGGGTGATATTGCAAGGTGAACTTACAAATGACAAACACGATATGAGTGAAAATTCAGCGCCTTGGAGGCTCATCGGGGGGAAGCCATTAAGAAAAAAATTGGGCAGTGAACGATCAGTGAGGATCAATGTGATGACCTGACAGTAAATAATTAGTAAGTAATGAATGATTCAAGCAGATAATCAGCTGGTCAGTCAGTGAGCAATGAGATTACTCAGTGAGTAGACAGTCAGTAAGTGAGTTAGCAATGCACAGAGAATGCAGTCGGAAATGAGAAGCAGCTACTTTGCGTTCTGGAGGAATTCCAATGAAATATCAAATCAGTCTTCAGCCTTTGAATCAGGTCCCTGTTGTCTTTCTGATATCTACCATCACTTTGTGACATTCTCAGTTTCTCCGAAATCTCGAAGGAACATCCCTTGCGGTCCTGTGCTCGAATGTTTAATTACTCAACTGCAATTCTTTATCTGATGTCAGCCTTCAAATATTACGCTGACACTGCCTCGCCAAGGCAATCACTACAGACAATAGTCGCCGAGAGAACAAACACAATAATACCGTGCTGGCCGCTGCGGGAATACCATACGTGAAGGATAAAGGCCAGAAGGCAGCCAGCACGAATGGAGGAACGATTAAGCCATCCAGAACATTACCTCTAAGCCACAGTACATGGAAGATGAGATATGTCGGCTATCAACCAGCAGTGACACACATGATGAGGGCTGACCGACACATCTGCAGCAAAACTGACCCCCTTGGCCGGCCGCTGTGACCGAGTGGTTATAGGCGATTCAGTCCGGAACCGCGCTGCTGCTACGGTCCAGGTTCGAATCCTGCCTTGGGCATGGATGTGTGTGATGTCCTCAGTTAGGTTTAGGTAGGTCTAAGTCTAGGGGACTCATGATCTCAGATGTCAAGTCCCATAGTGCTTAGAGCCATTTGAATTTTGACCCCCTTGAATCGTAGGGTGAGACAGTTTATTCCTTTCTAGCAGCCTAATTGCTGCGTTGTGTCTACACCCAGTGAAGTCGATACTGAAAATAATATTTGTATTACTGATGTTATAGTAAAAAGTGTAGATATTTCCATATATTAATCGTTCAATCAGTTTCATGTTTTACTATAGTACTTGTAGTACAGACTTTAATTTGCTGCATTAAGCAGTTAATTTATTACCTGACTTGATAGTTGCTTAATAGCAGCTACTTAACCTCAGATATGTTTCGTCAGTCCCAACAGTTGCTTCCCACTGTGCACATGTCCGACCGCACGACGTAGATGTTGTAACGTAGTTTATTCTGTGACAAGTGCTTGAGTTCCGCATCGTGCAAATGGCAACAGTACTGATACAGAATATTCATATAATTTCATTTAATTAAATAACTTGATTTATCCCTTTGATTTCAATGAATAATACTGCTAAGCGTCAGTCCATTGCTAAACAGACACATCTCTTCCTTCATTCGTCCAAATTTGTGTGAATTCATGAGGGACCAAACTGCTGACGTCATTGGTCCCTAGACTTACACACTACTTAAACCAACTTAAACTAACTTATGCTAAGAACAACGCACACCCATGCCCGAGGGAGGACTCGAATCTTTGCAATTCGTGGCATGGCACCTCTTTCCTCGCGGCCACTCCACGCGGCATATTTCATTCGTGATTGATTTGAATTCATCTCAGTCTGAGTTCTAGCCCTGTCAATTAATAAATATTTAACACTAGTAATAAGTAACTTCATTGATGAATTAAGCTATCTATTTTTATATTAATTCCTTCTTGCCGGCCGAAGTGGCCGTGCGGTTAAAGGCGCTGCAGTCTGGAACCGCAAGACCGCTACGGTCGCAGGTTCGAATCCTGCCTCGGGCATGGATGTTTGTGATGTCCTTAGGTTAGTTAGGTTTAAGTAGTTCTAAGTTCTAGGGGACTAATGACCTCAGCAGTTGAGTCCCATAGTGCTCAGAGCCAGCCAATTCCTTCTCTTTTCTGCAGGTAAGGCAGAGAGGCACAGGGCAATGACTTGGAGTCCGGTTGAGCCCCACTGGGAGTTTAGGACAGAGATGACAGCAGCGCGATGGGGATAAGTGTTCATTCGTGGCAGGTACTATTATAAGGCTTAAGCTGACATGCTGAGATTTGCGTGCTGACAGTTTTATCCATAACGACGCTTTATAATATGAGGTCGAAACCTCTCCTCAAAGAAGTCAGATAACATACTGTGACGAGCACCTGTACTTGCCCAGAATCTTGATTTTTACGAGGTTTGTGATCCACTCAAAATACATTTCAATGATCTTTGTCTTTCGCTGATAGATCGCTCTCCTAGAGCGCTGTGCATGGGGAAGTCAGTCGCAGACACATATGTCTGTATCACGTGAAAGGGGTTACAGCTGCATTGTTTTCGTGAATTCATTTTTGTTTTTGTAGAAGCGATGAGCCAACATTCAGGCACCGCTTAACGTAGAGTGAACAACCCCTTATACAGAAAGTTGTAAGAGGGCATCTCAGAGGTTAATTTTTAAAAAAGTAGCAGAGGAGGGGTAGTCAGGTTGCCAGTTTCCACACGGGGACGAGAGTACTGTCTGAAGCGAAAAACTTAAGAACGTCAGTGTAGCACACCATTATTTAAGAATTAAATCCATTTTACTTAGACGATTAATCAAGAAAGTAAAGCTTTTGTCTGGGGGGAAATAGTTGTTTCGTTAATAACAACATCACTAGCTAGCTTTTGCTGAGCCTTTCTCATTGGCTGATAGGAATTGCATTGTTTGCTAAGGAGTAGTGAGGAGCCTGTTTCTGTAAAGAAGACTTCGTCTGGGTATTCCGGCGGGAACATACTGTCTGGAGTTCCTAAGGGAGGCACTTGGTCCCCAGGGGCTGAGAAGATATGTTTCGATCGCAGATTTAGAGAAGGGTTTTAGCTATAATCCGCATGACGTGTTGCTGACTCTACATATCATGGTACTAGCAACTTCTGCCGTATGCGGAATTTGCATATTAGGCAAGCGTTAACTACAGGGGTTTTCTGGGTGAATTGTTGGGGTGATATAAATTCCACAAATCTTATACCTTTGCTAGGAGACTGAGGGCTCATTCATGACTCGATAAGTGATGTTATTTGCATCTCATAGCTTTCCATTCTTCTGGTGCAACCAAGAAGGCACTATGTTTCTATCACAGGTTTGCCTTCCCTTAACCCAAGGTAAGGTGCTTAACATGTCCAATTCGTGTGACCTATCTAGTCTTTGCCGAGTCATTTAAATTATAGATTAGAACCATTCCATATTACTATTAATCGCTATCGTGTTTTCTGTGTTTTTCAAGATAGAAAAGATCTTTTGATTAATTCATGTTCACGTTAGAAGACAATTTTACAATAAATAGGAATTAATTTGGGTCAGCGTTTCATTTCATAGATTACGCGACTGTTTAATGTACATTGTTAGGTGCGAAATCTGTATTTCATGTTTGCTTGGGCCACCATTATCCTATTATTTATCCGTTGTGCTACATTTTTTATTAAAGCATATGAGCCTATGGAACACATGCTGACTATTGGTCTTTAAAAATGCTGATGTCTTGGTCACATGGTTAGTTTTATGCACAGTTACTGGTACGAAGAGGCCCCGGTGCGCATGCTTTTAATTGTAGGAAAATGTACGACCTGCGATGGATTCAGGGGCGCAATTTCGGACGAATATTCGTCAAAAGTGAGCCAAGATCAAGAAAAATCTGGGATACTTTTCATGGAAGCGTATAGTAACTCTGGCTATCAGAATTCCACACAATATTTTAAGGAGATGGTCCATAGCAATCAATTCTCGGACACACCATACGATGCACCGAAGTTTGTACGAATTTGTCTTACAAAATTACCATACTGGCTGCAGTGCAAAATCATGTGAGAGCTTTTCAGAGTTTATAAAAAGAATTGGGCTACGACCACAGTGAGGAGCTGCAGAATCTCGTGTACTTCGTCTCAAATAACTTTCAGCCGAAAAGCGAGAACCTGAG
Organism: Schistocerca americana; assembly: GCF_021461395.2. Lineage (NCBI taxonomy): Eukaryota > Metazoa > Arthropoda > Insecta > Orthoptera > Acrididae > Schistocerca > Schistocerca americana. The sequence goes on along the minus strand of NC_060120.1, from coordinate 599,226,352 downwards.
AACCACAATATGGGAGCCAGGCATCCTCCGAGGTGAAACGGAGTCCAGTGGAACAAACAGATGCAACGAGTTTACAGTACAGGTAGAACAAACGCCATTACCATGAAAGAAGAAACGAACTTGGGTAACGAGATTTAGAGGCATTGGCAGAAATTTGTAATCATATCCCCACAGAGTAATGAAAGGCATGGTGGTCGGAATGAGGTCGCATGAAGCTGACTAGTAACAGCAACTCCGCTGGGGTGTGGTGGGAGCACAAAGATGCCCAAATTTCCGTGACCAGCGAGAGACGTTACTACGAAAGGAATCTGAAGTACTCAGTTGTGGCGACCCTGCAGTTAATGTAAATATTAAACTTCAAAGCAGATTAAAATTGAGTACCAGATCAGGACTAGAAACTAAGACTTTTGGTCTACCAACTGAGCTACTGGAGCATGACTTACAACCCGACTTCACAGCCTTGCTTCCACCAGTACCTCATCTCTTTATCTTCCAAACTTATCCGACGTTTACCCGCACACCTAGCGTGACTAGCATGCCTGAACGAAAGGATAATGTTGAGACATAACTAGCCGCAGCGGAATGTGTGCTGATGTGAAACTTCTTGGCGGATTAAAACTCTGTGCCAGACTGGGGCATGAACCGGGACCTTTGCCTTTTGTGGGAAAATGCTTAACAAAATAACATACCTGAGCCAAACCACATCTATTCACATCTTACTTCCCGTCAGTACCTCATTCTCTACCATCGAAATTTCACAGATCTCCTACATACTTTGCAAGTTTAGTGCTAATGTAAGGGAATGTTTTGTAGAGACATGACCCAGCCACAGCCCAGGACATTATTTCCAAAATGAGTTATCACTCTGCAGCGTAATGTATGCTGACATGCAACTTGTCGGCAGATTATACCTATGTGCCGCACTGGGACTTGAACCCAGGACCTTGGATTTCATGGGCAAGTGCTCTAGCAACAGACCCCCCCCCCCCCCACAACTGTTGTTAAGACATGTCTCCGTACTACCATTTCTTCCTTAAGTGTTACTCCCGCAGGGTATGCAGGAGAACTTCTGTGAGTTTGGAATGTAGATGATACTGGCAGAAGTAAAGCAATGGGGTCAGTTTGTGAGTCGTCCTCAGGTACCTCATTTCGTAGAGCTCTTGTCCACTTAAGGCAATGTTCCCGGGTGCAGGTACCTGTCCTGTATATAGTTTCAATCTGCCAGGAAGTTTCATGTCACCACGCACTAACCACGGGAAAGTAGTACAACGTCTTCTAGAACCAGGGAGTCAGGTCTTAGTGCTTCGCATGTGTACCAGAGTAATGTGACAAAGAGAAGCTTTTTTATTTTAAAAAAAGTGTCGGTTTGCCGACTGGTTTCACGTAGCCAAACTTCTCGTTCTCCATAGTAATCTATGATTAAATCTGTGGAAACTATACGTATTCTTGTCGTTGTTGTACTATTATTCAGAATTTAACATTCATAACCATTTCTGCCTGAGACTCGCCTCTACCATAATTAGGCTTAAATTTTTGGTTCCAAATGGTCGACAACTGTAAGATAAGTATTATGTTAGCCATTGATCGAGATTGGATAAAGTGAAGATGACGTACATGTACTGTGTTGATTTTCTTTTAAACGTATGTGAGCGATACTGATTAAGTTTTTTCTTGCCACTTGATCTCAGTAAGGAAACAAAGAGATTAACGGAGCCAGTTGCGAAGAATACACTGTGCCTGTAGATGAAGCAAATTTTTTTTAATGCGGTAATGTGTATTTAAAACTATTTAGCCTACGAACCCTTCAGCGAAATGATGCTGTTGCTTCTGACGGTAAGAATTCCTACATGATGAAAGAAACCGCAGTCATCAGTAAATGAATAGAGAATGATGTTTAAAACCCAAATTTCTGGATGTGACGAGTGAGGGCCATTGTTAAACAAACACCAACGTGAGAATTACAAAGACAGACAGGTGTAAACTCCAGGAAATCAGCTCACCCAAGGCAAAAATGTGGTAAGGATAATGTATTCCATACATATTATAATATAACCTATGTGAAATATAACGTATATGAAGGAATTTTGAAAAGTAATGTAGCACTAAGTCTTGTTGACAGCATTAATGTTTTATTGTGATATGTTTCAGGTAGACAAGTGAACCATTACAACCAAGTAGCTCATCAATTAATTAACATAAGATGTTTATTAGGAAGGAAAATGAGTTCTTGAAGCTCTGACAGGAATATTGGTAACAGATTGTGAGAGACATATTGGTTTGTGTTTGTGCATTATTTAGCAATGTCGTGGTCAACAGACGCAGTAGAACACTCACTGAGACATCTGTACCTGTATCTTCTGATACGTCATACCAAATAATTTAGTGCATTATGTAATCAGTATCATGATGGGAATAACTAACGGTAAAATTTGAAACCCCTATCTTTCTACAAATTTATCTGACGTTCCACTGATAATGATGAATTGTAATATTAGCTGTCAGGTTTATTTATGTATTCAATTGAAACCATACAGTTATTTATGTATATGAAAAGATTTTAAAATCACTTTGGTTTGAAGAAGGATGAATGGTGAACAATTGAATGTTATTGGGTTATTAGTAGAATATTTTAGGGTAACTATACACTTGGCAGTGTTGTAGGTAGACTGAATTGGAGCGTTTACGAGCTACGGAAGTAAACGTTGTATATTGTCTGAAGCAACCTTATGTCTAACGGTCATACATTAGCGTAAAATCTTAAAATGATATAAAGTTACGATTTCATGATTAATTTCACTGTAATTGTTTTAGGAGTAACAGTAGGTTTCACCTATTCTGTTACACAGTTTGAGGGAGTGTAAGACCAGATATGGAGATGTCATTCTGTTGTAACACTACTGAGGGCAGGCTGGATCTCCCTCTGCACCACCGTCCTCAGCTCGTGGTCTAGTGGTTAGCATTGCTGCCTCTGGATCACGGGGTCCCTGGTGAGATTCCCAGCTGGGTTGGGGATATTCTCTGCCCGCGGACTGGGTGTTTGTGTTGTCTTCATCATTTCATCATCATCCGTGGAAGTGGCTATATTGGACTGCGTAAAGATTGGGACTTAGTACGGGTGCTGATGACCGTGCCGTTGAGTGCTCCACAAACCAAACATCATCATCATCATCCCTCTGCATCTGCAACTGATGACGAAAGGGGACATGTCACTTTCCGTCTCTTCTGGGTAACCTGGGCAGCACTCCAGTACTCTTCCAAGCTGACTCATGCCACTAGATTGGGGTGATCATTTCACTGCCCAGCCACTCAAGGGCACGTGGCATGAGCTGGGCCTGCGTCTCACGATGGAATAGTCACTAACCAGCCAAAGCCACTACACTGCGAGTCGCTAACAGGAACTACTCCTAAGCATAGACACTGGTGCTAGCTACCAGCTGTTTATAAGTGATCTGCCTATTTGCTTCTCTGCTAATATACATATGTAAACAGACACACGCAAAATATGTTCAGACACATTTTGTTGCTGTAATTATAATGACCACATAGGATCAGCATCAAGAGAAATGATATTTTTGCGGCCCATGTGACGTAATGGACTGGAATGGTCTTCCGCCCTCTACATTTAATAATGGACAAATACGGCGCTTCCCAAGAATAAGAAAAGGTTTTTCATAAGACAATTCTTACAGAAGTAAGGGAACATATATTGATGTAGACAGTTGTCATTTGCGTTGGGTTGGGTTGATTTGGGGCAGGAGACCAAACTGCAAGGTGATCGGCCTCATCGGAATAGGGGAGGATGGGGAAGGAAGTCGGCCTTGCCCTTTCAAAAGAATCATCCCGGAATTTGCTTGAAGCGATTTAGGGAAATCATGGAAAACCTAAATCAGGATGGCCGGACGTGGGATTGAACCGTCGTCCTCCCAAATGCGAGTCCAGTGTGCTAACCACTGCGCCACCTCGCTCGGTAGTTGTCATTGGGAAAATCATGACAATGTCCCTGTATTATGAAAGTTAGCAGAGCAAAGATGATGTATGGAAACGGTAGATGGAAGTAGAAAACTGAAGTAATTTTAGAAAACTTCGAACTGGAGCAAATCTTGGTGCGATTATTTGGCCCCCATGACGTCTTTTATGTAGCGTGAGAGAAATCCAGCCATTCCTCAGCGGACCATAACTGTGTCCCACTTTCTCAGAGAAACAAAGTGAAGTGTGACAAACTAAAAACTTTGAACAGGTGATTTAGAATAAGTCTTGTGTCTCTTTCCAGGGACTGACTTGTAATTCATGAGAATTGTAGGTTATTTATGAAAGTAATTGAAACTGATGGGAAAATTATCAATCAAGTGAAATTATTCTTTTACCACCACATACTTGGCGTTATTTTACTATCAATATATTTTCATTCTTGTGTATTTGATGGACTAGATGTTCATTATTGTTACTTTAGAGAGCATCTTAGGATCTTTTGATCTGCCTGTGGAGAGGACCGAGTTTACTTTTTCTGTGTTTAAGATGTTTTAAACCAGTACCTCCATGCCAAGGTTTACAATTCTGATTTAATTTACGCCAGTGTCCTCCTTATGAGCGAACGTAAAACACATGGCTGAGTGCCTTGTGTTAATCGAAACACTTTTCTAAATGACTTGATTAGCTTTATCGATTACTCTTTTTATATAATGGTGTTTTCTGATAGTTCTTGGTAATTTTGTCTATGCATGATCTCTATGTACGTTATCTGTTACAATAGAGCAAATGAGTCACAAACTATATTTTCTGATATTTGCAACTAGTCTATGTATGAATTATTCTTAATTTTCATTGAAATAGTAACCTTTTGTGTGTGAATATATCGCTTTTATTTTTATTCTCATGTACAGTAAGGATGTGTTTGCATGTTGATAAGAATAGTATATTATTCAAGTAACGAGTGAATGTCAAGAGCTATTAACTATGCAGATGGGAGTTATCTTTGCAACACATCGTCCACTGCCATAACCTCCCTCCTGTTACCCCCTCCCATTTCACATCCCCACATCGTCTTCAGTGTGCACCGCCCTCTCCCTCTACCTACCCACTTGACATGATCCCCACCCCAGCATAGTCTACCTGCTGAAATTCTGCACTGACATTGTGCATCCAGCCAGCCTCATGTAGCGGCACGGACTTTTGTATTCGTCATGTTTGTGAGTAACAATTGTCACAATCAGCATCGCAATCCGCAAGTAGTCCCACAGTGAGGGTCCTTCGTTGCTCTTTGTAGTCTTCTGGTAGGTGGTGAGGAACCCAGTGGGCTTGCACCTTAGGGTACCCCAATTGGTGGCCGAGTGAGTTAGCAGTACCAACAGAGACATCCAGTTCAGCGGCGAGGTGTCTGATTGTGATCCATCGATCACCTCGAATGAGTGTGCCCGCACGTTGCAAGATTTCAGGAGTTACAACTTCCTATGGCCAGCCTGCGTGCCAGAGATGCGACGTTGTTCCAATGATGGCAAACGCCTCGCCCAAGGTCTCACCGTGCTTTTGTTCACAATCGGGTCTCTGTAGGCACTGTGCAAGAGCCTATGAATATCTGTGCTGCTCTGGTTTTCCACCAAAAAAGAAAAAGAAAAGAAGGAAACTCAATGACAGCTCTCTGCCTGCAAGGCACTTCCGTTACAGAAGCCATTTTCAAGGCTACATATAACCCCGATACCCAGCGGAACTTCATGAAACTACAGGGCCTAAAGCAGGAATGTTCTATGATGTCGCAAACCGAATTCGGTATTTTTCAATCGAAACTGATTGGGAAAAAAGTGGCGCATTGCTTACTGAACACCCCTCTTATTTGAAGGAAATTAAAATGTGAAGTATTAGGCGAGGAAGATAGAAGTAGCAGACTAGCACATTCAAAGAGGGTCTTCTTTTCTAAATGCTGTCTACTAACCAGTTGCCAATGGTTACAATGTTTCCATGGTTGACACAATCCTAGACAAAGTGACGAAAAACACAAGTGCAAACTGCACCACAGATAAACAGAGAAAAACAAATATATAACTAGTATTCCATTCATAGGCAATGTATCACAGAAGATTGCAAATATTTTCAAAAATCACAAATTAAAAATTGGGTTTTCTACATCTAATAAATTACAACAAAAACTAATACATAATATAAAGTGTAATCATGATCCATATTCAGACTCTGGAATATACAAGGTAACATGCCAGGAATGCCCCATGTTCTACCTAGGACATACAGACCGAAATTTCAACACACAACAAACACAAAAAATGGCTCTGAGCACTATGGGACTTAACATCTACGGTCATCAGTCTCCTAGAACTTAGAACTACTTAAACATAACTAACCTAAGGACAGCACACAACACCCAGTCATCACGAGGCATAGAAAATCCCTGACCCCACAGGGAATCGAACCCGGGAACCCGGGCGCGGGAAGCGAGAACGCTACCGCCAACAAACACACTACGTCAGCAATAGCAACACACATAGATAATACGGGACACCTATTTGGAAAAATAGAGCAAAATGTCAAAGTACTGCACCGACTAAATAAAGGACATAAAATGGATTTGCTAGAAGAACTGGAGATATATTCATATTACAAAAAATATGAAGATACAGTATTAAACAAAAAACTTGAAATGAATTAGTGAATTTCTTCAGATGTTTCGATAATACACTTAAATAAAAGCAGTAAAACATAGAAATAAACACAAATGTAAAATCGATATAAGTAATTTATGAGCCAAATTGTTAAGATAAATAACCTCTGCACTAAAGCATATCATAATCTGTGGAAGACCTATAATGTTATCACTGTGGACTTCCTGTAAGAAGATCTTCGTAACTGTTTTGTTTATATAAGATATTTTCGATGTGTGAAGTATACAATAAGTTGTGTGTGATGTTTACTGTGTGTGAGACTCTGCACAAATGGACCATTAGAAGAATGTAAGTGCAAATACTTCTAAATTTCGCCACTAATTTCACCAAAAGAATCGATACCCAACTAAAAAATCACGTGTTTCTTATATATTGCAGTCAAAGTCAACAAAATGAAGCAGACTCTCACGCACTGACAACATTAATACAAATGGCTTAATAAACACAAAAACGCACTTGAAAATGGGAATCATTTCCCGACATGCATCGTGCGAAAAGTGAAATAAAGAAAAATCATGACTGGTAGCGTAAGATTTATTTATAAACAAACCTGAAGTTCATTCTGCTGCAGTCTGCAATGTTGTCAAACTTGTTCAAGATGGTGTCTCTCCCTGAATGGTCCACCCACCTCCTCTCCATCGAGGGTAGATATGGCAACATCGAGCTGTTGACGGCACCACCCCCACCCCTCCCCCCATGCGCTCTTCCCCCACTTTCCCCTCTCAACCCCACTTCCACGTCCCTCCCCAACATGTGAATTGGCGGGAAAATGACTCAGTGTGTGCTGAGCTGCTGGAGAACTAGAATGAATCAGATTTTACTGGGGTTGTCTCTCCTCCTACCCACTTTTGGTGAGAAAAAGGCTGAAGAGGAAAGACAGTCAATGTGTTCAACTGATGAGATGTTGATGTTCGGTACACTGAACTTTAATAATTGTATTAACTGTAAGCATACAGCTAAGGACTACACCCACAGCCTCCTACATGAGTAATGGATGGAGGTGATAATGGAAAAGCGTAAGGGAAGTACTTTCCAGCACACAATACGGATGCAATGGGATAAACTGAAGATGCATTTCACAACTCATAGAGCCTGTTGCCTCTGCTGGAGCTGTTCATGTTTTTTGAAATGGCTGGTCAATCCACAGCACAGGAGACAACTTCGTCCTGTTACACAACCCCAGACTGAAAAACCAGAAGTGGTCTCCTTGGTGTACGGGGCTCGATTGAGCTAGTTCACAGGGAATGCTTGAAATGTGTTTTGTTACTCTGGGAGCCAATAGGAACAAGCCAATCCCCCATGCCCCACTTCAAAATTGGCAGGAGCCAATAGCAACATAGAAATTCTACATCCAGTAACATGACCATGAGGATTTGGGGGGGGGTGGGGGCGCAGGGGGCAGAAGGATATAAGATGTGGTCACAGTTGCATTCAATCAGTTGAAGGTCCATGAAGTGCCAACAGCAACTGTGTTCGTCATCCGCCTCTGTCTCATAGAAGAAGAGAAACGTAGGTACATGTGGTTTAGTTCCAGGGCGTTTTTCAACTCCACATCTTTGGCTATGGATACTTATTGTTTCTTCTTCTTCTTGTTCTTCATCTTGTTTGTTCAGTGAGCTCCAGCAAATGCAGACTGACAGAAACCTTAGACTTGTCGGGAAATGGAGCAAAATTCAGCATATCTGGGCGAGCAGCAGCCGCTGCAACCTCATCAGGAGCAGCAGTGACTTGTGGCTTGTCAAGACTGGCAGTTGTACCACCACTGTGACATCCTGCAGTGCATCTGGTCAGCATGTTTGAGCAGAAAATGAGCTGCTGTTATCAGTAACGCTCGTCGTATTGCGTTGAAAACAGCCAGTCAGTGCCCAACTTTCAGAAGAATTGTACTGTGGGTCCTACACCACACAGTGCAGGTCTTCTACATATGCACCATCCCAGGATATTGTTGAGTTACTGCAAGGATAAAGTATTGATGTGGTGGATGAGAAGCTGGTGATTCCTTCCAGTGCTCTACTGCTTTGCACTTGTACTTGAAATTGAACCACAAGCAGTACAAAGTTCTTAAATATTCCTATAGAAGCACCAGTGGACAGTGATTGGCGTGTAACATTAGAGATAGAAAATGCCTCGAGAAATGTTAAAGTGTGGTTTATGGAACTAGAATGGTACGAACTGCGTCATGTAGGTTCAAATGGCTCTGAGCACTATGGGACTTAACTTCTGAGGCCATCAGTCCCCTAGAACTTAGAACTACTTAAACCTAACTAACCTAAGGACATCACACACACCCATGGCCGAGGCAGGATTCGAACCTGCGACCGTAGCGGTCGCGCGGTTCCGGACTGTAGCGCCTGGCACCACTCGGCCACCCTGGCCAGCTGGGTCATGTAGAATCCTACATCATTCAACAGATGACCTGCTAGTACTGTCCATCTCGTTCACCCCAAAAATATATTATGCTAGCCTAACATTATCAATGTCGTGGCATTCATTGTGATATCTGGAGATCGATACATTTATTTGCAACATTGCACCATTAAGAATCTGTTCAGCCTACAGATGAGGCTACTCCTTGTGTTGTAAAGACAAAACAGATGGCTACCTTGTGTTCAAACTGTGCATAAACTGTGAAATACCTCCATATGCATAGTCTGCATGCAGACGATTTAGGACACTGCATCAATAAGATGTGAAAACAATAATCTAATGAAACACTCATCAGTTTGAGAGAAACACTTGCTGAATTCGGTGCATACAAGAAAGCTTGATTTGCTTAATTCTGTACAGGTGAGAAGATACAGATAAAATCAATTAATTTCTTTGATATACCTTAAGCAATGTATATCTGTTGAATAAAAATATGTAAAATACCACTAACTGTGTTTTTTTTCATATCTCTCATAATAATGTTACTGCTACCAGTACTTTCACTGCAATGTCTAGAATACTGCAGCTACACAAGCAGTATGAATCACCTTATCGCCGTAATCAGTATCTTCAGTCACTGTTAAACTGAATGAGAGATGAACTTTCACATGTCTCTATGTGCCCTGTGAGCATTGTAGCTCAGTTTGCAACAAATATATTTTTAAAAGCACATCACGCACCAAAACCTGATGTAGTTGGTATCATGACGGGGTAGTGACGCATCCTCGAATGGTTCAAATGGCTCTGAGCACTATGAAACTTAATATCTTAGGTCATCAGTCCCCTAGAACTTAGAACTACTTAAAGCTAACTAACCTAAGGACACCACACACATCCAAGCCTGGGGCAGGATTCGAACCTGCGAATGTAGCGGTCGCTTGGTTCCTGACTGAAGCGCCTAGAACCGCTCTGCTACAACGGCCAACGAGGCGTCCTCGACACAAAGACTTTATTATAAGCGACTGCTCCTGTGTGGTGTGGAAGAAAACCAGAAGAAGAAGAGGAGAGGGATATTCCTGCACAATAATAAATGAGCGATAAATGTAGAGCCATCCAGCTATGGCAAGAGAAAATGTTCTCATTCCGCAGCAAACACATGCTGATGGTATCTGCTTTGAACATCTTTGGGTATTTTCAAAAACACTTTTTGAGCCAATCTTCCTACTGCTGCAAAAGATACTGAAACGTGTCGATGGTATAGCATACACGCCGCTCAGGTGATGCAGTGAAATTCCGGCGCCCCCTCCTCCCGGACCACCCAGGAAAAGTAAGTCCAACGTCATGTTAATCTTTGATGATTTCCTTATGGAACTCCAGGATTAAATTCTATGATATTTCTGTTTTGGTCAGTATATGGGTGTAGATGTATTTTATTTTAAGGCAGACATGTTCTAGAATCCTGAAACTGTTGGTGAGGGATAATGCAGACCTCGTTATAGTCTTCCAACAAGACAGTCTGAACGTAAAGCTCATTTACCAGGCTCATGTAAGATATGTGGTGTCCTTCAGTTAATTCGTAAAGATACGTAGAGGTTGCTGGGGTCACAAACAGTAAGGTTCTCTTGTTATTGATAAAACAATAAAACTGAATGATGATAGGTATAGATGCAATTTTCAAGAGTTTTTCTTTCTCTCTCTCTCCCTCATATATATTTGATTATATTAGTGTACATCACGCTATGGACAACTGGGCCCACCACATGAGAAGTAAAGTTTAAACAGATAGAGAGTACATGTACACATAGATGGAACATTTCAGTCTCTTGAAAATATGGTTAAGGATATGGAGACGTATATGCAGACCCTTCAGAGACTGATCAACGAATTAGGTGCTAGGGTTACTCTGTTTAAAAAGAGCGCAAATGACTTAATGACTTAACTGTAAAGGTTGACAGACTTTGGTGGAATGTATATAAGATGCACACTGCGAAGGAGTCTGCTTAGTGTATATTAGGAAGGTCGACTAAGTATAAGGTCTTCGTGACATGGAAGACTGCTGAAGAGAAGACACGTCACCTAAGGTTCAAATGGTTCAAATGGCTCTGAGCACTATGGGACTCAACTTCTGAGGTCATTAGTCCCCTAGAACTTGGAACTACTTAAACCTAACTAAGGACATCACACACATCCATGCCCGAGGCAGGATTCGAACCTGCGACCGTAGCGGTCTCGCGGTTCCAGACTGCAGCGCCTAGAACCGCACGGCCACTTCGGCCGGCCGTCACCTAAGGGTAGGACATTTGGACTGAGAGCAGACAATGAGAGAAACGCTTAAACCAGGCACTGGATCTCAGCGAAATTACACAACGACGGAATTACCGATTGACCGTTACTGCGCTGCTAGGATAGACATAACGTTCATTGTCAATGGTGAAAAACCATACGTGTTGGATATGAAGCCATTAAGTTTAAAGGAAAACAAAAATACAGGTAAGTGATATGGAATTTCAATGAACTATCGGTCTAATGAACCTCATTTCCCTAAATCGCACAAAAACTATAAGTTATTCACCGAAAGATGTGGAGATACATGGCGAAATACTGCGATGGACCGATGTACACAAGAAAGTGGGAAACAGGTGCAGTGCGAAATGCAGAAGAATTATAAAGCCTACATTATATTCTAGATATAACATTGGTGATGGTATTGCATCCAGCATAAAAGAGTTAGAAATCGATCCCCGCAATATCTATACTTCGATGATCCCAGTGAGTTAACAGATCGACTACGACTGCTCATGGCATCAGCTGCTGCTGGTAATACCGCTTATTCGAATGAGATTGCTTCAATGAACTCTGAGCTTAGAGAGAGAGGTATAATCGAATAAGAACGGAGTCAGTAGTTCAAGAACTGTGCAAACCAGCACACCATACACACCCTCTTAGGCATGTTATGATTGATATATTCACTTATAAGTAATGGAAATCAATAAATTCGCTTGGAATTACCTGTTAAAACTAAAACAGGGAGAGTTGTTGCAGAGGTGTTGAGCGTTTGTTGCAAACAGGGACAAATTGATGGCCAAACGACCTCCAAAGCGATCACGGCAGAGAGTTTTGCAATAGGTATTACAAGACCGTGATGCTGCGTATGGAACACATGACTGCTCAGCATTCACCCGCCTGAAGGCCAGTACCGTTGATCATCTGAACAGAACAATAAAAGCCAAAACACGGATATGTTTTAATCTTTGCGGTTCATACGGATGGATGGTTATCCTCCCACAAATAGTTGCACAGAATAATCGAACCAAACATAGCACATTAAAAATGAGACTAAACAATATTTGTGATAATAGGCTCATGCATACGGCACACTATTGCATTAAAATGTAGGATCCATAACTTCAGAAATTTCATTAAGGTGATTTACAAAACATCAAAAACGTTTGGCCCATATTGATAAGGGGATTAACCTGCTTGACAAGGCGTGGTTGGAAGAAGACACTGCATAGGCAAAATATAAAAAACTCCCAGGAAGTCATTCTGTAGATCTAATTTTTAGTTCATAAAGCCAAGGAGTGCGAGAAAGGATATTGGTATGGAGCAGTGCACTGGCGAATCTGTAGTTGATGAAACGATGGGTGGTAAAATTAAGTTGGGCTTGGGTGTGAAGTTCAAGCAACCTATGAAGGCTGCACGCCGTGCACTGAAGAAGAAGATAACGATGAAGAAGAAGAAGTCTAGGCAGGGGTATTTAAAAAAGTCTAACCTGATAGCGATGTATGCAGCTAAAATCGCCCTGAAGCAAACATGACCGGTTAAAGCACCTAAAACACCCTCAATTCTGCCTGTACTCAAGACATCAGGCGGAATGATCCCATTCCTCATTTATGCCCTCACAGGTTACCCAGCGAAGAGTTAACTGGCTGGTGGTACTGTGGCTATTGCTAGAACAGTCGTAGCACAGAACTCCCAGGAGCAGCTAGAGGAGGCAAGGAGACATAACCGCTTGATGGAATCAGTGGCCATTGGAAAAGGACTACACCTGAAACTATACAAGAAAGGACTAGGTCTCTTCACAAAAAAAAATGCCCCTTAACTATCCTACCAGACAGGCCGCTTACAAATACACATCTGCTAAAGTTGATTAGGAAAAAAAATCAGTATCCCAAGATTCTGTGGCATCTTTATGAGGGATTCATTGGCGAAGGGTATGTAGAAATCCAGAGAATGTGGAATTGTGAATTTAGATGTTTCTGGGAGACCAGAAAGCCACTGGTTGGAATATGTCAAGGAAAATACAAATAATGTCTTCTGTTCGACTCATTTGGATACCTGCAGTCATCAGAAGAGTTACAACGATACTTCACAACACAAGACGTTTGTTGTACATTTTTCGTTGCTATCAAGCCATTAATAGCCACCAGTGCGGGAATCTGTGCATCATGTTGCTGCTAACGTTTGCGAAGAAACATACATAAGGAAATGCATTAAGCCTCCACTCGTCAGTTAAGGTTCAGACGCAATGTCCTTTATTCTGACTTAAAAAGAACGATCATCAGTATTACTCGCCAATTACTGATTTAAGCAATGGAGTGTGGAGTGCTGCACTGATTGGACTGGAAACGTACAACAGCGTTCCGAATGGCACAGACGCTAACAATGAACTTCATCTGGAAATTAGTGACAGAAAGAAATTGTGGAAAATTCTCAACCAGTACTACTGGAAATTGTAAACGTTCTCAACCAGTGATACTCTTGGGCGGCCAGTGGAAGTTTTTTCTAGTCACAGTTATTAGTAATAGTAATAGTGTGTAAGTTTAAAGTACCTCTGCACTGAAAACAATCAGAACCAAATTTTAGCGAGTTATGGGCATTAGTATCTCTGGATTGAATATGAGAACCAAATTGTATCTCAAGAATCTAATTAAATCTGAAGAACTAAACTGTAGCTTTGAGAATTGAATAATCGAAAAAGTCGTTACGATACGTCATCAGTGTTGTAATTTACAGAAAATCTATCCCTATTGTATAAATAAAGGGAATGTGCAACACACAAATGACATTAGCTTTAAACATGAGTGATATTAAGGGGGTGTAGTTTAAGATTGAGAATAACAAAATATATGTAATGACTGCATGGGATTATGCCTATCAAGCTGCATGTGTTTTGTTATGGGTGCAGGTGTCCGTTTCCATAGGTATATAGCAAATATTTCCAAAATTGTATCTCCTGTGCTTAATGAGATCTACATAGTTGATATCTCGGTAAAATTACATACTAAAAATGTGTAAAAAGAGCTACACAGATTGTGAGGTAAAAGTTGATTTGTTTTTCATCCAGCTTAAAAGTACTTTTACATTTTCGTAAGCAGACACAACACTTCTTGAGTCGGAGGAGGTTTAGGGCACCTGTAGACTTCCAGATCCGATCTCCTCTTCGCCTCTGACGCAGATGATGGTACTGGGAGGAGCTAAAAAAACCTAAGAAGTCTATAAAAACACACTCGTTTGTGGATGATGTTTACTCACCAAAACTTCAATATTGCAAGTTTATTCTTTTAACAAAGCAAAAACTGCTAGCATATCTTCATCCTGGGTAATACGATACCAGACGAAGTCCCCCGTTTGCCGGTGTAGATTCAACTGAAGGTGTACGGGGCTTTCATTACAACCAACCGCTGGTCTTCCGGCAGACTTTTCTGACGTAACTGTCAGGCCTACCGGAGCGTGTATGAGATCCTTTAGGAGACAGAACAACAACTTCTAGGCCTACCACACAATTATGTTCCCCTAGAAGACGTTTTCCGTTTCCGTAGGCAGGAGTTCAAAATCGGACGCAATTTACACAGAATTATGTCAGAAACTGGGGAAAGAGACTACACGATTACTGTAGCGAACGAGTTCATTGTGTCATCCGTCATCACTGATACTATCAAAATTTGTGGTATGTGGAGGGCTTTTACGAAAATGAAAGTAACAGGAGTGGGAGCCACAGATGTCCAAGTGCTTAGAAGAAACAGTACTTTTTTGCGTGGATCGGGAAAAGACGATTTACCAATGCGTTCCGTACAGGTAGCTATTGGCGCAGTGGAAAGTTTACGGACCTGTAATCCAAGGGTCATGGGGACGAGTATGCACGGGGTATTTTTCAATTTTTACGTTACTTACACTGTAAATAGAATGAAATTATGTTTAGTATACTGTATTTATTAATATTTCCAGAAAAGGCATGAAAGGGAAAGGCAAAGAAAATTTTGAGGTTGCAAATAAACTTCAGTGAAGGAATAATAATGCGTAAAGAGGAAGGCCACTAACAACATTACAAACTTTAATTTTTACAGTTGATATTTTACACTTCCTGCAGTGATATTCATCAAAAAACAGAGACAGCAGTAATTTCCTCGGTATCTTGCACACGTTTTAAATCCCGTGTTTTTATAATTACAATGTTATATTAAACTTTCAGTAGAGAAATGTTCATAAAAGCTTCTCTCACATCGCACAATTTCGCAGCAAAGCGCACAAAAGGTTAAATTTCGCCAAATATTTGGGAGGGTATCTGGTTGTGCAGAATGGAATGTATTTTGATGCAGCCTTCTCCGAGATTAAAATGAAACTAACAGATCACAAAGTCCTTTACGCATTCACTGCAGTCCCTTCTTCAAATGTTATGCTCAGAGTCCCGCGGACACTGTAAGCACAATCCTTTCTTAGAAATTTAATTGCGATCCACACCTTTGATTTGGCCTTCCTTTACATGCCTCTAATGGAAATATTAATATTATTGAGCATTATTACGGTCTATTGGCATTGTAAGCAATGCATAAATCGAAAATAAAAGAGAACGAAAGTAAACACATACGTACTCGACCCCACGATCCTTCAATTTTTGTTGCTGTGGTCTTCAGTCCAGAGACTGGTTTGATGCAGCTCTCTATGCTACTCGATCCTGTGCAAGCGTCTTCATCTCCCAGTACCTACTGCAACCTACATCCTTCTGAATATGTTTAGTGTACTCCTCTCTTGGTCTCCCTCAACGATTTTTACCCTCCACGATGCCCTCCAATACTAAATTGATGATCCCTTGATGCCTCAGAATATGCCCTACCAACCGATCCCTTCTTCTAGTCAAGTTGTGCCATGAACTCCACTTCTCCCCAATTCTATTCAATAGCTCCTCATTAGTTATGTGATCTACCCATCCAATCTTCAGCATTCTTCTGTAGCACCACATTTCAAAAGCTTCTATTCTCTTCTTGTCTAAATTATTCATCGTCCACGTTTCACTTCCATACATGGCTACACTCCATACAAATCCTTTCAGAAAAGACTTCCTGACACATAAATCTATACTCCATGTTATCAAATTTCTCTTCTTCAGAAACGCATTCCTTGCCATTGCCAGTCAACATTTTATATCCTCTCTACTTCGATCCTTATCAGTTATTTTGCTCCCCAAATAGCAAAACTCATTTACTACTTTAAGCGTCTCATTTCCTTATCTAATTCCCGCAGTATCACCCGAGTTAGTTCGACTACATTCCATTATCCTCGTTTTGCTTTTGTTGATGTTCATCTTATATACTCCTTTCAAGACACGGTCCAGCTGCTCTTCCAGGTCCTTTGCTGTCTCTGACAGAATTACAATGTCATCGGCCAACCTCAAAGTTTTTATTTATTCTCCATAGATTTTAATTCCAACTCCGAAGTTTCCTTTTGTTTCCTTTATCGCTTGCTCAATATACGGATTGAATGACATCAGGGATAGGCTACAATCATGACTCACTCCCTTCCCAACCACTGCTTCCTTTTCATGCCCCTCGACTCTTATAACTGCCATCTGGTTTCTGTACAAATTGTAAGTAGCCTTTCGCTCCCTGTATTTTACCCCTGCCACCTTCAGAATTTGAAAGAGAGTATTCCAGTTAACATTGTCAAAAGCTTTCTCTAGGTCTACAAATGCTAGAAACGTAGGGTTACCTTTCCTTAATATAATTTCTATGATAAGTCGTAGGGTATTGCCTCACCTGTTCCAACATTTCTACAGAATCTTCCCCGAGATTGGCTTCTACAAGTTTTTCCATTCGTCTCTACAGAACTCGTGTTAGTATTTTGGAGCCATGGCTTATTAAACTGATAGTTTGGTAATTTTCGCATCAGTCAACTGTTTTCTATGGGATGCGATTTATTATATTCTTCTTTAAGGCTGAGGGTATTTTGCCTGTCTCATACATCTTGCTCACTAGATGGTAGAGCTTTGTTAGGCCTGGCTCTTCCGAGGCTGTCAAGTTCTAATGGAATGTTGTCTACTCCTGGGGCCTTGTTTTGACTTAGGTCTTTCAGTGCTTTGTCAAACCCTTAACGCATTATCATATCTCCCATTTCATCTTCATCTACGTTCTCTTCCATTTCTATAATATTGTTCTCAAGAACATCGCCCTTGTATAGACCCTCTATATACGTCTTCCACCTTTCTGCTTTCCCTTCTTTTCTTAGAACTGGGTTTCCATCTGAGCTCTTGATATTCATACAAGTGGATTTCCTTTCTCCAAAGGTCTCATTAATTTTCCTGTAGGCAGTATCTATCTTACTCCTAGTGATATGTGCCTCTACATCCTTGCATTTGTCCTCTAGCCATCCTTGCTTAGCCATTTTGCACTTCCTGTCGATCTCATTTTTGAGACATTTGTATTCCTTTTTGCCTGCTTCATTTACTGCATTTTTATATTTTCTCTTTTCTTCAATTAAATTCAATATCTCTTATGTTACCCACGGATTTCTATTAACCCTCGTCTTTTCACCTAAGTGATCCTATGCTACCCTCACTATTTCGTCTCTCAAAGCTACCCTTTCTTCTTTTACTGTATTTCATTCCCCCATTCTTGTCAATCGTTTCCTAATGCTCTCCCTGAAGCTCTCTACAACCTCTGGTTCTTTCAGTTTATCCAGGTCCCATCTCCTCAAATTCCCACCTTTTTGCAGTTTCTTCAGTTTTAATCTACAGTTCATAACCAATAGATTGTGGTCAGAGTCCACATCTGCCCCCGGAAATGTCTTACAATTTAAATTCTGGTTCCTTGATCTCTGTCTTACCATTATATAATCTAACTGCTACCTTCTAGTATCTCCAGGGTTCTTCCATGTATACAACCACCTTTCATGATTCTTGAACCAAGTGTCAGCTATGATTAAGTTATGCTCTGTGCAAAATTCTACCAGGCGGCTTCCTCTTTCATTTCTTCCCCCCATTCCATATTGACCTACTACGTTTCCTTCTCTTCCTTTTCCTACTATGGAATTCCAGTCACCCATGACTATTGAATTTTCGCCTCCCTTCACTATCTGAATAATTTCTTTTATCTCATCATACATTTCGTCAATTTCTTCGTCATCTGCGGAGCTAATTGGCATATAAACTTGTACTACTGCGGTAGGCGTGGGCTTCGTATGTATCTTGGCCGCAATAATGCGTTCACTATGCTGTTTGTAGTAGCTTACCCGCATTCCTATTTTTTTTATTCATTACTAAACCTACTCCTTCATTACCCCTATTTGATTTTATATTTATAACCCTGTATTCACCTGACCAGAAGTCTTGTTCCTCCTGCCTCCGAACTTCACTAATTCCCACTATATCTAACTTTAACTTATCCATTTCCCTTTTTAAATTTTCTTACCTACCTACCCGATTAAGGGATCTGACATTCCACGCTCCGATCCGTAGAACGCCAATCCTTGAATAAGCGATCCTTAATCATTCTGCTGAGCCAGTCACTACCTGGAATCTATTCTCATGGCTCATACCTCATCGGGCCAGCGCCAAAAATGCTATTATTTTCTAAAAGGAGGGTGATATGGAGATCTCACGTCTCCCACTCTCGTTTCTGGCCGAGCCCTGCATTTATCATAGATGTGGGCGAAATCAGTAATGACTAGTAGGCGCGGTCCCCTTGTATTAGCACAGATAGCCGATGTAATCAATTCGGCCTCAAGGTCGGTCGGAAATCTATCTACTTCTATCATCATGTGGGAAAATACGGAACGAGGTTCTGCTATATGGGAGATAATAATTAACTCATAGAACAATGTTTCAGTCTAGAAAAACTTCTTAGATGAGGTAGAGCGCCAAACAACTGAGTTGTGGTGTAGTATTTTTGGGAATTTGTGGTAAGACCTTATGGGACCAAACTGCTGCGGTCATCGGTCCCTAAGCCTACATACTACTTAATCTAACTTAAACTAACCTACGCTATGGACAACACAGACACCCATGCCCGAGTAAGGACTCGAATCTCCGACGGGGGGAGGCGCACGGACCGTGACAAGGCGGTCGAGACCGCGCGGCTACCCCGTTCGTCTGTAGTGTAGTGTCGATTAGGATATCCACAGGATTGGTCTAAGGAACAAGTCACGGTAATAATTTATAATTTGCGTGACAAGGAGGAGGAAAATAAGAGGAATGAAAGCATGAAGGCATCCCGGGGAATCGAGAGGCTCACCGAACTGCTGTTGATATTCCAAATCAGAAACGAAGCGGGAGTTACTCCTCAGATCATCAACAAAGACCTTGTCGGGGCCGCACAACCAGATGCGGACGAAAAGATTGCACATTTGGTAGGAGTACAAATCCACAAGGTACAACAAGCCCCCAAAAAGAAATATACGCGGGACAGCGCCCAACAAAGCCTACCTGGTCGGAAGGGAGCAACCGGTTACTAATGAGCAAGTTCACTAGAGTACAATACAGAGATCTCACCGATCGAATATCATTGGCATGGGGAGAGGAGAAGCTCCCAAGTCGAACCAGCATTTGCAAACCTAAAAATGGCGAGATAAAGTGGGAACGACTTCAGCTATGGAAGATGACAACGAGGAGACCGTTGCACTGATGGAAGATGGAAGAGAAGGTTGCGCGTCTCTTCGGCGATGGACACGGCCTACAAACTGATCTTAAAATTCTCTATGGTACACGAAGTAACTTTACACATTTTATCAGTGAACACGAAACACAAAACCACATGAGCGTGAATAAAGAGACGAGGAAGCGACTGGTCAATGATACTGGAAAGAAGAACTACGTGAGTGAATACAATGAATACTTTCAGTGCTTTCATATTTTCCCCTTAAAAACCTGCAACGTTTATGCGCCAACCATAATGCTTCGCGCCAGGTCACAACGCTCTCCCTGTCTTGTTTATAGGGTATTACAGCAAGTATGAGTTTGTATTTTATGAGCTGTAATTGTGAATACTGCGTGTGTTGAGAGCCAAGATCGAAAGCGCTGGAACTGCTGCGTAGCGTAGCCCAGGTGAAGCGAGGAAAAACCTCAACGACTACACAAATGGAAACGGGAGACTCAAAATAAGACAAGGTCATTACCTATAAATCCGATAAGCCTATTACTCAATTTTTTCTTGTTCTACAAGATGATTCGTATAATCTGGCTTGTTTTTTCAGGTACGCACGCAAACCACTTGCAATGCCTGTTTTCGATAATATATCTAAACCTAAGGCTTTTAAGTGCAAGGACTAGACGGAAGCAGATGTTCGTGGGTCTAATAAAACCTTCTGCTAACACACAGTCAAGGGGAAACAATATGCATTTATCGTAAAAATAGAAGCGTGCAAAAGTGGTAGGAATTTTGAGGAGCTTTCATGAAATAGACGTAATAATCAGTTTCAATGCAAATTAATAAATTTATTATATTTAGTTATTTCACTAGTATTCTGGTTCGTTATAAAAATTATTTGATTTTCATTAATAAGTAAGAATTAAAAGGCAACTTAACATTGATTATGTCTGTTTCTGGCGCCGTTAAGAGAGGCGATGAGAAGGTCAGAGGTCTTCTAAATATGCTGAAAAAAGTGCATTACTGACTTCATCAAAAATTTGTATGTTTTAAGGACATATTGTCTGTGCTTTGGAGCAAACGGGAATGTCTGCCAATGCATCTGAATAGAAGGATAGACGATCACATGTGCCACGATAACGCATCTTAGACTACTAAGGTCAAGGACAATTTTATTAGAGATATCTTCAAAGCAAATTTCAACTTAGTATTTGGTAGATCAGCAACAGATGCCTGCTCCATTTGTCTTAGCTTCGAAAAAGAAACCTAGTTCAACAATGACATAAGTGTTAGAGAAAATAAGGAAACAGAACTGAATGTTCACCAAACCTGTGCAATGGCTTACCATGTAAAAATAGATGTTCATGAAAGTAAAACAAAACACTAATATATGGCTGTCAGAAGAACCTTATCTTGCCAAAGGATCCCTATCAGACAGCCTACTACAGTAGGGAGCTCTATTTCTATAACTTCAATATCGTGAATTCCCATCCTTAAGCGGAGTTAGGTCCACAACATTTCTTCTGTTACACTTGAGGCGAAGATCAAATGGGTAAAGGATCCAGCTACAACTGTTCGTTACTGTCTGTAAGGGAAGATCTGCTTGAATGAAGTGGAGAACGCCCTCAGCTTTCCAACAACTGTGGCGGATAGAATGGAAATCGAACAATGTTAGGAATGGCACCAAAATGGTTACTACGAGATCCACGTGACGTTCAACGGATTGAAATGGTATTCCCAATGACTGGGCATTGTTATATTTCAGGCGTTGTCGTTTTGGACATAGTGAGTGAGAAATCAAGCGACATGAAGAAATCATCTAGCCGGAAAAAGTATGTCAACTTTACAAAAAAGTTTGGTAAATTTGTTCGGCTGGAACACGATTGAAAATGTAATTATTGGAAGACTGAAGTTGAGAAGAGCTTGAAAAATCTCTCAGCATTGCATTTTAATATCTCTCAACGCATTCGCATTATTTTTAAAAGAGATACGTGGGCGGAATAGGGCAAATACAGGAACATAGGAATACAAGTCACTTAGAAAAGAAATAAATAGGAGGTGCAGGGAAAAGAAGATGAAATGGCTACATGAAAAACGTGGAGAAATCGAAAAAGAAATTATTGTCGAAAGGACTGACTTAGCATAAAGAAAAGTCAAAACAGCCTTCAGTGAAAGCAAAATCTAGAGCGATAACATTATGAGTGCAATGGGAACTCCTGTGTCAAATGCAGATGAGACAGAAGATAGCTGGAAATAGTGCGCTGAAGGCGTCTGTGAATGGGAGAACTTGTCTGATGACGTGATAGAAGAAGAAACAAGATTCGACAAGGAAGATATGGGCGATTCAGTATTAGAGGCAGAATTTAAAAGAACTTAGGATTACTTAAGGTCAATGAAGGCGGAAAGGGTAGGTAAAACCATATCAGAATATCTAAAAACTTTGGGGGAAGAGGCAACAAAACGACTAAATATACTTGTGTGTAGAATGTTTGAGGCTGGCGACATACCACCAGAGTTTCCGAAATACATCATCCACACAAAATCGATGACAACAAGATCCGACAACTGCGAGAATTATCGCACAATCAGCTAAACAGGTCATACATCCAAATTGCTGACAAGAATAATACATAAAGAAACGGAAAAAAATGAGGATTTGTTAAGTGACGATCAGTTTCACTTTAGGAAGGGTAAAGGCACTAAAGAGGTAGTTCTGACGTTGTGGTTGATAATGGAAGCAAGACAAAAGAAAAATCAATGCGGCGTTACAAGAGGATGTAGAAAATTTAAATACGAAAGTTCTCCGCAGAATCGGCTAGAAAGGGATATATGGAATTCATTAACAAGCAGGGCCGGCCGGAGTGGCCATGCGGTTCTAGGCGCTGCAGTCTGGAACCGAGCAACCGCTACGGTCGCAGGTTCGAATCCTGACTCGGGCATGGATGTGTGTGACGTCCTTAGGTTAGTTAGGTTTAATTAGTTCTAAGTTCTAGGCGACTGATGACCTCAGAAGTTAAGTCGCATAGTGCTCAGAGCCATTAACAAGCAGGAGGGAGAGGATGACAATACATACGTTAAGACATCAGGGAATAAGGTCAGTGGTAGTAGGGGGAGACATAGAGGGTAAAAACTGTTGATGAAAACAAAGAATGGAAAATCAAATGGCTCCAAGCACTAAGGGACTTAACATCTGAGGTCATCAGTACCCCAGACTTAGAACTACGTAAACCTAACTAACCTAACGACATCACACACATCCATTCCGCAGGCAGGATTCGAATCTACGACCGTAGGAGCGGCGTGGTTCCGGACTGAAGCGCCTAGAACCGCTCGGCCACAAAGACTGGACTACACACACCAGATAACTGAGGACGTAGGATGCAAGTGCTACTCTAAGATGATAAGGTTCGTACAGGAAAGGAACGCGTGACAGGCCGCATTAAACCAGTCAGAACACTGATGACGCAAAAGAAAAAGGAAAAAGAAAAATAAGTAGGTTATTCCGTTACAATCTCCACACTGTCCCCCATGGGGTGAGGGCAGATGACACTATTGAAGATGATACTTCCGTCTGACGGGGACGTTAAGCCTTGCGGTGTTAATTGTTTGGAGTTGGCTGCGTGCTTGCACCGATTTCCATCCTCTTCGTCCCGTCACCACCGTGCAACTTAAAAATAATAACACACTGTAATCAAATCCATTACAGTCGCTCCTAAACTCAGTTGGTATATTTAAGACAGAAATCTCATATAATTCGTAGAAAGCAACCACTATGCGCCGAAGGAGGAAAACCCTTTCCGACCACCCGCTGGACAACCTCGCGGGGCCTCGTATCCAACAGAGTCGTACAACTCTGAAATTTTACCTATTTGAGGACAGTACAGCACTCTGTCTAGCTATCGCGTACCTATAGCGTGATAACTAAAGCTTTTCATGCAACTGTTACTGATATAATACCAATTAGTCGCCTACAGATAACACTACTTTCACAATCATGAAGTTAAGATGGTCGTAGATGCGCTTAGGACACTTTAGAACTGGCAAAATTTGTCAGTACGAGACAGCCAGATAATACACACCTCTGCAGCATCTAACAAGAGGAGTCATTTCTGCAGCATCTAACAAGAGGAGTTGCTCTATCATTGTATCCTAAACTTTTTAACTCCTTACTCACAGTTATTGTGGTAGATGGATTTCTGGTAACACTTCGGACCTCAGAACTGATTCCTTCCGCTGATTTCAAGTGATTTTCTACAACCACCCTCTGCAATCTGCGACAGTAATTGATCGTTACTACACGAGGTCTGCGTGGTCTCGGTAAGGCTGTGTTTGTTCCTTTTCGTTTCCACTTCACAATCGCTTTACCAACTGTCATTTAACTTGAGCTGTTTTAGATGGGTTGAAATATACTTGATAGATGTATTACACACATGATATCCAAAGACTAGTCCACGTTCTGAGTCACTGAGTTCTCTGGCCGACCCATTTTGGTGTTACTACACTTCTGCTGATATAGCAGTGATTTTATACTGCCGGTTGCGCCTCTCGTGACACCTATAAGTCAATTCCACATTACACAGAGATGCCTGGATAGTTTTCATCATCTGGTATATACGTCTTTCTTGAATATCAGTCTTCTGTCGATGTTGCGGGAAACTGCTGTCCACTTGGAGCACTTGGTTTAATGGTGTTCATAGAACTCCTACTGACGTTTTGTACGATAAACAGGATTAACAGTTGAACGAATACTACGAAGGGCAGCAGTAATGGTCATATGATTGTTCGACTCATAAGTGAGTGTTACGAAAATGGTGAAAAACTTGAATTGGCAGATGTGTGAAGACGGAGCAAGCTGTTCAGTGAAAGCGTACTTACAAAGTGTCAGGCACCAGCTGTATGAGCGGAATCTAGAAATTAATTACCACATCCTGAGTACAGATCCTTAGAGAGAAACATTCAACGACTCCGAAAGTAAAATTCTGAGTAAAAACCCTAAGAGGTTTTTGTCCTACGTAAAACAAGTAAGTGATTCGAAATCCTCTATTCATTCCATGTTTTGTGCTCAGGAATTACGAAGGTCTTGGAGAATCAAAATCTCCTCCATAAAAGGCAACATAAACTCCGCAAGCAGAAATCTTGCAAAACTAAGCTTGCTCTGTTCCTCCACGAGATCTGTAGAGACGTAAAGAACAGCAGTGAGGTTGATGCCGTGTTCCGTGACTTCAGGTAAGCATTTGACACCGTCCTGCACTGCCGTTTAGTGAAAAAAAGAATAGAAGCTTACCGAGAATCGGAAGAGATTTGTGACTGGATTCGAGAGTTCCTTGCAGAGACAGCTCAACACGTCGTTTTTAACGGAACAAAATCACGGTTGTAAAAGAACTTTTAGGACAACCCCAAAAGAAGTGTGACAGGAGCTTTATTGTTGACAGTGTATACAAATGATCTAGTAGAAAGCGTCGGCAGGTCTTCAAGACTGTTCGAATATGATGTGGTTGTCTATAAGAAAGTATCAACGCCAGAAGACAGTACCGATTTGCAAATGATCTACAGTGGATTGATGAGTGGTGCAGGTTCAAATAGCTCTGAGCACTATGGGACTTAACATCTTAGGTCATCAACCCCTAGACTTAGAACTACTTAAACCTAACTAACCTAAGGGCATCACACACATAGACGCCCGAGACAGGATTCGAACCTGCGATCGTAGCAGCCACGTGGTTACGGACTGAAGCGCCTAGAACCGCTCGGTGACAGCGGCCGGCTGCAGTCGTTACAGGAGAGACGTTGCGTATCACGATTAAGCTTACTATTGATTATTATCAATTTTGGGAAGTGTCGAACAACGTAAATTCGAGAAAGTGGAACTAACACAGAGGCTTATCGACAATCATTCTTGCCACGCGGCATATGCGAGTGGAACAGGAAAGGAGGACCATTTAGTGGTATGAGAAATGCCCTCTGTCGCACACCGTTGGGTAACTTGCGGAGTGTAGGCGCAAACGAAAATGAAAAAAAAAAAAAATTAGGCTGATCAGGATGACCACAGGGGCGTTTAAGCAATCATTCTTCCCACGATCCGTAGGGGAATGGAACAAGACGGGAGTCCTAATATATGTTACAATGGGAACCACCTTCTATTTCACAATGGTTGCAGGTTATGGTAGTAGATGCATATTTGATGTACAATGGAATGTTGTTTAATCATGTTCGCTTTAGAATAAAAGTGGATCTTCATTAACGTTCTAGTGAATTCCTGAAGTTCGCGACTCCTGAAAATAATTATAGTGGCCACGATTACCCATTACTAAGAGAATATATCACGTTGCTTATGAGTTTAGTTTTTACACATCATCTGAGAAGAACGTAATACGAGAGATTCGTCGTTTGTAGAAACGTTGTAGTGGTGTCGAGAAAAGTGCAGGGCTGTGGCTGATGAGTGTCTCGGCACCGGTACCTTCCCTCCTCCCCTGCTGGCCTGGTTTTACGAGCGGCGGGCAGCTGCCGCGGCGCCGTTACAGCCATCTGCGGCCGGCGGAAGAGCCTGACAGAGACGAGGGGCTCCCGCTATCTCAGCCGCCAACCCGCTTTGTGGCCCCTCAGCTGTCTGACACCTACACACCCGGTGAAAAGTCCATTTTTCTTCACTGTGACGCGTTTCGACTCGTTTGGTGCATACCAGTTTATATCCCCTCAATCTAGTATTCCTAGTAAAAGTATTACCTGACATAACTGGATGAAAAGTAACGAACTCAAATATGGTTTTATACATATAAATTTTTTAAAAATAATATTTAAAATCGTTTAATTCTGTAATTCTTGATTACACAACAATAATTATGTAACTAATTTCGTTTGAAAAAATTAACCATTTTGAGACCTGAAAAGAATAAGCAGACAGCAAATTGGTACAAGTGGGATATTTTATAACAGCGATCGTATTACAACATTCTTATCGCAATACTTAAGTAAAGAGATAGAATACACCCAGTTTAATGAGAAGTAGTTGTTAGCTTATATCATTAACTATCAAACCAGTCTCTGGACTGAAGACCACAACAAGACCACAACAACAACAATATACAACCGATAAAATACCGCATCTGAATAGCAGTAACTATACTCATAAAATATAGACACAGAAACGTTTGTGAGCCACAGTAACATCTCATGAACGAGGTAAGTTCATCGAAACAGAAGAGCAAAAACAGGGGTCGTAACATATTAACCCTCCTACTACCAGGATTTTTGTTGTCTGCCAGTGGGATCTTATAGACGCTAAGTAAATAATACCGGATATATTCGTACTATTTTAATGAACCACCATAAAAACATACGGTACAGTTGTCCAGTGCGAGAGAAATGACTGTTTAATTAAGTTCAAGGAACAAAAAGAAATTTAGATTACAGTCAATTGACCCTAGCAGTACACCGGATATATTCGTACTATTTTAATGAACCACCATAAAAACATACGGTACAGTTGTCCAGTGCGAGAGAAATGACTGTTTAATTAAGTTCAAGGAACAAAAAGAAATTTAGATTACAGTCAATTGAACCTAGCAGTACTCAGTACAAACAACCATGAATAAAATTTAAATTATTGTAAATACATAATTCAACAATAATTCATTCAATACCATTGACTAAGAGAGAGAAAGTCATATGTTTTGAAAAAGGCAATTCAGAAAACAAGGGAGATACAATTTTCCATTTTGCACCTGGGGTCATATTGACTCCACTGGTACTAGGGAAGATACAGTAACAGCTTATGCAAGAAACCCTAACAAAGGGTAAAAAAATAAACGGGAAATAATATTTTAATTTTTCAGATTTTTCGTATGGTAGCTGTTCAAGATAACATTCGTCATTCTATTTTCACAAATGATACATACAAGAAACAAACAGTTTAAGTTAGTCATATTGAGTCCAGTAGTGCTCAGCGCAAAAAAGACTAATAAAATTTAATGTGTTGTAGATATAATTATGATTGAATCATTATTTGACTATTTATTCTAAGATATAAAATTATACGTTTTGAAAATAATAATTTTGAAAACTAGGGAGATATTTAATTCAAGTTTTCCTATTGGGTCTTACTGACTTCAGTAGTACAGCACAGTCAAAGTAAGGAAACAAAAACGACATGAATAAGAACAGACCCAAACGTAATATTATTCTAAAAATAGTCCACTTTATTAAAAATATATCAGGAGCTATAAAACCAGGCATAAGACGCTGCATGAAAATGCACACAAAAATAAGATAAAAATCCTTGCACTCCATCGTTACATGAAGTAACTTCTCAATTAACGCAGTAAGATGTACGGATGTGCAAGCAGATCAATGTTGATAGTAACCTGTTCGAAGGATTGCAGCGAACTAACAGCTGGGTGTAGGGGCATAAGGCACTCAGGAAAGTCTCCAATTAAACCGGCAGATGGCGTGCGGTTTTCCACAATTACAAAAATTCAGTGGAACTAAGAAATTAAAGCAAAATATAAGACCATGGAACATAAGGATAAAACAAACTACTTATAACAATACCTATGACAAGATGGATATAATCACATCGTGGAGAAGGCTAGACCATCGTAAAAAGTTAGTACGCGTAATGCAGAATGAAAGCGGAATTACCGCGGTGTATCATCAAACGCCCCAGGACTAACCGGAAGGACTGGACCTTAGGGCCGGGAGAGAATTCACCTTTCATTGTTCAAAATATTTATTAAAGTCAATCAACAGATAACAATTGTCATGAACTTCAAGTGAGATAACATTTGTACATCAAAGCCATCAGTTAGTTTTCGATAGCAAAGCAAGTATAACAACTATTCAGATATTTTGTTATTAAAAAGTAGGATACACTGAACGCCTAAGGGGTTACAATATGTTCACTTACAGTTTTAAAATCTTGGCCAAATATACTCATTTAAAAGAATGAGTAACCTTTCACATGAACTGTAAATAACTGTGTTTTGCATTAACAAATAGTGAAGAAATAACATTTATAATAATAAACTCCCTGTCAGAGAACATTTATACACGAAGCCTATCAGCTGGCTTTAGTTACTAACAAACGTGTAACAACTTTTCAAATGAGACAGAGAATACCTTTTTATAGAAAACAAAAAACACTGCACGCCCAAAGGGCTATCGTAAGTTTACTTATTCACAGTTTTAAAACCTTGCCCAAATATATTCATTTAAAAGAAACAGTAACCTTACATACGGGCTCTCAAATAGACAGGCAGAAGTTCCCAGCTCACGGCATCTGCCAAGTGCGCACATGAACGTCCTGCGGAGCGGCCAACACGGGCCCACCTGGTTGTGCCGTTCGGGCTCGATTTATCGGCCCGACCGAGGGTACGGAGTACAGTAGCTGCGTCCGACTTCACTTACCGGGTGCTCCTCCTCCCCAAACGGTTAATCCAGAGGGCTGTTATTGGGTGCACCTGGGTCTTAACGGAACGTTCCATTCCGTCAGATTCAAGAACAAGCGAGAACCCGAAGGTGTAGCCCAGACCGACCGTCTAGGCACAGATGTAGAAGAAATTGTCAATAATTACAGTCCAACAAATCGAGTGTGCTGACGCAGTAACAACACGCTACAACCAAATGTCTCAAACAGTGCTATGTTAATAAAACGAAAATCTGTCACAAAAAAAATGTGTGTGAAATCTTATGGGACTTAACTGCTAAGGTCATCAGTCCCTAAGCTTACACACTACTTAACCTAAATTACCCTCAGGACAAACACACACACCCATGCCCGAGGGAGGACTCGAACCTCCGCCGGGACCAGCCGCACAGTCCGTGACTGCAGCGCCGTAGACCGCTCGGCTAATCCCGCACGGCAAAATCAGTCACATAAAATAACTTTAAATAAAAAGGCATAGCAGCATAGTGTCGCAAGAGTTAAAACAAATTACTAATGCTAAATTAGGCTTACAAGTAACAATTAAACACATTCTGTGTTGAGATATTTAAAGTAAAGGATTGAGCTTACTTCCACATCTGATGCTCCCCAAAAACAACACAAAATGATATTCTATCCTTGCGATAATCGAGCCCTTGGTGGATGCCGACATTCAAACCTCCACACAAGTGTCTCACAGTGTTAGGGTACCTTGGTATATCATACAGTTCAAGGTCCACACGCTTGTCTGGAACAAACTAAACACTCAGTCCTAAAACATTATACACAATAAGCCCCACGGCTTGGGTGGTAAGGCAGAATGTCGATGCTACTAGACACCAAACAACAAGAGTTCCATCAAAATGGTACAACAAATTGCGTAGTATCCAAGCACAACATTGATTGTATTGTATTGTATGATAACTGGGGCCTAGAAACGACGGAGAGACTCCGTCCCCGCCGCAGCCACAATGGTCCACAACCCCACGACGACTACCACAGTCCACTTCACCCCTCGGCCGCCCCAAACCTAACCATTCTTTCTGGGTTATTGCGCGGTTCGGCCCCCGGTGGATCCCCCCCCCCCCTACCCCCTAGGAAACTTCTCACACAAGACGAGTGTAACACCTATGTCTGCGTGGTAGACTAATGGTGGTGTACGCGTACTTGGAGAACTTGTTTCCGCAGCAATCACCGACATAGTGTAGCTGAGGCGGAATAAGGGGAACCAGCCTGCATTCGCCGAGGCAGATGGAAAACCGCCTAAAAACCATTCACAAACTGGCCGGCTCACCGGACCTCGACACAAGTCAGTCGGGCGGATTCGTGCCGGGGACCAGGCGCTCCTTCCCAATCCGGAAAGTCGTGCGTTAGACGTCACGGCTAATCGGGCGGGCGACAACATGGAGTACTAACATATTTTCATAACTCAGCACTCACTAATAGTTTGAGGTGAGGTACACTTGCAATACGGAAGGCAGAAAGTGCATGGCCGGTGAAAAACGTAACTAGAATCATATCGGCGAAATAATCGTCCAACAGCATTAGAGAAGTAGGTCGCTACTGCAATCTCCAAATAAGATGTAATCGGTTAACGGCCACCAACTTCTTGACTGCGCAGACCATCTCAATACACAGCCGTTACGACTGTCGCCTGTAGAATGCTTTTTCAAAACACCTCTTCCCCGACCGGGTTACCTGCCCTTCTTGGACAATCGCCCCGCCTTCTCTCCACCTCCCAACTAAACTCACTCGCGCTCGCCTCTCAATCCGTTCCTTGCCGCACCACCTCGCTACCGACTCACAAGAACCGAAAGGTTACCATCTCTGAACAAATATCGATAGCCGGAAAGCCGGTATGGCTCACAGAATATTAGGTCAACACGAATAGTAAGTAGACTATATAAAAATATTTATAGATACAAAGTAAAAATGCAATAGAAATACGTAGTAAATCACAAGATTAATACAAAAGTAGTCAGTGTAGAATGCGTCGCCATCTCTTACAGTAGGTTAGCGCAGGTGCGTGTGTCGATAGAAGCTGGAGATCTGGAACGCAGCTTGCAGACGTGCAAGCAGCAAGGATGGCAGAATATGCCCAGGCTACCTCATCATCAAAAATACCAAATAAATGGCTGGCTCTGAGCACTATGTAACTTCTGAGGTCATCAGTTGCCTAGAACTTAGAACTACTTAAACCTAACTAACCTAAGGACATCACATACATCCATGACCGAGGCAGGATTCGAACCTGCGACCGTAGCGGTCGACCTGCTCCAGATTGTAGCGCGAACCGCACGGCCACTCCGGCCGGCACCAAATAATTACACATGATTACATTCTAATTGATCATTCGGTATACGATACAGGGATCGTGCCACATCAGAGTCGTCGACGAGTGACTAGATGGAAGCCTTCGATTCGCTGAATACTTTGGCATAGGACCAGAATTTTCTCGCGTTCTCTTGGCAAATCTTTTGCTAAGAAGTAGTTGGTTCAAATGGTTCAAATGGCTCTGAGCACTATGGGACTTAACAGCTGTGGTCATCAGTCCCCTAGAACTTAGAACTACTTAAACCTAACTAACCTAAGGACATCACACACATCCAGGCCCGAGGCAGGATTCGAACCTGCGACCGTAGCAGTCGCGCGGTTCCGGACTGAGTGCCTTAAGAAGTAGTTGTTTGTTTCGCACATCGATCTTTAGTAGACGCACAAATTTCTGACGACTTTTGCCAGTCGGCGTTTCTGTCATCTTCTTTGACGAGAGATTTCAACGGTCTCAGTTCCTCAGCTTTGTCCGAAATTTGTTATTAAACCACGATAACTACTTTCCATCCAGAAAGCTTTTACTCTGCACTCCTGTTTCTCATTAAGAAAGTTACGCAAGATGCTATCGTATCGGAAAAGTTGCCTTCCTAGCGAACGAAAGTGTCGCCCTCCCAAGTCCCACATCTTCAGAAACCCCTAATTGCCACTGGTGCAACAAAATAGTTGCACACTCAACAAAAGCACATTCCTTCAAAATTCAAATAATGATTAACGACTCTTAGGTACTAATTAAAGTAAAATATGGCGTTTGCCCGCCGAAGTGGCCGTGCGGTTAAAGGCGCTGCTGTCTGGAACCGCAGGACCGCTACGGTCGCAGGTTCGAATCCTGCCTCGGGCATGGATGTTTGTGATGTCCTTAGGTTAGTTAGGTTTAACTAGTTCTAAGTTCTAGGGGACTAATGACCTCAGCAGTTGAGTCCCATAGTGCTCAGAGCCATTTTTTTGATATGGCGTTATATTTCCTTTCATTTGCTGAGGGGTTGTTCACTTACACCGTGCGGCCACTCATCCGTGCTTGTCGGTAGAAGCAGGGAATCGTTGTCATTGCAACTACCGTCAAATGGTTCAGATGGCTCTAAGCACTATGGGGCTTAACATCTGAGGTCATCAGTTCCCTATACTTAGAACTATTTAAACCTAACTAACCTGACGACAGCACTCACATCCATGCCCGAGGTAGGATTCGAATCTGCGACAGTGGCAGCAGCGCGGTTCCGGACTGAAGCGCCTAGAACCGCTCGGTCACAGCGGCCGGCGGTTCTGCTGTTAGCTGCTAAAAGCATTTCATCATAATATACGGCTTAGAGGTGCTGGGCACACAACGCTTGATTCGGGTCGCATGCTGCCCAGTAGCCACAGTTTGACGACCAGTGATATAGTATCTTTCGTTCGTGGTGGTTGATTACAAGTAAGCAATGGTCATTTTCAGAACAAGTCGCCAGCCCGTTGAGCACTACAAAGGAAAAACTATGAGAGTGTTCGGGATTGTCGTCCGAGCCACCACATACTAAGCTCTTCACAGGACATTGAAGGAAGAAGCTCCAGCGGTATCTTATTTGTTATTCAATTCGACTCAGTTGAAAGATCGCTCTGATAAACTGATTCATAGTTATTTCGCATCGTTGTGATTACAAAATCAACTGTGACACAATAAGACGGCGTACAGGTTAACTAAACTTGGACCCTTTGTAGATTTTTCTATATTGTGCTACATTTTTTCAATGTTGTGCACCATCGAGGAGAGTCCGACGATATCCATCAGTTCATTTGTGTATATCAAAAATTATAAAAGAAGACTGTTACAGTCCCTTGGCGTTCCCCTGGCGTTTAACCAGTCATTCTGTAACGTTCTTTTACAAAGGAAAAACTTTAAGGTTACGTTGAATGAATGAACTGTGGAATGGATACAAAACTTGAGTTAACTTGTAGCGTGTTGTAAGAGCTAGTGGTGTACTTACTCTGTGTTACTGTTAGCTTTATACGCATTGATTGCGTAATGCAACTCCCAATAACAATAAAGAAATGCAGTCGTTACAAAATACATTCAGCCTCTTAGGCACTGAATCCTCTAACCCTGTTCAAAACTTATAAGTGATAACTTTGATTCCTGTGCACATAACAAGTAAATTAAATTGTATTACCTCTAAAACAGTGACGGTGAAATGCAATATATTCTGGTCTCTCGCAAAAAATTATAGCTACAACCTCAGCAGTGTGCAATGCTGGCCATAATACTTTGAAATGGACATGAAATTCTTTTGGCTAATAAACGAAAACATTTAAGATAAATCCAACTCTTTTGTAAAACATATGAACTGGACAGGGTGGCGGTACTGATTGTGGTGAATTACTACCACTGAGGTTCTTTTAGCAAAATTATATTCCACATTAAGTCTGGCTTTTCAAAAACGTTTGGCAATTGAAGTTACATTGATAAAAAAAATCATATTTACTAACTGATTCACGAACAATTAGATTTATACAGCAAGTATTATGTAACCTCACTAAACCAGCATAAATGTAAATCAACAAATTACATATAGCTCTGTTAACAAATCTTAGAAACATTACAAAGTGAAAAAGTAACCTTTTTATCTGTCAGTTTACGTACATTCTGGGGTTACTCGACCATTACAAATCATCAGCCAACTTATCTGTACTAACGCACTGGTAAAACAAAAATCATAATTATTTACAATCTTTACCTTGCTTGCATGAAGACTTCCCCTTCCATGTTCAACAAAATTGACATACCTACGTTAATCTAACACTTGGTGGCTTCACAGAGCACACCAGAGAAACTGCCTACTCCATCCTCTTTCACTCACAGAGAGCTACCTACAACTATACGCCAAGCGCTCTCTTACTCCAGCACTACAATCTCAGACCAGAATCAGTACCTTTGGGTCTGTGGTCGTGCACCGTCAGCATCCGCTTTATAAAGCCTATCAAAGACATACATCATCTAGAAAATCATAGTTCCATTTTGGTTTACATTAATATTGTCATATTCCTGTGCCACCTACAAGTGTACACCAGTAGACTTCTTTCAATTCTTCTTGAATTCCATAAATTAATTGAACGGGAAGAAGTCCAAATAACTGGTGAAATGGGACGTATTCTCCGCCGTACAGTTCACGGTGGCTTGCAGCGTGTCGATACAGCTTTAGAAAGAGATAAGTTTCATTCGATTTGCAAAATCCATGTCAATTTCCGAAGAGATTCATGGTTTGCAGGATCCATTCAACTTGTTACAGAGGTTTAATTTATCTTCCAAAAACGTCGTATCACAGCTGAACCAAAGGTAGTCCGTAATTCGACAACAGACTGATGTCGGCGATGAAGAGCTACAGGTCAGTATATCAGAAAGACGACTTTCTTGAAAACAGAAATGATTTTTGCTTATGCACACTTTCATGGCTTCTTCCCTCTACTGTTCTACGATATCAACTGCTCCTGTAGTACGTTGATCCATACCTACTGTAGTGGATGGGCGTAGCAGTTTCTTACGCCCACCATAACCAGTCACGTAACTTGATTTTGTAAACGTCTCGCTGGCACCGTCTTACAGTTGCCACAGCTCCATAGACGACTACTGTTTTTGCCTGCACCCGTTTACGCTTCGCGGTCGAAGGCTGGCAACAACGTTGATGTCATGTATGCTAAGGCGATGGTATGAGCGTGTTACGAAATAATGCGCAGTGTTGTCGGTTTTGCATGAAGAATTGTTTAGGCTGCTCCTAGAAAATACACTCTTGAGCTCCCTTACGCCACCGTGACGTACACATTCGTCAAATGTACCAGTGATGTTAAAAATGAAATGGCAGACGCCACTGGATTACTCGTTAGACATTCTTGTAGCTGAAAGTGTATGTTTTGTTTCAAATATTGGTGAAAGTTGATGGTGATAAGGCCAACAATAAACGGGGAAATTTAAAGATTAACATGTTGATTGCTGTTAGTGGTAAGCATGACTAATTACGACTGGAACCCATCTTCAGATCTGATGACATGGTTCCTTGTCGATCTGCAGCATTTATTCATAAATGTACGACCAATAGGAACGAACGACGAGACAGTAGGGGAGCATTTTCTTTTGCATAGTCTAAATTGTTACAGGTGTTGCACAAGGCCCAGTCGGCTTTCCTCTGTTGAGTAATCCTAAGAGAAATTTTACTCCACGATAATTCAACACAATATCAGGTATTTCAGCATTCGTGCAAAGGTCGCAAATACCAACCACAGTAAAGTGTTAGGAAACCAGTTTCGGGTGGTGTACCTCACTGTTTTGGCCTTGTTACAAGTAGGTATACATTTTTATACATAAAAAATTAAAAAGTTGTTTAAAAACCTTTAATTGTCTAGACTGCAAATATAAAACAGTAATTAGATAACCAACATCAGATCTGAAGAGAATTAACAAACAGAAAACTCATAAAAGTGAGATTTTTTTTATATCGATGGTATTCCAAAGAAAAAAATCTTTTCACAGTATTTAAGTAAATACATGGAACATTACTAATTTTCTGAGAAATTAGTGTTAAGATATGCAAAATGGATAAAACATAGCATCTGAATATCAGGGAACATACTCATAAAAATATATAAAATGTACGTTTGTGTATCTCAGTGGAATCTTTTCAGTGTGATAGTTCATAATCAACAGAAGAGTAAGTGCTTCTAATCCTATCAACATCAGGCCATAAAAACGACATAAGTTGAAACAAATGGACAACAGAAGGTAATATAAACATCTTAATACGGGGCAATGTTGATAGTGACCTATTCGAAGCAACACAGCAGACTAACAGCTAGGTTCACAGCCGTAAGCCAGTCAGGAACGTTGCAAAATAAGATGGCGTGCGAGTATAACCAGTTACAAAAATTCAATCACAGTAAGAAATAAAACAGTAGCATGCAAATTATGGAATATAAAAATAAAACAAAATACATAGAACAATACCTCTGACAAGAGAGAAATAACTACATAGTTGTGAAAACTAGGAAGTCAATAAGATAGATAAATATATTTACAGATAGAAAGTAGGTACAACATTTAAATGCCGGGGAACATAGCTTCCTCCCGACGTTCAGACATAAATTACGACAAAAGATGCCCTACGTCAGTCAGTTAAAACCAACTAAAGATGTTCATCAATAATACGGAAGAAATACCATTTGTAAGATACTATTTGATTTTTGGGAATATATGTATGCTCAGTACAAGACAGCGTTTCGTGTCGACAGTGCATCAAAGCGCCATGCTACAACTGATACCCAGGAATGTATGGAGGTTTTGCATAGAGCTCGTAAAGGAAGGAAACTTAATCTCCTGGAAGAGTTAGAAGTTCTTAAATTTAAGAATGCTCTGCAAAAGATACGGAAACTCTGACAAAGAAATAAATATTGTGCTGCATACAAACTGGTCTAAAGTTTCTAAATAAAAAACCAACTAAATGGGAAGTTTTCCTTCTGTTTGTAAAAACTATTACTGATCGCACCAGCAAAGTATTCAACAAACACGACACTGATGCGGTGTCAAAAACCAGCAAGAAAGGTTCGAAAATATTTAAACACTGGAAATGACCTAACGCCAGCGTTTACCACAGGAGGAGTATATATAATCTCATGCACTTGAGGGCAAGTGTACACAGGAAATACGAGAAGCATTATCACTTGCCTCAAGGAACACAAGCCCAATTGTCTACTGGGCAAGAGGGACAAACAGATCATATACTTGGAATTGTGGTTTTAGCGAGGTACAGTAATGTACAGAGATATAACAGAGAATCAGAAGCACAAAAAGATAGTTCAACGGGAAAGAAAAAGGTTTGAAATTAGACATTTTGTGGGTCTTGGTGAAAATCAGACAAACAGCTCCATTTTTCCCCATCTGGAAGCTCCATAGCATACATCGGCTAGAGTCCATGATCGTAAGTAGCTTTCTGACGACGTCAGAGAAGGGGGATGACGGAAAGAGAATTCGCTTACCCTCTCCCACTAATATTGCTGAATCCAGATTAAGATGCCGATCGCCAAGGGATACAGCTAGGTAAAAGAAGAAGGGAGGAAACTTCACTTAAGGGACGCCGTTCTACTGCACCAATCCTTTACACAGATTCATCAGCTCTACACATAAATAAACCTCAGGATGATAATGGGCAGCCACCAGTGAAAGCTCATCTGCTGGAGATTTGAGTAGCGGTTTTGGCATATAAATTACCTGTTTTAGTTTCCTGTGTTTCACCTTATCTTCCTTACAACATACTAGCTTTACGAGGATGTGAGAACAAAGCGTTGATTTAAGTGGTCACATTCTAGCCACCATGTCGAAGCAGTGGCAAACAAGAGTCGACTACCGATGTGGGACGTTAGACAAACAGTTTAGCGATCACGTAATTGGGTGGGCCAAGTGGTTTGCGCAGCTCGCCGGGCGGAGGCGCGACATGAGCGAGCGTGTCTAATTAGTGACATCCATTACCTGGCTGGTGACCGACCGCGGCAGGACGCGCGTGGCTTCGGAGGGGCTGTCCCACCCAGGGAGCGGCCATTTGAAGACTGCAGCCCGTCTACTCTTCGGTATGGGACATCTCTAATGCAATACCCACATAACGAATCTCATTTCACAGCCTAAGTGCGGAAGCTAGTAAAATTGGTCAAAAATGTCGAAATCTTTGTGCCGCCTGATAGTTCTGTACCTTGTCAGAAATATCGTCTGGAAATTTCAGAGTTTAATTTATACTAGGAATGAAGTAAAAGCCATCTTGTTTCAAACAATTGACAGTGCCACGCCTACTTTTCTACATGACTCTTCCCTTGTTTGCAGTACTTTATAGTTTTCTGTTATCAGAAGAGACATCTGTACACTACAGAAGGCTGTGAGCCCATTTATGATGCGATTAATTACGATTTATTTAAGAAATGCACAAATGGTGGAACACAAACTGCAAACGAAAGTTTTAATAACCTCGTTTAGAGGTGAAGCCCAAAGGCATTTTCTCATCTACTGCTGCCAAAGTTTATAATACTACTTGAAAATACAGCTCTTCGGTTGCACAGGTAAAAAATTTTCAGCTTTACCTAGGTTTCAACTGCTCTAAGGCAGCCTTCATCAGAAGTAAAAAAATTTTACATTACCTATAACGGAGCTTTGGAATAATATAAGAATTATTAAATTAAACATGTGTAGTAAAATTACATCATAGCTAACTGCTACGGCGGCCGTGGTGGCCGAGCGGTTCTAGGCGCTTCAGTCCGGCACCGCGCGACTGCTACGGTCGCAGGTTCGAATCCGGCATAGAAGAAGCATACTTACATAGAGTAAATAGTTATGAAATGGTTTAGAGCAACAGTGCTCACGTTAAAGATAAATATATATTTGTACATTATAAAATTTTCCTAGGAATGCACAACTTGATAAAGACGCGCCACTTAGGGTCGCGTGTGCGGCCGGCACTGTAAGCAGCATCAGACTGACCTCGAATCCGGCCTCGGGCATGGATGTGTGTGATGTCCTTAGGTTAGTTAGGTTTAAGTAGTTCTAAGTTCTAGGGGACTGATGACCTAAAATGTTAAGTCCCATAGTGCTCAGAGCCATTTGAACCATTTAACTGCTGCGGTAGAGTAGACAAAGAAAGCATACTTACATAGAGTAAATAGTTATGAAATGGTTTAGAGCAACAGTGCTCACGTTAAAGATAAAAATATATTTGTACATTATAAAATTTTCCTAGGAATGCACAACTTGATAAAGACGCGCCACTTAGGGTCGCGTGTGCGGCCGGCACTGTAAGCAGCATCAGACTGACCTCGAATCCGGCCTCGGGCATGGATGTGTGTGATGTCCTTAGGTTAGTCAGGTTTAAGTAGTTCTAAGTTCTAGGGGACTGATGACCTAAAATGTTAAGTCCCATAGTGCTCAGAGCCATTTGAACCATTTAACTGCTGCGGTAGAGTGGACAAAGAAAGCATACTTACATAGAGTAAATAGTTATGAAATGGTTTAGAGCAACAGTGCTCACGTTAAAGATAAAAATATATTTGTACATTATAAAATTTTCCTAGGAATGCACAACTTGATAAAGACGCGCCACTTAGGGTCGCGTGTGCGGCCGGCACTGTAAGCAGCATCAGACTGACAGGCGCGCGCGCCGTCGGTGTTAGCAAGTCGGCACCTTGTATCGCGCCATCTAGTATTGAATGCTCGTAATTTACAGTGACAACAGCTGTCAGAAGCATTGGAATAGGAGTGCACGTAATGTGCTGATTACATTATGTCAGATAGTATGTAACAGATCGAAAGTTGAACAAAATATTATACTGTAAAACAGGGAGAGAGAGAGAACAATACTTAAGGCTACAGTACGGGAAGCATAATAGAAATATTCCACGTTAAGTGATTTTAAGCAAGGGCTTTACACCATCAAATAAATTTTTATCACTTAATTGTAATTGCTCATTGAGGATTAAATGGTCGTTACAGGAAAAATGTTTGAAAATTTCCAAATTTTCAAGAATATCAAGTCTGAAGCCTTTCTTTTCCGTATGTAAGATACTAATATCATGAACATCTTTAGGTTTGTGTCCTGTGATAAGCAGGTGGTCAGCGAATGACGAATTATGTAAGTTCGTACCTTTTTTTCCCTAATAGATTCTCTTTATATCTAATCGAAAAAGCTCGTCCAGTCTGTCCTATATAATAAGCTGAGCAAGTGTCACAGGTGATTTTATAAACGCCTGAGTTTTGCAGAGGAGACCGTCTTGGTTTTAAATTATGGATTAGATTATTTTTGAGAGAGTTCTTGGCAGAGAAAAATATGTTGCAGCCATATTTATTTTTAAGGAGACGTTGCAATCTGTAGGTAATTGGCCCTACATACGGTAAAGAGAAGTATTTCTTCAAATCGCTAGGCTCGTCAATAGTGGTAATTCTGTTATTGGTTTTCTGTCTGTAGACATCATCTACTATATATGGTTCGTAACCATTATTAACTGCAATGGTTTTAATTAGATTCAATTCGGTTTTTAAATTTTCAGAGGACAAAGGGGTAGAGATTGCTCTATGAACAGCAGAGTGAAAAAATGCTTTTTTGTGAGATCGTCGGTGTGTGGAACAGGCTGGCACAATTTGGTCAGAAAAAGAATCCTTACGAAAAATATTGAAAGAGATTTTGTCATTCACTATTGTCAAAGTTAAGTCTCAGTAATTTAACTGACGGGAGCTGTTTTCAAGTTCACATGTGAAGGTGATTTTTTCATGTAGTTTGTTAAAGATCTCGAACAGGTGGTTAATGCCATCGTTCGTTCCGTTATAGGCGATTAAAATGTCATCGATGTACCTAGAATGTGAAACAATTGCCCGCCTCTCGTGGTCGTGCGGTAGCGTTCTTGTTCCCCACGCCCGGGTTCCTGGGTTCGATTCCCAGCGGGGTCAGGGATTTTCTCTGCCTCGTGATGGCTGGGTGTTGTGTGATGTCCCAAGGTTAGTTAGGTTTAAGTAGTTCTAAGTTCTAGGGGACTGATGACCATAGATGTTAAGTCCCATAGTGCTCAGAGCCATTTGAAACAATTCGTAAGGTGGTAGTGGAAAAATTTTTGAAAAATGTCTCTTCTAGAGGGTTGATAAAAATGTCTGCTAGGATGCCAGTTAAGGGATTGCTCATAGCAAGGCCATCAGGTTGTTGGTACAGCTGTCCATTGAATTCGAAATAATTGTACTTTGTTACGATCTGCATTAGGTTAATGAAATCAGAGATCTGTTCATCAGAGAGTTCTTTTTTGAACAAACGTAAGTTATTCTCTATGATATCTAAAGTCGTTAGTTCAGGCACATTGGTATAAAGGTTTTTAATATCAAATGAGAACATCTTTGTGTATTCGTCGCAGTGTATGTCTTTTATTTTGTTGATAAGGCTCTGACTGTTAGCTATAGAGTAATTATTTCGAAAAACATAAGACCTTTTTAATTTATCATGAAGGAATTTTGCTAGATCGTGGTAAGCACTGGTCACACTATTAGAAATAGGCCGAATAGGGTGATTTGTTTTGTGGACCTTAAACTGGGACCGAAGCTTACGAGGCTGGGGGTTCATGTTAATCAGCTCTTTTTTTCTGGAATGGCTTAAGTAAGGAATTTTCTTTTTGTAAAATTGAGGTAGGATCTACCTGTAGCTCAGAAATATTGTTTTCCTCAAAAAATTCAAAAGTTTTTGCTACATATTCATCTATTGTAGCAATAATAAGAGAATTACCTGTATCTTATTTTGTTATGACAGCATCATTATCTTTAAGTTTAACATTAATGGAGTTGATTAATTTTTGTCATAATTGACATTTTCAGGGCGAACTACATTTCTACTAAGCAAATTACATACATCATGAGCAATTCTGGTCTGTTGCGATCTTTCGATTTTTACACTATCTAGACCAGTTTTAAGTTCAACAACGATATTTTCTATTACATGCTGATCAGATAAGTTTGGTTCAAATGGCTCTGAGCACTATGGGACTCAACTGCTGAGGTCATTAGTCCCCTAGAACTTAGAACTAGTTAAACCTAACTAACCTAAGGACATCACAAACATCCATGCCCGAGGCAGGATTCGAACCTGCGACCGTAGCGGTCTTGCGGTTCCAGACTGCAGCGCCTTTAACCGCACGGCCACTTCGGCCGGCAGATAAGTTTGGTTTGACATTGTATTTTAAACCTTTTGTTATTATGCTTCCCGTACTGTAGCCTTAAATATTGTTCTCTCTCTCGCTGTTTTACAGTATAATATTTTGTTCAACTTTCGATCTGTTACATACTATCTGACATAATGTAATCAGCACATTACGTGCACTCCTATTCCAATGCTTCTGACAGCTGTTGTCACTGTAAATTACAAGCATTCAATACTAGATGGCGCGATACAAGGTGCCGACTTGCTAACACCGACGGCGCGCGCGCTTGTCAGTCTGATGCTGCTTACAGTGCCGGCCGCACTTTATCAGGTTGTGCATTTCCAGGAAAATTTTATAATGTACAAATATATTTTTATCTTTAACGTGAGCACTGTTGCTCTAAACCATTTCATAACTATTTACTGTACGTAAGTATGCTTTCTTTGTCTATTCTACCGTAGCAGTTAGCTATGATGTAATTTTATTACATATGTTTAATTTAATAATTTTTATATTATTCCAAAACTCTGTTATAGGTAATGTAAAAATATTTTACTTCTGATGAAGGCTGCCTT
This sequence comes from Schistocerca americana, assembly GCF_021461395.2. Lineage (NCBI taxonomy): Eukaryota > Metazoa > Arthropoda > Insecta > Orthoptera > Acrididae > Schistocerca > Schistocerca americana. Next base: position 599,183,475 of record NC_060120.1, on the reverse strand, counting down.
AGAGCAGTTGAAACCTAGGTAAAGCTGAAAATTTTTTACCTGTGTAACCGAAGAGCTGTATTTTCAAGTAGTATTATAAATTTCGTCTATGGTTGCTGCATTATCGGCCATGTTCAAAATTATAAGCTATCAAAGTTTCTTCATATGATGCTTGTCTGGTGTTGAGTGACGGTAGCACTATAAGAACCACGACCATTATGAATCTAGGATTTTATGCACATTGTTTCACCGAAAACCTACTGAAGAAAACTGATAACGTGTGTATTGTCAGTTCTGAAGTGTCGGTCAAGGGTATTGCAAAAACGGCATGCCAGAGGAAAAGAGTAGAAGAAAAGAACTATATGAAGACAAACAAGACAAAATGAATGGTTATACCCAACATTAAGGTCCTTGCTCCCGGCATAAATGCTAATAGAATATTTCTTTTTGCAATTCGCACCACTTTTATGTTTTGTCTGTAAGGAGCCTTTTCTGCTGAACCACTGCAGATAAAAAGGTGAAATTTGCTGCATATCTTGTACATACTATAACACAGCTTACTCTGGTACAACATCCTTCAAACTGCATTACTGTTCGATTTATTAAAATTTTTGCAAAATAAAAATTTCTGTCTACCCTCTACACAAAGTTTTTTAAAAATATTTGCGGGAGTTCTAAGACTGACAATAATATTCTGCTATACAGATTAGTTTATCTGATTACTAAGAAAAATCTAACACATTTTAAAGTGATAAATACAGTAATCTTTGAGAAAATGTTGCTCACGTGCTAGTACGTGTTCTAGAAGTATCCAGTCCGCCTGCTTAGCTTGGTGGTAACGTGCTCGCCTCCCACAGAAGCAGGTGCGGGTTCGATTCCCGGCCAGGTTGGAGTTATTCTCCGCTGGGGGATTGGGTGTTGTGTTGCCCTCATCATCATTTCATCCTTATCCCCGACGAGCAAGTCACCCAATGTAGCGTCGACTGAAATAAGACTTGCACTTGGCGGCCGAACCTCTCCGATTGGGGCCTCCCCTGCCAACGATGACATACACTCATTTCTACTTTTTTAGGAGTATCCAGCAAAGTCCTGATAAAATTATTTGATTTTTTTTAAACTCTGGATTACAGCCAGTAACTTTATGACAAAATGTGGTTCCGGTATCTCTCAAATAGTAAAGTTATATTAGCTTAAGTGTGCCCATGCACTTTCTCATATATCCCCCTTAAGAAAACCCGAGACGTGTACCTGCTATAGTCTTAACAACATATATTCGGGTTGCTATTGGGCTGCTATAAGGATATTCACAGTTCTGCACGCCCATCTGCCCATAAAACGAATGTGTGGTCGAAATAGCTGTAAAAACACTTGGGCTTTGAGAGAGCGTTATCTAAAGCTATGTCTTCACAGTTTTCCATGAGCAGGTTAGCTATGAAACTTTCTGGCAGATTAAAACTGTGTGCCCGACCGAGACTCGAACTCGGGACCTTTGCCTTTCGCGGGCAAATGCTCTACCAACTGAGCTACCGAAGCACGACTCACGCCTGCTACTCACAGCTTTACTTCTGCCAGGTTAGCTATTTTGGTGCTAGCAGATTTCACATCAAAATGCAGCATCTGACTGAAATACTCTGCGGCACACATTACATTGAACTATACCGCTCTCATCACGAAGACTTTGGCCTTTTGGGATAGAAGCTGTTGATGTCACAATATCCGATAACACTATGAGTAGAAACTGCGGTTTCCAACTAAATGCAATGTTGAAGCCTGCCAAAGTGTGCGTGGCAAACGCGGAACGGACACATTCCCTTGTATGGGGATTGACTCAGTAGTGGTAAAGTCATGGCAATACCGAAGCTACCTACATATTAAGATGAAGACAGAAACAACGCAGTAGTCAGTTATCACTTGACAAGGGCCGAGGAGAATTCTGTTCGAAGTGATAAGCTAGAGGGTCTTCCTTATGGGGATCAAAATCTATGAAACCACAACCGAAACATTTAAAGATACCGCTAGAGCGGCATGCAGGGACTGTTAACGCGATGTAACGAGTAGCAGAGGGCAAAACGGGTAATTGGGAAACTGGAATGTAGCAGGTGTATGAAATGAAAATTTCACAATACCAGTTGCTGCTACTCGAACTGCATGGAATTTGTGCCATTCGGATAGCTAGAATTGATGGGCACTGTGTCAGTATTCTTTTGATACCATTTATAGTACATCTTCTTCTTCATTTTCTTCTTCGTTTGTCCTAGCCTAGAAGGATTCGACAGTTATCGGAAATCGTCCGCCAGCATTTTACTTATTGCTTATCTTTCTTTAACACCTGCTCGTAAAGTGTAATATGAGACAGGCAGCATAGCCAAACCCGCGTCAAAGTGGACTTCAGGCGGTTTCTCACGATCGTTTATGGAAATACTGGGTTGGCTTCTAACTTCAGCCTCAGAGAATAGATACGCAAACAGGTATAATACGGTAACACACAGAACGAGGTTTACAGTATTCACTCACAGAGAGCGTAGACGATTTCCGTCCCTTACGTTACCATGACTGTGGCATCAGGAAGAGCATCCGGGTACAATGTTAAATAATAAAGTAACCTCAGAAAGTGGACCCCGCCACCCCCTACTCCATTCTAGACGGGATAAATTCTAGGGAATCTGTTGTCTATTATGTTTCCTAAGCAGAGCCAGGTAACTAGATTGACCTTTCGTTCGTTTAACATGGAAAGCCACCTACACACTTAGCAAAAAAAAAAAAAAAAAAAATGGTCAAATCCTATGGGACTTAACTGCTAACGTTATCAGTCCCCAAGCTTACACACAACTTAACCTAAATCATCCTAAGGACAAACACACACACACCCATGCCCGAGGGAGGACTCGAACCTCCGCCGAGACCAGCCGCACCGACCGTGACTGCAGCGCCCCTGACCGCTCGGCTAATCCCGCGCGGCCCACACTTTGCACACTTTGGCCGATGAAGCTGAACAAGGGTCGCCGATTCCCTGCAGGAGTTCTATCATTTCCACTCACTCCCTTGTCTCGTAAATTATGACGCTGCACATAACTCTACATGACCAGTCACCTGAAACATCTTCTCATTGTCATAATTTGAAGAAAGAAAATGGCCAGGTGCGGTTTGCGCTCAGAAGGTTCTGTATTAACTTAAATATATGTACAGACAGTTCATCCATCCAGGGAATCGAGAATCACGACGATTTTAACTTGTTACCTACTTTGCTACTGGCAAGACATCGGTCCCGGGAATTCCAAGACTTTCGAGAATGTTTTAAGTTTGAAGTCGGATAACAAATGACAAAAGAAATATTTCTGTGTGGTATGATTACAAATTGATGGTTTTCTGAATTTTTCCTATACTTGTATTGTGATAACTGGCTTCTTGCCAAATTCCATGATTCCAGGTCAGTGGGAAATAATCTAACTAGTTTTGTTTTCACACCGCCAAGGGACCATAGATCTTAGTATGTGGCATAAATTGAAACTTGTTACGTCTACTCCTTCCTGAGAAAACAGGTTTTTAACATTCGGACGGACAAACGTACAACAAAGTGATCATATAAGGGCGTTCTCACCAACTATGGTACGGATCCGTAATTACGTAATACATGAATTATAAATTTCTTGTAAGCCGTAATGCTAGATTCCTGAGTCTCTTCATGAAAGTCACAGTTACTGTCACTGTCAACGCATATACTTACATATCGACCGGTTGACCATCCGCTGCGTCAACAATGACTTCGCTGTGTTCTGTCTGTTGCTGTTTCCTACCGACTGACTACATTCGAAACTTCCGCATCTTTCTTTGCGTCGCCTTCCTATCTGTTTCTCGGCCTACTGAACGTTCTTTTTGTTGTAATGTGAGGAATGAAAGCTTGCTAAAGAAGTCGCCTCTAGCATACCGGTTACGTGACCTGCCCAATTGAGTCGTCGGCTCTTTTGATACTGTAAAACTTTGGGCTGGCTATCTCCTAAATACCATTAATCTTCCATGCTCTCCAAGTATTTCCGTCTCTCACCAGGACCCAGATTCTTCTCATCGCCTTTTTTCAAATGTCAGGATCTTTTGAATCTCTATTTTAGTCATTGTCTAGCTTTTTGAACCACAGAGGACAATGGGGCACTGCAGACCTCCTTTTTCACAGAATGTGATACGACTTTAGATTGGAACGTACCTCTGTGTACCTCTGTGGACGTATAGACATCCAGAGCCAGCATAAATTCTTTTCATATGCGTCTACGGGTATTTGATTACTATAATTGTATTAACAGATCAACAGACTTGAGCTTCTCTTCCTCAACTGGGAAGTGCTGTTATGCAATTCTACCAATTTGGAAATAATCTGTTTTTATTTATTGATGAGCAAGCCTGATTTACTTGTTGCTTGCTCCTTTGCACATCTCTGCAAGATTTTATTCGCTCTCGCTTACTAACGCCATGTCATCTGCGTAATCAAACGTGTGAAACCTGTCACCTTTCACTCGAAGCAAACTACCTTCTTCAACTTTGTTCTCTCTTACGACTTTCTTCATGGCGAGATTAAATGGTATACATGATAATGCATCTCGCCTTAATACAGTTGCTATGAGGGAGGTTGTGAGTATGCTCCTCCAGTTGAAATTATTGATCTTGATTCATTCACGCACACTCTTCATTGTGATCCGGAATACCCTCAAGGTTTTATAAAGGCCATTTCAAGGAAAAGTGTCGCAAGCTCTTAAAAATCTATGAAAACTACCTGGACTTCTCTTTCTCTTGTCAAATATTTATCACGAATTTGTCTTAGAGAAAACATATTGCCGGTAATTGGAGGGTTAGAACCGAACCCAGTTCGATATTGCCCAATGATATTTTCTTCAAATTCTTTGAACATTTCAAAAATAATTGTAAAGACGGCCTTCTATAGCACGTCAAATAAACTGTTTCCACGGTAGTTATAGCTGGCCTTCTTGCTAGCTTTCTTCTACATTGCGGAAATGACTGCTGTCTTCCAGCTGCCTGGCAATCCTTCAGTCTTCCAAGTGAACTAACCGACTATGTAAATTGAAGGTGGAAACGGGAGAAAGGAAGAGAAGGAAGTAATTGAATAAGAGGCATTGGGAGTGCATGCGGAATCAGCGGCGGCGACTGAAAATATGTGCCTCATCTGGACTCGAAACCGCTACCTTCTGCTTATTAAACAGTTTCGTTAACCACGGCATTCTTTTTTTTTTTTAATCGCTTTGCGCGAGCGGTCACCTTAAGCGCTTTGTCAATTTTTTTCTGCCCAATAAGCCATCCTCTTTTTTATTTTAACTCAGCCTCTTTTTTTGTGCGATTGAGTACCAGGCAGTTGGCGGCAAAGATGGCAGGTGTCAAGAATTCTGAGGCCTGGCCACAATGCCGCCCCCATACCTGTCACGCCACGAACATTTTGTGCAATTTTTTTATGATCTTTGAGAAGACTTTCAGCCACTGGCAAGAGGAGACCAAGGGAGCAAGGGCCGAAGATCCGAGGCCTGGCCACAATGCTTCCCCTATACCTGCCACTGAGTTACTCCATTATTCCCACATATTCTCCTGTTTCTTCCCATGCATGCCTTAAATTGTAGAACGTAACTGAGTAGTTGTAAAGTTCTTTAACAATAAAACTTCGTGTTATCCAAATTTCCTGCATGATGTGTTGTTTAGTAAATGGTCTGCTTAATTAGTTTTACTGTAACCTAAAGAAAAATTAAACCACTTAATCAGGAAAACCAGTATTTAATGCCTATAAAAAATCACACTTGGATTGTTACATGATAAAACTTAACATCACTTACAAAATAGATTCCAAAATTTAACTTGTCTGTATCAGGATTACAAAACACAAAATTACAGATCGGGCATACCTAATCAACCTACATATTAAATACGACGGCAAATACTTGGTTCCTACATTCAAGGGACGAGTCTGTTAGAATTGGCAAAATCCCCATTGCACTGCTGCATACTTAAAACTAAACATACAAAATTTCATTAGGTTACAGAACTGTATTATACTACGTCCATAAGCCAACAGCTAAATTCTCACACCTAGCCACTAGCTTTAAGTCTCATCCTACCTTTAACACAGTGCAACGGCATTTGCTACTGTGCTTCGCGCGCCCCACTTAAATCAATTCTGCCACTCAGGCAACATATTTGGTTTAGTGGTGTCAAAGATACAATCTCTTCTACAGGTGATAACCATTTCATATCATTTCTCATTAAATATATTACAAAATCGGGCTCCACGTACATGTGCTCCCCTCACATAACCCTCCAGCGGGGTTTGTTAAATTTGCCATACGGTTTGGATGTGCAATGGGCACGAAACGTAGGGCAATTCTTTGTAGATCAGAATTTACAATATCAATATTAGTTATCATGTAATCATTACAATATGATTCTAAAGAGAGTAAAAATCATTGAGCCCTTGAGAAAACTGATGCTCTGGTGTATAAGTAGTAAACGTAAATTCTGGTCATCTCATATACAAAATGTTCTAAAATCATGTTGCTAGAAGATGCATAACATTAGTGATACTAAGAGTAAAGTATATTCGTAGTAGTCACGAAAATAATGGGAAAATAGTTAAGGAAAGGTTGGTGCATGGGTGATGCTTATAACTACGTAGACATGGCTGCATTATAAAGTCCAATTCTTTGCTCTCATATCTGAGCATTAGCCATAGTTAGTTGGTCCAGCGTCCAAGAACAGCTAAACAAGTCACCATAGTCTCACTCCAGTACAAAGGTACAGTTAGTACCTGACACCATATTTACCAACACCCAAAGTTGGTTGTTCTCACTACACCAGTACAGTGACGATCATCGTCATCACTATATTTGAAATTGAAGATTCTTCATCGATCCATATCGTGCGTAGCCAAACTGAAGTAATAATTCTAATATCCAATAGCTCCAATGCCATGAGCAGAGAGAGGAAATTGGATGATGGTAAGGTAGTGGAATATATCGTAATAGATGTAGCAAAATGTCTAGGCAAGCTCTAAATCTGTCTATACTGTGTGTTGCAACATGAAAACTTCTAATAAATGTGGGAACAGTGGACAATATAGATGCAATATCCTAATAAAACCATGAACTGGACTAAACCACAGTTCTGTACATTATGACATGTCAATTCTATACAATATAATGAGAAATGTGGCAATAGCGTGTCTGTAAGTATAATAGCTCTCAAGGAACGTAGTATCGGTCTGAATGTGAGTATATCAGTACTAGCATACATGCTAATTAAACAAGAAATAAAGATTTAACCAAACAATGCAAGACAATATTATTGGTAATGGATAATCTTTCATAATCTGCAGTGTCCTATATACCTATCATAATGCATATAGTAGAGGTTAGACATATTAGAAAAATACTGAGATGCTACAAGCTCATTTTACATAGTAAACAACCTGACAAAATATTCAAGAAGGTAATAAGAAATACTCATTGTATGGCTGCATGTGGCCATTATATAAAGTATACATATTAATGGAAGGTCAGAGGTTGGCTGCATGGCCATTATACCTAAAATTGTAGTGTAAACTTAAAGTAACTGGCTCTTAATGGCCATTTGACATAAATGCCTACTCAAACTCCTCATAAAATGTCATGAAATTTAGAATGCTGTATCTCAGTGTCGTTTTTTTGCAATATTGAGACATAATTACATAAGAAAACCTAACAGTAAAATTAATAATAGAATGGCTCCAGATGGCCTTCTACTTGGAATACATGCACATCTTAATAACTAAAACCGTTGCAGAGAAAATGTCAATCAGAGGCTCCAACTAGCCTTCGTACACGTATAAATGTTGGTCTTAATAGCTATAAAATGTTATAGCCATCATATTTGTGGTCCAAAGTGGTCAAGTTTTACATAGAAATAATTTATGAACTTAGTAACTAAGAGGTGACAAAAATATTCTTTGAGGCTCACAGTAGTCCTGTTCTTACATGAAATAAATGCTGATCATAATTGCTAAAGTGACAGAAAACATCTTTCTGGCTCAAGGTGGGCTGGTTTTAGATAGCATAAACATCGAAGCTAAGAAAGTACCATAAAATATAATGTACCAATAACTTTGTATGGCACTCAGAGTCCTACACATGATTCATAATAAAAATATATAACTCGAGATCGCTTTTACAAGATCATAGTGCATTTATAGCAATATTCTATAAAACTATGGTTCTGTTTGACCTGTAAGAGCACATATCTCCAACAATGCGCGTATTTACAGGGAAGGATAAGGGAATGATTGACAAGGGCAGTGCGCTTTATCTGTAAAGAAAATGAATAACATTCCACCGTGATTTGTCTGCTAAGGCCAAAGCAAAAAAAAAAATCTGATTACAGTATATGTAAGCATAAAGACAAAAGTGCAATGTAGCCTAGTGACTAGATAAATGTAACACATTACAAGAAATCAAGATATACAGAATGAAAATATGAAGGTGAACTGTTCAAATAGTGGAACCTGTAAAAGTGGTTATTAACCTGGAAACAAAAAAAAAAGACAGTCATGCACATTACCATAAGAAGGCAGTATCATAACCAATCTCATAAGTAATGGTAAAAAATGTTTTTAGGTGTAAAGTTTCTGTTACAGCCTCTCATAAACAGATCCAATTATTTGGCACAAGGCAAGACAGATTTTCCTAGAAAGCACACAACTTACACAAAATATGTATTAACATCATAGACAATCATTAAGTTAAATCATCAATATGTCAATATAATCCTCATTATTGGAGCGCAGCTCATGGCGTAAACACTTATTAAACATCAATATTCCATCATTATTCCAAAAAAATTGGTGCAGCTCAGAGCATGAGCACTCATCTAACAATGCACTTATATCTACACAAAATGCTGAGAATAAGTATCCTTAATCCTAAATCCATATATGCAATCTGCCTAATTTACCTATTACATTAAAAGGAAAATGTTTATAAAGGCCTGCCAGGAAACAGTGTGAGAAGTGTCAAAGGTGTTTAATTCCCTATAAGTTGCTTATGGTGTGCTTTCTATGTACTGCATTTCGTGCACTTTCCACTTTCATGTACTTTTTTATGAGGATAATGTCTCGTTTGGATACAATGGGACTTTGGTACATTGGGTACATTGGTTCTGCAAAACATAAGAAATGGATGAGAACATGTAATAGACATGTGTTACAGGATGGATGTCTTAAACCTACATAGGTGAATGCAAGTAAACTAGTGACTTTCATGTACTTTTTTATGAGGATAATGTCTCGTTTGGATACAATGGGACTTTGGTACATTGGGTACATTGGTTCTGCAAAACATAGGAAATGGATGAGAACATGTAATAGACATGTGTTACAGGATTGATGTCTTAAATCTACATAGGTGAAAGCAAGTAAACTAGTGACATCATCAAGTACAAGCAACATAGCAAATTAGAGTATAGGGCTGGGCGTAAATGAAACATGGCAAACTGATAAGTGAAAAGAGTGATTAACCTAACAAGAATTGTGATAATAATTCATCAGACAATAGCATTAATTTCAGCATAACATCATAAAAAGTAGCACATTACATGATATCAATAAAGACAAAATAGTATCGGAAATAAGCCATCGTTAGACATATAGAGGCAATATACGAAATGACACAAATTCTTGGTATGAAAAATGTCTGAGTTACAGTTTGCAGCGGTCAGACCACCCAAGCGATGTTATCCGCTGGAAAATGTCAAAATAAATGGTGTCTCTTTCGGTTGTTGTATTCATGAAAACCCATATGAAAACAGAAAATATGCAAGTCCCAAAAGTACGGTAAGAGAACCAACCTCGCAGATTCTCCCAACTGGGCACGTCGTACCTAAAAAACGCTGAATAATCAAGGAAATGTGAAAACAAGGTACCAATAGAATTTGTATAAGCATGAGAAATGCATCAGATAAAAAAGATCTGTGTTGTGTCATATTATTATGTGCACTCATATGTAAATCAGGATAATATATAAAAGCTGGCAATATAAATGCACACCTCTGTAAACAATTTTGGCAGCTAGGAGAGTTCCTGGAAAATAGGATGAAAGATTTATACAAAGCAAAAAGATGAAAAATTAAATAGTTGTGGTAGGTGATCATCAAAATTTTATCTATCTACGTGAAATGAACCAAAGTAAAATTTATTCTATAAAGTGCTTGACGTTGTTCATATGATGATTGCCTCACAATTTTCTCATTCGTAAAGTTTCAATGTGAATCACATTGGGATGACGCAGGTTTTGTATCCTAAAAGGTCCAAAATATAAAAGTTCAAATTTACTGCAACGACGCTTTTCTCTGTTGGATAGATTGTGAGTGCGTAACAATACTTTTTGTCCTATGTGAAATTCCTGGAGGTTACTCACCTGTTTTTGTTGACATCTGCGGCGCTGTGCTAAACGCTTTATATTATTAAGTGCGATGTCTATAATTTCATGGTGACGTAATCTTCTTGTATTAAGAACAGATATTCACGGCTTTTATTAGGTGGATCTGTTTTTTTCAACACGAGATGTGCAGAAAGCGTGGTAGAGTCGTTTGGTATAGAATTGATGACGTCCTGAAAATCTTAAATGTACTTGTCCCAATCAATATGTTTCTTGTGACAGTAGAGGCGACAAAGTTTTCCAATCTTTTATTATTAGCTCTGATTGGTTGGAAGAAGCATGGTGTCTAGAAATTAAAATGGTTGTAATACTTTTAGCTTGCATTGTGCGTTTCCATATTACTTATCGAAATTGCGGTCCAGTGTCGGAGATCACCTTCTGAACATGTCCAACTTGAGGAAAAAATGTTAAGTAAAATCGTGAGAAACAGTTGTAGCAGTGGCTTTTCGTAACGGAGTGAGAGATACAAATTTGGAAGTTAGCTCTACAGCAACGAATATGTAACAGAAAGCTTTATTAGTTCGTGGAATGGGTCAAATATATCAACAGCTGCCGTATGTCTTACTTTCATGGGTACAATGGGGTACAGAGGGGCAATGTGAGATATTGTAGAACATTTAGCTGTTTAACAAATGAATGACGAGATACGTTTCAAGTTCTCTAACGCTATAGATACAGCAATAAGGAATAGCGCAGTAGGCAGTACAGTTGAAGAGGAATGGACATCTCTACAAAGGGCCATCACAGAAGTTGGGAAGGAAAACATAGGTACAAAGAAGGTAGCTGCGAAGAAACCATGGGTAACAGAAGAAATACTTCAGTTGATTGATGAAAGGAGGAAGTACAAACGTGTTCCGGGAAAATCAGGAATACTGAAATACAAGTCGCTGAGGAATGAAATAAACAGGAAGTGCAGGGAAGCTAAGCCAATATGGCTGCAGGAAAAATGTGAAGACATCTAAAAAGATATGATTGTCGGAAGGACAGACTCAGCATACAGGAAAGTCAAAACAGCCTTTGGTGACATTAAAAGTAACGGTGGTAACATTAAGAGTGCAACGGGAACTCCACTGTTAAATGCAGAGGAGAGAGCACATAGTTGGAAAGAATACATTGAAAGCCTCTATGAGGGTGAAGATTTGTCTGATGTGATAGAAGAAGAAACAGGAGTCGATTTAGAAGAGATAGGGGATCCAGTATTAGAATCGGAATTTAAAAGAGCTTTGGAGGACTTACGGTCAAATAAGGCGGAAGGGATAGATAACATTCCATCAGAATTTCTAAAATCATTGGGGGAAGTGGCAACAAAATGACTATTCACGTTGGTGTGTAGAATATATGAGTCTGGCGACATACCAACTGACTTTCGGAAAAGCATCATCCACACAATTCCGAAGACGGCAAGAGCTGACAAGTGCGAGAATTATCGCACAATCAGCTTAACAGCTCATGCATCGAAGCTGCTTACAAGAATAATATACAGAAGAATGGAAAAGAAAATAGAGAATGCGCTAGGTGAAGATCAGTTTGGCTTTAGGAAAAGCAAAGGGACGAGAGAGGCAATTCTGACGTTACGGCTAATAATGGAAGCAAGGCTAAAGAAAATTCGAGACATTTTCATAGGATTTGTCGACCTGGAAAAAGCGTTCGACAATATAAAATGGTGCAAGCTGTTCGAGATTCTGAAAAAAGTAGGGGTAAGCTATAGGGAGAGACAGGTCATATACAATATGTACAACAACCAAGAGGGAATAATAAGAGTGGACGATCAAGAACGAAGTGCTCGTATTAAGAAGGGTGTAAGACAAGGCTGTAGCCTTTCGCCCCTACTCTTCAATCTGTACATCGAGGAAGCAATGATGGAAATAAAAGATTCAGGAGTGGAATTAAAATACAAGGTGAAAGGATATCAATGATACGATTCGCTGATGACATTGCTATCCTGAGTGAAAGTGAAGAAGAATTACATGATCTGCTGAACGGAATGAACAGTCTAATGAGTACACAGTATGGTTTGAGAGTAAATCGGAGAAAGACGAAGGTAATGAGAAGTAGTGGAAATGAGAACAGCGAGAAACTTAACATCAGGATTGATGGTCACGAAGTCAATGAAGTTAAGGAATTCTGCTACCTAGGCAGTAAAATAACCAATGACGGACGGAGCAAGGAGGACATCAAAAGCAGACTCTCTATGGCAAAAAAGGCTTTTCTGGCCAAGAGAAGTCTACTAACATCAAATACCGGCCTTAATTTGAGAAAGAAATTTCTGAGGATGTACGTCTTGAGTACAGCATTGTATGGTAGTGAAACATGGACCGTGGGAAAACCGGAACAGAAGAGAATCGAAGCATTTGAGATGTGGTGCTATAGACGAATGTTGAAAATTAGGTGGACTGATAAGGTAAGGAGTGAGGAGGTTCTACGCAGAATCGGAGAGGAAAGGAATATGTGGAAAACGCTGATAAGGAGAAGGGACAGGATGATAGGATATCTGCTAAGACGTGAGGGAAGGACTTCCATGGTACTAGAGGGAGCTGTGAGGGCAAAAACTGTAGAGGAAGACAGAGATTGGAATACGTCAAGCAAATAATTGAAATAATTGCTGACTTAGGTGCGTAGGTGCTACTCTGAGATGAAGAGGTTAGCACAGGAAAGGAATTCGTGGCGGACCGCATCAAACCAGTCAGTAGATGATGACAAAAAAAAAAAAAGAAATTTGCAACTCGCCTAGACTCGTCGAATACTCTATACCATGTTTGTGAAATAACAGTTCTGTCGTAGTATCAAAAAGCATTTGCGAGCACCATAATGAACGTAATTCAAGTGCAAATTTATTGACAAGTTCTTCAGGTATGCAGAGTTCAGTTATCGCTGTCAGGGCGATCGTGCCTAAACAGAATATTATTGTGCACGGTGTAGAAATTTCTGATTGTTATCTGGCTCGTGTCTCGCCAGAGAAGTTTGATCTCTTTCCAGACGTCGTCCTTGCTCTACTCTCCCGCAATGTTTTTTAACGATGCTGAAATAAAATTTTCAAAAGCTACTTGTTTAATATAGAAAAGGCTGACATTAGTTTGACAAAACTTATAGGCTATTTCTTGATGGTTACTGCACAGTGAGCGAAAAAGTGCATCTGCTACAGTATTCTGGTTTCCTGCGATGTGGACAATCGTAAAATCAAATTCCTGTAAATAAAGTTTCCAACGTGAATTTAGATGATATAAGAAATTGAATAGCTCTATGATCTGTGTATACTGTTGTGTGTCTGCCGTACAGAAAGTGATGAAATCTAGTGAAAGCCCAAACAACACCTATTTTTTCCAGTTCGATGATAGAATAATTTCTTTCAGCCGATGTGAGGATCGGACTAGCAAACGCGATGTTCTTCGTAACAGTTGTACCATTTTCCTCTATTTTCTGAAATACATGGACACCATGAACAGTCTTGGAACAGTCTGTAGCAATCGAAAACTTCTTTGTCGGGACAGGATTGATAGAAAGGGAGCTTTAAGTAAATCATGTTTTAAATTGAGGAACTCGGACTGTGCTTGGTCGTCCCACGACCAGATAGTATTTTTACTAGTAAGATGACACATCTAGGGTTATCTAGGGCAGAGCAGTGTATAAAACCGCGAAATAATTTGACCAAACCGAGGAAAGTTTTTTTTCAGATTTGTAATATCACGGATGGCTTGTAGTTTGTCGGTATCGGGCATAACGCCGTCAGCCGAAATTACGTGACTTAGAAATTTAATGGAAGTCTTGCCAAAATGGGATGCCTGTTAGTATTCTTAGATGCTGAAATGACCTCTACTCTGTTAATGTCTTGCTCCTCAGCTGATAAAGTATTTTGAAAAGCGACAGATAGTTGTTGCGTATCGGATTTCAGTATAAGCAATGACTTCTTAAAGTTGATAACAGCGTAATGTTCGACAAGGAAATCCATACCAAGGATAACGTCGGTTGTTAAGAGAGGAACGATCCAGAAATTAGTGTGAAATGTGTGATGAGCAAGTATGAAAGATACGTGGGTTTGCAGTTTCACATCTACTCCCTTGTTAGTGATTGCGAATGAACCGCGTTGGTAGTTTCTAGTCATGCATTACTAGTGGGCTGATTGTTGTGATGGTTCAGTTATGTGTACTGTACTGTTGTTTCGGTCTGTAGAATGCCGCTGTGGATGGAAACGAACATTAGGTTCATTAAGAATGAACTGTCACTGCTGGGGCTAATTGTGATGAAAGTTGCTGTTGCCAAAATTAAGCATAAATTGTTGATTATTCTCTTCATGCTTGTGGTGAAAATTTCTTTGCTGTTCATCGTTTCGATGTGACTGTGATCATTGGTTTTTGTGGGAGAAGTTATTCCCTTGTGGTTGCGTAAAATTACTGGACTGGGTTGTATTGCCAAAGCTGTGCGGTGTCACATTGACCTTCGGTTGGGCTTGTAGACCGTATTGGTGTGGGATATTTGCCGGCTACTGCGGCTGCGGCAGCTGTGATTGTTGGCGTCGAAATTTAGATATTGCTGCTGCTGCTGAATACACTGGTTATCAAAATGTTGTCTCTTGTTTGCAAGTCCATGAAAATCGTTATCGGAACCAAATCTTTTATTTCTTTTTCTATGGAATGGGCGGGATTGCTCGTTGTAACCGAATGAGTTGTTACCATGACTGCCGTTATTAAAGTTCTTATTAACAAAAGAGTAGTCCGATAGCTGCATTTCTAAAGATTGTAATAAGTCCCTGAAAGCTGAAATGCTTTACTTTTGCTGTTTGGTGAGAAGGGAAATTCGTAATGAGCGCGAAAGTTTTGAGATGCAGAATTTTATGAGGGCGGATTGGCTATACGATTGGATGAGGTACTGGTTTTGTTGAATCATATATTCAAAAAACTGGGTGATAGTTGGAAAACTGGAGAGTTGAAGAATTGGGTAAACTGATTAGGTGGTCTTTAATGACTCGCTGAGTCGTTTCCCACAAATCCGCAGATAGAAGAGAATTTTTAAACTCTTCGACGGAGCGACATTGTCATGCTATGGGACTCATACGCATCGAAGGTTATCCCTCTAAAAAGCTACAGATAAATTCGAGCTTATGTGTCACTGGCCAGTTTGGTGACAGCGAAAATGAAAATTGCTGCACTGAATAAGGGCATGCAGGTCTGTACGGTTATTTGTTAATACCCTGAATTTCTTTACAGATAGGAAATGTTTATAGTCGAATCCTTCGCGTTGTAGATTTTGAGAGGGTTCAGCGGTGTAAAAGAATTGGTTGTGAGACGACTGGCTTGTATCAAAGTCACGCACTGTGGCACGTCAGTTTGAAACTGATTACGTGGAGAAAATTTTCGGATATTGTCCACTTCCTGATGTAAATTGTTAACTTTCCAATGTAGCAAACTGTTATGTGCACCAAGCTGGTTTAATGTTTGCTGCATGTACTGATATTCTTGAGATTCGGTGAACGGAATGGGAGCAGTGTGGTCTGATTTATTTTCAGTTTGATATTCAAATGTTTCTAATCTTGGCGATAGCTTATCACATGTTTCCGTTAGCACAAGAATGTCTGTGGAATTGTTTAAATCCAAAGCCCCGACTTGCTTCTGTAGTTTGCGTGTAGTTTTGTTAATTCTTTTTAAATCGGCTTTAATTGTGTCAGGGTCCTTCAAAAGCTCTAATTGTTCAAACGAGAGCTTCACGACTAAATGTCATCCGTACACTTTTCTTCAACGTTTTGGATTCGTGTGTCAACAGTGGTTCTGATATCAGTTACTTCTAGCTGTATTTGGTTCTGTGATCGCTTTATTGTGTTAAACTCGTCTGTAGCGGAAGTTAGACTAGCGTCAACATCGGTTGTAAGAATAGTGAGCAACTGCTGTTCTGCTTCTTGTCTTTGTAGTCCTAAAGACTATAACAACTGATTGTTTTCCTCTGTGTGTTTACAGATAAAGTCTTTGTATTGCTTTTTTGAGGTGTCAGTGTGAACTTTAAGAAGTGTTTCTAATCGAGTGTCTTGTTGATCTATTCTTTCATTAACTGATTGGATTCCATCTGTAAGCTTTTTATAGGTTTCCTTACATTGATATCTTAAAGCATTAACGTCATCTTTCAAAGGTTTGGTACTGTCTGCGCATTGCCTAGTTATCACTTCAATTTTATTGCAAAGACGTTTTTCACTGGTCTTAATATCTGTATCTATCTATTTGAACCGCTTATCGGTCGTTTCTGTGTACGATTTAAGCTCGTAAAGTATGCTGGGAAATTGTTCATTGAACTGAGTGAAGTTGTCATTTTGTTTTTCTCGTATGCTGGAAATTTCCTTAACTTGTTGTTTTCGTATATTGGAAATTTGTTTATTCATCTGAGTGGAGTTATCATTTTGTTTTTCTCGGATGTTGGAAAATTCTTCATTTTGTTGTTTTCGTATGCTGCAAAGTTGTTTATTGAACTGAGTATTCAGATTAACCATCATTTGCATGAGATTTTGAAGCATCGCTTCCGTATTCTTTTCAACTGATGCGTCAGGTGTCACCTGTGTTGCGTTTTACAGTGTGGAGACATCATCTACAACCATGGACGTCTCGTTTGTTGCAATACCGCTAATAAAATCCGATGGATTTCCATGAACAAACTGAGGACTTTGCACTATATTTTCGTCTGATATATCATTGGCGATCAGAACAGATGCGTGTCAAAGTAGGCAAATCGTTGACCTCATTCGTTAAACAATCAAGCTTTGAATTATGCACATCAGCTTTGTGCAGATCAGCGGCGTGCGCAATACCGTCAATACTACTCAAATAGCTGCATACAAATAATGTCAGTAGATTAGTTGATAAATGAATAACCTTGCAAATTTTCAGTGATAATTTTGGATATTGGCTCAGCGCTGTGCAACGCTGCCTGCATTGACACACTTACAAACAGTAATACTTTTCAGATTCTGGACATCAATATTTTTCTCACTCTGATGGAAAAATCATTTATTTTAAGAAATACTCATTGGATACAAATAAACACAACATGAAAGAGGATGAGGTACTGATAACGGGATGTGCTAAGACCGAATGCTTCAGTTCGAACATTGTATCCAAAATAAAGTTTCTCCTTCACAAAATTTAATTTGAAACATTTTACATCAACTACAAAATCAGTGAACTTCTCAATTGCTCTACAATTCTCACTTACTGACGTAATTAAACACACTTGGATTGTTACATGTCAAAGTCTAGCATCGTTTAAGAAAATAGATTCCAAAATTTAACTTGTCTGTATCAGGATTAGAAAACACACAGAATTATAAATCGGGTATATCTAATCAGTCTATACACTAAATCTGATGGCAAATTCTTGGTTCCTACTGTTAGAATTAGCAAAATTCACATTGCGCTGCTGCATACTTAAAACTAAATATACAAAATTTCATTACCTTATAAAACTGTATTATTCTGCGTCCATAGGCCAACAGTTAAATTCTCACACCTAGTCACTAGCTTTAAGTCTTACATATCCTGTCTTCAACAGAGTGCAACGGCAACTGCTACTGCGCTTCGCGCGCCTCTACTTACATCCATTCTGCCCCTCAGGAAACATCTTTGGTTCAGTGGTGTCAAACGTACAATCTCTTCTACAAGTGATAACCATTTCATGTCATTTCTCACTAAATATATCACAAAATCGGGTTCCATGTACAAGTGGACCCCACACATGGTAAGTAAGGTAAAATAAATAACAGATTGCCCCTTCGAATGCAACGAGGTCCTTGTAGAACTTAGCTCATAACAGGCAAAAAAATGACAGAAAAATCCATAAGAAACACTCATTCAAGAACATTTTCACACCTTAAGTTATGCGCAGAATGCATAGGATGTCTGTAAAGAATTATATTTTTCAATAAATGAAACAAAATTCGGTGCGGGAGGGGTTCCGCCAAATTAGAACAGTTCTTATATTAGAACCGACATAAAAAAGATTCCAGGAATAATAGAAAGAAAGAACAAGTATTCTGCTTCTAATCAATGCTCTGCCCTCCTCCTTGTAGCCCACATAAAGCAACAGATAAAAAATTTTAAATCCTTATATTTGTTATTCTTCTTCAACGTAAAATGTTCTTCTGCAATATAAAATATGTACTCTTCTAAGTTCGAAGTTTAGTTCGTTAACACGTAAAACCCAAACTGTCCCAGAAGCTACGAATAACTGCTATTCTTTGCAGACGGATAACATTTCCAGTCATGTTGTAAGGCTTCATTAGTCGATATGTGACTTTCTGTGGTTCAGTTGATAAGTGCTAATTTTTTCCTAGTCAAGTTTCGAATTCTAATTTTATTTTCACATAAGAACATGTACGCAACAATTTCTACAAGCTGAAATTTGTCGCAGTATGGAGATAGCCTCAATTTGATTTTCCATAATCGTTCCGCTGCGGGTATGGTTTCGTGTACGACGTCATACCATACGGCACTGACTCTAGTTGTTTGATATTTTTCCAAATGTTCCTGCAGATTTTAATAGCATAATTTACCTGAATTTGGTTGTGAAGAAGAGTTATGGTAATACAATCATAGACGGTTCTAGTGTTGGTTTGTGATAGTGGAAGTCTCATATAGCTCCAATCGACATAGTACTTTCGGACTTAATCTAGGCTGGCATCTACATGTGCTACATTAACAGGACCGGTGCTGTCCCTAGGATCTATCGAGAGGAATAGAAGTTTCGTAATACCTGTCACAGTGGCATAATTTAAAAACACGTCTTAGAAACAGTGTGCCACATCTAAATTTAACGTCTTTAATTCCACGTCCAGGCTTGTTCCTCTACAAAATCGCCGTGTGGAAGGATACTCTGTAGATATTTTGTTTCCACACATGCCAACACGCTGCAGCTAATATTTTTTCTGCGGTGACTTGAGGTATCGGTAAGACTGTTGCGACATGATATATTTGCTAAGTTTGTATGTATTTATAAACTGAACTTTCTGCAGTCGGTCTAACGATCGCATGTTATGGTCTTTCAGCAAGGTTCTGATGACATTAAGTGTCCACTCTCAGTTGTTCCTGGCCATGAGCTTTGGATTCGCCCTTAACCACAATCCGAGTTGGAATCTCTCTTCAATTACATCTAACCAGTGTGCACCTATAGCACTATTGTTAAAACCGAGATGCAAAATTTTGGATTTTGAAGATTCAGTTTAGCGCCAGAGGATCGTGACTACTGGTCTACCAAACTTCGCGCTCCATCGACCTCATTATTCTAATTACAATAACGCATATCTCGTGAGCATAACCGCGAAAACTGTCTTCATATTGAAGAACTGTAGTCCTCTCAATTTCTGGTGGACTGTTGAAAGCAAAGGTTCCATTGCGATAGCATGTAATGTCATAGACAGTGGACATCCTTGATGTACTTATTGTTGAACTCGAAATGTTTGAGTCACTTGTCGATTGATTTTAATCCTTGAAAAAACACCACTGCTACATTTACGTATGACAGTTATAAAGTGGTCGTTGAAATCTATTTTCTCCATGGTGCTCAACAAGAAGCCATGACCGATCCTATCAAGACTTTATCAAAATCTTAAAACAATAAAGAAAGACTATTGTCACTTATCCATGTGAGGTTTATGACGT
This sequence comes from Schistocerca americana, assembly GCF_021461395.2. Classification (NCBI taxonomy): domain Eukaryota; kingdom Metazoa; phylum Arthropoda; class Insecta; order Orthoptera; family Acrididae; genus Schistocerca; species Schistocerca americana. The sequence continues at coordinate 599,163,416 of NC_060120.1, read as the reverse complement.
CCCCATACTCTTGTAAGGTATTGATCGTCCATTTATTGCACTCGTTTGGTAATGACCTGTGACATTTTGCAGGAGTGGCTTCATCTTTCTATTCAGGATGCACGTGAGAATTTTAAAGTCAGTGTCGAATAAGGTGCTGCTTTTTTTCGGAACGAGTACAATCATTCCCTTTGTAAATATAGGAGGGAACGCCTGATTAGTTAATAACTCATTGACATATCTGTGAGCTTATTGCCTATTATGTCCTACATTTGTACATAAAATTCGAACGGGAGCCCATCGTGACCAGGTGACTTGTTCCTCGGATCGTCGTCAGTTATGGTTTTTATTTCTTCCTCAGTTATATGTTCGATTAGACTGGCATTATACCCCTCACGTATTTTCGTCGTAACGTTTGCTAACAGTTCTTCCGTTCCAGAGTGGAAATCCCTATAATACTTCGCCACATATTGTTTTATGGCGGTTTGTGTAGTGTACTGTCCTCCGTCATCGTCCGCTAGCGCCGTTTTTATTCTCTGTTTCCCTCTACGTGTCTAACTTATTACATGATATAACGAGCGGGTTCTTGCGTAAGATCGTCCTTGCCTCGGCTCACGTACGCACCCCGTCCAGACTCTGCCGGGCTAGGGCGGTTATTTTCGACGTAAAGCGTTTCAGTTTGATTATGTTAGAAGAAAGGTTATCTGATTGTTGATAAAGGTCTCGTAAACAGAAGAAGTAATATTCCGCCGTTTGCTTAGGCCAATACGCTTGGGCTTTTGCATACTGTTTAATGCATTTACAAGGTACAGGTTTTGCATGTTCGGTCCTCCAAATGATCCGCTCCCAATACCTCGTTTGGGAGCGTAAGCATTTGTGCCAAGTCTGTCTAATTTGTTGCCTAAGTTCAGCATCCTGCAATAGTGAGACGATAAGCTGCCATACCATACGGCCACGAAAAGTTTTTTGTCGGATATACCTGAATGAAGTATGGTATGCACAAAGGTCGGAGAAGTTTGTAGGCCATATCCCACAATCATAAACATTACACATGATTTCTTTAGTAACACAGATTCTATCTAACCAGCTTGCTGACGTACTACTGACGTTTAAGTACACTACTGGCCATTAAAATTGCTTCACCACGAAGATGACGTGCTACAGACACGAACTTCAACCGACAGGAAGAAGATGCTGTGATATGCAAATGATTAGCTTTTAAGGGCATTCACACATGGTTGGTGCCGGTGGCGACACCTACAATGTGCTGACATAAGGAAAGTTTCCAACCGATTTCTCATACACAAACAGCAGTTGACCGGCGTTTCCCGGTGAAACTTTTTTATGATGCCTCGTGTAAAGAGGAGAAGTGCGTACCATCAAGTTTCCGAATTTGATAAAGGTCAGATTGTAGCCTATCGCGATTGCGGTTTATCGTATCGCGACATTGCTTCTCGCGTTGGTCGAGATCCAATGACTGTTAGCAGAATATGAAATCCGTGGGTTCAGGAGGGTAATACGGAACGCCGTGCTGGATCGCAAGGGCCTCGTATAACTAGCAGTCGAGATGACAGGCATCTTATCCGCATGGCTGTAACGGATCGTGCAGCCACGTCTCGATCCCTGAGTCAACAGATCTGCACGAACAGTTCGGCGACGTTTGCAGCAGGATGGACTGTCAGCTAGGAGACCATGGCTGAGGTTACCCTTGACGCTGCATCACCGCCACGAGCGCCTGCGATGCTGTACTCAACGACGAACCTGGGTGCACGATTGTCAAAACGTCATTTTTTTTTTTTTTTGATGGATCCAAATTCTGTTTACAGAATCATGACGGTCGCATAAGTGTTTGGCGACATCGCGGTGAACGCACTTTGGAAGCGTGTATTCGTCATCGCCGTACTGGCGTATCACCCGGCGTGATGGTATGGAGTGCCATTGGTTATCGTCTCGGTCACCTCTTCTTCGCATTGACGGCACTTTGAACAGTGGACGTTACATTTCAGATGTGTTAGATCTGTGACTCTACCCTTCATTCGATCCCTGCGAAACCCTACATTTTAACAGGATAATGCACGAGCACATGTTGCAGGTCGTGTACGGGCCTTCCTGGATACGGAAAATGTTCGACTGCTGCCCTGGCCAGCACATTCTCCAGATCTCTCACCAACTGAAAACGTCTGGTCAATGGTGGCTGAGCAACTGGCTCGTCACAATACGCCAGTCACTTCTCTTGATGAAATGTGGTATCGTACTGAAGCATGCATGCATGGGCAGTTGTACCTGTACACGCCATCCAAGCTCTGTTTGACTCAATGCCCAGGCGCATCAAGGCAGTTATTACGGCCAGAGGTGGTTGTTCTGGGTACAAATTTATCTATCTATGCACCCAAATTGCGTGAATATATTTGTCCAATGAATACCCGTTTATCATATGCATTTCTTCTTGGTGTAGCAATTTTAATGGCCAGTAGTGTATGTCCGGTGTGTGGGGGTTCAAGTAGGTCCAGGTGTCTTGCAGTTCTAATTCAGTCTAATTCAGTTGGAGCTCTGGACAAGTTTAAAATTGGGCGTCTGGTCTTCACGGTTCAACACACAGCTGGAGTCTCCGGCAAGCACGGCGGCGGCCCCAACGTTCTTTAACAGTTCAACTATCCCATTCCGATAAAAATTACTTCTGTGTGGTCTTTCATTAGCCCCAGATGGCGTATATACGTTAGTTAAAATTAAGTCAGGAATTTCGACAATTATACCCAGACCAGTCTCCAAAATAGCTTGAGCTCGACACGCGACGTGTCCGAAAAAACAGACATAATGCATTCTTATGAATAAACAAAATTAGTTTAGTTTTCACATCTCGGTCTGCAGTCTGCTCCCTCCACAGTTTTAATGTTTCTTCCGTACGGCTTTCACTACTTCTTCTTCTGTAATTCAATCTTTTTCCCATTAGTTTCTTGTTGGCATTCTCTGAAGCGTAACTCTGTATTAGGACACTTTATAGCTAGCTGAAACATTCTTCTACCACTCTAAGGCTGATTCGGCGTCCGTAACCTTTTTTTCCATTCTTGTCATTGATGTACTGACATCTTGCGTTGAGTCCTTTTCTTGCTGTTCTCACATGTTAGAAAAATCTCCTACTGTCACCGTTTCGGACAACCTCAGTTTCCTTCCCTTAGGACTAAATAATGCCCTGTCCTGCCTCATCGAGACAGAAACCGGTTGCGTTTCTCTGTCGAGGTTGCCCGCCTTCTACAGCAGTGAAGTCATTATAGAAAAGTATCAGCAGATCGAAAAAATGGGGAGGGAGTGTAACATAAACAAAGATGAGTTACTGTGAGTCATATTTTGTCTGGATCCGCTGCTGAGACTTGCTTTGCTAGTTTAGCCCTTCCGGTAGCTATACTGCCATCGTTATAGCTCACAGCTTCACAGGAATTCCCAGCACATATATCTCACAAAAACTGATCAGTGCATTAGCACAAGCACAGTACGTGAACAGCCAGAGTGCTAATACGCTGGCACTGTAACGAGGAAGTGGAATGGAGATCTTTGCCAACATCATAAAATATAGCAACTCCCGTTGTGATGTGGTTATGAGAACTGATTGTCGACCGACTAGAACAGATGGAACCAAATGCACAGCCAACAATGACGATGGTCCTTTTATTTCTAAAATGTAGTGCTGTGAGATGGCAAGTGTTTGTCTCATAACGTAACACATGAGGGCGTTGATATTTTAATTCTGGGCAACAACGAGTTCTGTTCTGCTATGAGCCGTGTTTTCTCTTTCGTCAAGAGGGCGTTCCTATAAACGAGAAATCGTGAACTGATAAAGTACGGCACGCACTTTAAGCTGAATTAAAGCTGGTCCTCTCAGCAACACCAATCCACAAATACCTTCCAGACATTAACAGAGAGGAAAATCAGTGCAAAAAGCCTACCAGTATTTTTACTTATTTTGTGATGTCAAGTATAGCTTGTTCTGACATCACAAAACATGTATCATTTAATATTATAAGTTTGTATACTAATGTGCCTGTTGAGCAGATGATGGCCATTATAGAAACTAATTTGCGATACCATAAAAAAATTATCTGTTCCTGAGATTGATGAACTAATGGTTCTGTTACGCACTGCCCTCAAACAGAATTACTTCCCTTTTAATAATAAATTATATTCAGTACCCTGTGGTCTAGCTATGCGCAGCCCTTTAGCTGGTATCATGTCAGAGATTTTTATAAACTCAATGGAGCAGATGTTTTTCCGAATTATCCAGTCTTGGCAAATAATGTAATTTTCTATGAGAGATGTGTAAATGACTTGCTGTTTGTGTTTGAAATGTCCCATGAAGACCTAGAACTGTTATTTGCCACTTTCATTTACCTCCATGAAAAAATCTGCTTCACGCAAGAAAATGAGACAGGTGATAGGATCTTAGACTATCTCGATCTGACTCTATCCATTATTGGCAACAAACATTTTTCGAAAAGCAACCTATTCCGACAACATCATCCCATCATCCCAGCTGATTCCACCCATCCTCAGGCCCGAAAAATGGCCTTCTTTCAGTCGAGTATTCATCGAGCCCTTTCCATTCCGCTTTTGCCAGTCAGTTTACACAACGAATTAAAGATCCCCGAAAACATCGCTCAGAACAATGGATATAATCCCAGTATAGTGAGACAGTTGTTTAACAAAAAAAAAAAAAAAAAAAAAAAAAACGAAAGAAGACTACCATCCTTTCCAGTTCAGCTACTCACAATCAAGACCAGGCAACGAAACACATATCAGTTCCCTTAATAGGTAACGTATCCTGTAAGGTAGGATGTTTATAAAATAAAAAAAGTCTGGGGTATAAAGTTTCATATTCTTTAGTCCATTCTCTTGATAAAGGTACTGATAAATCATCTCTGTCAGATGTGTATAAGATCACTTGTGCTGAATGTCCCTGTTATTACATTGGCCAGACAAGAAGGGCCCTGTCTGTTCGGTTTGAGAGCATCTGCTGACTAAAAGCGGTGATGGAACACGAGGACCCACATTTGCTGAATATCTTGTCCAAATGGCCCATGCTCCCAAGCCTCTAAAAGATGTAGAACTTTTGCATAATGAAGTTATAGGATGTAAATTAGAAATCCTTATTACTGATAGAGAAAATTTATTTAATGGTCAGCTGCAACTAAAAAATAGAAATTACTTCGAAGGATCTCAACCTTTATTCCAGTAGAGTTGACCCACAGTCTGCTTCGATTGGCCTATGCTGTTACCTGTCTGCTTTGTCCCTTTATTATAGTGCGATATTACATTGTGTCACTATGTATTTTGTATTATACTGGTAATTACGCCTAGTTACTAAGGTGTTTCTTACTTTGCCTGTTTCATGTTCAAGATATTGTATGCTTCGCACGCCTGTGTTCCCCATAATAATTTACTAGTTACTGTAGTGGTGCTTCGCCCTCTTATTACAATATTTGAATGTAAATTTTCATACCCTGATTTTGCAGCTAGTTCTCACGTAAATTGTTTAATGTACTGTACCAATAGGTAGGTTTGTCCAGTACTGCTTTCTGTCACAATTTGTTTAAAATTTTTTGTCTGCTCTTAGTAATTTTGAGACAGCTTGTCTCTAGCGCTTGCGCTCGCACATGCGTTTGGCCGCTGGCCGAGCCTCGTTGCCTAACTGTTCGCGACGCCTAGTTTCCTTGTTGATTACGTGTGACTCTTATTTCTGGCCGGTGTAGCTCCGTCTACTTTTGTCTTAATGTTTTTACTTTTGACAGACATAATCTTATGACTATGCGTCTTTATTCTGTTTTAAGAAAACTGTTATCTATTGCTCTGTGATTCTTTTTTTTTTATCCTGTTGTTTCTGTAATTTTTACTGTGATGTTATGAGCCATACGCTAAACAAATACTTGGAGTTTGGCTTCTGTAGTCAACTATAGCATACCTTTCTACGCATTTTCACAACTTTTCTATGACCGTGCATAGTTCATTTTCAGGTATGTTTTTGGTTTTCTGTACACAGCTGTTATAAATACAGCTGCACATAACTGTGTAAAACAGTGGTATCATCCTTGAATTTTTTTTCGTTTTAATTTTGTTCTGTGGCATGTTCAAGGTTTGGACCTGAAAATAATTTAATTTTTGTAAGTACCACGATTTTACGTATTATGAAATCATTAGATCGTTGGTGTATTTCAATGTGTAACATATGTCCGTATGGGTTAATTTGTAGGTTCTGAAGAAGATACCATTATTGGCATCGAAACGTAGGTAAACTAATAAAATTTTACCTTCCAACTGAAGGCTGAATTTCTTAATTTCTTGAAGCACACTATCAAACTCAGCACTAAATCTTAAAGAACCTTCCATTTAGTGTGGGAAACGCTGGAGACGTACTCAACATTTACCATGTAATTAGGGAAATTCTCCTGGGGAAAAAAAATACGTTACATACATGAAACAACACTCAACTATATTCTGTGAGGAAAACCAATTATTATTGAGAATGAAGCAAACAATAAACGTAATAATATGACCGTTACAAGACTAACGATATAGCAAAAAGGGTGTACCAATTTATTACATACCTACAACATGGGTACCGGAGTACTGTTAAGGTCAATCAATTTCTAAAAGATACGCAGTATACTTGGTCAAAATGAATTCTACAAAAAAACATCGGCAGCTTAATTAATCCCACTCCTCGATAACTGAGACACAACAAATGTTCCACAACTAGAATCACCAGTCAGACCTTCTGTCAACTCCAAGAGCGCACTAGTAGGCATAGTTTCTAAAATAGTTAATAATAATCTTGTAAGGTATCGTACATGGGAAACAATGTGCCCAATCAGAAAAATTCAGGCCTACCAACATTCAGTATCAACTCCTCATCGATTTTCCTGACTTTTATTACAGTTTTAAGTGCAGCAGTCAGACATTGGTTACAAGGTGTTTACATCAGGTTCCACGCCTGTGACAGTGTGCCGTAAGCCAAAGTAGTGCAATGAACTGTGATAGCGTTATTTCTAATGAAGTGGTTCTTTTCACTGATAAAAGGCCACGTGGCACAAATTATAACATTATTATCCATATCTCAATTTAAATATGCCCTAGAGAATTTTCATACACTGTTACTGTAGTATCTACGTCCCTTCGCGGACTACCCATCACTTATAAGATTTATTTTGCACTCGTTGCAAAAATGGTTCAAATGGCTCTAAGCACTTTGGGACTTAACATCTGAGGTCTTCAGTCCCATAGACTTAGAACTGCTTAAACCTAACCAGCCTAAGGACATCACACTCATCCATGCCCGAGGCAGGATTCCGACCTGCGACCGTGTCAACAGCGCGGTTCCGGACTGAAGCGCCTAGAACCGCTCGGCCACAGCGGCTGGCTAAACATTGCAGCTGTCTATGCGGCCAGCTACACGTTGCAACTGTCTTATAACTGAATGCTCGTGAACTCTATTTGATGTTCAGAGTTTCCAATCTTATTAGATTTAAAAACGTGGGCTTTACTTATCGTAATATAACGTCAGGTAAGTACGCTTCTGAAACCTAACCATGTTATAACTATAGATAATTTACAGTAATGCATTACTGTGGATAACTGATCAAGGTGATACGAAGTTCAATATATATACGGTATCTACTGAAATCTACTATATGCAAGATTATCTATATAGAAAGTCTCTTCCGCAGAGAGAGCAGCCATTCGTTCCCTTAGGAATGATGATGAAGTAGTAGTTTTACCAGCTGACAAGGGGAATGCCACGGTTGTAATGACGCGGGATGATTATGTCCTAAAAATGGATTTACTTCTCAACGACCTGGCGTACAGAAGACTATCTAATGACCCCACAGAAAGGATCAAGCGTAAGACACTTTCACTGTTGAAAAAGGGTACGTTGTCAGAAGATTTACGTAACGAACTTCATCCTGGTGCTGCCGTTCCACCTAGGTTGTATGGTCTGCCTAAGTTGCATAAGGAAGGGCTTCCTCTACGCCCTATTGTCAGAAATTTGGGTGCACCCCCTTATAACCCGGCAAAGTATTTATCATCTGTTCTCAGTCAAAATGTTGGCAAGTGTGAACACCATATACCCGGTGGCTTTTATTCGACGATTGGGGTCTTTGAAGTTGAGTCCTTCAAATCTGTTAGTGAGTTTCGATGTGGTATCCCTATTTACACGAGTTCTTCTGGAAGAGTCCCTAGTTTGATCAGTGAAACCCTGGATGAAGAGCTGGTGAAGCTTTTTCGTCATGTGCTGACGGTAACATTTTTGAACAGAATGACGGAGTGGTTATGGGTAGTCCTTTGTCACCCATAGTCGCCAATTTATTTATGTAGGACTTTGAGGACATGGCACTGAGGACTTCAGCTTTGCAACCAACGTGCTTCTGGAGATACATGGATGATACCTTCTTCATCTGGCCGCATGGACGTGATGCTCTTAACAGATTTTTGGACCACTTCAACTGTCTTCATCCCCGTATAAAATTTACTATGGAGGTTTAAAATGATGGGATGCTTCCATTTTTAGACGTTATGGTTTATAAAAAACCAGATGGTACTTTGGGACACAGTGTTCACCGAAAGCCGACACACAAAGATTGGTATCTGCATCCTAAGTGTTGTCATCCACCACACCAACGCAGTGGCGTCCTCAGGACTTTGGTACGGAGAGCATATGCCATTTCCGACGCAGACAGCTTAACCCAAGAACTTGAGCATTTGATGGCTTTTTTAAGGAAAATGGATACACTGAGAAGCAGATTCGTCCGGCTATGGAGTTTGGACCATCTCTGCAGGTGTATGAAGAGGAACATAGATCTGTGGCCTTTCTTCCTTATGCTGGAGGCTTATCGTTTAAGCTTGGACGAATTTTAAGGAAATTTAAAATTAAGAGTTTGTTCCGTCTACCTTCTAAGATTAGTGCTCTGCTCGGCTCTGTGAAAAATGATTTGGGGCTCAGGAAACCCGGTGTGTACAAAATTACGTGTCAATGTGGGAAAGCTAACATTGGCCGTTCGATTCGCACAGTGCACGACAGGTGTGTGGAACATCGCCGTCATACGAGGCTACAACAGCTGGAAAAATCGGCAGTAGCAGAACACTGCCTAAATGAGGGAAACAGTTTGAAATTTGATGAAACTGTGGTAGTTGCCAACATTTCCGGTTTTTGGAACAGTGTCTATAAAGAGGCGATTGAAATTAGGTTGTCTGATACACATGCGCCGTGTACTGAACGGTGGCCTATATAGGAAGTCGATTTGCAACCTGGCGTCAGTTCCCAGCGGGACTCATCAGTAGAAACAGCATTTTCCTGAAGATGGCGAACAGTTGGATCGCCGAAATATCGAGTCAAGTTGATTTTAGGATCCGGCAGTAAACCCGAAGAGACTTTCAAGACTTATTACGCCGGGAAAGCCTACGTAATCACATTATCTATCTAAATCGAAACTTTCAACAGAGCAGCTGACACTACCAGAAACTTCGTGATTTTGGTCGTCAGCTACAAGAAATGCCGCAGCGGAAACATACGTTCTCGCGCTAACGTCACGGTGCATTGTTGCACATCCTTCGACAACTGCGTCATGTGTCATGTATGCGACAGTAACCTCGATTATTTTCACTGGAAAGTGAAACCGACATATCGTCGATAAAGAAGTTCGGTACGATTTTTAATTATGGGAACCTAAATCACCGAGTTAGATCAAGCAGTTGTTAGCACACTAGAATCGCATTCTGGAGGACTACAGTTGAAATGCGCGTACGGCCGTCCTGATTTAGGTGTCCCGTGACTTCCCTAAATCGCTTCTGCCAAATGTCGGTACGGTCCCTTTGGAAGGGCACGGCTGATTTCCTTCACCGTCATTCCCTAATCCGAGCTTGTGCTCCGTCTCTAATGACCTCGTTATCGACGGGTCGTTAAACACTAATCTCGTCCTTCCTCCTCCTTCAGAACGTATATCCGTAACCTTAACAATTAATGAGAACCATAAAAATCCAAGATAAGCTATGTTCTCCCCATTACAAATGTCTTTACAATTTTGTCAGCGAACGAAATTATGTAGCAAAACCTCAGTAAACATAGAAAACTGCCTCTTTTTCACAGTTCGGGATTTGACTGAATTGCTGTGATATGATTCAAATTACTTGTTGGTTGGTACTTCGTGCGCTGGAGCTAATTTCCTCCAGTCAGAGAGCTCAGTGCCTCGCCCGAACTATCCGCCATTGCTAAACTCCCACACTAAAGTGCATTCCCATTGTTTAGTTAGCGCTGTGTGTGAAACGTGTACATTTCATTCCTATGGTTGTGTGTGTATGTCTGTTGTGTTTTGTGTGGTATCGAAACACATGAAGAAAGAAAGTCGGACAAAGAACTACGCTTAAAGGACAGTCGCGGCAACTCGTCTGCAATGTGTGAGAATACTTCAGATGCAAGCGGGAAACGGGGGACCCTCTCTTTTCAGTTTCCAAAATAATCTCACGATCAGCAGCTGCAGTTCAGGTTAGTGAAATGACCGTAGAGCCTATCGGTAAAAAAAAGTATGTAAAGGAAGGAAGTGAAGCAGGACTCTGTTGGCTTCAAGAGAGAAGAGAAATATTCAGAAACCCACAACAAATCTGGATCTTTTCGCACAGTACGTAATTCGGCGTCACATATACAATTATCCTCATCACGGATGTCGGCCACATTAGATTCGCTTAGTACGATATTGTACGAGGGTGAACTTTTCGCAGAAAATCATCGTTGTCCCGCTAGACATTAGTTTCTACTGGCTTAGTTTCTTACCGGAATGCAGCCGGTGACGTCGTCAACAACCGCCGATATTTCGACAGAAACACACCCTGCCGTTTTCAAGGCAAAACTGCCGGAAGAAAGGGCTTGCAGACCACTTGTAATGGTTCTACACAGTCTCTGTTTTAAATACAAAAATATTTCAGGCAGTAAAATGTTGATGGAACGAACAGACAAGCAGACAGCGACTAGGCGACGCAGACTTACGCGTGAAGGAAAAAGACATTAATTTGGAGGACATTGTATCGACGAAACATGGCTGAACGCTGGTCAGACCGTTAAAAAAGTTTGGACGGATGACAAAGGGGCAGGTATGGAATTCCCCATTGGCAAAGGTGCTAAATTTATTCTTTTGCATGCTGGTACCTGTCGTGGGTTTGTCCCCGACTGTCAATTATTTTTTCGAAAATATTTTGTTGCGAAGTTTAGAAACTCCGACGCTGCGCGAATCATTAACTTTCCGAAGATAAGGCTCCAACTCAGTCCTGTCAAAAGGAAGACATCGTTCAGCAGTTACAACGACTTGGGAGTTAACGAGGATGATACACTGAAAAAAGTAGAATTATTAGAAATCTTGCCACAATTATCGACGAGATAGCTTATAAATACGGACATACATTGTTACCAAGTTTAGAAACTCCTTCAGTAATTTTTCTCGACAATGTCCACATCATTTAGTTTTGAAAAATAATGCTCCAACCCAGTCCACTCACAAGGAAGACATGATACAGTGGTCACAACAAATCAGAAGTTAATGTGGATGATATACCGAAAAAAGTAGAATTATTACAAACCATATCCTTCATAAGCCACACTTATCGACGAGACAGCTTATAAATACAGACACAGAGTCACAAAATTACCACCTTATTACTACCACTAAAACGCAGTAGAACTTAATCGGGCGCAAGGAAAAGGATGTGCGCGACTCACGAAAATGGACAGTTTACTGTGTGTGAAGCTAAGAAGCTAACTAATTCAGGGCCTGGGAAATTTCACCGAAATGGATTTGAGAGCCGCTACTTGACGAATCGTGGAAGCTGGAACTTACTATTGCTTCCAACTGTTCATCCACTTCGGAAAGTCCCATTAACTCTAAAATAAGTGATATCCACCCGCTTTCGGACAACACAGCTGCCTCCAGGAAAGTCAGTGAGGTAGCCAATGAAAACGAGAGATACCAGTTTTCTGCCTTGAGTTTGCTCTTAGAGGTTAATTTTAATCGCAATGAACAAAGCGAGTGTAATTAACAGTTTTGGCCCTGGTTGTTGACCGCCATTTTCTCGGTTATATTTCAGATTATGATAATGAGGTTAAGTTAGGACACGGCCTTAAGTTCAGAGCTAGAAAACACGTCGCCTGCCGCAGTTCAGTCATTAGTCATATAAAGTAGCTGTCGATTGACTATTTCGCATTGCCTCACGGCAGCCGCCGCCATAAACGCTATGTGTGACACGGAAGCAACACAACCTCTGAAGAAAATCGCTGCATTTGTGTGTCGCCTATGAAAATAACTAGATCGCTCACTCGCGCTAGGATAGAGCTCAAAATGTTCAAATGTGTGTGAATGCCTAAGGGACCAAACTACAGAGCTCCCATAGTTACCTGTAAACGAGCTGCTATTTGTAGGGCAGCGTTGTTTTTGCACTTAGTAAGTGACGTCAAATACCTGATAAACCTTTGCCTACACAGTGAATTAAGAGGTGAAAATGACGTTCATTAGGACTCTGTAACCCAGTTACGAGGATGAAATCTCTAGTTCCAGTAACACTGCACAGGTTACAATCATTCAAGTCTAAGTTACATGAAGAAAAAATACGATAAAATTGAGGAGCAGTTAAAGTTCTTCCGTAAAAGATTTTTGACGAAGCTTCCGAAATGAATGAGCAGTTGAAATCAATAGTAAGTTCCAGCTTCCACGCTTCGTCAAGTCATTAACGTGACTGAAAAACGTGCGCACAAGCTTAAGTGTCACGACATATTATACAAGAAATGAATATGTAGAATTTAGTGAATGAAAAATAATCTCACCTTCTCCTGCTTTCAAGATCATGAATCAATAAAAAGGAACCTTACTTTCTTGAACGGATATTTGATACTCTCCGTCTTTTGATGTAGAGCTAATACAGAAAACTTGGAAACTACATTCATTTAAGAATAAGCTTGACAGACTTCATTATTCAGTAACAGTAGCGAAGTAAACATCCTCTTATTTGATTCTTCAATTTTCTTTAGTTGCCTCTCATATCTTACAATCAATGGGCCAGTATTTATATTCGTCTCTGCAAATGGTGGCCTCAGTTAGAGAAAAATTACCTCACTTTTTCGATACGGCGCGGTAGGGGCATCGCCTACAATCGAGCGGCAGCTGGCAACACTGTAGGGGAACTCACAGATGTCAACTAAAAAGTAATTTTAATCAGACTATATTAATATTACCCTCTCTTAATTGTTTCTGTTAGTGATAAGATCTATCAACATGAAGATGGGCTAGTCATCGACTAAATAATGCTCAGGCTTTAGTCCGACAATACACCTGATACACCTGTGACCTATCTATGACATTTCAGTGTGTGAATCAAAGTACTCCCGTACACCACCTGTGGTTTTCTTGAGTTGTTGGTACAGTCAACCAATGGATGTCATATCTAACCAAAAGAATGCAATAAGTTAATAATTAAGCCAATCTAAGCGGGGGAGATTCTTCTCACTGGGGAGAAACCACTAATGGGGCTCTACAAGGATGTGTCTTTGGTTCGCTACTGTTTGTATGTAAGCGACCTTCTGGCGAACATACGAGGGTAATCCAAAAAGTATGGTCTCCTATTTTTTTATAAGTACATAGGCCTGTTTATTTCTACAATGGTTTACATCAGGTTACAGCTTGAACATTTAGCTGTTTTTTAACATAGTCACCATTTCTGTCGATGCATTTTTGTAGACGCTGTTGCAGTTTTTGTATGCCAATGTCATACCAGCTCGCCGCCATGCTGTTCAGAAAGTTATGAACCGGTAGTTCAATGCTTCCGTTAAAATTCTGTAAGCGGCGCAGTGCCCTTTGCGTTCAAAAACTGAATAACTGCGGGCAATTCGGACTTGGCGGTTACATCACACGGGAGTTCCATTCTCAACGGCTGCCTAGCCAAGACTGAGCACCGCACCGCGGCGTGCGCATGTTTACACGCAGCACGTGAAGCACTCTTCATAACAGTCTAACTGCCACACAAACAGAGTTCTGAACTTATAAAAAAATAGGAGACCTTACTTTTGGGATTACCCTCGAACAACAACTAGAAATAGTTCTGTTTGTGGATGACACTAGTATTACAGTCAGTTCAAAGATACATAAACTAACAGAAGATGTGGTAAATAATATCCGTGCAAATACTTTTGAGTGGTTTTCTGTGAATGACCTATCTCTCTCTTTCAATTTCAGTGTGACATAACCTATTCAGTTCTACGCATTTGCAAACACAGAGTTCTCTCGCAGATAGAACTTTGCTATACTATTACTTAAATATGTTTTGGTACGAAGCATAACTTTGGTTTATTTACATTCAATGCTAATGATTTCACATAGCGAAATGCTGCCGTACATTTCTTTGATGAACTTGTGGTATGCTTTAATTAATGAGTGACTGTTTGTGCGTGTGTGGGTGTATTTACATTCAATGCTAATGATTTCACATAGCGAAATGCTGCCGTACATTTCTTTGATGAACTTGTGGTATGCCTTAACCGATGAGTGACTGTGTGTGCGTGTGTGGGTGTTAAAATGAGAAGCAACGCTTTAACAGAGAGTTCTTATTGGGCTGAATACTGAGCAGGTAATGAATGATCAGCTTACCTGTGGAAACAAAACATTTACTAGAAAAAGCGATCGTTGATTAGGTAGTAAAAAATTAGCAAAGAGTATTCGACGGCGGCAGAAGTACATGGATAGGTCAGAAGGGAAGAAGCAAGATAATATTTTAACGTCCCATCGGCGATGAGCTCGTTAAAGACGGAGAATGATACAAATTGCGAAGGAAATCGGCTGTGTTAATTACAGTGATCCTTCTCTGCATTTGCCCTACGCGGTTTTGGAAATCTTCGGAAAACCTAACTTTGAATAGCTAGACATGGATTTGATTACTGTCTTCCCAATTATGCGTGCAGTGTCTTCCCACGCACCACCACGTTCGGTGGAGCTATCGGAAGCATGTGATGGTATCAGCCCTCATAAGTAACACTTGATCTTCCTGAACTTGCTACCAAAGGTGAGATTTCCATCCCCCTTTAGTAAACATACTGGGTGTATTGTTTGTTTTAGTCAGCATTAAAGATTGGTAGCGTAAGAAGAGAGAATATGAAAGAGGTGTGTAAACCAATGGCGGCTGCCCCTGTCACTTTGACATGGAACACACGAAGGAATTAACGAAGAATCCAAAAACGTTTATACTTCCTTCACTACATATTGAACCAAGTCTTCTGAAAATGTAACCTCCGCAATGACGTCATTAAAGCTATTTTTATATGTGAGTAACAAATATTCATAACTCAGCGAAGATAAAATACTGGATGGGAGTCACGGGTCTGCAGATACACGATGTGCTGGAAGACAGACATCTCAGTAATATCGTTCTAGGCGAGAAGTTTGGCTGGAATTCCTTTCTTCATGTGACAGCCCACTAACTTTCCTAGACAAACAAAAATAGAAAATCTATAGTCTCCAGGGTTACGTATGTGCTATGAATTAAATACTGCAGTGCAGCACTGAATTTCATTTCATATATTCTATTCGTATGTCATCTCTGAAAACGTGCATACTGACAGTGAAAAGCAGGCCGAACGCTTCCAGTAAGGAAATGTGCAAATTTGAAGTTTCGGAGAGAATAGATCGAATTTATATTATTAGCTTATTAAGCCCCGTACCTGAAAGTTGTTATGTCCGCACGTCAGGCAATTTGAACGTGCAGTCTGCGCCGTTCCCGCCGAATGAAGTCAAAACTTTCATACAGGTGGAAGAAAACTTTGGAAAATATCATGTTAACCATCTTAGTCATCATCCCCTTTGAGAACAATAAAATACACTGTTTTCTTCATAAAGACAGGAAACAAAGGAGTTAGCGAAAGTTACCAACCGAGTAACGGTATCGTTTCGACTCAGGGTCTTGTGTTTCCCAATCATTATGTATTGGGAAATGCCTACGAAGCGATGCTGTTTCTCCAGCGACGTGCCACAGAGATACATAACTTGCCACTCCTCGTTACATTCTTGAAATTCTTATTAATACGCCCAAAAAACAGTAGATCCTAGTAAAGCAAGCTACTCTTAGATGAAATTAATGTTACAAGTCACCACACATTACTGCAGTTAGCTGCAAAATTCTTGCAACCTGTCGAAGTGTTTAATGGACCCTAAGCCGAACTGGTTCTTTTTTTGTGTATTATCCATTCTATAATATTTCATGTGCGCCCCTCGTGGTCGCGCGGTAGCGTTCTCGCTGCCCGAGCAGGGGGTCCCGGGTTCGATTCCCGGCGGCGTCAGGGATTTTTCCTGTCTCAAGATGACAGGGTGGTGTTGTGTCGTCATCATCATCATTCATCCCCATTACGGTCGGAGGAAGGCAACGCCATACCACCTCCATTAGGACCTTCCCAAGTAAGGCGGTGCGGGTCTCCCGCATCGTTCCCCTACGCTCTGTAAAGAAGCATGGGACTTCCATTTCCAATTTTTTTTAACATTTCATACATTTCACCCCTGGTTAGGTGCAACTGATATGATTTCCCATGCCAAATCTCTTTTTTAAGAAACTAACTTATTTCATTTAGATATTTTCAGTTGCATGTAGATTTTTCAGAATTTTTAATTATTTAATCTGCTAGGATAATGAAATGCAATGTTGGGGACATAATTAACCAAGTCTATGTTTATATCTCCCGTGACAAGCGATGGGTTTGAGTCGCTTCTTACCTTTTCGATGTCACTGGTTGCTGCTGGAAGCTGCTTATATCTGATCCCATCCCGTCGCAACGGTTTTTCTGTTACAGACGGCGGGCCTTTCAACTCTCGTTGAAAATATTAAGCCACCAAAATCTTGCTTCTGAACGTAGTCCATTCACAAATTTGATGTCACTAAAATTATTAACAACTTAAGGGGACCGCTGGATGGGATATAACGTCTTATTTTAGAGTTAAAAGAATAGGCCTATTTCTGTAGCAAAAGTTACACACCAGGTTAGATTTATTAGTTTGACTGCGAGCACAATTATTAAGCACTACAGTTCACATAAAATTTCGTGCTATGCCCTTCTAGCTGTCAGTAAATATAATTGGTTGTCAAAATTCAGATATCCACGTAGTATTTTACTGTTCTACATATGAACTTATTTCACTTCTGCGGATGCACTTGTTTGACTTGCCACAGTCCATATACCAGTATGCCTTAACTCTTTTCTAACAAGATTATTAATTCTTTATCAATCGTTACTTCAGACTTTTTCCATGTTATTCGGTATCCATGGGGTACTAAACTTCTCGAACGCAGTTGGTATGCACCACTAAAGTTTCCAAAATATCATCGGCTCTTCTCTTCTCGCTCGTGCGCACGTGATATTTTCCCACTAAATTTTCCTGCCCAAGCCACAACTATGCAGTCCACTTTCTGCCTTCCTTCCATAGCTCCACAGTCCTGGTTTATTTCTAATGAATGGTACTTCAACACACAGTTCATCAGACAACTGTAAGTCATCGCATTACACAGTGACGCCACAACAGTATTCACCCCTGAACTCACAAGTCCGACGTCATCTTTTACTAACTGTTAAGGGCTGCTTTTAACACTCTTTATTGCGAGGCGCTGTCCAAATTACATTCCACCGCCGTTCTACTTTACCGAATTTCGCAAATTCTGCACACTAGCGTACTTCCCTCCCAACTCACAATCTGCCGTCAACTGTCAACACAAAGATTACATTTATTTCTGACTAGGTATACCACGTGAGACAGTTTACATTGATTTTTGTATTATGTGCACTTCCTATATTGTAACATATATTCCCAAACAATTTATATCTGTGTGGGAGGAAATATGCAACGAATATAAGAAGAATATACTTTAGAAACATAACAAACGGAGAAGAGGAGAGGCATTCAATTAGAAGAGATAAGAACAAAACAAAATTATCCATTATACCCCCAGTTATCTATTTTCTATCGTCGTTTTCGTGAAAAACATTTGACACTGATAGGAAACAAATGGTTTTCTTCAAGAAATATTTGCAGTATGGGTAGTTTAATCCGAGATATTAATCATCTGTAAAACATATCAGGAAATAATAAATATATGCATATTCCACGTGGCAGTAGTAGTGAGAACTGTGAATTGGTCTACACTGGAGCCAATTATGAATGGTTTTGTGTATTACACCTGCAAGATCCGTCTCACTATGTCAGTGCTTCAAATGCCCAGTTAGGGTGGTTGAGACGACGCAAGTTACTACACTACCACGTCCTCACGCTATTTACTACAACGTCTCCTCAGTGCACTTGCACCCCAGTACATCTACACAACTACTCTGCAATTCACGGTTAAATTCCTGGTTGAGAGTTCTTAGAACCATCTTCAGACTATTCCATTACAGTGCCACAATCTGACAGCGTGGTAAAAATGAACACTTATGTCTTTCTGTACGAACTCTGATTTCTCTTCCTTAATGGCAATGACCATTTCTTCCTATGTTAAACATTGTCACGTTCAGAAGGGAAAGCTGATCACTGAAATTTCGTGATAAGACACCGCAGCGACGAAAAAGACCTTTGTTTTAATGATTTCTACCCTAACACGCTTCTCATATCTGTAACATCTCTTCACTTATTTCGCGATAATGCAAAACGAGCCTGCCATTCTTTGGACTTCTTAGATGTCCTCCGTCAATCCTAGCAGTAGTCTAGCGGAGGACAAACAAGCTTAGCGCAATGAGTCACCTTAGCAGGTCTTCTGCATCTTGTAAGTGTTCGCCAATAAAAGCAGTCTTTGGTTGTCTTTCTCACATCATTATCTATGTGAGTGTTCCAATTTGACTTACTCGTAATTGTAATTCCTAGATATTTAGTAGAATTGACAGACGTTAGTTTGTTATGAGTTATCGTGTAACCAAAATGTAACGGATTTCTTTTCGTTCTTCTTGTGGATGATCTCATACTTTTCCTTTTTGAGAGACATTTATCAGTTTTCGCACCATACAAAGACCGTCTCTAAGCCTTTTTGCCATTTGTTTTGATCTTCTGATGACATTAACAGACGCAATGAGAGCAACTCTGCAAACACTCAAAGAGGACTGCTCAGACTGTCTCCTAAATCGTTTCTGTATATTAGGAACAGCAGAGTGCCAATAACATTTCCTTGCGGAATGTCGCATAACACTTCTGTGTACTCGATGGTTTTCCGTCGATTACTACGTCAGAGATAAAGCATCTATCACCTCATCATAATAGACAATCGCAAAGTCTCATTTATTTAGTATCCTAGCTGTTCTGTCCACTTCATGACTTTATTATAAAAACTGGCGTATATGGCAAGATTCCGATTGTCAAATAATAAAACAAATGTTCCAATCTTCTCTAAAACACGCTAGTTGGCCTTGTGATTGCTCAGTGAGTCATCCTTTTTTCTTTCCCCTGTCTTCACTATCACTTGTCTCAAGTGAATTGTTGCTAGCTCTGATCTGTCTTCCTGTATTTTTATTTATTGTTCTACTTGTCAGTAACGAATATAAACTATGTTCTTTTTGATACTACGTTCTACGGGGTGTTCAAAAAGTCTCTCCGCGGTGCCGTATGATTGTTAGCCCCGCGTGCCGCATGCCGCAGTGAATATACCGAAATGAAACTCAGTGAAATACAAGTTATTAATTTATTGAATATTCATTTTTACTTACAAATTTTCACATTAAATGTTGAAAGTGTCCCCCCTGTTGTTGAATACACAATTCAATTCGTCTAATCATGTTTCCAAACAAAAGCTGTAACATTTCTTCTGTAACAGAAGCAGTGAAAGGGGTATTGCAGTTCTCAATTCATCGATGGATTTTGGACGGTTTTTATAGACAGTTGCTTTCGCTGCACCCCAGAAGAAAAAGTCAGCTGGTGTTAGGATAGGCGATCGTGGAGGCCAAATTCCCTGTGAAATTATGCGATCACCAAAACCATCAGCAAGCAGAGACATTGAAACATGAGCTGTATGCGCGGTTGCACCACCTTGTTGAAAATTACCGTTCATTATTTCACTTAACACATTTCGTACAGACTTGTTCGGACTCATGGGCATTTTACTGGAAATATCCAGTAGTTTATCCTCGTACAAAACGCTAGAACGATCACTTCTCGGTGCATCTGTCACTGAACCCGTACTTCAAAATTTGTTAATCAAATCTCGCACAGTATCGCGATGTGGGAGTGTTGTCTCCGGGAAAACTGAATTAAATGTTGGCGAACTGAAACTGTGTATATACCGCTGCCTTGAACACTTGTTCGACTAAAAGCACACCTTCAATGGTTAGCATTTTAAGTGACAAAAACGAAACAAACGAACAAAGGAACTAAACTTAAACGTTCACGTCAACACGTAATGACACACACCAACGATACAACTGACGCTGGCTGAGATAAACGAAACAGAGGAATGTTGGGAGAGTCCACTTGAAGGGAAGTAATCCAGGCAGGAGAACAATCATAGGGTACGTGCGGCTAACGATCATACGACACTGCGGAGAGACTTTTTGAACACCCCGTAGTAATGTCCGAACGTTGGATTCTATATTTAAATGTACCTTGTAATAGGCTTGTTGTAGAGAATGTAAAATTAGTAGACTGCTCCATTAAATGTTAGGGAGGGCCTGCTGGTTCTACTCCTTCCACGTTACATAAATATTCTTGTACACTACCATAACTTCAAAATGGGGTTTATCAACACTGCACCGAACTTCAGCCCATCTACTGGCTACGAGAATAAGTATTTGCCTTGTGAGAACATGAGGTATTGTTTGTTAATTACTTAACGTTTTGCAGGTTATTTCTAACCACAATTGTTGCCGTATTTCATTACTATTAAAAACGTAACTGAGACACATAACTGGTAATACGCTGTAACATGAATTAGTTAGATATCACGGCCTCTTAAACCGCATGAGACTTAAGGTTTTGTTACATCTCTGGCAAAGCAGATGCAAGCAGGCCGATGTGTTCGGATATCGGCTTCAGACCTGCCCTTCTACGACGTCCACAGCCTGGCGGATGCGGGGAGGGGAGGGGGAAAGGGAGGGGTGAGTGGGAGGAGAAGAGGCTAGGGGGTGGAGCAGGTGCACGGCCACGGTCTTCGCCTAAACTGAGAAACGGAACTTTAATTAGAATTCTCACTAATTGCATTCTGCGCGAGCGTCGAGGGTCGGAAACCGGTAACGAGAGCGTGTGGGGCGTTATTAGATATCATCCGGTCGCTGAAGAAGTTCAGTGCGAACCTCGAGCCCTCACGGGCGCGTAATTGGGCCGAAACGATCCGACCCTGTCCAGAGGTGCAGCAGGGGCCGTGCATGAGCGCGTGTGCTCTGATCCCAGTGTCTGTCTGTGCGGGTCTAGGGAGATTCTGCTTTGCAATGACGTAGGAGTTGAGGTTTAAACGAGAGCAACAAACGATGAATCGTCGCTCCAAATAGTGCGTAGAAACTAAATGGTAAAATGAATGGCATTGAGCAGATGAAGTGCTGGGATAATCACAAATCGTACTACCAGAAACACAACTGCAGTGAAATTGTCAGTGTGTCAAAAGTTAATCTTCTTTTGAGTGAGTGTTCTTCAATGGCACCTCATCACTTTTGTGTTAACGTTACAGCAAAAAATGCATCATAAGATATAAGAAAATATGAATTTTAGTAAAAAAAATTAAACAGTCTACACATACATCTACATGACTACTCTGCAATTCATACTTAAGTGCACGAAAGAGAGCAGTTCGAACCACCTTCAACTACTTCTCTACCGTTCCATTTTACCCCCAGCTATCTATTCTCTATCGTCGTTTTCGTGAAAAGCGTTTCGTGGTGGTAGGAAACAAATGGTTTTCTTCAAGAAATATTTGCAGTACGTCTAGTTTAATCAGAACTATGAATCATCTGTCAAACGTATCAGAAAATAATACCTATATTCATATTGCACACGGCAGGGGTAGTGAGAATTGTAGATGCCAGTTAGGGTGGTTGTGGCGACGCGAGTTACCTGACTAACATGTTCACACGCCATCTACTACATCTTCTCCTCAGTGCGCTTGCACCCCAGCACCTCGCATCTACATCGACATAACACAATTCACACTTAAGTGCCTAGCAGAGGGTTCTTAGAAGAACCTTCAGACCATTTCACTCCTATGGCACTCTCTGACAGCTTTGCTATCTCTTGTTTTATGATGATGACCATTTATACCTATGTAGGCTGGCGACAGTAAAATATTTCCACAATCACAAGAGAAAGCTCGCTTATCATAACCGTTACATTCTCTCACCTATTTCGCGATAATACAAAAAGAGCTACACATTCTTTGGACTTTTTCGATGTCTTCCGTTAATCCTATCTGGTAAGGATTGGGTACTGCAGGATAGTACCCTAGGAGAGGAAGGACAAGCGTAGTGTGGCAGTCTCTTTAGCACCGGAAGAACTGTTGCATCTTTAAGTGTCCTGCCTATGAAACGTAGTATTTGATTAGCTTACCGCACAATATTATTGATATGGACGTTCGAATTCAAGTTGTGTAATTGTAATATCTATGTATTTAGTTGAATTGACACTCTTATAACACTGTGATTTCCAAACGACGTCTATAGATCTACATCTGTACTGCTCACGGTGAGTGGCAGAGCTAGGACTGTGATATCCCCACTGAATAGTTGCATTCGCAATGAATGAGTTAGAAGCACATGCGTCGTAAGCCTCTGTACGAGATAGATTAGAGCGTTTCTCTGCTTTATCATTTCACTGATTCCTAATAAATAGTTGCAGTTATAATTAGTTACTTCTTTCCCGACCAAATTCACGATGAACGAGAGGATGTAGAACGTGTCAACAGAAAAACACATTTATGGCTATTTATAGATTTCTTTAAGTTTTTTTAATGTCTAGCTATCTCAAGAATTCCTCTTAGGTATAGAATGAGTTGTGAAGAAGAAAGCATCTTAATCTATATCTGAAAACAGTTACGTTGCCTGTCAGACATTTTATTTCCATTGGTAGATTGTTAAAGAATTTCATAGCTGCAAATTTCTCCCGTTTCTGGATCAAATTTGGATTCCTTAAAGGGTAATCCAAATCATTCTTCTTTCTAGTGTTGTAATTTTGAATATTTTCGTTACTCTCAAACTTTCATGAATTGTTGATAAATTTCGTAAGTAAATGAATGTACCGTAAGACTATGGTTACTGTTCCCAATTGCTGAAAGAGATACCTCCAAGTGTATGTGTGTGGACTAGACACATAATTCTAATTAACATCCTTTGTACAATCAATACTGTTTGTCCAAGCAAACTGTTTGCCCAGGGTATCATGCCATGGATCATCAGGGAATGAAAGTATGCAGAATGTGTTAACTTAATGACTTCTGTATCTCCAAATTTGGAAATTATTCTTATCGTGCAAGTAGCCGAACCTAAACGGTTTAGCAAGTCTGCTATATGCTTTTTTTTATTTTAAGAATTTAATTTTTTATCAATATGCAAGCCTAAGAAATTACAACGTCTTTACTATATCTTGTTGGTGTACTAGGTTAATTGGAGGTGGGATATTTTTGACGGTACGAAACTGGGTGACCTGCGTTTGTGTTTTTTTTTTATTTTTCTTTTTCGAGTTACAAGCTTGTCTGTTTGCACATGAGTCTTTGAGTAGCCATCACAAAAGCCTCATTTATTTATTTCTCTGTTGATATTCACAACAGTGCATGTATAATTTGCAGACCGGGTTAATTCTGAAGATCCCGAGCTCAAGTCTCGGTTCGGCACACAGTTTTAATCTGCTAGTAAGTTTCAAGTCAGTGCAAACTCCGCTGCAGAGTGAAACTCTAATTCTAGAAACATCCCCCAGGCTGTGGCTAAGCCATGTCTCCGCAATATCCTTTCTCTCAGGAGTGTTAGGTCTGCAAATTTCGCAGGAGAACTTCTGTGAAGTATGGAAGGTAGGAGACAAGGTACTTACGGCAGTAAAATTGTGAGGACGTGGCACGATTCGTGCTTGGGTAGCTCAACTGGTAGAGCACTTGTGCGCCAAAAGCTAAGGTCCCGAGAGCGAGTCTCTGTCCGGCACACAGTTTTAATCTACCACGAAGTTTCAAATCGGTGCACACTCCGCTGCAGAGTGAAGCTCTCATTCAGGGTTAGTACTGCCTACTGAGTCAAACGGCTGGACATGAACATAAATCTAGGATAATATTGGCCTAATTATCTAAAGCTGGCGAGACTCACATTGTAATTTCTACCCATTTTTATTACTGGAGCAGACTAGGGTAACTTTTTCCGTTCTGTTTCTTAAATACAAACTAAACAAGTGATTTGCTAAACTACTCCTGGAAACATCCCTTCTCTGGTAGTATATTATGACTGACACGATCAAATGCCTTCGGTAAGTCACAGAAGATTTAAACTGCTATTACTTTACCAATTAAAGATTTATTAAGTGCTTATCAAATGTATAAGAAACTAACTGAGTAGAAAGGCCCTTCTGAAATCCAAACTGCGTGTAAATATTCCATAAGTACATAAGTTGGTGACAACCTTAAGGTGCATTACTTTCTCAAAAATTTTAGAAAATGATGCTGGGCGGTAGTTATTGATATCTATGGAGACACCCTTTTTATAGACAGGTCTAACAGTGGTGCATCTCCGTCTTCCTGGGAAAAACTCTTGAGTTAACGACGGATTACTTAAATGACTAAGAACGTTACATACTATAGGGCCACAAATGTTGATCGACTCCAGTTGGAATATACGCTCACCGACATGTGGCAGCAAAGCTCTCCGTAATTAACATATCTCTTTTAGCGTTCGATATAGGTAGATAGTTGAACATTTACTCTCTAACGTACTAAACAAACGAGTAACGATACGCTACTTT
The DNA here is from genome assembly GCF_021461395.2 of Schistocerca americana. Taxonomy (NCBI): domain Eukaryota; kingdom Metazoa; phylum Arthropoda; class Insecta; order Orthoptera; family Acrididae; genus Schistocerca; species Schistocerca americana. Next base: position 599,138,490 of record NC_060120.1, on the reverse strand, counting down.
CTTTGTTGGTCCTTTTGCAACGTGACTGGAGCTCAGTAACAAATTGAAGACGACAAATGAATTTCCAGTCAGTTTTATTTCGTTGCTACTCGAACCACCTTAGTGCGAGTACATTACCTTAAATATAAATACTGTTAACCTGAAAAATAGGGGTTCGAACATGCACTGTTGGGGTTGGGTTGGGTTGTTTGGGGGAGGAGACCAAACAGTGAGGTCAAGGGTCCCATCGGATTAGAGAAGGACGGGGAAGGAAGTCGGCCGTATCCTTTCAAAGGAACCATCCTGGCATTTGTCTGGAGGGATTTAGGGAAATCACGGATAACCTAAATTAGGATGGTCGAATGCGAATGCGAGTCCAGTGTGCTAACCACTGCGCCACCTGGCTCGGTCAAGCACTGTTGGTTTAAGCCCTTACAGAAGTATGGATAGCTTTTAAGCCACTTCAATTTAGCATAGTCACAGCAGTCAAATAATCAAACGAATTAATGAATGGTTTGAGAATCCAGTAACTTCGGTACGCCGGCCAGTGCCCGCTGGTTTATCAAGCCTGGCCACTACAGCGCAACTTGCCAGCCACTTAACGATCAAGTAGACTGCTTTTTAATACAATTAGAGTACTTTTAATGTCACACTTTCTACTTCCGTTACAGGTTGTAACACAATTAATAGCAAAGACTGCACCGAGTGAAACTAAGCGATAATATAAGCAAAGATATTCTAACGGACACTTGTTCGCAAAGGGGCTGCTTATAACTGTGAGTCTGATAACGAGCCACCTCTGACTGCATTCTTTATAAAATGAAAAGGATCTCTTGGTCACAAGAAGCGATGGTGTTACGATATTTCATGTAGAAGTGAAAACTGCTGGGACTTGGAGCTGTAGTCCAATCATATCATGGCTGTCAACTATTACAGATTTGCCCGTAATTGTTACGGATTTATTATCTTAATTAAGGAGCTATGGTAAGTTACTAAACCATTACGGAAGAAGACTTTTACAATCTGATGTTTTCAAAAATATCGCAAAACGCACTGTTTACATTACGCTAATCACATGCTACTAAAATATTTTACAGAGTGTAATAATTTCCTGAGTACGAATTAAACCTCTCTACGAATGAAATCGTCACCACGGCTTGCTAAAGGTGCGTATAAACTGAATTTAAAATATGTTCTGCAACATTGTTCACACCGTTGTTCACGGCTAGTAATGGACTGCCGATGTTCGCAGCATGTTGTCAACGTCTTAGCAATACAAAACCAATTTCCACCGCTTTGTCGCTACAGATCAAAGGAATAATGTTCTTGGCCGGCTACCACTGAATGCCGTTATTCAGCACTATAGCCCAGTCGGCGTAAGACCCCGACTAACTGCACTGTTGACAGTTTTCAACTGCATACCGCCAATGGCTGCAGGCGAAAACAATGGCCGTCTGTATGGCTGCGACAACGGTGTGTCGTTGCCATGTAAACCTACGCGGTTGGCTGAGGTGGGCATGAGAAGCTGCCGCGCCCAGTCCATTGCAGCTGCCACGGATCATCTTACACCGACTCGAATAATAGTAGTGTGGTACGTTGTCTTTATGTGTGATCATTTATGAAATAAAGTGGACAAGAAGCAAAATTTTCGGATTTGTCACACGAAATACCTGTGGAATGTTCAAGTAATAGTTGTGAAAATATTGAACACAAGCATGACTCCTTACAAAACACGCAGCGTTGCTTCCCACCAGTAACAGTAACATACATAAAAAAGTCCCTCATTTATCAATACTGCATCAACAACAATAACGTCAAGAGCAGTCGTTACCTGACTTTAAAAAAATAAGTTGTCAGCAAGTTACATGACCTGATCGCCATACGAAAGGACAGTGACAAAAACAAAAAATTTACAACGCTTTCCATGAGGTAGGAATGAATGTGTGTAGGAGGCAGCATTCAGTAATAAACGTGGCAGAGGGTTCATCAATTGCAGGTTGCCATTCAACATTAATTCGAAATGTGAGTGACACAGAGACCGAAGAAGTTTTCCTTATAGAAACTGATAATTTGGATTAATTTTCATTTGAAAATAAAATGTGATCATTTAAATATATCTTCTATATTTGGCGTCAGAAGATGACTCAAATATAGTGTTTAAATGCCTAAACTAGGCTTAAAATTTTTACATCGTCGCTGGTCGTTGGGGCTCATATCAAGGCGGGACTCATTAAAGATGAATCCCACATCGAAATGGGCCCCGATAACCAGCGAAGTGGTGAGTGGAGGCTACCCGGGCAGTGGTGGGATACCAACCTGAATGTCGCCGCCAAACGGTCCCACAACTAGGAGTGAAGGTCTGGGGTACCACTTCATTTCATAGCAACCCCTTTTGTTCTCATCCGCGACACCCTCACTGCACAACAAAATTCCGACCATATTCTACACCGCATTTTGATGCTTTTCTGGGGAAGCTACCCTGGGAGTTTCCTCTGCTTGTCTTTCTGCTTGCCAAACCCTACATTAGCCATCAACGTAGCCGGATCTCTTCCCAAGTGAGAACTGTGGTGTCACCGCCAGACACCACACTTGCTACCGATGGTTCACTGCCTACTTACGTTCTCATTTGCCGAGACGATAGTTTAGCACAGCCTTCAGCTACTTCATTTGCTACGACCTTGCAAGGCGCCATTATCAGTTACTGTTGATATTGTGAATCATGTACCGTCAAGACCGACGTTCATCATTAATGGATTAAAGTAAAGTATTCCACCAGCTACGTCCGTTTTCCTAAATTCTAATTTCCTTGTCCTGTTCCAGACCTCACGCCAGCCTGCGTGAGCTAAAACGCGTGCCTTTCGGCCTCCTCTAGTAACACGGTGTTGGCTCTCCTGCCAACCACAACAAGAACGTTGGAGCATTATGGATGTGGCTCTCCAAACGGCTTGGGAGTTTGACGATCTAACGCTATAATTGGACAGCGTCTGGTACGTTATCCCTCAGCAGGACATCTATCTACTTTATAAATCAACGCCAAGCCGAATAACTGGTTGCTTAAGGGACAAAGGTGAACTACCCTATTATTGACTTCCTCAATTTGTGAACCTCTTTCTCTTGAATAAATAATCCAAATTTTCTGAAATTGTAATCATTTGGTTGTCGGTATAGGTACATCACAGTTACCGGTTTACGTCCCATTCGGATAATTCCTTCGTGTGGTGTCGTTTCTTTCTCTTAGAGCGTGCATTCAAACATGTACAGAACGTGCCTACTCATCTGCGCACACATGGATGAAAAAGATTTACGTAAGAATAATCGAGCACAGGGGGAACATCACAGGAAAACACATTAATTTTCTGAAAAGACTGTGGGATTAAAACAACAGAAGAGAAATTTAAAGTAAGTTCCTGTTATCACTCAATAACTATGTTAGACACTGTCAGAGCAAGGTTACATTTCTTCTCTTCTAGTGGACCACACAGAGAAACATTCCAGTACGCATCAGAATAAGTACAAAAAGGAATCTCATGTAATCTTGTGTAGCCATAGTAGTAACGAATATTACTTTAATATATAAATATATTAAATAACGGCACTGACCCTTGTACACTGAACGCACTTTGAACAACGGATTTAACCTTGGTCACAAAGGCAGTATTTCTATTGGCAATGAAATATCACGCCGGAGCACGAATTCAAATAGCGATCTCACCCTAAACTCCTTTGGGTTGCACCATAGAAAATGGACATCGGAAAGACAAAGTGATCGAAACAATGCAGGCAGTGTCTTTCTTAATGCGTCTAGCACCAATAATCAAGGAAACATCAGTGCCCTTTGACTGGCGGTCTCCTCAGGCACACCATTAAACCGGCTGGTCAGATAGATTCTCCTCCAAAGTACAGCGTATAGATGTAACTTCTCCGTGCAGCCAAACACTGGCATTTGTGACGGAAGAGACCAGTACAAAATCTATCTTTTCATGTCGCCAATGACTAGTATCTTGTGTAAAGATAAATGCTTTCAAATACTTTTTCAAACAGAAACCTCTCAAGGTGAATGATTAAACCTTTTCCAGTAATGCTTAACCCAGGTAGTTCATTCAGTGACACTTTAGAAACCTGTCAGATAAGTATATCCTTCAAACAACTATAATTGCAAGGTTCTGCCAGTGATAATACTAAAATTTAAATTTTTCATCTGCCCAAAAAGGTCAATGTAACTGTCCATTGAGGTCCATTGCTTGTGAATCCGCTTAAAATAATCGATTTTTTATTTTTCATCTTAAATCGATGTTTAGAGTTTCTTGAAGAAAATAATACTTAAAAGAAGTCAACTGGAAATTGGGAAGTTACTCGAAAATCACCTTCACACTCCCGTTTCCGCTGTTATCACCAGTTAGTGTTGTCATTAGACTAGTGCTCGAGAGACATACACTATAAAAATGTTTCTTAAATTTAGCATCCAAGTTAAAAAATACGCTTTTCGACGTTTTCTCGTTTCCCTTGTATATTATTAGTATTCTAGCGTTGTTCTCCTTATCAACTTTTCTGTAGTTCGAATTGTTGCTATTCTGTCACTCCCGAAAGTTATTCTGTCTTTAACCTGATTTAATGAGAGAACAGTTCGTAAGTGTGATCTGGAGTCGCAAGGAATATATTGTAGGTTTAATATGAGACATCACCGTTGGCAGCTGATTCCATGGCAGTTGATTCCATGGCAGCAGCCGAAGCTGAAAAGTGAGTCCTTAAGGCAACGGAAGATGCCAGTATAACAAAAAGGAACAAGAAAAGCAAGATAGATGAGTCACATGTAAAAGAAGAAGATTATGCAACTGGAATTATTAAGGAACAACAGAGATGAGTCAGGGATCAAATATAGCTTTGAATTGAATTTCTCGAGAATTAAATCTTGTGACATGTTTATTTAGCACACAAAAAATATTTTCAGGGTACTGTTTGGAGGAAAGTAGATTACATATCCTAACGTACTATCAACAGGAATGAAAAGACATGCTGATTAATTATAAAAAGTGGTCTTAATTTTGATTATCAAATTAAATATTTCTATAACAAAAACTTCTGGCTGAAATGACATGATTGTAGTCTGCTTTTTAGATAGACACGTCATTAATTTGGTACACGAAACAGGTCCGAATGCTGTTGCAGAGGCAACGGAAAAAGCATGCGAAGTTCAGAAGAACACGAAATCCCGAAGATTGGCTAAAATTTACAGACGCGAGAAATTTGGCACGGACTTCAATGCGAGATGCATTCAATAGGTTCCACAACGAAACATTGTCTCGAAACTTGGTAGAAAATGCGAAGAAATTCTAGTCGTATGTAAAGTACACAAGCGGCAAGACGCAGTCAAGTTTTCCGAAATTCCTTCACCAGGGAAGACGAATGGAATATTCCAGAATTAGAAACACGAACACCTGCTAGCATGAGTTTCTTAGAAGTAGATGCCTTAGGGGTTGCGAACCGTCTAGTAAGGTCATCCGAAGACCAGTATCAGTTGCAAAGCGATTTAGAAAAGATTGCTATATGGTGTGGCAGGTGGCAGCTGACGCTAAATAACGAAAAGTGTGAGGTGATCCATATGAGTTCCAAAAGAAATCCGTTGGAATTCGATTACTCGATAAACAGTACAATTCTCAAGGCTGTCAATTCAACTAAGTACCTGGGTGTTAAAATTACGAACAAATTCAGTTGGAAAGACCACATAGATAATATTGTGGGGCAGGCGAGCCAAAGGTTGCGTTTCATTGGCAGGACACTTAGAAGATGCAACAAGTCCACTAAAGAGACAGCTTACACTACACTCGTTCGTCCTCTGTTAGAATATTGCTGCGCGGTTTGGGATCCTTTCCAGATGGGATTGACGGAGGACATCGAAAGGGTGCAAAAAAGGGCAGCTCGTTTTGTATTATCACGTAATAGGGGAGAGAGTGTGGCAGATATGATACGCGAGTTGGGATGGAAGTCATTAAAGCAAAGACGTTTTTCGTCGCGGCGAGATCTATTTACGAAATTTGAGTCACTAACTTTCTCTTCCGAATGCAAAAATATTTTGTTGAACCCAACCTACATAGGTAGGAATGATCATCAAAATAAAATAAGAGAAATCAGAGCTCGAACAGAAAGGTTTAGGTGTTCGTTATTCCCGCGCGCTGTTCGGGAGTGGAATGGTAGAGAGATAGTATGATTGTGGCTCGATGAACCCTCTGCCAAGCACTTAAATGTGAATTGCAAAGTAATCATGTAGATGTAGATGTAGAATGTTTGAAGCATGTAAGTGAGACAGTTAGACAGTGCATAGATTACAAGCATGAATCGGTATACATAAATGTAATATACTGATCTTCAAATAAATTGTAATAAAGTCAATGTGAGAACTATTGTGATCAATTGTATATCAAAATGTTCGACAAGATAAACTCCTATCGTCTGAAAGAACAAATACCGTTTCGAACCTGCAGCCATTATGAATGAAGACACAAATTAATTAATGACATTTGGCTGCTAGTGGGTATTGATTTACATCAGTGAGGAAAGTTGAAAATTTGTGCCGGTCTGGGATTGGAATCCAGGTTTCATGCTCACTAGGCAGATGCTCTGAACACAAACTATCCGGACACAGTGCTCATTGTTGCTACACGGACTACTCTGTACAACTCCCGTCAGACCCAAGTTCTCAACTTATTCACACACCACTAGTCAGACATAAATACTCAACTTACCCGCACACTACTTACGTAGTGCCCCTGCCTACTATCCTCATTGCTCTCGGCGTTATGCTGATTCAGAGATCAAGCGTGGTGTTCATCTGCTCTCTCCCTGATTATATATGTAGCGCAGTTGTGATGACCTCTTCGCCGGCCGGTGTGGCTGAGCGGTTCTAGGCGCTTCACTTTGGAACCACGCGACCGCTACGGTCGCAGGTTCAAATCCTGCTTTGAGCGTGGATGTGAGTGATGTCCTTAGGTTAGTTAGATTTAAGTAGTTCTATGTTCTAGGGGACTGATGACATCATATGTTAAGGCCCATAGTGCTCAGAGCCATTTGAACCATTTGAACCATGGCCTCTTTGTCGAAGGGGTTAGTGGTCAGAGCATCTCCCTAGTGGGCAGGAGACCCGGATTCGAATCTCGGCCCGGCACAGATTTGTAACTTTCCTGCTTGATGCAAATCAATGCCCGCTACCAGCTAAATGTCATTAATTCCCTTATGTCTTATATAATACCTTGCTCTGCCATTCTTCCAACATAGTGCTCGAGGAGACATGTAGTTATTTCCCCTTAATTCCATGTTCTGTACGCTATAATGTACAAAGGCTTCAATTGAACTTGCAGGTTGGTTGTTACTGCCAGTGGGAGATCGCTCAAGGAAAGTGTCACGCGCAGCGTGTTGGGTCGCGACCTCCTCCGCCCCCGCCAGGGCCAGCCGGCTCGCCCTCAGAGCGGCCACCGCAGTCCGCATGTTATGAGCTTCACACCTCGAGCGCCTCGCCCCGGCTCCACAGCCGCCACCGCAATCCGGCGCCGGCGCGCCCCGACACCCGCTAATTGAAAGCCGGCCGCCTCGGGCCCTTTGAAGTCGCCGCGTCGCTGGTAAGAGGCGCCGCCCGCTGCGGCCGACCCGCCTCAACTCGGCCATCACTGCTCGCTCTCAGCCTTCCGCTGAGTACCGGCCCAAGATGCGGCGCCAACTCCTCCCAGTTTACTGTTGACCCAACCATCAACTTGCGGAAGTGGGCTGAGGCCCACCAACAATTGTGGCCACTTATATACATTTCGTGTTACACCATGTTCTGTTCAGCTTACAAATTGGCCAAATGCGTCAGACTATTTCAATAAAAACCCTGACGAACAGAAAATAGTGACGCCAAAAAGGAGTTGTGCGACTTCAACGACAGTTGGTGGGCGTGGTTCTACATCTGAAAAATGATGTCTATTCGCATTTCGCGACATTGGCATGTGACTGACGCTAGTAGCGCCAATATGAGGTACAAAATGGTTGAAATGGCTCTGAGCACTATGGCACGTAACATCTGAGGTCATCAGTGCCCTAGAACGTAGAACCATTTAAACCTAACTAACCTAATGACATCACACACATCCATGCCCAAGGCAGGATTCGAACCTGCGACCGTAGCGGTGCGCGGTTCCAGACTGAAGTGCCTAGAACGGCCAATATGAGGAATCAAAGCAAGTTTCTTAACACACGCACTGTCACGGTCGTGAGCGTTAATTACCGTTGAGATTAGACGAGGTGAGTTTATGTCAATCACGAATGCCTTTAAGGAGACAAAGACGCCATTATCAACACCTCAGTCAGTTTGAACGACGTCGCATTATAGGGCTACGAGAAGCCGAATGTTCCATCTGCGATACTGTAGAAAGAATTGGTAGGAATGTAGCCACTGTAAATGACTGCTGCCTGCGGTGGCAATGGGAATGTACGGTTACAAGAAGACCGGGCTATGGAAGGCCATGTGGCACTACCGAGAGGGAGAACCACCGTGTTCGGCCTATGGGTGCTGGCGCATCGCACAGAACCTGCAGCAGGAACTGGAGCAATAGTTAGCACCACTGTGACACAACGAACTTTCACTAATCGGTTACTTCAAGGACTTCTCCGAGCCAGACCACTGCAGCGTGCATTCCACTGATCCCAAACCACCACCATTTGTGACTTCAATGGTGCGAAACGAGAGCTGAGGGCAGGGTGGAGGGTTGTTGCGTTTTCTGATGAAAGCTGATTCTGCCTCGTTGCCAGTGATGGCTGTGTGTTGGTTAGAAGGAGACCACCTGAGGGCCTGCAACCAACCTGTCTGCACGCTAGAGACAGTAGACCTACACCTGGGGTCACGGTCTCTTGTGCGGTTTCGTATGACAGCACGAGCGCTCTCGTGGTTATCCCACGCACCCTGAGTGCCAGTTGTACGTCAGTCTGTCATTTGATTTATGTCGCCATTCAAGAACAGCAATCCCAACAGCGTTCATATTGCTGTTGTAATCCAGCATGCTCTACAGAGTATCGACATGTTGCCATGGCTACTCGATCACCAGATCTGTCTCCAATCCACTACATATGAGACATTATCCATCGAAATCTCCACAAACAGCATTAATCGTCTGTGTATTGACCGAACAAGTGCAACAGATACTGTACTCCATCCGGCAAACTTACACCCGTCACCTGTACAACAAAATACGTGCTGGCCTGCATGCTTGCATTCGACATTCTGGCGGGTACACCTGCTATTAATGTACACGTATTTCACATTACAATGTTCATAATATAAATATAGTACCTAGACAAACGTATTCCCGGAATTTCATTACTCTAGATTAGAATTATTTTTTGTGTTGTGATTTTTTCCGTCAGTGTAATTACTCTGATACTTGCAGCTGATAACTGTTTACCTACGAAACTTGCTGACGTTGAGTGACAACAACTGTTCGCCTTTTCGGTCTAATTTTCTAGCGTGACATAATACCGTCAGATCTGAATCGCTAATAACTGCGGGACGATAATAATGGGTAAACAATGGTTCAGCCCACAACTGACCGATCACGTCTATACGTGTTTCTTGCGCTGTATTTGTTTTGCCTGTGACGGTAATCATACTAGCGTAGGTGCATGTGCTTGATTCTTATTAAATTCTGAAAAGTTGTAAATTGGTGCCGGCCTCTGTCGGCGATCGGCTCTAGGCGCTTCAGTCCGGAACCGCGTTGCTGCTACGGTCACAGGTTCGAATCCTGCCTCAGCCATGGATGTGTGTGATGTCCTTACCTTAGTTAGGTTTAAGTAGTTTTAAGTCTAGGGGACTGATGAACTCAGATGTTAAGTCCCATAGTCCTTAGACCCATTTGAACCTTTTTTTTTTTTTTTGTAAATTGTTGTATCGTGAAAACGCTTGTCTCTACGACACTGACTCGAGTATCATGGTGAAGATCTCGCGGAGCTCTATTAGGACTGAAATTCCGACGAAAATTCGCCGGAATATGGGTGAAAATCGATATTAAATTGAAAGTTACAAAATAATACGAGCAATCGTCTCATATGCTGATATTCTTCACTGGTTTGCAGCCGGATCATGTCGTCGTCCATGTGTCTGGACGACGACATGATCCGGCTGCAAACCCGAGATGAATATCAGCAGTTATTACGCCGGGTAAGTCTTCGAAATGGCAATCGTCTCATATGACTCGTAAATACGCTCGCAGTTATAGAAAACGCAACTCAGGGGGAAGCTCTCTTCGAAAGGAATTAAAATTCCTAAAAAGTCCAGTGCCGAGCAGCATCGAAATTGATATCAGGAAACGGCGCAAAGTAACTGCGTAGTTGGCTTATCGGACATGCGGCAGCCAGCAACATGTCGAACGACTACAGATCATGTGAAGGCGTCGTTCTGAGGCAGTACGCAAAACAGTGCTATTATAGACATACATTGTCAGCATGACAGCACCAGAGGGGTATGTATCGCGACCAGCACGTACCGTCGTTTTAGCAATCGACGACGACATATCGAGCATCATTACACGTACGTTGCTGGAGGCTGCAACGGTAGACAGTGATGTTACTGATTATCTTTCTTCTTCTTCTTCGGCGTTCTCCTCGCCAGGAGACTGCCGCTTTTGACCTCCACAGGTCTCTTTCGTTACAGTTATCCGTTCCTAGACTTCTCTCTTCCATTGCTTCATGTGCGTGTTGTAAGTAGGCTGTTTAGGTCTTCATATTGGTAACGCCACGTAGCGCTCTGTATGAAACTCACTGCCTGTGCTGTGTGCAGACTATGGCTGGCCGGCATTGTTGTAATACTCGCCATTGTAGGGTTGGGCAGTTGGCTGTTAACAGCGCGTAGCGTTGCGTAGTTAGAGATGAGCCGCCAGCAGTGGTGGATGTGGGGAGAGAGATGGCGGAATTTTGAGAGCGGACGATCTGGACGTGTGTCCATCAGAAAGAGTAAATTTGTAATATTGGATATCATGGACTGATATATATATTATCACTTTTGAACACTATTAAGGTAAATACATTGTTTGTTCTATATAAAAATCTTTCATTTGCTAACTATGCCCATCAGTAGTTAGTGCATTCAGTAGTTTGAATCTTTTATTTGGCTGGCAGTAGTGGCGCTCGCTGTATTGCAGTAGTTCGAGTAATGAAGATTTTTGTGAGGTAAGTGATTTGTGAAACGTATAGGTTAATGTTAGTCAGGGCCATTCTTTTGTAGGGATCTTTGAAAGTCAGATTGCGTTGCGCTAAAAATATTGTGTGTCAGTTTAGTGATGATCAGAATAGGGAAAGAGCGAAATGTCTGAGTACGTTCAGTTATGCTCAGCTGTTTGAAAATCAAATAATGTAAGAGGTTTATCAGCACAGTAATTCATTAATTTTTCTAAGGGGACGTTTCAGTGGTTTTCACATTTTCACGGTGTTCTTGCTCTCTCTTTTCTTCCGGGAGGCTCTCAGCTTAAAATATTCCTTGGCTACCAGTGGCTGGGCGTTCTCTGTACGTGCTATACCACAAGAGAGCGCTAGTCTTTCAAGGTTTTGTTATGGAGTACATTATCTCTTCATTTCGTATCCTATCTTCCCTCATTACTTGCGAACATCTTCTCACATAGCCCAGTTCCACTGATTTTATCCCTAACTTTCCTTGTTTAAGGCCAATGTCACCTCATAGAATTATGTTCCCCACCACACTACAAAATATCCTTTCCGTAGTGTCCTGCCAATAATTTTATTTCTTATTATACCATGCAAAGCTATTCTAAAAAATAATTCTTGTCGCATGTATCAGATTTATTTATAATTTTTCCCAAATATTTCTAGTTTCTGCAAGATTTTCATTTCTACCTCATTTATGTCAATTTGCACCAGATACTGTCCGACACACTATTTTGACCAGATTTTTTTCTCAAACCTTATGTGGTGTATTCCTCCTTAAGCCCTCAGCATGCATTCCATATCGTCTTCATGTTCAGAGAATATTACCATCTCATCCGCAAATGAAAGAGACTGAAGAGTGTCTATGTCTTAGTATTTCCAGTGGTTAGACAGTGGACTCGCATTCGGGAGGACGACGGTTCAATCCCGCGTCCGGCCATCCTGATTTAGGTTTTCCGTGATTTCCCTAAATCGCTTCAGGCAAATGCCGGGATGGTTCCTTTGAAAGGGCACGGCCGACTCCCTTCCCTAATCTGATGAGACCGATGACCATGCTGTCTGGTCTATCAAGTGGTTCAAATGGCTCTGAGCACTATGGGACTTATCATCTATGGTCATCAGTCCCCTAGAACTTAGAACTGCTTAAACCTAACTAACCTAAGGACATCACACAACACCCAGTCATCACGAGGCAGAGAAAATCCCTGACCCCGCCGGGAATCGAAACCGGGCGCGGGAAGCGAGAACGCTACCGCAGCAACTGGCTGATACAGTTAGTGTTATCAAGACATGATCGTAATTTCCTGAAATCATCTGCTCTTCACTCAAAGTCGACACATACTCTCCTATTTTTTTACTAAAAATACTAGAATAAAGCCTAGCTATTGCTGGAAAACACCTTTTTCTCCTTAAATTGTGCGTAGTCTCTTGTCACTTTTTCATATCGAGCTGAAATACGACAAATTCCATTCCATGGGTGGATCTCCTTCCGCCTTCTATTTTCCCCCTACAGTTCCTCCATACTTCAGAAGTTCAATACGTATATTTTCTGGTCATGGGGCTTTGGTTACTTTTTCTACGTTATTTCTATATTTTTTCTCCTTTTCCTTTGTAGACCGGCCAGTTTTCCTGTAACAACTTTGAAAACGTCCTATCCATTTTTGAACGGGAATTTATTGTATAGTGATTCTACACTATGTGTTATTTCTCATTTTTAATATCCTTCTATGCTTCAGTAGATTTATTACGTCCTGTTGTCCCATCGTTGTTCCGACACAGCCTGTCCCAACGTTTATTTCTCTCCATTCTCACATTCATTTTAACCTGCTGTCTATCTTGATACAGAAGTCTCTTGGTTCTGATGTCTTGTCACTTAACCGTTTCACAAACGATTTTTTTCCCTGAATCACATTTTCCAACTCAGTGGAGAAATCTTCTGCTTATTTCTTCCTCTTTTCATCTTCTTCAAGGGAATCTCCTGCTGCTTCCAAAACACTTTCTTGTGGGATCTTCTGTTCTTTCCATGTTAATTTTATGGGGCCTGTTTTCATTCTGGTACTGCATTTCATCGCTACTTTGCCTAAGAAGATCCATCTCAGACATCATTTCCTTGTAATCTGCACTTACACAATTCTCGTGGTGTTTAGTCTTACCTTAATGTAGCATATTTTCCATAGTACCTTATGATGATTGCTTGCGCACTCCTGTTGACTATATACTCTTACATCGGCCAGTGGTGTGTTTCTCTTTTTCTCTCCAATATCAAATCTATAATCGATTTACTATTCCTAGTAGGCTCGTCCCATGTTAATTTATGTATATTTTTATGCTGGAAAACGGTGTTCGCTGAAACGGTATTTACATAGGTTGAATAATGTCCTAGACAATATTTTGTTGTCGTTTACCATGCTTTTTCCAAAAGGACCTACAGCTCCTCTTCAGATGTTCCTACCCTGCTGTTGAAGTCACGAAAGCTGTCGTTTCCTCACCCTCATTTACTTTTTCCATTACATCTCCCAAATTATCAAAAAGAATTCCTTCTATTCATTAAGCGCATTGTTATTTATTGCAAACGCTCCAATAATTAGAGTGTTGTGACTGTGTACTTTTAAATCAACTTTTATTATACCCTCACCTATTTGTCCTGTGTTAATTACATATTTCATACATTTATCGTGTATTAGTCTCCACACTCTTGCTCTAGCATGCTGGTATTCTGCTACTCCATTACATATGTGACAATAGAAGATACGGTTAACTAAGTTACATATTAGTATGAAATACTTGTTACGCTTTTATCCCGACCTTCTCAATAAAAATCTATTGCTTGGACCCGAATCGCCCTCGCATTATTTAATTTTACCCCTTACGTACAAAATTACAGGTTATAGTTTCATAACGCTGGAAAATGACGAAACTGTCTAAGGAGAAAAAAGACCGGAGACGTATGAGTTTAATTTTGTAAGAGAAAAGGAGAAATTTTCTATTTTACTTCGGGTTATTGACGTCTATAAAAATGCAAGTAGATACCGTTTATTATACCACTAATTTTATTTATCTAACAACGTTTACAAGGTACTTATGTGAAAACGCTGTTCAAAGAGGCGCCCCTCAACCTCTACGCTGGACATGATTTCGGCGCACAAATTTGCATTGACCTGTTGATTAGTTGGTCGATTTGGGTGAGGAGACCAAAAAGCGAGGTTGTCGGTCCCATCGGATTAGAGGAGGACGGAGAAGGAAGATGGCCGTGCCCTTTCAAAGAAGCCATTTGCGTGAAGCGATTTAGGGAAATCACGGGAAACCTAAATCAGGATGGCCGGGCGCGGGTTTGAGCCGTCGCCCTCCCAAATTTATGTCCTACGTGCCACCTCGCTTGCTAAATTTTCTTCATGCTCGTTCGAGCAAGTATAGTTTTGTCTCAACAACGTCACAGGAATTCTTGGCAGGATATCTTCAGTCGCGCGTAAGGTCTTTCACGGACGCGTGCATATCAGGTGAACGAGCTGCTCGTGAGACATGACCACTTCTTCCTATTTTGTGATTATTGATGCTGGCTTATTTGGCCAACGACGTCTCTGTAGTAGTTATAATAATTCCCACGAACGAATAATGTGACAGCCTTCGATTACGATTTTGAGAAGGATTTTCTGCTTCACGCCAGCATAGTTCTGTGTTGCAGTCTAATAAGCTAGTATGTACTTACATATTACTGCATGCTTCATAAGAATAAAAACTCAACACGTCCTTCGTAATAGAGAGATATCGACATATGGTACGTCAAAGAAGTGGAAAGAACCGTTAGGGCTGACATTACACATGTGGAGCAAAACTATAACTGTAAGCATATATCGATAGCATGCATTTGAAGATGACGTAGAGCGTCTGGAATACCACGAAACCACAGAAACATGTTCCAAATTAAAAGTGCGATAAGATGAATTACGTGGATACCATGTTATATTCAGTAACAGCCTGTTAGGAAGATAGCGTTCAGGGCTGGAAAGAAAGCTAACGTGCACTCGGTATGCCTTCCAAGGAGCCTCAAGCGAGATACGGAGGCGGCCTTGCCTGCGGCTGTCGAGCATGCAGGGTGCAGTTGTCTGCTAGTTGTGGCTCACATCGGCACCAACGACACCTGCCGCACGGCTTCTGAGGCCATCCTCTGTTCTTACAGGAGGCTGAAGGATGTGGTGAAGACTGCTGGCCTCGAACGCGGGGTTGCAAGCAGAGCTCGCAGGCTGCAGCTTCGTTCCCAGGGTCCTTTGGTTTGCAGCCAAAGGATTCGTCGTCTCGATGACGATCTTGGCTGCAGATTTCTGGACCTGCGTTGCGCGGTGCCCCCTTAATAGGTCAGGGGCGCACTACAGAATGGAAGCAGTAACTCGGTTAGCAGAGTACTTGTGGAGTGCACTTTTTTTCTTTTTGGCTAGGCGGTAGTTACGTATTCTCATGAACGCTCGCCAGTCGATACGCACACAGGGAAATCAGACCACATTCAGAGTACAGACAGTCCGACCGCAAAAGATTTATTAGGAAATTATCGCATTATCCCTAACACATTTCAAGAATTGACTGTCCTCCAGGAAAGTTCTCAACCTGAAACTATTCTATGGACTGAGAGCTGGCTAAAACGCGAAATGAGAAGCTCTGAGATATTTAGCGAGACTTGGAATGTTTGTCCGAAACACAGCAGGTTATACGATGTAGAGGGGGGGGGAGGGGGGGGGGGGAGAGGGCGCAATTGACCAAAAAAACATTGTCTCTACTGATGTTGAAACTGAGTGAGGGAATACAAAAAAAAAAAAAGACCAGTTTTGGTGCAGGGTAACCTCCGCCGCGCACGATACGGTGGCTTCCGGAGCATGTATGTAGATGTGGATGTAGATGGCAACGTCTACATGTTCATCAGAATGTTGTTGACAGTGGACTAAGCGCAAGAAATATCTTGTGTAACGTGAAATATGTTTCACTTGCTCACCGAGCTGAAACGTATAGCTCTGCGTAGTGGTAATCTAAATTACTTTAGTTCTGTACTTTGGAGGAAGCATGTATGCTTATTTATGACTCTAAATTTTCGTTTAGCGAATAATTGATGACTTTTTCTTTAACTGACCGCTCTTCTAAAAGGATAATCAATTATGCACTCTCACAGTAAAAAGAAGTGACCCATGTTCCCACATTTTAAAACCATCGGGCTTTCACGAGAACGTTAAAAATTGGGGGGAGGGGAGGGGGCGTTCCTAAATGATCTTTACAACATTAATCATGTTTATTTCGGAAATAGAGACAGGTAGAAGGGTGAGATTTTCGGCTTAATGCTCACAGTTAAAAGTTAAACACACTTTGATGTGTGTGCCACCTGTAGTACGTCTGGTATGTAAGCGGTATTCCGGGCTAGCATGTCCTTATCAACGTGTGCAAGCTTCGTCCGTGAACGTGCCCTTGTGTCAGACAGTCTGAGTCAGAGTCGATGCGACTTAAAATCTGAATTTGAAATGCTTTACGCTCTGTCCTGTCGTCAGGTTGAAGTACATGTTGCAGTTGCACTGTTATCTCAATCAACGGAGACCAAAACAGCATGAATAGGGGGAAGAATCGTGTAGTCTCTAATTTTTGTTCCGTGGTAGGAGAGAGTACCATGAACAACATAGAAGGCTTGGAGTGGGGTGGGAGACGGTGAGGAGCGGTATTTAATGATAAGTTTTTTAAAGTTTCTTGACTAATTCGAAAACCTTGGCCTCTAGTGAAACTGTTTCCTGGTACAAAGCTAAACTATGTTAAATTTCCTATAAGAAAAGGTCGTACTCATTTTTTCTGTGGGTCTAATAGTTTTCATGTTGCAGGGGATGGAAATATTGCAGATTATTAAAATTAATCTTAATGTTATAAAACCAACGTTTACTGTTGAATGAATTGGGTTAAGACCAAATGATAAATGTGTGTACCACGTCTAAGTGCAGTAGGGAAGTATTGAGGGATTCATTGTATTCTTTGGAAGTACCATCATTGAGTGGGTGCTGCTATAGCGTAGAAGCGCGAGTTAAATATGTCGCCGAATTGCGGTCATTCCCTTTCCTTATTCATAGGCCTGCAAACGGGCTAGAAGGTGGTTTTCCGCTCCATCACAAGAAGCAACTACAAGATGTTACACAAAGTTATATCGCCCGTATGAGGCCTGCCTTATGGCTAAGTGGTGCTCAGAATGCGAAAGAGGTATTTACTTTCCATAATGTACATTAACACTACACTGCATACAGACAACAGTTACTAACGCACATGGACAAACTCTACGTACATCGCTGCACACTGTTCTACAGTGACAGAAGTGAAATTTGAGTACATCAAATAACATCGCTGAGCTCTGTAAAATATATCCTTATAAACAAAGGCTGAGAGGTGTATAATTAATTTGTTGTTGTCAGTGATATTTGTAGTGTCAGTAGGAAAGGCAGGTGTAGAGATTTGCAGCTGTTTATCATTGACAGCCTATTGTGAAGCCATGTAATTATGTTCTAGTCAGTCGGTGGTGAATTAATGAACGACCAACGGGTTGCTGCTCTACTCTCACAATTAATTTTGTTACTGGTAGACTGCGTAAACGTCATCCACTCAGGAATCGGTGACACTTGTACAGCGGCCTGCACTGAGTGACCCCACTGTCAACGGCTGTTCGAAGATGCATACGCCGGTTACCTTTACGGTAGAAGAGACTCTGACCACCAGTATTTGCGCCAATGGACTTCATTCACTCTCAAAGCTCTCCTCAGTGCATCCTGAAGTGAGAGTGTGCAACACTTTTAATGGTGATCTGTCTGTCGGTTGGGGACTTTAAGCTCGACGGGCCCTTTGGTGTTCTTCGAAAGGCGTAGGCTATGTGGCGGCGCCAGGTTTGACCATTTGCCTTCTGTCATCATCTCCAAGACAAATACGACCCCCCCCCCCCACACACACACACACTCACACGCACACCCACACACATACATACACCTATACAGTAGTCTAGAATTAACAGATAGATCTACATACAAAACTCCCATACTGCGCGAAAGAAAGGTGCTTGCGAGCGCAGAGGAAAGGAAAAACGTTTCCAATTAGTTGGCTGAGCCTCCGCTTCGGGGTCTCCCAGACATTCGTGGAACCCTTTAGTGAAACTACTCATCATAGATCTACAGTATGTCTTCCACGGGAAAGTCTAGAAGAATAATTACTGTAAATCATTACTTGACTTATGCTGATACATCTGAAGTTCTGTAAGTTCTGTTGCTTAGGGAGACAATTTAAGCCTCTGGCCCTCTTCAAATGTTGGGGGAGCTGAGGTTGGGCAACGCATTTGATGTGCCTCATGCTGTGAAAAGTATTCCAGTTAATGATAGTAGAGTCAATGAAATCGCCATCATCGCATACATATTGACAGTATGCTCCCTTGGATCACACTCTTCACTGTGGTAGACAATTGACAGCTACAGGTGTTGAACCTTTTCACATAATATCTCACTTAATAGCTGCAAAATTAATACTCATTCTTCGTCTATTCATACAAGGGAACTGGACGGGAGATGCTGTTGGGGTCAGGTCTGTCTGTAACCTGAAAAGTGAGCAGCGCTTGTGGTGGGGAGGGTAGCCTTTCTCGGATGAACGCTACAGCTGCTATACGCGATGACTAGAAATCCATTTACCTTCCGGCACTGTAAAATGGTATGCAGAGACGTACTTAGAGTGTGAGAAAATCGTTTCTTGCGTTAGTATTACTAGTAACTCTTACCTGTATTCAATGTAGTGTAGCCGCGTCGTGTAGCTGCGAGGTCCAGGCGTCTTACCACGGTTCGCGCGGCTCCCTCCGTCGGAGGTTCGAGTCCTCCCTCGGGCATGGGTATATGTGTTGTCGTTAGCGTAAGTTAGATTAAGTAGTGTGTAAGTCTAGGTACCGATGAACTCAGGAGTTTGGTCACATAGTAACTTACCATCAATGTATAGGGAAAGAAACACGCCTCTGGCATGCCTGCGCACTGCGTTGCTAATGATTCTTAAGGCGAGCTGTTCGGGGCAGTGCAACTTTGTGAAACACCCTGTAGCTGCTTCCAGTGACGTGCCGGGGTTGATAGAGCATTCCGGCGACCCACTTTCCTTCGCACTTTTACCCTCCGCTCTTTAGACCCTATTGTACCCCTAGAGCACAATGTACCCCTTAAAACTACTGCTCTTAAACATGGTACATACGCTTAATATTTGTTCATAACCCACTTCATTTAACAGTAAACATTAATTTTATACCATGAAGACACTAAGACACTTTTTTAACAATCTCCGATTCTTGTATCGTATAGAAAACATCTGAATCGGACCTTTTTGGTAGGTAATAGTAGCTCAATCTTCTAATGAGAAAAATTTTCGGCGCAAGTGGTGGTTTTCGAGTTATTGAAGAAAAACATAAAAGAATAATCGTTAATTACCTCTCTACCCTCTCCATCCATACGCTCACACCCTCAGGTGGGGAATATTAGTGGGTTGTTGATGACACTCACCCCCTACCACTGTATAAAAATCTCCGAGTACGCCAATTTTTCTCGCTATTTCTCTTCTTTGGCTGACTACTTGTTAATATGACGCTTCAGACTCTTGTGTCTCGTCCTGTCCTCCGTGGTTCGTATTAGCTGCAAGTGTCTAAACGCTTGACGGTTTGATTTGATGGCGCTCCGGATAAGTGCTTGTTGCACCCCTTCCACATCTGCATCAATCGTCCTCAGACACACAGAACTCGCCCTCTTCATGACATTCACGGATTCGTTGAACCTCGTATACCAATGTCTGATGGTCGTGCATGATGGTTGTGCGCTTCAGTACTGTGTACGCTAG
Source organism: Schistocerca americana (assembly GCF_021461395.2). NCBI lineage: Eukaryota > Metazoa > Arthropoda > Insecta > Orthoptera > Acrididae > Schistocerca > Schistocerca americana. The sequence goes on along the minus strand of NC_060120.1, from coordinate 599,118,477 downwards.
TTGCGTTGAAACTGGATGTCAGATTTGGTCTGTATCAACCATTACAGACACTGTGCCATCTTTCGGGTGTGGACATATTCGTCAATAACTAATCTGGTAAAGAAAAAGAACCTTGAGGTGTGTGTGAATATTATGCCGCAAACTGAATCTTTCTATCCACCCTCATTTCTTAAATATACGTGACTAAAATCGTTGAACATCTTTTTGGAACGTCATGCATACGTACAACCGCACTGAGTGATAAACTGAAGCATCTCCGCAAAATTTTTATACAGAAAAGGAAGCAGCGACAGCGTCGAAATGTTGTCGAAGATTTCGGCCAAGATCTTGCACAAGTCATGTATCTCAGAGACAGGAGAGCATGATTCGCAGTTAGACAACGAATGTACCAACAGGTGCTAATTAATTGCACGTACTAAAATTTTCTCACATTGATGTTTGCTCGGTTTAAAATTCTAATATGAGATGACCGATGATCGAGCTTTCCTAAATTTTGTATGTTTTAGTAATTTCTGAAAGAACAAGGAGAAAGTTATTGGCCTGACAGGGAAAACCGTTTATCTTTGATCAAGCCACATTTTTTTAAAATCGGTTCCTTTTTGACCAGTTATCATATTCCAACGATTTTCTAGTAACAAGAGGCATCCCTGAAATGCAGATCTGCAGGGTCTGTCAAATACCAATTCGCAGCTGTCATAAAGTCAGTAGTGTAACATTAGTTCCAAAGACAGAATTTCCACCTTTTTTCTTCCAAATGTGTTCGCAATTTTGTGGTAACCGTAAAAGTTGCGGAATTTGAGCTCTCTTTGTACTAACCGCTCAGATGACATCATTCTTTCGCACACTAGTACGGCCCTTAATAATACTCTTCCTTAATAACAGCAGCTTCTAATTCCGACTCGGCAGTTTGTCGAATCTGCCCAGATTCCAACCATCTCTGTATAGGATTGAGATCTGACAATGACGTATGCTCATTTTTCGATAATTCATCGCTTTATATCCGTTAAATGGAGAATACAGAATAGTTTCACATCCAAATTGTTTGAACCGTTGTCTTTATGTCCCCCTTGTATATCCTATATCTACAGTATTTACACGTTGTCATTATTTCTTCCTTTCTGTTTACGGCGCAGTTTCTTCAATTTAGACAGTCGGTGTGAAATGTAGATGCTAATGTGTACCTGCTCCTGATGATCAAATACTCCTGAACGACAGTAATTGACAAACAGGGACACAGATCTCTAAGTAAGTACATGACTTGAAGGTGTTGGTAGGTCGCAGATGAGAGTTGTGAAGAATGTTTAGTGATGGGTTTTACTTTGTTGGAGAATTTTTCCGCGAGGGATAGCGATATTATGACAAACACTTTTAGGGACTCTGTTAATACGCTTGATCGAATGTTGCTATGGTTTCTGAATTGAAGTCATTTGAACGTATAAATTATTTGCCGATATAATGTTAGATAAAATAAGAAGTTAATTAAAAGCACATTTAATCGAATTCAAGTTGCTGTAGACAATCATTATTTGGTTTTTACTGCTCTTCGTGGCCATGCTTGCAGACAAAATTGCTGGATATAAGTTCCACCTGTTACGCAAACAAATTACACCCAATCATGTTTCAGAATCTTTGCAATATTGTCAGTATCTTTTATTCATATCTGTAAAATGTCAACATATGTGAAGTGACAGATGTTCTCTCGGAAATTAGGTCTAAAAGCAGTTTTGGTTTATTGTTGTCATTACCTTCATTTCACTACAGTATTGGACGGATTCCGCTGCAGGTTGGTCATACCCAACCGACCGCTCTACATAAAAAATAAAAATCGGTCGTTCGGTTGCCAGAACGTCTACATCCAATTTGTCGGCCGGTCGACTGGTGCGTGTGTGGAGCCCTCTAGGAAGGATTCAGATATTAGTCTGGGAGTCAGCCGTAAGGGTGCGCGTCTGGTGCATGAACGCGACGTTGGAGGAAACACCATTTGCTCGTGAGCGCAAGCAATTACCAGTTCAGTTGTTGAATTAGTTTCGTGATGTCGCGGAGGCCAACAGGTAAAAGCTTGTTCGGTAGGGCGAGCTGTGTATTGTAATAGGTTCCTACCCTTAGAGGGCACATATTGCTTCCTAAGCATAATCATGTCGTGAGTTTACAACTCCCGCTCTAATGAGCGTTACTCGTAGATACATGTATTTAATTCTTTTTCAGTAAAGATGACAGACATTTTGTGGAGATACCTGATTCATGACACGCTCGTATTAGATTGTAGTGGTTAGAAATCTGGTAAAGATCTCAGAGTGCCGTAAGGCCTTGTCATTTGTTTTGTACATCTAATAAATGAAAGCACAGGTCAAACTTCAGTCCTACCTTACAATAAGTGACAGATGAAAACTTTTGAAAGTTTAAATTTAATATTTAAACTCTTGTGCGTGCATTTCTGCACCACAGAAATTTTAATGGAGAATAGAACGCCTAAACTAACTATAAATTAAGTGCGAAGTCGATATTTTTCCGTGTATCACGGTATTTGAAACAAAATTTGAAATTACCGATGAATTTAAAGTCAACGATTACCGCCTCGTTTGTATCGTGCTCTGCATTGAGATGAAGGAATATGCAAAAGAAAATCCGACGTGGCTATTTAAAGGAACCACACCGAGATTGGTTAGGACGGTTTCTCAGGAATCAGATGCAGGTCGGTTACTAAATTTGGTTTTGTTCGGCTTACACTACCAGCCTTGTTTCCAATAATTAATCGCAGGAGTCTGTTTCACTGAAACGCTTAGACTTTGTAACAGTAACACTGGAAGAATTCAAAAAGTAACCAAGAAACTCAGTTCAACACTGCCACCAGGACAGCCTCTACCGAAGACAGTAACATAAAGGGCTTCGTTAGTTGTGTTGGAGAACGTTTAAAGAAAAAACGTGCGTTGGTTCACTTTAGTCTTCGTTGCAGGAACGTCCTGAAGAGTAACAAATCGGTTCTATGTGTAGTATCAAATTTTTGGTTTGAATAAACATTGTTTCTGAAATAATTAGGATGCCTTGAACTTCGCGAACTGTCTTCTGTAAATAGTGACGTTACCGTCTGTACTACTATACATCTATGAGCGCTATCACATACTGCAACAGTCCTAGATCTGTTAAGTTAGGTCTAAGTTTGGTGGTGTGTCGACGATGCTGATAATTCACCACAAACTGCACATTCTGTAATATTTACTGTAAGTCCTCACTGAGAACGCCTATTTTATCACTGCGGTCTGATACTCAGATTTAATAATGTTCAAAACAGTACAGCAAGCACCTGCTCGTTCATTGCATGTCTGAATGTGGTACACGCTATTGACTTCATGGTCCCTACACTTTTTACGGAGTGTTGAAGACTTGTTGACTGGTTAGTAAGTGGCACCGCTTGAAGCTGAAGCGTTAAATAATTTCTTAGTGTCATTTGTGCATTCAGCTAATGACTGGTGGTTTCTCTCCAGAAGCAGACATCTTCATTTATAGACAGTTTTTGGAAGAAAAATTAAAATTTGTTACATTGAATATGTGTTAGGACTTCCAACAAAACTTTCCTGAGACACAGTTGAGCTTGTTCAGTTAATGTTTCTCCATCTCATATGCTATCATATCCAAAGATAGCTCTTCATATGTCATACATGCGATAGTCTGGAGTCAGCAGGTGCCAATCATTTGACCGTGTGAAAGGCATTGCGTAAACTGCGAGTAGAGTTTTCCCCGTTTCAACTGCCACTATTGCAATTCACTGATTCAATTCGCGCTTAACGTTAAACGACCAAATGAATGGTTACTCTGAATTTTCATGGATTTCACAAAGCATTTGTTTTTAACCGATCGAAAAGCATATTCACCTGGAATACGTTGCTCAAACTGACTCGAGTTCGGTACGCTCAAGTGAACATGCTGACCTAATTGTCAAGCAATGCGCAAAGGAGACTGAGCAATATAAATGTTTGCACTCAAGAGTCAGTCTCAGTGCAAAAAAACTGGCTAAGTATTTCGGCTTTTGCGTAAAAATTAGTGCCACAGTAAAATTGAGGCGGCTAAGAGGAGAGCATAAAATAAAGCTTTACACATTATACAATTTAAGTGTAGTTGACTAATTTGAGTAAGCAATCACAGCAACAAATAACTGACTGCCTATGCAGAGTCGAGTGAAATCATTATTCCGTTTTTGGCTTTATAGATTACAGAACTTTACACGTCTTAGTCGATCGCGGCCAGTGGTCATTTTAGAGTGACCTTCTCGATACAAAAAATCCTAAGTTATTTACTGGGGTATTGTAAAAGGCTACTTACTTTGATATGTGACATGATACAAACATGGCATCACTTTTTTACAGGATAAGTTGGAAATAACGAAATAAGTTTCGAAGTTTCATTTACAATTTACTGCAGTCCCTCGTTGTCGAGAGAATTTGTCTCGGCAAATAAATACCTTTCAGGTGTACGTCTGAGTAATTGCGCCATTCTTTAACACACAGTCGATCTTGCTGTCTTATCTCTAGTCATTTCCTCTCGCCACCTTAGGAGGAAGTGGAATGGTTGTAGAAAGCGTTACAGTAGTTGTAATGGCTATCGCCTGGCATGGGATTTTATGTAGTTGAATATTTGGTTGGCAGTTCTCCATTAGCGGGGAACGGAAATATCGGGCTGTTGCTGGGATAACGACAAATCTTCATGCGGTTTCTGAACAGCAAACGAGTAGTGGGAACAACGTGATTTTTCTGATCACGTCTGCAAAGTTCATGGGAATATCGATCTTACAGGACTTAGAGAATAAATTCATGTGGAAGGAGGGTCAGTGGACGTCGTGGTACTGATCGAACTTGTAAAGACTATAGATCTAATTACCATTGTTAAAGATATGTCGGTAAATTGTTAGGTACAGTGTGTTAACTGTAAGACGGTAGAGTTGTGAGGGGAGTGCGGGGAGAGGAGGAAGCAGGCATTGGATGACGAGGGAAGTGGAGCCGTTGGGGGGGGGGGGGCGGCGGCACGCCTACCAGTTGCAGTGCTGGCACTATAAATTGCGCTGCGCTCACAAACAATTCATCCGATTGCAATGAAACTTTGGTGAGCACCGGTAGGGGCTGTTGGCGACTACAGAGATGGGTCAGCAACTGCCTTTTCACTCATTTTGATAATGTTTAGCACAACTGCACAATAAAAACACGCAGAACAGTACAGCGCAAAACAATAACGAAGCAGACAATGGCTACCTTGTACAACAGTCAGCTACGTAATGTTGGCAGTAGTCGAAACTGTACTGGCACAGTGTAAGGGTATTGTAAAATCGCTGGCTTAGTTGTGGAGTATCTTTGCGGGCAGTCGCGTCTAGTCGAGCACGGGACACGAAACTTATGTTGTGTAGTGTGTAGCTCTGCTTGCGAGAGGCGTTGTTTGGCATGAAAGTTAAAGTGTTGCTGCAACGTCTATTACAGTAAAGCGATGAAATATGGAAATGATTCAGAGGAAAGTGCGTCAAGAAGTAATTGAAAATGAGCAGTGCCGTCAATAACGTATTTATGTATCCTCTCGTTGCGTGTTGCACAGCATCGATCTTCCGCGCCGTGTTAGTTCTCCAAGAATGAACTAATGTGAATCAGCAAAAATTAGTTACCATAAAAGAGTGCAACCAAGTCCCAGTGTCTTGTAGCGAGCGTCAGAACGTGCGTTCGGTCATCGCTTTTCCGCATTATCAACAATCAGCCGCGCCGCGACGGTTACGCGCACGCTCGTAGAAATGAAAACTGAGAACTGAAAAACAAACTTTACGAACAGTGTGAAAATATTACTAGTGTCAAGGACTATTACCAGATATCTGTATGTGTGACGAGCGTAAGAACTTTCGTTCGATCAGTCGGCTTCCGCATCAACAATCACCTGTGTAGTGTCGGTTACGCGTACGCTCGTCCGAATGATATTTTGGACTGTTAATCATCAAGATTCTTAATTGGGATAAACATTTACGATTTAGAGTGCAAACAGTGCAACCTGTCGTTTCCATATCGTCTCAGAATATATTCATACCAGACATAGGACAGTGCTGTTTTAACGTTGAGTGGCTCCCCTAAACCCGCTTGCATATTTCGATAGATAATTTCAGGCAAGCCAACAGCAGTGTGGAGCAGGACAATACGAGCGCCGCGGGATTATCAGGTACGTGGTGTGGACAGGGCGCACGGTCAAGAAAAGCAGAAGTGGAGAGAACAGTTTAAAGTACCCAACCCCATCCAACCCCCGTTTGTACTCCCGGGCGTGTTAAAACAGGATTGTGGAGAATCTAACATGGATGTTTGTCCTATTGTGCAAGGTACCCTCCACCATGCACCTCATGTATTGCAGAGTATGAATGTGAAAATAGATGCCGTCGTTTCCAGATTGCCACGCAGCTATAATTCACACGTATATCGGAATTACACGGACAGTAGATACGGTTCTTTTAACTCAAGTTTCCGGCAGTGTCTCACTTCAGGCTTTCATGTTGCAGAAACGTATCGTGAGTAAACGTTACATGATGAGCCAAAATATGTATGCCTTTGTGTAGTGTTAGTTTTTTTGCTGCTGAGATGTAATACTGATAGGAAATCCACGTTTAAGGTACAGAATGTCGATGTGTGACAATTGGTGTTATCAGCAAATGTAAAGATAAGTTTGAGCGGTCAACTGAGTACATTAGACTAATTAAACGGTTGCGCGCTGTTGATTACGTAGTCGATGATATATAGGGTGTAGCTATGCGTAGAAACAGTACCGGGTCGCGACCTGCCTATGTTTGTAGAGTGCTGGGTTCAAGTTTTTGAAAAACTGATGACAGAGCGCATTACCTTCGGTGTTCGGCGCAGAGCTCCTCGTTGAAGTGCACATAGTGGCTAGGCGCCCTGATGCAACCAATCTGGTGATACTGTACAGCGGCCAATGAGAATCGCTGAATCCAAAGACACTTTTCGGTGCCAGGTGCGAATTGATTATTCTTTTCGATGTGGAAAAAGCCAGACTAACACACCTTGACGAATTTGATCGTCAGTAGGTGATCGTATCTGGAAGGAAGAGGTACTCTTCGATGGCTATAATGTAGGTTTGGAGTTTTCCACTTACCGTGTTACTCCATGATCGACCTGGCGTTTTGTGATTAGAATAAAATCACGCGTCGCTTGTTGCGCCTGCTGTTGTCGATGTCGACACGGGGTGCGTAGACTCACCTCGTTAAACGGACCGCGACGCAGATGAATAGCCAGTTAAGTTCTGGATAAGTAAGACGCCACCTTAGCGTATACAAGTGTCCAGGTACAGCTATTAGATAACTGATTTTTCGCTGTTCCACGTGAGTCCCTAAGTTACTTGCTCGCTACAGGACACACATTAACATGGATGAAGATAGCCTCTTAACTATGAAAGCGTGTAGAGCTGTCAACTGAATCAAAAGATCTGTTTAATGTCAGTTTCGGATAACACGGTATACTGTAGGGGTAAGTACCAGAGGTTAGACGTGCCGCTTTGTCTGCCTATACTTGCCTGTTACGCGGGCAGGTAAACCGCCAAACGTTACCAGTTGGACGTTAACGCTGCGTTACTCCCATCCCAACCAAGCTACGCCCAACCCAAGCAGCCTACAGCAGCCTTACTTGCCTACGTCGTCCGGCTGTGCTACGCTGCAAAGCAGTTCATTTTGTACACTAGTTACAGAGTTATGAGAAGGGCTGGGAAGGTGTTGAAAATACTAGTGGCACAAGACGATGTACCGTTTCGGCGTATTTCGGGATTACGTATTTCTCCTGATACGAACGGTTCTATATGCAACTTCAACCTCATTCGAATAGCATAGGCTCTTCTCAATTCGAACCATCGAGTGACCTCTGTTTTCTGCAGTGGGTAGAGCGATTACAATCATTTGCACTTAAGAATCTGAAGACGTGTATTATACTGCAACGCCAACTAAACTAAAGTTTTGAACGTACAGTGTCTGTAACCTTTGTGTGTCCCAGCCAAATGACTACTTACAAAAGTTCTATTTTTTCAGGACGTATATTGCGGATTAGCTGAATTCATTGACCAAAATAGTTCATTCTGAATTTCCCAAATGCATTTTAGCAAACACGAGCTTCGTTTTTCATATTATGTTAACGTAAAAAGTACATGTCTGAAGGAGCTTTTCATTCATATTGTAAGCAGGCTGTTTAGGTTTCTGTATTGGTAACCCCACATAGCGTTGTGTATAAAAATCATTGGCTGTGCTGTGTGCAGTCTGTGGCTGGTTTGCATTGTTGTAATATTCGCTATTGTAGTGTCGGGGGCCGGCCGGTGTGGCCGTACGGTGCTAGGCGCTTTTCTGGAACCGCGTGACCGCTACGGTCGCAATTTCGAATCCTGCCTCGGGCATGGATGTGTGTGATGTCCTTAGGTTAGTTAGGTTTAAGTAGTTCTAAGTTCTAGGGGACTGATGACCACAGACATGAAGTCCCATAGTGCTCAGAGCCATTTGTAGTGTTGGGCAGTTGGAGGTGAACAGCGCGTAGCGTTGCGCAGTTGGTGAGCCGCCAGCGGTGGTTGATGTGGGGAGAGAGATGGCAGTTTTGAGAGCGGATGGTCTGGACGTGTGTCCATCTGAGGCAGTAAATTTGTAAGACTGGATGTCATGCACTGATATATAATTAAGGTAAATACGTTGTTTGCTCTCTCTCAAAATCTTTCATTTGCTAACTATACCTAACAGTAGTTAGTGACTTCGCCCCCTGCGGGTTCGGGGATAAGAATAGGCCCGCGGTATTCCTGCCTGTCGTAAGAGGCGACTAAAAGGAGTCTCCAATGTTTCGGCCTTATGTGGTGGTCCCCCCTTGGGTTTGACCTCCATCTTTCTAAATTATTCCGAAGAGCGAGCCAATTGGGGAAGGGCGCCTTACATGGTGCACTGTATCCGTCGTGCAATTAGACCTTTAGCCGGATTTCTCGTCGTTGCAATGGTGTCCCGCTCGTTTTCGATCTCTTGGGCGAGGATACGTCCCTGGGTGCGATTACCACACTGCACTCTGCAGTGTTTCTTTTAACTGCGACGACGACCTAGGACATTTTTGCACCTAAGATCCAGCACGGTAGCCAGTCTGTTGTGGTGGGGCCGCCATGTCCCCTCTTGGTTGTAGCCCCCTGACAACACAGGGATCGCTCTACTGATGCCTGCGCCGTTCACTCCCCACGTATGCCAAGGAGTAGATGCCCATCTCCCTGGGGCATTTGGACTCCCGGCAACGGCCATCCTGCCAGGTGGCTATTGCTGTGGCTGGGTGGCGCCCATGGGGAGGGCCCTTGGTCGGAGTAGGTGGCATCAGGGCGGATGACCCGCAATGAAGCGTGGTTCATCATCTCTCGCTGGCGGCCAGCCCCCAGCAGTCTCTAAGCGTTCTCGGGCTCAATTTAATGCTCAGAAGAAAGATCCGAAAACGTTCCCCTCCCTGGCCACGCCGTGGGAAGAGCGTAAGTCTCAGGATGGAGGTAGCAGTTATTCGCCCCGATTCTTAGTTTGCACGAGAGCTGATGGGAAGTCTTTTCTCTCCACAAAGCCTCAGTTCTTCGTCGAGCATTTAGAGGAGAAGTTTGGGGAGGTGGAGGGCTTGTCTAAAATGCGCTCTGGGTCAGTACTGATACAAACGGCATCCTCCGCCCAGTCACGCAGGTTACTTGCTTGTGACAAGTTGGGGGATGTTCACGTTACTATTACACCACATAAGAGGTTAAATATGGTCCAGGGTGTTATTTTCCATAGGGACCTCCTTTTGCAGTCTGGTGGCGAGCTGCGCGCCAACTTAGAACGTCGAGGTGTTCATTTCGTCCGGCGCGTTCATCGGGGTCCGAGGGACAATCAGGTTGCTACCGGTGCCTTCATCTTGGCCTTCGAGGGTGATACGTTACCGGAAAAGGTCAAGGTGATGGTCTACCGATGTGACGTCAAGCCCTATAGCCCTCCCCCGATGTGGTGCTTCAAGTGCTGGAAGTTCGGCCATATGTCTTCCCGCTGGACTTCCAGCCTCACATGTCGAGATTGCGGACGCCCATCTCTTCCCGATACTCCATGTGCCCCGCCTCCCATCTGCGTCAACTGCAGAGAGCATCATTCCCCTTGCTCGCCTGACTGCAACGTCTTTCAGAAAGAGCGCAAAATCATGGAATATAAGGCCCTGGACCGGCTGACCTATACTGAGGCCAAAAGGAAATATGACAGACTCCATCCCGTGAGAATAACATCTTCTTATGCAGCTGCTACAACAACTGTGCTAGCCTCATCAGTTTCGAGACTTCCAGCCAGCTTGATACGCAGTAAGACTCCTCCTGCCCCCTTGCCCGTGGGGGGCTCTACCCAACCAGTTGCTCCTGCACCACCCACCTCAGGAGCCACCTCCTCCCACCCGTCGGGGACGTCCGTCCCCGCTTCTCAGCCGGAGAAGCGTCTAACTTCTTCGGCTACTCTCGCCCGTAAGAGTTTCCTTGGGACCCTCCCTTCCCATGGTTCCACCAGCGGGAAGGATGACGGCCGCCAGTGGCATAAGTCCTCACCAGCGGCCGGCCGTAGGGCTTCACGATCCTCCTCTGTCCTGGAGACTGAATCGGTGAAGCCTTCCCAGGCGGTGAAACCCAAGGTTCAGCGAGAGAAGTCCAAGAGAAAGACCTCTAAGGCCAAAGAACTTACGGTAGCACCAACCCCACCGCACCTTTTGCGCTCTGCGTCTAAGGATGAAGTCGAGATTCTGGCGTCCGCTGAGGACCTTGATCTCACTTGTCCCTCAGACGCCATGGATGCATCTCGTACGGGTACTGAATCGGTAGCAGTGAGTGAACAAGCGGCGTAATATGCCCTCCCAGTCCTTTCACGCCTTTCTCAGCCATGGACAATAGCATCCTCCAGTGGAACTGCGGCGGTTTTTTCCACCATCTAGCTGAGCTCCAACAACTTATCAGCCTTCGCCCTTTCTTCTGCATTGCTCTTCAGGAAACTTGGTTTCCAGCATTGCGAACCCCCGCCCTCCGTGGCTATCGGGGTTATTATAAGAACCGGGCAGCATATGAAAGGGTGTCGGGTGGCGTCTGCCTCTATGTCCTTCACGCTCTGCACAGCGAGTCTGTCCCTCTCCAAACACCTTTAGAGGCTGTCGCTGTTCGGGTGTGGACGCCACAGGCTGTTACTGTCTGCAGTCTTTACCTTCCACCGGATGGTGATGTCTTGCAGCATGTCCTGGCTGCGCTGATAGCCCAACTGCCGCCACCTTTCTTGCTATTGGGCGACTTCAACGCCCATAACCCTCTGTGGGGTGGGTCAGTGGCAACAGGTCGAGGCGCCATCGTTGAGCATTTATTGCCGCAGCTCGATCTCTCGATTTTAAATGATGGTACCTTCACACGCTTCAGTGTGGCGCATGGCACATACTCCGCCATTGACCTTTCAATCTGTAGCCCTAGCCTCTTACCGTCTGTCCAATGGAGTGTGCATGACGACCTGTGTGGTAGTGACCACCTTCCGATCTTTCTGTCACTACCACAGCGTCACTCTTCTGGGCGCCCTAGCAGATGGGCTATGAATAAGGCTCACTGGGACTTGTTCTCCTCCACTGCCGCTCTTGAGCCTCTCTCTAATGACGACATTGATGCGGTGGTTCAATCGGTCACCACCGGCATCGTTACTGCCGCCGAATCTGCCATTCCCGCTCCTCTGGGTCCCCTCGGCGGCGGACTGTGCCTTGGTGGTCGCCTGAGATCGTTGCAGCGATTACAGATCACCGGCGGGCGCTACAGCGTCACAAGCGACATCCCTGCATTGAACGCCTGATCACCTTCAAACGGCAGCGTGCGCGGGCCCGCCGCCTTATCCGCCAAAGCAAGCAGGAGTGCTTGGAGCGGTATGCGTCCACCATTGGCCTCCATGTCACTCCATCGCAGGTCTGGGCGAAGATTCGACGCGTCTACGGTTATCGGCCACCTGTCAGCGTCCCTGCGCTCTCACTGAATGGAGCAGTTTGTACTGCCTCCGACGTCATTGCAAACCACTTAGCAGAACATTTTGCTATGAGTTCCGCTTCTGCGAATTACCCTAAGGCCTTCCGCTCCATTAAAGAGCGGATGGAACGTCGGAGCCTTTCGTTTCGCACCAACCAACCAGAATCGTACAATGTTCCATTCAGTGAGTGGGAATTCCGCAGTGCCCTTGCCGCTTGTCCTGATACCGCTCCTGGACCAGATAGCATCCACTGCCAGATGCTGAAACACCTCTCAGTGGACTGCCAGCGACGGCTCCTCTACCTTTACAACCGTATTTGGGTCGAGGGTGAGTTTCCGTCGCAGTGGCGGGCAAGTATCGTTATCCCCATTCTGAAACTAGGCAAGAACCCTTTGGAGGTGGACAGCTACCGCCCCATTAGCCTCACCAACGTTCTTTGCAAGCTTCTCGAACGGCGCTTGACTTGGGTACTGGAGTCTCGGGGCCTTCTGGCTCCATCTCAGGGTGGGTTCCGTAAAGGCCGCTCCACCGCTGACAATCTGGTGAGCCTGGAGTCGGCCATCCGTACTGCCTTTGCCCGCCGTCAGCATCTGGTCGCTGTCTTTTACGACATGCGGAAGGTGTACGATACGACATGGCGTGATCACATCCTTTCTACGCTTCATGGATGGGGTCTTCGGGTCCCTCTGCCGATCTTTATCAGAAATTTTCTGTCGTATCGTACCTTCCGCGTGCAAGTCGCAGCCTCATATAGTTCCACCCACGTCGAGGAGAACGGTGTGCCACAGGGTTCTGTTTTAAGTGTCTGCCTGTTTTTAATAGCCATTAACGGGCTCGCTGAGGCCGTGGGAAATTCTGTCTCTGCTTCCCTGTATGCTGACGACTTGTGCCTTTATTACAGCTCTACTGGCACTGCAGCTGTTGAACGTCAGCTACGGGGTGCTATCCGCAAGGCGTGGTCTTGGGCTGTAGCTCATGGGTTCCAGTTTTCGGCAGCCAAGACCTGCGTAATGCATTTCTGCCGGCGACGCACTGTCCACCCGGAGCCGTGGCTTTATCTTGCCGGCGAACTTCTTTCAGTGGTGGAATCACACAGGTTTTTGGGGGTGGGTTTCGATTCTCGGTTGACTTGGCTGCCTCATATCCGGCAGCTTAAACAGGCGTGTTGGCGACATCTAAACGCTCTGAGATGCTTGAGCCACACCCGCTGGGGCGCAGACCGATTTACCCTGTTGCGGCTCTACCAGGTGTTAATCCAATCCCGTCTGGATTATGGGAGCCTGGCTTATGGCTCAGCATCCCCCTCTGCGTTTTCGGGTGCTGGACCCAATATTACACAGCGGGATCCGACTTGCCACTGCCTTCCGCACCAGCCCTGTGGACAGCATCCTTGTTGAGGCAGGTGTCCCTCCACTGCAGGTGCGACGCCAACAATTATTGGCTGCTTATGCTGCCCATGTTCTTAGCTTGCCCGGGCATCCAAATTACCGTGGCCTGTTCCCGCAGTCGGTCGTCCATCTGCCAGACCGTCGGCCCCGGTCGGGTTGTCCGATCGCCGTACACATCAAGGAGCTTCTCTGTGGGCTTGGGTTTTTCCCTGTTCCACCCCCTTTCCAGGCGCCTCTGCGTACATCCCCGTGCTGTGTTCCTCGCCCTTGCCTTCGGCTCGACTTGGCACAGGGATCGAAGGACTCGGTCCCTCCAGAGGCCTTCCACCACCGCTTTTATTCCATCCTGGCCACGTATCAGGGCTATGGAATTGTTTACACCGACGGTTCGATGGTTGCTGGTCGTGTCGGGTATGCGCTAACTCTAGGGGACCATTCCGAACAATGGTCCTTGGCGGCTGGCTGCAGCGTTTACACTGCTGAGCTAGTCGCCATCTTTCGAGCCCTAGAGTATATCCGCTCCTGCTCAGGTGAGTCCTTCGTGATCTGTAGCGATTCCCTGAGCGGTTTACGAGCTCTCGACCAGTGTTTTCCTCGTTCTCGTCTGGTGATGGCTATCCATGACTCCCTGCATACTCTTACGCGTTGCGGCCGCTCTGTGGTCTTTGTGTGGACCCCTGGTCATTTCGGTATCCCAGGCAATGAATATCTTGACCGCCTGGCGAAAGAGGCCACGTGTAAACCATCTCTGGATGTTGGCCTCCCAGAGACTGATTTGCGGGCAGTCCTCCGCGGAAAAGTTTTTGCGCTTTGGGACGCTGAATGGCGCGATCGGATCACACCCAATAAACTCGGTGCCATTAAGGAGTCGATGACTGTGTGGCGGTCATCCATGCGAGCCAACCGCAGGGACTGTCGTTCTTTGTCGGCTCCGCATTGGCCACTCCCGGCTAACACACAGTTATTTACTGCGCCGGGAGGACCCTCCTGTATGTCACTGCGGGGCGGCTTTGACAGTGGCCCACATTCTGTTGGCCTGCCCCCTTTTAGCTGTGGTCAGGCAGACATTAGCGCTGCCTGATACGCTCCCTGCCGTTTTATCTGCTGACCCTGCTATGGCTGACTTAGTTTCACGTTTTATTAGGGCAGGGAGTTTTTATTCTTTAATCTGAGTGTTTCTGTTTTATTTTATTGTTTTGTGTTGATTCTGGCCTTTGGCCTACGGTTTTAAACTAAGTTTTTAATGTGTTTTCGGTGGCTAGCTTTTCCATTTTTTTTGTTCCTATGGTCGGTCAACCACCGTCACACTCCATGTGATTTTATTTCGTTTTGTCTGGTCCTTGTCTATGTTTCTTTTGTTCTGTGTCGTCTGTCTCCTGTTCTGTTGAACATTTTTTATTCTCTGTGGGTATTTTTAGTATTTTGGAAAAAGGGACCGATGACCTCTGCAGTTTGGTCCCTTTAATCCTTAAACCAACCAACCTAGTTAGTGACTTCAGTGGTTAGGATCATTTATTTAGCTCTCAGTATTGGCGCTCGCTGTATTTCAGTAGTTCGAGTAAATAAGGTTTTTGTGAGGTAAGTGATTCATGAAAGGTATAGGTTATTGTTAGTCAGGCCATTCTTTTGCAGGGATTATTGAAAGGCAGATTGCGTTGCGCTAAAAATATTGTCAGTTTAGTGATCGGAATAAGTAAAGAGAGAAATGTCTGAGTACGTTCACTTTTGCTCAGCTGTATGAAAATCAAATAACGTAGAGGTTTTCCAGCACTGTCATTTATAAAATTTTTCTAAGGGGACGTTTCAATATTAACTAAGTCTTCTTCGAACCATCAGCATGTGGCCTTTAATTTCGTCTTAGCGATGTTTTCCCTATTTGTCAATGTTAGAAAGCCTGCATTCTGCTAAATTAAGTCCTTGGCACACATTGCCACACGTGTCAACCACTTCTTTTTCCTCGTTCAAAATATTTATGGTGGAAGGAAACTGCAAATACTTCGTAACATACTCGAGATTCCAGAATGAGTGTTCAGTAACGTTTTGCACAATTTCTATTGGTAGACATAAACATATTTCTATGAAGCTGCCACATGTGTGGCTAGTCACGTTGGGTTGACAGCGCAACTTGTTGGGGACGCTACTGGCTGAGTGGGTCCAGAGGGCCTGTATAGGGAAAGTGGCCATAGGTGAAGTTGCCTGTGATTGGTTGACTAGCTTTGGCGCCATTTTTCTGCCAAATGTCTCTCGCGCTTCCTATGTTCGCCGTGCTTTTGCGTTTTCAGAGGACATTTGGAAACGATTAAAAGGTATTTGAATTATTGAGAGACTTGTTATGTGTTGTGCATGCATGTTAGATTTAGTTGTATATCCTTATTTAGTACGTAAATAGAGTTTAGTATCTTAAATACCAGTTCAAATAATGAAGCGTTTTGTGATGAAGTCGGTAGGCCTACATGTTTGAGGTAAATGCGTTAGTAATTGTACATAATTGTTTTTGACATCTGTAATTCGTTCTGCAGAGGTTCGTAAACGTTGGCAGGAAGGAATTAGTAACTCTTGTAATGAAGTCCAGGTACAACTTTCTTAATGGTATATATTATCCGAAATATTTATTTAGTTACGCCTATAAATATGTTTGGTTCTTAACTTTGTTCGGAGAATTCTGATTTTAAGGTGTCAGTTTTTTAAAATATTTTTAGTCACGCAAAACAGGTAGGCCTATTACAATTTACTGCATTTTTAAGCTCTTATTTCATTAACAGTTCGTGCATACTGGTAGCACCACAAGCTTTTGTGAAGCCAATATCAGACAGTCCTTGTTGGAAACGGAAAGTTCCTGTAATTGTTGTGCCCTGCTCATTCGACTTCGTAGCGTCAAACTTTATTTCGTTCCGAATGAGAACACTAGGCATTATTTTGGTTTCAGTATTATTGACTGTTGACGCAGGCAAGTTGTAAGCACGTTTTCGCACTTGTCTTGGTTGCTGAAACATTACTCGTAGTAAATAATTGTAGGTGCTCTTCAAGAAAATTTTTAATAGGCCTACTTACTGTGGGTAGAAGGGGATACGGTAGTTTTCTTGTTATATTTGGTCGTTATTACAATAGCCTACATTTAACTTTAACTGATATTTGTAGTCATCTTCGTTTATCTACGAGAGGTATATATATATATATATATATATATATAAAGTCGTAAGCAGTTGCTCACTTCTGACATGCAAAAAGTTTGAAGACGTGACAAGAAGTACTAATACGTCTCACTTCTTGCATGTCACAAGTAAACAACTGCTTACAACTTTCATTCATCTGACGTAATACAGGTACGTTAAATCTTTAGCGTTAAGCACTTCAGATACAAAACAGATGCTATACACCATATTTTTTTAACGCTGCTTACATTGCAATGTGTCTAGTAAACGAAGTTTAAAGGAGATAAATGCAAGTAACGTATAGTTTTTACAGCAACTGTATCAAATTTTCCTGTGCTGTACGTAGTAGGCTACTAAGAGTATATTATAGCTGTAAAGAAAGGCATTTAACGAATGATTTCGTGATATTGTCTTGTGCTTTTGATTCGGTGAGTGTGTACTCAATTACTTCACTACTGGCCATTCAAAAGTCCCGCCCGCAGTTTGGAAGAAAAATTGCAGCCGTATCGTCCGGTTGGTCACTCTCTCCTATACAGGCTCTCTAAGTGGGTCCCGTGAAGCTTGCCGGGCTATCAGAACCCCACGTTTGTTTGCTTTTACCGCTATGCTTCAGTACACGTGTACTCTCGGGTCTCCGTCTTTGCAGGTTGACTTGCTTTGACTGCGGCGTAGACAGGCGAGGCAGGCAGGCAGGATGAAAGACGTCTGCACCTCTTGTATGCACATACACGATTAAAAGGGATCGCGAAGTACGTGTACCACTTAAACCGTAATTGTATTTTAATCATCTACTGGAAGAAAAGCTGTAACGTTTTCTGGCGACTTCTAACTTCTGCGAGAGAATGGATTACCATTCCTGATAAATCATTGATGATATGCACTTAAATGAGTGAAAATTAGTTACCTGTTTAACTAAGCAAAAGGAATGTTTTAAATTTTCCATGTAGCAGAGACATCTGTAACTTGGCAGACTGATATTGTATAATTAGATTTTAACGCTCTGCTGTCTTGGAAACCGAAGCGTGAAGCCCGAAGTGAGGAAGAAATAAGATTCACACTATGTCAGAGGGCACTCCTTGCAAAAAAAAGCTGGTAGTAAAAATGTGGCCTAATTTAGGGGAAAATTTTTTGATAATGTGCGTGCGTAGCACAACGTTGCGTCGAAGTGTATCATGGTACAAAACTACACCTCAACAGAACAAACAGTGCTGTTCGGGAAAGAGTCACGTATAACACTACTATACGGAAGGAGAGGCACACAGCAGTCAGTCGCAATCCAATTAGGTTTTATTACACATGCAAATCTACATTTCACCTATAGGCATCTTCAGTGCATTTTCGTTACAACTCAAGACTGGCGGCAGATGTCGCTGCATGCTTCTAAGGTTTATACGCAGCACAGTGTCCTCCTGCCTTTACACCTGTAAGAACTTATGGTGACATGAACTGCCTCGTCTTAAATTGTAACGAAAATGCACTGAAGTTGGCTATTTATAGCCGAAACCTAGATTTGTATTAACAAAAACTAATGGAATTGCGACTGACAGCTGTGTGCCTCTGTTCCTTACAATCTACAGTCGCTGTGCACAATGGTTCTGATGGAATCAAAGTTGATTATTATACTGGGAATTGTGCAAATAGTATACACTTCATAAACGTCCTACTTTCCACAACTGTCCTGTTACCTCCTTCAAAAGATTTGACGGTAATACATGACCAATGGATATGGAAATCAGACTGTTAGTTCCTTTTTCTAAGAGTTTCCTGCCATTATTAAGATCAGCACTAAAAATGGAAGAATGCTAAATCTAGGACCTTTCTTTACAAAGTTCATTAAGTGGTTTGTCTAATAAAAACCAAATTTGGCCTGCTTTCTGCTGTTCCCTAACGTATCTTCACAAATAAATATAACTTCAGGATGTGGTTCTGAGAAAGACACAGGAATCGATTAGCTACTACACCCACATACATATACAGGATTATTTACGAAGAATTGCAAATATTTTAATGTTCTACAAGTAAAACTAAAGGAAAAAGTTCATATAACCATAGGTCCGCAAATGTTTAGTTACGGAGTCACGGCTAACAAAACGTTTTGCCTGAAATTTAGCATCTTCGCTAATACGAAGCCATCGCAAAACCGTAAGAGACTAAAGCACGATTTCCATTTACTTCGTTATTGAACCGGTGAATCTAATAAAACGTGCCCCAGACGGGTATCTGCAGTAGTTTTCCAGAACTTCCATAGAAGAAAAGTAGTAATTTCGTAAAATTAACTACTTGGCCCAATTTGTTTTTCAGATTCCACACTATTGCACAAATTTTTCAGCAGAAGTTGTACAAATTTAATTTTGGAAAAATGATGGTAATAACGTCAATTGAGTGATTTTGTCGGATAATGTGCTTTTATTAATACCACAGCACACGTGAATTCAGGTTAAACCGGAAGAAAAGATCAGTGTTAAGGAAGTTCTTTCACTGAACAACACAGAAAACTAGTTTCAAGGTTAGGGAATGACTGAAACAATCACTAAAGGTTGTGAACAAGGACATTAACGTTTCTACTTTCTTAATGGAAAGCAAACAAATTTACTGGTGTAACCTTTGCTTCTCTGGATGTTCTGGAAAACTACTGTAGATACGTATGGGACATTGTTTATTAGATTCTCCGGTTCAATAACAACTAAGTAAATGGAAATCGTGCTTTTCTTAAACCTCTTACAGTTTGGCGATGGCTTCATTTTAGCGAAGTTGCTAAATTTCAGGCAAAATTTCTTATTGGCCGTAACTCCGCAACTAAAAATTTGCTGACATGTTTATATGAACTTTTTTCTTTACTTATAGAATAATGTTTTAATATATTTGAATATATTCGTGAATCACACTGTATATAGTTTTGATCTAGAAAGGCCAAGAATTTATCATCACTGTGCTAAAATGATTGGGCCAGGGGCACTCCTTTTTTTGCATTTTCGTACAACCGACAAATTAAATACTTAAATATTCTAATAGCATAATACACACATAATTTATTAATACTTTGTTTATACTTTTCTCTTGATGACCTTCCAAGCCACGTGTAGGTTGTGGTCACTGTATATTGTCGTAATGTTATCATCGTTGGTTTTAATTTCAGCGATGATTGATTTTACCTTTCTGTATACTGAGTCAGTCCTGATTTTCTTTTTCTTCACACTTTTAATACAGCTATTCCCCAGGACTTCGTATTTCATTCGTATGTGACCTGTATTCCTGAATTTTATTGAACGTTTCTGTACTTTCTTCTTTCATCGATCAACTGAAGATTTTCTTCAGTTACCCTTGGTTTATTCGAAGTTACTTTCTTGTACGTAAGGTTTTTATAACTTGCTTTATTGCCCTTGTTAGAGACGTCGATTTCTCTTCAAATGAATTGCCTACGGAGCTATTCATTATCGCTGTTGCGTTGTCTGGAGGCGTATGTGTGAGGAAGAAACGTTATCAGACTCTTCTTAGAACGAATGCTCTCGGAATTTGCACGACGAACTTCTTCTTGCTGCACAATGCTTCTCTTGTTTTAATCAGACACTGGTATTTGTTAATCCTTTTAACCTCCGCACTACAGGGTGTTACAAAAAGGTACGGCCAAACTTTCAGGAAATATTCGTCACACACAAAGAAAGAAAGAAAGTATGTTATGTGGACATGTGTCCGGAAACACTTACTTTCCATGTTAGAGCTCATTTTATTACTTCTCTTCAAATCACATTAATCATGGAATGGAAACACACAGCAACAGAACGTACCAGCGTGACTTCAAACACTTTGTTACAGGAAATGTTCAAAATGTCCTCCGTTAGCGAGGATACATGTATCCACCCTCCGTCGCATGGAATCCCTGATGCGCTGATGCAGCCCTGGAGAATGACGTATAGTATCACAGCCGTCCACAATACGAGCACGAAGAGTCTCTACATTTGGTACTGGGGTTGAGTAGACAATGCTAGTACTGTTGAGCAATGGGTCGCATGTCAACACAAGCACCGAACTCAAATTACCTTCCTTCAATTGGGCCAGCTGGCGGTGAATTGAGGAAGTACAGTACGTACTGACGAAACTAAAATGAGCTCTAATATGGAAATTAAGTTTCCGGACACGTGTCCACATAACATCTTTTCTTTATTTGTGTTTGGGGAATGTTTCCTGAAAGTTTGGCCGTACCTTTTTGTAACACCCTGTATATGAACGATACCGCGCAGAAACACGTGACAACTCTATGGAACAAGTGTTTTGTTAGCTAAATATTTGTGGGACAACTATTTTTCGTTAAGATATTTGCGATAAATCTCAGTATGTCAACGTAACATCTGTTTTTTCGACTGTTTGTTTCATCTTGCTAAACTTCAGGTCGCTTCGTACGGTGTTTTTCGGTAACTTTTGTTTTCACGAACTTGTTACAGTAGTGCAGTGGAATATTAGTGGATATCTTTGCTTATTTAAGCGCAGAACATAAGTTGACCTTCAGGGTCAGCTGTCAGCCCATAGGCCGATCATCTTTCTCAGGTGTTCTAGCACTTCAATCTACAGTTCCCTGGCTTCGCAAACTTCCTTTGGACAGCAGCATCGTCAGAGGATACCCACAGTGTGTCCGCACGTTAAACACTTACTTTTAAAGATCAAGAATATAGATTGTAAATAGTAACGGTCCTGTAACACGCCTCGGGTATTTCTGAAATTAGGTAAACATGTATGGATTTGATCCGTTAAGAATGACGTGCTGCATTGTATTTGCAAGGAAGCCCTGAATATGTTCACACATCTTGTCCGCTATTCGGTAAGCTTACATTTTCGTTCACTGAACGGATGTGAAACTGTCGAATGCCTGCCGGAAATAAGAGAATTCGACATCAAGCTGAGCACCTTCATCTGCGGTGCATTGGGGCGCAAGGAGGAAAAGAGCTAGCTGGTTCTGGCGAGATGGCGTTAATGTGAGCATAAAGCATGTTCCGTAATTAAACTGATTAAATCAGCGATATGGGATGGTAATTATTGTCATATGTTACAAGACTATTTCACACAAATGTTTTTCATGATCGTACATAAATGTATAGCTGTAGCCGTAACTGTTTACACTTTCCTCAAACATGGACGTTCGAATATTAGAAACTTTTGAAATCAATCGTTATTTGCGGGAAACTGTCAAATTCTTGCTTTATATCTACTACAGTTTCACAATTACTGTCTTCAGAGATTTTCAAGCACACCAAATGCAAATTAATACTGAGAAGTTACTCGTTGTGGCAAATATTGCCATGCTACCCTCATACTGCCACGTAAATGTTTCCGTGTCTTCAGACATGTACTGTGGAGTGAAACAGCTTAAAATACATAAACTGTCAAGTAGTGCAATTAGTAAGGAAAACGTGGCAAGAAGTTAAATTCATGCTCCCTCTAGAGACATCTACTCACCGTCACGAATACCTTGAGTCACGGGTATTGCATGCTACAGCTTGCGCTACCTAATATATTTCAACACGCTCTGCATAAAAACATGATTTTCCGTTCCTCATACCTTAGTTCTATTGGCGCAACGAAAAGTAGGATCCAGTATTTCGCATAGGCCTTGGGCTAGGGGCCATTTGTATACCCAACAGAAGGACCGTCTTGGTGTCAGTATCCTACAGTAAAAGGTAAAAGTCTAAATATTACATTTTTTCACCTACTTAGGCAAATGGAAAAATGGTGCAAATCGGTTTCTGTTTGCGTTTGATATGGTCTACAGTGGGCTTGTTGGGACTCAAGGAGACACCATTAGTTCGTGAGTGGTTCAAGGTTCTTGCTTAATTTCCGCCACCCCAGCGGACCAAAACTCAGCCGAGGACTTGATTGTAGCAAATGACTCAAGTTCTTACGAAATATTCCTAAGAACCCCATCTCTAACAACTTTGGAAGATTGTCATATCTTTTTGTGTTCCCAGATATAGCGGTTGAAAGTAACCCTACTTGTACACGTAAAATCAAATTTGAGGCGTGAACGTAGTTTATAATGTGATGTAAGGAGAAGAGTGCTGCAAAATGTCTCCGGTGGCATCTCGAGTCTCAATGTTGTAGTACTGAAGCACATTCAGAATTTCTTTGCACGTAAACTCTGGTCTTGGTTTAAAATTAGTTTCACGTTATTTCAATTTCATATTCATAAAACTATTAAAAATTTTACTGACGAGTAATCTCCTTTCCATTTGAGTTACTCTCCCTGTTGCAACAGTGCAAAGAAGCGAACCATCAGGAAAATGCTGCTATCGGAGTACAAAAATGCGAATATGTTCTTATTTATTTAAAAGACTGATTGAAAAGTGGGGTGGTTGTTGTGTCTTCAGTCCTGAGACTGGTTTGATGCAGCTCTCCATGCTACTCTATCCCGTGCAAGCTTCATCATCTCCCAGTACCTACCGCAACCTACAACCTTCTGAACCTGCTTAGTGTATTCATCTCCTGGTCTCCCTCTACGATTTTTACCCTCCACGCTGCCCTCCAATACTAAATTGGTGATCCCTTGATGCCTCAGAACATGTCCTACCAACCGATCCCTTCTTCTAGTCACGTTGTGCGAAAAGTGTGGTACCGGCTTCATTATACGTTGCTCTGCACATTTCCTAATTTTTTTTTTGCATGGGCCATATTCGCGGCTTAGTATGCTTAGAGTAGACGGCGGCAGTGGTACAAAGACGGAAAAGCAATAAATATTACAGGAGAGTAGACAGTGGTTGATACAGAAAGAGCGATGGAGGTAATGGGAATGAGACACTGACACAGTAGCGGTGGAGCATAGTTGACAGTGATAGAACGGCGCTAGGAAAAGTGGCGAGGGAGCGAGAGACGGCACCTGTAGGAAAGAAGGAATGAGATATTAATAAGAGAACAAGAGGTAGACCGTGAAAATGAGGCGAAGCTGTAGTAGTAGGATAGAACTAAGGGGAGTGGGACTGTGACAAAGGAGTAAATAAGACACAAAGCGGAAATAACAATGAGTTAGACTGAATGAGTGAGAAAGGGCAACTGGGAGTGCATAGGTATGAGCGGTTTACAGCAACCGGCTCCCAGTCAGGGGACCTTATTGGAGTCTGAGGTGAGTTATATGTTAAACCGCTAATATGTTCGCATACCAAAATTTTTGGAAATTTTTTAAAGCTGCTGAGGAAGGTAGGAGAGGAAGCCGGTACCAACTTTTCAGTCAGTCCTTCAAACAAACATATTTGCAATTTTTGTGTTCCGGTAGCTAGTCCACTCATAACCCATAGCCCATAATCAATGTCTCACGCTACATATAAGTATAGCTGTCCCAGTAACACTGAATTTAAAAGTAATTCAGCTGATCAGATCATTTGGAACCCTAAAGCTCTACGCTATGCTGTTACTGGGATGCGAACAAAGGATTTTTGCTGTGTTCCACCAGCTGAGCAATGTGTTCACACCTCAAACACCAAGTGAACGCTTCAGGTTACCGGTAGCTCATCCTCTGTCACAACCACTGCCCATGTAAGGCGAGAGTCGCGGTTTGACACAGTCTGGTGCAATTATACAAGAAGTGATATTAGCCTAATATCAAATTAAAACTACAATAAACCTGCTCTGGTAGAGCCAAGGTTAAGATCTGCGCCAAATCGAATAACTACTGTAAACGAAACTAAAGCTTTTTTATTTTTGGAAATCGTCATCTGAGAATATTAAAGTGTACGTTTAGGATTTGATCTTGCAGTACGACCAATTCATGAAAGTTTGATTCTATGAAATAAATAGATGTCTGAGAAAGTATTCAATATTGTTTATGGATGGTTCAACATTTTTAATAAGATGCTTCTGGAAGTGTAACAGCATGACGTCTAATACAGCTACAGAAAATTTCGGCATCTATTGCAGACGCCCTTGATCATGGTTACGTGTGCTACGTGTGTCATCAATACTGCATCCCCCCTGCGGGTTCGGGGGCAAGAATAGGCCCGCGGTATTCCTGCCTGTCGTAAGAGGCGACTAAAAGGAGTCTCAAATGTTTTGGCCTTAATGTGATGATCCCCCTTGGGGTTTGACCTCCATTTTTCAAAATTCTACAGAAGTACGAGCCTTTTGGGGAAGGACACCTTACATGGTCTACCACTGGTCCTAAGTGCACTAAGACCTTGGCACTCAGCATTGCACCGGCGTTGTCACCATACCCATTATTCCTCAAATTGGGCCTAAACGCCTGATGGGTTGTCCAAGTTACGCCCATAGTGCATCTCCATCTGCACCAGCGATCATGATGGACTTTCCATGGCACCAGAAATCCAGCACGGTAGCCAGCCCGTTGTGGTGGGGTCGTCATGTACCCTCTAGGTTGTAGCCCCCTGACAACACAGGGATCGTACTGCCGATACCTGAGCTGCACCCTCCCCACGTTGGCCAAGGAGTAGATGCCCGTCTCCTTGGGGCATCAGGACTCCCGGCAATGGTCATCCTGCCAGGTGGCCCTTGCTGCGGCTGGGTGGCGCCCGTGGGGAGAGCCCCTGGTCGGAGTGGGTGGTATCGGGGCGGACGTTTCGCACATGAAACGTCAACACGTATCAGGTCGCTCTGCGGCCGAGTCTTCCAAAAGAAAAGGTACCGTTTCTAGTTCTGGTTCTCCTGCCCTTTCCCCCTTGGCCACTCCATGGGAGGAGGGACTGGCCAGCCGGCTTGGGGCGAAGTACTTCCCCCGCTATTTGGTCTGTTCTCGAACAGATGGGGGGACGTTCGCCACCTCCAAGCCCATGTTCTTTGTTCAACACATTGAGGACGTCTTTGGGGAAATCGAGGCTCTCAGCAAGATGCGATCAGGGTCCGTTCTTATCAAGACCACCTCTGCCACACAATCGGCGGCACTCCAGGCGTGCGACCGCCTAGGGGACATCCCAGTCTCCATTGTCCCACATCTGGCACTAAATAGGACGCAGGGGGTTATTTTTCATCGTGACCTCCTGCTACAATCTGATGAGGAGCTCAGGGCCAACCTGGAGCGCCGCGGCGTGCATTTCGTCCGGCGAGTCCAGCGCGGCCCCAAAGACCGTCGCATCGACACCGGGGCCTTTATCCTCGCCTTCGAGGGGGACGTTCTCCGGGAGAAGGTAAAGGTGATGTGCTACCAGTGCGACGTGCGACCTTACGTCCCGCCTCCTATGCGCTGTTTTAGGTGTTTGCGCTTTGGGCACATGTCGTCCCGGTGTGAGGCTGAGCCCCTTTGTGGCGACTGTGGACGTCCTCTTCATGAGGAACATACTTGCACCCCACCACCTCGGTGCCCTAATTGTCCTGGCGTCCACTCGCCTAGGTCCCCAGACTGCCCCGCCTATCAGAAGGAGAAAAAGATACAAGAAATCAAAACTTTGGATCGGCTCTCTTATTCTGAGGCCGGGAAGAAGTATGACCGCCTTCATCCCATGTCACTGGCCACTTCGTTTGCCTCAGTTGTGTCCACTCCTTCCGCTGTATCCTCACCTCTATCCTGTCCCCCCTCCGCCTCCTCTGCCCGTCAGGGGGCTCTGCCTCCGCCTCCCAAATCCCTCCCTTCCAACTCCTCCTCCCCCGCGGCCCCCACCCCCCCTGCCCCAGGGGCCACCCTTCCTCCTCCTCCTCCTCCCCCCACGCCACCTGAGAAGCGATCCTCTTCTCAGGCGTCCATCGGGGAAACGTTCCGGACCCCAGCTTCCAAGGTCCGGCGTTCCAAAACGGACCCCGCGCGTGAGGACCTTCTTCCGGTCCAGCCCACCATCCCTGTGCCTCCTCGGCCTTCCAAGAAGGCCTCCAAGAAGAAATCTCTATCCCCTCTCCACCCCGGCGCGTTTCATCTGACGCTTCATCCGTGAGTCGCTGCTCCCGGCCGTCCTCAGTTTCGCCGGGACGCTCTGCTGCCAGGCGTTCCGCCGGCCTTTTGTCGGCAAATGATGCGGCCCCTCCTACACAATCAGGGACAGCGGCCACAGCTGGCGACGAGTCGATGGAACCGGATCCGCCTGCCGTCAGTTGTAGCGTTGTTGCCTCGCAACCTGGCCCTCCGCGGCCATCGAGGTGACCAGCTCTTCCCCGTCTCGTTCCCCCAACTTTTTGACTAGCAATGGCGTTGTTTCATTGGAACATAAGAGGTATTCGATCTAATCGGGAGGAATTACAACTGCTCCTCCGCCTGCACTGTCCGCTCGTCCTTGGTCTCCAGGAAACCAAGTTGCGCCCGACTGACCGTATTGCCTTTTCCCACTATACCTCGGAGCGGTATGACCTCGCCCCTGTGGACGGTATCCCAGCTCATGGTGGGGTCATGTTGCTCGTTCGGGGCGATGTCTATTACCATCCCATCCCATTGACCACCCCACTCCAAGCAATAGCTATCCGCATTACTCTTTCTGCTTTTACTTTCTCAGTTTGTACCGTCTACACTCCACCGTCATCTGCTGTTAGTCGGGCTGACATGATGCACCTGATCGATCAGCTTCCCCCGCCGTTCTTATTGTTTGGCGACTTCAATGCCCATCATCCCCTTTGGGGCTCTCCTGCATCCTGTCAAAGAGGCTCACTCTTGGCAGATGTCTTCAACCATCTCAATCTTGTCTGCCTCAATACCGGCGCCCCGACTTTCCTCTCAGACTCTACTCATAACTACTCCCACTTGGACCTCTCGATCTGTTCTACCACTCTTGCCCGTCGGTTCGAGTGGTATGTCCTTTCTGACACCTATTCGAGCGACCACTTCCCCTGTGTCGTTCGTCTCCTGCACCACACCCCATCCCCACGTCCTTCGCGCTGGAACATACTGAAAGCTGACTGGGGACTTTACTCCTCCCTGGCGACCTTTCCGGACCGCGAGTTTTCCAGTTGTGACAGTCAGGTCGAATACCTCACGGCTGTTATTATCAATGCTGCCGAACGTTCCATACCTCGTACTACTTCTTCACGTCGCGTTTCCGTCCCCTGGTGGAACGAGGCTTGTAGGGACGCTATCCGTGCTCGACGACGTGCTTTACGCACCTTTCGCCGCCATCCTACGTTGGCGAATTGTATTGAATACAAACGACTCCGAGCGCAATGCCGTAGAGTCATCAAAAACAGCAAAAAAGCTTGCTGGGCCTCTTTCACGAGCTCGTTTACCAGTTTTACTCCCTCTTCCGTTGTTTGGGGTAGCCTGCGCCGGCTGTCGGGCATTAAGGCCCACTCCTCAGTACCTGGCCTGACATCAGGTAATTAGGTCCTTGTTGATCCTGTGGCTGTCTCCAACGCCTTTGGCCGCTTTTTCGCGGAGGTTTCAAGCTCCGCCCATTACCATCCTGCCTTCCTTCCCAGGAAAGAGGCAGACGAGGCTCGGCGACCTTCCTTCCACTCGCTGAATCTGGAGACTTACAATGCCCCCTTTACTATGCGGGAACTCGAACGTGCGCTTGCACTGTCCCGGTCCTCTGCTCCGGGGCCAGATGCCATTCACGTTCAGATGCTGGCACACCTTCCTCCGGCGGGCAAAAGCTTCCTTCTTCGTACCTACAATCGCGTCTGGACCGAAGGTCAGGTCCCCATGCGTTGGCGTGACGCCGTTGTTGTTCCTATACCCAAACCCGGGAAGGATAGACACCTTCCTTCTAGTTACCGCCCCATTTCTCTTACAAGCTGTGTCTGTAAGGTGATGGAGCGCATGGTTAATGCTCGGTTAGTTTGGATTCTTGAATCTCGACGACTACTTACTAATGTCCAATGCGGCTTTCGTCGCCGCCGCTCCGCTGTTGACCACCTTGTGACCTTGTCGACATTCATCATGAACAACTTTTTGCGAAGGCGCCAAACGGTAGCCGTGTTCTTCGACTTGGAGAAGGCTTATGATACCTGTTGGAGAGGAGGTATCCTCCGCACTATGCACAAGTGGGGCCTACGCGGTCGTCTGCCCCATTTTATTGATTCCTTTTTAACGGATCGAAAGTTTAGGGTACGTGTGGGTTCCGTATTGTCCGACGTCTTCCTCCAGGAGAACGGAGTGCCTCAGGGCTCCGTCTTGAGCGTAGCCCTTTTTGCCATCGCGATCAATCCAATTATGGATTGCATTCCACCTAATGTCTCAGGCTCTCTCTTTGTCGATGACTTCGCGATCTACTGCAGTGCCCAGAGAACATGCCTCCTGGAGCGCTGCCTCCAGCGTTTTCTAGACAGCCTCTACTCATGGAGCGTGGCAAATGGCTTCCGGTTCTCTGAAGAGAAGACGGTTTGTATCAACTTTTGGCGATATAAAGCGTTCCTTCCGCCATCCTTACATCTCGGTCCCGTTGTTCTCCCATTCGTGGACACAACTAAGTTTCTAGGGCTCACGTTGGACCGGAAACTGTGTTGGTCTCCACATGTCTCTTATTTGGCGGCCCGTTGTACACGTTCCCTTAGTGTCCTCAGAGTTCTTAGCGGTTCATCTTGGGGAGCGGATCGCACTGTCCTGCTTCGCTTGTATCGGTCCATAGTCCGATCGAAGCTGGATTATGGGAGCTTCGTCTACTCGTCCGCTCGGCCATCCCTCTTACGCCGGCTCAACTCCATCCACCATCGGGGGATACGTCTTGCGACCGGAGCCTTCTACACTAGTCCTGTCGAGAGTCTTTACGCTGAAGCTGCCGAGTTACCGTTGACCTACCGGCGCGACATACTGCTGTGTCGGTATGCCTGCCGGCTGTTGTCTATGCCCGAACACCCCTCTTACAAGTCCTTCTTCGCCGATTCTCTCGACCGTCAGTACGGGTTATATGTGTCTGCCCTGCTGCCCCCCGGAGTCAGCTTCCGTCGCCTGCTTCGACAATTGGATTTTGCCCTCCCTACCACCTTCAGAGAGGGTGAGAGCCCGACACCACCTTGGCTCCAGGCTCCGGTTCGTATTTATCTCGACCTCAGCTCACTCCCAAAGGAGGGTACTCCGGCTGCAGTGTATTGCTCACGGTTTGTCGAACTTCGTGCTCGACTTGCTGGTCACACCTTTATTTACACCGATGGCTCCAAAACTGACGATGGTGTCGGCTGTGCCTTTGTCGTCGGGACCGCCACCTTTAAATACCGGCTCCTTGACCAATGTTCCAGCTTTACGGCCGAGCTTTTTGCTCTCCATCAGGCCATTCAGTATGCCCGCCGCCACCGCCATTCATCGTATGTCCTCTGCACTGACTCACTCAGTGCTCTTCAGAGCCTTGGGGCGCCCTATCCGGTCCATCCCTTGATTCAACGAATACAGCAGTCCCTCCATTGTTTCGCTGATAATGGCGGTTCTGTCAGCTTTCTGTGGGTCCCCGGACATGTAGGAGTGCCTGGGAATGAGGCTGCGGATGCTGCAGCCAAGGCTGCAGTCCTCCAGCCTCGGCCAGCCTCCCATTGTGTCCCGTCATCTGACGTTTGTGGGGATGTATGTAAGAGGCTTGTGTCCTTGTGGTGGGATGCTTGGTCATCCCTCCAAGGAAACAAGCTCCAGGCAGTAAAACCGCTCCCAACTGCTTGGACAACTTCCTCCCGACCATCTCGGCGCGAGGAGGTCCTTCTGACCAGGTTGCGGATTGGGCATTGCCGGTTTAGCCACCGCTACCTGCTCTCTGGTGACCCAGCCCCGCAGTGCCCTTGTGGTCAGGCATTAACGGTGCGCCATGTTTTATTGTCGTGTCCCCGTTTTAGTCAATTTCGTGTTGTCCTGTCCCTGCCATCTACCTTACCGGATGTTTTAGCTGATGACGCTCGAGCAGCTGCTCGTCTTCTGCGTTTTATAACTTTAACTGGCTTGACCAAAGACATTTAACCTTTTTACTTATTTCATCTGCATCTTTGTCAGGTCCTTTTGATGTCTCCCCATCCCCTTGAGTTTTAGCAGGTTCCTTGTGCTCTAACACCAGTGACTGGGCGCTAATGACCTCAGCAGTTGAGCGCCCTTAAACCCTACCAAAAAAAAAAAAAGTCAATACTGCATGTAAAAGTAATTTAACTACTTCTGGCATTTGGGAAGCCAAAGCTGGGTGACACCGGTTATGTATGTCTCCAGCTTGTCGCCAGCTCATCCCTACTAACCACTGACCGTGAAAGGCAGGACTGGCATAAACATTTGATACACACTGCTCATACTAATCTTGAGAAACAAATCGAGAAAATAAAATACGCTTGATTAAACTGCTAGACTGTAGGCGCTCTGGCCATGAGACCAGCCTCTTGCATTTCTAAAATCTGAAATTGGAAATTGCCATTTCGTTATCGTGTTACACTGTCATGCAAAGTAGGTAATTGGCTGTTGTGTACCGGCATGTACATGGTCGTGGGAGTAAGATGCATATCGTAATGTTGTTCATTTCACCTAGGAGAGGAGCAGGAGCTTCCGGCTGTGAGGAGGCCAAACACTACAATAGGATGAGAGGTGGGGATCATCCCGTCACTGGGAACTGCGGAGAGTCCCGTCCCCTGACTGGCGGCTTTCTCTTTTGATGTCGGGGCTCAAGAGCCAGAGCGATGGATGCAAGCTATTTTTACAATCCTTGGAGGTACTTTTCTCGCGAAAGCCTCATGTTTTGAGCAGGAACACGCCAGTTTAGCGTTACGGCTGTGATATTGTTCGGTACCCACTTGTTCGACCACAAAGACAAACGCTTCGTGTTTTTCCGGAATTTCGCTGCTGCTGGTGTCGAAGGCCTATCTTAATGCAGCGGCCGACCACAAGTAGCAGCTGTCACAGCACACACCGCTCTGCGCCGTGTTGGTAGTATACGCAGCTGCGTCCTTCAGGGTTCGTTGATTTTTCAGCCGCCCAAAATTCGAAGTGAGGTTTCCCACTGGTGACATCTGTAGAAACCGTTTGCCTCCTTATGTGATATCGAGGCGCCGCGGATAGACCACGTGGTATGAGGTGCCATGTCATTGATTGCGCGGCCCCTCCCGCCGTAGGTTCGAGTTGTCCTCTGGCACTGGTGTGTGTTTTCTTAGCATAAGGTTAAGCAGTGTGTAAGTATAGGGACCAATGACCTCAACAGCTCCCCCTGCGGGTTCGGGGTAAGAATAGGCCCGAGGTGTTCTTGCCTGTCGTAAGAGGCGACTAAAAGGAATTTCAACCGTTTCGGCATTCCATGTGATGGTCCCCCTTGGGGTTTGACCTCCTTTTTTCAAAATTCTACAGAAGTACAAGCCTTTTGGGGAAGGACGCCTTAGGTGGTGTATCACTGGTCCTCAGTGCACTAAGACCTTGGCACTCAGCATTGTAACGGCGCTGTAACCACACCCACTATTCCTCCAATTGGGCCTAAACGCCTGATGGGTTGCACACGTTCCGCCCATAGTGCATCCCCATCTGCATCTACGATCATGATGGACTTTCCGTGGCACCCGAAATCCTGCATGGTAGCCAGCCCGTTGTGGTGGGGTCGTCATGTACCCTCTAGGTTGTAGCCCCTGACAACACAGGGATGGTACTGCCGATACCTGAGCTGCACCCTCCCCACGTCGGCCAAGGAGTAGATGCCCGTCTCCTTGGGGCATCAGGACTCCTGGCAACGGTCATCCTGCCAGGTGGCCCTTGCCGAGGCTTGGTGGCACCCATGGGGCCAGCCCCTGGTCGGAGTGGGTGGTATCGGGGCGGACGTTTCGCAGATGAAACGTCAACATGTATCAGGTCGCTCTGTGGCCGAGTCTTTTAAAAAGAAAGGTACTGTCTCTGGTTCTGGTTCTCCTGCCCTTTCCCCCAGTCTTTTAAAAAGAAAGGTACTGTCTCTGGTTCTGGTTCTCCTGCCCTTTCCCCCGTGGCCACTCCCTGGGAGGGAGGACAGGCCTGCCGGCTTGGGGCGAAGTACTTCCCCCGCTATTTAGTCTGTTCTCGGACCGATGGGGGGACGTTCGCCACCTCCAAGCCTATGTTCTTTGTCCAGCACATCGAGGACATCTTCAGGGAAATCGAGGCTCTCAGTAAAAGGCGTTCGGGGACTGTTCTTACAAAGACCGCCTCCGCCACACAGTCGGCGGCGCTCCAGGCGTGCGACCGACTAGGGGACATCCCAGTGTCCATTGTCCTGCATCTGGCACTGAATAGGATGCAGGGGGTTATTTTTCATCAGGACCTCCTGCTGCAATCTGACGACGAGCTCAGGGCCAACCTGGAGCGCCGAGGCGTGCATTTCGTCCGGCGAGTTCAGTGCGGCACCAAAGACCGTCGCATTGACACCGGAGCATTTATCCTCGCCTTCGAGGGGGATGTTCTCCCGGAGAATGTAAAGGTGATGTGCTACCGGTGCGACGTGCGACCTTACGTCCCGCCTCCTATGCGCTGCTTTCGGTGTTTGCGCTTTGGGCACATGTCGTCACGGTGCGACGCTGAGCCCGCTTGTGGCGATTGTGGACGTCCTCTTCGTGAGGAACATACATGCACCCCACCACCTCGGTGCGTCAATTGTCCTGGCATCAACTCGCCTAGATCTTTAGACTGCCCCGTGTATGAGGAGGAGAAGAAGATTCAAGAATTAAAAACTTTGGATCGTCTCTCTTAATATGAGGCCAGGAAGAAGTATGACTGCCTCCATCACGTGACGTTGACAACTTCGTTTGCCTCAGTCGTGTCCACTCCTTCCACAGTATCCTCACCCCTAAACTGTCCCCACTCCACCTCCTCACCCCATCTGGTGTCTATGCCTCCACCTCCCAAAT
Source organism: Schistocerca americana (assembly GCF_021461395.2). Classification (NCBI taxonomy): domain Eukaryota; kingdom Metazoa; phylum Arthropoda; class Insecta; order Orthoptera; family Acrididae; genus Schistocerca; species Schistocerca americana. Next base: position 599,085,277 of record NC_060120.1, on the reverse strand, counting down.
CCCTCGTGGCCCCTGCCCCCTCTGCCCCAGGGGCCACCCTTCCTCCTCCTCCCCCTCCGCCGCCTGAGAAGCGATCCTCTTCTCAGGCGTCCATCAGGGAAACGTTCCGGACCCTGGCTTCCGAGGTCCGGCGTTCCAAAACGGACCCTGCGCATGAGGACCTTCTTCGGGTCCAGCCCACCATCCCTGTGCCTCATCGGACTTCCAAGAAGGCCTCCAAGGAGAAATCTTTATCCCCCTCTCCATCCCAGCGCGTTTTGTCTGATGCTCCATCCACGAGTCGCTGCTCCCGGCCGTCCTCAGTTTCGCCGGGACGCTCTGTTGCCAGGCTCTCAGCTGGCCTCTTGTCGGCGAATGATGCTGCCCCTCCTACGCAACCCGGGAAAGCGGCCGCAGCTGGCGACGACTCGATGGAACCGGATCCGCCTCCCGCCGGTTGTAGCGTTGTTCCCTCGAAACCTGGCCCTCCGCGGCCGTCGAGGTGACCAGCTCTTCACCCGTTTCGTTCCCCCCTTTTTTCTGACTAGCGATGGCTTTGTTACATTGGAACATCAGAGGTATTCGATCTACGGGAGGAATTACAACTGCTCCTCCGCCTGCACTGTCTGCCTGTCTTTGGTCTCCAGGAAACAAAGTTGCGCCCAACTGACTGTATTGCTTTTACCCACTATACCTCGGAGCGGTCTGACCTCACCCCTGTGGTCGGTATTCCAGCTCATGGTGGGATCATGTTTCTCGATCGGGACGATGTCTATTACCATCCCATCCCATTGACCACCCCACTCCAAGCAATAGCTGTCCGTATTACTCTTTCTGCCTTTAATTTTTCTGTTTGTACCTTCTACACTCCATCGTCATCTGCAGTTAGTCGGGCTGACATGAAGCACCTGATTGTTCAGCTTCCTCCGCCGTTTTTATTGTTTGGCGACTTCAATGCTCATCATCCCCTTTGGGGCTCTCCTGCATCCTGTCAGAGAGGCTCCCTCTTGGCAGATGTCTTCAACCATCTCAATCTTGTCTGCCTCAATACTGGCGCCCCAACTTTCCTCTCGGACTACTCATAACTACTCCCACTTGGACCTCTTGATCTGTTCTACCACTCTTGCCCGTCGGTTCGAGTGGTATGTCCTTTCTGACACCTATTCAAGCGACCACTTCCCTTGTGTCGTTCGTCTCCTACACCACACCCCATCCCCACATCCTTCGAGCTGGAACATACCGAAAGCTGACTGGGGACTTTACTCCTCCCTGGCGACCTTTGCGGACCACGATTTTCTCAGTTGTGACAGTCAGGTCGAATACCTCACAGCTGATATCATCAATGCTGCCGAATGTTCCATTCCTCGTACTACCTGTTCTTCACGTCGCGTTTCCGTCCCCTGGTGGAACGAGGCTTGTAGGGACGCTATCCGTGCTCGACGACGTGCTTTACGCACCTTTCGCCGCCATCCTACGTTGGCGAATTGTATTGGATAGAAACGACTCCGAGCACAATGCCGTAGAGTCATCAAAGACAGCAAAAAGCTTGTTGGACCTCTTTCACCAGCTCCTTTAACGGTTTTACTCCCTCTTCTATCCTCTGGGGTGGCCTGCGCCGGCTGTCGGGCATTAAGGCCCACTCCTCGGTACCTGGCCTGACTTTAGGTAATGAGGTCCTTGTTGCTCCTGTGGATGTCTCCAACGCCTTCGGCCGCCTATTCGCGAAGGTTTCAAGCTCCGCCCATTACCACCCTGCCTTCCTTCCCAGGAAAGAGGCAGAAGAGGCTCGGCGACCTTCCTTCCACTCGCTGAATCTGGAACATCATAATGCCCCCTTTACTACGCGGGAACTCGAACGTGCACTTGCAGTGTCCTGGTCCTCTGCTCCGGGGCCAGATGCCATTCACGTTCAGATGCTGGCACACCTTTCTTCGGCAGACAAAAGCTTCCATCTTCGTACCTACAATCGCATCTGGACCGAAGGTCAAGTACCCATGCGTTGGCGTGACGCCGTCGTTGTTCCTATACCCAAACCCGGGAAGGATAGACACCTTCCTTCTAGTTACCGCCCCATTTCTCTTACAAGCTGTGTCTGTAAGGTGATAGAGCGCATGGTTAACGCTCGGTTAGTTTGGATTCTTGAATCTCGACAGATGCTTACCAATGTTCAATGCGGCTTTCGTCGCCGCCGCTCCGCTGTTGACCACCTTGTGACCTTGTCGACATTCATCATGAACAACTTTTTGCGAAAGCGCCAAACGGTAATCGTGTTGGAGAAGGCTTATGATACCTGTTGGAGAGGAGGTATCCTCCGCACTATGCACAGGTGGGGTCTACGCGGTCGCCTGCCCCTTTTAATTGATTCCTTTTTAACAGACCGAAAGTTTAGGGTACGTGTGGGTTCCGCCTTGTCCGACGTCTTCCTCCAGGAGAACGGAGTGCCTCAGGGCTCCGTCTTGAGCGTAGCCCTTTTTACCATAGCGATCAATCCTATTATGGATTGTAGTCCACCTAATGTCTCAGGCTCTCTTTTTGTCGATGACTTCGCGATCTACTGCAGTGCCCAGAGTACATGCCTCCTGAAGCGCTGCCTTCAGCGTTGTCTAGACAGCCTATACTCGTGGAGTGAGGCAAATGGCTTCCGGTTCTCTGAAGAGAAGACGGTTTGCATAAACTTTTGGCGATATAAGGCGTTCCTTCCGCCATCCTTACATCTCGGTCCCGTTGTTCTCCCATTCGTGGAAACAACTAAGTTTCTAGGGCTCACACTGGGCAGGAAACTTTGTTGGTCTCAAACTTTGTTGGTCTCTGGAAGTCCCTTATCTGGCTGCCCGTTGTACACGTTCCCTTAATGTCCTCAGAGTTCTTAGTGGTTCATCTTGGGGAGCGGATCGCACTGTCCTGCTTCGCTTGTATCGGTCCATAGTCCGATGGAAGCTGGATTATGGGAGCCTCGTCTATTCGTCTGCTCGGCCATCTCTCTTACGCCGTCTCAACTCCATCCACCATAGGGGGTTACATCTTGTGACCGGAGCCTTCTACACTAGTCCCGTCGAGAGTCTTTATGCTGAAGCTGCCGAATTACCATTGACCTACCGGCGCGACGTACTGCTTTGTTGGTATGCCTGACGGCTGTTGTCAATGCCCGACCACCCCTCTTATCAGTCCTTCTTCGCCGATTCTCTCGACCGTCAGTATGGGTCGTATGTGTCTGCCCTGCTGGCCCCTGGAGGCCGCTTACGTCGCCTGCTTCCAGGCTCCAGGCTCTGGTTCATATTTATCTCGACCTCAGCTCTCTCCCGAAGGAGGGTACTCCGGCTGCAGTGTATTGCTCACGGTTTGTCGAACTTCGTGCGCGACTTGGCAGTCACACCTTTATTTACACTAATGGCTCCAAAACTGACGATGGTGTCAGCTGTGCCTTTGTCGTCTGGGCCGTCACCTTTAAATACCGGCTCCTCGACCAATGTTCCAACTTTACGGCCGAGCTTTTTGCTCTCCATCAGGCTGTTCTGTATGCCCGCCGCCACCGCCATTCATCGTATGTACTCTGCTCTGATTCACTCAGTGCCCTTCAGGGCCTTGGAGCTCCTTATCCGGTCCATCCCTTGGTGCAACGGATCCAGCAGTCCCTCCATTCTTTTGCTGATGGTGGCTCTCCTGTCAGCTTTCTGTGGGTTTCCGGCCATGTAGGAGTGCCTGGGAATGAGGCTGCTGATGCTGCAGCCAAGGCTGCAGTCCTCCTGCCTCGGCCCGCTTCCCAATGTGTTCCATCATCTGATGTTAGTGGGGTTGTTTGTAAGAGGCTTGTGTCGTTGTGGTGGGATGCTTGGTCCTCACTTCAAGGAAACAAGCTCCGGGAAGTAAAACCGTTCCCAACTGCTTGGACAACCTCCTCCCGACCATCTCGGCGAGAAGAGGTCCTTCTGACCAGGTTGTGGATTGGGCATTGCCGGTTTATCCACTGCTACCTGCTCTCTGGTGACCCAGCCCCGCAGTGCCCTTGTGGTCATGTATTAACAGAGCGCCATGTTTTATTGTCGTGTCCCCGTTTTAGTCAATCTCGTGTTGTCCTGTCTCTGCCATCTACTTTACAGGATATTTTAGCTGATGACGCTCGAGCAGCTGCTCGTGTTCTTCGTTTTATTACTTTGACTGGCTTATCCAAAGACATCTAACTCTTTTACTTATTTTATCTGCATCTTTGTAAGAACTTTCTGGTGTCTTTCTCTCCCCCCCCCCCCCCCTTTGAGTTTTACTAGATTCTATGTGCTCTAACAATTGTGACTTGGCGCTAATGACCTCAGTAGTTGAGCGCCCTTAACACCGCCCCCCCCCCCCAAAAAAAAAAAACCTCAACAGTTGGTCCCTTAGGAATTGAGACACATTTGAACATTTTGATATGGAGGCACTACATCCAATTACCCACTTGTTTATCGATATTACACATTTCACCTGTTCTCTTCGCCCCCTTCTCGTAGTAGAGCAGCAAACTAGATGCCATACAGTGTCGTTTGTAATAGGTTCTTGCCAATACCTCTATCAAGTGAGGACTATTTTCATCTTGGGTTTATATTAGTATACAAGATTCTTCCTTTTACAAATCCATGATAAATTTTGTCTTCCATTTCAAGAAAACAAATGTTATTTTAAATTTTAAGTACGGCAACTATGTCAGCCCCGTTTACCCGATCCTTCCCATCGTCATTTTTCGAGGGATAATTGTTCAATAAATCAAATGAATAAATCATGAGAGGCTAGAACACCACGTAGGATTTCTAACAAGGTCATTACGAGATTCCGTTACCGTATGCAGAGCCAATATAAACCCACTTCGATGTGATTTACGTAATATCGTGATTCTGCCCCTAACTTGCATCTCAGCTAAGTCACACTCCAGCAAATACGTGTCTAGTTTCCAAAGTTTATCAGTTTTCATCAAGTAGATTTGTTATAAATCCAACTAAATCTTTTTGGTTCTTGGGAATAGTACAACTGAATAGGAAACAAATGTGATCTAAATCAAGTTAAGTGTTTGGTGGTGTAGTAAGAGCAGATGAAGATAAGTTTGTTAAAAAGTTGCCGTAAGCTAGTGTTTGATCAGTTCTACGTAGATTCCTTTTTAAATTTTGAAGTCACGCCAGTTAACAAATTCTCTTATTACCGTTGCAAAGTGACTTTTCACGTGGTATGACCGGTTGACCTACCCTGATAAACGAAATGTGGATCATAAGTGTTTTGTCCATTTATAGTGTCAAGACTTTTTTACCACTACATCTGATATTTTGCAGGCTCTACCGGCAATGGGACGCCGGCCAACGTTGCTCCCGCATGTGCACCTATGGAGGGGGACACAGCGACAGAGCTGGCGTCCATATCCAAGAACGTAGGGGCGGCAGCTGGACAATTCTGCACCCAGCGCGAGAACTTACTAGCCACCATACGGCTACGTCGGCGTCGCCAGAAACGTCAGGCTCCTTTCAAGATGTGCTGTGAAGGGACCCTAAGTCTTACTTCATCCTCTGCAGGTGCGGATGATAGCATAGATAACTCTACGAACGGTATAGAATGTTCTACTACGTCAGTGGATAACATAATAGGTCACAGTAATTTAAAAGCCCTTCTTGACACAAAGGAAAATAGCGGCGGAGAGGACATCATTACTGTGATAAATAGCTGCCTGGAAGTGGTTGTAACACTGAGTAGTGATTTACGTACAGTTGCAAAACACTTGTTCGGCAGTTGTGTTAATCTCGACTACGTAGCGGAAGAAGCTGGTTCAACTAATCACGGGGGAGATCTAGACAAGCAGCTTGAAATGGCGAAGGGTTGTGTGTCTGCAGACAGCTACGAGGAGAGACTGGAAATTCTCCTGACTTATTTGAGTAAGGAAGAGCCTAATGCTGATGAGCGGGTAATCACAGATTTTTCCAATGTATCAGTGCATCAGCAGGGAGATTGGGTGGATCGCAAGAGGCACGTCGGTGTGAGAGTAGCATCTTCCAGCGAAATCTGTTCGTCCAGTGCGAAGCGAGAGGCAGGCTCCATCCTCGACAATACTATCGCCACTCACAACAAGCAGTTCGCAGCCAGCGCAATGCCGACTCAAGGCTCTGCAACGTCGTATCATGAGACCAGTGGTAACGATGAGATTCAACGCAACACCGGAAGTTCGCAACAGGTTTCGTTGACTGCCAAATCTCACGATCACACGATGGCCTTAGATGGCGTAATAGCACAGACGAACGTCCCCAAAGTCAGCGGCAGTTGTCACGTCATGCTCCACTGTATGAAGTCCATGGTCCAGATCCTGTACCTGGCATTAGAGGCCAACAGGCTTGTACAGCAAGCTGTTAAGTGGGCAACGACACGCGAATACGAATTCGCTGAAAGCATCGCCACAGTAGTCTTGGATACTGCCGATATGACGGCACAGAGCGCAAGCAGTGCGCTATCAGAGGCTGAGAACGCTGTGCTGATCTACGAACAGCTAGTGAGAGGCTTCACAGAAGGGGACAAGTCATCGAACAGCAGCCAAGTGACGGAACGCAAGGACAACCTCCGTGCTGATGCTGATGCCGCCGCTGCTGTCTGTGACGACCAAGTACAGAAGCTTGTGCAACAGACTTCAAATATTCGTCTGAATCAGATGGACAAAGACTCCACAGTAGTATTGACGAATATCGTGCAGTCAAGCGCACGAAACAATTCCTCTAACGGACAAGTCAGTAGCTCCGACGAAATTCCGCCTGAAGCTTCGCAAACTCTTTTGAGAGCCACCCAAAGCTCTCTTTGTGCTGTGGACGCAGCACTGACGGTGCTAGAAATTCTATCTGTTGCACAATAGCAACCAAGAGCGAAAATTAGCACACGATAAGACAGGGGAAAAGTTTTATCCTCTCTGACCTGCATGGAAATAGAAGGAAACAGCGAAAAATGTTTTCGTTTGGAGACAGCAATTTGTGTGTTGAAGGTATACTATTTTACATTTGCCCTGTGTTACTTTCTTCCACTTTTTAACTAGGAGAATTACGTATTGAATTTCGAATCTGACAGACATCGTTAATTACTTTGTTTACAATTTTAAGCCAGACTGTATTAATGAAAGATAAATTTTGCATCTCAAGGTAATCGGGATTTTATCTATCAATGCATTACCTTCTATTTCAGTACGCGTTTCTATGTTGTGAAGCTGTCGATGTCAGGCGCTGTTGGACGATTCACGTCCAAGTGTTCTCATGGCGTACTCTATACAGAAGAATCAGCAGTGCCTAGACATTTTGCCGAGAACTCTTACGTGACATTGATGATATTATGCAACAAATAGGCACCAAGTAATAGAACCTGAAGGACACTTACGTAAACAGTTCATTTTTCCTTACTGTTCGCTAGGGCATGACGTATGCGGAACGGAACCACCCTCTTAGTAGGAAATAATGTATACTGTACCTGTGGCAGCATGGTACAGCATGTTTTAGACTGCACTCTCTGTAACAATGTATGACTGAATACATCATCTCCGGCTCGAAAACCATGCATTTCCTAACTTCATAAGACCTTTTTTTTTGTTCCGTATCCTCTCATTGATCAATCCCTAGAGTTATTACACGGTGGGCAAAAATCACCCTCTATACTTCAGAAGTGATAGGAAACGATGAAGCAAAATAACCATTAGCCTAATATTACGGCTGATATTAAATTTATTTCAGCTCCAGAATGATTACACAATAATCCTATGAGAACACAAATAATTAATAATTTTCGAATGTTCAGTAAAATCGAAAATTTCACCATAGACAAGGCATTGAGATTTAATTACATCTTGATTTATAAAACTGCTACTTACTAGTAATGAGAAACAGGCAGCATCGTCAGTCATCGAATTTTAGTGTGTATGATCAACATCAACGTAGATCTGTAAGCCATTCGCAGTCCTGTTAGGTGGATGTACACTATGTGAGAAAAAGTATGTGGATACCTCCAAAAACATAAGTTTTTCATATTAAGTGCATTGTGCTGCAACCTACTGCCAGGTAATCCATATCAGCGACCTCAATAGTCATTAGACATGAGAGGGCAGAATGGGGCGCTATGCGGAACTCAGGGACTTCGAACGTGGTCAGCTGATGTGGTGTCACTTCTGTCTGTACGCGAGATTTCTACGTTCCTAAACATCCATAGGGCCACTGTTTCCGAGGTGATAGTGAAGTGAAAAAGTGGAGGGACACGTACAGCACGAAAGTGTACAGGCAGACTCGTTTGTTGATTGACATACGGCTGACAGTTAAATAGGGTCATAATGTGTAATAGGCGGACATTTACTCAGACCACCACACAGAAATTCCGAACTGCATCAGGATCGACTACAAGTTCTATGACAGCCAGGCGGGAGGTGAGAAAACTGGGATTTCATAGGCCACGCATCGCCTGGGTACATGCCTTACTTGGTGTAAGGAGCGTAAACATTGGACGATTGAACAGTGGATAATCGCTGTGAAGTGACGGACCATTGTACACAATGTGGCGATCCGATGGCAGGGTGTGGGTATGGCGAATGCCCGGTGGAGACATCTGCCAGCGTGTGCAGTGCCGCCGGTAAAACTCGGAGGCGGTGGTCGTGTTTCTCATGGAAGGGCCTTGCACCCCTCGTTGTTTTGCATTGCACTATCACTGCACAGGCCTACATTGATATTTTAAGCACCTTCTTGCATCCCGCTGTTGAAGAGCAATTTCGGGATTGTAATTGCGCCTTTCAACACGATCGAGCACTTGTTTATAATGCACGGCCTGTGTCGGAGTGGTTACAGGACAATAACACCCTTACAATGGACTGGGCTGCCCAGTCCTGACCTGAATCTCATAGAAAGCCTTTGGAATGTTTTGGCACCCAGGCTTCGTGCCAGGCCTCTCCGAGCGACATCGATACCTCTTCTCAGCGCAGCGCTCCGTGAAGAATGGGCATCAATTCCCCAAGATACCTTCCAGCACCTGATTGAACGTATGCGTGTGAGACTGGAAGGGTTCATAAAGGCTAAGGGTGGGCCAACACCATATTGAATTCCAGCATTAGGGCCAAACGATGGAGGACGCCGCAAACTTGTAAGTCATTTTCAGCCAGGTGTCCGGATACTTATGATCACATAGTGTATATTGATGTAGCATTATAGTAGCATTTTACTTCGGGAATCTGGGCTCTCAAATATTTTCCTGGGTATTGCTTGTTAGTAACAATTATGGTTAATCAGTCTCTAGGTGGACGTATTTGAAAATGAGTACTGCATAAGTCTGAAACTGAGCCAAAATCAGTTCAGTCGGCCATAACAATAAATTTGGAATCAGAAAATAAGGTCCACGTCTTACAAGACCTACTGAAACCAAAGTAAATATCCTTCGTAATTGTAAGATTACCATGCATACCAAATATTGGGAAAATACTGAAAGACCTCGTTTATGGATCAGGGAGGGTTAGTAGTCACATCACGTAAAAATTATGCATATGTAATTATGTGCCCTTGAGGCGCGTTGGTTCTGCAAAACCTCCTTACATACTTTAACATCACCACTTCCGCGCTGTGAGACTCAGAAATGCTGCCATGCAGGACTTTCCTGCACAATGCTGGGATCTTTTATCTGAGAAACGACATTAAAATACACCGTCGTGCCCCACTGAAATCCAAGAGTCCAAGTTAGTAGTAAAGATCGTAACTATCAGTTTATCGCCAACTGCTGATTTAATCAGCAGCTATCTTAAGCGTACTCAGCGGCATCCGCGTTGTTAAGCAGAATAAGCTGTGCTTCTGTCATCGTCAGTCCAAATCAAACTTCAATTCACTATTATAAAACTGCAGAACCTACACGTGACTGTACGGTCTGGCTCTGAGCAAATTGCAACTTTTATTTACAAGATTGGGGCTAACGACACTGACTCCCATGGGTCCTGTTCACCAACAGAGCCCCAAGTTCTAACAATGGCGATCGTGCCTCATTGCCTTTCTGCGCCGCGGTGACGTCAGCCACCATTTTTTTTCGTAAAACAGGACATGGCTAAATAGCCCTAATGGACTCTCCAGCTCTCGTATTACAGAATACTTTCCTTTAACAACACGTTTTCTCTGATTTCCCAATGTGGAGAGTGTCCGCCTAGAGATGCTGCGTTGTCCTTTTTATTAGCCCCTACCATGGCTGTGTTACCCGCCTCATTGCTCGTCGCTGCGGCCAAGTACCTACACCAGACTCGGCTCGCTCCGGAAGCATTCGGCACTGCCTTCACGCGATCCACGCCAGCTTGCCTCACGCTCGATATCATCCCGCCCCTCTTAATTAAACTCTGAATAACTACTGTTTACTTGCTCGTACAGAAAGCACATTTGCTTGTACCATAATAGATTACTCCTATTTACAGAAGTTACAGATTAAAAGTAGTATTAAACAGTGTGGGTGTTTAAATTCATCACATTATCAAGTTTCAAGCGGATCGTGTCCAGGTTCGTACAACACTTAACACTTACTACCGAAAGTACTTCGGGCAGCACATCAGGAACCAAACTACTCCTAAAATTGACTGACTCTTACAAGGCAGCAGTAATACTATGTAGCTACTGACTAGTCGTACCGATGAATCAAAGTAAAAAAGCTTGAAATAGACTACACAAAGTTGTATCCAGAAATCTGGGACTTTTATGCAGGTAATAACTGAGTTGGTAACGTTGGTCACACCCTGAATAATAGGCGGTGGGTTGACACTTCTATAATGTATAGAAACCAGGAAGGTAAGTGTTCGAACATTTCTTAAAATTAACCTGTAACATGGTGGTATTAACGTAGCTACGTTGGTACACGAGAAACTGCAGTTGAGTTTAGAAATCTTCTTCCACACAGGGGGAGCCCTTACCTTCAGCATAATGCCAGACATGGCACGAGCGCTCACATATCTGCAACAGTGGGACGCCTTGGGTTCACTCTGATCCGACTTAGCCCATCCGATCTCCTTTTGTTTCCCAACCTTAACGAACACCTACGAGCACTTCACTTTGATACTGAAGAAGCGGTGCAAGGAGAGACGAGGTTGTGGCTCCGTCAAGTGTCAAAAATTCTTAGGTCTCTTCTTCGAGAGAGATGTCTGTAGACGTGAAGGATAAAGATACACGATTAACATCTGCTTCAGTGAAAATCTTTGATTTTTCACACAGAAAAATTCGGAACCATTACTTCTCTCCGCGCCCTCCTAGTATAAGATTTACAACTGAGAGGTAGGCCACTCGTAATAAATTGATGTATAGCGAAATTTAGAAGCCTGTAAGAATTCACTGTTGTCCAGAACTTCAGTAATACAGATTCAAGTGTCGTATATCTCAGATTTATCCAATTTCTGAAGATTTACGTTTCTATATGGATGCAAAGAGAAAGTTGAGGTAAATTTTAATCGTTATATAGGACTACGAAGTACCCGTTTTTCACAAATGTTCATATGCATACACACACAACCTTGGGATGGTCCACACTACTATTAAAAAATATTGCTACATACTGTAAGAGCACGCAGCTGTCGACGCTAGTGGTGTAATGTCGGATCCATACGCCCGTTATGGCCAACCTATGAGTCAGACATTCGTTTTGGTCAGATTCTTAACACTATTTCACTACAGTGCGATGGGGCATTTTACATTGAAGCACCAAAGAAACTGGTATAGGCATGTGTATTCAAATACAGAGATAAGAGGCAGAACACGGCGTTGCGGTCGGCAACACGTATATAACACAAGTGTCCGGCGTAGTTGTTAGATCGGTTACTGCTGCTAGTGGCAGGTTATTAAGCAGTGAGTTTAAACATAGTGTTATAGTTGGTGCACGACTGATGGGACACAGCATCTCAGTGTGAGTGTGGGGTTGATACGCTATTTTGTTATTCTGTGCAACGGATTAATCTGAGATGTACCCTTTACTCTGCGGCTCCTGCAAGATGCCATTTCCACCCCCCACACTACTACAGAAATCAGACAGACGCTCCTAACGTTCTAAAGAGAAGTGCCTGAAAAACTTTTAGCAATAAATATCTTCTGGAGTCGTGTGCTGTAAGGAAACGACACACAATTTCTTGCGTAACTAGTGGGATACTTGGGTACTGGAGTTGTGCTAATTAGTGTAAGAAAAACATGAAACTAACGAAAACTATTTATTTTGCAAAAATTCTGAGAAATCACAATGGCACTTCTATTCATGAATTGAACAAGTTATATCCTGGTTCTTACCGGAATGTGAAGTTCTCTCTCAAGGATAGGATTCGCTAATGAAATTTCTATACAATATTTAATATTGTTATTGACTTGGCAGAATGGCTGAGAGCCGCGCCTACTCAACTTGATTATCCTTTAGAATGTTGCTAGGTATGGTCAAGGCTTTCTTGTATGAAATGCAGTGAAGTGTACTGTTGTGGAGGAAATATGGGGCACGCAATAGCTGTAGCGCACAATACCGTAAGCTGCAATGACTGCTGTCTGCGCCGCTCACTGCTGACAAATGAGCCAACGCTCGTTCTATCTGGATTGACCTTTGCCAATAAAACTCTCCCTACACCTTGATGAAGTAAAGGACTCCTATTCGCCCTTTGTCTAACTATTGGCGTGGTACACCGATCAGATAACCAGTCTATCGTGATGCCACTCAAAATTCGCTCGCAGGCGTTTAACTATAACTGTCCGTTCACACCGCACAATAAGTGTATCGGCCAACACAGTGAACAACGCTTAATCGCAAGGACTCAATATAGAGTCGCACTTCGATTCGCTCTCGACAGAGGTGCTCTTCCAGTGAAGTACTGAGGAGAGACTTGTTCCTCGCTCCAAGAGCAACATCGGAACGGCGCCTCTCCACACCAGACGTGAAGGGGTATGTCTTTCGGTTTCTTCCATTACTCCTTCAGCTCAAGGCGTCAGAAATATCGTCTGCCAATCAGCATTGCTCTCCTAAAACGGGAGAACGGCGTTTTGTTTAAGGCGACCAATCCGGAAATCTGTAGTTTCGGCGTTTGTAGTTTGCTGTCTCCCTGTGAAAATCTCTGAAACTGCGTACTATGTGTAAAGAATTCGTAGGCCGCTCCGACACAATGTAGTGGAATGTGCTTTTAAGCCGAACACGGGGTCATTCCTCCTCTCCCTCGGGCGAACGCTGTCCGCTCCACGGGCGGCCACCGACTGACGTAGGTGGTTTGGGACTGGCCTCCTGACGTGCGGTTGACTCTCTCGAACTAAAAGCTCCTGTGACCGCCGTATCTGGAATATATGTGTGTACGCCAGCCTCGAGTATTTCAACCACGGTGTGCACTTCGATTTATTAGTTATTTGCATATCGTTTACATGAATTCATGCAACATCGACTTTATCTTATCGAGTTTGGGTTCGAATGAAGCGTCTTAATGTGCGGGATATGTAAGCAATGAAGGTCAGGGGACCACGACGTCTTAAGATGTAGCGATGAAGTGGGGACTTTCCCGTATGACCAACGTTGTCAATTCACAGCACGAAATGAATATGATGAAGTCTCGGAGAGGGCAAATCAGTGTTCCTCAGGAAAATATACACAGAGGGATTCAATCTCTGTGATGAACTACTGAACTCTGTCGTTAGTTGTTACTTTAAATAAAAAGGATCAAAGAGTACCGCACTGTTTCATTCCCGAAGAATCACAATGATGAATCATACAAAAAATTAGTGTCAGTGGCATTGATACATACCTGAAACTGGTAAAATAAGGACCCAGAGACTGACAGAATTTTTCATGATATCCTCAGAAAAGCGCTAACACGTGATTACGAGGAAAAAAAGTTTACCAGAATGCATTCATTTTCATACAAACCCAGAATGTCGAAGTGGTGTACACTACTCCTGGGTCACGTACGTCGTGACCTAGACTGTACGCGTTACAATCTAGACGTGGCCGTGACCTAATACGAGGTCTCTTGCTGTTACCATTTAACAGGGTAACACGACATCTCATGTTGCCCTTGCTATCCTGATGTCCTACCCATTGAAAATATCAGGTCATGGATTGCAGAGAGATTGACACACCACGACCCACGTGCATCAACGACTGACGACTGATGACTTACGGCACAGCTGATGAAATGACGCACCAATACCATCCAAGCACATTTCGACTCGATATCCGGCCAGGTTATGGCGATTGCTGCTGTCGGAGATGATTGATGTACGTATTAAATTTAGCACCCTGTGAACCCCCAAATCACATACAAATTTAATCAGGAGTTATTCTTACCATAATGCACACGGCAAATAATTCAAATTTTCTTATTTGAATCACGTCATACTTCGCATTTGAATAGCTAGCAGTGTATACGGTTTATGGAAGATACTGATCGAAATATGACTCCAAAAGACAGGTAAAAAGCATTCTATAAAACAGTTCACACGAAAAAAGTCTAATAAACTAGTATGAACCTACTGAACTGCTTAAATACATTTTTCAAAGTGATTATCGGCCACTTCGTTGTGATGATAATCGTAACTTATAAATAAGTTTTGGTGTATTCATGAATTATAAGAAGACACTGTAAGTTTATAAGTTTGTGCTCTCTCCAAAGAGAGAGATGTCAACTAACCGTAAAACCTAGATTTTATATTGGATTAATTTTTACTACACTTTCGGTTGCACAGCAATGCATGGTTCTCGAAGTCTTAAAATTTTCTTCGCTGGGAAAATACTACAAACAACTACTGATACAGAGTACCTGGAATTTACTTTTAGTGTTTCTATTGTATTATAATAAAACGCCAGAACGCTGTTTGAGTGGGAGAGATTTAATGATCGGATTTATGAATGCACGGAATCTTCTAACTTAGCAGTAGTACACGCGTTAGAATAGCATTCGCAAGAAAGTGGTCTGGAATCCCGTTCTGGCCGATAATATTTAAAATTTCCATGGATTCCCGGAGCTGACATTACTGGGATTGCTTATTTAAGAGGACAGAATTGATTTGTCGTATCCATCCTCTCATGTTCGACCTTAAGTTGCGTCATTAATGATCTTATCGTCGACAGTATGTTGTCTGTTCAGTCGTCCTTCTGTCATCTACATTCAGTCACGGCAACACACGTGAAGAGCGTGGTAGTATATCAGATAAGCTGGACTCTCCGACAAAGGTTGAAAATACGCTGTCTGGTCAATAGAATTTGATTAGTTACTACAGGACATTAAAATAGAACATGACCTGCATGACGGCTTGACACCTTCAGTGGAGTGGCTGAAAGTGGCAACAGGGGCGTCCCATTCATCCTCAAGAACCGAAATCAGAAAAGCTAGTGATGTTGGACGCTGGGATCTGGAGCGAAATCGATGTCTCTCATCCCAAACGTGTTCCACTGGTTGGGTCTCTGAACAGACGAGATCATTTCAGGAATGTAGTGTTGCAAATCTTTAACTCACGGTTGCATCTTTACGACACGGTACATTGTCATTCTGATAGAATCAATGAGCGTCTTAAGCCTGTTAATCTACAGTACATGATACACAATGCTGCAAAATCTGTTCGCATCTTTCAGCGTTTAGCGTTATTATGTGCAATGAGGGAATCACTACCAAAAAACAGGTAACACCACTACACCTTAACACCACCTCTATACTTCACCAATGGCACTACACATGGTGCCAAGTAATGTTCGCCTGGCACCCGATAAACCCAAACCATTTCAGGGATCAGTCACAGGTTGTTGGTTTGACAGTATACCGATGAAAGTCGAATGTCCAGCAGAAATGAGAACAGCGAGAAACTTAACATCAATATTTCTGACCACAAAGTAAAAGAGGTTAAGTAATTCTGCTACGTAAGCATCAAAAGAACCCAGTATGGAAGGTGGAAGGAAGATATGAAAAGCAGGCTAGCACATGCAAAAATGGCACTCCTCGTCAAGAGAAATTGTATCAAGCATAGGACTTAATTTGAGGAAGAAATTTCTGAGACTGTACTTTTGGAGCACATCTTTGCTTGTCACGAAACATGGAGTGGGGAAAAACAGGAATGGAAGAGTATCTAAGCATTTGAAATGTCGTGCTACAGAGAAACATTGAAAGTTCATAAGCATTTGAGACTTGCTGCTGCAAAAGAATGTTGAAAGTTAGTTAGAACAAGGTAAGTGATTAGGTTTACCTCAGAATAGGTGAAGTAAGGCGTTCTGGAAAACACTGACAAGACATACGGACAAGATGGCAGGCCGTGTGTTAAGACAGTAGGAAATAAGTTCCACGATACTAGAGGGAGCCTTGAGAGGGCAAAAACTGTAGAAAAGAGATTAGAATACATCCTGCAAATAATTCAGGACGTAGGCTGCAAGTGCTCCTCTGATATGGAAAGGTTGGCACATGAGAAGAATTGGTAGTGGGTCGCATCGATTCAATAAGCAGTGTGTTCAATCATACACTGTCCAGTGGCGTTACCCGTTTCACCACCATAGGACTTCTTGCCTTCACTGCAAAAATGTGTGGCGTATGAGTTACTCGACCATCATACACCATTCTTTTTAACTGCCTATCCAGCTGGACTGCTGGTAGCACCTTCGAACTCACGAGATTCCTTGTTATGACTTCGTACGGTATTTTGAAACCATTTTCCACAATGCTCAACAGTCCACGCCGTTCAGTATAGGATGTCTTTATGAGGTTGGTTTAGCTGTTTTTGTAATTGCCTGTTTGCACATCCTATAACCAACAGTCGACTGGGCAGCTTTAACACTTTCGCTGCGGCATCGGTGCAGGCGTGCAACTCTCCAGTGCGGCCCGGCAACGTGCGAATGCGGGCCGGTAACACTCTGGAGGGGCAGGCACCGCTCGGAGCCGACGCTCCTAAGCACACCTGAGCTACAGGATGACGTCAAGACCTTGTAAGATCTGTAGGCTCATGTTCTATACCGACTTACTGATGACACCTTTACTTCAAATAAGCTTCGACTGTGTTGTCATGTTTTGAAGTCTGTTTGCTGTCTGACACCTATAGGGGTCATACAGACGTCATTCAAATGTTCATTAGCCGCCATTACTAACAATATACGTTCGATAACTGACCATACAAAACAAGTTTATACGCTGTGATGCTAGCTTAGACGCAGCAACTAGACTGAGTAATCCGACAGTGAGCGCGGACGCTTACAAGCGAAAGTGTTAAAAGGATTGTGATGTTTCTGAGATATCCTGAATGACCCATTCTACGATACTGCTCTCCTAATAGTATGTGGCAACACGATAGTCGTAAATACTTCTATGATCGAAGGTCCAGCTCTAATGATTAGTCGTCCATGCTGCATTACGTAGGTGTGTCCGGAGACTTTTGACAGATTATGTATGTGCATAATGCGGAACACGGCAGGTGAGCATCTATGGTGACAAAGAAACTGATCAATAATTGGGAAGAAAAGTTGAAAGTGAGCCGATGATAAGGAGGGTATCTTATTCTGTTACAAAGAAATGAACTACATCTGCAATCTGAAGTTGTGACGGACAGCTTGAAGTTTCGAGCGTCCCACTTCCTCACATTGACTATCTCGAAGTACTCCTGTATTATAGAGGACCATAGTTATTGAAAGAAATACGTACACGCCGCCGCTATTCATGACTAAGTGCGATCAGCTGCAGAGAGATTTGGTCCTGCCCCCTGCCCCCCCCCCCCCCCCCCCCCCCCCCCCCCCCCCCCCCCCCCCCCACTGCCCTGAGAGCCGTAACAGCGCTGGTCTCGCACTAGTTGCGGCTAGAGAGCACAGTCGGCAGTCGGCAGCGTTAGTGCCGCAGCCAGCCTCGCTCCAATGGTAATAGATAACAAGGGCAAAGAAAGCTGATTAATAGGACTGCAATGATGGCTGTCTTACGTATTACCGTATCAGCCTGTAATGATGGACTTCTGTTGCTCTGTCGGACGTTGTGTGTTGTCCTGAGACTCGAGCTTAGATATTTTCCTGTGGTTCGGAAAGTTCTTCCTAACTGATCTGTCTAGCTATCAATCACAGTTCCGTGTACATTTGGTAACTATACCTGTCAACTGTTTCTCAAATTTCACACCGGCTCTTTTGCTCAAAGAATGAACCAGAGAAATCTAATATGATGTAGTGCACAGATACCTGCATAGCTTAGTTAAAAACTATATTGTTTCCGCTGTAGCGTGGATTTAGGTGGAGTGCTCGTCGATTAGAAGATTCTGCAGGCGTGGGATTTCTCAGCAACTGACAAATTTCTGCACGATGACACAACAGTTAGAAATCAACAACGCAAAAGTACTAAAATTGGGAGTGACAACACGATCACAAATGGATCACAATATTAGGCCTCTTGGCCAAAGAATAGGATAATGACTAAATTAAAATGGCTTCCACATGAAACTTCTTAACACAAACAACAAATCAGAACGCAACTCTCAAATTTAATTGGCCTTGATAAACGTAAACTAGATACTAGATTCGCTAAAAGCTCCCTTCAGTACCTACTCGCTGGTAGTGACACTACTACCTACCAACCAACCAACCAACTAACTAAAATAACATCCACGCAAAATTAGCAATTAAAACTCTCTGTACAGAAGCATGTATTAGTCTGGTTTCTCTCACATTGTAATCTTAGCACACGAAATTAACACAACGCTGGTTTCGAGAAAAAAAATGCATATGTAAAACAGGTTTGTTTTTCAATAGAGATTTGGAAACAGCCATGTAATCATAAAAAAAATGTCGTTCAAAATATTTGCAAGAAGCCCAGAAACATACCGCTTCCTTGTTTGTTATATGGATATCACGCCTGCACGTGTGAATTTTCCTATGTAACTTAATGCAAGTTCTCGGTACCCCTTATAATCCAATCCTGGAAATTTATTTGCTAGTCCCAATTTTCGTCCGCCCCTCCCTTCCATTTCTTTCACGAAAATACTAATAAACAGTGTGTTAAGCATTATTTCGGTTACCGCCCGGCTAGCCGCTCGGTCTAACGCGCTGCTTCCCGAGCGAGAAGAGGTACCGGTCCCCGGCACGAATCCGTCATCCGCCCGGTGGATTAGTGTCTAGGTCCGGTTTGTCGGCCAGCCTGTGGGTGGTTTTTCAGGCCGTTTCCCATCTGCTTCGGCGAATGCTGGCTCGTTCCCCTTATTCCACCTCAGCTACGCTGTGTCGGCGATTGCTGCGCAGTCAGCCTGCCTTCACGTACATGTACGCCATAATTACTCTACCACACAAACATTTTGGATTCCAATCGTCTGGTGTGAGACGTTGGTGGAGGGTGGTGGGTTCGGTGTGGGGTGGCGGTGGGGTGGTTGGGCTGCTGTGGCGTGTTGTGGGGTTGTGAACCACTGAGGAATACGGCGGGACGAAGCCTCTGTCGTTTCTAGGTCCCCAGTTCAATATGTAAATAAACCCATACATACATAATACATTATTTTGTTTTATTTTCTGTGTCAGTAACATAAAAACTGGAAATAAAAATCTAGTGTCCTTGTAGGAACTCAAACACTCTCCCCTTTGATTACATTTATCACTCATTCCACTGAGCCAAACGATGCCTGAAAACTGCGTCAGTTTGTATCCTACGGTCTCTCCCGACCAACGCCGAAAGTGTTTTTTTTCCTTAAAGACTTGGCCATCTGGATCTCTAACTTCGTCACTTTCATTTGTAGCAAAATTCTGCATTTACCATAAATTTGCACGAAGTAGGATGACGAGCAGGTCCGGTGCCCTTGTTATCGGGGCTGCGAAGGAGCAGCTAACTTACGAAGTAGCTATTCGCGAGGAAGCCCTTGCGAGCATGGTGGCTGAACTATCTCAGCAGTTGGGGCAGGTAATGGATGAGCTGATGCAGCTGACATGGGATAGGCGACGAACAAGATCAGTGAACTGGGTGGCACTCAGTTGGCCATCTCGGACTTTTCTTTGACTAAAATTGGCTTTCGGGCTGTGCCCACAGAGCTACCTCAAGATCGTAAAGATGGTACGAGAGTGTGTTGTTACAATTTAGAAAACTCGGTAGGGTCAAGTCGTATCCTGGTACAAAGTCACATAGTCAGAGAGACTCGTGTTCTGACACGACACCTGCATATCACGCTTTACAAGTTGTAGTTACTGCAGCAGTTCCGTCCCAGCGACTATAACAGAAGATACGAATTCTGCATTTCAGTGCCCCAGGATATGGCAAAGATCACTTTTTCCGAACGACTCATCTTTTCGGACGAATCGACGTTTGATCAGTTGGGTAAAGTTAATGGTCATAATGTAAGTATTTGGGGGTCACAAAATCCTGGTTCGTCATCGAACATGGAAGAGACTCGCCGGAACTGAATGTGTTTCGCTTTATTTCTGTTCACCAAGTTTATGAACCTTTATTTTTTGTGGACGAACCTGGGACAGGAATATCATACCTGGACATGCTCCAAAACTGGTTGATTCCTCAGCTTCACGAAGATCCCAATGATTTCATTTTTATGGATGATGGTAAACCGTGACACTTTCACTTTGAGCTGCAGCACCGTCCCACACCATCCCACAATGATGGATTGGAAGAAGTGAACAAGTTCTTATTCATTCTTTTTGGCCTCCCAGGTCACCATACATCACACCTCGCGACTTTTTTTGTGTGGAGGTACATTAAACACAAAGTATTTCTCACCTATGGCTCCTGCTCTTGAAGATCTGAGGAATCGAATTGTTGAGGCTGTTGATTCAATTAACGGCGACCTATTGATTCGTGTGTGGAATGAAATGAACTACCGTTTTGGTGTTTCCCGCGCAACGCATGGTCATCATGTTGAGTGTATGGTATAGTGTCTGTGCGAACATATGACTTTGAACATACATCTATCCAGTGACATGAGCAATGTGTTCCTCTCTTGCAGAGTTTGTTAGTAATAAAGAATTGGAATCTGTTCTTTCTGTTTGAACCACCCTGTATTTTGATGCAGTCTCTAGCGCAGGGTTGCACTAAAGGAGTGCGTTTGGGGAGAATTACTTTAATACTGTCAGCTTGCTTAGCTCGGTGGTAATGTCCTCGGCTTCTGTGCAAGTGGGCCCGGGTTCGATTCCCGGGTGGGTTGGAGATATTTTTCTGCTCAGGGACTGGGTGTTGTATTGCCCTCACCATCATTTCATCCTCATCACCGGCGCACAAGTCACCCAATGTGGCGTCGAAAGGAATAAGACTTGCACTTGGCGGTCGAACTTACCCTAATAGGGGCCTCCCGGCCAACGATGCCATACGCTCATTTCCATTTTCTTTTCTTTTTTTTTTTTACTTTAATACTACACGGAGGCAATCTTTCGTCATCTTGGAGAACCTCGTCGTGTAATTTTAGATGTTTTGTCCTCCCCACGAGTCAGTTAACAATAGAAATTCGTTCTACTGCACATAGGGCTTCATCACGTTAGTCAAAATTTTTTTGTAAAGGCAGTTTTAGGTTTCCGAGATTTTGATGAAGTGATGACGACAAACGTACATGTTTGCCGTACTAATCCACCATTTTATGAGTCATCAAAGCAAAAGAGTACCAGCAACCTATATTGGTCGTGTTCAGCTGCTCAGGGCTACCTGAAAGTCAAAATGAAAGTAACGGAATACAACGTTCTGAATGCTTTAATTACACTCTCGTCTAGGCAAGATATCTGCAGAGAACTCGTGGATGCTGCAAGTGTATCTTTTCTTAAAAACGTATTTGTAATCTCAAATTTTCCTTTGCCTTACTGGTTCATATATTTTATGAAATAATAATAAATACGATGTATTGATCACTATTTCTCTTTGAAACAAAGAAAACAGTGTCCGCATAGTAACTCGAACATACGATCCTAGGAATAATGTTTTGTACTCTTTCCACTGTGCCACGCACTGCATGTAAGGCATGGTAACGTAAGTGCCTCATGCCTCACCAGACTAGTGCCAAGACAGCATTTTTCTTTTTCTAAACGCTTGGCCATCTGGAGCTCACACTTCCGTCACGCCGGCCGTTGTGGGCGAGCGGTTATAGGCGCTTCAGTCTGGAACCGCGAGACCGCTACGGTCTGAGGTTCGAATCCTGCCTCGGGCATGGATGTGTGTGATGTCCTTAGGTTAGTTAGGTTTAATTAGTTTTAAGTACTAGGCGACTGATGACCGCAGAAGTTAAGTCGCATAGTGCTCAGAGCCATTTGAACTTCCGTCACTTTCAGTTCTGAACACGCCCTGCTTGCACCATGAATTTGAACGAAATCGATGACGACGAGTAAGTACAGCACATCTCTAGAGGGAATTTCACGCAACAGCACATGAGAACACACAACTGTAGTTTAATACTTTGGCATTACGGGCACAACACTAGCACATTGCTCAGCCAAACTCTGCTACAATCTTTAATGTACCATTTGGGTGGAATGCTGTTCGGGCAGTTGGATGCACAAGTGTGGGCTTAATTTGACACAAAGATTTATTAAACCAAAAATACCTTCCTGAACAACTAACGAAACCAATTTTACAAAATGGATTTAAATATGGAATGCAGAATTAACGAGTAGATGTTACGAGGGTTGGCGTGCCATTATAAAAAGACTAGAGGACTACTGTGTTTTCAGTAGAGAAGCAGAAACAGCACTCAGTCAGATCATCTCAGTGACTTCGAACGCGGACTAGCCGTTGGACGCCTCTTAACAAATCTGTTAAGGACATCACAACCTTTCTAAAGCTGTCCAATAGGCTGTTGTTGATGTAAACTGGAACGCATAGGAACAGTCACAGCTAAGCCAAAACCAGAAAGACCTCTTGTATTGAAGGACAGGGATCACTGCGTATTGCGGAAAGTGGTTGCCAAATATTGCATTAAATCAGAGGAAAGAATCGCTGTTGAATTCGGAAGTCCTGCCAGCAGTACAGCTGGTACACTAACTGTGCGTGGAGAGTTAAAAAGGGCGCGATACAATGGTCGAGCAAATCGTAATAAGCAAACATTTCTATTGTCAGTTCTAAGCGACACATGAGGTGGTGTAAAGGATAACCCACTGAGGTGTGAATGGTATGTAGAGATAAATCATGCTATACCCTGGGAGGCTTTGAGTTTAGCAAATGCCTGCAAAGATTAGGGTACCTGTCATCGTGTGTAGTAATTTAATGGCAAAGCTTATAAGTTCCTGTGGCACCAAACTGCTGAGGTCATCAGTCCCTAGACTTACACAATACTTAATCTAACGTAAACTAGGTTACACTGTGGACAACACACACACCCACGCCCGAGGGAGGACTCGAACCTCTGAAGGGGGGAGCCATGCGCACCGTGTTTCACGCGGCTATCCCGCGCGGCTCGTCTGTAGTGTCAGTAGTGAAATGGGGTGTTACGGTATGGGGTTTTATTCGCGGTTAGGTTGCGATCCCCTTAATGATCTTAAGAACTCCCTAAATGCCGAAAGATATGGACAGATTTTATAGCACTCTGTACTGGGTGCAGTAGAGTAACAGTTCTAAGACGCTGGCAGTTTGTATCAACGTAACATTGCACATTGTCATAAGATCGCATCTGTGAGGTAGTGATTTAGAGCAGCGGTGTTCAGAAAGTAAAGGCTAAATACAATAGATGGTGGCGTGTTTTCTGCTGTTAGAAGTAGCCATCTTGTACCGAAAATGAAGCAGATAATAGTTACTGTGGGTTGGTGCGGGTAGAGGTCATTCTTGGGAACCGGAATACAAAAATAACTGGATCGGTTTACCAACTTCCCAACTCGGATAATACAGTTGCTGAAAGGTTCAAAGAAAACTTGCGACTAATTTCAAAGCAATGGTTCAAATGGCTCTGGCACTATGGGACTTAACATCTGCGGTCATCAGTCCCCTAGTCTTAGAACTACTTAAATCTAACTAACCTAAGGACATCACACACATCCATACCCGAGGCAGGATTCGAACCTGCGACCGTAGCAGCAGCTCGGTTCCGGACTGAAGCGCCTAGAACCACTTGGCCACAGCGGCCTGCAACTAATTACAAACACGTAGCCGGCACATGCAGTTATAGTTGGTGATGACTTCAATTTACCCTCGATATGTTGGTGAAAATACATGTTTAAACCAGGCGGAATGCCTAAAACATGATCCGAAATTGTGCTAAACGCATTCTTTGAAAATTATTTCGAGCAATTAGTTCACGTGCCCACTCGATTAGTAAACGGTTGTAAAAACACATTTGACCCTTTAGCAACAAATAATTCTGAGCTAATAACGAGCATCAAAATGGATACAGATATTAGTGTACACAGCGTAGCGATACTGAATACCGTAACACCCATATCCTCCAAAAATGGACGAAAAGTATACTAAAAAAAGGAAGATAAAAATTCACTTGACGTCTTCGTAAGAAACAATCTCCAATCATTTCAAATTAACAATGTAAATGTAGACCACATGTGGCTTGAATTCAAAGAAAATCGACAGTAATTGAGAGATATATACTAAAACAATTAACAAACGACGGAGCTGATCCCCCTTGCTACACAAAACGGGTCAGAACTCTGTTGCAGAAACAACGAAAAAATCATGCCACATTTAAACGAACACTGAATCTCCAATATTGGCGATTTTTTACAGTACCTCGAAATTTAGCGCCTTCTTCAATGTGGGATGCTTATCATAGTTCCCACAACGAAATTTTGTCTCGAAACCTGGCAGAAAATTCAAAGAGATTCAGTTCGTATGTAAAGTATGCTAGCAGAAAGACACAATCAACGCTTTCTCTGCGCGATAGCAAGGGAAATACTATCGATGACAGTGCTGCTAAACCAGAGTTACTAAGCACAGCCCTCCTAAATTCCTTCAGCAAAGAAGACGAAGTAAATATTCCGGAATTCGATTCAAGAACAGCTTCCAACTTTAACTTAGAAGTAGATATCTTAGGAGTAGTGAATGAACTCATGTTTCAGAGTCTGCTGATGGAGTAAATAGCTCCATACTTAACAATCATATACAACGGCCCGCACGACGAGAGATCCGTACCCGGTGGCAGGAAAGCTGCACAGGTCACATTAATGTTCAAGAAAGGCAACAGGAGTAATGGACTAAATTATACGCCCATATAATGAACGTCGATATGCAGCAAGATTATGAAACATGTAAGCATATTGTGTATGAGCATTATGAATTACCTCTAATAGTACCGTCTATTGACGCACAGTCAACACGGACTTCGAAAACATCGTTCTTGTGAACCAGAACTAGCTCTTTACTCACAAGAAGTGTTTAGTGCTACCAACAACGGATTTCAAATTGATTCCGTATTTCTAGATTTCCAGAACGCTTTTGACACCGTGCCTCACACTCGGCTTGTAATCAGAATGCATGCTTATGGAATTTCGTCTCAGTTATATTACTGAATTTATGATTACCTGTGAGGGAGGTCACAGTTCGTAGTAACTGACGGAAAGTCATCGAGTAAAACATAAGTGAGTTTTACGTTCCCCAATGTAGTGTTATATACCCTCTGACATTCGTTATCTACAGAAACGATTTAGGAGACAATCAGAGCAACCATCTTAGGTTGTTTGCAGATGATGCTGGCGCTTATCGTTTAGTGAAGTCATCTGAAGATCAAAGGAAATTCCAAAAGGATTTAGAAAAGATACCTAAGTTGGCAATTTACCCTAAATAATGGATAGTGAAAGGCCTTAAATTCAACTGAATGCCTAGGATTTAAATTACAAACAAAGTAAATTGTAGAGCACACACAGAAATGTTGGGGGAAGGCGAACCAAAGACTGCGTTTTATTGGGAGAACAGTTAGAAGGCGCTACAGGTCTACTAAAGACACTGCCTACAATACGCTTGTCTGCGCTCTTTTGGAGCACCGCTGCGCGGAGTGAGAGCCTTACCAGATAGGATTAACGGAGTACATCGAGAAAGTGCAGAGAGAGCAAGCACGTTTTTTACTATCGAGAAATAAAGGAGAGAGCGTCACGGACATTATAAGGGATTTGGGGTGGATGTCATTAAAACAAAGGCGTTTCTCGTTGGGGTGGGATCTTCTCACGAAATTTCAGTCACCAACTTTCTCCTCAGATGCGAAAATTTTATTTTGGTACCAACATATTTAGAGAGAAACGATCATCATAATAAAATAATAAAACTAGAATTCGTATGGAATATAGGTGTCCTTTTTTCCACTCGTTATGCGAGTATGGAGTAACAGAATTATTGTGAATGTGGTCCGATGAACCCTCTGCCAGGTACTTCAGTTTGATTTGCGGGGCATACAGGTAGGTGTAGATGTAGATGTAAGTCTAGATATCATTCTCGAAATTGACTCGTCAGTCCAGTCCCGACATGTGCCCAGTGGAACACCCTTGGGATCAGATAGAACGTCGATTTCGCTCCAGACTCTAACGTGCAACAACATAGTTTTTTGGGTGAAGAACGGACTGCCATTGCTCCACAGACACTCCGGCACCTCATTAATAGTGCCCCCAGCAGAGTTCCATTCGTCACAAAGGCGAAGGCTGGACACGTTCCATGTTGACGTACAGATTCTTTTGATTAGAAGGTGTATTTCCACCCGTTGTCGAACAGTCCCACCTATCTTCGATCTGAGGATACACCTGTGATCTGCCAACCACGCGCTTCACATACTTGGTGGTGACTGTCTGCAGGTGACACAAGAAGTAAGACTGGATGCTCAACATGCTGTCTACGAAAAGCTCATCAGAGACGAAACAAGAGATCGGGTTGGTGAGGATGGAGAAGAAAAATCGATGGTGTGTGTTTTAAAGGTCACATGCTGGTAATCTCTGGCTTAGAGTACCAGTGAAAATTTTGAATGTGAACCGTCGGACATGGGTTGCAGCCACTCTCCCTGCGAGTGTGAGTCTAATAACTACATCATTACGAAGGCAGAAGATTCGGCCATTAAAATGTGATTTGACCGAACACACTTCATAAACAGCGGTTTTAGTCCTGTTTCTTGACCATTATAACTACCCACACTCAGGCGTCATCGCTGCTGGCTTCTCTAATAGTAACATTTCTTGGTTACTTATTTTGTTAATAGACCTGTAGTTGTAATCTGGAAATGGAATGAATTGCAACTGAAATTGATTTTCTGAAAAGTTTTTGTAATCTTGATGTATCAGATGCTTTTGGTAAATCATTATCACCTCTGATGACCTATATTGTACATTCGATGCCATAAATGAACGAAATCTAGAATGTAAATCACGTGTGATAAAAGGGCGGGCTTACGTACAAATACTAAATAATAGGTGTAGACACTTATTAAGACACTTATTGAACAAAATTTTTTTCAGAGGAATGCCAATAGCATCGATGTACATGGAGAAATGCAAGGTAAACGCTGTGCTGTCTTACAATATATTTATTCCCAACTGGTTTCGATCATTGATAAAAAAAATGGCTCTGAGCACTATGGGACTTAACTTCTGAGATCATCAGTCCCCTAGAACTTAGAACTACTTAAATCTAACTAACCTAAGAACATCACACACATCCATGCCTGAGGCCGGATTCGACCGTAGCGGTCTCGCGGTTCCAGACTGTAGCGCCTAGAACCGCACGGCCACCCCGGCCGGCATCATTGATCATGTTCGCATTGGTTGTGTCTGAGCAGTGGTGGTGTGCACCTACTGCTGTTGCATAGTTTCATGTTTTAAATCTTTTCTGCTTGCTTAAGCCGGTATTATGGAGTGAAGTTTCTTTTTTCTGATGTTTTAAAGTGAGCTAGGGAGTCTTTTCTGGTTAAATAGCAAGCACGGAATGTTATGCTGTCACAATATTTTTCCATTGTGAAAATGATCAATAATAATCG
Organism: Schistocerca americana; assembly: GCF_021461395.2. NCBI lineage: Eukaryota > Metazoa > Arthropoda > Insecta > Orthoptera > Acrididae > Schistocerca > Schistocerca americana. Next base: position 599,057,507 of record NC_060120.1, on the reverse strand, counting down.
AAACCGCTTGTGAATAAATATGTTGCAAGACAGCACCGTGCTTACCGTGCATTTCTCCAAGTACATTTGTTGAAGCTAGGTTAACTTCTGCGTCTATTCCACAAAATGTATGCCGCCTATCTGTTCAGACAAATCGCCAATTCCTTATTTGAGGCGACATATCGGCCACACGATTCTTCATTTCCATAATGTATGAAAGTTATTTGGCACAACGTGCAGACTGTAGGAAAAGTGATCCACTTTCATTCTCATCTTAAAAAAAAAAAAAAAATCTTCACAGTGCCTCATGTCTTTCATCGTTAACATTGTCGAAGAAGCAGTAAACATGTGTATTTGCTGGAACGTGTTCGGCGCCTTAACATAGTCAGATATTTTCAAATTGTACAGAAGACAAATGAATCTCCAATGGCGAAAAAGAGATTTAGCCCGTTTAAAGATCACTAAGACAAGAAAACAATCTTCATGATTTCTTGCGAATGAGTGCAGAAGGCTTAGAAATATTTCTACTGGTGGGTGTGGGACTCATTTCGAAATATGACGACAATCTGTGACTGCCAATTACTGTTCCCCTCTGATTAGCGATCGCAATTTTCACTCTTACTTCACTGGAAACTTTTCGAACAACAGGCAGTGAGTTACCCAACTTCTAAATAGATATGACCAGTAACGGAAGCATAAGCACCTCAGCATCATTTTGTGATGTGCGATTTAGGGCAGTTTTAAAGAATCTAATATTTTTAATCAGTGGTTTCAACGGAATCGTTTCAAAACAACGGCAAAGCGAAAAAACATGTATATCCAAAATATGATTCTTTGCGTGGTACTCTGAAGAAGTCTGCCATACAGACCCCACGACAAAAATTGCAGCAAGTAATCTCAATAGCGCATCACAGTGCGTACTAAGCTTCACAAGAGGAGTGCTGTAACACGAGCTAAGCATGTAGCTCATGCAGGTTTCTTTCTTATTTTTTCTTCTATTTGTGTCACCTCAGACAGCTTCCAATACATATTATATCACTCACTCACACATGCATCGATGAGTCACATGCAGTATTAACATTGGCTGTAGAAATGTTACTTACATCACAATGTGCTCCCATCATTGCCATGAGATGTCACTCCAAACTCTAGTTTAATATGGAACACACAACACTCACGCCTTCAGACAACTTTCCTGCCATGAGCTGCTTACATCGCGTAAGTTATATGGAAGTGATGATACTAAATCGCTTAAAGTTGTTCTCTCAGTTTTACTGATAGCTCTACCCTGTGTCTGGCAATCGGAATACTTTATGCCAAACAAGCCGTCTGGCCGTAGACAATGCTACCCATGAAAGCTGGGCCGAGTCGCTAGTCTGTTACAAGTGTATTGGCGACCGACTGTGGTTAAATCTCTGCCCAGTCAACCATATTTGTGGTGATTTTCTTAATTCATTTCAATGAATGGAGGGTCTGTTTCTCCGACACTGCTAAGGTCGATATTCTTTCCCAGCTTCATTCAGTCAAACAAAAGTGCAATAGTTGTTGACTTCCCTGGTAAGATCTATCCTTCACCAGTTATTTTCTTACAAAGTAGGTCTTAAGGGATACGCACGACAAACTTTGTGAGCAACCGTTAAAGACCTAATTTAGGGTGGAGGAGCGTTCAGTAAGTAATGTAACACATTTCTTTTTTCGGCCAATGTCGGTTGAAAAAATTATAAACTTGTTGCGGGACATCGTGGTATGTTCCCGCTTCAGCTCGTATAGTTTTATGAAGTTCCGATAACTGCTGGCGTTAAACGCAGCCGTTAAAATGCCGTCTGTAACGGAGATACGTTCCTAGGAGAGAGCTGTCATTAAATTTCTTTTGGAGCTTTTCATAGGACCTTACAAAAGTCTACGGAGGCCTTTCAGTGAACAAAAGCACGGTGAGTCGTTGGACGAGGCGTCTCTCATTATCGCAACAAGGTCGTGCAAAGCCGTCCGATCTCCAGCTTGCTGGCCGGCTGCACTCGCCTGTGAATCCTAGAATGCTGGTATGTGCGAACGCTCTCATTCGTGGTTACCGACGGATCATGATCAAACATCTGGCTGCCCAAGTTGCTCAGCTCGACCTCTGTTGGTAGTGCAACCATCAAGTCTAAAGTGTATTGTGCTACCCTCAGGAAATTTAAGAAACGACTTCAGCGTGATCGTCACCACAGAAGTGAAATCGAACTTCTCCTTCTCCACGACAACACATGGCCTCACACAAGTCTGCGCACGCGAAAGGAGCTCACAAAACTTCAGTGGACTCTTCTTCCTCATTCACCCTACAGCCCCGATCCCGCACGTTCCTCCTGTTGCCCCAATGAGGGCGCAAAGCAGTACGTGGATGATGGGGAGGTTTATTGATGCAGCAAAGCGTTGGCTCCCACTTCGACCACTAGAGTGGTACCATGCAGGCATACATACCTTGTAACATTATGTGATTGCCTTATCATTTTAAATCATTCACTAATCGAGCAGTCACTCGGCAACAGCTACAGTTAGCAAATAATGTTGCGAGAATGTAAAAGGTGAACGACCTGTGACGTAACTTGTTTATTGTCGAAGCGCCGTCAGAGATGCAGTGAGTTATTGACTTTGAAAACCGAGGCGCGAAAAACGGACAGAAGAAGAACACTTTTTTTACACTTTTTTTTTTTGATGTGCGAGATATTCTCGATGAATAGTTACTCATTCTTCTCTTGTCTCCTGTAACGTGTGTCGGACGCGCATGTCTTGCCGCCGTCTCGTGATGGCTGGGTGTTGTGTGCTGTCCTTAGGTTAGTTAGGTTTAAGTAGTTCTAAGTTCTAGGGGACTTATGACCACAGCAGTTGAGTCCCATAGTGCTCAGAGCCATTTGAATTTTTTTCTTGCCGCCGTATTATTATTGTTAAAAATAATATTGTTCTAGTGTAAAGTAAATGTGTAATACTAAAAGTGCCTAGCAGTAGATTTATTGTGCGACGTATGTGAAAACGTCAAAGGAATTGTTTTCATTACGAGAAGTGCCAGTCAAAACGGCATCCATTTTAAATCCTTCATTGCAGTGTAAGTTCGTCTATTAATTGCCATAAATTCAGATTTAAATGGAACTGGTGTATGGACTATTTATTTAATATAGAATCTATGTCTCACTCCTTCATGAAGTTATTTAATTTTCTTTATGTTTCTGCCAAATAGAGAGTTCACAGTCACCAATTCTTTCGTCGAAATCGGACGGAAGTTGCATGCGGCGAAATATTTTCTCCGCGCCATATTCTACTGGTAAATGCATGATAAACTACGGTCCCTCAGGAAATTCATGTTGAGCTATCCAAAAATAATTGTATTTTGAATAGGCATTTACTCTCTTCCGCAATGCAACTTCCGACTGATCAGACGATCCAACAAGAAACAGCCGCACACGGTCGGCGTTCGCAAATATGTTTCCACCGCTGATTATAGCTATATGTTACAGCACAAAAGTAAACATATTGTTATAATTAGCGGCTACGAACGGGGACATTTATAACTGTATGTTTATGTATACACATTACGTAAACATATCGTTATACAGTAGAGTGGTACCATGCAGGCATACAGGCCTTCCCAGTAATATGACGTCGGAATGAAAGGACATCAGGTTGAAAAATTGGGGTTTTGTATACAAAAGAGTGGGGAATAATAAGATGTATTGGAATCCCTCGTATTCTGAACTACTTCTGTGTTGTCAGATAAAGCAAGAAGTAAAAAAAAAAAAAAAAAGGTTCAAATGGCTCTAAGCACTATGGGACTTAACATCTAAGGTCATCAGTCACCTAGACTCACAACAACTTAAACCTAACGAACCTAAGGGCATCACACACATCCATGCCCGAGGCAGGATTCGAACCTGTGACCGTAGCAGCAGCGTGGATCCGGACTTAAGTGCCTAGAACCGCTCGGCCACAGCGTGCGGCTGTAAGAAGTAAAATGCAGTTCATAGTCATGTTGCTGAGAGGTTTTAAAAAGTTAAAACTGAGAATGAGAACTACATATTTCAGGTGATCGTGTTTCTCAATGTTTTGAAGGATAATCAACCGTACAGTAATATTACACGAAATGCTGAGTTACTGGATCGATACAGTGTTATTCACGCTTGAATAGCTGTGTGGCGGAAATGACATAACTGTTTAAGAAAGGTATGTTTCAAGAAACAAGACGTAGCTGACTACATTTTTATAAGCACGCAAAACTGCTTGGAACGTAAATGTGGATCAGGTGCTTTGCGATGACTGATTATATTAGAGTACGAAATGACTGGAATTCCGATAAAATAGTAGAACAATAACGTTGTTTGCACCAGACGAAATACGAAGCATCCATCACGCATCCTAAACTGCATATGACATCTGTACAGTGTGGAAGTCTTCAGACGAAAGTGTCAGAACCTATTATCCTCCCCATCGTAAATCACAAGAGGGATACACAGATAAACAGCATCCCTTTGAAGATTCTCCTAAAAGCATTCTGTGTGATGTGGACACACATCCTTCTAAATAATGACACCACACGTAACCCAAATCTTCCTGAGAATATCCTAGGTTGATGAACTTAGTGGAGGGTTCTAGCGGAAACAGGTACTACTCTTCCCATCTCACCTGCATGTCTTTAGGAGTTTTAGAAGTTGTCGGAACTCTTTGGACAATTCTATTCCACACACCTGTATGTATGACCTGAATTTAGTACGATGTCTGCGTAAAATAATATTGTACAGAGGAGATTTACACTTAGTTGTGACCACTATAAAGCCATTTATATGCACCGTTTACGTATCCTGTTATCAATGTGCCGAGTCCTTCCCACTTAATCACACGTGGGACAATGAAATTCTACTTGATAACTCACTGAGAAATGTCCTGCTATGTTGAGCTTGCCATGAGAGCCTCTCAAAACTCCTTCAGCTTCATGTTCGCGGAATAGAGATTTGAGAGTAATTGGTACTGGCGTATTCTATATTCCTTCACATTTCTCAGGAGATTAAGAAAAACTGTTGTAACAAATGAGCAGAATTCACGACGTAATAGTTGGCATATAACGGGAAGTTGTTAACTGTTTCGCTAGTAAGACCACTACCGCACTTGTCCATTGCATAAACAGGGTCATCATCATCTACGAACAAAAAAGCAGTGTAGTAAATATTGGTATACCTCTCTAATAATTTACAATTTGCCCTTAGTTCAGGTAACTGCAAGGCGGTGAGTACGAATGTGCATCTTCTGGATGGACAAGCGGGTAAAACGGTGTGGCATATCGACAAACAACTGTGTGATGCTGATTTTTGGGTAGCTCCTCGAACTATAGACGTACACCGAGGGGAAAATGGCCGAAGCAAGCAATTAAATAGTCTGGTGGTATGAGTAGGTAGTTGCAGAAACGCGTGTTTCGACAGCGAAATTATATTGTTGTAGGCAGTGAGTACGTGAATCGTGGAAATATGATGTGACAAATGAAAGTAAAAGCTGTATTATCTCCAACGTTCTCAATGTACATGAAGCAGTTAACATAAAGGATTCGCTACGGGATTGTTCGATGACGATGCTGTTGTTTCAGGAAAGAAAACTGATAAAACTGGTACTATGTACTCTCCGTCACATTCTGCAATGTCTTACAAGAGCATGTGTACCTGAAGACGTAAATCTGGAAAGGTCATCCTTTCTTCCGTTTACTGCAGTTTTATGTCAATTCTCTGTTCCAGAGGATTCTTGCAGTTGCTGTACCACATCACTTTTGAAATGGGAAATGTTCTCTCTACCACGCAGACTCGGAAGGTTAGCATTTATTAAGACAAAGAACATAATTTTAGGGTTTCGTACCTCAATCGGTGAAAAAGGAATAAGTAATGTTTCACTTTTTTGGCCGCCTGTCTGTCACATTGTTAAGACACCTTTTTATCAGAAGTTGAAATTTATCAAAAATATTGTCTACAAGTCCTTGGCGATATCAAAAAAATTTAAACTCACAATCAAATTTTATAACCGTTCTATCTGTACATGAAATGCATTCGCAGTTACGAATATGGACGTACGTGAGTTGTGTAACTGATCGACGACAATGAAAATTTGTGGCGAATCTGGACTCGAACTAGGATTTCGCTCTTATTGCGAGCGGTCGCCCTACCATTACACTATCCGACCACGCTCGACGAGCCGACCCAAACTTTAATATGTCGTCGATCATAAGTGTATAACCGGCTTTTGTACATTCATTGCCTATATTCCCTTACAGGGGAGACATTTTAATTGAAAGTCGTTTCCCTGGTGTCGGCGAATAAATACCACATCGGAAGTACGATGCAATATTTCTGCTGACAAGGATGCATACATGCATACACATCTCCTTCTTCTTCTTTAGCTTACGCCTTTGTCCCGCAGTTTTCAAAGGGTCGGCGTGGTTACAATGGGATTTGGGAAGGTCAATTGGAAGGGGTGGCCGGATGCCCTTCCTGCCACCACCCCACACTCCCTGGGACGGAATCAGTGTACCCCAACTGTCTCCATCTAGCGTAAATCATGAAATAGTGCTAACATCTTTCAGATGTCTGCGAGTCGTGTAACTGAGGCGGGACGTGGGGACCAGCCCAGTATTCACCTAGTGGGATGTGGAAAACCGCCTAAAGATCGCATGCAGTCTGGCTGGCACACTGGCACTCGTCGTTAATCGCTGGGTGGATTCGATCCGGGGCCATCGTGCCTACCCGAGTCCAGGAAGCAGCGTATTAGCGCTCTCGACATGCATACACATCTCCCTTGTACGTAAATAAAGACAATGAACGTACAGGTGCAGGATGTATACACATGGTTGGTGACATTTGGAAGTTTGATGTGGCAATGGAGCGTGCAAAGATAGCCTACTGGAACGGCGACCGTTTGCGTGAAGTGGATAATTCGTGTTCGAGTCCTGATCCGGCACAAATTTTCACTGTTGTCATTCCACCATACAGCTAATGGTTGACCACATTCGCTACTGCAAATAGATTTTATGGTTTTCATAATGGCTGTAATCGCCGCATTTCCAGCGAAAGATTGCATCGTACTTCTGAACAACACCGGCACTTCAATGTCGTTTCATTACGTTTGTAAAGAACTCTCGCAGACCTACTCGCACTTGTTCGGGCTCTTTTTTTCTTATTTTCATTTTCTTCTTTTTCGGTACCTGTCATAGCCCCCAGTTTACGTCCTTTGCTAGCCAATCACTCCGCGAAGCTATATGGCAGCTTGTCGCCTTTTTTCTGCTCACCTAACTTTAGTAGGAACAATACAATATTTCCCTAATCAGAAAAAAGTTTCCCACATTGACTTATTCGATACTGTTTGTGCTTCGATAGCACAATTTGACACATATCATATGCATCCAATGGATGAATTACCTCACGGTGATGCGCCATCTACACACCAGTAACCTTCCCTTACCACTTCAAACTGCGGGATAGACTGGATGGGTGATATTGGTGCTTCTGAAAGCGGCGACGTTGTGAAATACAGAACACTCAACTCCACAGGGTCGTCCAGTCACTTAATGTGCCACTGTGTTGAAGGGCTGTCGCGAGTACCTCCAGTACGGGAAAACAAAGCCAACAAATACTGTCGGCAACCTCTTATCCAGAGGCTGGAAAGTCACTTGACAGTTCAAAGCTGGAGAATAACAATAATAGTGTACCGAACGCATATAGAATCATCTACTCGCTTTTGGGGAGAGAGGAAGGGGGTTGAACCCATCGCCCCATAAGAGTAATTATGCTCAGCGTACTTCATAGCCATTAGGGATAAATATTAGCGCAGCAACAGCGTCTCCGCATGCTCAAAGAGTGCGATAAGGTCGCCTAGACAGATACGTCACGCTACATATTGACACACATCGATTACTGGGCATGGACTCATCGCAAGCCGGCCGAAGTGGCCGTGCGGTTCTCGGCGCTGCAGTCTGGAACCGCGAGACAGCTACGATCGCAGGTTCGAATCCTGCCTCGGGCATGGATGTGTGTGTTGTCATTAGGTTAGTTAGGTTTAACTAGTTCTAAGTTCTAGGGGACTAACGACTTCAGAAGTTGAGTCCCATAGTGCTCAGAGCCATTTTGAACTCATCGCAAACCACATGGAGTATTTTTTTCCTGGTGCTGTTTATGGTGATAAAAGATAGAAAAAATTTATAGCTTTTGTGATGAATAGCATCTGGCTCTAAATGCAGAATAATGTGTGCTAATGCGGGTGAGTAGGAAAACAAATCCGTAATGTTCGGATATAGCATTAATAATATCCTCATTGACAAAGTCGCGTCTTTAAAATATCTATGCCTAGCGTTGCAAAGCGATGTGAAACGCAGCGATCATGTTAAGCTTCGGTTTGTTGGGAGAATTTTAGGGAAGTGCGGCCTTTCTGTAAAGGAGACAACAACGGCAGTCCTACATATTCTTGAGTACTCCTCGAATGTTTGGGATCCGCACCAGGAAACGATGATGCAGTTCAGAGGCGGGCTGCTAAATTTGTTACGGTTGGTGCTAATAACACCCATTAGTTATGGAGATGCTTCTCGAACTCAAATCGGAATCCCTGGAGAGGAGACAATGTTATTTCCGAAGAACACTATTGAGAAACTTTAGAGAACCGGCATCTGAAGCTGGTTGCTGAATATTGTAACTGCCTTCCAAAATACATTTCGCGTAAGGACAACGAACGTAAGAAACGAGAAATTAGGGGCACAGACAGTCAGTTTTCCCTTACTCTCCTTGCGAGTGGAACGAGAAAGGAAACGACAGGTACTGGTACAGGGTACCCTTCGCCAAGCACCGCACGATGACCTACGGAGTGAGGTTGGGTTGTTTGGGGGAAGAAACCAAACAGCGAGGTCATCGGTCTCAGATTAAGGAAGAATGGGGAAGGAAGTCGGCCGTGCACTTTCAAAGGAACCATTCCGTCATTTGCCTGGAGCGATTTAGGGAAATCACGGGAAACCTAAATCAGGATGACCCGGACGCGGGATTGAACAGTAGTCCTCCCGAATGCGAGTCCAGGTTGCTAACCACAGCGACACTTCATTCGGTGACCTGAGGATTATGTATGTAGATATGTAGATGTAGAATCGTTCTGAGACTACGATGTTTAAATAGGATAAAATTTGACCTCTTCATTCATCTGTCATTGCCTCTCAGTGACTAACGATACAGGGATCTACTGTCCCGTAAAGTACATTCCTGCTGTACAACGAGGGCAACCTGAGCCATCTCTCTGCTCCCAAACTTAGACGTCTGACCTTGAGGAACATTCAACGGACATGTGGCCCCCACGTCAGATGATTCCAGCTCTTCAGAGCACAACGGTGCTTTGGACCAAACACCAACCATTCAGTGAGTTGCTGGAGGCGCTTGGGCGGTCGCAGATCCCGATTGTTCCCCAGCGCTATCGGTGCCTCATGGCGCCCACAACGTGACGCCTCGTCGCCTTCATCAGAGCGTAAGAGGATGCCACAGTCTGCTACGTAATCATTTCTAACTTATTTGCTGCTGTTTGTATTCATATAACGTCACCTATAGATCTCCACTTTGCACCAATGCTAACCTCATCGCCTTCATCAGAGCGTAAGAGGATGCCACAGTCTGCTACGTAATCATTTCTAACTTATTTGCTGCTGATTGTATTCATATAACGTCATCTATAGATCTCCACTTTGCACCAATGCTAACCTCTGAAATTTCTATCATATATTACGGTCTATTTGTCACTATAATTGTAGTACCCTGAAAGAGCAATGCGTTAACAGCCAGTAGTAGATAACGAAACTAAAATTTGTAGAGATATTATGAAGGTAAAGTCTGTCGTCAGACCGACAGCTGGTATTCTGACCCTCATTGCGTCTGCTGAAATTGTTTGTGATGGTTTTGATGAAACGACTGATGCTCCAAGGAGGCAATGAAGGCTTTGATGAAGAATTTCTGTCACGAGATATAGCCGAACACGGACCAACAAAAAAGCAGTACAGTCACATAAATTATGTAGACCTATTAGGAAGATGGTAGACATTTTAAGATAGGGACAAAGGCTGGTTGTGTGTAGTGTTACTGATCTGTAGAAGAACTGGTGGTTGGTATATGGTGCTGAGGACTTAATCTGTAGGAACTGATATAGCTCAGGACACGAGGGACATATCTCTGTTTGATTTATGGAGACTCAAAAGTGGAAACAGGTGAAGTTTCATTAGTATATTTTTCGTGTATGAAACGATGACGCGGAGTCAATCCAGAATTTCTTCCACTATAACATACCCCATTTTTTCCGTGTATCACATTTCACCCTAATCTCATAGCACCATGTTATTAATAAATAATCGTTGTTTTACGACAACTGAATAGATTGCCCCGTTGTCATGACTGGACGAGATCCTAATCTGTGATCTCCTCTTCACTCATCGTCGTCGTCATCGTCGTCACTACCGATGTTTTAATGCAGTCATTTACAACAGACTGTTGGTTTGACATGCGTTCAGTTAAAACCTACATCACATGTTACAATTTCTATTCATTTCATATCAAAAATCATTTGTAAAAAGGTCATATGAGATTCATGCTTGTTATAGAATGAAGAGAAAAGGATAAAATGAAGTAAATTCCAATTTTGTTTGGTGGGTGTAATACTGAAGGTAGGTGCCGCGTATAGATTTTGGATTGGATTTCTGCCACAATAATAAAAGAAGTTGTTTGATAAACATAGTAGGAACAGCTTTGGTTTAAACTTTCGAGACACGTTATATTGAAGTTCTCATGAGAACCGAAAGAGGGTGCCACTTAAGCTTCTCTGGCAGGAGTAAACATCGCGCGCGCCATTCGTCAGGGAACATTCGTCCACGAAACACCTCCTCTGCAGCGACCACGGTCGCATGGGACTCCGAAAAACAAGTGAGTAGTTGATGAAGGTTAATAGTTGTATTACGATACATTTCCTATAATCTTCTGACTACACACGACATGTAATGTTAATCTTTCTTTCGGGGCTAAAAATTGACTGCAGTTTTTAGCGAGCCGATTGTAACGGAAGACTCGATCGATTCAGTGGTAACGACTTTTAACGTTCGCGATAGGAAAGTGACAGTGGCTTCCAAAACTAGTCATGTCAGTAAGTTTTAATGTCGACATGACCCACAACACGATATTAGCTGTACATTGATCTGGCCTCAACTGACGATATATAAAATGTGCAGCATGTTTGTTCTGTTCCTGGACTGATAGACCTCCCCTCAGTTACGGATAGCAGTACGATGATTTACAGAGCGCTTGCAACGAAAATACTAATCTAAGAAGAAAAATTACTAGCGTATCAACGCAGTCGCAATGTATTCCAGAGAGTTCTGAATGTTATTACCACAAAAGCGCCCAAGATTACAGTTCAGCACAAATAACACTGTTCAGACGGTGTAGAACTTAGTCCATAACGTGTTAAGAACGGTAACACCGATTGAGGTGGCGCAGTGGTTAGCATACTGGACTCGCATTCGGGAGGACGACAGTTCAATCCCACGTCCGGCCATCCTGATTTAGGTTTTCCGTGATTTCCCTAAATCGCTCCAGGCAAATGCCAGAATGGTTCCTTTGAATGGCCGCGGCCGACTTACTTCCCTAAAACCGATGACCTCGCAGTTTGGTCTCTTCCCCCAAAACAACCAACTAGATGAGTATAAAATGCTGGTTGTTTCGCAAGAACGATATTTTCTGAATCCGTGCTCACTGGGTTAAATTGTTTTCTTAGCGGTACTTTGTAATGTTCCAATTCAGTATGTTCCAAAACCCTACTGCACATCGACGTTAGTGATAAGGGCCTGTAATTCAGCGTATTACTGCTAATTCCCTTTTTGGGTATTGGTGTGACTTGACCAATTTTCCTGTCTTTAGGTGCGGATCTTTCTGTGAGCGATCGGTTGTATACCACTGCTAAATATGGAACAGTTTTATCAGAGGAACATGACCGGTATACAATCGGGATCGGAGATCTGGGCTTTATTAAGTGGTTAAAGCTGCTTTGGTACACCGAGAATATCTATTTCTGGGTTTCTCATCTTGGCAGTTCTTGGAGTTAAGGAATATTTACTTAGTCTTCTTTGCTGAAGGAGTTTCAGAAAACCGTTTTTAATAACTCTGCTTTAGCGGCACTGTCATTGGTGACTTCACCATTATCGTGCAGTAAAGGTACTGATTACGCCATGTCACTGGTGTGCTTTGTGTATGACCAGAATGGAAATTTTATAAGTGATATTAGAAGCTGCATGTACGAGAAATAATCTGATCAACTTACATTATCTTCTGTTTGTATTCAAAGTTTCGTTAAATTTTTCATGTGCTATAATGAAAGCGAATGCCTGTATTCATCCTTCCTGGTTGCTAAATTTGTTTGACAAAGACTAGGTACGCATTAGAGGCGGCCGGTGTGGCAGAGCGGTTCTAGGCGCTTCAGTCTGGAACCACGCGACCGCTACGGTTAGATACCAATACAAAGCGTGTCATTAATACAAAACAAAATCACCTTTCAGGAGTGAACTATGTAACTATTCTGCTCGGCAATTAATTCTGCTACTTAGTTCCCAGCGCTGATTGGCATTGCTACTTCCACCTGTTAACATTTGCGAGCTGCGTAAGGTGTGATCTTTAAATACAGTACCAAAAGTACATTCTCTCCGAAAGCCTTAGAATTTGCTCTCCAAAATACCTTACGCTTCTACTTACCAAGTGGAAGGTATCGCCAGCATGAGCTGGCTTACTAATATTCTTTGTACGATAAGAGCCAGTGGAAAGGTTACGTTAACGTTAAGAGCTGTAAGGTTGGGCCTCCACACAAGTCCACGTTCCTGATTTGTCTAGGCTTTTACAATTCCATTTTACATTTTACGGTGTAGAATGTAGAATTTCGGTAATAAAAATAAAGATTGTAGGAGTGGATAGCAGAAACTACTTCGCAACCGTGAACTGAAACACATCACAGCCTCTTGTTGTGCAAAGATTTTCCACATCTATCAATGAGTACATTGTAGAGGGGATATTAAGCTTTGACTGTCATTTGATTCACTGAAAATGCCTTCCTACTTAACCCCTGTGATGAAGTAATGGAAAGGCTTAAAACGCAGCTGTAGCAAATAATTTAGTTTTTCTGTATATTACTGTACAGCATCCCTTTTTACCACCGACACTTCGAAAGTAGCTCTTGCACAGATAAAAGTAGAACAGCAAGTCATATCTAATAGGAATAAGTTAAATCAGCAGGAAATCAGACCACTACAGAGTTTAATATATGGCTGAAAAATTCAGTGTACCAAACATAGTAAATAGCTGCTTTTTGTTTCACGTCATTGTCAAGACTGTTCCTCGCTACTTGCCATCACACATTCATACTGTTATCAGTCCTGAGACTGGTTTGATGCAGCTCTCCACGCTACTGTATCCTGTGCAAGCTGCCTCATCTCCCAGTACGTACTGCAGCCTACATCCCTCAGAATCTGCATAGTGTATTCATCTCTTGGTCTCCCTCTACGATTTTTACCCTCCACGCTGCCTTCAAATACTAAATTGGTGATCCCTTGATGCCTCAGAACAAGTCCTTCTTCTAGTCAAGTTGCGCGACAGAATCCTCTTCTCCCCAATACTATTCAGTACCTCATTAGTTATGTGATCTACCCATCTAATCTTCAGCATTCTTCTGTAGCACCACATTTCAAAATCTTCTATTCTCTTCTGTCCAAACTAGTTATCGTCCATGTTTCACTTCCATACATGGCTACACTCCATACATATACTTTCAGAAATGACTTTGACACTTAAATCTATATTCGATGTTAACAAATTTCTCTTCAGAAACGCTTTCCTTGTCATTGCCAGTCTACATTATATCCTCTACTTCGACCATAATCAGTTATTTTGCTGCCCAAATAGCAAAACTCTTTTACTACTTTAAGTGTGTCATTTCCTAATCTAATTCTCTCAGCATCACCCGACTTAATTCGACTACATTCCATTATCCTCGTTTTGCTTTTGTTGATCATCTTATATCCTCGTTTCAAGACACTGTCCATTCCGTTCAATTGCTCTTCCAAGTCCTTTCCTTTCCTTACAATGTCATCGGCGAACCTCAAAGTTTTTATTTCTTCTCCATGGATTTTAATACCTACTCCGAATTTTTCTTCTGTTTCCTTTACTGCTTGCACAATATACAGATTGAACAACATTGGGGAGACGCTACAACCCTGTCTCACTCCCTTCCCAACCACTGCTTCCCTTTCATGTCCCTCGGCTCTTATAACTGCTATCTGGTTTCTGTACAAATCGTAAACAGCCCTTAGTTCCTTGTATTTTACCCCTGCCACTTTCATACTAACTAGGACTGCAAAAAAGGGAAAATCGGTTTAAGATCTAATACCTTTTAAGCCGCTACAATCGAGTCATTTATAAATGAACTCACATGAAACACTTCGCTCTTTCACATACATTGAGCCACTTAGACAAACTATTTTTACGTCTCAATTTAGTAACAACGCTCTGTTACCAACTCTATTTAGACGCTGTATTCTTCGAACCTTACATGTAGACAATGCCTCTTGTTTGTTTCGCCACGCTTGTTAAATCAAAATTGTGTAGGCGGTTTGCAGTGTGGAGATTTGTTTCTGGGATGCAGTCACCCATACCTGTATTTATGGGGCGGAGTAGATACAGATTTGATGGCCAAGCTAGTTGCCGGCATGATAGATGGTTACGGGAGAGAGGAATCGCTCTGCCGCAGCTGTGCCTCGAAGGCGTCAGCCTTTGTCCACAAGTGCATATGGAGAAAAAGTATGCGTAAAGTCGCCCATGTAACAGCCACAGCTGAGCTATATAACTCTAGAGGTTACACTCTATACGAATATTCTGAAGACGAGTACACTTAACTCTTAAATGAAACGTAGTTAAACATCAAATGACTAAATTTTTTTCCAGCACCGTCACAGCAGTGCATAAATAAAAAATTAGAATTTAAAAAATGGTCACAAGCCTCCTACTTGACTCACCACAAATGGTTTCATCGGGTTTGCTCAGCTTTTCCCTCTCCATTACTCTTCTGGCTTGTTCGCTGCCCTTCACTACTTCCTCTTCTGTCTCCCCCTTCACGTCAGAAACGATTGCACGGTATGTCATAAATTGTTGGGCATTTGACTGCCACTACAGCTTTCACACTCCACCGCTCCCTCCAGTATCGTGGAAATTCTTAACGGTGTAACACATGGCCTATCCACCTGTCCTTTATTAGGTCTTCCCAAATGTTCCTTCCGTCAGCTGGTAACCATTTCTTTTTGGTTTGTAACAGAAATTTATAACCATAAAATTAGGGATGTTGCGACTCGGAGTTTCCATATGAGATAGTTGGCTGCAGTGGAATGGGCTCTGCCCTTAGGAATTTGTGTAAATACCGTGTTGGCCTTTACTTCGGCAATGTACTCAGCATTGACTTTAGGTGTCTATGGTGTTAAAATGTCACAGAAAGCAGGATAATACTTCGTCGAACTTTATATCGCACCATAAAGACTTCGGAATCTGCCTATGGTCACCGTAAATCAGCGGCTTAAAAATTTCTGCGTTGGATGGCTCTGTTCTGTCAGTACGTTGAGCCGCCGATCAAGACAAGTTTCTCAGCGTATGTCAATAGAAAACTTTGAAACGGGGAGATTCAAGACATCAGTCTTATACTGGTGACAGATTGATATTCAAGCTGATAATTCCATGTCTATATTTCCATACAAAATGTTTGATGATTCAACGAACTGTGCTCATTTGTCTTTGAAATGCAAAATGTTAGTCATACGAGGTAATGGTTTCATTCAATACAAATAGGACAGTATCAAAATATTAAAGCTATTCCATGCAGAAATGACTTGACTGTTTCTACAGTCTTACTTGCAGAAGAGAAAACTTATCTTAGGTTTAAGTACATTTCGTTGTAGAATTTGTTCCCGTCGTCATTCTTGAACATACTGCTTTACTAGAGTGGCAAAAACTAGATATCTTATCGGTAAATTGGTTTTCATTACTTTAGCTGCGAAGTAGCTTTGGTAAGCTACCTAGATCCCAAGCTGACATGCACTAACTTAATCGTTTACTACACTAAGTGTAATTCTGTGCTATCATTTTTTGATTCGTCACCATCACTAGAGCAATTGTTTAAATCACGCGTTGACTTCATTTGAACGAAGATTTGTTCAGTGTGCTTCCCTCCTACTTACACGTATGTTACGTACCTCAGTCTGCGGTATTCAATATGCACATCAGCCGTCATAGTGTACCTTAATGAAGCGAGGAACATACATTGACAGCTATACTTCACCGGTTTCCTGTTTTTGCAACATCTTAAACATATTGGTTTCTCTACCGTATAGACTCGACAGAAAATTCATTTTCATGCAGGTAACCTACGTAGTTACGAAGTGAGAGTGTTTGATTACAGTAGTATGTGAATATAACAATATTGCTACAGACTATGATCTGAATATCACGATATTCACAAGTCCATATTTTTCTAGACATCACAGGTAGGATGAACGTAAAGAGCCACCGAAAATGGTATTACTAACAAGCGTCGATCATCCGCCGCAGTGTCGTTCATCTACTGTGGAAATACATGCTTTATTCCTGTGCACCACTATTTGCTCATCTACATACTACGAAAAATAGGAACTCTTACTTTCCCACGCTAATTTTATCAGAGTACGTAATCGTTGTTAGCGCTAGGAACAGTCACAGTTTAGAGAAAAGTGAACACATGGCTTTGTAGATAGACTAACCTGTTCTAAACACCACATGACAGAAATGGAGAGATCGATTTACCCTCTCTCATATATACCTACTGAGCACATAATGGGAAAATGTGGTTTAGTACGGGTGGAAATGGGCGTCATATTCTGCAGTAAATTTGCAGAAGTGCCGTTAGCTGATGGCACTTCATGTGAGTCAACTTGCGATACAGGTTATTCTTTTACCTCATTTTTGTATATTTTTGTATTTCACCTTCCCCGATAATTCATATGCTCTTAACTCTGAATCTCCGACAGTTGCTGTGACACCCCCCCCCCCCCTTTCCGTTTATGTTCATTATCATTTGTATTCACTTGGGTTGAGGATGCGGTTGGGAAGGGTAACTGTCGACGCAGAACGACGTCGAGGGGGCCCCATCTGTCCCCGACCAGATTTGATTTTGTGCCTCTCGACGTGTCCTACAATTGCTTTTAAGTGTTAGCGTGTCAGTGTTCTGGATATGTCATTCGTACTGCTTTTCGGATGCGTGGCAACACGCTTACGTGGCTTCTACTTTTGTTTTGCAGACACTTTCTCTATAGGTTTGTTTCGCGAACGACGGACTGATAACTTCGATCCGGATCAACCACTCACCTTCCGCGATATGACGGAGACGAGCAAATCTTGAGCATCTTGAGTAACTGGAGTCCACGTGCAGTGTTAGCGAAATTCGTTGTTTCTCACGCACTGTTGGCAAATGGAAGTGGCAAGGAGAAATGTTCCTGGAACCAGAAGAACCGCGGCCACAAACCATAAGGTGGTTTGAGTAGACTCGGACGTTCTGACATTGTTTCCGTCGATTATGTATATTGGGATCAAACCCGTATCAGATTTCTGGGAAGCTTGTATTTGCTTACTGTCTGTCCACAATCTTGGCGCAAATGGTGTTTCAGAAGAGATTTTTTCCCTAAACACGAACCGGGTCAGACCATGTAACAAACTTCTATATAAAACCCCTAGTCTCTGAGTTAATTCATAGCTACAAAACCAAAATCAGCTTTTTCCTTTATAAGCTTGGTACAGCGAATAGGGACATGCATTTAATACCTCTCCGGTATGATATTGTCCACTAAAGTTTCCTGAAAAACTCTGGTTATCCGATTTTAATGTTACTCCAGTTTAATAGCCATACGCTACAGGCACTGGCTTATCGTTCGTTTCTCTGGTGTACTTTTGCAACGAGCGGTGTGAACCTGCCGTGACCAGTCTCGTAAATATTGAAATTAAAACGTTATTGATTACGAATTATCATGACAACATGAATGACATCCTATTCCCGAACAGAGTGGAATATATTTTCTCCTTCTAGAGTTCCGAACCAGTCTGTCAAAACGGAACCCTTGTAGGATCACTTTGTGGTCACTGTCCGTCTACCAGTTTCACTGTACAGATAAATTTTTATCAGAACGTGTGGACATAACAGGTTATCAATATTGCGTACTAAGGTCTGTGGTGCCTTGGAGGGTTAAAGCGTCAAGGCAGCCATAAGATACGGCCACTTGTCACGTATTTTGATACAAGCAAACTCTCATCAAAACCCATACGATAATTCCCATTGCATTAAAAATCAGGAGATTTGGCACGAAGCAAGGTTAAACAGTGCAAGTGAAGAAAAACTGAAAATTAGTACAGTGTAATTATGACAGATATTTCTCCATTAAAAATTCACATTGCATTCGTTGTAAAAAATCTCGAACTACTGTAGGAATTTTAGTTTCTAGTAACAGGTAGTGATTCACAAGGAAGTTTCGTGTATACAATTTACAAATATTTCGTGCTAATTCGCTGAGCTGCAATAAAATGAAGCCCCCCCCCCCCCTGCTGCTGTGAGGATGTCTTTATCTGGCGGTGATAGGCGTAACTCAGTCTGACTACAGCACCGACTGTCAATGCATTGGACGCTTAGAGCATCTGAAATGTCTGTAAGCAATGTAATTTTGGTAATGATACAGAAGTGCATTTTGAATGTTTCCATGTAAGAGTGCTACACAGGAATTACACGTTTGCGCAACAATAGCCCTATGGCCGGCTGTACAGTTTTCTTATCTGGAGACTTCCGTCAAATCTTAGTGCTAATCGCAAAAGGGTCGAGAACAGACAGTCGACGCACTGAAAATTGCCGGTTAGCATCGCATGTTAATAAACGCAAAATAAAACAAATGAAATTAAAATAGCCATCAAAAATTTAGAGTTAAACCATTCTCGCAAGTCTTAGGATTTCTGGGGCTGCTATCGACATCGACAATTGGCAAAAATTGTAGAGGTTCTAGATAGCCGCAGTGGGTGAAATAACTTTTATATATAAGATCTTACGGAACTTCAGAGGTGTAAATATACACCTTTGTACTCTATTCGCTGTACCTAGATTAAAAATAACGAGCAAATTAGGCTTTGTATATGTGTAGTAAGGCATGTAGGTGTTCAGTTGTTCGGCGCTACATTCGCACTTACCCGTAATACTTTCTGTAAAAATTTGCAATGTTACTTAAAAGAACACCGTACTAACAATATTTCTTCCATCTCTACTAAGAAATTCAGAAGGGTCTCGTTACTTAAACTAAAAGGGACAATAAAATAGCCTTGACTGAATTTTTGGCTCTAATGAAAATACCTTTCATTTGTGCCACTACTGGAAATGTGAACCATTCGTTGACTTTTCGTTACTGTACACTGGGCCTGGTTATGATTAACAAAAAGAAAAAATTACTATACGCCGTAGCAACCTTTTCACTGAAAACATATGCAGCACTTTCGGCCTTAAGTACCTCAATAAGTTACAAATCCACTTAGTTCACTGACTCTACATGTCAGCAATTGACTGCGAAAGTGCTGTTAAACTCCAACGTCTCCCGAGAAAGTAATCTAAAACTTCGTTCTAATTTTATACAGTAGGGACATGTCAGTCTGGTTTTTCTACAATTGGAAATTTCCTTGAAACGGCACTGATTTTTCCAATGTCGGATACTTATAATTTGAGCAGCCGACGCTATCTTCGCTCCCGTAAGGTTAAGTCATGTAATTCTGCTTCAGAAAGCTATATACTACCTCTCTAATGAGCGCACTGTCGACAGGACGTCAACCTCTAATCTTCAAATGATACCTTAAGTCCAGAATGAGATTTCCACTCTGCAGCGGTATGTGCGCTGATATGAAACTTCCTTGCAGATTAAAACTATGTGCCCACCGAGACTCAAACTCGGGACCTTTGCCTTTCATGAGCAAGTGCTCTTCCAACTGAACTGCCCAAACATGACTCATGGGTCATGCTTGGGTAGCTCCGTTGGTAGAGCACTCGCCCGAGAAAGGCAGAGGTAGCTGGGTAGAACTGGTGAGCCTGAGGGTGTCCGGGCTTCACAGTGGGTAAGCGTGGCCAGCTGCGAGCTGTACTACTTCCGAGTTAGACTCGATTGAGTTACTCACTGTACGGATTCCTATGCTGAGCGATCAGCTAGGAGGCGCCCCGTCACCGCGGGCGTTGCAGTCGCAGTCAAACTATTCGGGGCCGTGGCAAAGAGCGCTCCTCAATGTGTTACTCAATAATAGTAATGAGAGTCCGAGTCCCCATCGTGGGGAGGTTTTCTCGGCCTGATACACCATCAGGGTGCGGCTTCCATCGTCCCCTCCCGCCTCCCCCCCCTCCTCCCCCCCCCCCCCTCCCGGACAGACTGTAGCGCCTAGAACCCCTCGGCCACTACAGCCGGCTGTGTGTGGCACTCATGTATGAGTATTTTAGGGGTGAAACTTATCAGTAAAATAGATATTTATGTACAGAACCCCAGAAGCTAATTTATAGTCCGAAGCAAGGAATAACTGCTGACCTCACATCTGTGGTAAATTGTTCCTGAAGGCCATCTGTATTTTACGGAAAAAAGCCTCTTAGGAAGTTTAGTTATTCCAAATTGGATGAGTATGGTATACAAGTAATGAAAAGCAATATACCGGTAATTTGTTAAGAAATAACACTGCTTCTGCTTCCGATGGTAATACCTAAAAAATTCTAGAAACAATTTGTTCCGAAATGATACTGAAAGGAGGCCGAATTGTCTCCAAATGGTGGTTGTAAACAGTGGTTAGTGCAGATAAGAGACACGTTCAGCTTAGATAGTAGAACGAGGAGTTCACGCCAGTTACTTGAGCAAGCTGTGGCTAACATAACCGTCTACGGGGAAACAGTAGTGGCCAAGAAAAAAACTGGCCGACAGGAAACATTCTCTATGATTAAATGGTTTGAATCTGATACTACTATGAAAAAAGTTTGCCGATTCAAATGAAAATTGTTTGATAACTGAAGACTGGTATCTTCAGCCCTTTTCTTCGGCATTATTAAGAAGTTCTGAAAAGTATTAAAATCACAAAGCTGGATACCGGGCTGAAATCCCTGTCGTCACTGGCGCGAAACAAAGCAAACGATAAGCTTGAAATAATTCAGTTTCATTGAAACTAGTCACTACACTCCCTCCTGTCCACCATCTTGAAGTAAGAAACTCCGCCATATAAACAACTTAAAAAGAGGTAAGACCACCACACGTAATTTGTATAACAACTGTGATCAGTTATTAGAAAATTGCCCAGTTTTTAGCGTCAACTTACTGCATAGAGTGGGAGTCAGCAGGAGTAATCAATTGTGCGACGGCAGCAAGCGGAAACACTTCCGCCCTCTTGCCGTCTAGGTACAGATTTCTTCCTTACGGAATTATTGCCTATTTTCAGCACTTCTCAGCTAAGTTAAACCGCAAACTTAATACTACCAAGGAACGACGGGTCATTGTAAATCTCGTTGCAATTTCTTGTTGC
Source organism: Schistocerca americana (assembly GCF_021461395.2). NCBI lineage: Eukaryota > Metazoa > Arthropoda > Insecta > Orthoptera > Acrididae > Schistocerca > Schistocerca americana. The sequence continues at coordinate 599,035,893 of NC_060120.1, read as the reverse complement.
CAAACTGTTACTGGAAATTATTTCTTGTTCTGTCATGATGGGTGTGAGCCATTAGACAATAAGGTCGAAACAGTGACTTTTCTCTCACTTACACGTACTCTCTACCGAACTGAAAGAGATCGCTCCAATGCCCTGACGCTGATTCCCAGTGCACCAAAAACGCAGTCGTAGCGTATCAGACTGATTTGTTCCGAATTCCCTCAAGGACGAATTTTCAAGAGCGAGAAACGAAGATACACCTTTTTTGAAACTGATAAATTGCATTCCGAAGCAGGTCTCTTCATTCACAACTTGATTAGAGATAATGGGACCCAACGTTGTTGACAGATCCTCTCTCTCTCTCTCTCTCTCTCTTAGTGGAATTACAAACTTGTGTCAAATCATACAAGTGACTGACAGTTTCTCGAGCAACTGTTTCGTCGTTCACGAAGGGGCATGTCAGGTGATGATACAGCATAGAAAATATTGCGACGAATAAAACATAGTTGATGTACTCCAAATACATTTCAAGTCCCTGTCATCGTATACTCACTGAGTCTGCTCGTGGGTCCACTGTAACAATCCCATTACTATTAGTTTTCTTCTGAGGTGTTTAGTTGACCGGAAGAAGTCACAGACGCTCAATAAAAGAACTGAAATGCTATGGTAAAACTTAACATTCCCTGTCAGATTTTGCTGAAATTTCAACGCGCCTAAGCTTCAAGATAAGGTAAGAAAGGTATTTTGAGTAATAAAGGGAGAGGTAAAGATATTCGGGATTACTTACACGTTCCATGTGATTCACTATCAGAGCAAACAAAGTAATGTAGACTGCATTTTTTTCCACATTTGTTAAGCTACGGAGTCAACCGTTACCTAGGTTATACAGGGTGTTACAAAAAGGTACTGCCAAACTTTCAGGAAACATTCCTCACACACAAATAAGGAAAAGATGTTATGTGGACATGTCTGGAAACGCTTAATTTCCATGTTAGAACTCATTTTAGTTTCGTCAGTATGTACCAATTCCATGGCCTCCACGCTCTCCTGACCTCAACCCTCCTGACTTTCTTTTATGGGGGCATTTGAAAGCTCTTGTCTATGCAACCCCGGTACAATGTAGAGACTCTTCGTGCTCGTATTGTGGACGGCTGTTATACAATACGCCATTCTCCAGGGCTGCATCAGCGCATCAGGGATTCCATGCGACGGAGGGTGGATGCATGTATCCTCGATAACGGAGGACATTTTGAACATTTCGTGTAACAAAGTGTTTGAAGCCACGCTGGTACGTTCTGTTGCTGTGTGTTTCCGTTCCCTGATTAATGTGATTTGAAGAGAAGTAATAAAATGAGCTCTAACATGGAAAGTAAGCGTTTCCGGACACATGTCCACATACGGTGTTTTCTTTCTTTGTGTGTGAGGAATGTTTCCTGAAAGTTTGGCCGTACCTTTTTGTAACACCCTGTATTTGAACATTTCACTCGGCGATTAGCTATCTCGATTATGAAATAGAACAAGTCATTTTTTCACAAATAAAAATGGAGTTGGAAGCTAATCCACACAGTGGTTTTCTAGCGGGATTCTAAAAGAAAACCCTGCTCTCTAATAAGACGATTGTGAAGGAATATGTGCTGGTCTATGGATCGGCGCGAGCTCAGGAAAAGAACCAGTCTGGAGGATTATTTGCTTCACGTAGTAGACGCGGGAGCAAGTAAATCCAGGCTTCCCGAACATCGGAGACAGGCTTAGTACAACACCACCAACGACTGGAACGCGGTATAAGAAAGCATCTGTATCCATACGGCAAACCACCTTAAGGTATGCCGCAGATGATAGATCTGACTTCAACAACATTGCTTCCCCTCCCCAGTTTCTCTGGCAATGAATGTGAGAGAACAACATCGTTTCGTTTCTGTGCATAAATTGTCAGGAAAGTTTTAAAAAATCAAGATGGCGCATTATGCTGGAATACAAAGTGATTGGCCTGGGATATTGGCGCAGTCTCTCTGATGTTTAAATCCAAGTCACCAGGACAAAGGGAAAGCGTATCTGATGACCCACTTAACACGTTTTCCCCAGCTTTTAACTCCGATACGTACGCCGATTTGTAGCAGTCAGGTCACTTGATTGGCCGGCAGCGGTGGTCTAGCGGTTCTAGGCGCTAAGTCCTAAACCGCGCGACTGCTACGGTCGCAGGTTCGAGTCCTGCCTCGGGCATGGATGTGTGTGATGTCCATAGGTTAGTTAGGTTTAAGTAGTTCTAAGTTCTAGGGGACTGATGACCATAGATGTTAAGTCCCATAGTGCTTAGAGCCATATACTCCGCAATCCACCCAACGGTGTGTGGAGGAGGGCACTTTACGTGCCACTGTCATTAACCTTCCTTTTCTGTTCCAGTCGCGTATGGTTCGCGGGAAGAACGACTGTCTGAAAGCCTCCGTGCGCGCTCTAATCTCTCTAATTTTACATTCGTGATCTCCTCGGAAGGTATAAGTAGGGCGAAGCAATATATTCGATACCTCATCCAGAAACGCACCCTCTCGAAACCTGGCGAGCAAGCTACACCGCGATGCAGAGCGCCTCTCTTGCAGAGTCTGCCATTTAAGTTTGCTAAAGATCTCCGTAACGCTATCACGGTTACCAAATAACCCTGTGACGAAACGCAACGCTCTTCTTTGGATCTTCTCTATCTCCTCCGTCAACCCGATCTGGTACGGATCCCACACTGATGAGCAATACGCAAGTATAGGTCGAACGAGTGTTTTGTAAGCCATCTCCTTTGTTGATGGACTACATTTTCTACGGACTTTCCCAATGAACCTCAACCTGGCACCCGCCTTACCAACAATTAATTATATGTGATCATTCCACTTTAAATCGTTCAGTTATGCATACTCCCAGATATTTTACAAAAGTAACTGCTACCAGTGTTCGTTCTATAATATAATCATACAATTAAGGATCCTTCTTTCTATGTATTCGCAATACATTACATTTGTCTATGTTAAGGGTCAGTTGCCTCTCCCTACACCAAGTGCCTGACCGCTGTAGATCTTCCTGCATTTCGCTGCAATTTTCTAATGCTGCAACTTCTCTGTGTACTACAGCATCATCCGCGAAAAGCCGCATGGAACTTCCGACACTATCTACTAGGTCATTTATATATATTGTGAAAAGCAATGGTCCCATAACACTGCCATGTGGCACGCCAGAGGTTACTTTAACGTCTGTAGAAGTCTCTCCATTGATAACAACATGCTGTGTTCTGTTTGCTAAAAATTCTTCAATCCAGCCACACAGCTCGTCTGATATTCCGTAGGCTCTAACTTTATCAGGCGACAGTGCGGAACTGTATCGAACGCCTTCCGGAAGTCAAAGAAAATAGCATCTACCTGGGAGCCTGTACCTAATATTTTCTGGGTCTCATGAACAAATAAATCGAGTTGGGTCTCAAATGATCGCTGCTCCCGGAATCCATGTTGATTCCTACAGAGTAGATTTTGGGTTTCCAAAAGCGACATGATACTCGAGCAAAAAACATGTTCTAAAATTCTACAACAGATAGACGTCAGAGATATAGGTGTATAGCTTTGCGCATCTGCTCGACGACCCCTCTTGATGACTGGGACTACCTGTGCTCTTTTCCAATCATTTGGAAGCTTCCGTTCCTCTAGAGACTTGCGGTACACGGCTGTTAGAAGGGGGTGAGGGGGGGGGGGAAGTTCTTTCGCGTAGTCTGTATAGAATCGAATTGGTATCCCGTCAGGTCCAGTGGACTTTCCTCTGTTGAGTGATTCCAGTTGCTTTTCTATTCCTTGGACACTTCTTTCGATGCTAGCCGTTTTTTCGTTTGTGCCAGGATTTAGAGAAGAAACTGCAGTGCGGTCTTCTTCTGTGAAACAGCTTTGGAAAAAGGTGTTTAGTATTTCAGCTTTACGCGTGTCATTCTCTGTTTCAATGCCATCATCATCCCGGAATATCTGGATATGCTGTTTCGAGCCACTTACAGATTTAACGTAAGACCAGAACTTCCTAGGATTTTCTGTCAAGTCGGTACATAGAATTTTACTTTCGAGAACGCTTCACGCATAGCCCTCCTTACGCTAACTTTGACATCGTTTAGCTTATGTTTGTCAGAGGTTTTGGCTGCATTTACACTTGGAGTGAAGCTCTCTTTGCTTTCGCAGTAGTTTCCTAACTTTGTTGTTGAACCACGGTGGGTTTTTCCTGTCCCTCACAGTTTTACTCGGCACGTACCTGTCTAAAACGCATGTTACGATTGCCTTGAACTTTTTCCATAAACAGTCAACTTTGTCAGTGTCGGAACAGAAATTTTCGTTTTGATCTGTTAGGTAGCCTGAAATCTGCCTTCTATTAGTCTTGGTAAACATGTAAACCTTCCTCCCTCTTTTTATATTCCTATTAACTTCCATATTCAGGGATGCTGCAACGGCCTTATGATCACTGATTCCCTGTTCTGTACTTACAGAGTCGAAAACTTCGGGTCTGTTTGTCATCAGTAGGTCCAAGATGTTATCTCCACGAGTCGGTTCTCTGTTTAATTGCTCGAGGTAATTTTCGGATAGTGCACTCAGTATGATGTCACTCGATGCTCTGTCTCTACCACCCGTTCTAAACATCTGCGCGTCGGAGCTTACGAGTTGTTCGTGTTGCGATACATCAGGAATACAATCAGTTGTCTATGCTGTTTTAGGGGCAGTCTACCCCACTTTAGCCGATGCTGCTACGTGTAAGAGACGGCTTTCCGACAATACCAAGAATACAAAACTTTACACTTAAACACGTTATTTTGCAAGAGTGGCGAGCTACTCTGCTGAAGGAAACGAACGTTTCTCACGCTCCATAGCTGGAGGTGACCCACATGGTTCTCTGCAGACGGACCAGTCGGAGCTCGCCGCGCACACCGTGACGTCACTTGCACGTAACCAACAAACCACACCGTGTTAACAAAGAAACGCCCAATCGCGCCCCTTCAGATTTAGTGGTAAGTTCGCTCAGTGGACAACCCCGTAAAAAACTTCACACAGATCAAGCACGAAAACAGGAAATTGCACTAAACTGCGAAAAAACCAAATTAGGAATAGTGAACGGTCCAAGAAAAGGAAGTGCAATAAGGAGCAGCCTGAAACAGCAACGCCGTTATGGGTAAGTGATCATGATCTTGGCCTGCCAAGCGGGCGAGCCATATTCCGAACTCCCTCGTGCCATTTATGAACTTTCCGTCTCGTCATTGAAATGTTTGTTCTCTTTCTTTAATCTTGGTAGCTGTCGTACTATACATTGGTTATAGAGTAAGTCATGTGGCAAGAATACTCTACCGTAGCAAGTAAATGTGGTGAGAGCAGGCGAGATGCTGCATAGATGTCCCACACAGATATAAACGAACGGGTGTGTACTATGCTGTAACAAAGAAATTCATGAGTGAAGACTTTAGAAATGGAGCGCAACTTGAAAAACGTTAAAAACAGTCCTATGTTTGGCACAGCACTGAGAAGCTGTGTGATTGTGAAACTTTCGCATTCATCTGTTACAGCTGATGTGAGAAACTATGTTTTCATTATTTTCATGGTAGTGACCACATTCATACGTACACCTGTTCGGGATAGTTGGAATACCTCACTCACCAGGCATACAAATTAGATGCATCGATAAGAGATTCCTGTCATATGACACATGTAATGTCACTAACACCGCATGTGACACACCAGACGTGTAATCCGTTGAAGCATCCGCTTGACCTGTCACCTTGTCATCAAACGTTTGCAGTTTCCATTCAAAAGCCACTTTCCCCTGCTAAAAGAGTAGTTGTGCAGAATCAATTGTCGTTACAGGTCCCTACCTCACACTTCGCTGTTGCAAACCGACTTCACACCACAACAGGACAAATTTGAATAAAGCAAAAAATAAAAAATAAAAAAAATAAGAGGTTTGAACACGGCTCGCTCGCTTGGCAGTCCAACACCGTAACCGCTTAACGACGACCCCATTTCTATTCACGGTTGCTCTATATTGCACTTCTCATTCTTGGACCTTTCGCTGTTTCTACTTTGCTTCTTTTTCCACAGTTCAGTACACCTACCCGTTTACATGCTTCACCTGTGTTCCGTTTCTGACGAGCTGTCCTTTGGGCCATCCTACTACTGAATGCGAGGGAGGTCTGATGGCGACTTACCGTTTTAAGACTCCGCTGGTCCGCTGGTGTTGCTCTGCTCGCTACGCGCGTTTGACGGAGTGCGCTCCGCCTGAGCCCAACAGCCACCTTCCTCCTGCACGAGACAGGTCTGAAACAGCCGCCGTCATGTCATACAGTTTGAATGCAAACGCGCATGCCTCGCCTCTCGTCCGATTAAAGGGTGTGCACCCCGCCCCAATGTGCGCTCTGTAAGGAGACAAATTCTTAGGGAAATACGATTTAGAAACTACTCTCATTTTAGAATTCTTTGTCGTCTGGAAAGCGATGCTCTTACCATTTCAGCACAGAAATGCTTTCCAACGCCTGACATCCATGTACCAATTTTCCGTTTTACGGAGATCCACACATTATGCTAGTCAACTTTAAGAGTGTGGAACTACCACCTGAACACAAAATTAACATTAATTCCGCACATGTATAACGTAAACTGTTACGAATTTTGTTCCGAAAATAACAGGAAAAATCACCAAAATGCTCAACAAAATTTGAAATGCTGTGCTCAAAGCTTACATTCCATGTTATATTTTGTAAATAATTCACAGGGAATTAGTTTCATGGTCTCGAGCGGGCGCACCCATGTATAAAGTTCACCAACCACAAGTAGCACTCTTGTACCACTGCCTCGGGCATGGATGTGTGTGATGTCCTTAGGTTAGTTAGGTTTAAGTAGTTCTAAGTTCTAGGGGACTGATGACCTCAGAAGTTTAGTCCTAGTGCTCAGAGCCATTTGAACCATTTCGCAATACACACTCGGTTGTGTGTAAAGCAGACCAACCTACTTTGCCTCCAGTTCTTCACCAGACAGCCACCTATATAAGCCATCTGCATCCCGCTTCGAGTAGACGGTAAGGAACGAATATCTCGATTGCAGATAGAGCTTATGCTGGAATTTTCCTTAACCCATTTCTCTTCTGTGTGAGTGGCTTCTCTGCTTAATGTTGTGCACCCAATAACCGGCAGTCCCGTACTCAGTGTCTACCAATACAGTAGATAAGTATCCGGTCGTTCCGGACAGATCTTGCTTCTCAGAGTGACTCGTATGTCAAATACCACTACCATTCATTGTAATATATGTATTCAATAATACTCAAACCAAGTGAACTCTTTTCGTTGGGGTAAGAGTGTGAAAGACAAAAATTTTTACTGGTGGAACGCCATTTCAACTGGCAAATCACAAACTGCTGTGTGTTGCACACATTAGTAGATGTCATTTACTGAAAATCTAAGACTGAAGATTGATGCTTTTGATCAGGAGGAGGATGGGATGCCCACAAAGATACATTAAAGAAATTCATGGTCGCGATACGTTCGAGTTTTCCTACATCCAAGCTCAAAAGTCACAGGCCACCTCATAGGAAAGTTCGATGACGAGGTGGGTTGGTATTTAATAGCAGATCTTAAGTTTTACAGTTGTCCTGTGTGCATTGGCGCACACACACACACACACACACACACACACACACACACACACACACACACACACACACACACACACACACACACACACACACAATAGCTGGGCCCCTCTCGCCATGAACAAGTCGAAATTGTTTACGGCACTAAGATTACCACATTCGGGGGGCGGCGGGTGTACTGCCAATTACTAGCAAAAATCGAGAATTTGATACGTTATTGGTGTCAGGTCTGCTTTCAAACTATCAGAAGTACTGCTTAAACATTATTTCCCTGAGAGCCAGTTTGTAGTGTTGGAATGAGACGTTGAGCCTGCCGAACAGTCCCTGCCAGGAGACAGCCCGAATTTCCGTGGAATACGACTCTTTCCTTGAGCATTGCCTCAATTCGTCTAGGAAGAGTGAAGTTCTAGTAAGTTATGCCTTATCCAGCTGAAGTCCTCGATAATTCGATTCTGCAAAAGCTTAAAAATGGCGGTGATGACAGTGGCTGTTTTTTCACTGTTCTATACAGCCTCAGCATTTATATTTATAATAGGATAAAAATGGCGAAATGGTGCCTGAATGACAGTCAAACCTGGAACTTAGGTATTCCATCCTGGTAAACGTAGTCTGGAACATGATAGTCCCAGCACGTTGTAAGGACAACACTTCGTCTGCAGGAATGTTGAAATAAACCACCTGGTTCATGTATATGGTAGCTCTCTGGAGGGGACTGAACTTTTGGTGTGATACACCTCCAAACATTAAAACACCACTCCTAGCCTGAAATACTCCCACATAATGCAGTCTGAACACCTCACTGATCCGTTTGTGCAGTCTATGCCTTGCATGATGTGGAAAGTGGGAAAATCGCAATCTGCTGGACCAAGCTATGTGGCTCCAGCCAGAGACTTTTCGGTGTCTGTATTTGTCCCGTTCCATACGGGAAGCTTTGACAATTGGCCCACATGAACCTCTAGACGGCCGTGATTTGTCAGCTTCGGATAGTCAGATGACTGCCTAATCCCAGTTCTTATACCACCCACAGTGCCAGTGTGGACTTACAATAAGGTGATAAATATTTTGTCCGTTGATCTCACGTAAGGTGCTGACAAGTCAGCAGAGACATTGGCTTTAAATTGGAGTGGAATTAAAGGAAACAAAGTACCTGTTATAAAACATTAAAATACCCATACAAGTAACGAGACTAGTTATGTACGGTTCCCCTAAACCAACTCAGCCACATACTGGCCATCAACCTTCCTTCATGAACCGTCAAACTTAGTTTCAAGTATCTAGTTACTTTCAATGGGCTGTTACTTCGTAAGAATCGACATGTTTAGATTTTAAGTATCTAAAAAACTTTTTAATACACAACTGTCTTCATGCAAAGAGTGGTTCAACTTCTGATCCAGAAACATTCCAAAGCATATAATATACACTACTGGCCATTAAAATTGCTACACCAAGAAGAAATGCAGATGATAAACGAGTATTCATTGGACAAATATATTATACTAGAACTGACATGTCATTACGTTTTCACGCAGTTTGGGTGCATAGATCCTGAGAAATCAGTACCCAGAACACCCACCTCTGGCCGTAATAACGGCCTTGATACGCTTGGGCATTGAATCAAACAGAGCTTAGATGGCGTGTACAGGTAGAGCTGCCCATGCAGCTTCATCACGACACCACAGTTCATCAAGAGTAGTGACTGGCTTATTGTGACGAGCCAGTTGCTCGGCCACCATTGACCAGACGTTTTGAATTGGTGAGAGATGTGGAGAATGTGCTGGCCAGGGCAGAAGTCGAACATTTTCTGTGTCCATAAAGGCCCGTACAGGACCTGCAACATGCGGTCGTGCATTATCCCGCTGAAATTGTGGGGTTTCGCAGGGATCGAATGAAGGGTAGAGCCACTGGTCGTAATACATCTTAAATGTAACGTCCACTGTTCAAAGTGCCGTCAATGCGAACAAGAGGTGACAGAGACGTGTAACCAATGGCATCCCATACCATCACGCCGGGTGATACGCCAGTATGGCGATGACGAATACACGCTTCCAATGTGCGTTCACCGCGATGTCGCCAAACACGGATGCGACCATCATGATGCTGTAAACAGAACCTGGATTCTTCCGAAAAAACGACGTTTTGCCATTCGTGCACTCAGGTTCGTCGTTGAGTACACCATCGCAGGTGCTCCTGTCTGTGATCCAGCGTCAATGGTAACCGCAGCCATGGTCTCCGAGCTGATAGTCCATGCTGCTGCTAACGTCGTCGAACTGTTCGTGCAGACGGTTGTTGTCTTGCAAACGTCCCCATTTGTTGACTCAGGGATCGAGACGTGGCTGCATGATCCGTTACAGCCATGCGGGTAAGATGCCTGTCATCTCGACTGCTAGTGATAGGAGGCCGTTGGGATCCAGCACGGCGTTTCGTATTACCCTCCTGAACCCACCGATTCCATATTCTGCTAACAGTCATTGGCTCTCGACCAACGCGAGCAGCAATGTCGCGATATGATAAACCGCAATCGCGATAGGCTACAATCCGACATTTATCAAAGTCGGAAACTTGATGGTACGCATTTCTCTTCCATACACGAAGCATCACAACTTCGTTTCACCAGGCAACGCCGGTAAACTGCTCTTTGTGTATGAGAAATCGGTTGGAAACTATTCTCATGTCAGCACGTTGTAGGTGTCACCACCGGCGCCAAACTTGTGTGAATGCTCTGAAAAAGTGATCATTTGCATATCACAGGATCATCTTCCTGTCGGTTAAATGTCGCGTCTGTAGCACGTCATCTTCGTGGTGTAGCAATTTTAATGGCCAGTAGTGTATTTTTCCTGACCAAAAGAATTACAGCAACGGCCGAGTACTGGTCAGTGAAAACTTCATCGTAGTGTATTTACTAATTATATTGAAATTCATTCTTACACACGGACTTACATCATTGCCGATATCATCATTTAACTTCCCGCCCAGTTGTGGCGATAAATGACAAATCATTTTCCTTGTCTTGACAGTAAATGCCATAGATCTTAGGTATAAAACACGATACAAGATGTATGATAGAAACTGTTTCGTTGGGGCCTGACGATTAACTGACGGGAATATGAGATACGTAGGCCCCAGAGGCGACTAATGTTATACGCTGACGTGGAAATACTAGGTTGTGTTCCTGGGGATAACCTTCAGTTTCCCTGCACTGGAAAACGTCTGGAATCGGGGTTTAGGAAAAAAGCGATCTCTCCCACCCCTCCACTATCTCCCTCCCTCCGCCCCTCCTCAATATCCCCCATGTGTATAATATTAATTTGCTTCAGAATAGTATGTATGTCCACAGGTACCTACACATCGCTGGCTGACGTATTGGAACGGTACTGAAAATGGAATCGGAAGACACTACTGTGCCAGCAGCAGGCCAACAGTCGGAGTATGTGGGTACAGAAGAGAGTGCGCTGGTGTCAGGCCAGCGTGAATCCGTGGGTGCAGAGGAGGGTGCACCAGGAGGAGTTTCAGCCCAGCATGGAACTGTGGATGCAGAGGAGGGTGCACCAGTAAAAGTCCAACAAACAGAACCAACGGGTGCAGAAGAGAGTACACGAACGCCAATCGAACTGCCAGAACCAATGGGTGCAGAAGGTGCAACAGCATTAGCCCAACAACCACACCCCATCAGTGCTGGACAGGATACACCAATGGCAGCGCAAGAGCCTGAACCCTCAGTGTTGGAGGCAGTTGGCAGTGGACGCAGCAGATCCGCACCTCCCACCATGGAGATGCAGCCAGTGCACCTGTCCCCACTGCCCCCAGAAAGCATTCCAGGCTCCTCAGCAGGCTCTAGTTCAGACTGGATCAGTAACGCTAGCGATGTTACATGGTCAGCTTCCTCCCTTGATGGCATCATCGCAGTAACATACAATGGCCATCCACATACAAGCGGAAGTGATCATGGAAACGGAGCAAGTGAAAGCGTTCCTTCAAGGAGTACTGTCAGGCAGAACACAAGCAGTCAAATGGAATCTGAACCTCCTCTCTCAACCCATGGGACGTCAGAACATGAAGAAACTCTGAACCAACATCCACATGGCAGTAATAGCGGGGCTGGACACATTGGCCATACAGACGCCGGTGTAACGACGGGCAGCTCGAGTATGAGTCTGAATTTCAGTACAAGCAGCAACAGTGGCAGCGACCCTACGAAGCACAATATTTTAAGTTTACAAAGTTCAAGCATTTTAGATAGTGACGACGAAGAGATGGATGACGTCGCATCTGTCACATCTTTGATGAACCTGATAGACGCCTTTAGTGATTATTTCGATGATGTGGAACAGCAGCAGACAGAGGAGTACATTATATTCGTGATCAAAGGCTATGTGGATTTAGTATCCACTTCGATGGCAGACCTGCGTATTATTGCCACAAAAGTGTTCGATAATTTAGATGTTGCACAACCCTCTGGTTCTGATAACAGGTTGGATAACGGGGTCGAGTGGTCAGAATTGTGTGCTAGTTTGGAACGTAGACTTCAGACTGTTAGAGATTATGCGAGATTCGCCAGTGACGACACTACAGATGAGGCAATCGCAGAACTGATCATCCAGGAATATAAGGCTGAGATGCGAATGGCGGAAAGTAGCATGTTACCAGACGAAAGAAGCGGCTCTGCTATTCAAGCTGCTCCCGCTTGTCACGAAACGGAAGTTCCGGAGAGTGGGGTGTTACCAGATGAAGTAAGCTCTGACAGCCAGCTTACATCAGGTGGTGTGCAGGAAGTTCCATTGGAGGGGTTACCAGCTGAGAAGACTGATTATCTTGGCCAAACTGCTTCAGGGAGTATGGAGCAAGAGACTTTAGCTCAATTAAGGGTGGCAATGAAAATTAGCAGTGTGTTCAAGGGAACGAAACAAGCATCAAAATCCCGTGCAAGTTCAAGTTCCAGTTCCATTTCAAGTTTCAGTAGCAGCAGTGAGGAAGATCACAGGGAGTATGCGTTGTTGAGCCATTATGAACAGATTTACCCCGAAACGGAAAGACAGAGAAAAGTTCGCAAGTCGCTCCAGGCAGCAGCAGTGTTCAAAATATTCTCTATGGTTGAAGTGCGCGTATGTGGAATGAGGACCATGAACTGGGTGATGCTGAGCTGCTTGAAGACGGTGATTCCCATCGTGAACGAGTCACTGCAGGCGAACAGAATGGCGCAGAGGGTGATTTCAGAGGCGGAGGCTTTCCGATATGCAGGAACCAGTGCGGACTACACCGCTGCAGTGACAGAAGCAGCGACAGCAGCCTCGCAGTGTGCGGAGACTGCTGTGAGAGAAATCGAGGAGGCGGTACAGCTTCACAAGCTGGTAGTGGACTGTCTGAAATTGGCCGAAAGGGCATTGTTCAATATAAAGACTGAAACTTGCGACGGCATTGACTTGATCCGGCACTTGGTCGCCGATGTGGAAATTGTAGAGTTGCAGGTGAGTCAGGTATGCAAAACGTACCTGGACAAACTGAAAGACAAATATTATCCCGATACAGGAAGGTCGTTTGTACTTCCGGCCACTGGCGTAATCCACGATGCTGTCCTGAGTATGGCTTTCGAAAACAGTGGGGAAGGTCCGTGTGACGTTCTCCAAGCTCTCATGTGGGCCTCTCAGAGCTCTCTCAACGCCCTGGAGATGACACTGAAGGGTCTCGAGGATTTTTCGATTGCAAAACTGACACAGCCCTACCGTTTCAAAAAGTAAGTTACAGGTTATGCATCACAGTCCGATTGGGAAAAATCACAAGTCAGCAATTTCTGAAGAATAAATCCCTAGATTATAAAATTCAGTACGTTAGAAGAAATGTTGGTTGTGAAAAACATTTCAGTTTAGACTAAAAGGGCAGTAAGATAAGTGTTTAGTATTTACCCCACTCGTTGCACATATTGAAACTTGATAAGACGATTTTAAAGATGAGGGTGGGTGATGATACAATGGTACACACTTTACAGGTGACTTGCAGTAATGGCTTGCTGGAACATCATGGGACAGTAGAACTATTTCTGAGAATCATATTGCTGAGACTTCTCATACGTGAATTTTTTAAATACGGATCAGTGTAGTCGTGATACTACTCTGGAATATTAAAAATTATCGATTGACAAACCGAGAAATATTCAACTCCTGAACCTAAGCTGAAAACGGTCAGGAGTTTTAAGTTCAGACAAGCCATTGTTAATGTGCTAGGTGATCCTAATTTCAAATGAGTTTCTAAGTATTTGGTCACGCAATCTCATCTGCGTGTGGGAAATACGTATATAAGAATCAATTCAACGTTTTAATCACTCTTCGTTAATACCACCTGACAACTTGTGAAGTAGTGTGTAACTTTGTCAAAATATGAATTTGTAACAGAATTTTAATAAAATAGTTTATTTCAAGCATTTTAATCAGATGGTAATTCTTAGTTTCAATAGAAATGTTAAGGTATTATTGGCTGCTATTACATTAATAAACGTTTTTTCCAACCGAAGTGTGACTAGCGTAAGCATACGAGCAAGATAGTTCTAGGACACGAAAATTTGTAAGTAACAGGTTCCTCCCTAGAAATGTATTACAGGTCCGAATGTTGCTAACGATAGCCAACATAGGTAACAATTCTGTCAAATTCGATACTGAACGATAATGGAGGTAAGAAAAAATGCTACATGGCATTTTACTGAACTGAGAAAATCGGTCGAGTGTCAGTCGCTATCTTGAACGATGGTCGTGTAGGATGAGCGTCTCTAATACGGCTCAATCATTTGTTTTATTCACACTGTTGTGCGTTGACTCTTTCTGCTTATAAGAGATACCATTATCAAATCGATAAAGCGCAGGAATGTTAGTGATACGTAACGTCATTCACCAGTTTCGACAACTGAAAACGAAACGCGGCAGAAATTGTTTAGTTTCCGTTTCACGAAACATAGCTTCCTTCCTTCCTTCCTTCCTTCCTTCCTTCCTTCGTCATGTGAAACTGAACTACTTGATCCTCCTTAGTCACCCGATGCTGTATAGTACAGCAAACAGTCTGGAGGACACTTGTAGTGTGAATATGAGGACCTTCGACCAAAAAATATCGGATCTTCGGTACGTTGACAACCCACCGCAAGTTTTGCAATTGTGTTTAGTTAATAGGGAAATATGTTAAGTCGTCCTCGTGAGCTCTTGTGTGCGAGTCACGCACGCTAAATGAGAAATTTGTCCACACTTCTTGATTCAGAAGACGTCGTGAACTGAATCAGTACCTTGCGCTTGGAATGTGCAGACACGCGCGGCAGATATATTTACCCACAGTTGCGAGTTCTCAGGGGAATTGTAATACAACTGATGCGATACTGAGATGCTCCTTCGACATGTGTTCACTATTATTACTCGTTATTAGTCTATTTGTGTACTAAAATGGTAGTCATTTGGCTCCCGTTGGTATTTTTTCTAGTACTAACAATTTCAAACACGTCTGTTCGCACGAGTGTCCATATTCCATGTGTAGCATTTGGGTCTCGTACATAAGTTTCCCTCATACTCCCATTTTTGTCACGTATTCTCACCCATGTTACATGCAGTTTCGTGGGCTAGTGTGCTTCTTGTTTCAGACTGTGTTTATATATAGGGTTGCATTACTACACGTGTTCCCTGTTAAGCTTTTACGTCATAGATCATTTTCTTCGAACAAGGTAAGTCGACGACGACGACGACTATGCTCGATATTTGTACTGAAATACATGATCATAGATAACTCCATTCACAACACAGGCTAAATATTAATAGGTGTAGGCAAAGTAGGTACCAATTGAGCCATTTTTTCCAAGACTTGGTGGTATCGTGGCTATATAATTTATTGAACGTGTTCAATATTAAATTTTTACTACATGGTAACCTTTGACCTTCCTGTTGCGCTTTGAGTGAGTACGTTTCCTCTCCTTAATAACGTCAGATTACTTCATCCTTCAGTCAGATACACTTCCGGGGCTAAATTTGTGCATAAAATGTTTTTGCTCAAGATATGATACAGGCCGGTTTGTAAGATTATGTACATTTACAGAGAACTCGGTGAGTGTTTCAGGGGCTGTAAAGTAGCAAGGTAAGAGTTCCGAGGATTTATTGCATAAGATTGGCAGCAATGAGAGGTGGCCAGCTTCCGCAGGCTCGGGAAGCCCTACTCTCAAGAGCATGACCACCTATCGCCAACTGCCATGTGAGAAAACTGCGAACACAGATAATTTTCCCGACGACTTAAAACTTGGTTCAGCAAAACCATGAGTCGACGAGACGAATTCGTCCATAGTACGAAACATTTTGAAAAATGGATTAATTTATAATTCTTGTCACTACACAAAAACACTGAAATAGTTGCTGTACGTAAGTGCGTTCATTTTGGAACCAGACGCAAACAGCAAAAATGTAGAAGTGAGCTGCTAGTCACATTATTATACCGCATAAAAGCCATTGTAATTAATGCGCAATGAATCACTGAGGGCAGAACAGATCGCTAAACACGTATTACGAAACATCTGTAGCCACCTGTCTCCAATCTTCAGCCTCACTTATCCAAATGATAGCTTAGAATTAGTGATAAAATTTAATTGGTCAGCAATAAAACTGCACTTCAAATTTGATGCCACTTACAGTATTTCAGAAAAGCCCAGTTTCTCTAGGAATCGAACTCCGATTTATCAAATAGCGTCAGACGTCTGATTACTTTCCAAATGAATTAATATGTTAAATATGTGACAAGCATCTAAGCAAGAAACTTTAGAAAAGTTTAAATTATGCATAGGTTTGTTGGTACGCAAGGTACTCTTACTATGAAGCACGGGATGAATATAGTCTGGGTAATTTCCACACCAGTTTTTAAGCAAAAGCAAGTTTTTCACGCCTGTCAACTTTTGACAACATACTTCCTGAACTGTGTCGTACGGCGATATAATCTCGAAGGTAGTTAGTACTGCATACTGATACTGTCTGCAAAATGTTACAAATACCTACTAGTAAAAAATAAAACGTCATGCCTGATGCTGAAGCTTTATTACATGAAGGCGAAAATAGTCGGCAAGAAATTTTATTCCTTTCATCATGCTCCGGGAGGTATCAGCGAGCACGTTTAGTAAAGATTTCAAATTACGGGTATAGTTCTTGGAAGTAGGTAAGTGCTCTCACTCTTGGATACTGAATAAAGTCCGCGTATCCGCGCGCCGTCAGTTCCGCAGCTTGGAAATACAGATGCAAACTGTAATACCTACCTTAATGTGTTAAACTTTAAACGTAAAATAACTCTTGATGAATAGAAGGAAAAATTCAAAATTTTGGAATTCCGTCAATTATGCGAAATAAAGAAAACAGAGACAAACTGCAACTGGCTAGTCTCCTAGTAATATGGATGTGATGGTACTGGGGATACAAGAGACATAATAGTTGACAACGTTGACTGGCCGTGGGACGTGCTTGGGTAGCTCATTCGGTATAAAACTTTCCCGCGAAAGGCAAACGTTTAGAGTTCGAATCTCGGTCCGGCACACAGTTTTAATATGCTAGGAAGTTCCCTATCAGCGCACACTCCGCTGCGGAGTGGAAACCTCATTCTGGAATATTAAAATAATTTCGATTCTCTTGTATAGCGATGTCGTGAGACGGCCTCTTTCGTGCTCCTTGAAATACCATGTATTCAGTATTCATTTCGCTGGACCAAAGGCCAGAACGAGAAACGTTTCTTGATCTACATCTACATTTATACTCGGCAAGCCACCCAACGGTGTGCAGCGGAGGGAACTTCGCATGCCACTGTCATTACCTCACTTTCCTGTTCCAGTCGCGTATGGTTCCCCTGGAGAAAGACTGCCGGAAAGCCTCCGTGCGCGCTTGACTCTCTCTAATTTTACGTTCGTGATCTCCTCGGGAGGTATAAGTAGGGGGAAGCAATATATTAGATACCTTGTGGAGAAACGCACCCTCTCGAAACATGGACAGCAAGCTACACCGCGATGCAGAGCGCCTCTCTTGCAGAGTCTGCCACTTGAGTTTACTAAACCTCTCCGTAACGCTATGACGCTTACCAAATAACCCCGTGACGAAACGCGCCGCTCTTCTTTGGATCTTCTCTATCTCCTCTGTCAACCCGACCTGGTACGGATCCCATACTGATAAGCAATACTCAAGTATAGGTCGAACGAGTGTTTTGTGAGCCACCTCCTTTGTTGATGGACTACATTTTCTAAGGACTCTACCAATGAATCTCAACCTGGCACCCGCCTTACCAACAATTAATTATGTGATCATTCCACTTCAAATCGTTCCGTTACGCATACTCCCAGACATTTTACAAAAGTAACTGCTACCAGTGTTTGTTCTATAATACAATCATACAATTAAGGATCCTTCCTTCTATGTATTCGCAATACATTACATCTGTCTATGTTAAGGGTCAGTTGCCACTACCTGCACCAAGAGCCTATCCGCTGCAGATCTTCCTGCATTTCGTTGCTGCAACTTCTCTGTGTACTACAGCATCATCCGCGTAAAGCCGCATGGAACTTCCGACAATATCTACTAGGTCATTTATATATATTGTGAAAAGCAATGGTCCCATAACATTCCCCTGTGGCACGCCAGAGGTTTCTTTAACGTCTGTAGACCTCTCTCAATTGATAACAACATGCTGTGTTGTTCGCTAAAAACTGTTCAGCCCAGCCACACAGCTGGTCTGGTATTCCGTAGGCTCTTACTTTATCAGATGTCAGTGCGGAACTGTATCGGACGCCTTCCGGATGTCAAGAAAAATGCCATCTACCTGGGAGCCTGTATTTAATATTTTCTGGGTCTCATAAACAAAGCGAGTTGGGTCTCACACGATCTGTCTTACATGTTACATTTAGTGTGCAAAAAGGAGTAGGTCTATTTGTGAAACTCCAGGGAGAATTGGCGGGCTACGTAGGCACACTAGCCATATGGTTTGACAGGTTAGCGGTAGTTACACTGAGGCGGTTCAGTCGTACGCGACGCCACAAGGCCGCAATGTTACAACTAGGGATAGGAACTGAATGCTAAAGCCACGAAGCACTTCAGAACTTAGTGCGTTTCTACAAGGCGGTCAAAGTGGAATAGTTCATTCCAGTTGGACATTTTCTAAGACGCAAATAGGCAAGACGGCTACCGCATCTACCCGGACCAACGTAATACGCCATTCAGTTCAGTGTGGAACATTGGCTACCACTGAGGCAGCAGACTACTTCCGTCACGTGCATAGCGTTGCAGCTGTGCTGTGCGCAACGCGTGCGCTATGAAAAAGTTTCAACGACATGATCCAGATACATACAACAATAGCGTGGGACCGGTTCTTAACCAGTTGAAAGCTATGATAGTTCCAATGCCTCAAAATTTCCAATGAGTTATTGCAGCTCTGCAACAAAGCACACAAGGACATATCCCTCACTCCTCCAGAGGATTAAAAATCCTTCGCACGTGTCTGCAAATAATTGAGGAACAGGATTTAAGCATTCATGCCTACAAGCTGGCAACGGCTCAAGCTAGGGACAGAAGATAGAGTAAGCACCATTTAGGCGCAACATTTCTGGACAGAAGTGACGAGTATGACGCATTTGCGACAAAACTTTTGATGTCCGATGAGGTAATGTTTCATGTAAATTTGTTTTCCAGTAATCAAAACTCCCACTACTACTTGTCCACAAAACCGCAGTTCATTCATGGGAAGGCGTTGGGTAGCCAAAGGTCAATGCCTGGTGTGCTACTAGACAGTATACTGGAATCGTTAGGCCACATTTCTTTCTTGAAAACCCGAGCAGGATCATTTCAGAGTGGTCAGCGAATATGGTTAACTGTATCATTATACAATGCATGTATTTTCAGTCTGTTGAAAGTCGTTAATTTAAATTTTTGTAATTATTATTTGGACTGGTGAAAGACGTATGAAAATGTCTGGAGTTGCGTCTCTGGCAATAATAGTATTCAGATTGAGAACAAATGAAACCAGAAATAAATTTCTCGTCCTACAGAGTCTAAGAAATAAAAAATGGCTCTGAGTACTATGGGACTTAACATCTGTGGTCGTCAGTCCCCTAGAACGTAGAACTACTTAAACCTAACTAACCTAAAGACAGCACAAAACACCCAGCCATCACGAGGCAGAGAAAATCCCTGACCCCGCCGGGAATCGAACCCTGGAACCCGGGCGTGGGAAGCGAGAACGCTACCGCACGACCACGAGATGCGGGCCCTAAGAAATAAATTGTCCAGTATCTGCACGCACCAGACAACGTACCTCGTCTTGTCGCTGCAACTGCGTGACCAGCAACTTACTAAAATACTTCAAAAGAAATACTGCGATCCACACACAATGCAATTCATGGTCACAGCTACTGATACAACTTCTGCAATATTTTTTTATATATTCAAATAGTTCAAGTGTGATTTGGTCAACAAGTCTTCAGCGGTGAGAAAGAAACGAATAAATATCGCGGTTTGGTATATTCATAAAATTGATTTAAATACTGAGATTCACACATACCTCTCCTTTCGTTCGACTTATAAGACATAACTTCAATTATTCCCCAATGTCTATTATCAATCACGACTCTGGCAACAACAAATATGTGAATATAACTCCCAATGTATGCATACACAAATCTGACAAAATCCCTCCAGTGCCCAAGCAACAAGTATGTGTACCAAAACCGCAAATTATCAAAAATCTTCAATTAATGCCAGAGTCTACTCCGACGTTAGTAGCTCAATCGCGGCAGGCCGCGATCTCTCCACCACAGGCTGTCAGAGCAAAGACTCCTTCAAACAACTGTTCGCTCGCTCCTATTTGAGGTAGCTGAGTATGTTTATGCACGTCCCAACAGAATCAGTAGCTAACTTTCGTAACTCCCTCCCTCACTTTTAAGAACTTCGTGGTGTGATTCTTGGCTTAAGCTTTGGCAAAGGGCAAAAGCAAAATTCTTAAAATAAAAATTGGGAAAGAACAGCATCTGACGACTTACAAAAGTGGTGAAGTGCATAAATATAAGAATAACATGTTACATGCACAATAGGAAATTGATAAGCTGTACACAATAGTAAAAAATATAGAAATATTCCGTATATATAAGCAATCATAACGACGTGACGTTGTTAGTACATATGATAGGATAACGAAATGTTAGTTCTACGAGAGTGTAAAAAATTCCCTTCAGTTCTGCAGACACAAATACTACACAAAATTGCTATGAGTGAGAAAATACACAAGTATTGTGAAGGTAAGAACTCATATGTGCATGACATGGGCGGTAGTTCATTTGATAAGGTAACGAAATGTTTAGTTCAAGAGTAAAAAAAAAATCACCTGACAATGGAAAACCAGGTAAAGAAATACACGGTTTAGGTGCCGCAGACTTCCACAACTGTCCACTGAAGACTACACCAAAATGGTTTGTGTAGCTCCTTTCCATATTCATATAAAAATACTGTACAGAATTAGTACTGGTCGCGTCAGGCACAAGTGTGTTGATTACCAAAGAATTCATAACCATAAAAGCTTTGTTGTATCCCTTTGAGGAAACAGGTTCTCGTAATTGACATTGATCGAATGCCTCATGACACAGTAACAAATTACAGTTAATAAATGAATACTTGTACGTTATACATATTTCAATATAGGACCTAAGTTATGAAAATAAGCACATAAGCTTAGTGTTCAGAAAACGACTCAGTGTTTCAGGTTTCTTGTACTGTTATAAATATCAAGTCAACGCCAACCACACGGTGGCAAACTTGTTCTATACAAATCTTGACGGTACAATAGAGGGTACCACGAAGTAGTTTCGGTCCAGAACATGCAAAATGTGACATGGTACATCATTAAATGACATAAAGATTTGTCCAAAGACATTGTGATACATTTTAAAAAATGTTACAATAAACTGTACATTAATGAGTTGATATAGTGACCCCACCATGAACCATGGACCTTGCCGTTGGTGGGAAGGCTGCGGTACAGATAGCCATACCGTAGGTGCAACCACAACGGAGGGGTACCTGTTGAGAGGCCAGACAAACGTCTGGTTCCTGAAGAGGGGCAGCAGGCTTTTCAGTAGTTGCAAGGGCAACAGTCTGGATGATTGACTGATCTGGCCTTGTAACACTAACCGAAACGGCCTTGCTGTGCTGGTACTGCGAACGGCTGAAAGCAAGGGGCAACTATAGCTGTAATTTTTCCCGAGGGCATGCAGCTTTAATGTATGGTTAAATGATGGCGTCCTTTTGGGTAAAATATTCCAGAGGTAAAATAGTCCCCCAAACGGAATGGATAGTGTCTTGAAAGGAGGATATAAGATGAACGTGAACAAAAGCAAAACGAGGATAATGGAATGTAGTCGAATTAAGTCAGGTAATGCTGAGGGAATTAGATTAGGAAATGACACTTAAAGTAGTAAAGGAGTTTTGCTATTTGGGGAGCAAAAATACTGATGATGGTCGAAGTAGAGAGGATATAAAATGTAGACTGGCAATGGCAAGGAAAGCATTTATCAAGAAGAGAAATTTGTTAACATCGAGTATAGATTTAAGTGTCAGGAAGTCGTTTCTGAAAGTGTTTGTATGGAGTGTAGCCATGTATGGAAGTGAAACATGGACGATAAATATTTTGGACAAGAAGAGAATAGAATATTTTGAAATGTGGTGCTACAGAAGAATGCTGAATATTAGACGGGTAGATCACATAACTAATGAGGAAGTATTGAATAGGTTTGTGGAGAAGAGAAGTTTGTGGCACAGCTTGACTAGAAGGGATCGGTTGAAGGATGTAGGTTGCAGTAGGCACTGGGAGATGAAGAAGCTTGCACAGGATACAGTAGCATGGAGAGCTGCATCAAACCAGTCTCAGGACTGAAGACCACAACAACAACAACAATAGTGACTTAAATTACCATATAACAGAAAATCAACTTTGCTCGAAGATGCATTCACATACAGAAAACTGTAGGTAAACAATCACATGTTCATATAAGCCTATTTCTGTGGCAGACATTAAAAAAGAGTATACATGGAATTCCTTCTAATACAGTGCAAATGACTTTAGCTCCAGCCAAAATAAGATAGTAAAGAATGTCATTACATATTACTGCAGTGTCAGTTTAGTTGTCATAACTTACTACAAAATCAGTCATTGAATAGTTGGTCAGTGATCGTCACAAGTACTTATTATTAAAATATAATTATTTCGTTTTTGAAAAAAAAAATCATGTAGCATCACAAGGTCAATAGACAATGTCAAATGTGAACTCGTCTGTGTGTGGAGCCAGAATTGTATGGCAATGCTTTGGTTAATAACAACAAAGTAAATACAACATTCAAGAGACATACCTTACTCTAAGATGCAACACAAGGAGTTGTCCACGAACGGTTTAGTTGTAGGTGAAATAAATGCTTTGTTAACCGAAACTGAATCAAGTAACTTATTTTGAGCTTCAGTACTGCTTAATTGAAAGAGGAAAAAAATTGTCTTACAGTCATTAACGTAACTTAGGAGAATCGGCACTGCATCGCTGCTGTAGCAGGACTAAAAGAGAAATTCTGAAATAAAATTTTTTAAATAGGCACTTCAGTACTGAAGTAACTTGTTTGACGCAATTATTGATATGCAAAACAAATGTAGCAGATCAACTTGCGTGAAGGTGTAAAACTACTGCAGACTGAAAATAAAAGTTGTCAAAGTGTATAACTTATGTAAATGAGTCACGTATTAAGCCGTTAACACGACCGGATACTTCTGGAATGCGCAGTTCACCGTAACAGACTACTGCAACATTCGCATTGTAAGAATGTAAATCGCCTGGTACGTACGCCACACTCCGATCTGAAAATATTTAGTACCCACAAACGCAGAGTTTCTTTATTATTTGTGCAATAGAACAAAACTCAATTATAATGATGTCAGACACAGAAAAATAAAACACAGTAAATGTAAACAGTAATAAACGCAGAGACAAAATTTGTTCGCTGATAGTTTCAACCGCGCGACTGCTACGGTCGCAGGTTCGAATCCTGCCTTGGGCATGGATGTGTGTGATGTCCTTAGGTTAGTTAGGTTTAAGTAGTTCTAAGTTCTAGGGGACTGATTACCACATTAGTTAAGTCCCATAGTGCTCAGAGCCATTTGAACCATTTGATAGTTCCATTCTAAATTCTTGCCGAGCTACAAAATTCATCTCATAAGAGATAAGTACATCACGTAATTCAGCAGGAGTAAACAAAAATATTTGTAAAACCAGTCACGCTAATTACTCGACAGGTACATCTACATTTGCACTCTTATCTCAAAATAGATGAAAAGAAAATGTGTCATCTCAAAGTGCTGGTGCTTCATACACGTGAAGGTAGTGTTTTGAGGAATTTTCAATGAGCACAGCAGGTATGATTGACCTCTCAGATTTTAATTCTTGTTCTTTCCGTAATCGATAGTTTTTACACGTCATAACACATCTCGTCAGTAGCAAGAGAACTTCAGTAGTACTGTCCTGTCAGAAATCCTTTCATGACAAAATAAATCTGTACTGAAAATATCGCTGTGACTCTACCTCCGTACAAAATGTGCACAAACAGAACCTCCACGAATCTATTACAGCTGGGGGCTGCTTCGTTTAAGGAGTACATTGCTTGTCTTGTTCCATCAATAGCTGCAAAAAATAATAAATAAATGATATATGCTTACTCCTTAAATCGTACACAATGCTTCGTGTATTTTCCTGAGAACAAAATAATTCATTAACCTACAGCATAATATCCTACGAATCATAATCCACTTCACATAATATATCATAATTACGCCATAATAAATCACATCATCATAAGCCTCAAATGGCAATTCTGAAGCAAAATTAATCATCGTATTCCTCATCTATATGGCGCAGTATTCCCTAGAGTCATATGTATGCAAACAACTCTGATACTACCACTCTTCAAGATAGTTCCTAAGTAGCAGAATAAGCATCAGTCAGAAATTTTTATAGTTAAACTACTGCTCATCAGACATGCATTTCTTATTTCGGAACAAAACACACACACACACACACACACACACACACACACACACACACACACACACACTCTTATTCAAAACAGGCGGCAGCGTAAGGTTTCAAGATCTACAGTATTTGCATGTGACATTCGCCGTACGCACAAAGGACCTTCATAGGTCAAGAAAAACTTGCTGCTTAAAGACTTCACTTTCTGAGATAAACGATGCAATTTGAGCAGCACTTTCTGATCTATCTGTAAACATTTTATGTCCACACGTGTGTTCTGTGGCTTCTTCCTTTTCTCTGCGGCTTTCTTGAAGTTTTCTGTTAATTAATTATTTAGCAGTGTCTTAAACGATGTCCTGTAGGTAAGGCCAGTAACTGTTTCATACGATCTGGTAGTGGTTTATCCTTAAAAAAAAAAGAGTGGAAGTCAAATTGTGGAATCATTCGGCAGCTCGTTAATGATATTTTGAAAATCCGATAGTGTAAATGCCAGTTTCTGTGTTGACGATAGCAATACATTCTCGAAAGTGTACCTAACTCTTTCATAGTGCCTTCCGAAGAGTTGCGATAAACTTCATATAAATATTGGTTCAATTTTTCTACGTCTCAAAGTTTTGAGCCATGTATTAGAAAGAAATTGTGCGCCATTGTCAGAAATTACGTTGTTAAAGTGCTCTACGTCTTTCAGAAAATTCTTTCTGAACGCTATAGAAACACATTTGCTCTATCTTTTCGTAAAGGTGTGAATGATACAAATTTAGAGGTAAGGTCAACAGCTGCAAAAACAGATGAATGACCTTGATTAGATCTCTGAACTAGGCCGAAAATGTCAACTGCAGCTAATTCTCTTAGTTTCACAGGAAAGATCTGAAGCAGTGGCGTTCTAAGCGTAACGGTAGGTGTTTTGTTCAAATGGTTCAAATGGCTCTGAGCACTATGGGACTCAACATCTGTGGTCATAAGTCCCCTAGAACTTAGAACTACTTAAACCTAACCAACCTAAGGACATCACACACATCCATGCCCGAGGCAGGATTCGAACCTGCGACCGTAGCGGTCGCGCGGGTCCGGACTGAGCGCCTAGAACCGCTAGACCACCGCAGCCGGCTGGTGTTTTGTCTTTTGGCACAGTTTGCATTTTGCCAAGACAGTACGAATTCGCTTTTCCATATTGTTGTAGAAACATGTATCCCCTAATTACTGTGCACATGAAATTGCATCCGAAATACTGTTTTCTGAACCCAGAGTGAATATCAAAGTGAAACTGAATTCCTGGAGGAACAAAGCCCAGCGTCATAACGATCACGATTTAGTTTAGCTAATCGGTATATATCTTAGTTTACCTTGTAGAAACAAACGGAATTCATCAAACGACAAAATAATGGCTAACGCTTCGAGCTCAGAGACAGAATAGCAACTTTCGCCTTGGGTTATGACTCCGCTGGCAAAAGGTATACTTTTCTGTGTAAGAATTCCATTTTATAGAACTTCTTGAAAGAAGAGTGCACCAAGACCTAATTCTGAACTATTCGTCGAAAGATAAAAATCGGGATATAAATCAGGATGTGATAATATGAGTGCCTTAACACTTTCGCTGCGGCATCGGTGCAGGCGTGCAACTCTCCAGTGCGGCCCGGCAATGTGCGAGTGCGGGCCGGTAACACTGGAGGGGCAGGCACCGCTCGGAGCCGACGCTCCTAAGCACACCTGAGCTACAGAATGACGTCAAGACCTTATAAGATCTGTAGGATCATGTTCTATACCGACTTAATGATGACACCTTTACTTCAAATAAGCTTCGACTGTATTGTAGTCATGTTTTGAAGTCTGTTTGCTGTCTGACACCTATAGGGGTCACACAGGCGTCATTCAAATGTTTGTGATTTGTTGATAATGTAAAAAAAAATACAGTTCAAATAAGCAACAAATCCACTGCATTCAGGAAAAATTTGGATTCCAAAATGCAAATTCTTAAGAAGGAGAAAGGAAACTGGATTCATTTGAAATTATATTTACTTCAAATGCGCATTTTTAAGATTGAGTCTGACAGAGGTTGTCAGTTTAGTAGCATGTTTGCTCCTGTTATGAGATAATTAGCCATCTACATTTATTATAGACGCCCAGGGGACGCCCGGATGTGTAGAAATTAGTAAGCGTAACTCACCCTACGTGGAGGCTTCTCTCGTGTCCCCCATCATTTAAATTTCGGTGCTATTAAAACAAATTTAGCACAACAAATTATTTCGCAAAAAACTGAAGTGAAAGTTTTACAACCCAATAAGAAATAAGTCGACTTAACACAAAAGAAAACAAAAAGTTCTAACCTTTCACGTCATAAAGAGAAACCGTGCAATGTCAAAAGAAATAAAAGAAGTTGTCTTTGATAATCGGAATTTCCCAGATATTATCGCGTTTTTGCTACTTGTGGGAAATTATACAGCAGTTCAAGCAATATACAGGTTTGTCTGGGTAGGTTGTACACTCGTATGCTCTATCAGTGCGCTTGCCTTGTTCCGCGCACTTCTTACACCGCTTCCTCATAACTTGCTTCTTCCCTGCAGTAGCTTCCCGCTTTTGTTTGTGATGTTTCTTGCTCACATTCTGTGGAACGTCCATTGGTGGAAGGAAGCCCTTTGTAATGTTCGTTCTGTAATCGTACAACATGACTTTTGTCCTGAGAATTTGTTGTACAGATATAGAGAATTGAAAACTAGTACGTCTACGACATGAAAGAATAGCTTTTTCAGCCAGCGGATAGTCTGTCATTCACATAAATAATACGATAACGTCTGATCTTGTTTATCAGTCCCAGACGTACACGCATTGTACCTAATAATAGGCAAAGGTTTCGTGACTATTTGCTGGCGCATATTCGTCACTTGCTCCGTAACATTCAGGTGTTCCGTGGAAATGTAGGAAACCTCTCGTCGACTCTTCCACTTTCCAATCATCACTCCGTTAGAATACCGCTCAGTTGTCTCTCCTCCTGCTACGGTCGCAGGTTCGAATCTTGCCTCGGGCATGGAAGTGTGTGATGTCCTTAGGTTAGTTAGGTTTAAGTAGTTCTAAGTTCTAGGGGACTGATGACCACAGATGTTAAGTCCCATAGTGCTCAGAGGCATTTGAACCATTTTTGTCTCTCCTCTCCCAAGTTTTGCCGATACAGCGTCTTTGGGGATATATTTCCAATTTAATTTCAGAGTACCTGTGGAAAGTGTTTCTAGGTTCAAAACAGTTGTAGCTAAATGAAAACTGTTCTAATACTTGTCCAAGTAAATGTGATGACCAACATGCAGCTTTTCTGCCATCAAATGCAAAACGACCTTCTCAGCGTGACCTTGTCCCCCCATATCTCTACTACTTACCGTGTACACAGCGCACTTATTTATGAAACCGTCTGGACTGTTGAGCAGTACATCTTAATACCATATTTATTACGTTTGCTTTTTATGTATTGTCTAAATGACAATCTTCCCCTCCAAAGAATCATTGATTCATCTATTGATAAATCTGTTCCCTGTAATACACTAGAGACATTCTCGTGTTAAAATAATCCGGTATAGGTCGTATCTTTTATGAACGATGGTCTGATTTCGGGTTTCCTGGAAGTGGATTTTTTGCAAAATGCAGAGAGCGTAATGTGATCAAATACCGGTCTCTGCTTATACTCATCGCTATTGCTCTGCTCTCTAACAGCGGTTCTTTCTTCCAGTAGTCTTGAAATCGCGGATATTTAACGTTACCCATATGTAACGAAACACCCAGGAAACCAGTAATTTGCCTATACTTAGTGGTTTCCATTTAAATATCCTAGATCCCTCTTTTTATTTTCGCTCAGCAATATGTTGACTGCGTTATCGATCGTTTCGTCAACTACAGGTTGCAACAATTCGTCTGTTACCAATAATCTAAAGAAATCCATAGGAGGATTGCCAGCAGGATGATTTTGCTAAACTTTTGCCTTCGTAAATGAGTGATACTGCATATTATGTGGTTCTTTATGCCAGGACTCACGTGGATTATCCCTGTGTGACAGGTCGGGCTCTTTTTCGTCGTCGATTTCCACACAATCGTCGTGATCCGAATCGTCAGATTCGGAACTGTCACGAAACAGATTCTAAAGCTGTGCTTCCATGCTATCATAACTCTGCAATTCTTCTGCAGCCTCAAAATGACAATCTCCGTGGTATGCCTCGTCCTCACTACACAGAAAATCACTGTCGGTTAAGTAACTGTTCCTCTGTCAATTTAACACTTTTCCTCCTCCTTTTCACATTGGAAGGTCCAGTTCATTACGAACAATATTCGTTCGATAACTGACCACACAAAGCGAAAGTTTACACGCTTTGATGCTAGCTTAGACTCTGCAACTAGACAGTGAGCGCGGACGCTTATAAGCGTCAGCCGCACTGGCTCGTGGCTTGTTGTGACGCTTATAGGCGTCAGCCGCACCGAAAGTGTTAAGCGGTGCAGTTTTCAGATCATTATATTCTGTCCGGGCGACATCATCCCAGTCCCAAGCTTTATACTTACCCGTCAGTTGACGTAGTCTAAGTGTAGGCAACCTCTTTAAACTGATGAAACATCGATAAAAATTCAGAAGACTTACGAATCCTCTAAGTTGTCGTTTGTTTGTAGGTACGGGCCTTTCTTCAATTACTTTCACTTCTTCTGGCTCTAGTGGGATATCTTTCGTAGAGACAATGTGGCTAAGAAATTTAATTTGCGTTTTATCAAATTCAGATTTTTATAAACTGACTGTGATGCCACGCTCAAGAAATGTCTGTCATCGTTCGCTTAGTACATGGTTGTGTTCTGGCCACGATTTGTCTACAACCAAAATGTCGTCAACATAGGTGGTGATTCTGTCTTTCAGATGTTTTGGTAAGATAGTATTCAGACTTCGGATAAATGCAGTTAGTGAAACATTGAGACCAAATGGTAACTTTCGAAATTCGTAGCGGTTTCTAAAACAGAGAAGGCTGTGTACTTCCTATATTCAGGACTTAATTCGATTTGCCAAAGGCTAATTCGTAAATCGAGAGAAATGACGGCCTGATATGACCCCATGAAATTTCTGTGATAATTCGTCTAGTGTTTGTGGTTAAAATGTTTCTAGTTGTATTACAGTATTGATTATCTTGAATCGAGACCAAGTCTAATAGAATCATCCATCCTCTTAACGACGTGTATCGATATGTTGTATGAACTCAAAGCATGCGGAATTATTCCTTGATCTAGCACCGATTGTATCTCCTGTTTAACGTTTTCTCTGTGTGTCAACGGAATAACATAAGGAGGTAGAAAAAATTTATTAGATTCCTTAACCTTGAATTCATAAAGATAATTTCGTGTAGTTCCTACCTTGCCAGCAAAAAAGTTCAGAATTTGCCTTTAAAATTTCGAATACTTCATGTGTGTCTCCATCAGAATCTACTTCATCTGGATTGTTGAACTTAACGAAGAAATGTTGTTATATCGTTCATGCAACCGTCAGACAATTCAGTGAATGTTGTGCCTCGAGCGGAAAGTGAAAACGCAAGCAATTCACATCTTCATCTTGCTTTGTCAACCAACTTTTAAATTTAAGCATCACTGGTACATGATTTACTTGTAACATTACTTCACTATCGCAAAAATTTAACATAACTTTATAATCGCGTAGAAACTCTTACGTTGTCAAAAGAGGAACAACAGGAAAATTCGCAGAAAATTTGTGTCCCTGATAGATGTTAACTAACGAAGTCTGATTACGTACATCTACGCTCTTTCCTTGAATTACTCCTTTCAGTAGTTCTTAATAGTGGCAGAGTTGGGCAAACAGATGTTTGAGCACAGTTACTAAACACTGTCTCACTAATCACATGAACTGAGCTACCACAGTCATGTACGGCAGAAAGTGAAGTTTCCTACGGAAATATTTACAACAGGATGAACAAGCGTGTTTTCACAGTCGTCATTTTCTTGTAACAATGTCTGTCTAATGTAATCAAAACCTACAAAGTTAATATGGTTCCCACGTAGACTGCCGGCAACTGCAAACTGTTCGTATGCAGTCGCGGCTGCTACTCACTGATGTGTCGGTTCGTCTTGCCTGTAATTGTTGCGTGTGTTGGGCGGTCTGATTTCTACGGTTGCACCCCGCTCAGAATTTGAATTTTTACGATCACGCCAATTTTGATTTGATCTATCATCATAATTAATTCGTCTTGCGTAACTTTTATTCGTTAGACTGTCCCGTGAGCTCGATGCTCTGATTTCTACAACCTGAGCGCCACGTTTGGAATCAAAATTTGTGCGGTCACCCAAATTTCGATTTGTCACTACTATTACGTCTTCATTGGCATAACATTTATGTTTAAGCAATCGGCGATCTCTGTTCCTGTACTGACAATTCCGATAGTTGCGGGAATCATTCTCGAGTGTCTGTAATCTGTATTGCAGGGCTGAAGTCTCATATCATGCCTGTTTTCGTCGCGTCTCTCATCATATCGTTTACGCGAATCCCGTCTACGTTTCTGGGTACGCCACTGATGGTTTTTTTCTCAGTACTGATCCTTATTGTATCTTAGCGTGTGTGATCATTGTTGCGAAATTCAAGTTCTTGCAAAAGAGCTTGTAAAGCTTCCAAGTCATCCTTACAACGTCCTGCCAAAACTTTGTGGCGTAATCTGACAGGTAATTTAGCCAAATAAGTGCGGATTAATTCCGACGGACTGTACGGATTAGTTAAATATGTGTTCATGCGCATTATGTTTTCGAAGTACTGCACAGACGTTGAGAAATTCGATTGTTAATAGTTGTACATCATAATAATGTTATGTTTCACGCGATCTTTAATTGTTTCAGAGCAGTAGGCGGCCAAGAACGAGTGATAAAAATCACTGTACTTGGCGACATTCACGTGCTATCGATCTCATTCTTGTTGCAGGTTCTCCTCCGCGATAACTACAAATGAATTCAAGCTTATGGCCAATTAGCCACGTTGGTGGCAAAGAATAGTCAAATTGATGTAACCACTTCCTTGGGAGAATGTCATTGCTACCATTACGAAAAATTTTTAATTTCCTTACTGTGAGAAAATGTAATCGAAGCCATCGTTTTTCTGAACGAATGAGTTCCAATTCATATCGTAACTCGCATTCCAGTCATTATGTCCTGCAAACATATCTCGTTCACGAAATAAGTGGTCAGTATTTCCAAAATTAGAGTGTTCATTGTGATTTTAACGTGATAAGTATTGAGGATACTGGTATCCTTGTCGCGACCCATCTTTTCTTCGATACTGGCAAGCTTTTCCTATATCTTTCTCAATTCGCACTAATTTTAGTGATTTATCGTCATCTGTCCTTCTCTAAAACGTTGTAGAGACTGAAATGCTTCGTTATCAGCGGACGGAAACGGATGAGTATCGTCTAACCTCTATCTGAATCATCGTTCGTTTGCGTTATTCTCTCTGATAATTCTTCGACAAGTTTTGCAACAGTCATCAACTGATTTTGTGTCTTTGAAACTTCAAGCTAGTCTGTAGCTGTAATAACTCCAGATTTTGTGCTAATTCAACTCAAAAATATCAACAGACTGTACATGGTGAAGTCTGGACTAAAGACTATTAATATCAGACTTGAGTTCCTCTCGTAAGTGAGTTTTCAACCGTTGGGACATTTCCTTGAATTTACGATTCATATTGTCACTAGTCTCATTCCTAAATAATCAGTAAATTCTTTTCCGGTAGCTTAAAATTTAGTTCCTGGTTGTTATTACGAGGGTCGTTCAGTACATAATACGCCACATTTTTTTCCTCAGAACATACACTCCTGGAAATGGAAAAAAGAACACATTGACACCGGTGTGTCAGACCCACCATACTTGCTCCGGACACTGCGAGAGGGCTGTACAAGCAATGATCACACGCACGGCACAGCGGACACACCAGGAACCGCGGTGTTGGCCGTCGAATGGCGCTAGCTGCGCAGCATTTGTGCACCGCCGCCGTCAGTGTCAGCCAGTTTGCCGTGGCATACGGAGCTCCATCGCAGTCTTTAACACTGGTAGCATGCCGCGACAGCGTGGACGTGAACCGTATGTGCAGTTGACGGACTTTGAGCGAGGGCGTATAGTGGGCATGCGGGAGGCCGGGTGGACGTACCGCCGAATTGCTCAACACGTGGGGCGTGAGGTCTCCACAGTACATCGATGTTGTCGCCAGTGGTCGGCGGAAGGTGCACGTGCCCGTCGACCTGGAACCGGACCGCAGCGACGCACGGATGCACGCCAAGACCGTAGGATCCTACGCAGTGCCGTAGGGGACCGCACCGCCACTTCCCAGGAAATAAGGACACTGTTGCTCCTGGGGTATCGGCGAGGACCATTCGCAACCGTCTCCATGAAGCAGGGCTACGGTCCCGCACACCGTTAGGCCGTCTTCCGCTCACGCCCCAACATCGTGCAGCCCGCCTCCAGTGGTGTCGCGACAGGCGTGAATGGAGGGACGAATGGAGACGTGTCGTCTTCAGCGATGAGAGTCGCTTCTGCCTTGGTGCCAATGATGGTCATATGCGTGTTTGGCGCCGTGCAGGTGAGCGCCACAATCAGGACTGCATACGACCGAGGCACACAGGGCCAACACCCGGCATCATGGTGTGGGGAGCGATCTCCTACACTGGCCGTACACCACTGGTGATCGTCGAGGGGACACTGAATAGTGCACGGTACATCCAAACCGTCATCGAACCCATCGTTATACCATTCCTAGACCGGCAAGGGAACTTGCTGTTCCAACAGGACAATGCACGTCCGCATGTATCCCGTGCCACCCAACGTGCTCTAGAAGGTGTAAGTCAACTACCCTGGCCAGCAAGATCTCCGGACCTGTCCCCCATTGAGCATGTTTGGGACTGGATGAAGCGTCGTCTCACGCGGTCTGCACGTCCAGCACGAACGCTGGTTCAACTGAGGCGCCAGGTGGAAATGGCATGGCAAGCCGTTCCACAGGACTACATCCAGCATCTCTACGATCGTCTCCATGGGAGAATAGCAGCCTGCATTGCTGCGAAAGGTGGATATACACTGTACTAGTGCCGACATTGTGCATGCTCTGTTGCCTGTGTCTATGTGCCTGTGGTTCTGTCAGTGTGATCATGTGATGTATCTGACCCCAGGAATGTGTCAATAAAGTTTCCCCTTCCTGGGACAATGAATTCACTGTGTTCTTATTTCAATTTCCAGGAGTGTATTTATTGCTAAGACTTAGAATTTGCTGACAATATACATCAACGTGTCTTGCCCATGTCCTACTTTTCTACCTAGTCACCATCATGTTCTGTGGGCGTACGCCAACGCTGTGGAAAAGCAAGTATTCCCTACTAGTAAACTGAGCGAGGTGGCGCAGTGGTTACCACACGGAACTCGCATTCGAGTGGACGACCGCTCAAAGCCGCGTCTGGCCATCCTGATTTAGGTTTTCCGTGATTTCACTAAAATTGCTTCAGGCAAATGACGGGATGCTTGCTTTCAAAGGGCACGACCGACTTCCCATCCTTCCCGAATCCGATGGGACTGATAACCTCGCTTTCTGGTTTCCTCCCCAAAATCGACCAACCAATCTGCTACCCTGTAGGTGTAGTCACGTTTTCATTGCATGACTGACACTCTGGTCGTCTTCAAAAGTTTGTTCCCAGTTCGTCTCAAAACGTTCCAACAATTCAGATGAAATGACATTTATTTGAATCTGATAGCATTCGTGGAACCCATCGTAAACACCTCTTTGAATATCCGAGAGTCTCCATCACTGCAGACGCACTTCCAATGCTGACCGACAACTGTAGAGCCCATTGTCGAGTTGTGAGGCACCGGCTGCCAAGAATAATGTCATCCGCATGACTCAGCATGTATAGAGCAATGGCTCTGACAGGACACCCCGTGCGTGGCCGATCATGGAACTGTGTTTCTGCATTCCCTGTGGGTGTAACTTTCTTTAACTATCGCCCAACTGTACTATCAACTGTAGAATCGCCATACAATGCACACAAACGCTTATGGATGTTCACCACAGTTTCTTTTTCTGCATACAAGAATTCAATAACAACACGCTGCGTGTAACGTGAGTCTATGTACCCTCCATTTTGACGCTGTACTACGACTGTGCCATTTGCCGGAACGGTTCGAAACTTCACCGGCGCACAGAACAAACATCAGATGTGAGGTACCAACAAGGACGTTTGTCTATGTATATTAATGGCTTTAAAAAGAAAAGTGGGATATTACTTATTGAACGAGCCTCGCAGATTCTTTGATTTTTCCACAAAGTTCATCACTGGATTTTCTAATTTCATTACTGGATTTTCTAATCTCATGAAGTAGTAATGAGTTAGTAATAACTATGTAACATTATTACTGAAAGAGGGGGAGACAAAATAATTTTTCTCTATAGAAGTCGAATCCAAATCTGATTCTCTCATAACAAAACTGGATTGTGTCACAGTATTTTGCCCTCCTGAAATGCATGTGGTTCGCTGTAGTTCATCACGCATGACTAGCAGATAATAGACTTCACTCTGATTATTTACAGTATTGTTCGATAGTACCCTGACCTCATCATTCTGAGAGGAATTTTCTGATGTCTAGCTACTTCTACAGTCTTGTCCATTCATGTCTTTGCTTTAGTTTTCATTGTCGTTGTAGCTATAAAGAAGATGACAAGACGCAAAGCAAATACCTTAACACATACCTGTTAACTATATTGCTACAAAATAAACAAACAAATTCTGTGCCAGAAAATTGCTGAAACAAAAATTTTGAACTACTGTGAAGCAGCGCGCAAGCAAGAAAAATGCTATTGAGCTACTAGTGACCAACCACTAGTGCATAATATTTTGTAAACGTAGTAGCAAGACGGAGCGTTTATAACTGCGAAATCATCCTACAAAACGAAATCCTGACAGACAGATAGACAAATGAAACTTGATAATAATTTTAGAAAAAGCTTCTGTGTGCAGATTGTTTTTATTTGTTCCTGTGAGAAACGTATGGAAATTTGTGAAATTCCATCTCTGACAGCAATTGTATGCTGATTGAGAACAAATAAAACAGAAATTAATTGATCTTCTACAAAGCATAAGAAATCAATTGTCCAGTACCTGACGTAGAGTTTTAAGATACTGTCTAACGTCTCCTGATAACTATACTGCAATGCTCATCTACGCAACAGACAACTTACCTCGTCTTGCCGCTGCAATTACGTGACCACCAACATGCTAAAATAATTCAAAAGAAATACTGCGATCCATTCAGAGTGCAATGCAAGGCCACAACTATTGAGAACGGAAAGAAACCAATAAAGACTTCAAATTTACTATATTCACCAAACTGATGATTTAAACGCTGACAATCTTCGCACTATATTCACCAAACTGATGATTTAAACGCTGACAAACTTCGCACGTACCTTTTCTTTCTTTCGACTTTATGATTAGTGCAACTTATTATTCCACAATGTCTGTATTCAATTATCACGTCTCTGGCCACAACTAAGATGCGAATATTACTCTCAATGTATGCATCCGCACTACGTGCACCAAAAAGGCAAGTTACCAAAAATCCTCAATTAATACCAAAACCTCCTCGGTCGCTACTATCTCAATCTAGGCAAGCTGCGACCCTCTGCAAGGCACTTAAACGTGATTTGCAGAGAATCCATGTAGACGTAGATGTAGATGTCGACGTAAATGTAGATGTAGATCTCTTATGTTGAACATCTTCTCTCCAACGCAGGCTGCTTCCGAAGACTTCCGACTCCTGCCAACAACTGTTCGCTCGGTACTACTCGCAATGATAATATCTCAGATTCAGAGATTGTGTATACACACCACAGCAGAATCAGTGGACAACTTTCCAAAGAAATATCAACGTCCAACTTCCAACGTGAAGCGATTTTAGCAACTTCCGGCTGCAGGCCGTACGGTCAGTAATTCCATGACTACACCGATACGCAAATTTCCAAATCGATTACTGTCAAGATTCGATGATATTCCATAGATGAATGAGTTACCTGATCTTTCAATCCCTATTACTTTGCAGGGCCCCAGCGAGCGCGCTGAACTGCCGCAACACGACGTCGCATGGCTTCGACTAACGCCTGAGGCAGTGCCGGAGGTAGTGCCGGAGGGAACTGACACAATGGATCCTGCCGAGCTGTCCATAAATCCGTAGAGTACTATGGGGTGGAGATCTCTTTTGAACAGCACGTTGCAAGGCATCCCAATTATGCTTAATAATGTTCATCTCTGGCGAGTTTGGTGGCCAGCGGAAGAGAGTTCCCGGAGCCACTCTGCAGCAGTTCTGGAAGTGTGGGGTGTCGCATTGCCCTGCTGGAATTGCCTAAGGCCGTCGGAATGCACAATGGACATGAATGGATGCAGGTGATCAGACACGATGCTTAAGTACGTGTCACTTGTCAGAATCATGTCTAGACGTACCAGTGGTACCACACCACTCCAACTGCACACGCCCCACGCCGTTACAGAGCCTCCACCAGCTTGAGCAGTCCCCTGCTGACATGCAGGGTCCATGGATTCATGAGGTTGTCTCTGTACTCGTACACGTCCATACGCTCGATACAATTTGAAACGAGACTTGTCCGACGAGGCAGTATGTTTCCGGTCGTCAACAGTCCAACGTCAGTGTTGAAAGGCCCAGGCGACGCGTAAAACTTTGTGTCATGCAGTCATGAAGGATACACGAGCGCGCCTTCCGCTCCTAAAGTCCATATCGATGATGTTTCGTTGAATGTTTCGCACAGTGACACTTGCTGATGGCCCAGCACTGAAATCTGCTGCTGTTTGTGGAAAGGTTGCACTTCTGTCACTTTGAAAGGTTGTCTTCAGTCGCCGTTGGTCCAGTTGTTTCAGGATCTTTTTCTGGCAGCAGCGATGTCGGAGATTTGATATTTTACCGGATTGCTAATATTCCTGGTACAATAAGATCCCCACTTCATCGCCACCACGGAGATGCTGTGTCCCATCGCTCGTGTGCCGGCTATAACACCACGTTCAGAGTCATTGAGATCTTGATGATGTGCCATTGTAGCAGCAGTAACCGATCTAGTAACTCCGCCACACACTTGTCTTATAAATGCGTTTCCGACCGCAGCGCCATATTCTGCCTATTCACATATCTCTGTATTTGAATACGCCTGCCTATACCAGTTTCTTTCCCGCTTCAGTGTAAAAATTCAGGTTCAGTTCTGTATATTCAGTTCAGATGTCATTTACTTTGTGTGTGTGTGTGTGTGTGTGTGTGTGTGTGTGTGTGTGTCATTGTCATTATCGTCGTCGTCGTCGTCGTACAGTGTTTGGGTTATTTATGCGTACGTAAAGCTACGGGGCATTTTAATAAAAGCATTCTGGGCTTTTATTCTTTCAAAGTTCTCTCTCTAATATGATGTAGAATTTTTATTCTGTTAGTCTGTGTTTGGAACTGTAGTAGAAGCACTACGACGTCAGTAACTTTCGTATTGTTCTATGGACTGGAAAATACAGAATCTCACAGGATAGCTTATTTAGTATATGGTTTTAAATTTTCTAAATATTTTTCGTAAAAATTAATTTCAGTACACACAGTTCCGTAAGTATTTGGTGATTCCTTTCGTCAGATGCGTTAACATGAGCTCACCCCTTGCAATGTTCAGATTACGTCACAGCAGAGACACACGAAAATTAAAGAAAGGAATCAAATTTACACACAAAAGATGAACAAAAACAAACATCATATTAAAAATTAACTATTACACTTGATGAACTGTCTGCCTAGAATGTTACGTTTTAGGAATTTTCTGTGATAGTCATAGTGAGATGACTAATATATCACAAGCAAAATTAAAACAACCACTTTTTACAACAACCTGCACACACGTTGTTATGCTGGCTGGTACTAGTGGAACACTTCTGTACATCTATATTTATGTATTATCATTTTTATTTCCAAAATTTGTGCTACTAAAGAAATTTTTTGGCTTATTTGCGTGGTATTTCTGTGCAGATTGAAGTCATTTTCTTGCTTTTGTATTTGATACTAGGAGAGTTCTGCAAGCGATGCAATATTTTTTTTCTTTTGCTAATTTAGGTTGAAAAAATGGGAAATTTTCTCCGGGACACCGTGGAACATTCTATCTTCAGTCCCTATAGTTCTATGAAGCTCCGATAGGTCTCGTCGCTATATGCCGCCTTCAAAATGGTGTCTGCAACGGAGATACGTTTCAGGCTGAGAGCTGTCAGTTCGTTTCTTTCTACGGAAAACAAGAGCACTGCAGATATCCATAGGCGCTTGGAGGATGTTTACGGAGTTCTGGCAGTGAACGGATGCACACTGTCATATCGCAGCAATTTCGCACAAACCTGTTCGATCTCCCGCGTACCGGCCGGCCGCACACAGCTGTGACTCCTGCGATGTCAGAACGTGCGGAAATTTTCATTACAGCTGAACACTGCATCACGAACACCTCGCTGCATAACTGGCCCTCTCTGGTGATAGTACTGACAAACTGGTCCACCAGTTATGTTCCCGCTGGGTTCCTCGCCGAGCAATGAATTATTTGTGCGGAATGGCTTGCGCGTCACGAGGCTGATAGCAACAATATTTTGTCCAGCATCATCGCAGGCGATGGAACATGGGCTCATCGCTACGAACTGGAACGAACTGGAAACAACATGGCAATCCATGGAGTGGCGCCACACCACCTTTTCTACTAAGCAAAATTTCAGAGCCGCGCCCTCGGCCTATAAAGACATGACGGTGGGCTTCTGGTACCCTGAAGGGGCTATTCCATTTGATGTTCTCTCTAGTGGTACAACGATCAACTCTGAACTGTTTTGTCAGATTTTTTAAAGTGTGGAAGCTTAGGCTTTGCAGAAGTCAGGGGGAGATAAGACATCATAATATAGTGAAACTTCGCAAAAAACTTCGGTTTTGCGTAAACTTCTTTTGTACGACCTGTATCCGTGTCACATTTTTGGCACAAGTGTTATACGTGGTAATATTAGTAATGTAGAGTTGTTACGAAAGATGAGGAACGAGATTACGGAAACTTGCAGTTCACAGGGGTCTGGTGGTAAGTTCCTATGGGACCAAACTGCTGAGGTCATCGGTCCCTAGGCTTACACAGTACTTAATAAAACTTAAAATAACTTACGCTAAGGACAACCCACACACCCCACCCACGACCGAGGGAGGACTCGAAACCTCAGAGGGGGAGAGGGGGTGGGGGCGCCGCGCGAACCGTGGCAAGGCGCATGCGACCGCGCGGCTACCTGCCGCCATTTCACAGGGAAGAAATAGTCATATTAAGAAAATACTAGGTCACACATATAAACAATTGTCAGAGCAAATTAGGCTAGAGGTCAGTGAGAAATTCCAACCAATGTATAACATTGAGGCTAGGCTCCATAATGTTGAGACAGAACAGCATCAAGAGAATGGAACAGAATCGGAAAGAAATAGTTAGATGATATAAAATACTGAAGCAAATCAAAGAGGAATATGTAGCAAAGATAAACAATATAATTCCGAGTGCTGTGATTACTCAAGTAGAAGAACAAAACAAGCAACGAGTTACTGTTCGCGAAATAGGTGTGCAGATCGAAGCACTGATGGTTCAAATGGCTCTAAGCATTATGGGACTTAACATCTGAGTTCATCAGTCCCCTAGACTTAGAACTACTTAAACCTAACTAACCTAAGAACAGCAAACACATCCATGCCCGACGCTGGATTCGAACCTGCGAACGTAGCAGCAGTGCTGTTCCAGACTGAAGCGCCTAGAACCGTCGGCCAAAACGGCCGGAGCCGGATCGAAGCACTGAAATTACGATCATAATAATGAAAGAACTGGGTACTATTTCTCAGAAAGTCGATGAACTTACTGCAAAAGGGACAAATTTGTGAGCTAACAGAATAAAGATTCTGACAATACTTCAGCGGTTCGTTTTTCGGAAACATAAGCACACAGGATGCCAGTTATTGAACTGTATGAAAGAAAACCTAAATCAGTTACAAACTACGTCGTGCATGTACTTTGTTCAGCACGTAAACGTTACTACAGATATTGGGATTTAGGTTATGACATGTTCGATATGCCTGCCATCATTGGCGATGATCTGGCGATGATGAATAGCGAAATTCTGCTTGACCCGCTGAAGTGTTGGAATATCGATGCTGTCGATGACCACCCGAATGGCTGTTTTAGCTCAGCAATGGTCTTTGGGTTGTTGCTGTCATCTTGTCTTTAATATGGCCCCATAAAAGGTGTCGCCTGTGTTCAGATCCAGAGAATATGGTGGCCAACCGAGACCCATGCCAGTGGCCTCTGTTGAGGATGAAGTGACTTCTCGATCTCGATCATGAAATGCGGTTTCTCTGTCCCCCAGATGCGGCAGTTTTGCTTATTGAAGTCATTTTCACGTGCAAATGGGCGACAACTCCAAGGAGTGTGCACATGTGCACACTAATTCCTATCATGCCCCACGTCCAACCTTTCAGTTTGAACGCCCTAACGCAAACCTTTCAGAGGTTACAACGATTTTACTTCATTCAATAGTGGTCACCCTGTATCAAGCTTTGGAACGATGTACAGACGGTCAAATGAAAATCAGTCAAGGAGAGAAAGGAAAAGTAAATACGATTGGCGATGCTAGTCAATTTGGTAATACTTCTACAATCAGTTTAGATGAAACGTACTGCCAGATTAACACTTTGTGTCACACCGAGAAGTACGATACACGAGCCGTCTTTGCAGCTTCTCCCCCCCCCCCCCCCCCCTGTACCTCTTTCATACCTCTAAAACCTTACAGAAGTTCTTCTGCGTAACTTGCGGGACTAGCACTCCAGGAAGAAAGGATATTGCGAAGACACGGCTAAGCCATACCCTAAGGGATGTTTCCACAATGAACATGGAAATTGATTGCGTTCTGGTGAACATTCTAGGGAACAAACTCATTATCGCATACAAGACAGTTGTCAGCCAACAATATGCAATAAAGAACTTTATAGTACACTGAAGAACGACCAAATTCGATCACAAGCATATTCTGAAGGTTAAATAATTTTAAGTTTTCGAAATTTTGGCAACAAATTTCAACCATAAGCTTGGCTGAACCAGTTTGAATTTTCATTACCACCTAATTATCCACTTGGCACAATGTAGAATTCGTGTGCTGATACTTAGAAAATGAACCAGGTGTAATGATGTGCTCTGTAGCGATAGAATGTCACATTTAAGGAGAATCACCTGCTCTTATCTGCATATTGGTTTCAACCCACGCAAGGTAGCATAGAACATGCAGTTATTATGCTCGGAAACTACGATCAATTAGACGTTTCAAGGCCCAAGCGTGATTTTGAGGACATGGTGCTAAAAACCAGTAGTTGTCCCACCCCTACAGTCCATCTGAGCTCATACGGATTGGTCTGAGAAAACTAGTAACGCATTAAAAATACATTTTACTTGCAAAGACTATCTGAAAACATTTCAAGTTGTTTTTGTAGAAACTGGAAGTAGATAATAAAAATCGCCCGGGAAGAAACAGTGGTGATATTTCCAAACAAAATTACAAAAAGAAAGACAATCAATATGTACCGAACGATCACAAATACAGTTCGTAACAGAGGTACCTTTCGCGGCAGAGACAAAGGGTATAATTCGTATCACAATCAAAATTACGGTAAGGTAAATCGGTTTAGTCACAAAAACCAACGTAGAAATTAGATTCAGGTCAATATTGGCATTATAATGGCAGAGCGAGTCCTCAGTTACAAGTAGAAGTTAACTTTCGTTCTTCTAGGAGACATTAGAGACTCTACTAGAAGACAATGACATTGATCAAAATTTTCTTCTCAACCCTGTTACCACCATTTCAGCAGGAAATACTATTCTTACTGATCTTTTGGATTCAAGTAGTCCTGTATCGGTAGTTAGCGACTCTGCAATTAGCAAATGTGAGAAAACAACTGATTGGCCAACATTACCATTAAAGAATGCAAGAGTGAAAGTTGCGACTTCTGGAATGAGTGTAGATGTCAATCAAAAGACCTACTTATACAGTATTTTGAGGGTCTAGCCCATTATTTTTTTCTGGGTTATCTGATTGTACTTTCTTCAGTCCACTGAAATAATTTTCGGGGTAGATTATTTG
Organism: Schistocerca americana; assembly: GCF_021461395.2. Lineage (NCBI taxonomy): Eukaryota > Metazoa > Arthropoda > Insecta > Orthoptera > Acrididae > Schistocerca > Schistocerca americana. Next base: position 598,993,068 of record NC_060120.1, on the reverse strand, counting down.
AGTGAGCATGAAGCAGTTTCGAATTTTAATGATGGGGAGATAGTATCAGACGTTGAAAATAATTCAGTATATTTGAAGTTCGACGACTGGATTTCCAGGCGGTAGGAGAAAGTAAATCGTTTGTTTCCGATGTAGCAGACATCACACTTTCTACGTGAATTTTTTCGTAACGACACAGAACATGTAATACAAAGCATGATACAGGAAAAAATAGAGAGAGTGGAAGATCGTTCTGAGGATGAATGAAAACATATTTACTACATTTTGCAATCGCTTTCTCTTGTTTGTTTTCATGGACCAGGCACTGTTAAACGTTTTCAATACAAATCTAGAACCACGGAACACAAATTTTGCATCACACCATCCTTATTCCAGAATATTACAGAAAGAAGTCAAGGCAGAAATGCAAACAATGTTGGGTCAAGGAATTATTAAACCAACAGTTCATATTACATTTTGTCCTAGGATGACAGCCAACAAACCATAAATGAACTTGTTCAAAGCTTCTTTGGTGTAAAGGTACTATTCTCTGTTGACCTACGAGAGAGTTTCTGGTAGATCAAGCTACGTCCGGATTGTCGAAAATACACTGTATTTCTGTGGTTTGGAGAGTGTTAGCAGTTACGTACTGCCTTTCATCCTTAAATTTTTTCAGCTGCTTTCATTCGTATTACATCTCACGTTGACAATGTATTCACTGCTGAAAAGTCTTGGTTGGAACACAGTTATGTCTTGAACTCTCAACTGCCAGTTTTTCTAGAAATTGGTATTACAGTCAACCTTGAGAAGTTGGAATTTGGAACATCGAGAGTCAGATTCCTTGGACACATCATTTCATCAGAGGGTATCGAATCTGGCCCAGAGAAGTCATAAGCCTTTAGAATGATTCATGTTTCCGCTATTAAGCATTGTTCACGGGTTTTGGACTTAATAAATTTGTACCGTCTTTTTCTCAGTTTGATAGAAGAAATTGTGTGTGGCACTGGGATGAACGAATGGGTCTTCAAATTATAAAAGATGCTCTCATTAGTGTACCTATGTTATCTCATCCAGACCTACCTAGTTATTCTTGTTTATGAGCGGATTCCTTAAAGTTTCGTCTTTTTGCTAAACTACGCGAAGAAGTAGAAGAGTCAACTACGCGAAGAAGTAGAAGAGGATGGTGTCATTCTATATAAAGAAAAGAGTGTTTGTATAGGTTTGGCTAGTCATGTCTTAACAAAATCGGAACGAAATTCTTCTATCACTGAATTAGGGGCTTTAGGTATTGTATGGACATTATATTTTTGTATGGAAAGGACACCATGACTTTTACAGATTATTGTGCACTTCAGTTTTTGATATCACCTAAATCAACACAGGAACATTCCAGACGTTGGGCTCTGTACTTGCTAGAATTTACACTAACTGTTGTCTACATTCCTGGTTCGCCGAGTGTTGCTGCCGATGTTTTGTGTCACGCTCCAATTGGTCTGGTTGTAAATTGAATGGAAGACAGTCAAGAGAAGAAGTTCAGTTTGTTGCACATTCATAAAGCAGCTTTTCAGAATTTTATTTCCTCCTCTCTTCGTTTATTTGCTAGGAAAAAAGACAGAGACCCGATTTGGAATTGCATAAAGAGAAATGACGTGACAAAGCATACACTGCATTAAGATAGCATTATATCGTTCGTAGTAACATTATTTTCAAACACTGTTCTGTGAAAAATTTTCTTTAGGCCGTATGCTTGTCTGACGTGAATAAACTCGCCAAGTATACTCACCTTAGCATTGCTTATTTTGGTCCAAAGAAATGTTTTCATAAACTTCACGTGACTTGCTACTTAAATAATATGGAGAAAAGAATTCGTTAATCTCTGAACAGATGCAATCTTTGTCCAAAATCTAGAGCACCGATTATCTCACACCAACACGCTCCCTTGTTTCCCATTATTCCTGCTAACTTAAATCAGTTGTCTGCTGTGCATTTGTTAGGACCAGCTGTTAGATAAGATAATGGAGTTTGGTATATCTTTATTGAAGTTGAATTGGCCTCTACATTTATTTCACTTACTCCTTTGTGAAAGGCCACCACACGGAGAATATCTGCAACATTTGTCAAACATTTTCCGTAAGAAATTAGGCATACGGATAAAGTGATTTAGGACAATGGTTCCGCACCTTGTGTCATCATAGGATTAAATCTGATTCATTCTTCTTCATTGGCAGCATCCAATCTGACTGAATATATTATGAAACAGCTTAACAACATCTTTAGACTGTAATATCATCGCCAACATTAGACATAGGATAAACATCAACATTTTCCGATTTCCTGTACCATCTCATTTTAAGAAAACTTGGACCTTTTCTGACATCACATCGATTACATCACAAGTAAATGGGCGACATAGCATTGAGTAATATTGGGAGAGCCGCTGAAAGACAAAGAAATTAAAACCCGAAAGAGTTGATGTACAGAAGTCATTCATGACACACAAGGGCTTAGTGAAATCTCTCGCTTTCCACATACAAGTAAAAACGTATGTCACAAAGTTTTTCTCATTTATAATGGACATTACCACATATGTAGAACAGCACATGACAGTGCCGTGGAAGTTGAAATTTTATGTACACGCAAGAGTAAGGAACATCACCATGTCACGCATGTGAAATCATTTATTGAGTTAAACTTGACGTAATCAGCTGTCACTAACTGATGAACATTTTTCATTTTGTATTTTTATACACAACTACATTCTTGCATCCGACTGACTATTACCTCATTAAGGAATAGAGGTTGCTGCATTTTTTGTTGTTGTATTTCAATTACATGTATTGCACTAATGTAAAGAATATATAATTTTAGATATTTCTTTACTGCGTATTAAATGCCCTTTTGTATATTCAAGGGCCACAACCGCTCTGCTCGCGAGCAACAGCCTGAGGAGGTGCGAGTGCTCGCGTTCAAAATCAAGGAGCTGTTAATTCATGTTCCAAGACCTGGGAAGCTGTAAGAATACAAATGGGTGGTAGCCAGAACGTGCTACGGCAGCACCCTCCATAGGTAGTATTTTGGCTGGTCCCTATATCTATGTCACTGGGAATAGGCTCGATTGGAATATTCAATTAAATGTGATCAAAAGTATTAAAAGGGACGGAATTCCTTTTTATCCCAAAATTCGTATGCTTATCAAGGTACGAACTGCGGTTAGATGCGAAAGCATTCTGGCTGGTATGTGAGATAGCAACAGAAATGTAGAATTATCATTGACGTCATTTGTCATGTAGCATAGGGTGTAGAGAACGACTACCTATCATCACGATTAAAATGTAATCGGTAATTACAGACTTACCTAGAATATTTTATTCTGGAAGTTTATTTCAATAAAAGCAGGTAGCTGCAAATCGAGCTTTCCAACCACGTCAGGAAAGAAACATAGTCGTGAACACTGGAACTGATCTAATAAATAAATGGTAGAGACGTACGCATATCACTAGGCCAAGAAGGCTGATGGAAACCAAAAAGAAATAGCAATGGAATTTAAATTTAGATTTGAACAGATTTTACGAGTGGTGTTCGACAAATAGTGTAACAATATTTTTCTGAAAGCAGGATGGCATTATTCAGGGTTCCAGTGCACCATATTATTTCCTACTCTGTTGGCGAAACTTTATTTTTTAACATTATCTCTTTTCAGTGCGACGGCATTACGTCACCTTAACGGGAAGGCCTGTATACCCGCATTGTACCACTCTACTGGTCGACGTCAGAGCCAACGTCGTGCTGCATCAATAAATTCCCCGTCACCCACATACTGCCTCCCGCGGAGTGCGTTCGTCGTTGGGCCAAGCAGACAGAACTCGGTAGGCACGAGATCAGGGCTGTAGATTTGGTGAGGAACAACAGTCCAGCGAAGTTTTGTGAAGTGTGTGTCAGTACTACCAACAGAGATGTTCAGTTGCAGTGCGAGGTGTTTGATAATGAACCATCGATCACCTCGAATGAGTTTGTCCGCACGTTTCAGTGTTGTACTAGGGTAATCCCAAAAGTAAGGTCTCATTTTTTTTTTATATAAGTACAGACCTCTGTTGGTATGACGGTCGGTCACACTGTAATGAAGAGTGCTTCACGCGCTGTATGTAAACATGTGCACGCCCTGCTGAGGCGCACAGTCTTGGCTTGGCAGCGGTTGAGAATGGAGCTCCCGTTGGATCTTACCACCAAGTGCGAATTGCGCGCAGTTATTCGGTTTTTGAACGCAAAGGGCACTGCGCTGATTGAAATCTGTCGCCAACTGACGGAAGCGTATGGTTAGTCGTGCATGGATGTCAAAAATGTTCGTAAGTGGTGTAGAGAGTTTAAAGCGGGTCGGACAGAAATTCATGACGAACAAAGGAGCGGGAGACCGTCAATTTATGAGGAGACAGTGTTGAAGGTTGAGCAAAGCATGCCTGAAGATTGGCGGATCACCCTGGATGATCTCTGCACGTTGGTTCCTGAGGTTTCCCGAAGCACCGCTCACAGAATTTTAACGGAAACATTGAACTACCGGAAGGTGTGTGCAAGATGGGTGCCAAGCATGCTGACTGAGAACCACGTGCGGCGAGTTGATGCTTCCCGCGCATTTCTTCACCGCCTTGCAACCAAACTGGACAACTTTCTGGACTCAACTGTCACGTGTGACGAAACCTGGGCATACCACTTTACACCTGAGACCAAGCAACAATCACGCCAGTGGCGGCGTCCTTTTTCGCCGAGGCCGCGGAAATTCAAACACAGCCTGCCGGAAAAGTTAAGACAACCGTTTTTGGGGTCGGAAAGGGGTATTGTTGGTCGACTTTATGCCCACTGGGACCACGATTAACGCTGACAGGTACTGTGAGACTATGAGAAATCTCCAACGGGCAATTGAGAACCGGAGAAGAGGAATGTTGAGCAAGGGGGCACATATTCTCCATGACAACGCTCGCCCACAAATCGCTCGGCAAACCATTGTTCTCCTGCAACAGTTTTAGTGAAACGTAACCACCCACTCTCCCTATAGTCCTCACTTGGCGCCCAGTGACTACTACATGTTCCCTAAGTTAAGAGAACATTTGGCCGGAAAGCGATTTAGCTTCGACAACGAATTGAAAGAAGAGGTTCATAACTTTCTGAACAGCATGGCGGCGAGCAGGTATGACATTGGCATACAAAAACTGCCATAGCGTCTACAAAAAAGCATCAACAGTAATGTTGATTATGTCGAAAAATAGCTAAATGTTCAAGCTGTAAACTGATGTAAACCATTGTAGAAATAAACAGGTCTATGTAATTATAAAAAAATATACCCTACTTTTGGTATTACCCTCGTAGGAGTGACAGCTGTGTGCGGCGGGCCAGCACGTGGGAGGTCAGATAGGTTTACGTGACCTTGTTGTGATGACGAGAGACGCCTCTCACAACAACTCATGATGCCTCTGCTCACTGCCGGGTCTCCGTCGATAGTCTGCAAACGCCTATGAATATTTGCGATGCTGTGGTTTTCAGCCAAAAGAAAGTCAGTGACAACTGTCTGCTTGGAATGCACAATCGCTTAAGACGCCACTTTCAAAGGTACATATACGTAGCTCCGCCATCTGCCGGAACTCCATACATCTATAATGGCTGATGCTGGAGTATTCCAAGATATCCCACAACAAGTTCCGCATTTTTTCAACCGTAACTGGCAGAATGTTTCATTACTTATTTCACAACCCTCGCACATTTATTTGGGAAGAATTAGTTGTAGAAATTATTTCTTTTACCAAATCAGTAATCACAGAGCATAAAGTTATCATATACATATCTTAACTTTACTTCCACTCCACCCTTTCTACTTTAATAAGGCCTCTGGTACCATATTCACCACCACCCATGACGTCAATCTTAAGAAGGTACTCACTCCATTTACCATCGGTTGGAAAAGGGATGTAAATTGCAACAATTTACATTCGAAAAAATAGGGGATGATCAGTGGTTGCACAACTATTAAGAATGTAAATGTCTTACGGTATTGTTGCCTGGGGTAATACCACATGGTGGCTTTAGCCGCCCGTCCGAAAGTATGTTCTTTCAGTACACACTTGGTTCCCCTTCCTTTTGGATACGTGAGCATTGTGTCGTATGTCTATTTATAAATCGCACAGTTTAGTGTTGTGTTTGTGTTGAATGATGACTTGGGAAGAGAGAGGATGAAACCCGGTGCCTGCACATAGCCTACTCGTTTCGAATAGCATCAAGTGGGGCGACATAGCTTCCGGTCCCCATCCAACAAACGTGCCATATGCCCTCACTTCAAGATACATTGCAGGAGGTTTGGAATTTAATGCAGAACATTGCCGCCAAGGTTGGTGATAAAGAACTTTACGACACCACCTCTTCTACCACTGCCACCCAAACACTGGCAGCGACAATTTCATACACCATCACAATTCGAACACCGTTACTTCCAACTGGAAGCAACCGCACACGCGTTTGTTACCGACGACGACTACGTGGACGTAATGGTTTGAGCTGAAAATTAGCATAATTACGAACGACACTAGTTCAACGGCCTTACACACACAACAATTTATCGGCCGACCGAACGACCGACCAATTTCGTGGCAGCCTACACGTATCCAAACCAACTACGCTCAGCGATTACAGAGCCGCACTTATGGCTTGCTTATATTACGTTCACTGAGTTTTATGTTTGTTTGAGAACTTGCTTGGTGTTAACAGAAACAAAATCGGAGGTTTGCCTTGGCTGTTTCAGCCAAAAAAAAAAAAAAAAAAAAAAAAAAAAGAGAAAGACTTTGAGAAAGACGTGGACATGAAGTGGCTAATGGAAAGGAAGAAATTAGATACCTTCTGTTACTTAAGGAGAATCACCTGCTCTTATCTGCATATTGGTTTCAACCCACGCAAGGTAGCATAGAACATGCAGTTATTATGCTCGAAAACTACGATCAATCAGACTTTTCAAGGCCCAAGCGTGATTTTGACGACATGGTACTGAAAACCAGTAGTTGTCCCACCCCTACAGTTCATCTCAGCTCATACGGATTGGTCTGAGAAAACTAGTAACGCATTAAAAATACATTTTACTTGCAAAGACTATCTGAAAACATTTTAAGTTGTTTTTGTAAAAACTGGAAGTAGATAATAAAAATCGCCCGGGAAGAAACAGTGGTGATATTTCCAAACAAAATTACAAAAAGAAATACAATCAATATATACTGAACGAACACAAATACAGTTCGTAACAGAGGTACCTTTCGCGGCAGAGAGAAAGGGTATAATTCGTATCACAATCAAAATTACGGTAAGGTAAATCGGTTTAGTCACAAAAACCAACGTAGAGACTAGATTCAGGTCGAAATTGGCATTATAATGGCAGAGCGAGTCCTCAGTTACAAGTAGAAGTTAACTTTCGTTCTTCTAGGAGACATTAGAGACTCTACTAGAAGACAGTGACATTGATCAAAATTTTCTTCTCAACCCTGTTACCACCATTTCAGAAGGAAATACTATTCTTTCTGATCTTTTGGATTCAAGTAGTCCTGTGTCGGTAGTTAACGACTCTGCATTTAGCAAATGTGTGAAAACAACTGATTGGCCAACATTACCATTAAAGAATGCAAGAGTGAAAGTTGCGACTTCTGGAATGAGTGTAGATGTCAAACAAAAGACCTGCTTATACAGTATTTTTAGGGTCTAGCCCATTATTTTTTTCTGGGTTATCTGATTGTACTTTCTTCAGTCCACTGAAATAATTTTCGGGGTAGATTATCTGAGTGAGCATGAAGCAGTTTCGAATTTTAATGATGGGGAGATAGTATCAGACGTTGAAAATAATTCAGTATATTTGAAGTTCGACGACTGGATTTCCAGGCGGTAGGAGAAAGTAAATTGTTTGTTTCTGATGTAGCAGACATCATACTTTCTACGTGAATTTTTTCGTAACGACACAGAACATGTTATACAAAGCATGATACAGGAAAAAATAGAGAGAGTGGAAGATCGTACTGAGTATGAAGGAAAACATATTTACTACATTTTGCAATCGCATTCTCTTGTTTGTTTTCATGGACCAGGCACTGTTAAACGTTTTCAATACAAATCGAGAACCACGGAACACAAATTTTGCATCACACCATCCTTATTCCAGAACATTACAGAAAGAAGTCAAGGCAGAAATGCAAACAATGTTGGGTCAAGGAATTATTGAACCAACAGTTCATATTACATTTTGTCCTAGGTTGACAGCCAACAAACTATAAATGAACTTGTTCAAAGCTTCTTTGGTGTAAAGGTACTATTCTCTGTTGACCTACGAGAGAGTTTCTGGTAGATCAAGTTACGTCCGGATTGTCGAAAATACACTGTATTTCTGTGGTTTGGAGAATGTTAGCAGTTACGTACTGCCTTTCATCCTTAAATTTCTTCAGCTGCTTTCATTCGTATTACATCTCACGTTGACAATGTATTCACTGCTGAAAAGTCTTGGTTGGAAGACAGTTATGTCTTGAACTCTCCACTGCCAGTTTTTCTAGAAATTTGTATTACAGTCAACCTTGAGAAGTTGGAATTTGGAACATCGAGAGTCAGATTCCTTGGACACATAATTTCATCAGAGGGTATCGAATCTGGCCCAGAGAAGTCATAAGCCTTTAGAATGATTCATGTTTCCGCTATTAAGCATTGTTCACGGGGTTTGGACTTAATAAATTTGTACCGTCTTTTTCTCAGTTTGATAGAAGAAATTATGTGTGGCACTGGGATGAACGAATGGGTCTTCAAATTATAAAAGATGCTCTCATTAGTGTACCTATGTTATCTCATCCAGACCTACCTAGTAATTCTTGTTTATGAGCGGATTCCTTAAAACTTCCGTCTTGCTGCTCAACTACGCGAATAAGTAGAAGAGTCAACTACGCGAAGAAGTAGAAGAGGATGGTGTCATTCTATATAAAGAAAAGAGTGTTTGTATAGGTTTGGCTAGTCATGTCTTAACAAAATCGGAACGAAATTCTTCTATCACTGAATTAGAGGCTTTAGGTATTGTATGGACATTATATTTTTGTATGAAAAGGACACCATGACTTTTACAGATTATTGTGCACTTCAGTTTTTGATATCACCTAAATCAACACAGGGACATTCCAGACGTTGGGCTCTGTACTTGCTAGAATTTACACTAACTGTTGTCTACATTCCTGGTTCGCCGAGTGTTGCTGCCGATGTTTTGTGTCACGCTCCAATTGGTCTGGTTGCAAATTGAATGGAGGACAGTCAAGTTCAGTTTGTTGCACATTCATAAAGCAGCTTTTCAGAATTTTATTTTCTCCTCTCTCCGTTTATTTGCTAGGAAAAAATACAGAGACCCGATTTGGAATTGCATAAAGAGAAATGACGTGACAAAGCATACACTGCATTAAGATAGCATTATATCGTTCGTAGTAACATTATTTTCAAACACTGTTCTGTGAAAAATTTTCTTTAGGCCGTATGCTTGCCTGACGTGAATAAACTCGCCAAGTATACTCACCTTAGCATTGCTTATTTTGGTCCAAAGAAATGTTTCCATAATCTTCGCGTGACTTGCTACTTAAATAATATGGAGAAAAAAATCCGTTAATCTCTGAACAGATGCAATCTTTGTCCAAAATCTAGACCACCGATTATCTCACACCAACATGCTCCCTTGTTTCCCATTATTCCTGCTAACTTAAATCAGTTGTCTGCTGTGCATTTGTTAGGACCAACTGTTAGATAAGATAATGGAGTTTGATATATCTTTATTGAAGTTGAATTGGCCTCTACATTTATTTCACTTACTCCTTTGTGAAAGGCCACCACACGGAGAATATCTGCAACATTTGTCAAATATTTTCTGTAAGAAATTAGGCATACGGATAAAGTGATTTAGGACAATGGTTCCGCACCTTGTGTCATCATAGGATTAAATCTGATTCATTCTTCTTCATTGCCCAGCATCCAATCTGACTGAATATATTATGAAACAGCTTAACAACATCTTTAGACTGTAATATCATCGCCAACATTAGACATAGGATAAACATCAACATTTTCCGATTTCCTGTACCATCTCATTTTAAGAAAACTTGGACCTTTTCTGACATCACATCGATTACATCACAAGTAAATGGGCGACTTAGCATTGAGTAATATTAGGAGAGCCGCTGAAAGACAAAGACATTAAAACCCGAAAGAGTTGATGTAAAGAAGTCATTCATGGCACACAAGGTCTTAGTGAAATCTCTCGCTTTCCACATACAAGGAAAAACGTATGTCACAAAGTTTTTCTCATTTATAATGGACATTACCACATATGTAGAACAGCACATGACAGTGCCGTGGAAGTTGAAATTTTATGTACACGCAAGAGTAAGGAACATCACCATGTCACGCATGTGAAATCATTTATTGAGTTAAACTTGACGTAATCAGCTGTGACTAACTGATGAACATTTTTCATTTTGTATTTTTATACATAACTACATTCTTGCATCCGACTGACTATTACCTCATTAAGGAATAGACGTTGCTGCATTTTTTGTTGTTGTATTTCAATTACATGTATTGCACTAATGTAAAGCATATATAATTTTAAATATTTCTTTACTGCGTATTTAAATGCCCTTTTGTATATTCAAGGGCCACAACCGCGCTGCTCGCGAGCAACAGCCTGAGGAGGTGCGAGTGCTCGCGTTCAAAATCAAGGAGTTGTAAATTCATGTTCCAAGACCTGGGAAGCTGTAAGAATACAAATGGGTGGTAGCCAGAACGTGCTATAGCAGCACCCTGCATAGGTAGTATTTTGGCTGGTTCCTATATCTATGTCACTGGGAAAAGGCTCGATTGGAATATTGAATTAAATGTGATCAAAAGTATTAAAAGGGACTGAATTCCTTTTTATCCCAAAATTCGTATGCTTATCAAGGTACGAACTGCGGTTAGATGCGAAAGCATTCTGGCTGATATGTGAGATAGCAACAGAAATGTAGAATTATCATTGACGTCATTTGTCATGTAGCATAGGGTGTGGAGAACGACTACCTATTATCTCGATTAAAATGTAATCGGTAATTACAGACTTACCAAGAATATTTTATTCTGGAAGTTTATTTCAATAAAAGCAGGTAGCTGCAAATCGAGCTTTCCAACCACGTCAGGAAAGAAACAAAGTCGTGAATACTGGAACTGATCTAGTAATAAATGGTAGAGACGTCCGCATATCACTAGGCCAAGAAGGCTGATGGAAACCAAAAAGAAATAGCAATGGAATTTAAATTTAGATTTGAACAGATTTTACGAGTGGTGTTCGACAAATAATGTAACAATATTTTTCTGAAAGCAGGATGGCATTATTCAGGGTTCCAGTGCACCATATTATTTCCTACTCTGTTGGCGAAACTTTATTTTTTAACATTATCTCTTTTCAGTGCGACGGCATTACGTCACCTTAACGGGAAGGCCTGTATACCCGCGTTGTACCACTCTACTGGTCGACGTCAGAGCCAACGTCTTGGTGCATCAATAAATTCCCCGTCACCCACATACTGCCTCCCGCGGAGTGCGTTCTTCATTGGGCCAAGCAGACAGAACTCGGTAGGCGCGAGATTAGGGCTGTAGGTTTGGTGAGGAACAACAGTCCAATGAAGTTTTGTGAAGTGTGTGTCAGTACTACCAACAGAGATGTTCAGTTGCAGTGCGAGGTGTTTGATAATGAACCATCGATCACCTCGAATGAGTTTGTCCGCACGTTTCAGTATTGTACCAGGGTAATCCCAAAAGTAAGGTCTTCTATTTTTTTACAAGTACAGACCTCTGTTGGTGTGGCGGTCGGTCACACTGTAATGAAGAGTGCTTCACGCGCTGTATGTAAACATGTGCACGCCCTGCTGAGGCGCACAGTCTTGGCTTGGCAGCGGTTGAGAATGGAGCTCCCGTTGGATGTTACCGCCAAGTGCGAATTGCGCGCAGTTATTCGGTTTTTGAACGCAAAGGGCGCTGCTCCGATAGAAATCTGTCGCCAATTGACGGAAGCGTATGGTTAGTCGTGCATGGATGTCAAAAATGTTCGTAAGTGGTGTAGAGAGTTTAAACCTGGTCGGACAGAAATTCATGACGAACAAAGGAGCGGGAGACCGTCAATATCTGAGGAGACAGTGTTGAAGGTTGAGCAAAGCATGCCTGAAGATCGGCGGATCACCCTGGATGATCTCTGCACGTTGGTTCCTGAGGTTCCCCGAAGCACCGCTTACGGAATTTTAACGGAAACATTGAACTACCGGAAGGTGTGTGCAAGATGGGTGCCACGCATGCTGACTGAGAACCACGTGCGGCGAGTTGATGCTTCCCGCGCATTTCTTCACCGCCTTGCAACCAAACTGGACAACTTTCTGGACTCAACTGTCACGTGTGACGAAACCTGGGCATACCACTTAACACCTGAGACAAAGCAACAATCACGCCAGTGGCGGCGTCCTTCTTCGCCGAGGCCGCGGAAATTCAAACACAGCCTGCCGGTAAAGTCGTGACAACCGTTTTTGGGGTCGGAAAGAGGTATTGTTGGTCGACGTTATGCCCACTGGGACCACAATTAACGCTGACAGGTACTGCGAGACTATGAGAAATCTCAAACGGGCAATTGAGAACCGGAGAAGAGGAATGTTGAGCAAGGGCGCACATATTCTCCATGACAACGCTCGCCCACAAATCGCTCGGCAAACCATTGTTCTCCCGCAACAGTTTTAGTGAAACGTAACCACCCACTCTCCCTATAGTCCTCACTTGGCGCCCAGTGACTACTACATGTTCCCTAAGTTAAGAGAACATTTGGCCGAAAAGCGATTTAGCTTCGACAACGAATAGAAAGAAGAGGTTCATAACTTTCTGAACAGCATGGCGGCGAGCAGGTATGACATTGGCATACAAAAACTGCCATAGCGTCTACAAAAAAGCATCAACAGTAATGTTGATTATGTCGAAAAATAGCTAAATGTTCAAGCTGTAAACTGATGTAAACCATTGTAGAAATAAACAGGTCTATGTAATTATAAAAAAATATACCCTACTTTTGGGATTACCCTCGTAGGAGTGACAGCTGTGTGCGGCCGGCCAGCACGTGGCAGGTCAGATAGGTTTACGTGACCTTGTTGTGATGACGAGAGACGCCTCGCACAACAACTCATGATGCCTCTGCTCACTGCCAGGTCTCCGTCGATAGTCTGCAAACGCCTACGAATATTTGCGATGCTGTGGTTTTCAGCCAAAAGAAACTCAGTGATAACTGTCTGCTTGGAATGCACAACCGCTTAAGACGCCACTTTCAAAGGTACATATACGTAGCTCCGCCATCTGCCGGAACTCCATACATCTATAATGGCTGATGCTGGAGTATTCCAAGATATCCCACAACAAGTTTCGCATTCTTTCAACCGTAACTGGCAGAATGTTTCATTACTTATTTCACACCCCTCGCACATTTATTTGGGAAGAATTAGTTGTAGAAATTATTTCTTTTACCAAATCAGTAATTACAGAGCATAAAGTTATCATATACATATCTTAACTTTACTTCCACTCCATCCTTTCTACTTTAATAAGGCCTCTGGTACCACATTCACCACTATCCATGACGTCAATCTTAAGAAGGTACTCACTCCATTTACCATCGGTTGGAAAAGGGATGTAAATTGCAACAATTTACATTCGAAAAAATAGGGGATGATCAGTGGTTGCACAACTACTAAGAATGTAAATGTCTTACGGTATTGTTGCCTGCGGTAATACCACGCGGTGGCTTTAGCCGCCCGTCCGAAAGTATGTTCTTTCAGTACACACTTGGTTCCCCTTCCTTTTGGATACGTGAGCATTGTGTCGTATGTCTATTTATAAATCGCACAGTTTAGTGTTGTGTTTGTGTTGAATGATGACTTGGGAAGAGAGAGGATGAAACCCGGTGCCTGCACATAGCCTACTCGTTTCGAATAGCATCAAGTGGGGCGACATAGCTTCCGGTCCCCATCCAACAAACGTGCCATATGCCCTCACTTCAAGATACATTGCAGGAGGTTTGGAATTTAATGCAGAACATTGCCGCCAAGGTTGGTGATAAAGAACTTTACGACACCACCTCTTCTACCACTGCCACCCAAACACTGGCAGCGACAATTTCATACACCATCACAATTCGAACACCGTTACTTCCAACTGGAAGCAACCGCACACGCGTTTGTTACCGACGACGACTACGTGGACGTAATGGTTTGAGCTGAAAATTAGCATAATTACGAACGACACTAGTTCAACGGCTTTACACACACAACAATTTATCGGCCGACCGAACGACCGACCAATTTCGTGGCAGCCTACACGTATCCAAACCAACTACGCTCAGCGATTACAGAGCCGCACTTATGGCTTGCTTATATTACGTTCACTGAGTTTTATGTTTGTTTGAGAACTTGCTTGGTGTTAACAGAAACAAAATCGGAGGTTTGCCTTGGCTGTTTCAGCCAAAAAAAAAAAAAAAAAAAAAAAAAAAAGAGAAAGACTTTGAGAAAGACGTGGACATGAAGTGGCTAATGGAAAGGAAGAAATTAGATACCTTCTGTTACTTAAGGAGCTAGGAGCTGATGATGTTTGTAATTACCTATGAATGAATCACACGTGCATTTCGAAGCTGCTGAACATTGTCAGACCAATTTTAACGCAAAAAGATACAGTCGTGAGAGAGGCAGTAAGCTACGTTACGGTTTATAGCCACCGGTAGATTGTAAGAGGACCTCACTTTCAGTGCTGTTGTATCTCCAAAATATTTATCTAAAATTATTCCGGAAACGTGCGGCGTGATTTATAGATGCCTCAGGAAACACATCTTGGTAAAGCAAAAGAAATAAAACAAGAGATGTTAGTGTAAATTTCATTCATTTATTTACAAATGTAGCGTAAACGATGCTCCTAAAAGTTTAAGAAACTCATTTGAAATTAAAAGAAGGAAGATTATCAGTAGTGGTGGCGTCCAAAGCCTGATAAATACAGCAACATATACATAAGAAATGATGCACGTACAACTCGCAAAACAAGGAAAAAAATCCTGCACTTTGCTCTTCGTAGCAGAAGTCTGGGATATAGTGTGTACTTTTTAACACTTATAACAATGTCGCAAGTTTATTTTATTAATAGACATCCATTGAGTGTCTGTATTTAGGTTTTTAGGTTTTACTTCGAATATGTATCGGAACTGAAATCTAAGATCTAATCTGCCTATATTTAGTTTTCATTTCCGATAAGTATCAGATATAGAACGTAAGGAACAGAAACAGAATTCCGAAGGACTTTTATTCGGAAGATACAGGGTGAAGGGAAATTCACGCACTCGGGTATCACAGCGCAACTCCTCCCATGCTAGCGGTAAAGAGAATCTCTCTCACAAAATTTCGTCTGGCGAGTACATTTGGCAGGAAAAGGACGTTAAAGAGTGGCAATCTGGCAACACTGAAACCACATGCATGGTGAGTACCTCTGTCAGCAGCACGTATTAGTCGTGCTGCACAATTGATGCACTGGGTAGAATTTAGGGTTACCAAGCAAGAGGTCATTGGTTCGATCCTGGGTTGAGGTATATGTTTTTTATTTGGTAAATGTAGTCCAGGTGGTATAGTATCTGGCATCTTAATCGTCAACAGCGATTGTAGCAGGTCCTCTAGAAAACGTTTGCATTTACTTACTACAATCGGAGCAATGGAAGAGTGGTCAAATTCGAAAGAAGTCCTTTCCACATCTTGGGCGTGAATTTATTCGCATCACTTCATCTAGTAGACGTGAAACCTGTTTTCTTTATACTATCCTTCAATGGTCCCATAGATTAGTATCAACTAATATTTTTGCTTCGTTCACCTCCATTACATTTCGTTAGGGCCTTATGTTACCAGTAGGACTAGCAACGTTCTATGCGAATAATGTTCAAACTCTGTGTTACTAATTGTATATGTTATGATTATGGTCCTAGTCATTATGCCTTTCTCGCAACCGCAAGCAGTTTATTAAATATCTCAATGCATTATTATTATTATTTCTTTACTTTCTCAGACGTTAAGTCTGGTTAAAAATGGAAAGTGATGTGGACCTTGACCAAGCGACACTTCCTTTTAACTGTACAGTATATGTTATATTGCATTTAGGAACTTTCGGGTAATTGAACATGTATCAATAATCACGGATTTCTGTAGTTGTATATGTAAGTTTGGATGTAGCTGTATTGCATTGATGTACTGATGGATATTGTGTGGTATGACTCCTGTAGTTGATAGTATAATTGGTATAATGTCAACTTTATCCTGATGCCACATGTCCTTGACTTCCTCAGCCAGTTGGATGTATTTTTCAATTTTTTCTCCTGTTTTCTTTTGTATATTTGTTGTATTGGGTATGGATATTTCGATTAGTTGTGTTAATTTCTTCTTTTTATTGGTGAGTGTGATGTCAGGTTTGTTATGTGGTTTTGTTTTATCTGTTATAATGGTTCTGTTCCAGTATAATGTGTATTCATCATTCTCCAGTACATTTTGTGGTGCATTCTTGTATGTGGGAACGTGTTGTTTTAAAAGTTTATGTTGTAAGGCAAGCTGTTGATGTATTATTTTTGCTACATTGTCATGTCTTCTGGGGTATTCTGTATTTGCTAGTATTGAACATCCGCTTGTGATGTGATCTACTGTTTCTATTTGTTGTTTGCAAAGTCTGCATTTATCTGTTGTGGTATTGGGATCTTTAATAATATGCCTACTGTAATATCTGGTGTTTACTGTTTGATCCTGTATTGCAATCATGAATCCTTCCGTCTCACTGTATATATTGCCTTTTCTTAGCCATGTGTTGGATGCGCCTTGATCGATGTGTGGCTGTGTTAGATGATACGGGTGCTTGCCATGTAGTGTTTTCTTTTTCCAAATTACTTTCTTCGTATCTGTTGATGTAATGTGATCTAAAGGGTTGTAGAAGTGGTTATGAAATTGCAGTGGTGTAGCAGATGTATTTATATGAGTGATTGCTTTGTGTATTTTGCTAGTTTCTGCTCGTTCTAGAAAGAATTTTCTTAAATTGTCTACCTGTCTATAATGTAGGTTTTTTATATCGATAAATCCCCTTCCTCCTTCCTTTCTGCTTAATGTGAATCTTTCTGTTGCTGAATGTATGTGATGTATTCTATATTTGTGGCATTGTGATCGTGTAAGTGTATTGAGTGCTTCTAGGTATGTGTTACTCTATTTCACTACTCTGAATGAGTAGGTCAATATTGGTATAGCATAAGTATCTATAGCTTTTGTCTTGTTTCTTGCTGTCAATTCTGTTTTCAGTATTTTTGTTACTCTTTGTCTATATTTTTCTTTTAGTTCTTCTTTAATATTTGTATTATCTATTCCTAATTTTTGTCTGTATCCTAGATATTTATAGGCATCCGTTTTTTTCCATCGCTTCTATGCAGTCGCTGTGGTTATCCAATATGTAATCTTCTTGTTTAGTGTGTTTTCCCTTGACTATGCTATTTTTCTTACATTTGTCTGTTCCAAAAGCCATATTTATATCATTGCTGAATACTTCTGCTATCTTTAGTAATTGGTTGAGCTGTTGATTTGTTGCTGCCAGCAGTTTTAGTTCACCCATGTATAGCAAATGTGTGATTTTGTGTGGGTATGTTCCAGTAATATTGTATCCATAATTTGTATTATTTAGCATGTTGGATAGTGGGTTCAGAGCAAGGCAGAACCAGAAAGGACTTAATGAGTCTCCTTGGTATATTCCACACTTAATCTGTATTGGCCGTGATGTGATATTATTTGAATTTGTTTGGATATTAAGTGTGGTTTTCCAATTTTTCATTACTATGTTTAGGAACTGTATCAATTTATGATCTACTTTGTATATTTCCAATATTTTTAGCAACCATGAGTGGGGTACACTATCAAAAGCTTTTTGGTAATCAATGTATGCGTAGTGTAGCGAACTTTGTTTAGTTTTAGCTTGATATGTCACCTCTGCATCTATTATCAGTTGCTCTTTACATCCTTGAGCTCCTTTGCAACAGCCTTTTTGTTCTTCATTTATAATTTTGTTCTGTGTTGTGTGTGTCATTAATTTCTGTGTAATGACTGAAGTTAATATTTTGTATATTGTTGGTAGGCATGTTCTGGGGCGATATTTAGCTGGGTTCGCTGTGTCTGCTTGATCTTAAGGTTTCAGATAAGTTATTCCATGTGTAAGTATATCAGGGAATGTGTATGGGTCTGCAATGTAACTGTTAAATAGTTTAGTTAGATGTGAATGTATTGAGGTGAACTTCTTTAGCCAGAAATTTGCCATTTTATCTTTTCCAGGCGCTTTCCAATTGTGAGTAGAATTAACTGCTTGGGTGACTTCATGTTGTAAAATTATCACTTCAGGCATTTGTGGTATCATCTTGTATGTGTCTGTTTCTGCTTGTATCCACCGTGCATGCCGGTTATGTTGTACCGGGTTTAACCATATGTTGCTCCAGAAGTGTTCCAAGTCTGTTATGTTTGGTGGGTTGTCTATTTGAATGTGTGTGTTATCTATTGTCTGCTAAAATTTCTTTTGGATTGTATTGAATGTTTGGTTTGGTTTCCTTCTATTTTCACTTTTTTTGTATCTTCAAAGTCGTTTGGCCAATGCTTGTAATTTACTGCTTCTTTTCACCTAATTGCTCTATCGCTTCTTGTTGTGAGTTTTTACCTAACCTTTTTCGTTTTTTTTCTGACATTTCATTTCTTATAAATTATGTTAGTTGTCCAATGTCTTTTCTCAGTTTTTCTATTCTGATCTGTAGCCTGTGTTGCCATGCTGGTTTTGTGAGTTTCTTCTGTGTGTTGTATGGTTCTGATCTCTGCCTAGTGTGTATATTTAGTGGCGTGAGTGCTCCTATATAGGCCAGTAGTTGTAACTCCTCCATAGTTGTGTTTTCATTTATTTTGTTGTGTATGATTGTGTTGATAGTTTTTATTGTTGTTTCCACTTGTGGGTTATTTGGCGGTCTATGCAAGAATGGTCCAATGTCTGTATTTGTGTCTTTGTATTCTATATATGTCAGCTGAAATTTTTCTTCTATATCTAACATGTGTGTTACTTCGAGTTCTATTTGTTCTTGTTCTGGAGGCTGTCTTAAGATTTCGTTTTCCTCTGATTGTTTAATTGATGCGTGTTGTCCTTTGTTTGTTTGCTCTGGGATGTTTGAATCCATTACTGTATTTTCTTCTTCTTCTGATTGCACATTATTTTGTTCCAGTATTTGTTGTACTTGTTGCTTGATGTTTTCTAATACTGACTGGAGTATCCTGTTATTTTTTATTATTGCACGAATCTGATCAGCTAGTCGTTGTTCTGTTAAAAATTTTAATTCTGGGTATCTGGCAATAAATGTTGTGTATACTTGTGATCTGTATCCTGTTGTGTTGGTTCCTAGGTTTGTTGCTTGCTAATAACAGAACATGAGGTGTCGGTTAACTTCATCTGACCATCTCATCCTCCGTCTTTGTTTTCCTTCTAGGGTGGTTGCAGGAAGCATATCCTGCAAAACACCTCTATTTGGATTTAAATCATTTTCCAGTTGGCTAGCAGTATCGTTACCATTGTGGGCGGGCATAGGGTTCAAGCGTCGTCCCCGACCATGACGGCGCTTGTCCGAGGCTTCTTTAGTTCTGTCCTGAACCAACTAATCACACTAAAAGGGGGGTTAGCCCTATTAGTGGTTTGTTCTTTTCGTCGCCGTCTACGACTGGCAGAACATACCGGAAGCCTATTCTTTTCCCGGGCCTCCACGGGATTTATTATTATTATTATTCTATCAGTGGGATTGTGGGAACATCACATCTATTACCGTTAGGGGAACAGAGTAATTCGAAACCGAACATTTCACAATAGGCGGTGTCGGGTTGAATCATGCAGAACAGTGTCAGTCAGAGGGGTAATGCGCGTTAGGTGCAGCAGCGCGCAGTAATGACGGTGTGTTTATACTGTATGTGCTGTACACCAGACAAGGACTAGTTGCGAGTGGAATAACGCCCCCGTGACAGACTCCAATGTACATGCGTACACGTATTGAATTTTATCATTGTAAACCTCTAAACCAGAGTGGCAGATGTATGGCATACACAGACGGTGAATATGTGGATATGCTTCTGGTCCTTGGTGCATCTGATAACCGGGCTAGTGATGCCGCTCATGAACATGCTGCTACGTATCCTCGTCAGTGTCATTGTAACGTCGCAGCTATTTACAGGGGTGTAGAGTTTTGCAGTAAATTTCAGTCCGTTAGGTCAAGCTGTATTGGAGGCTGGCAATGAAGCCTCCAGCTCCGGCCATTGTGTAGTCGAATGCTCGTGTCATAATGCCATCGTCGCGGTGTGCGGACCGTGAGAACTGCTGTGTGTGGAGCTTACTAAGATCACTTATTCATCTCACCTAAGAAACTAAATAACTATGGTAAATATGATCTGCTCGTTTTCAAATTTGGTATAGGAGCTTTTATAATTTAGAAGAACAGTGTATAAAATTTTCATGCGGATAACTTTAATAGTTTTGAAAATTTAAAAACCTATGAAAAAGCTACTTATCAGACACTAAGTAAAGTAAATTCAGATAGGAATCACGACAGTTTAAGTTTCTTTGTCATTTGAAAATACTGACAGCACTCTCAGTGCGCACAAGTTATGTTTTAGCAATTTTGATTCTAAACTTGTAATTATTTTGCTTTCGTAAGGAGAATAATAGTTTAAAAGTTGATATTTATATTTAGTGTTAGGGTGGGAGTAGATGAGAATGAATGTGTATGTGTATGTGGGGACCTACGTCAAATTTCAATTTTATAATGTGTTACACCATCCGCAACTAGCAAGTGTTAAGTAACCAGGATGTCCTGAAAACGGTGAATCCCCCGAATTGTTGGATGACGTATGTCTAGGAGCGTTTGCTTTTGTAATAAGGCAGCCAGAATGATAATAAGAGAATACTTAGTTCTAAAGTATATTTTCGTTTCGTTTGGTATTGTGGAACATTTTGTGAAATTTTGCAGTATGAAATGACGTAAATGAATCTGAGAATGCTGATTGGAGTAAAGCGGTTTGCGCGCGTATTTGATCATGAAAGGTTAATCTGATTGGATGATCATTTTGATCAACCAATGAGAGAGAAGTCTTTCCCGCGTAATTGAATGAGTTTTATGCCCTGTGAGCGACGGCATTGAGGCAGTCGTGGACTCGCTGTCGGACGAGAAGGTCATGTTAAATGTGTCCGAAAAAATTATCTGTAATATGAAGAAATGACGGATAAATCGCGCTCGGTTTATATCGCCGTGCTAGCAGATGCAATTACGGATATTTCGGTGAAGTTTTGAGAGGTTTTGGAATGTTGGTTGCAGAATAAACCGCGTCTGAAACAATCGGCCTTAGTGAATATTCTGCGTGGCGTGTTCCTTATGCATGTCAAGAACATTTTGGCGAGCATCTTCTTTCGAAGAACCCACTGAAAAGGATCGAATGTGAACTCGTTTTGTAACAGAGTATTGCCTGTGTGAATCTCGTAATACTTCGGATTGGACTTAACACATTTGTGGATGTCTTACGTGTGATATAAGCTACACGAACTAGTAGTAGACGTACTACCAACGTAAATGCGGGCTTGGTGACACCATAAATAAAAAGGACCGTAACAAAAGATCAATATCTACAAACAAAAATTTTCAGTGAAGGGAGGAAGCACCCACTTTGCCCGTTATTAATAGAGATTTACAGGTTTATCTTGTTACTGGAGTTACGTGGGCTTTGTAATCGTAAGTATGAGTGGTGGTTTTCTTCAAAGCTGCTTTTCTCATCGCCTACATAGTACTTACGAATGCAGAACAACGGGTGGTGAATGGACGCTCTACTGAGGTAGGTGAACATCAATAATTAAATCACATCGCAGCGCACCAACCCCACCCCGCCGCATCATCCAGATTAAAATGTGTTTCGTCATCTGGAGCTGCGCCTTCTCGAGTCAGGTTCTCTCCTTCATCTGGAGCTGCGCCTTCTGGAGTCAGGTTCTCTCCTTCCACCACTGCATGACAGAGGTTGTCCACGGACTCGCCATAATCCAGCTACTGAGGTAGGTATTCAGGAGGTCATACACCAAAAACCTCAGCAAAGTACAACTAGCTTACCAAGGCAGAGGCATGCCTTGCAACGCACGGTCATTAACGTGCTGCACGAGCATGGCCTGCACCCTTTCATAATGCTTTTACGCAACACCTGTATCCTGCAGATCACCACCAGCGGATGCAATTCTGTGAATGGTTCCAACAACAACAGAAAGCCAACGATGACTTCGTAAACACGGTAATATGGTCGGATGAAGCAGCATTCACTTGAGAGGCTGTCTTCAATAAGCACAATGCCCACCATTAGTGTGAGATTTGCCTGCACGTCATCCGCGACCATGGATATCAAGTTCGCTTTGGTATTAATGTCTGGACCGGAATATAGGGCGACAGGTGTTTGGGCTCCTAAAACTTGCTTCACCGTTTGACTGCACGAAGGTATCATGCATTCCTCTCAAATTATTTGCCTTATGCGATGGAAGATTTTGCACTGCATGTTCGGCAGAGAATATGGTTCCAACATAATAGTGCACCTTCACGCTCTGTGCGACAATATTTGGACAGAAAATTTCCAGGGAAATGGCTCAGCCATGGAGGTCCATTTGTATGGCCACCCTGTTAATCTGACATAGGTCCCCTGGATTTCTTCCTGCCGGGACACGTGAAGGAGCGCGTGTATTCTACTCCGCCGACGAGTGTGGAAGAATTGGTAGCGCGTCTTGATGCTGCTCTTGTTACTGTGGACGCAGCTTTTCTGCAAAGAGTCCAGAGCTGTAGGTTCCGGCGGGTTGCGCAATGTTTGGACGTGCAGGGAAGTCGCTTTCAGCATCTGTTATTCTGAGGACGCTGTATTCTGTTGTGAACGTCATGCGGTCATTAATATAGACGTTATTATTGTCACTGGTTGCTAATGTGCGAGATCTGAGCGCTCATATTACATGTTGTATAAATGACAAGTAAGATGTCGTGTTATTGTACTGTGCTATCATCTTTAGCATCTCGAAATTGATATTGCTTTCGTAGTTATTTTGACCTATGACATATCATTTGTTTTAACTGTCTATTCTTATTGGTCTAACAACATATTTGTTATGTTCAGCGTTACATAATGTTGTAAATTTAGGATACATGTGACTTAAGTATATTACGGTGTGAAATGTCAGAATGAAATCAGAAAATAAAAAAAATAGCTGTAACCTGGGATCGAACGTCGATCTCCTGCATGCTAACCCAAAACTCTATCCACTGCATTTTTTTTTTTTTTTTTTTTTTTTTTTTTTTTTTTTTTTTTTTTTACTCTAATTTTGTTCGCTTTTGTTCGTTGCATCTGCTCGGGGCGGACGTCGTAAGACGTCAATTGAAGTTCGTTGTTGATCGATTAACTCAGTTTTTTATTACAGAGGGCAGCTAACCCTCTGGCCGAACACGCTGGGCTACCGTGCCGGCAAACTGCATCGACTGTACAGCATGGCTAATATATGGTGACAGTAGTAGTTATCATACATGTGATTACCGTGTTGCCAGATTGCCAACTTTTTAATGTCCTTTTTCTACTGGATGTACTCGCTAGACGAAATTTTGCGAGAGACATATTTTATCGCTGGCATGTGAGGAGTCCCGTTACAAAGCCCAAGTGCCCGAATTTCGCTTCACCCTGTATATCTTTTGGTCTCTCTACGTGCAACACGAAACCATTATGTATTCGTTAAAAACTGAATAATGTGCTTCATTTCTTGTATCTCTATAGCTATACTCCTTGTACGACGTATCCCACCAATTTCTGTAGTCTTTAAATTTCTCCAGAAACTCTGTCATTAAAGTTTCGTCCACCTCGCACTCGGCCACGTATATTAGAAGAGCATTTAATCCCCCCTCTCCCCCCCCCTTTATTCCCACCCGCGCATTACAAAGAGATGGACTTTTGTCGGGCAACTGGCGTTTTTTGAGCGCTGCTGCGTTGGTGGTGAACTGTGGTGGCAGGAGGGGCCCGGGCTGTCGGCTGTCGGGTTGTCCAACCCGACCGACATCTCGATAAGGAAAACTGGTCGATCGGTTGGCCAAGGCGCCTAGACACGTCCAAATTGTCGGTCAGTCGGTCCGTGTGTAGGAGCCTTTACGGTTACCGAAACTGCCATAGTTCGTTAGACGGCCACAAGGCGGCGGGGCTGCTGTTCCTTTGTAGACTGGAGGCAGAGCACATTTACTCCTTCCCCGGTAAGCGTCGTCGCCCGAAAGAACATCTCGATCTTGGCGTGCCCGCCTTATTAGCTGCTCCGTCTTTAGCAGGTGAGTATTTCCGATATTTTATGAGTGATACACCTCATTCACTTGACAAAGAGACACACATCGTTGTGTTAATCCTTGTTTGTTTATTATAGCCTGTACTGAAAAAACAACGTTAACTGTATACACTGAAGTGCTTCTGTACTGATTTTATATTTTCTCCAGTTGCATCACTCTACGTAAAACTAACTCACGACCAAGTTATCGCCTCAGGAAGCAGACAGAAAATAAGGAGCTACGTTTCTATTTCGTCTGTATTCAACCAAAATACGCGATGTATAAATTTTAATGTACCTGTAAATAGTGGTTGGCAGGTAAATGACATATACTTTTGTTCATAAGGAGCATGGGAAATAATTTTTCCATCTGTTTTCATTCACCATTGACATTTCTGAATTTTTTGTGTTTACAGCCTTTATAGTGTTCTATACGTAATAAGCAGGAAAATACCATAGGTTCACGACGCTCAGATACCATGCAGTTCGGTAGTGATCTTTCTACCTCCTTGCGGTCCGGTACTATAAATACGGATCTTAATTAGGGTTCATCGTATGATAGAATTTTTAATTTGACTACGAAAAGAGCGGTGCGAAAAGTCATTAAGTGAAATAGTTGACGGAATTTTATTAATGCAGGACGTTGATGGTTCTGAAGTAGTGTTAATAGGCACGAATCACAGTTACTAATTTCGACGCCATTACTTTTATACAATAACTGTCACGAGATGCAAAATAACGTACAAAATGGTTCCCGTTTATTGAATGTTGGGTGTAGATTGGGGAACGACTGTACGAACCAGAATTCGTAGTGTTGTATCTCCCCAGGAGCAATCACTGAGTCATGTCTTCACTAAGATGGTTTGATGTAGTCCTTTTTTTCCCTGCTAGTTGAGGGTTGTCCGTGTCATAACGGTAACCTTAACATCTGCACCCCTATCAACCAACTGCCTGCATCCACAGTTAGCAATGGAGACGGGGCAGTGATAACATACTAGTCATGTATGCGGGAGGGTTGCGGGTTACATCCTACCATTCTAAAATTCTAAATGACTTTCGGCGAATATCTTCCTTCGAAAGAGCACGGCTTAAAATCTTCTCTCTCCGGCCGCTTTCCGATCTTGTGCTGCGCGTCTGACTTCGTTCTTGTTACTTCAACTATCTTTCCGACTAAAGGATTCGCAGCGACTCACGTAATGCCTGTCCAACTATTCTCTCGTCATTTCATTATGTCCATTACACGCTTCTTTCTGCTGATAGTTTTTGCAGACAGTTTCGTTACACACTCGATTAATCCATATGATGGACAGTCAGCTGACTAGCAATACAGTTTCAAAACCTCGTTTGGCTCTATTTGTCTCGCTTAATGAACATGTTTCTCACTCACGAAGAAATGTGCTCCAGATTGGCCACTCGGGAGGACGACGGTTCAATCCCGCGTCCGGCCATCTTGATTTAGGTTTTCCGTGATTCCCCTAAATCACTCCAGGCCAATGCCGGGATGGTTCACCTCAAAGGGCACGGCCGACTTCCTTCCCCATCCTTCCCTATTCCGATGAGACCGATGACCTCGCTGTGTGGTCTCCTTCCCCCCCCCCCCCCCCCCCAAAAAAAAACCCAAAATCCAGATTGGCTCCTCATGTGTGTCTTGATAACTTATGATTTCAACACCGGCATTCGGTGAAGCAAAACGTGGACCAACACATTTTGTAACTTAGTATTACTAGTTTATCTATGCTATATGGGTTTTGGGTTAGTCGCACATTATATAGCGTGCAGCGTAACTGACAAAGACATCAGGGATAAGAGGGAAAACTGTGGAGAACTGACATTCTTTTACTGGTGCTAAAGATGGGTTTTGGATATCAGCAAATACATTTTTTAAATCCAGTTTACACTGCACAATTCTCGCTACTATACCTTTCTTAAAGTTTCCCTTAGCAGTTATATTACCGAGAAAGTAAAATTCCTCCAATTCTTGGTGTCTTAACAAAATTTATCGTTTAGCAATCAAGCGTGCCCAAGCTGTTGCGCACATCGTTATTTGACTCTTCTTTGTGCGAAAATTGCCATCGGCTACCAATCTTTCCATTTCATTAAGCATTAAGTTCCTCTAAGGATTCTGGAAGCAAAGTGTATTATACTCAGCTCGTGACAAAAAGCTGCAACATAAAGGTAATAACTTCCTTCCTTACCCCCCCACAGTACACAAATATGAGTGGTGACAACGAACAACTGAGGTTTAAACCTTTCATGAATTCGGACTCCTGAACAGTATCGTCAGAGCTGATTACTAGTCTGCTTCCTATAAAGAGAATAGAATACTAAACTGACAGTTGCGATTTACAGTTCCAAGATCGGTTAGACGCTTCTCTCCAAGCTAATATAGTGTGCAAACCCCTTCATCTCTACATAACCACTTTAAACTCTTGAAGCCTCAGTATATATCCTAACAACCGGGCACTCCTGTATTCTCTCCATAACTTCTTTATTGGATCTAATTTTCAACATCTTAAATTTTTCTCTAAACCGTTCGTAGCCGTTGACCAAATGGTTTACGAACAGAAAACATTTTATTCCGTTCCATGTTATCGAATCCCATTGATCTACAAGTGACATGTTTCTTTCCTCGTTTTCACTAAACCAGCTTTGATCTACTAGTCCCAAGGCTAAAGCTACTCCAGTGTCTAGATTAGTGTACCGCCTCTTGCTGCCATACTTCGATAAAGTTGGCTTGCGTTTTTGGCGCTTGAGATGACAGCCTGATTATGTGATAAAATTCGCATCATCGCTCTTCACTTAACTGGAAACGTATTAATCTTGTTTAAAATCTTGTGGAACTTCCCTAATTTCATAAATTTCTTTCACTGCGTAGTGAAATACTTTTCTTTTCACTTGCGCAGGGTAAAGTTCTTTCTTCTCCCTTACGCACCTGCCGGCAAAAGCTTTTCTGTCATTTTGTCAAGAAATGAACATCTGTTCGTTCAGAGATCGAGAAAAGCGTTTTGGAATTCGGAGTATGATGGATTCTCGTCTTCTTGCACTTTCTCGTTTTTCACTTAACTTCGTAACAATATATATTTCTCTCCAGTGAGTGGATGGAACAAAGTTGGCTTACGGTACATACGACAGAAAATAACAATTCCATACACGTTATGAACTAAAGTAAGTTACTGCGTCTTGGAAAGCGTTCAAAATTTAGGTACAGAAGTCTTTCCTGCTACAGGTGTCACAACATGAGTAAAGCCGTAAACAAATAAAATTTTTAACGTGAAGAGGCGTGGTGGAAAGGTAAGGGTGACCCAAAGGATGAGAGAGATTTATTGAATTAAATGCTCAAGTTGACTGTAAAATTTCTTAGTGAACTAACAGGTGCGTTAATACAGTGGAAAAAATATTACAATTATTTTAATTAACACTTGAAGATTGGTTACTTAGGGGCACCGTGTGTAACATAAGTTAAACATGGAATTCATTAGCAGGGTGATAATATTAGTTCAGTTAAGCAAAAGCCATTCAGTTACGGCAAAAATAAGGAACCACTGTAAAATAAGAGCGTCCCCACGGGTTGAGAACTGGGACGGCACTCCACAAGCATAGCCGCAGTTCCTGTAATGATAAACTTTCACTTCGTTTTGTCAATATCCCACAGACAAGTAAGAAGGTAAGTTTTGATAAAAATTTTCATTATTTAGCGCGGACAGAACACCTCAAAAGAGGTATACGTAATGTACATGTAACAGGCATAATACAGAATTGAATCACGCTTCGCACACTGTTATATTTGTGGGGCTGCTGCATTAAAAGTTATTTAATGAAACGCCTTAAGAAATGTTCGTTCAAGGATGCCAATGAAAGAATGTGGAAGCATACTAGATCAGCGTTCTAGGTTTTCATCGCGGTCAAGTTGCGTATAGTCCGTGAATAATTTATCTTCGCAAACAGAGGATTTAAAAAGTTAATCTCATTTAAACGTAGTATTTTTATACTTTCATAACTTTTTGAATTGTCAAATGAGCGCAGTGTGAAACTGGAATGTTACAGTGTTAGTTGAGACATTGGATATTAGGAAGCAACTATAGAAACATCGTTGTTTCAGTGATGCGTTTTGATGTTCCCTCGGCTTCAATGCTAAAGTTAGTGGCAGGAGTCCATTTTTGCTAAGAAATCGTTAGGATTTTTGAGGTAAATTCAACCAACAGATCTGAGCATCCGAATTTAATTTCGAGTTACCACTGATGGCCTAGATTAAACAAGTTATTCCAAGTTTCTCATTTTAGCAGTACAGTGACACAATAAGAAAACTGGGTGTAGTTTGCTCTGAAGCCAGTGGGCTACATCTCGCATAATCTCGTAAGCTCTGTCGTAATAAACACACTGTGGTCAACATTCACATTCATCGTTCTTAATTTCTAAATTTTAAAAATCCTTGACATTTCCTTCACGTAGATCAACATTCACATTCATCGTTCTTAATTTCTAAATTTTAAAAATCCTTGACATTTCCTTCACGTAGAATACAACACTGACGCCACGACCATAAGGCTGGGAGCACAGTAATAAAATACCAAAATAGTTCTGTTCTCCCTACACAATGAAACAATATACACATTTTTATACATGGGTAAGTACGCAAGGGTGTATAGTGATATCGATTAAAAGATAATTTACAGTGAATTCTCTTACTGAAGAAGCCAATATAAAAATTACACTGCTTCACTACTCAATATCTTTGAAAAGGTTATTACGTTAATTCCATTAAGCTTCTTATAAAATTTTAAAATTGCTATTGCTATACGTTAACACCGCGAAGTTAATTACTGTTAGCTGCAATGTAATTTAGTGTAATATAAGTAATGTCAGATTTTCTGGGTGGTTTGATGCGGCCAACCGCGTGTCAGTTTCTCCACATCAGAGCAGCAACTAAACCAGTGCGGGTTCGAGAACATTTCTCACACAAGCGACTTACCACTTGACGTTACGGCTTTCTACCTTCACCCTCGAACGCTTTCACCCGAGTTAGTTTTTTCTACTAATTGTGATACGCATCACACAGAAATCCTGCTATCTCGTGCCTGTCTCAGCATGGCGCTGCACAGAAGCCTTACAGGTATGACGCCTCTGGCTCTCCACCCCAGGCAAATTATGTAACATGAAAAGAACTTAAAAAACTCCTAATATTCATAAAAGATTCAAAGGGAATGTATTAGTGAGGAACTTAAGTTCCCTTCTCAAGCTGGCGAGGATCCCCCTCCCCTGCCGCATATAATTCAGTTTCGTTTACCTTTTTCCAGTTTTTATGAAAAATGGCTCATCTTCCGAAGGCATCTATCTTGACAAAACTATTTTTAGTGAAATTTTTCTCTTAGATCTCATTTACATGTTTTAAACAAAGTAAGCAGGTTTCGAGATGTTCTACCTGGGCGATTAAAAATCCATTGGCATATGGTTTTGGGGTATGACAGTTAAGAATTAATTTGGGATGTATTTATAATACATTTACTCCACGTTCACAACATAAATCCAATATTAGTTCAACAAATAAGCTCTTTATACGAAGGCATTCTGAAAAATAACGCCTTTGATTTTTTTATGCGAAACCTTTGAAAGAGTTTTAAATAAAACAAACGTTATTAAGAATCTGCATCTTTATTCTTCCCGTACACATTATTTCTCAGCGTAGTCACCCTGACGACGAAATCATTTCTCCCAGTGAAGTTCTCGAAGATATTCTTCTAGTTTTCAGAACAGATGGATATCGGATGGGGATAGGTCGGGAATGTATAGAGGATGGACGATGACAGTGATCCCAAAGGGTCGGGTTGCTGCAGATGTCTCAAGCTCTCGTGTGTGGTCAGGGTTTACCATTCTGAAGGCAAGAGGACTCCATGTATGGACGAAATGGTCGAATTCGAAACTCCATTACAGCACGCTGTGTCTCATGCAATTAGTTTCGTCATACACCATGTTACACGCTCCATTTCGGAGTCCTCTAGAGGCAGAAGATTGCAAATACGTGGACATGAAGACTAAAGATGTACAATGTTAGTAACATTTGTTTTGTTTAAAAATGTTTTAAGTTTTCACATAAAAAATTCGGAGGCACGCCCTCGTAAATATTTACAGAAAAAAAAATCGCCCAAATCTTCAGTCAAATGACGGAGAGTCACGTTATTGGAGATTTGCCATCGACAGATTCTGCACGTTTTTGTGCGAAGTCAGCCTTCACACATACAAGCATTTTTTTTCCGCAGCCTTCAATGCAGCCGCATGAAATCAAGTACTAATTTATCTGGAGTTGGTGGTCGTTTCACATGGACTAGGAAAGGGGATGAGTTTCAGAGTTAAAGAATGCGCTTTTGAATTTTTTTCTTTCAGCATCTAAGTCACACTAGTCAACATGTATGAAAGTTTTCTTTTTTTAATGAGTGGATTAGACGAAGACGATCTTAAACTTCTGTAGTGTTGGCAGAAGAGCCAACACTGTTTTTCTAGAGGAGGCCGAAATGCACGCGTTTAATTACACGCTGACTGGCGTGAGGTCTGGAACAGGACAATATCTTGAGAACTGCAAATAAAGTACGTAGTTGATACAATACTTAACTTTAATCCACAATTGTAGAACATCGCTCTTGATGATACATGCTTCACATAATAAATATCAATTGAATACGGCGCCTTGCTAGGTCGTAGCAAATGTAGCTGAAGGGTGGCGCTCGGTCTATCACTGACAGTGGCGACACGCGGGTCCGACGTATACTAATGGATCGCGGCCGATTTAAAGGCTACCAACTAGCAAGTGTGGTGTCTGGCGGTGACACCACAACTTCTATATCTACTTCTGCAGCTTTCAGGTTAATAATTTTCTTCACATTACGTTGCTTAATATGTCCGTGTCGACATGCCTTATGCACTTCAATGATGTCAAAGTTCTCTGGGAAAATATGAGCCTCATCCTTCAGTTCAATGCTCACACGTACCGAAGTTCCAACCCTTTCGTCACTTTCGATGTTTCCCTTCCAAAATAGATTGACCCGCAAATAAACAGGTGGTAAAAAAGAAGTGTGTGAAGAAACACTATATAGCCCAACAAACCTACTTGCCCCGCGTGGATTTGAAAAGTTTACATATGAACTCAACTAAAATGAGCACACATAGGGGAAAACGGCAGCAACAGTGGTAGGTGGACGGAGATTAAATAGAAAGGGAACTTCTGATTTTCATTGTTGTGTACATAACCCTGATTCCAACGACACTGAACTCACAAGAAAATTTATCAGAGTGAAAAAATTCGAAACATTTTCGTATAATTAATTACTAATGTCATTTACACAATTGACGGAGCAACAATAGCTCCAAAAATTACGCAATAACAGAATTCTACTTCAACTCGTTATATCTCTAAACCTTTTCGTGCGGCTTAAAATATGTCAAGAGCTTTTCTATGTAGAATTTTACGAGTAATTTTTTTTATCTGCAGTTCCCTTCTGAAAATGAAACTTTTCCCCCTATGGGAGAGGGACTGCCAAATTTCTTACTACTATGTCCCAAGAGTATTTTACAGAAGTTTTAAAAAATTTATGAAGCGTTTCCCCCATTTTTTCACTAATTTGTATGAGTTACCCTTCTTTGTATGAGTTACCCTTCTTTGTTCTAAGCGTCAAACCGCTGGGGTACCCCTCTCAGATTTGCTCCTCAAGGGGCAGCTACCGTCGCTTGGGTCCTAACCCGGTGCTAACTACACCCGAAGTCCTTAAATTCATTGTTTGCATTTTAACACATTAAATTTCGAATTAATTACTTTCGAAATTCTTATTTTATATGACTACGCTGTATTAATCACATTCGGTACAAACACAGCCTAAGAATAACTGTACATACTGATATTATGACCGTCCTACAACATTGGAACCTAACAGTATCGCTATAGCTAATTAACCTGAATTCAAGTTTGAGGTGCTTATTTCTTATGATCTGACAGAAAGCAGTTCATACATAGTGTCGCACAGCATTTAATACAAAGTTTTTTTGTTTTCCTTTCCATTCAACTATTTTATTTTTATTTTTCTTTGGTTTTTTGTTCAGTTATGTCAAATTCCATCAAATATAATGTCCGTTATCACTCTCCACTGACTAGGAGATGTCAATGGACGTTCAATTTTTTTTCTTCCAATATCCAGTTTCAGGTATGTAATCGTAACAACACATCTGAAAACAAGTCCGGCGCACTTTTCCTTTTACTAGGCTGCAGAGAATCCAAGCGTTTACGAAAGTCGTTTGCAGCATATGTGCAAATAGGGCATTATACCATTTTTTCCCTCTCTGATTACTGTTGCACATTTCCCCACGAACTAATTATGGTGGTCATCTTCTCCCTTGGGCGCGATATATATGTCTCCAAAAGAGTTGATTGTTGCACTTGTCTTATTTCCTTATCTACCAGACTTGGTAGCTGCTCCTGAAGGTTCAAATTCTTTAAAATTTGTACCAATTGTATCACACCTGTTGTCGTGCCATCTAACTTACCATAATTCACCATTACTGTTGAACTAGTTGTCATATCACGAGCTGTCTTCCTCAATTCCTTAGTGTTCTGGAATGGACAGTAGCTATCTCGATTCTCTCTGACAAGCCCCGTTGAACGATAACCCATCTTTCTGAGATAAATCAGAAGATATCAACGGGTGAAGAAATTATCAAATCACAGACGGTTATTTTGCTTCTTGAAGGCAATACAGCATGTTCAGTAGTGTTGTTGATGCCAACAGAAGGTAATCGCTTTAAGTATCTGCTGGCTCTTTTCCACAATATAAATCAAACTTGAAGAACCGTGCTCCACAGAGAGACCACAACTTGTAGCCAAGTTGGATGATGATGATAGCACAACACCCTGTCCCTGGGTGGAGAAAATTCCCTGACCCAACCGGGACTCTAACCCGGGCCCAGAGGATTGATAATCCGTCAAGCTGACCATTCAGCTACCGGGGGGCAGACTATTATTTCTTATTCTTTTCACTACTCCAGCATGCTTTACTTATTACTATGAACACAACCATAATTTAGCCGCATTTAGGGAAAACCTGGATTTTCCAGGCAAGAAAACAGTTCCCCGACGGACCGAAAAAGGAAACCCAGAGCTACCATTCACAATAGCTACCAGTACTAGCCGACGGGGACGCTCCTGAAACATGTCACGGCTTCACGTATTATATCAAGGCACAGAAGTACTCCTATCATACTGATGGATACCGAGCCGTGTGGGATTTCGGGGAAATGAGCGACCTGACATTTCAGCAAAAGACCCGTGCAACAAAAATAATGTACTGATCCGTGCTTTTTCATGTAGTGCTATTAGTTCGTACTCAAGAGAAATGTTTGTTAGTGGGAGAATGCTTGGCTAGAAATACAATAATTAAGTCTTATGAAGCCTACCACGACGAATATCGTTCGAGTTACGCAAAAGAAATGAAGTGTGTTCAAAGTGACAGGATACAAGGCTGTGCTACTTAGGTATCTCGTCTGGCGAGAAGATTTAACAGTGTGCTGTGCTTTACACACTTTTACTTGATTGCATTTAATATTCGAAGGGGACAGCCACCTTTTTAACTTTTTCCTCTGTTTTCAAGAACAATGGAAAGATTGTGGATATGGTTTTAAGGTTCACCGTCTTCTCCGGACTCTTGCCTTATTCTTCGCTGAAAGTCCTGTAATGAACCACATCCTACTGTATTCTGTGATGTCATCCCCAATTACGTGAAATAGTTCTAAAATTTTTACGACACCATTCTTTTTCAATATGTAATGTATTTTTGAACCTGGGCTAGGGTTTCTGTCAAACAGTGTTTACATCAATGTATAGAACCGATAACCAACATTTTCTTCTACTCACAGGGGCTGCTGGCTTTTCCCCTATTTTTATTAACGGTCAGTCAGTCTCGAGTACTGGGGATAACCTTCACTTCCTCAATTACTTCCAGTTTCATTTAGCATGTTACTTCGTACCTACATTACGCCTGTGATTAAACGCAAGGAACGAGAATGAACGTCCATGCAGACATGAACGCTTCCATTTTTTATTTTTATTACCAATTTTAATATTTAGATTTGTTCTACAGTGAAGTCACTAATAGGTGTCGCTAGATGATTAATTGGCAAGAAACTATTCTAATAAGCATTATGTTCTTTTCAATCATGCTGACAGTCATATCACTAAGCACCCTGGAATGAATATCATCCTAATATTACTCGTATAATCTTACTCAAATCTGGACAAAGGAGGATGCATTTTATTCCAAGAAAGCTGCTACTCGGGTAGCAGATCATGTGTTACGAGCAAGTGCTTTAAACACAAAGGAACCCGTCAGTACTCCGATCATGAATTACGTTCCGTAAGCGGAGACTGTAGATTGGTCTCATTAATCACAGGTGAGAACACTGGTTCTGGCAGATCGGAAAGACATATTGCTGCTAGATTACTTAACCGCCGGAATACCTTTGAGTTCCACGGCTGTCCCGCTTTATTAGAGATAGCAATGACCACTCGGTGCTATTAACAGAAAGCGGGCTGAAACTAGAAGTGAATCAACAACCAAGTCTTAAGTTAAAATCTGCGTATGTATCGCAAGGAGATGCTATATGCACATGGTGCCAGCGTATCAAGTGAGATGATTACAGATTCCGAACGTGAAGTAATCTGAGATAAAGACAAAAATAGGATCAAATGTGGTAATCTGATGCTTTTATAGATGGTTTCCTTCAGGTGCTATAGTGTCAGGACGCTTTAGAGAGAACCGTGAATACTTAGTCAGTAAATTTCGGATTACGATATTGTAATAACATCAATTCGTCTCCCACGGAATAAGACACTCGCAGGATTAAAGCCGCTGCCAGGAACAGGGATTTATGCAAAAATGTTCAACATTTTCTCCACAAATTACTGCGAGGGGTTAAAGAATTGGTTCTTGAGGGTAATGTTGTAAATTTTCTCTAGTAACTAGCGCAACTGCTGCGGAACATTTGAGCAGAGGTCGGGGAGGGACAAAAAGCGGACATTTTATTAGTGTTTACAGGATTTAATTGTACTTGAAAAGTAGAACAATATTCCTGCTTAGCAAATGTTCGAGTAAATGTATTGCAGATTATCGGAACATTGATTTCTGGAGAGGAAAATGTGAAGAACCAGTGGGTAAAACTCCATAGCACGTTACTAAACGCCTTAGATCTGTAGACGCTGTGACGTTACCCAATGGTTTTCTGCTGAGTAGTTGCTCTGTAACGAGTAATCCATATGAGCAACAAATTGCGAATTTCCCTGGTGTTGTTTGCCTGGTGTTGCTCGTACTTCAGGTAGTTGGGCTGTGCACGGCTCTGTTTTGAAAAGAATGGCTCGGTGTAGTAGTGGGCAGAGCTGTGCATGTATGGTTTCGTGCCCAGCTGCTAATCCGCTACAAATTATAACCTGACGCTGTGGTCCTACCGTCGAACTGTCTGTGCATTGGCTGGCATTGCGGAATTATAACATAAATATAAAACTTCCTGGCAGATTAAAACTGTGTGCTGGACTGTGACTCGCACTCTGGACCATTACCTCTAGCGGACCATTCTTTTCATTTTCTTCGTTGTTGTCCGTTGTATTTGTTCGTAGCGGACGTAACAAGACATCCATTGAAGTTCGTTGTTGATTTTCACTCAGTTCTTTTAACACAGAGGCTAACCAGGTCTGTGACCGAACACACTGAGCTACCGTGCCGGCATACGACTGAGCTACCCAAGCACGATGTGCAACCCGTCCTCACAGCATGAATTCTGCCAGTATCTCGTCTCCTACCTTACAAACTTCACGGAACTCTTCTGCTATACTTTACTTATTACATCTCTAAACAGATATAGTAAAGAAAAATGAATATTTAATAAACAAAATTCTAATGCCTGCAACTGATGCAGACGACAGAGAATTATGTTGAATATATGTTCAAGAGTGTAGAACTCAAATAAAGAGTGATTCTCCGATAATTAACAGAAATACCGTTACTAAATGCAATAAAGTTGCGTCCAGAACGTTACGAGAATGGCATCAGAATCCTCTAGCTAAATCATTATCCAAAACGCTCGAAAACTAAGTCCCTTTCGTGATCACAATACACGAAACATTAACCAGATCAAAATGGTTTAGAATTCAACATGATGAGTTACAAATTAAAACAAGCGAGGTAACTAGTAGAAACATGTACTGTCTAATCGCGATTCCGTAATGCAGTCGAAGAAAGATTATCGTTGTGGTTGTACAGCGTTCAGAATCTATCACCCACATCATCAAATAACACTAGCTATCACAGGCAGGTTTGTCTTCAAGTATCAACGAAAAATGGTGTACTTAACGATAAAGCGAAAAAGTGCCCGTCGTTGCTGCCTTGAGCACACAAACAGGAAAAAAATATCCGTCTCCACTTCACTCCAGCGGTATTCCTCCATTGCTTACCTTTCCATTGGCTGAAGGCCCTCCCCATCAAAATACGTCGTTCTTAAGTTCTACAAACACGCCTTCCTTCCCATTGGCTGAACGCCCAACTCATCAAAAATATATCTTTCTTTTCTGTAGACTTGGTTTGACGCCACTTTTCGGACTAAACTGATGTATTACAACAATATTTAAATAAAGAACTGTTATAAAAATCCGATCACGCTAAAACCCGATACAATATAGATAAATGTTTGTTCATAAATAAATAAATAAGCCAGTTTAATGCACAAGTGTACTCATGTTAGATGACAACAGATTATCGATAAACATCGTTTAAACAATTATTTGAGCCTGCTTCAGAACGGCGTCTTTTGAACCTTGTTCTCAGAAGTGGTGTCGGGGAACAAACGCGATTAACCACCTCTTAAATCATCATATTGTATTGGCAATTGTAATAGTTAAATAAATACCTGGTAAAATATTAACATTCCTGAAATACACAAATATGGCAAGATACGAGGTATTCATGCTGCATTCATTTGCTTGTTATTGAGGAGAATAGGGAAGAGAACTGTGGCGAAAAACACAGTGACGACAGCTACAAAAGTCGTTGGGGAACAAAATGTTGCGTTTGCGAACCATGTCAGCACCCAAACATTATGAAGGGATCTCCATAAACTAGTAATTGCAGGGCGACCTGCGATTCAAAAACCACTCAGCAGAGCTGGAAATGCCTGTAACAAGAAAACTTGGTGCCGAAGGCAGAAAACGAGGACTATGGAAAATGGAAGAAAGTCATCTGGTCGGATCAATATTTTTTCACTGTGTTTCCAACTTCTGGACGAGTTCACATCCCAAGAGTTAAACATGGAGGGGATTTGGTGACAATTTGTACAGCCATATTGCGGTATTCCAGAGGCCCCATTGTTGTTCTGCAATGTCTCTTTCCAAGTCTATTGGCTCCAATAGCAGACACCAAGTAAGAAACCAACGACAGACTGATAGGGATTCAAGCAGGGGCAAATAGCACTAAGCCAGAGTGGATTACAACATAAAGTTGGCATCCCGGCAATAGCGCACAGCAACAGGAAGTTTTATGAAACGTGGACACCAAGTTAAATTCTTTTTCGTTGAACAGGGGCTGTTTCAGGTGATAACTCGTACAGTAATCTTCCTTTCCTCGCGTACCGTAATTCCACGATTCCTTCGCCCGATGAACAGCCTCCCACTTCGCCCTAAAGTCTGAACGCTTGCAGAGGCATAGCACCGGCGCTGTGCCCTACGTCACGCGCAACTCTGGAGGCACCCACTCAGCTTGTCCGCTCAGAATAGGTTCAGCGCCTCTGTACAAAGATGGAACTTCTGTTCTTGACCGCCAGACAGACTCGTCTCCACGAACTTTGTGCGCCTATATAGTGAGTTGACTCAGGTCATGGGACACCACTTACTGTCACGTCGCACATCATTTTTACTCCGCGTAATGCAGCAACTCGACGTGACATCGACCCAGCATGTCGTTGCAAGTCCTCTCCAGAAATGAGCCATGTTGCTCTCCATAATTGAGAAAGTGTTGCCTGCGCAGGATTTTGTGCACGAACTGACCTCTCGATTATTTTCCATAAATGATCTATGTGATTCGTTTCGGGCGACCTCGGCAGCCAAGTCATTCGCTCTAATTCTCCACAATCTTCTTCAAACCCATCACGAAAATTTGTGACATGGTGCGTCACTCACAGAAGTTTCTTGTATGACTGAGAAAATTAAGTCCATGAATGATAGCAAATGGTCTCAAAGTAGCCATTGAACATTGAATGGCGATTCATATGACCAGACCACGGTTTCCAGTCGTCGAGGGTCTAACCGTTAGGGCTACGGGCCCTGACGAGGGGCTGCAGGAGACGTCATGCTGCTAGCAAAGGCACTGGCGTCGGTTGCATTAGGCCATAGAAGCCCATTAAGACCAAGTTTCACCGCACTGTCGCAAAGGAATCATTTATCGTACGTCAAACGTTGATATCTGATGTTTTACGCAGTGTAGATCGTCCGTTAGCACTGACACCTCTAGGCAAATGCCACTGCTCTCGGTCGTTAACTGTAGGCCGTCGGCCGCTACGTTGTCCGTGTTGAGAGATAATGCTTGAAATTTCGTAGTCTCGGCACACACTTGACACTGTGGATCTCGATATACTGAATTCCCTACTGATTTCCGAAATAGTGTGTTTCAATGCGTCTAGTCTGAGTACAGTTCAGTGTTCAGTCTTTTAATTCCCGTCCTGCGGCCATAATCACGCCACAGACCTTGTCACATGAATCACCGGATTACGTGTGACAGCTCCGATAATACACAGTCCTCTTATACCTTGTGTAAGCGAGAATACCGCCATCTGTGCATGTGCATATCGCTAATCCCATATTTTCATCCCAGTGTAAGGGGCTCGTAAGTCGCTACACAACCTCTGTCAAGGGTCACAAGCGAGGCTTTCGCTGGGTAACGGCGAAAGAGCTCAATATAATTTGTTTTATGTGAACCGTTTTTGATGTTGCTGAGCAATAGTCACACAATATTTTGTAAATGAATACTGTATTGTTTCTTTTATTACAACTCATATTTGAAGTGATTGGGTTTATCATATATTGCAGGACAAAAATTAAGAAAAAATATTGGCTCTCCACGAAATGTCAGATGCAAAACCACCACCTTGTAAAAATGATCAGCAAATCTGGTTCTCAAGCAAATACCGTTGACCATAGGGGTGCTAGGCCGTTTGCTTTCGAGTTCCCTGAGGCACCATCTTTGGGAACCACTCCCCTCACCTAGACTGAGAGCGAAATTTGTACTCCGGCTTCTACGAGTGGCAGGGCTCGCTTTCAGGAACTATCTTCCGAGGAATTACAAAGATCAGATGCTCGGACTTAAAAATTGTCGGTTCTACGACTGCCCACTCTTCATCCTTACACCCGTAGTGTCGATAAGCCCTTACAAGAACCTCGACCACAAAAGTTGCGAAGAAGGAGAAATCTCGGATGAAGGCTAGTCGGGGCTAGAGCCTACACGATGGGACTATGAACTGATGTTCAGATGATGCTCCACCCCTACCAGTTACAGTGATTGTGGGGCATGAACTGTCATTCTGGCCCCCTTCAAGCCTATCTAGGACACCCTCAACGTGATCACCCATTGAAACACCTGCTGGAATGACACAAGTAGTTTCCTTTTGTTCAGTGATCTGCGTTGCTTCTTAAGAAACGCACTCTACTGAGGACCATTCCCCGCGCTTCGAGGTTACTGTGTAATCTGTCGTAACTGTACTGGCATGAGAGCCTTCTCAGGGTTCTGTTTATTGGTTCACACGCATGTTGTCAGTGAGCGGATTCCCTTACCTAAAACGTTACAAGCATTGTGACAGCAGACGAACCATTTGATCAGAAATCTCAACTTTTATTTGCTTTCGGACAAGGCATTTACTTGAGATGATCTCATTTCAAATCCACACTCCACATTTTCTCATACTTCGGGATTGCACACTTTTGCTCTGTGGGAGTACCACATCGTCTAGTAGGAGCGTTCTGAGTGGTCAGCTTCTTTCTGATTTTGATTTTTATCTTCTCTATGACTATACACCTAACCGCTTCACTGCCTTTCATGGTACCTTTTTGGCTATAGAAATTACAATCTCTTCCTACATCTAGTGGAATTGCTACACTGTGCACTACACTAGGATCTTTGACAGTGACCATTTTCCAATGATCCTGTCACTTGTTCCCCACATCGCGCTCACAGTTCTTTCTTGAGTTCGTGAGTGGTGCACGTGGAGCCTCAAGCTACTGAAGCCAATTCTTCCTTCCCTCGCAGTATTTCCTTCACCATGCCCTGCCTCCCGATCCTCACCCCTTCCCAGTTGCCCCCTCCTTCCCCTCTCTCGGTGTTATGATCTATATCGATCTGACCATCCACCTGGATCCCTGCATTGTTTGTAATTTTGCTCCTTCTGCCTGTTCTTTAATCATTTTTGACATTTAGGACCTTGCTTGAGGTTTGACCTCCACTTCCACATTTCCTATTCTTAAGGTGCGATTCCGAACACGACCGCAGACTGCACCGACCGGCTGCAGGCGGCACCACTGGTTACCATTGTTTGCAATGTGAGGCGTGCTGAACGCGGCGGCAGCGTCGTCTGCCGCCGTATACCTGCTTCGACGGCACACCCACCGTACATCTGGTCAGGGACCTGTAGTGCCGCTGCCAGAACCTCATAGCGACCGGAAACTGCTTTTACTGGCCGAATATACCCACATTTGTGCCTGGCAAACATTTTGGTGGAGGTAAGTTAAACTCCTTTGCCGCTATTTTCTTGCCCATAGCCGATTTCTGAAATATACCGTTATCAGACTATTTTCCGTAAGCGCCGACATCAACGCTAATGCCCCCCCCAGGGGGTCCACAACTCTTTTGTGGATACGTGCGTAGCGAGCACGGGACCCCGAGCTAATGTGGCCCTCCTTCCTTTCCGGGCTACATACCCTCCCTTTCCGCATCCTTCCCTGAACCCCATCTTCTCCCCCCCCCCCCTCACCTCTGGCTCTTTCCTTCCCTTTCTCCCCCTCTGGGAATATGGTTTGTGCCTACGTCCAGAGACAGACGCTTGTAAATGTACCGCATTCTTCACCTTCCTTGCTTGTATGTCTTCATCCTTCCTTTGTACTTCTCTTTTCCTTACCTCTTCTCTTTACCCTTTTCTCCGCTGCGGCGTTTGAGACCTCTCTTCTTTCCTTTCCCTTTCTCTTTCTTCCTCCCTGTGCGTGTCTGAAGGCCGACCCACGCACTTCCATGCGTAGCCAGTGACGGGGTAACGCGTAATTCCCCGCCCCGGGTAGACAGGTAGGACACATACGTACCCCCTGGTAACGGCCAGGCCCAGGGAGGGGTGATTTCCCGAGCTGATACCTTCCGAAAGTGCCGATTGGTCCCTCCGTCCGTTTGTCGGGAGGTGTGACCTGAGGTGTGAACAATCACCTAAGGCAGGAGTGCCCTCAGAGAGGGCCCCCACAAGGGAGGAGCGCGCCATTGGAGACGCCGGTAATCATGGGGGATTCTTCCGCAATGGTTTCCTCACCTTCCACTATGTCTGCTCACAAACGTAAGTTCACTGAGTCTCAGCCACAGACGGTTCTTCCATCGTTGCCACAGTTCCTTGTTGTTTCTCGGTCTGACGGTCACGACTTCTCCACGGTCAACCCTTTCATTATTCAGAAAGGTGTCGACGCAATTGCAGGTCCTGTAAAGTCTTGTTCCAGATTATGGAATGGCACCCTGTTGTTAGAAACAGTCAGTTCCCTCCAGGCACAAAAATTGCTGCATACCTCACTACTACACACCTTCCCTGTCCGGGTGGAACCGCACCGTACTTTAAATTCCTCGCGTGGAGTCGTTTATACATGCTCCCTCGATGGATTGTCTGATGAAGAAATTCAGCACTACCTGTCTGACCAGGGCGTAACGGCTGTTCATAGGGTTGTGAAAAGGGTTGACACGAACATCATTCCAACCCGCACTGTCTTCTTGACATTTGACAAAGTTCAACTCCCATCGAAAATCAATGCAGGCTATGAGATAATTTCCGTTCGCCCTTACGTCCCAAACTCTATGCATTGCTATCGGTGTCAGCGGTTCAATCACACCAGCCAGTCCTGTTCCAATCCGGCCAAATGTGTTGTATGGCAAGGA
The DNA here is from genome assembly GCF_021461395.2 of Schistocerca americana. NCBI lineage: Eukaryota > Metazoa > Arthropoda > Insecta > Orthoptera > Acrididae > Schistocerca > Schistocerca americana. Next base: position 598,950,439 of record NC_060120.1, on the reverse strand, counting down.
TGCCCATGAGGGTGCTTGTCCACCTCCATCCCCTCGCTGCATCAACTGTATGGGTGACCACACTGCTTCCTCTCGAGATTGTCCCGTTTTTAAGGACGAAAAGCTCATTCAGGAAATTAGAGGGAAGGAAAAGGTGTCGACCTTTGCTGCTCTCGAAAATTATTCGCCAGTCGACAGCCCACCGTGCCTCAGAAAGGAAAATACAGCACTGTCCTTGCTTCTCCTCGGCCAACAAAGGAGAAGGCCACGCAGACTTGCGACCTCACCTTTAGTGCCACGGTCATCAGATCGGCCAGCGCGAAGATCGCCCATTCAACCTCACCACTTTCGCCTGCCCACTCTCTGGCTCACCCTTCGTAGAGTTCTGCTAAATCTCGAGCCAAAAAGTCAGACACCAAGACTTCGAAAAAAGAGCATACTCTTGAAGAGTTTTTATGTACGGCAACTTCCCAACCATCGGTTCCTCCTTCCTCTAAACATCATACTTCCAAGAAGGCTACAAAGAAACCCAGTTCCTCTCCTCCTCCGCCAAGGCGTGTCCCATCTACAGCACCACCTGGCGAAAATCGCCCTCGGCCGTCTTCTGTGTCGCCGAGGCGCACTGCTGGTGGCCGGTCAACCGGCCGATCGCTGGTGGCAGGAGCCGCTCCTGACCAACCTATGGATCAGGATCTTCTGCCTTCGGCTGAATTCCATTCCATGCTGTCGGTCGCAAGCTCAGAGCAGTCGTTGAGTTGACAGCGACCTTGGTCACATTCCTCCATTTTCTGTTCACCCTATGTCCATTATCCACTGGAATATCCGCGGTATTCGAGCCAGTCGGGATGAATTGTCCATCCTCTTACGATCCTACTCGCCGGTCATTTTCCATCTTCAGGAAACAAAGCTGCGTCCCCATGACCGCTTTGTTCTCCCTCATTTTCAGTCCATCCGATATGATCTCCTCTCTGTTGAAGGCACTCCAGCACATGGATTCATAATTACTATTAAAAACAGTCTTGATCACAATTTACCTTATAAAATAAATTGTGATCAAGACTGTTTTTAATAGTAATTATTTACAATTTTATTGATCACTGCTGTTCCCATAATGCATTCAAAAGTAATACATGGATTCATGATTCTTCTCCATGAAACTCTCCATTATCACCCAATCCATTTAAACACTTCCTTCCAAGCTGTCGCCGTCCATCTTTCCCTTTCCAGATACACGTTCTCTCTTTGTACTGTATACATTCCATCGTCCACACCAATGGCACGAGCTGATCTCCTTCATCTTCTTGGTCAGCTTCCACCCCCATATTTGCTGGTTGGGGACTTAAATGCCCACCACCCGCTTTGGGGATTTCCACATTATTGTCCACGTGGCTCACTATTGCTAAACGTCTTCCACCAAGCAGATCTAGTTTGCCTCAACACTGGGGTCCCTCCATTTTTGTCTCCTCCACGAAAAATTTATCTCATTTGGACCTTTCGGTCGGTACTGTTCCGCTAGCTCGGCGCTTCGAATGGTTCGCCCTTGATGATACACACTCGAGTGACCACTTTCCATGTGTCCTTAGACTGCAGCCTCAACTGCCCTACATGCGCCCGCGACGTTGGAAGTTTGCCCAAGCCGGTTGTACACTTTTTTCGTCTCTAGCGACATTCGGTGACCGTCACTGCCCCAGCGTCGACGATGAGGTCACACATATTACCGACGTTATTCTTACAGCTGCGGAACATTCAATACCACGCACCTCCGAATTGCCCCGGCGCCCCCCAGTTCCTTGGTGGAACGAGGCATGCCGTGACGCAATACGTGAGCGGCGACGTGCTCTCCGCGTTTTCCGCCACTATCCTACTTTGGCCAACTGTATCCGCTATAAGCAGTTCCGAACGCGATGCCGTCGTGTCATCCGCCATAGCAAGAAGGTAAGCTGGAAATTCTTTATTAGCTCATTTAACACCTTCACTCCCTCCTCGGAAGTTTGGAGTCGGCTTCGACGGTTCTCAGGCGCGCCTAGTTTCTCCTCAGTCTCTGGGCTCACTGTCGCGCATGACACATTAGTGAGCCCAGTCGCAATTTCAAACTCGTTGGGTCAACACTTTGCTGAGATTTCAAGCTCCTCAAATAACCCGCCAGCGTTTCTCCCGAAGAAACGTGCAGCGGAAGTGCGCCCTCTTGCTTTCTCCTCTCAAAATCGCGAAAGCTACAATACTGGTATCTCCTTGCGGGAACGCCAACATGCACTCTCTACTTCTCGCTCCTCCGCCCAAGGACCGGATGGTATCCATGTCCAAATGTTGCTGCATTTATCAATCCATAGTCTGCGTTACCTTCTTCACCTTCCTACCGACAGTATTTTTCCCAGACGATGGCGGGAAGCTATAGTCGTTCCTGTTCCGAAACCTGGAAAGGACAAACATCTCCCCTCTAGCTATCGCCCCATTTCTTTCACGAATAGTGTGTGTAAGGTTTTGGAGCGTATGGTGAATTAACGTTTAGCGTGGTGGCTGGAATCCCGTAGTCTTTTAACACCTGCCCAATGCGGATTACGAAAGCATAATTCTGCAGTTGACCATCTTGTTGCTCTCTCCACTTATATCATGAACAATTTTCTCCCGAAACGCCAAACAGTAGCAATATTTTTTTATCTGGAGAGAGCATACGATACCTGCTGGAGGGCAGGCATCCTCCGCACACTGTTCTCTTTGGGCTTTCGAGGTCGGCTGCACCTTATTCTTCGCGAATTTATGGCCGAGCGCACATTTAGGGTGCGGGTGAACACTACTCTCCCGTACTTTCTCCCAAGAAAACGGGGTACCCCAGGGCTCCGTGCTGAGTGTTGTACTGTTTGCCATTGCCATCAATCCAATTATGGATTGTCTCCTTACTGATGTCTCGGGCTCCCTGTTTGTGGACGATTTTGCGATCTACTACAGCTCTCAACGGACCAGCCTTCTTGAACGACGTCTTCAAGGATGTCTCGATCGCCTCCACTTTTGGAGCATCGAAACCGGCTTCCGTTTTTGTCCCAGTAAGACCGTTTGTGTTAATTTTTGGCGACGTAAGGAGTTTCTTCCGCCCTTCTTACATCTAGGTCCTGTCAACCTACCGTTTTCAAACGTCGCTAAATTCTTGGGTCTTATGTTTGACAGAAAACTGTGCTGGTCCTTCCACGTTTCCTATCTTTCGGCTCGCTGTCTGCGATCCCTCAACACCCTCCGTGTCCTGAGTGGTACCTCCTGGGGAGCGGACCGAGTGGTCCTTCTCCGCCTCTATCGCGCCTTAGTGCGCTCGAAATTGGACTATCGAAGCATAGTCTACTCCTCTGCTCGGCCGTCTATTCTTCGGCGTCTTGACTCTATCCACCACCGTGGATTACGTTTAGTGTCTGGAGCTTTTTACACCAGCCCTGTAGAAAGCCTTTATGCTGAGACTGCTGAACCTCCGCTGTCCAATCGGCGAGCAGTCCTTCTGAGTCTTTATGCTAGCCATCTGTCTTCCATGCCTGTTATTCCAGCCCATGACATTTTTTTCGGCGCCTCCTTTGATGTAGGGTATGCAGGTCGCCCCTCCTCCCTACTACCACCGGGAGTCCGCTTCCCTCAACTGCTCCATTCTCTTTCCTTCCGCTTTCCTAAAACCTTCTTGACAACTTGGGGTACAGCACCGCCTTGGCTCCGTCCCCGGATCGACTTGCTCCGAGACCTATGTCGATTTCCCAAGGGTGGTACCCCTACATTTGTTTATCGTCAGGCATTTGCTGCTCTATGTGCACAAATGACGGACGCCACATTTATTTACACCGACGGCTCGCAAACATCGTTAGGTGTAGGGAGTGCCTATATTGTTGGCGACACCCCAAATCACTTTCGGCTTCCCGACCAGTGTTCGGTTTATACTGCGGAGCTTTACGCTGTTCTCCAGGCTGTCCACTACATCCGCTGCCATCAGCGGATACAGTACGTTATCTGCTCAGATTCTCTCAGCTCTCTCCTCAGTCTCCAAGCTCTTTATCCTGTGCACCCTGTGGTCCACCGGATTCAGGACTATCTGCGCTCTCTCCACCTGGGGGGGCGTCTCGGTGGCGTTCCTCTGGCTCCCGGGACACGCTGGTATCTGTGGAAATGAGGCGGCCGATATTGCAGCCAAGGCTGCAGTCTCTCTTCCTCGGCCAGCTATTCAATCGATTCCTTTCGCCGATCTACGGAGCGTTCTATGTCGACGTGTTGTTCATTTATGGCACACGCATTGGTCGACACTTACCCACAATAAATTGCGGGACATGAAAGCTCTTCCTTGTGCTTGGACCTCTTCCTCCCGAACGCGTCGTCGGGAGTAGGTAATTTTAATTAGACTCCGGATAAGGCACTGTCTTTTTAGCCATCGACATCTTTTAAGCGGTGATCCTCCCCCACTCTGTCCCCACTGCTCTCAGCTGTGGACGGTAAGACACCTTTTAATTGAGTGCCCCTATTTTAATCCGTTACGCTCCCGTCTAAAGCTATCGCCTGATATATCGTCGATTTTAGCAGATGACACGCGCTCAGCCGACCGCGTTCTCAAGTTTATTAGTGCCAGTGAAATGACGTCAGTCATTTGAAGCTTTTTTTGGGGACAACCAACTCCTTTCTGTAGTGGATTTTTAAGCCTTCCTTCTGCTTTTAGTTTCTCCAATTTTATGACTTTCGTTCCCATTGCTGCTGGTTTTCAATTTCGGTTTTTTACTGTTTCCTAAGTCACGGACCGGGCGCTAATGACCGTAGAAGTTTTGCGCCCTAAAACCAAAACAAAAAAATCAACGCTAATGAACTTACAATTGGCGTCCACAATAGCCAGCAGAACAATTGAAAAAAATCTTTGTAGTTAAAAAAGAGATCCACTTTTCTCTGGTGCCCTTATGCGAACATGTTTTCCATCTATAGCGCCTACACAATTAGGTATATTGCATTTAAGCCAAAATTCTTCAATACGTCTGAAATCTGATTCAGTAGAACGTTGCATCAACATGGGCAGCAGCCTTATTCTTAATATCTTCAAAACATTTTTAACAACTCTCGATATGTTAGATGGTGATATACGATAGGCAAATGATAAAGACCGGAAACAAACGAAAACATACAGCTAATATAATTTCCATTTACAGGTGATGGATGACTGTAAGAAGTGGAATTTTTTAAGGGACGGTTACCAGAGGTTCAAGAAGAAAAGCAAATTAGGAACGGGCTGCCTCAAAAAAATTCAAAAACAAAAAAACACAGAGCTATCCTTCCCTGACAGTGTTGCACAACACAGATCTGGAGGAACAAATATTACATTGACATCATCACAGACAACAATACAAGAAAGCCAAGAAGTGGAGATCGAACTCGTCAACTGGACCTTTCGGCATCACAGGAAGAAGATACGTCAGAAACACATACAATAGGAAATAGTGGTGAAACATCTGTGGTAACAAACAATGAACGTTATGTGCCAGCACGGAAAAGAAAACGCAGTAAAATTCGTAGTAATGATGATACAATTATAAAAATGTGGAAAGAAAGGGACGAAATTAGGCAAAATTTAGTAAAAACTTTTATGGAACGCAAAGAAGATGATACCGACTTATTTTTCCGTCACATCAGCACAGTTGTAAGGAGTTTACCTCCAGTTTATAATCCAGAAGCCAAAAGAAAAATTAGTATGATCGTTTCGGATTATGAAATAATGGCTGCACAGTGCAACACACATCGTCCAAGTGATAGCAGCAGCCCTTCAATCTCCACAAGTCTCACAAAGTCTTGGAACTGCAGCACAATCTAATAATGTATAACATTTTGTGGTCTTACCTCAGCGTAAAATATAATTTTTCTTCTGCACTTACTGCGTTTCTTACGCGCTGTGGCATTATGTCATCTTTAATAAAACTGAGCGCGAAATTAAACTGTCTTTCATTTAAACGACAGTAGCTCCTGAAGATATTTTCATCACCTAACAAATGTCCTTCCATCAGTGCTATGTAACTACCTTCTGCAGTTCTACTATTATATAAAGGCATTACCAGATTTCATCTTTTCCTGGAATGCGGCAATAAAATGTCATCGTCTTCCTCTTCCAACAACAGAGCAATAACAGCGGTGGTGTTAACAGACATCTCGCCTCGCGCAGTTGTTCCCGGCAACTACATAGCTTGTCTGTCGCTGCGTTCCGCAACGCGCCGACTGCAGGCGGCAGCGTTGCCGTCTGTCTTCTGCAACTGCGGCTGGTTGCTGTCGCCGTGTTCGGAATCGCACCTTTAGTGTGAGCAGTGTGCGCCGTTTGGGGAAGTACTCCTTCCCTAGCGTCTACGGAATAATTCCTCTTGCCCCCTTCCTTCACCGCTATAGCCCCTTTCGACCCTACTAGGTCACCAGCACATGTAGCCAGTCCGTTTGGTACGGCTGTTACGTACCCATCTGGCTGAGCCCGTAACACAGGGTCCACACTACTGGTACCTAAGCGGTTCCCTCCCCATGTATGCCAAAAAGTGGTTGCTTGTCTTCTTACAGCATTGGAACTCCCAGCAATGGCCACCATGCCAGATGCCTCTTGCTGTGGCTGGATGGCGCCCATGGGGAGAAACCATGGTCAGAGTGGGTGGTATACGGTCAAACACTTGCTGCATGCAGTGTATCAAGTTGCCAATCTTAAATGGGCATCTCTTCGAATGGTGAACGATCATTGAATGCTGCTTCGTATGACCCTGCAGCCTTCCCTTCACTGGCTCCCCTGTGCAGGTAAAGGGTAAGAACAGGCCCGCGGCATTCCTGCCTGTCGTAAGAGGCGACTCAAAGGAGTATCAAACGTTTCGGCCTTCATGTGATGGTCCCCTGTTGGGTTTGACCTCCATATCTCAAAATTCTTCCGAAGAGCGAGCCGATTGGGGAAGGGCGCCTTACTTGGTGCATTGTGTCCATCGTGCGTTGAGACCTTCAGACAGCTCATTCTTCATTTCATTGCAGTCCGACCCAATCTCCATCTCTTGGGCATGCATACGCTTCTGCATGCATTTTCCGCCATGCAATGTGCAGTGCCGCTTTCTGCACTGACGAGGAACATGGACTACTTGTCACCTAATATCCAGCATGGTAGCCAGTCCGTTGTGGTGGGGCCGTCATGTACCCTGTTGGTTGAAGCCCCCTGACAACACAGGGATCGCTCTGCTGATGCCTGCGCCGTTAACTCCCCACGTATGCCAAGGAGTACATTCCTATCTCCCCGGGGCATCGGGACTCCCGGCGATGGCCATCTTACCAGGTGGCCCTTGCTGAGGCTGGGTGGCACCAGGGCAGATGACCCGCAATGAAACGTGGTACATCATCTCTCGGTGGCCAGCTGCCAGCAGTCTCTAAGCCTTCTCGGCCTCAATTTAATGCTCAGAAATAAGATCCGAAAACGTTCCTGTCCCTGGCCATACTGTGGGAGGAGCATAGGTTTCAGGATGGCAGTGACAGTTATTTGCTCCAGTTCCCAGTTTGTACGAGAGCTGATGTGGAGTCTTTCATGTCCACAAAGCCTCAGTTCTTTGTAGAGCATTTAGAGGACAAGTTTGGAGAGGTGGAGGGTGTGTCCAAAATGCGCTATGGGTCAGTTCTGATAAAAACGGCATCCTCTGCCCAGTCAGAGAGGTTAATTCCTTGTGACAAGTTGGGGGATGTTAACGTTACCATCACACCACAGAAGAGTTTAAATATGGTCCAGGGTATTATTTTCCATAGGGATCTACTTTTGCAGTCTGATGACGAGCTGCGGGCCAACTTAGAGCGTCGAGGTGTTCATTTCGTCTGGTGTGTTCATTGGAGTCCGAACGATAATCAGGTTGCTACCATTGCCTTCATCTTAGTCTTACAGGGTGATACCTTACCGGAAAAGGTCAAGGTGATGGTCTACAGGTGTGATGTCTATCCCTATATCCCTCCCCCGATGCGGTGCTTTAAGTGCTGGAAGTTTGGCCATATGTCTTCCCGCTGTAATTCCAGCCTCACATTTCGAGTTGGTGGACGCCCATCACACCCCAATACTCCATGTGCCCCGCCTCCCATCTGTCTCAACTGCGGAGAGCATCATTCACCTTGCTTACAGAAAGAGCGCAAAACCCCCCAGGGGGTCCACAACTCTTTCGTGGATACGTGCGTGGCGAGCACGGGGCCCCGAGCCATTGCAGCCTTCTTTCTCTCCCGGGCTGCATTTCCTTTCCTTTCCCTTCCCCTCCTTTCCCCTCCATACCCCTTTCCCCTCGCCCTCTCCTCTCCCTCTATTGGTGTCCTTGCTTATGTTGGCCCCCGCTATCCTCCTGGTTCTGTTGGTTTTACACTCTGGCTTTGTTGCGTAATCATCTCCTCCTTTTGGCATTCCTTGGTCCCCCTCTGGGGTTTGACCTCCATTCCAAAATTTCTCTTCCGTAGTGTGAGCCATTTGGGCAAGAGCACCTTACCTAGTGTCTCCGACGTGTGCCCTCCTAGTATATTCCACCTTTTCTTCTACGTCATTGTCTGATGCTCGGGTGCATAGCCAGCACGGTAGCCAGCCCGTGTGGTGGGGTCGCTATGTACCCTTTTGGTTGAGCCCCCTGAACACACAGGGATCACACTTCTGATACCTTAGCTGTGACCTCCTCATGCATGCCTTGGAGTGGTTGCTCGTCATCCTGGAGCATCGGAACTCCCGGCAATGGCCGCCGTGCCAGACGGCCCTTGCTGTGGCTGGGTGGCGCCCGTGAGGAGAGCCCCTGATCGGAGTGGGTGGTATCAGGGCGGACGCTATGCAGATGAAACGCATAAGGGTCCAAACCTCTGGCCGCTCTTCTGCGGCCGTCTCTCTGCGTGGTACTGATTCCTCAAGTGCTGCTTGTCTTGCCCCTTCGGCCTTCCCTTCCGTGGCTACCCCCTGGGAGGAGGGTCAGGCCCGTCGTCTAGGGGCAAAACCTTTCCCCCGTTATCTAGTTTGCACCAGGACTGATGGAGATACTTTCACCAGTGTCAAACCTTTATTCTTTGTGGAACACATTGAAGACAAGTTCGGCGAAGTGGACTCCCTGAGCAAGATGCGGTCGGGTTCATTACTGATAAAAACTGCTTCGGCTGCCCAATCTGCGGCCCTTCGTGCCTGTACCCATCTTGGCACAATTCCCGTGTCCATTACCCCTCACCAGTCTCCAAATATGGTACAAGGTGTGATTTTTCACAGAGACCTCATCCTTCAAACTGATGAGGAACTTCGGGACAATCTCGGACGGCGGGGTGTTCACTTTGTTCGGCGTGTTCAGAAGGGTCCTAAAGATAATCGTATTGATACTGGTGCCTTTATCCTGGCCTTTGAAGGGGATACCCTTCCTGAGAAAGTTAAGATTATGGTCTATCGCTGTGATGTGAAGCCGTACATCCCACCTCCTATGCGGTGTTTCAAGTGCTTGCGTTTTGGCCACATGTCTTCTCGCTGTACCCAGGACCCTCTCTGTGGTGACTGTGGACGTCCACTCCATGAGGGGAGTCCCTGTGTTCCCCCTCCTGTATGTGTAAATTGTCATGGTAGTCATTCTCCACGTTCAGCAGATTGCCCAGTCTATAAGAAAGAAAAAAAGATACAGGAGTACAAGTCTCTTGATCGTTTAAGCTACACAGAGGCCCGTAAGAAATATGCACGATTGCACCCTGTGTCCATGACATCTAGTTACGCCTTGGTTACATCTTCATCCCTTCCTCCCCCTTCCTTACCCCCGTCCCGGACCCCTCTCCTTCCCCCCTCCCCTGCGGCTCCCACACCTTCTCCTCTGGGCGCCGCTCCCCCTCCCCAGCCGGAGAAGTGTCCCACTCCTTCGGCGTCTGCCGGTCAAGGGCGCCTCTCCCGGGATGCCCCTTCCCGGCACCTTCCAGGTCAAAGGTCTGCTGCAGCGCGGCGACCGCGAGAGCCGCGGTCTATCGGCCCCCAGGTCGCCCGGTCTCTTTCTGTTCCTGTCTTGCTGCAGCTGGCTCCATTATGCCACACAGCCCTCCTCGATCTCAGCCTGAAAAGAAGAAGAAACATAAGTCCCGGGACAAAGAGCCTCTGGTGTCACCGGAGGTCCCTTCCCCGGCTTCGCAACCGGATTCTGACCTGTCATTTATGGATGTCGCCCCCTCCTTGTCGGTGACGGGTGGGGACCCGGCGGTATGACTGAATTTAGCGTGTTCAGTCCTCATTTAAACCATCGTTCTGTGGTTCTCCAATGGAATTGTAATGGCTACTATCGTCACCTTCCGGAATTGAAATCCCTTCTTTCGTCCTACTCAGCAGCTTGTGTGGTTCTCCAGGAATCTCATTTTACTGATGCTCACTCACCGACCCTCCGTGGGTTCCGTGTTTTCTGTCGAAATCGGGTTGGACCCTTGCGGGCTTCTGGTGGCGTTTGTACGTTGGTCCGTACAGACATTGCTAGCACGTGGATTTCTCTCCAAACTACATTGGAAGCAGTTGCTGTTAGGGTCCACTAACTCTGCAGTCACAGTATGCAATCTTTATCTCCCTCCTGACAGGACTCTTACACCTGCTGCCTTAACCACCCTTCTTCAGCAACTTCCTCCTCCCTTCCTCCTTCTTGGGGATTTTAATGCTCATCATCCTTTGTGGGGCAGTGCCTTTCCATCTAGACGAGGTCTTCTTATCGACCAATTTATTGCAGACCACGACCTGTGCCTTCTTAATGATGGCTCCCCTACTCATTTCAGTGCTGGTCATGGTACCTTTTCTGCCATTGATCTTTCTCTTTCTTCTCCCTCTCTCCTCCCTTCATTACACTGGTCGCCACACGACGACCTTTGTGATAGTGACCATTTCCCGTTGATTATCACGCTCCCTTCCCGCTCCCCGATGGAGAGGTTACCTCGTTGGTCTTTCCACCGCGCCGATTGGCCTCTATATACTGCACAGGTCGAGTTTTCTCCCTCTTTGTCGGGTTGTATTGATGACGTCCTACGTGACGTGTCTGACGCGATTGTTCGCGCTGCTAACCTTGCTGTCCCGCGCTCATCTGGACAATTTCGTCGTCGGCAAGTCCCGTGGTGGAGTACGGCCATTGGCATTGCCATCCGTGATCGCCGTCGAGCTTTGCAACACTTTAAGAGGCACCCATCTGTAGCCAGCCTTTCTACCTTTAAGCGCCTTCGCGCTAAAGCCCGTTATTTAATCAAACAGAGCAAGCGGATATGTTGGGAACGATTCGTTTCTTCCCTTGGTTCCACTGTCCCTCTGTCACGGGTATGGGCTACACTTCGCTCTCTCCAAGGTTGCCATCGGCAGTCCACCCTCCCAGGCCTTCACCTCCCAGATGGCATTTGTACGGACCCATTAGTTCTCGCAGAACATCTTGCGACCCATTTTGCAGTGGCATCAGCGTCGGCCTCCTATCCAGCTGCTTTCCTTCATCAAAAACAGCAGGCTGAAGCTGTCACCTTATGTTTCACCACTTGTGAGTCAGAATCTTACAACGAACCTTTCACTGAATGGGAATTTCTTTCTGCTCTATCTGCTTCTCATGATACGGCTCCTGGCCCAGATTCCATTCATAACCAGCTGCTTCAACATCTCAGTGCTCCACAATGGCACCATCTTCTTCGGGTGTTTAACCGTATCTGGCTCCAGGGTGACTTCCCTTCTCAGTGGAGGGATAGCATTGTGGTTCCTGTCCTTAAGCCTGGTCAGAACCCCCGATCTGTTGACAGCTATCGGCCAATTAGTTTGACCAATGTTGGTTGTAAGTTACTTGAACGGCTGGTAGCCCGTCGGCTCACTTGGGTCCTCGAATCTCGGGATCTATTGTCCCCTTACCAGTGTGGCTTTCGAGAGGGACGATCTCCAATCGATCATTTGCTTCGCTTGGAATCCGCAGTTCGGCAGGCTTTTTCCCAGCGCCGCCATTTGGTTGCAGTGTTTTTTGACCTTCGCAAGGCCTATGACACGGCCTGGCGCCATCACATCTTACTAACCCTTCATCAGTGGGGTCTTCGGGGCCCACTCCCGATTTTTATCCGCCAGTTCCTGATCCATCGGTCATTCAGAGTTCGAGTTGGTACTGCTTTTAGTTCTCCACGGACCCAGGAGACTGGCATCCCACAGGGTTCGGTCTTGAGTGTCCTTCTTTTCCTCATTGCTATCGATGGACTTGTGGCCTCTGTCGGTCCCTTGGTCGCCCCTGCCCTGTATGTGGATGATTTCTGCATTTGGGTTAGTTCCTCCTCGATGCCATCTGCAGAACGGCAGCTCCAGGTGGCTATACGGCGTGCCTCTGCATGGACCCTCTCCCACGGGTTTCAATTCTCTCCTTTAAAATCGCGGGTGGTCCACTTCTGTCGCCGTACTACGGTCCACCCTGATCCAGAGCTCTATCTCGCTGCACAAAGATTGCCTGTGGTTCCACAGTTTCGTTTCCTAGGTCTTCTTTTCGACAACAAGCTCACTTGGCTGCCCCATATCAGACTCCTGAAGGTAGGATGTTTCCGTAAACTCAATGTCCTTCGCTTTCTTGCCCACTCCTCCTGGGGTGCGGACCGTTCCCTCCTCCTCTGTCTTTATCGTGCTCTAGTTCTGTCACGTTTGGACTATGGTTGTCAAGTTTATGGTTCAGCTGCTCCTTCCACGCTGCACGTGCTGGATCCAGTCCACCATCGTGGTATCCGTTTGGCCACCGGTGCCTTCCCTACTAGCCCTGTTGATAGTCTCCTGGTTGAAGCTGGGATCCCCCCTCTTTCTGTTCGGCGGTCCCAGCTTCTGGTGTCTTATGCCCTTACTATCCGTTCTTCTCCCGCTCATCCTTCCTATTCTATCCTATTCCCAGACCATGGACGTCGCCCGCCTGACTCCCGCCCTCGGGCGGGTTTACCGGTTGGGCTGCGCCTTGCGTCTCTTACCCGTGATTTTCGGCTTCCTTCTTTGTCCTGTCTTCCTCGCTCCCTCCCCTCCACCCCTCCTTGGTTAGTTCCTCGGCCTCGAATTCGGATGGATCTTTGCCGCGGTCCGAAAGATTCCATCCCCCCGGTGGTGTTCCGTTCCTTTTTCCGCCAAATTTTATGGGAGTTTCGGGATGCTGTTGTTTTTTACACTGATGACTCTAAATCTGCTCATCATGTTGGGTATGCCTTCACGTCCTTTGTTGGAACGGAAAATCATCTACTGCCACCCTCATGTGGGGTGTTTACTGCGGAATTGATGGCAATTTCCCGGGCCCTTACCTTTATTAAACAATCCCAACACAACCGCGTTTTGTTATGTACGGACTCGATGAGTGGCCTTCTTGCTATTGACCGGTGTTTATCGCGCCATCCCTTGGTCTCTGCCATCCATGACCATCTCGCTGATCTTCACCGTGCTGCTTGTTCCATTGACTTCCTATGGGTCCCGGGCCATGTGGGTATCCCGGGTAATGAGCTCGCTGATCGTTTGGCTGGGGGAGCAGTTACTTACCCCCCGTTTTCTGTAACCCCTCCTGCAGCGGATTTACGGCTTCACATCAAATCCCACTTTGCACAGTCATGGGCCAATTCTTGGGAGGCTACTCCACTGTCTAATAAACTTCGTGCCATTAAGGTGAATACAGGCCCATGGCGTTCTTCCTTTAGCCTCTCCCGCAAGGACTCGACCACACTGTGTCGTCTCCGCATTGGCCATACCAGGCTGACCCATGGTTTCCTTTTGCGTGATGAGCCACCCCCGCTATGTGGTTGTGGAGCCTTCCAGTCAGTGGCCCACATTTTGGTTGAATGCCCCCTTCTTTTGGCTCTGCGTGCTAAGTACAGACTCCCCCACACTTTACCTTTGATGTTGGCTGACGATTCCCGGATGGTCTCTCTAGTACTAGGTTTCCTCCGGGAGAGTGGTTTTTATTCTCAGTTTTAAAGTTTTTAATCTCCCTCTGGTGTTGGGGCAGGGCGGTGAGTGTTTGGGTGTCTCCCACTGTAGGCAGTGTTCAGAGATTCCCAATTCACCTCCCTGACCGGAATCCTCTTTTCTTTCCCTTTTACTCTGTTTTTACCCCTTCTTTTTAAGGCTTGGTTAGTTTTTCTATTCCCATACGTACTTTCTGCATTATAGCAGTTGTACCTTTTAAGTCACAGGTGGTCTTGCCTATGCTGTTTCAGCATAGTGTTGGGTTCGTTCTCTTGCCAACTTCCCTCATTTGTTTTTACTAATGACAACGTGACTGCCCTTTTACGTTTCCCCTTTATCCGTTTTATTTTTCTGACTATACTGAGATGTCCCGTTAGCAGAATGGAGTCTATTTGAAACAAGGGACTGATGACCTTGCTGTTTGGTCCCTTTAACCTCAAACAACCAACCAACCAACCAACCAAAGAGCGCAAAATCTTGTAATATAAGACCCTGGACCATCTCACCTATACGGAGGCTAAGAGGAAATATGAACGACTGCATCCTGTGGAATCACTTCCTCATATGCCACTGCGACAACTGGGTTAGCCCCATCTGTTCTGCGAATTCCAGTCGGATCGCCGAACTGTACAACACATGCCCCCTTGCCTGCAGGGGGCATTATCCCCCCTGTTGCTCCTGCGCCACCTACCTTGGGGGCAACACCCCGCACACGCATCGGGGACGTCCGTCCGCACTTCTAAGCCAGAGAAGCGTCTAACTACTTCGGCTACTCTCTCTTGCAAGGGGTCCCTTGGATCCTTCCATTCCCAGGTTTCCACAAGCAGGATGACGCCCGACAGTGGCATAAGTGCCCACAAGCAGCTGGTTGTAGGGCTTCGCGATCCTCCTCCGTTCCGAAGACTGAATCGGTGAAGCCTTCCCACCCGGTGAAACAAAAGGAGCAGCAAGAGAATTCCAAGAGGAAGACCTCTAAGGCCAAGGAACGTCTGGTGGCACCCAACCCACCGCAACCTTCGAGCTCTGCGTCTGAGGATGAGGTGGATATCCTGGAGTCCGCTGAGGACCTCGATCTCGCCGGTCCCTCGGACACAATGGATAGCACTTTCACAGGTGCTCAATCGGTGGTGGCAGCAGGTGACCCATCGGCATAATCTGCCTCCCCAGTCCCTTCTCGCCTTTCTCATCCATGGACAATGTCCTCCTCCAGTAAAAATGCAGCGGTTTCTTCCACCATCTTGCTGAGCTCCAACAACCTCTCAACCTTCACCCATCTGCATTGCTCTTGAAGAAACATGGTTTCCAGTGATGTGAACCCCTGCCGTCCGTGGCTATTGGGTTATTATAAGAACAAGGCAGCTTATGAAAGGGTATCCGGTGGCATCTGCATCTATGTCCTTCACTCTCTTCACAGAGTGTCTGTCCCTCTACAAACACCTTTAGAGGCTGTTTGTTTGGGTGTGGACGCCTCAGGCTGTTACTACTGTCTGCAGTCTGTATCTTCCACCAGATGGTGATGTCCCGCAGCATGTCTTGGCTGCGCTGATAGCCCAATTGCCGCCACCTTTCCTGTTACTGGGCGACTTCAACGTCCACAACCCTCTGTGGGGTGGATCAGTGGCAAAGAGCAGAGGCGGCACAACTCGACCTTTCCATTTTAAATGATGGTGCCCTCACACATTTCAGTGTGGTGCATGGCACATACTCAGCCATCGACCTTTCGATCTGCAGCCCTAGCCTCTTACCATCTTTCCAATGGAGTATGCATGACGACCTGTGTGGTAGTGACCACTTTCCGATCTTTCTGTCACTGCCACAGCATCACTCTTCTGGGCGCCCTTGCAGATGGGCTATGAATAAAGCTGACTGGGACTTGTTCTCCTCCATTGCCGCTATTGAGCCTCATTCCAATGAAGCCATTAATGCAGTGGTTCACTTGGTCACCACCGGCATCGTTACTGCCACAGAATCTGCCATTCCCCATTCTTCAGGGTCTACTCGGCGGAGGACTGTGCGTTGGTGGCTGCTTGCAATCGCTGAGGCGATTAAGATCGCAGGTGGGCGCTCCAGCGTCACAAGCGGCATCCCTCATTGCAACACCTCATCGAATATAAAAGGCTCCATGTGAAGGCCCACCACATCATTCACCAACACAAGTAGGAGTGCTGGGAAAGGCACATTTCCACCATTGGCCTCCATCTCTCTCCATCGCAGGTTTGGGCCAGAATTAGGCGCCTCTATGGATATTGGACGCCTGTCAGTGTCCCTGCACTCTCAGTGAATGGAGCAGTTTGTACTGACCCCGACGCAATTTCCAACCGCTTAGCAGAGCATTTTGCTCAGAGTTCCACTTCCGCAAATTACCCACAGGTCTTCCGCTGCCTGAACGAGCGGTTGGAATGGTGGAGCCCTTCATTTTACACGCGCTATCCTGAATCCTAAGATGCTCCATTCAGTGAGAGGGAATTCAAAAGTGCCCTAGCTGCTTGCCCTGATACAGCTCACGGGTCCGATCGCATCCACTGTCAGATGCTCAAACACCTGTCACTGGACCGAGAGCGACGCCGCTTCGAACTTTACAGCCATATCTGGGTTGAGGGTGAGTTCCTGTCGCAATGGCGGTAAAGCATCGTCATCCCCATTTTGTAACCTGGCAAGAACCCAATGAGGTGGACAGTTACCACCCCATTAGCCTCACCAACGTTCTTTGCAAGTTGCTCGAATGCGTGGTGAGCCGGCAGTTGAGTAGGGTACTCGAGCCTCGGGGCCTTCTGGCTCCGCTTCAGTGTGGGTTCCGTAAGCGCCGCTCTGCCGCCGATAATCTGGTGAACCTGGAGTCTGCCATCTGTATGGCCTTTGCATACCTCGTCACTGTCTTCCTTGACATGCGGAAGGCATACGATACGACATGGCGATATCACATCCTCTCTATGCTTCATGGTTGGAGTCTTCGGGGTCCGCTGCCGCTTTTCATACGAAATTTTCTGTGCACCCTACCTTCCACGTGCAAGTTGCGGCCTCCCGTAATTCCCCCCGAGTTCAGGAGAATAGGGTACCACAGGGATCTGTCTTAAGTGTCTGCCTGTTTTTAATTGCAATTAATGTGCTTGCTGTGGTGGTGGGAGCGTCTGTCGCACCGTCCCTGTATGCTGACGACTTCTGCCTCTACAATAGCTCCATTGGCAATGCAGCTGCTGAACGTCAGCTGCAGGGTGCTACCCGCAAGGCTCAGTCTTGGGCTGTAGCGCATGGCTTCCAGGTTTGGCTGCCAAGACCTTCGTTATTCATTTCTGCCAGCGACGCACAGTTCACCCTGAGCTACAGCTTTATCTTGATGGCGAACCTCTTGCTGTGGTGGATACACACCGGTTTTTGGGTGTGGTTTTTGATGCCCAGTTGACCTGGCTCCCTCATATTCGGCAGCTTAAACATTTGTATTGGTGGCATCTTAATGTTCTGCGATGCTTGAGCCACACCAGCTGGGGAGCAGACCTATCTACCCTCTTACGGCTCCACCAGGCGTTAATTCAGTCCCGTCTCGATTATTGGAGCCTGGCTTCTGGTTCGGTATCTCCTTCTGCATTGTGGGTGCTGGACCCTATCCTTCACAGCGGGATGTGACTCTCCACTGGAGCTTTCCGGACCAGCCCTATGAACAGCATACTTGTGCAGGCAGGTGTCCCTCCACTGCGGTTACAGAGCCAACGTTCACTGGCCGCTTATGCTACACATGTTTGTAGCTTTCCTGGGCATCCTAATTATCGTCTCCTGTTCCCTCAGTCGGTCGTCCATCTACCAGCACGTCGGCTGGGTTGTACGATCGCGGTCCACTTCAGAGAGATTCTCTCTAGGCTTGGGGTTTTCCCTCTTCCACCTCCTTTCCCGGCCCCTCTGGTACATCCCCATGGTGTGTGCCCCACCCATGCCTTCGGTTCGAATTGGCACAGGGCGCGAAGGACTCAGTCCCTCCTGAGGCCATCCTACGCATGTTTCTGGGCTTTGGTGTTGTTTACACTGACGGTTCGATGGTTGCTGGTCGTGTCGGTTATGCTCTCACTCTAGGAGACCATTATGAACAACATTCATTGCCGGCTGGCTGCAGCGTTTTCACTGCTGAGCTGGTCGCCATTTTTCGAGCCCTAGATTATATCCGCTCCTGCTCAGATGAGTCCTTCGTTGTGTGTAGCGACTCCCTGAGATGTTTACGAGCTATCGACCAGTGTCTCCCTCGCTCTCGTCTGGTGATAGCTGTCCAGGAGTCCCTCCATACTCCTGCCCGTTGCGGCCGCTCTGTGGTCTTTGTGTGGACCCCAGGCCATGTTGGGATACCGGGCAGTGAACATGTTGACAGCCTGGCCAAACAGGCTACCAATAAACCATCTCTGGACATTGGCCTCTGGTGACTGATTTGCGAGCTGTCTTACGCCGTAGAGTTTTCGAACTTTGGGACACTGAATGGCGCAACCTGACCACACTAACCTAACTCTCTCCTATCAAGAGACGACGAATGTATGGCGGTCCTCCATACGAGCCCCTCGAAGGGACTCGGTTGTCCTTTGTTGGCTCCACATTGGCCACACCCACTTGACACACAGCTATTTACTGTGCTATGAGGACCCGCCTCTACGTTGCTGCGGGTCGGCTTTGGCAGTGGTCCACCTTTTGTTGGCCTGTCGCCTTTTAACTGCACTCAGGCACACGTATGCGCTGCCTGATACGCTTCCTGCACTTTTAACAGATGACACTGCAATGGCAGGCTTAGTTTCGTGTCTTATTCGTGCAGGGGGCTTTTATCACTTGATCTAACTGTCTTTAATTTGTGTTGAGTCCTGCCTTTGGCCTACGATTTTAGACTAAGTGTTTTTTGTGTTTCTTGGTCGTTGGCTTTTCCTTTTTTGTCTCTATGGTTGGCCGACCACTGTCCCACTCTGTGTGATTTTAATTCCTTTTTTGTGGTCTCTGTTTGAGTCCTTCATGTCATGTGTCGTGTCTTGTCGTCCCTATTGTTCGTTTTTATTCTTTGTGGGTGTTTGAAGGTTTTGGAACAAGGGACCAATGGCCCTAGCAGTCTGGTCCCTTCAATCCCACAAACCAACCAACCTTCACTGGCTACACTATTGTAGGAGTGCCAGACTTAAGTCTCCTACTAGCTTAGAACACCATTTATTGATGGCTTTAACAGAGCCCTCCATTTTGTTTCTCAGGTCTCCCTTCACACAGTTTTCATTTGTTCAGACTCAATAAGCAGCCTGTAGGCTGCAAGTGCTCTATCATCCGAGTTACCCAAGCACGATCTACGCCCCGTACTCACAGCTTTACATCTGCCAATACCTCGTCTCCCACCTTCCAAACTTCACAGGAGCTCTCCTGGAAACATCCCTGAGTCTGTGGCTGAGCCATGTGTACGCAATATCCTTTTTTCCAGGAGTGCTAGTTCTGCAAGGTTCGCAGGAGAGCTTCTGTGAAGTTTGGAAGGTAGGAGACAAGGTGCTGGCAGATGTAAAGCTGTGAGTGAGGGGCGTGAGTCGCGCTTTAGTAGCTCAGATGGTAGTACACTTGCTCACGAAAGGCAAAGTTCCCGAGTCCAGCGCACATTTTTAATCTGCCAGGAAGTTTCAGGGCTGCTGACTGTTTGGCTAGAGAAGCAGGTACTTACCTCCTTCCACTTTCATTATTCCAGCTATGGATATGCAGAGCAATGTCAAATCTCTTTGCCCACATCTAGTGCACTACTGCTCACATTAATACACTTGGCACAATCAAGGAGTCTAGCCGGCCGAAGTGGCCGTGCGGTTAAAGGCGCTGCAGTCTGGAACCGGAGGACCGCTACGGTCGCAGGTTCGAATCCTGCCTCGGGCGTGGATGTTTGTGTTGTCCTTAGGTTAGTTAGGTTTAACTAGTTCTAAGTTCTAGGGGACTAATGACCTCAGCAGTTGAGTCCCATAGTGCTCAGAGCCATTTGAACCATTTTGAACAATCAAGGAGTCTACTGCAGTTTCGCGCTCTTCCGTCTGCTCCTCTTTGAAGGAGTCTACTGTTCTATGCCTTCTGCATATTGGTCATACCAGGCTCACCCATTGTTTCCTCCTATTTAATGAACCAACCTCACAATGTGGTTGTGGAGTCAGACTGGCGGTATCCCACATATTGGTGGAATGGCTTCTTTTGGCCCTTCATGCAAAGTATAGTCTTCCTGATTCCTTAATTTTAATATTAGCAGACGATTGACAGATAGGTGAACTGGTCCTCAGTTTCGTCTGTGAAAGTGGTATTTATTTTCAGATATAAGGTTTTACTTCACTGTTGGGACAGGAGCAAGGTGGTTGTGGTTGGGGCCTCTCTTCATGTCTTCTTGGGCGTGGACCACACAGCCACTCCCCCATGGAAAGACCGCCCATTTTTCTCCTCACCTTTTATGCCTTTTACTGTGTGTTTTAACTTCGTTATTTTATAATTTGAGTATCCTGACTGGATCCATCCTCATTTAGCGGAGCCTCTTTCTTTTGGGACTAACTTCAGAATCCTGGGACTGATGACCTCGCCGTTTGCTCCCATGAACCCTCTCAATCAGTCAGCTTCCTTCTCACTGACTGTTAAACTGAAGAGCTATTGCTTATCCACTTGTCACCTTTGCTCGATCTGTTAGATAGCATATCTGTTAGATAGCATCGATGAGGTTGTGGGAGACCTTCGATGCCATCAGCACCACGTCTCTAGTCCACTGTCTACAAGATTCTTCTGTCGCTGGACAATCCCCCATTGTGGACCAAAGGCAGAGTAGCAGCCATTAAGGATCTTCGAAGGAATCCCAACTTGTCAAGTCGCATCCATCGCAAAACATGTTCCTCATTTCTAATCAAACATAATAAGAAATGGTTTGAGTGCAATGACTCCTCCTTGGGAACACGTGCGTCTTTCACCTAGATGGGGACCAAGCTTCTTAGTGTTATGGGCCGCACACACAAGAGGTTGAAGGCATGTCTCTATCCTTTACCACCATCACCATGCCATATTACATACGAGTATACATTTCACTGACTCTGAATTGCTTCACACTCCGAAAGGATGGTAGTCTGACGATTATGGTGTCTTTTGTACCTCATACAGTGTGGTTTCAAGTAAGGAAGATGAACAGCTAATAATCGGATCAGTTTGGTAACGGCAAACAGAGGATTTTTTAAAAGAAAGAATGTCACTTCAGTCTTTTGACCTACATCATATTTTATTTACCATCGACGACTGGACTTCTCTACTGTTGGTAAGCTGCCAATTTTTTTTGCATCGGGTGTTTCAGGTTGGCGTAGATACTTTATTCAGCTCACCAAGTGAATGGCGTTCTGCACGGCTCGGTGTTGTTACTCTTCCTTATCGGAGTCACTGGGCTGGAGGCCTCCACTGGTCACCCTCCACTGTACATTTGTAACGTTTGCACTTGGTACAACTACCTGTCTGTATCCTTGGGTGAAAGCCAGCTCCCCCTTACTACCCAAAAGACTGCTGCCTGGACCCTTTCCCATTACTTCCATTTTTGAGAAACACATACCATGGTCCGTTCTAGGCCAGAACTCAGTTTCATAGCTATTCGACATTGTTAGACAATCCTGATTTTAGGGAGGACGATGGTTCAATCCCGCGTCCGGCCATCCTGATTTAGGTTTTCCGTGGTTTCCCTAAATCGCTCCAGGCAACTGCGGGATGGTTCCTTTCAAAGGGCACGGCCGACTTCCTTCCCCGTCCTTCGCTAATCCGATGGGACTGATGACCTCGCTGTCTGGTCTCCTTCCCCAAACAATCCAACCCCCCCCCCCCTTCCCTGATTTTTGGAACTCTGCTTTGACATGGCGGACACATTCGTCAACTACGATCTCACGGACAATCAAGCTTTTTACATATCACCCACTTTTGTATCTGTGTTGGTGGTAAAATTTTCTGATCGGCTACCTGTCCCATATTAACAGTAATTTATGAAGCAGAAATAACTTCACATTTATAAAATTAATAAAGCAGAGTTATAGCGAGTTCAAGCATATACAATAATTACTTACCCATACTTCATGCCGAAATCTTACGTAAAGACAATAAAAATTTTTCAAAACCTGTTCTGCCTATCACCAACGATGAAAAGTTGAAACGCCCGCTGGAGAGCGAGATGGACTTCCTGGATTACCGGTGATGTAGCTGGATGCTAAAGCTGTTTCTTTGCTCACGCTTCTTGAGATGGGGACCACATTATTCACCTCCATATTACCATGTACAGGTCTCCTCCCACTTTGGTTGTGCTTGCCAAGTTTATGGCTCAGCGTCGACTTCAACTAAGAAATTGTAGAATCCATTCCATAATCGTGGAGTAATGTTCGCCACTGGTGTCTTCTGGACTACCCTAATACACAGTCTCTTTGCCAAAGTGGGGATCTAACCTCTTCAGTTCCAGCAACTGCTCACTTACACAATGACCATCTCACAACTTTCCGGTCATCCAACTTCCCTAATACTTTTGTCAAACTAGGTTGATCCATCGCTGACACCTACCCTAGGATGGGACTTCGAGTTAGAGTGCCCCTCAAGGTCCTCGCCGAGGACCTCTGCCTACATGTTGTGTTCCCTTGGTGTCACGTTCATCCCCCTCGGGTAGTACCCAAACCTCGAGTTAGAACCGATCTATTGCAAGATCCTAAAGTTTTCGTCATCCTCGTGATATTTCGACGTCTTTTCCTGTCATTCAGGAGTATAAGGGTGCTACCGACATTTACATTGATGTCTCCAAATAACGGATAGGCCCGTATATTATTTCATATCTCCCGTCGGTCAGGAACATCATTTGCTGCCTGGAAAGTGTAGTACGTTCACAGCCGACCTAGCAGCCTTTAACAATGCCCTATGTTCTATTAAACATATCACCCTCGACTTGGTTTTAATTTGTAGTGATACAGTGAGCAGTCACTAGGTTATTGATCAGCTCTACTCCTGTAGCTCTGTTACCAATTACTTAAGATCTTAGGTTTACTGCCTTTCTATGGGTCCCATGTCACGTTGGTATGTATCTAACATGGAAAACGATATGAAAATTATTACGATAAACAATCGCAACAGTTAACTCGGAATAGCGCAGGACAACTTACACTCAACGTGCCCCTGCAATGCACAAGAAAATGACTGACCTAACAAATATAACAACTCGCTCATAACCTATGGATCAGGATATTCTGCCTTCGGCTGAATGCCATTCCAAGCTGTCGGTCGCAAGCTCTGAGCAGTCGTTGAGTTGACGGCAACCTTGGTCACATTCCTCCCTTTTCTGTTCACTCTATGTCCATTATCCACTGGAATATCCGCGGCATTCGAGCCAATCGGGACGAATTGTCGATCCTCTTACGATCCTGCTCGCCGGTCATCTTCTGTCTTCAGGAAACAAAGCTGCGTCCCCATGAACGCTTTGTTCTCCCCCATTTTCAGTCCGATTTGATCTCCCCTCTGTTGAAGGCACTCCAGCCCATGGAGGACTCATGATTCTTCTCCATGATACTCTCCATTATCACCCAACCCACTTAAACACTTCCTTCCAAGCTGTCGCTGTCCGTCTTTCCCTTTCTGTATATACCTTTCTCTTTGTACTGTATACATTCCCTCGTCCACACCAATGGCACGAGCTGATCTCCTTCATCTTCTTGGTCAGCTTCCACCCCCCTATTTGCTGGTTGGGGACTTCAAAGCCCACCACCCGCTTTGAGGATCTCCACATCCTTGTCCACGTGGCTCACCATTGCTAGACGTCTTCCATCAAGCGGATCTAGTTTGCCTCAACACTGGGGTTCCTACATTTTTGTCTGCCTCCACGACAAATTTCTCTCATTTGGACCTTTCGGTCGGTACCGTTCCGCTAGCTCGCCGCTTCGAATGGTTCGCCCTTGATGATACACACTCGAGTGACCACTTTCCATGTGTGCTTAGACTGCAGCCTCAACTGCCATATATGCGCCCGCGACGCTGGAAGTTTACCCAAGCCGATTGGACACTTTTTTCGTCTCTAGCGACATTCGATGACAGTCACTTTCCCAGTGTCGATGATGTATCACATCTTACCGACGTTATTGTTACAGCTGCGGAACGTTCAATACCACGCACCTCCGAATTGCCCCGGCGTCCCCCAGTTCCTTGGTGGCATGCCGTGACACAATACGTGAGCGGCGACGTGCTCTTCGCGTTTTCCGCCACCATCCTACTTTGGCCAACTGTATCCATTATAAGCAGTTCCGTGCGCGATGCCGTCGCGTCATCCGCTGTAGCAAGAAGGCAAGCTGGAAATTCTTTACTAGCTCATTTAACAACTTCACTCCCTCTTCGAAAGTTTGGAGTCGAATTCGACGGTTATCTGGTGCGCCTAGTTTCTCCCCGGTCTCTGGGCTCACTGTCGCGCGTGATACGTTAGTGGATTTCTAACTCCTTGGGTAAACACTTTGTTGCGATTTCGAGCTCTTCAAATTACCCGCCAGCGTTTCTCCCGAAGAAACGTGCAGCGGAAGTGCATCCTCGTACCCTCTTCTCTCAAAATCGCGAAAGCTGTAATAGTGTTGTCTCCATGC
Source organism: Schistocerca americana (assembly GCF_021461395.2). Classification (NCBI taxonomy): domain Eukaryota; kingdom Metazoa; phylum Arthropoda; class Insecta; order Orthoptera; family Acrididae; genus Schistocerca; species Schistocerca americana. The sequence goes on along the minus strand of NC_060120.1, from coordinate 598,925,995 downwards.
GGGAACTCCAACATACAATCTATTCTTCTCGCTCCTCCGCCCCAGCACCGGATGGCATACACATCCAAATGATGCTGCATTTATCAACCCATAGTCTGCGTTATCTCCTTCGCATTTATAATCGAATTTTAACCGACAGTACTTTTACCAGACGATGGCGGGAAGCTATCGTCGTTCCTGTTCAGAATCCTGGAAAGGACAAACATCTCCCCTCTAGCTATCGCCCCATTTCTCTCACGAGTAGTGTATGTAAGGTTTTGGAGCGTATGGTGAATTGCCGTTTAGCTTGGTGGCTGGAGTCCCGAAGCCCTTTAACACCTGCCCAATGCGGATTCCGAAAGCATCGTTCTGCAGTTGACCATCTTGTTGCTCTCTCCACTTCTATCACGAACAATTTTCTCCGGAAACGCCAAACAGTAGCAATATTTTTTGATCCGGAGAGAGCATACGATACTTGTTGGAGGACAGGCATCCTCCGCACACTGTTCTCTTGGGGCTTTCGAGGTCGGCTGCCCATTTTCCTTCGCGAATTTGTGGCAGAGCGCACATTTCGAGTGCGGGTGAACACTACTCTCTCCCGTACTTTCTCCCAAGAAAACGGGGTACCCCAGGGCTCCGTGCTGAGTGTTGTACTGTTTGCCATTGCCATAAATCCAATTATGGATTGTCTCCTTCCTGATGTCTCGGGCTCCCTCTTTGTGGACGATTTTACGATCTACTACAGCTCTCAACGGACCAGCCTTCTTGAACGACGTCTTCAAGGATGTCTCGATCGCCTCTGCTGTTGGAGCATCGAAACCGGCTTCCGTTTTTCTCCCAGTAAGACCGTTTGTGTTAATTTTTGGGCGACGTAAGGAGTTTCTTCCACCCTCCTTACATCTAGGACCTGTCTCTAAATTCTTGGGTCTTATGTTTGACAGAAAACTGTGCTGGTCCTCCCACGTTTCCTATCTTTCGGCTCACTGTCTGCGATCCCTCAACACCCTCCGTGTTCTGAATGGTACCTCCTGGGAAGCGGACCGAGTGGTCCTTCTCCGCCTCCATCGCGCCTTAGTGCGCTCGAAATTGGACTATGGAAGCATAGTTTACTCCTCTGCTCGGCCGTCTATTCTTCGTCGTCTCGACTCTATCCACCACCGTGGATTACGTTTAGTGTCTGGAGCTTTTTACACCAGCCCTGTGGAAAGTCTTTATGCTGAGACTGCTGAACCTCCGCTGTCCAATCGGCGAGCAGTCCTTCTGAGTCGTTATGCTAGCCATCTGTCTTCCGTGCCTGCTAATCCAGCCCATTACATTTTTTTCGACGCCCCCTTTGATGTAGGGTACGCAGGCCGCCCTTCCTCCCTAATACCACCGGGAGTCCGCTTCCGTCAACTTCTCCATTCTCTTTCCTTTCGCATTCCTAAAACCTTCTTGACAACTAGGGGTACAGCACCGCCTTAAATCCGTCCTCGGATCTGCCTGCACCGTGACCTTTGTCAATTTCCCAAGGATGGAACCCCTTCACTTGTTTCTCGTCGGGCATTTGCTGCACTATGTGCACAAATGAAGGAAGCCACATTTATTTACACTGATTTATTTCTCGTTCAGCTACAGGCAAAGCGTGATACACTTACAAACATCAACATAAAACCGCTGCTTTACTTCTGCCAGTACCTCGTCTCCTACCTTCCAAACTTTACAGAAGCTCTCCTGCGAACCTTGCAGAACTAGCACTCCTGAAAGAAAGGATATTGCGGAGACATGGCTTAGCCACAGCCTCGGGGATGTTTCCAGAATGAGATTTTCACTCTGCAGCGGAGTGTGCGCTGATATGAAACTTCCTGGCAGATTAAAACTGTGTGCCCGACCGAGACTCGTTCGCAGGAGAGCTTCTGTAACGTTTGGAAGGTAGGAGACGAGGTACTGGCAGAAGTAAAGCTGTGAGTACCGGGCGTGAGTCGTGCTTCGGTAGCTCAGATGGTAGAGCACTTGCCCGCGAAAGGCAAAGGTCCCGAGTTCGAGTCTCGGTCGGGCACACAGTTTTAATCAGCCAGGAAGTTTCATATCAGCGCACACTCCGCTGCAGAGTGAAAATCTCATTCTATCAACATAAAAATTTAAATTAACATTAACAATGATTTGCAATAAAATTTTCAGGGTTTCCAGCCACAAAAGTGCTTGGTCACTTATCACATGTATGTCCATCAGATTTCCTCCCTTAAGTCCGTGTACGCCGCACTCAACTATATGCTGCATGGTTTGACTCTCTCCGCACTCACAATTGGGGTCCTGGGAGAAACCCCACTTTTTCAACAAATATCCGCACCGACCAACACCTGTCCGCAGACGATTTAGAGTTACCCACACTCTACGTTGGAGTTGGAAGCCTGGAACTCGTTGAGATGGGTCCTCAATAAGGAAACGGTTATTCACTTTGCTTTCCTGCCATTGCTGTTTCCACAGGTTATCGATATCAATCTGTTGTTTGAGTTCTTTCCAGAAGGGATATCTTGACATCAATCTGTCAGGGGGAGGAGGTAGGTCCCTGAACTTTTCTTTGTACCTCTGGATTGCTCTTTCACGTCTAATCGAGGGTGGTTCGATATTGGCAAGGACGGGCAGCCAAGGTTTCGGGGTGGGTCTTACTGTTCCTGTTATGAGCCTCATTGTCTCGTTAAGTTGCACATCAATATATCTGACATGCCTACGGCGGGCCCAGACGGGTGCGCAATATTCCGATACACTATACAGAAGTGCCAGTGCTGATGTGCGTAGAGTTTCAGTGGAAGATCCCCAGGTTGTTCCTGCCAGTTTCATTATGATGTTGTTTCTTGTTTTCATTTTTTGGGCGACTTCGTACAGGTGGCTCTTGTATGTGAGAGTGCGATCTAGCTTAACACCCAGATATTTTGGCGTTCTATCGTTTTTCAACAATTTGCATTTTATTTGCACTTTTAGCTCACGATTTGCATCTTTGTTACACAAGTGCATTATTGATGCCACGGATTTAGTCGGATTTACTTTGAGGTGCCAGTTGTCATAATATTGTTGTAGTCGTTCCAGATCCCTGTTTAAAATTTCTTCCAGTTCTTCGAAAGTGTTGGCGTGAGCCGCGATAGCGATGTCATCTGCATACATAAAGGAACGAGATTCCAGGTTTGGGATGTCCGCTATGTATAAATTGAAAAGGCATGGAGCCAGCACAGACCCTTGGGGGAGACCATTTTGTAGTGTCCTGTAGCTGCTTGTTTTCCCATTCAGAGATACCTTGAATCTCCTGTTTATCAACATATTTCTGACTAGATCTATGATCTTCTTGCATTTCACGACTTTTGACAGTTTATACAGTATCCCTTTTGTCCATACGGTGTCGTATGCTGAGGTGAGATCTAATAATACCATGCCCGTTTTCTTTTTGTTTTGGTAACCTCTTTCAATGAAAGTGGTTAGGGCGAGAACTTGGTCGCAACAATCTCTTCCTTTCCGAAAACCGCCTTTCTCTGGGGGAAGAGCAGCTTCTATTTTACTTTCTATTCTGCCTAGGATGACTCGTTCAAACAGCTTGTAAGTGGTCCACAATAAAGATATCGTCTATAATCTTTAGCATTCTCTCCTGTTTTCCCTGGTTTCTGGATGGCTATGACTTGTGCGTTTTTCCATTGCTTTGGTAACCGGCTGGTATCTATGATATTAGAGAAAAGAGAAGACAGCCATGCTCTTCCCTTTGGCCCGAGGTTCTTCAAGAATTCTGGAAGAAGGCCGTCACAGCCAGCTGCTTTACCAGGTGACATTTTCTTTAGTGCTATATTTATCTCTTCTTGTGTTACCCAGTTCGCTAAACCTGCTTCCTCCTCGCTTGCATCTAGCTCTTCGTTCATCAGTTGGTGCAGTTCTTTTTTCTTCGAGGCGGAGGCATGGATTCTGGATGTTTGTAGTATAGAAGAGCATATCTTGTTAGGGGTCATTTTATTATTGATGTTCCGTCCCTTGAATTGTGCTCCGCCAAGTTTCCTCAGTAGACTCCAGCTCTTCTGTGAGGAGTGCGTAAAGTCCATTTGTTCCATCCGCTTTTGCCATCTCTGTTTGCGTTCCTCGTCCATAGCTCTTATGAGCTGTTCTCCTAGTTCTGGATTCTCTGTTTTGTTATATTCATCGAGTAGTTGTTCGCACTCCTTTGTCCAGCATGGGATGTATTCTTTCCGCGCTCCTTTTGGTATTGAGTTATGTGCCGCTTTAATAATTAATTTCGTAAATCTGTCGTAATTTTCTGGAATTGGGGGAATTCTGTTTACATTATTTTCAATGGTATCTTTAAACTTAACCCAGTTAGCCTTCCTGAGGTTCCATCGGGCTATAGGGGGGCTCATTATTACCGGTATTTGGATCCCAAGGTCTATAATAACTGGTCTGTGTTGGCTCCGAGGAATACGGCTCAGTACAGTTCTCTTGGACGGAAGTGCTATTCCAGTTTCTCCAGATGAGACAAAACAAAGATCGGGCGTTGATGTTGTGCCCCACACTCCTGAACAGAAGGTGGGGGTATCTTTTGCATCGTATATTAATGTATAATTATTTATATCTGCCCAGTCTGCCAGCATGAGTCCTTCTTTGTCGCAAGACTGATAGCCCCATCTGGGGTGGTGGGAGTTAAAATCGCCAATTATGGCTGCAGGGTGTTGTGGGTTAGGTAAAACAGGTTGTTCCCATTTTTCTGAAGGTGGCTTGTACACGTTATACACAGTCATATCGTTTAGTTTGATTCCCACGGCAAATTCGTGGTGCATAGTTTCCTCAATATTATCAACCAGTTCTTTCTTGATCAGTGTTGCAATACCGTGTTTATTATGGGCTTTATAGCCCACAATTTCATAGCCTGGTATTAGAAGTCTCGAGATATTTTCTTCTGATAGATGGGTTTCCTGCAAGGTCAGCACATCAATTTTTTCTTCTGTTAGTAGCTTTGTGAGGATGTCTCCTTTTGTCCTCGTGTATCCTTCTATGTTAACTTGGCATATACGTATTCGTCCACGCACTTGGCTCCGGGGGGGGGAAACTGAGGCATTTGTCTCGCTCTCTTCCGTAACTTCGCCTGTGAGGGCCGGGAGGTATTACTACGTCCGGCCGCCGTTTGGTGGTGACATTTGATTCTCGTGTCGCAGCTCGTTCTGAGCATTTAGATTTTCTTCTCGCAATGCGATCGTTGTGCGGCACGATACTGGGGGGGTAGGCCACGTCGAGGCTGTCACCATCTACCCCTATTTACACTGATGGCTCAAAAACATCGTTAGGTGTAGGGAGTGCATATATTGTTGGCGACACCCCAAATCAATTACGGCTTCCTGACCAGTGTTCGGTTTATACTGCGGAGCTCTACGCTGTTCTCCAGGCTGTCCCACTACATCCGCCGCCATCAGCGGATACAGTATGTTATCTGCTCAGATTTTCTCAGCTCTCGGCTCAGTCTCCAAGCTCTTTACCCTGTCCACCCTCTGGTCCACGGGATTCAGAACTGTCTGCGCTTGCTCCACCTGGGGGGGGGGGGGGGGGGCGTCTCGGCGGCGTTCCTCTGGCTCCCAGGACACGTTGGTATCTGTGGAAATGAGGCGGCCGATATAGCGGCCAAGGCTGCAGTCTCTCTTCTTCGGCCAGCTATTCAATCGATTCCCTTCACCGATCTACGGAGCATTTTATGTCGTCGAGTTGTTCTTTTACGGCACGCCCATTGGTCGACACTTCCCCATAATAAATTGCGGGACATGAAAGCTCTTCCTTGTGCTTGGACCTCTTCCTCCCGAACGCGTCGTCGGGAGGAGGTAATTTTAACTAGACTCCGGATAGGGCACTGTCTTTTTAGCCATCGACATCTCTTAAGCGGCGATCCTCCCCCACTCTGTCCCCACTGCTCTCAGCTGTGGACGGTAAGGCACCTTCTAATTGAGTGCCCCTATTTTACTCCGTTTCGCGCCCGTCTACAGCTGTCGCCTGATATATCGTCCATTTTAGCAGATGACACGCGCTCGGCCGATCGCGTTCTCATTAGTGCTAGTGAAATGATGTCAGTCATTTGAAGCTTTTTTTGGGGACAACAAACCCCTTTCTGTTGTGGATTTTTAAGCCTTCCTTCTGCTTTTAGTTTCTCCAATTTTTTGAGTTTCGTTCCCATTTCTGCTGGTTTCCATTTTCGGTTTTTACTGTTTCCTAAGTCACGGACTGGGCGCTAATGACCATAGCAGTTTTGCGCCCTAGAGCCAAAACAAAACAAAAAAAACTCGCTCATAATGTTAATCACTAAAGCCACATAAAGAGAGACGTGGGAAACAACCAAAATGAATGTCTTTTTCCACAGAGACTTAAAAAAATAAACTTGAGTCCCTCCATTTAAAAATTTCATTTATTCTCAGAGGACCACCACTACATACTATAACACATACACACCAATAACAAACGAACGAATAACAGGCTATATACAGTTACCACAAGACAAACCAGAGAAACGACGACAATTGGCATCGCTGTACAGTAAACACACACAACCAATGAGCAGTGAACGTGAAGTGTAGTTAAATGAGGTCATCTTGGTGTATGAAGGCCAACTAAGTAGTGTACTCCTGTACGACAGACAGGCAATATTACCGAAACATAGAGCCAAATAGTAATTTAGCTCTTCGCGCTTCAAAAGGCTGTTTCTTACCTAAAAATAAGAAAAAAGAAAAAAACTGTGGTAAAGTAATTATTATGAACACGAAGCAAACACGCATTACAGGCCGCTGTATCTGCTTAGGAAAACAATAAGCCAATTGCGTTTTATACAAAACAAAGAACCTTCCATTTAGTTGCTTAGGCTGTACACGTGTCCTAGAGATTATTTAATATCGCAAGCAGTCTTCAAGTATGATAATTAATTTAGAGAAATCCGTTTCAGCTGTATTAATTATTTATTCATACGGCGACCGGTTTCGGGATTTTAATGTCTTATCTTCAATGTATGAAACTGTAACATAAAAAGAAGAGGGTGTAAATGTAATGAAACATGTGTGCAGATGCCATGAGTAAGTTGCCTTGATTAGGAAATGTGCTCTTTCGGTTTTTACACTCGTGTTGCATTATATTTCTTTCTCTTCTTTGCACATTACAGTTTCATACATCTGACGATGGGATTTTAAAATCCCGAAGCCGGACGTGGTTTGAATAAATAATTCATACAACTGAAGTGGATCTCAATAGTTGTTCACGTCTCTCAGTTGCGGATGTTCTAGGTACCAAATCTTGTGTTCTTGAAGCAGCTTTTTACGTTAAGCCAGTTTAGCGGGGCTTAGTGTAAGCCTTTGCGATCCGCCCCTCAGACAACTAGACACGTTTATTGAAACTGTTTTGCATACTTGACCGATTTCTCATACAGATTAGTAGGGAAATTCTTTTCATCAATTTCTCTATAATAAATATTTTTATTGAAATTGGCTTCATCGCAAAAATTAGTAACGAACCTGACGGTGGCTACTTCTAAGGAATTACCAGATACGTTGAGCTGGTTACGGGGCAGCTTACAAGAGTAAATTACAAAATATAAATTGAATATTTTAATCATTGGAATAAACGTTCAGCTCATTATGGAAGTTGTCCTTACTTACTAGACAATGTAATGCTGACTTAATAGTGCTCGTCAAATGCTGTAAGTAGGTTCATTGTTCAGAATTATCGCATATGATCTTCTGCAAATCATAACGTTAAAAAAGGTACTTTTGCATCGTTCATCATGTGTAGCTCATGTATTATTCAACTATGAGTGTGTCTTGAAATGTGGTTCCTCGCTTCGTTTTTTCTATGAAACACTGCCGCTGTTTGTTATGTACGAGGCTTTATTGGTGCTAGTTCTATCTTTCAGTGTCAGTGAAATAAAATGCAGCCTTCCAGTTTCCACCGTACAGTCTTTCTCACGCCACATGCGGTCTATCAAACCTGTCACGTTAGCCATACCTGTCAGTTTCTAGATTATGAACCTACTAGTGCAAATTAGAGTGGAATCAAAATTCGAGATGAAAGCACATCAACGATAAGATTGGCTAATGACATTGCTATCCCCAGCGAAAACGAAGAACTACAGGATATGCCGAATGGAATGAACAGTATGCTGAGTGAATAATATGGATTGAGAGTAAATCGAAGAGACACGAAGGTAATGAGAAGTAGCAGAAACAAGAACGGCGAGAAACTTGATAGGATTAATGGTTACGAAGTTGCTGAAGTTAAGGAATTCTGTTACCTGGGCAGCTGAATAACTCATGACGGACGAAGCAAAGAGAACATCAAAAGCAGACTAGCACCAGAAAAAAGGGCATTGCTGTTGAAGAGAAGTTTACTGGTATGAAATAAAGGCGTTAATTTGAGGAGGAAATTTCTGAGAACTTACGTTTGCTGCACAGCCTTGTATGGTAGCGAAACATAGATTATGAAAACCGGAACAGAAGAGAACTGAAACGTTTGAGACGTGGTGCTACAGATGAGTGTTGAAAAGTAGATGGACTGGTAAAGTAAGAAATGAAGTTCTGCGCAGAATCGGAAATGGAATGAATACGAGCAAATCACTGACAAGATGGAGGGTCACTATGAGAGGACGTCTGTTACGACACCAGGGAATACGTTCCACGGTACTACAGGGAGATCAAGAGTGTAAAAACTGTAGAGAAAGACAGATTGGAGTTCATCCAGGAAGTAATTCAGGACGTAGGTTGCAAGTGCTAATTTGAGATGAAGAGGCTGGCGCAGGAGAGAAATTCTTGGTGTGCCGCATCAAACTGGTCAAAAGACTGAAGACTCCAAAACGGTAAATTTTACATCCGCGCTCGTGTTTGTGACATACAGCAGCTCAGAATATGGGACAGCGTTTCGACGGTAAATCTCTAAGATTTCTGACGCTAATTATTGACTCAAAGTTAACTAAATTATCACCTAAACAGACAGTGTGTAAAATATTTATTAACTATATTGATACGGCTGGGCCGTTCAGGATGGAGCGATGTGACAATCGTCTCTTCCTGCAGTTGTATAAAGCATTTGTAGCGTCCGGCATTGACGACGATAGCGCTATTCATGGATCATAAACCACCCCTCCCCCAACCACCCCCACCCTACCACACATCCGTCCCGCTACCGAATCTCAAGAAGCTGGATACTGTGCACCGTAAAAGTATAGGGCAACAGTTTCATGCTGGACCGGCGTCCTTGACTATGAGTGGTCAACCGTATCCAGCTCTTGTATTCAATTCGTCAATCATTGCCAACATAGCCACGGTATGTCATGACTGTAACCAACCTGAAGCTTTTCTAAGTTTCAGGTGTGTGTGTGTGTGTGTGTGTGTGTGTGTGTGTGTGTGTGTGTGTGTGTGTGCACCTTCCAGAAACTAATGGGCACTGCCGCATCAGCCAAAGTGGTATTTGGCATGGTGGCTGATGGGAGCTATCGTAAATGGGAAATACCTTTACCGCTGCTCCCGTCAGCCACTGCGCCGAGAGCCAGCTTCGTTTGGTCTTACAGTACTCGGTTAGAGCATGAACGAGGTTTCTTCTTCGAAGCGTCTCTTAATCTTAGTAAGCATTTCTCTATTTTCCGACAACATATTCATCAGCTTCGTTCACTAGTTTTGAATCCTTACATTTTACTTTAATATAGAGATTTCTTACAGGTCATAATTTTTCTCTCAATGTATATTTGCAGGTATTGTCATCGACAGCAGGGAATGGGAGCAGAGGACGGTGCCCGGGCAACAACCCAGCAGTCTGAATCCATGGATGGATTACCAGCGATAGCGATAGGCATCACTAACGACAGTATATCTGCAGCACCCACATTAGAATCACACCTTCCTCAGCAAGTATCGGCTATACACGAATCTCCAGCTCCTATCGAAAGCTATGGAGGCAGTCGATGTGATCCAGGGATCTCTCCAGTGCAGCAGAAAGTATGTCATCCACTTGCTGCCGAGGCACTAACGCAAACTTTCGAAATACATGATTCTGAAGACCAGGGCACGTCAGGAACCCAAGAAACACTTGCGTCGGATCACCACAAATCCTCACGGCCTGCAGAAAGCAATTTTAGTGAACCCTTGGAATCAGGCGTCTATTTGACACAGCAGAAGGAGCGTGCTGCAGAAGAATCCGAGGCTCATGCGCAACATCTTTACGTCTCTTCAGGCCAGAGCATGGCCGGAACCAAAACATTGCTAGTATCACCATTTCACGAATCCCAATTGACTCCGGGAAACATTAAAAATAATCCTTCGGCTCCGGATCTCTCTCCAACCCATCGGGGAGAGTGGGTTTCAGGAAATGTCGAGGCACTTACACATTTCCTTCAGGACTATGCCTCCAAAGACCAAGGCATCTTAGGAATCCCAGACATGGACTTAGCGGATGGCTACAAATCCTCCCATCGTTCGAAAAGCGATCCAAACAGTTCTTCGGTTGCAGAGGTGTCCCGAACCATGCATAGGGCACAAACTCTTCACATGTACGTCTCCGAAAACTGGGAGTCGTTAGGAACCAAAAATACCTTAGTATCATCTGTTCACGAGTACCAGTCATCTGTAGGAAGCAATCCAAATAACCCGTCACAACGAGAAGTCACCTCAACGCAGCAAGAAGCATGTTGTCCTGACGCTTTGGAAATTGTAGCACAAGCTCTTCAAATCTGTGCCTCCGAATATCATACGACCACAGAAACTCAAGACTTCATGGCATCATCGCAATACGAATCCCAACTGTCGGCGAAAAGCAATCTGTCGCTTCCGGATACGTCTAAAACGCCGTGGGGTGAGTATGTTCCAAGTATTTTAGAGATGTCTGCACAAACTATTCCATCCAATGCCTGGAAAGACAAAGGGACACTAGCAACTGAAGAATTAGTAGTTTCGGCTCAACTCGAATCCTTACTACCTGTCGAAAGTAACCAAAAAAATTCCTTGGAACCAGAAGATTCTTCAACACAGCAGGATGATAGTGTTCCAGACGCTCGCAAGGCACTTGCGTCTGAAGACCAAAGTAGATCAGAAACTAAAGCCTTGCTGATATCGAGGTTTCATGACTTTCCATTACCTGCAGAAATCATTCCAAATAATGTCGCAGAACCGGATGTCTGTCCAATGCAGCTGAGTGACTCTGAACAAGACCCATTCGACTGTCTTGCAGAAGCTCTTTTAATGTATTCTTTTGATCAGGACACGTCATTCACGCAAGATTTGCTGGTATCGGCTAACAACGAGTCCCTGGAGACAGTAGAAAGAGGTACAAATAATCCCTTGGCACAGGAGGTCTCTGCCATACAGCGAAGTTTGTCTGAACCAGGAATCTACGAGCCTCTTGCACAAGCTCTTTACACGGGTGCCTCCAAAGAACAGTGCACGTCAGCAACTCAAGACTTTGTGCCACCGGTTGTCCAAGAATCCCTATTACATCTAGAAAGGGACGCAGGTAGTCCCTCGATTCAGGATGTCTCTGCAGTCCCACAAGAGAATGTTCCAGGCGCTTTGGAGACTCTTGCACAAGCTCTTCTGATCAACGCTTCTGAAGAACAGTGCATGTCAGCAACCCAGGACTGGCTGACACCAGTCGTCCAAGGTTGTTCAGTGGCTGTGGAAAGCATTTTCCATAACCTCTCGGTTCAGGAAGTGTCTCCCGCCCAGCAGGAAGTGTGTGTTCCAGGCGCTTTTGAGGCTCTTGCACAACGTATTCAGACGCACGCCTTCAAGGATCAAGACATTTCAGGAACTCCAGTACTAGGGATGAATGACAGGAAGAGGAGTGTACATGAATCGACTGCAGGTAACTGTCTGAGCGATACTGCAGTGTGTACTTCTCTCGTTGGTGTCATGAAATACGAAGAAAATCAGGATATACATAGGAATGAAGCGCCCACTCCTGAGGACATGTCTGGAGCTAGAAACCAACTAGCAACTGTGAGAAGCTACAGTATGAGCGGCAGCAGCAAATGCAGCAGCAACAACAGTGCCATTGGAAGTCGTAATATCTATTCTTCGCGCCTTAGCATTTTCGACTCAGACGACAAGACGGACAGGGCGGAAACTTTTGCAAGCATGATGAGCCTGGTAGACTTCTACAGCGATTATTTTGAAGATCTCGAGGAGAATCAAAGTGAAGAGTATGTCATAAGCATGATCACAACCTACGTGGATGTGGCCACTGACTTGATTGGCAACCTTCGCCTTGTTGCAGCACGTATCTTTACCTCTCCGCAAGGTGCAGGAAATTTACTTTACGACATAAACTGGACGGTCCTGTATCTGGCCGTCGATGAGGAGGTTGACCTTTATGACGTCGGCTCTTGCTACAAATTAAGACTTCTAGCTGTGAAAGCTTACATAAGAACGACGTGCGAGAGTACTGCTGAAGAAGCCATTGCAGAAACGATCCGCCAAGAGTTCCTAGCTAAGGAACACAGTGTTCCAGGTGAACACAGTGGTTGTACCAGGCTGACTGCATGTAGACTGCAGGAAACAGTCCGTGCTAGGGGAGGGATTCCATTCAGCAGTGGAGAATACAGGGATGGCGTGATCACAGCACCAGACAGGTCTTACGATGGGACTTACAGTAAAAATGTCAGAGAGGGTGAGCACATCTACTCGGAGACCCATCAATGCCGAGATGTCGACGACAGAACATGCCATCGAGACGCGGTGTTGAAGATTTACTCTATAGCAAAGGAGCGTGTGTGCAGAATCAGAGCCATTAACTGGAAAATGCTCAACTGCTTCAAAACAGTGCTAAACGTCCTGGGCCTGGGGTTGGAGGCGAACAGGATGGCTCAGCGAGCGGTTAAGGAGGCGCTGAGGCACCAGCTGCCGGATACAAACCACGTGGTGGTGGTGGCCGCCGCGATGGATCTGGCCATGGCTGCTACCAACCACGCGGAGACGGCTCTAAGCCAAATGGAGCAGGCGGTGGAACTGCACAGGATCGTCGTGAGAGCACTGAGGCAGGCGGAGAGGTCTCTGTACAACCTGCGCATGGAGGCCTGCTGCGGCAGGAATGACTTCAGCGATATCATTGCCTGCGTGGATGTCGTCGAGGATGCGGTGGAGATAGCTTGCGAGATCTACCTGGACAAAGCGAGCACGGACGTCCCAGTCGACGAGTCATGGGCAGTCTTGAGTAGAGATACCAACGAGTTCCCCTCTACATCGAGGATGGTCCATCAGAGAAGTGACCACGCTCCGAGGGATGTTTTCCAAGCTCTGTTCTGGGCTACACAGAGTGCCATCACGACCATTGACGTAACTTTGCAAGGGCTTCGAAAACTATCCTTTTAGATGCTGTTCAATGTTACACACATGGGGAGATAGTCTTTACTCGTTGTTCGTCGAAACTGTTCAACGAAGTCGCAAAAATGTGAAAGTCCTGAGACAATACATACTAGATTTTAAGTAAACTATTTACATCCAGGTAGCGAACCATCATTTTAACTTTTGCGTGACTGTAGTTTTTACAGCCTTCTTTATTTATCATCGCGCTAGCGTATATATCCACTAAAAGTTTTGAATAACTCGAAAATCCTAGCGTTAGGATTGCAAAAGTAGGTTTCTTTCAGATTTGACAATCTGAGAATGGTAGCTCCCGCCTTTCCTCTTCATTTTTCTTGTGAACTTCTGACAGCATAATTTTTGCTCTCAGATGATACGCCAAAGTATTGCCCCACATAAAGGTTTACTGTTGTTTCAAGTGTTAATAGCATTTTACCGTTGAACGCTATTTGTTGACAAAATTTGAATGTTCTTACAATGTTTCAAATTGCTTTAATGTAAAACTGCCATTGACCAACAGCTACTGGAACGCGTTAGCAACGTATCCGTTCTTCACAGGCCATTTGATTTTCTCCCGCGTTGAGTTAAGGGATGCTTTTAATCTCTTCCATCTACGCGACGTATTTGCTGTGTAAGGCAGTCACACAGCTTACGTATACTGGGTTTGGTGCATGCACAATCTGTTAATAAGAATTATTCCCAGCACCATAAAACTGACACTGTTTGTGTCGTTACGAAATTTTGTGAAGTTTGTGATGAGTTTTCAGTAACTACATACGCGTATTTGTTACCGTGTTTTCATACATTGTCCTTGGAAGAATGTAATTTCTACCAAACTTATTAATAATATTCTAAATGTTTCCATGTTTACCCACTGCAAATCCATCTTCTTAATTTACAGAAAAATAAAGCGATAATTACAGAGCCTACCTTAAGTTAATGTGTACCAAACAGATTTATATTTTCCAGCAGGGACTGAGAGTTGTGGCGTTACTACGACTGGAAGAAGTCACCGCGTGACAGTTCCTGTGTTGGAGGGAGAATGGTGCCGCAACATGACACATCCCAGGACGAATATCAACATTTTTCACATGTTTTGAAAAAGGAGAATGTGAATATAGTTTATTCAGCGTTGGTGTCACGTAAACATCCACTAACCGTTCCCACTTTCTTCACAGTAACATTGGCGTGATAAACATTTGACAAATGTTAATTCGTTGATATATATTCAGTGAGTATCAAGGTACCTACATTTAGCATCAAATTCATCCACAAAGGACTGGCGTACTCATAACTAATACCGTTTCTCTCTGTGAACAAATGAGGTACTACGTTAAACGGTTTCTGCTCCCTAGAATCTCTTAGTATCTGGGGGGTGGGGGGGGGGGGGGAGGGAGCGTAGCACACACTGAAAGACGTTGCCCAAGACAGATTCAAATACTAGAGCTATTCGGAAAGTGAGGAACGACACGTCGCGAAATGGAATCCACAGTGAAAATCCAAACTGTTTTATTTGCAACAGTTAGCTTCAAATTCCAGCTGCTTATCACCATAATTGCCGATCCGACTTGGACGTTTGTCGTAGAGTTGTACCAGCTTTCCAATACCCTCGTTATAGAAGGCAGCCGCCAGTGCTTTCGCAAATTCTCTAGCTGGCCTACAGCTCTTGTCTGTGCCAAAATGTTGCCTTCATAGCGAGCGGTTCATGTGGGCAGATATGAAACTCAGATGGAGACAATTACGGGCTGTATTGTGGGTAATCAAACATTTCCAATCCAAAACGATGCAAGAGCGTCTTCGTTGCCCCTGCAGAATGCGGCTGAGAATTTTCTTGAAGAAAACGCACGACAGTTATTTAATGTTGGGTGCATAGCTTCAGGCGAAATTTCTCACCAGGCCCTCGTTTTTGGCGGGAGACATTATTTTTGTAGGTATCTTTGTCCTCCCTGTGTGATCAGAAGTGAAAAGAACGACGTAACGCAATCGACGGGCCTACTAAAGACACTGCCCAACACACCAGTGCAAAAATTCATCGGATTTTCAATGTTTTTTCCATTTCGCAACCAATCGTTCCTTACTTTCCGAATAACCTTCGTAATTGTTAATGGCACAACACTATGGATCCTTGCACTATGTGACAATCATTCCTTTCTGTGATTTCGACCATAAAGAAATTTTAAGCCCATCTCATTTTCCTTAAACTAATGGCAAGATTGACGTCTTACGGAGGATTGTGTTGCGTGTTACCGTCCGATGTTAGGACGATCGAAGAAAGTACAAAAAGGTCAGCCCATGAAGAATACATTTTCGCTGCGGAGTTTTTGCGGAGGTAGTTACAATTCAGCTGAGAAATTAAATAATAAATTCAAAGCGTCATGAAATCGACTTCTGCTTGTCAAAAGAACTTTCAAAACAAAGAGAATACACCACCTGTGCAAGAAAAATTCGTAGACTGTAGGATATCGAGCCGCATCAAACCAATCAGAAAACTGACGAGTCAGACAAGTTCACGAACTTAGACCAATAACGTAGTTAGATTCTGCAATCTGTGAAGTTCAAAAATAACGTATGATCACTTTTGAGACATAAAACATCATACCCCACAACAACTGATGACAATGAAAGATCGTATGTACTCAAAACTCACCAGTTCCGCCGAATTTTGCTAAATGATTTCGTTTCCTGTATCACTGTACTTGATTATTATTGCATATATTTTATCTAGGGCCCAGTCCTATTTCAATTTAAAATTCTCGAAGTTCAGATGTATTCACCATTAATAATTTTGGACTACCTAACCGGTTTGACAATACAGTTCGGGGGACAGATGCTGGCAGATACAAATCGCCCATTTCAGTGAGGACTCATTTTTTACAGCAAAGATAAGTATTGAAGTGTTAATGGCTCTGAGCACTATGGGACTTGACATCTATGGTAATCAGTCCCCTAGAACTTAGAACTACTTAAACCTAACTAACCTAAGGACATCACACAACACCTAGCCATCACGAGGCAGAGAAAATCCCTGACCCCGCCGGGAATCCAACCCGGGAACCCGGGCGTGGGAAGCGAGAACGCTACCGCACGACCACGAGATGCGGGCAAGTATTGAAGTACCATTGATCTGGGTAAGGGGTTTTCAAGTATTTGCATTTCACCGTTCGGTAGCTCAGTCATGTTTGTAAACGATCTTTACGATGCATACGGATCCTGGTTGCCTTCTAGCGAAAATATATTTGCACTGCTGAATAACACAGCAGTACTCAAATTGCTTATCAACCTGAGAATGGTCACTCCGATACGATCTCGTAAAATATAATATGGCACACATTTTCAAGTGAACCAAAGTGCTGAAGTACACAGGTAGGCGAATCGTAGGCACGAAAATAAATTTCGCATGATGTGTTACTGGCAAGGCAACCATAGCAAAAATTGCTACAGCATAGTAGAGAAGGTAAACGAGAAATACGTAATGAGACGAACGTAAATTACACTATTATTCAAAGACAACTGAAGTAACTGCTTGTTGTGATGGTCGCGTGGGCATTACGAAAGGCAGGGCTCGGTTTTTAATAGGGTTTTTGATCACTATGGGCGTCAATGCATGTTCTGAAATGTGCTCACGTGCTGGTCAAGGTTGGTAAGAGACTCTTGAGGTAGAGATTACCATTAATCCGCCAGTGCGTGTTCAAAGACGAGGCGTTTTGTACGCCCATACAACATTGTGCTTTTTCACACTATAACACCTGGACTATCAAAATTACTATGTTCGGTAATGTTCCTGTGTGCTTTACGTTTTCCCACCTCTGACCAAATGAGGAAACGTCCATTATGCTCACAGTGTCTCCCGTCATCAGAGACGAGTGCGCTACACTACCCCTCGCTGGTCCAGTCTCTATGCTGTTGGCCCATCGAAGATCTTTGAACACTGTACACTGGCCTGGTCTGCCATGCCAGTTTCACACGACGTCAATGCCACCGAGCGAGTGTGGGTCACATAGGAGAGACGTATTGGAGCTCGTCCACATGTACCAACTACTATACAGCAATTGGAAACCGCGAAGGAGGAGAACTGGAATGCCCTACCACGTTAACTCGTTACTAACATGGTGGCCAGCTTCGGAGCACGTTACAGAGCAAGCACTGCTGTCCATGTTGATAACATGCATTATTACGAATCCTGTCACTTTTGTAATGTCCATGGGACCATCACCAAAGACAGTGATGTCAGTGTAATTATTGCCCTGGAATAAAATATTAATGTCCGCCTCATGACGCATTTTCTTTAATTACTTTCTGTACTATTCCGCAGCAGTTCTTTATATGTATGAACCAAATTACGTCGTATTCTTACTCGGCTGTGTCACATTATGAGAAAGTAATATTTGTCCGTAAGTGCACACCAGTAAATGGCTCTTTAATCTCTCACCTTTCGCAAAGTGTCTGTGCCTGTAAAACTTTATTTGTACTGACTTTATGCTTCTATTAACGGTGAGACAGTCCCCATTGTGTGCACAGTTACATGTATACCAAATCCCGATAAACTGAGTTTATTCCTACAATTCTGAAACTGCAACAGTGTGCAATTTTATTATTTAATTTAGGAACAGTCAATACAGTTCTCGCATGCTTTATTAGTAATGGCACTGAATATATGAAATACCGGAGACTAGGTATCATCATTCTTTTCGGCGCAGCATTGTTTTTAACGCTTGGAGTGTGGCAATTTCAAAGAGGTAAATTTGTTCTCCCTACCTGAGATCGTCCTAATCGTTAGTAGCGGGAGGTGCTTACTTAGAGTTTTGTTGGCTAAGATGTCTTCTTTGGTGAACCCATATGCCGACAATACGCCGCCGGTCCTGAACTTAAGCGCTGTAAACTACTAAAGAAATATTATCTCTCAACTAACTGCTCCAACAAACAGTTCGGTGACAAGAAATGCAAGTGGGATCGTGGGTGTCGTGCAGTGAACTATTTCCTAAAACACACTAGTTATTTTAGGCAACGATAGAGAAACATTTTTTTTTTTGGGAGGGGGGCCGTTGGCGAGGGGGCGGCGGGGCTTGACAGTTTATTCAGAGAGTTCCGATGCAGAATCTCGATCCCTCACAGTAATTTCGATTTATCTGCAGAGTTCATATGTCATAGAAAAAAGCGTGCGTAACAATCACTTCGCATAAACCCACGTTCACTTGTCACCGATAGCCCATTACGCGCTGCTCCCCCTTCCTGTCCCTCAAATAACTACTAACTTTGCCGCTGGTTGTCTCTTTTGTTGTTTTATCCATTTAGACCCCTTTAATGAAAGGTCAAACAAATATTGATAGTTTAATGTCTTGATTCCGATATAGCCTAAGCCTATCTCTCTCTCTCTCTCTCTCTCTCTCTCTCTCTCTCTCTCTCTCTCTCTCCCTCCCTCTCCCTCTCTCCCCCATTCGGTTCTCCTCTCCACACATTACCAACCGTCTGCTACATCAAATTACTTGTTGCCTTCCACGATCCACAACGTTTAACGTCACTAATAAACTTAGTCTATCTTCCTTCTTCAAGCTGTTTCCTTCCTCAGTAAAATTTCAGGGATTATTTTTACTCTGCCGAGCCTAGCAATTCTCTTATATTAATGCTACATAAAATCAGTACTGACTATCCGACGCGCAAGTCGCCGAAGTGGCGTCAAATCGAAAGACTTGCACCCGGCGAACGGTCTATGCGACGGGAGGCCCTAGCCACACGACATTTACATTTTAATACTGAGTACATATATAGACACACCAAACCATATATTTAAAGGTAATATTAGATTCGCCAGACATATGTCGCGTTTTAGGACATCCATCTATGTACAAAGAAATCATTATTACATATAATTTAGCATTACAATAATTCCTTCACAAAGAAACGACACTACTCGAACTTAACAATACAGAAAAAATTATCCTTCACAAATAGTGATACCCACGGTTCATGAGAGAGCTGTAACACTTTCCCACCAGCACTAGTCCTTTTGCGAGGTGGTGGTCTATTTCTTCCACCCACCGCGTCGTCGTCTAAAGTCGACAACGTCACGGTGCACGTTTAATAACGCACACGACTGTGATACTGCTGTGCCTGTGTTGGTAAGAACAATCCAGTGTTCCTTCTAACAAGCAAACGTGTCAGAAAGAACATCGCATTGTTCTTCTTAACAATACAAGCACTGCAATACCGTAGTTATCTGATGATACCAGCAGCGTCTTTCAATTAAAATTTCTCCCCTGTACAGGAATTACATAACGTGTTAGAGTACAGACTGAGACGCAGGGACGACAACATATGGAAGTTTAAACCTAGCCGTGAGTCGTGCACGGACAGCCAAAGCGTTTAAAAAGAACGCTCCCGTAAAACGCGAAATCCGCGTTAGAGTCCAGGTTCAACAAACATTTTCATCGCTGCCGTTATCTTGTACAGCTGATGGTTTTCCTTATTTGGAACTGCGAATACATTTCATGTATTAGAAACCATTCAGATGTAGTTTCGGAATTCCGTCGGTTTTAACTTTCACTTCCTACAATTTTTCATATGGGATAAATTTGCACATTTTTTTGGACGCCAATTAAACGTTGTCCCTAAATATGGAAATTAATACGTCAATGAGTAAAAACAATACTAATGACATACACCCAAAATAGTTTTGCATCACCTCGATTGCGAGAGTTCCGCAACCTGCACAGAAAATTGGTACATTGATCAACGTAAACATTTTGCCCTTTTTATTGCTCATTAAAACCACACATAACATGTTGTACCACCATACAGCGAGACATTGAGGTGGTGGTGGTGCAGATTGCAGTACACACATCCTCCTCTAATACCCAGTAGCACTGATGCATGCCTGTATTTGTCGTGGCATAACATCCACAAGTTCATCTAAGCCCTGTTGGTCCAGACTGTCCCACTCACTCCTCATCGGCGATTTGGCGTAGATCCCTCAGAGTGGTTGGTGGGTCACGTCGTCCATAAACAGCCCTTCTCAATCTATCCCAGACATGTTCGCTAGGGTTCACGTCTGGAGAACATGCTGGCCACTCTAGTCGAGAGATGTCGTTATCCTGAAGGAAGTCATTCACAAGATGTGCACGATGGGGGCCCGAAAATGTCGTCCTTGAAGACGAATGCCTCACCAATATGCTGCCGATATACTTGCACTGTCGGTCGGAAGATGGCATTCACGTATCGTACAGCCGTTACGGTGCTTTCCATGACCACCAGCGGCGTACGTCACCACCACATAATGCCACCGCAAAACAGCAGGGAACCTCCACCTTGCTGAACTCGCTGGACAGTTTGTCTAAGGTGTTCACTCTGACTGGGTTGCCTCCAAACACGTCTCCTGCGATAGTCTGGTCGAAGTAAAATGCGACACACATTGGTGAAGAGAACGTGATGTCAATCCTGAGCGCTCCATTCGGCATGTTGTTGGGCCCATCTGTGCCGCGCTGCATGGTGTCGTGGTTGCAAAAATGGACCGCACCATGGACGTCGGGAATGGAGTTGCGCATAATAGAGCCTATTGCGCACAGTTTGGGTCGTAACACGACGTCCTGTGGCTTCACGAAAAGCATTTTTCAACATGGTGGCGTTGCTGTCAGGTTTCCTCCGAGCCATATTCCGTAGGTAGCGGTCATCCTCTGCAATAGTAGCCCTCGGGCGGCTTGAGCGAGGCATGTTGTCGACAGTTCCTGTCTCTCTGTATCTCCTCCATGTCCCAGCAACATAGCTTTGTTTCACTCTACATCTACATCCATACTCCGCTAGCCACCTGACAGTGACAGTGTCTGGCGGAGGGTACCTTGACTACCACTATCGGTTCTCCCTTCTATTCCAGTCTCGCAATGTTCGTGGAATGAAAGATTGTCGGTTGCGTCTGTGTGGGCTCTAATCTGTCCGAATTTATCCACGTGGTCTCTTCGCGAGATACACGTAGGAGGGAGCAATTTACTGCTTGACTCCTCGGTGAAGGCATGTTCTCGAAACTTCAACAAAAGGCCGTACCGAGCTACTGAGCGTCTCTCCTGCAGAGTCTTCCACTGGAGTTCATCTATCATCTCCGTAACGCTTTCGCGATTACTAAATGAACCTGTAACGAAGCGCGCTGCTCTCCGTTGGATCTTCTCTATCTCTTCTATCAACCCTGTCTGGTACGGATCGCACACCGGTGAGCAGTATCAAGCAGTGGGCGAACAAGTGTACTGTAAACTACTTCCTTTGTGTTCAGACTGCATTTCCTTAGGATTCTTCCAATAAATCTCGGTCTGACATCTGCTCTACCGACGATTAATTTTATATGGTCGTTCCATGTTAAATCAATCCTAATGCCTACTGCCTGATATTTTATGGAATTAACTGCTTCCTGTTGCTGACATGCTATATTGTAGCTAATTGATAAAGGATCTTTCTTTCTATGTATTCGCAGCACGTTACACTTATCTACATTGAGATTCAATTGTCATTCCCTGTACCATGCGTCAATTCGTTCCAGATCATCTTTCATTTCAGTACAACTTTCCAATGTTACATCCTCTCGATATACTACAGCATCATCCGCAAAAGCCTCAGTGAACTTCCGATGTCATCCACAAGGTCATTTATATATATTGTGAATAGCAACGGTTCTACGACACTCCCCTGCGGTATACCTGAAATCACTCTTACTTCGGAAGACTTCTCTCCATTAAGAATGACATGTTGCGTTCTGTTATCTAGGAACTCTTCAATCCAATCACACAATTGGTCTGATCGTCCATGTGCTCTTACTTTGTTCACTAAACGACAGTGGGGAACTGTATCAAACGCCTTGCGGAAGTCGAGAAACACGGCATCTACCTGTGAACCCGTGTCTATGGCCCTCTGAGTCTCGTAGACGAATAGCGCGAGCTGGGTTTCAGACGATCTTCTTTTTTGAAATCCATGCTGATTCCTAGAGAGTAGATTTCTAGTCTCCAGAAAAGTCATTATACTCTAACACATTACGTGTCCCAAAATTCTACTACTGATCGACGTTAGAGATTTAGGTTTATAGTTCTGCACATCTATTCCACGTCCCACCTTGAAAACAAAACGGAGATTACCTGTTCCCTTTTCCAATCTTTTGGAACGCTACGCTCATCTAGACACGTACGGCACACTGCTGCAAGAAGGGGGGCACGTTCCTTCGCATACTCTGTGTAAAATCCAACTGATATCACATCAGGTCTAGCGGCCTTTCCTCTTCTGAGCGATTTTAAATGTTTTTCTATCCCTCTGTCATCTACACTCCAGGAAATGGAAAAAAGAACACATTGACACCGGTGTGTCAGACCCACCATATTTGCTCCGGACACTGCGAGAGGGCTGTACAAGCAATGATCACACGCACGGCACAGCGGACACACCAGGAACCGCGGTGTTGGCCGTCGAATGGCGCTAGCTGCGCAGCATTTGTGCACCGCCGCCGTCAGTGTCAGCCAGTTTGCCGTGGCATACGGAGCTCCATCGCAGTCTTTAACACTGGTAGCATGCCGCGACAGCGTGGACGTGAACCGTATGTGCAGTTGACGGACTTTGAGCGAGGGCGTATAGTGGGCATGCGGGAGGCCGGGTGGACGTACCGCCGAATTGCTCAACACGTGGGGCGTGAGGTCTCCACAGTACATCGATGTTGTCGCCAGTGGTCGGCGGAAGGTGCACGTGCCCGTCGACCTGGGACCGGACCGCAGCGACGCACGGATGCACGCCAAGACCGTAGGATCCTACGCAGTGCCGTAGGGGACCGCACCGCCACTTCCCAGCAAATTAGGGACACTGTTGATCCTGGGGTATCGGCGAGGACCATTCGCAACCGTCTCCATGAAGCTGGGCTACGGTCCCGCACACCGTTAGGCCGTCTTCCGCTCACGCCCCAACATCGTGCAGCCCGCCTCCAGTGGTGTCGCGACAGGCGTGAATGGAGGGACGAATGGAGACGTGTCGTCTTCAGCGATGAGAGTCGCTTCTGCCTTGGTGCCAATGATGGTCGTATGCGTGTTTGGCGCCGTGCAGGTGAGCGCCACAATCAGGACTGCATACGACCGAGGCACACAGGGCCAACACCCGGCATCATGGTGTGGGGAGCGATCTCCTACACAGGCTGTACACCACTGGTGATCGTCGAGGGGACACTGAATAGTGCACGGTACATCCAAACCGTCATGGAACCCATCGTTCTACCATTCCTAGACTGGCAAGGGAACTTGCTGTTCCAACAGGACAATGCACGTCCGCATGTATCCCGTGCCACCCAACGTGCTCTAGAATGTGTAAGTCAACTACCCTGGCCAGCAAGATCTCCGGATCTGTCCCCCATTGAGCATGTTTGGGACTGGATGAAGCGTCGTCTCACGCGGTCTGCACGTCCAGCACGAACGCTGGTCCAACTGAGGCGCCAGGTGGAAATGGCATGGCAAGCCGTTCCACAGGACTACATCCAGCATCTCTACGATCGTCTCCATGGGAGAATAGCAGCCTGCATTGCTGCGAAAGGTGGATATACACTGTACTAGTGCCGACATTGTGCATGCTCTGTTGCCTGTGTCTATGTGCCTGTGGTTCTGTCAGTGTGATCATGTGATGTATCTGACCCCAGGAATGTGTCAATAAAGTTTCCCCTTCCTGGGACAATGAATTCACGGTGTTCTTATTCCAATTTCCAGGAGTGTATTTCGATATCTACCATTTTGTCATCTGTGCGACAATCTAGAGAAGGAACCACAATGCGGTTTTCCTCTGTGAAACAGATTTGGTAAAAGACATTTAGTATTTCCGCCTTTAGTCTGTCATCCTCTGTTTCAGTACCATTTTGTTGAGTGTGTCTGGACATTTTGTTTTGATCCTCCTACCGCTTTGATATAAGACCAAATTTTCTTAGGATTTCCTGCCAAATCAGTACATAGAACTTTACTTTCAAGTTCGTATATTTTACAGTAGGCCGCCAATGCATCTCCTTACATCAACACACATCGTTTCATACTATCGTAAAAACTGCTGAGGAATTCTCTGAAGTAACAAAACTCGTACGTCCTGTATCCACAGTTACCTAGTAATTAAAGCCAGGTTAAAAATCGTACAGCAACAAAACCTCACCTACGAGCTGAAACGGAGCTGCACTTCCCTCAACGATAGATTGAGGATGCTGGAAACCAAAACACACACTATAAATAAAAAAAAATTATTAGGTGTTCTAATTTTTTTGTTAACTACTCCCTGATGCAACTTCTCATCCAGCTGTTAGTCTATAATTTCACTTAAATCTGAATTCAAACATTTGTAAACAAATAGCTATTATTGCCATATATCTTATGCAACTTGTCTTTTTTTCATCTAAAATGACCTACACGGGCAGTGTGATTTCTCTGACCCAGAAAATTTGTTCTTAACGTCGTTCTCACGTAAACAGGCAGCAGGAAGTTCACAGGTGTGCTAGCATAGCGCTTCAAGTTGGTCTTCGATGGTAGCTTTTATATTTAATGAAAGTTGAAAACGAGCGCAATAATAATTTCCCCAAACAGGGCAATGACAATAACACAGGTTCATACTACTCTTCCATTTTACACCTATTCCTACGGTGCACAAACTCCAATACATTACATGAAAGAAATATTGGAATAACGAACACAAATGTATCTTCAAACTAGAATTACATTCTCCAGTAATATCTAGCCACTTTCCCCATCCTTGACGTCAATCACAATTGAAATATAGTCCACATAAGCACGTCGACTTTACTACATTCAAATCGGTTCTCTTAAGGGCGAATACAAAAATGGTAGTTGTCATTTTAAAAGTACTCGCTATCGTTCTGCTGAAAGCTTAGGATAAGAGTTTATTGGCCTATCCTGTTTTTTGAATAATAGGTCATGCAAAAATGCCGTCGCAATCCAGAGCGCGCATAGCTCTGTCGCTGTACATTGTCGTGGAACAAGTATTAATCCATCGTCGTTCATTCAGAATAACTTTATTTGTTAGAACTAAAGATCACAAAAAGAGATTATTTGGTGAACTAAACATACGGGGTTTACTTTCTGATCTGTGTATATAAAAGGATTAACTAAATTAAGCGTCTGTGGAAAGTAAATAAAGATTCTGTACCAGCTGAATTCGCGCAGCGTTTAAAGTGTGTTCCTACATTACTTGAAATGCATATTTTGAATAGACTAACAAACAGCTTGAAGCAAGGGTCACCTTCAGTGGCAAGCTGCAAATTGTGTATGTTGGTTGTGATACGTTTGAATGGGCTGCAAAGCGAACGGAACAACTGCAAAGGAAGGACAAATAGTTGTCACACAATATAAAAATGGAAAATAATGTAAGAAGTAGCTTATCTTCTTGGAACGACCCGGGCGACTGTGAAATGCACGATACCGCTATTTTGAGATAGAAACACTCATTAACAGCGAAAGATGGTGTCAACCACAGAAGCTAATTCAAAGAGAACGTACCATGTTAAATAAGCATGGTAAAAAAAAGGGATATTAAACTGAAAGCTTCTGCATTGTCCGCGCATGTTAATGAGTGGTTCGTGAAGGAAATCACACCAAGGGCCATTTGCTGTATTTTAACTAGTGCAGGATATAGAGCTAGGTCACCAAGAACACTAAACTGAGATATGAATTTGTTCGAAAGTATATAAGCAACAACAAATATCTGGAACAAAGTACTGTTCACAGATATAAGCATATTTAGCATATCTGTAAATGATGGCGTAATTTTTATGTGGAGACGACCAAATACTGAGCTGGATGCCAAACACATTTAACCCCCAGTAAAGCATGGTGGAGGAGGAATTATGGTATGGGGATGCATGACTACATCTGGGGTTGGGGCCACTAGTTTTTGTTGATGACCTTTGTTTTTAAACATCCTACAGGAAATCAACAAACATTTACAGTTTAGGTTTATGTACAGATTGCTACTTTCCACAACATAATGACCCTAAGCATACAGGGGAAATTGCTCATCTGTGGTGGTTACACCAAACTACTCATATTGTAAAGTTTCCAGCGCAGAGAGCAGACCTTAATCCAGTTGAACATCTTTGAAATACGATAGAAGTACGATTGTAGTAATGGTCCTAAAACATTAAATACGAAATGAGATTGCTCTGAAACAACGTCTACAACAAGAACGACAAATTACTACCTAAGAGACTACCAAAAAAAAAAAAAAAGTAAATCATTCACTCCGTGCGAAAGATTTTAACACACGTGATACACTGTAGATGAATGCCTTCAAAGTGTTAACATTGTCATTACATTCACGTACATTCATTTTCTTTCAGTGTATAAACACTTTTTCCTCACTGTGTGAAACTAGAAAAATGCAGAATCGTTATTTACTCTTGCAGAAGGCTAATTCAGTTGATCGATTTATACCGGGTGATCAAAAAGGCAGTATAAATTTGAAAACTTAATAAACCACGGAATAATGGAGGGAGAGAGAGAGAGAGAGAGAGAGAGAGAGAGAGAGAGAGAGAGAGAGAGAGAGAGAGAGAGAGAAAGGGGTAAAAATTGACACACATGCTTGGAATGACATGGGGTTTTATTAGAACAAAAAAAAACAAATTTCACAAAATGTCCGACAGATGGCGCTGGGCAGCAAAACGTCAGTGACTGCGCATGACAATCGTGTATAAAAGGAGCTGTAATGAGAGAGAGAATCAGATGCGCCGGCAGTAGCAGCATGTTGACGTTACCTGAAAAGGCGCTTTTAGTGAAGCTGTATTATCAGAATGAGGAATGTCCTAGTTCAGCGTTACGATCCTATCGCCATAGGAAGGGGATTCGAACGGGTAAAGGTCTGTTGACAAATGCAGCTGTGGCGAGAATGATTTCGAAGTTCGAAGTCAAGGGTTGTTTAGACGATAGACCCCGTAGTGGCCGACCGAGCACAAGGCGCAATGCTGCTGAGACAGTTCAGGAAGAAATGGAGACTAGCGGGTTCGTCTATGCACGGGAAGTCAGCGCTCGTGCAGTCGCACGTCGCACCGGCATTCCATACACTACTGTTTGGCCCTCCAATGCTATCCGTACAAAATCTATCGGCATCATGAACTGTTACCTGGCGATTTAGTGAAGCGGAGGGCATATGCGGTGTGGGCGTTTCAAAAGATGGCGGAAGATGACGATTGGTTGAGTAACGTGTTGTGGACCGATCCTCATTTCACGCTCCAAGGGTCTGTCAACGCCCACAACTGCAGAATTTGGGCTACCGAAAATCCTAGAACTGTCGTGAAAACTCCATTGCACGACGAGAAAGTCACGATATGGGTTGGATTTACCATATCTACCGTTATCGGGCCTCTTTTCTTCGAGGAAATGCGTGATTCTGGTTTTGCAACTGCTACCGTGATGGGTGAGAGGTACGCCGATACGTTACAGAATCGCATCATCCCCAGCCTGGCTGATAAACACTTGCTGGAACGTGCGATGTTTATGCATGATGGCGCTTCACCCCATATTGCTAGATGCGTGATAGATACCAAGGCGCGCGTCGTTTGGTGATGATCGTGTGCTCAGCCGCCTCATTCGTCATGCTTGGCCTCCCAGGTCCCCAGACCTCAGTCCGTGCGATTATTGGCTTTGGGGTTACCTGAAGTCGCAAGTGTATCGTGATTGACCGACATCTCTAGGGATGCTGAAAGACAAAATCCGACGCTAATGCTTCACCATAGCTCCGGACATGCTTTACAGTGCTTTTCACAACACTATTCCTCGACTACAGCTATTGTTGAGGAATGATGGTTTACATATTGAGCATTTCCTGTAAAGAACATCATGTTTGCTTTGTCTTACTTTGTTACGCTAATTATTGCTATTCTGCTCAGATGAAGCGCCAACTGTCGGATATTTTTGAACTTTTGTTTGTTTTCGGTTCTAATAAAACCCCATGTCATTCCAAGCGTGTGTGTCAATTTGTACCTCTCTATCTACATTATTCCGTGATTTGTTCAGTTTTCAAATTTATACTGACTGTGTGATCACCCGGTATATACAGATTAGGAGTGTTAGTTTAAGTAACTTCCCTGCTTGTGAACCTTAGCTATAATAAATAAAGTTATTCTACATGAAGAACGATGTACGAATACCTTCTTCCATGACCATATATTATCGTTGGCATGGAATCTGCGCTCGGCGTAACATTATTACATTCATTTAAGGTATTCAAAGAAACGATACAAGAAAGGGCCAGTACGAAAATTGGCAGTGCAACCCTCCCCCACTCTCCATGGGAGCTAAATTTTAACTCTTCAATGTTCTTGCTATCATCTAATCGTGGATTGTTACTTCAGTTTTATGAAAAAGTTTATAACTGGTGACATTTGATAAAACGCAGAACATCTGCTTGAAACACTGATAACTGGAACTTTTACTATGGGCTGCGAAAGGGAATACTGGCAGCTTATTGAAGTGCAACAGTTACTCATTGATCGCAGTTTTCACGTGCTATCAACTCTTCGTCAAGACTGACGAATTATGGCAGCTATGCTTTTCTTGCATCAGTAACAGCTAGTGCAGCCAAGGATCTAAGTACTCTCTGTTAACTTCCCTGTTCCGGACAATCTGGAATGAAGCTCGTTCAGACTTGGTTTAGATTTCGAAAGATACAAACTGGACTTTCGTTCATTTAGTATACAAATAACCATCTACATATATTGAAAGAAATTCACAGCAAATTTAAATTCAGTTAACTGTATGAAGTGTTAATTGGTGAAGACGGTGGTTCTATCACAGAAATAGACAATAGCGAATACAAAAGTATCATGACGTTACCACGATGTCTTTCCGAAGCAGAACAACAGGTGGAGATGAAGTAGTGACCATAGCAGTCCTTTGGGATATCGGCAAGGATGTGGGATGATCAGGAACCGGGCTGATTCTCGGGATGGACAGAGGTGTCCAACTGACCTTCAGAGCGTTATGCCCGCGGCGATGGTATGTGAACATGAAGTACATTCGGAACGTATATAAGTAATTCACAATGATATTACCAGCTATCAGAAGGACATTAGTACATGCAACCTGCTAATATAATGTGGCCTACTCTCAATTTAGCCCGCATCTCGTGGTCGTGCGGTAGCGTTCTCGCTTCCCACGCCCGGGTTCCCGGGTTCGATTCCCGGCGGGGTCAGGGATTTTCTCTGCCTCGTGATGGCTGGGTGTTGTGTGCTGTCCTTAGGTTAGTTAGGTTTAAGTAGTTCTAAGTTCTAGGGGACTTATGACCACAGCAGTTGAGTCCCATAGTGCTCAGAGCCATTTTGAACTCTCAATTTTATTGACCCGGAAGGGGGGGATGTACGACATTTAGAACATTCTGTGTGAGAAATTTTGTTGTGTGCTTCAGTCAAGTATTTGGCACAAAACTTCATAGACACATTGTCCTTGAGATATGTTCCACAGGAGAACTGATGGGTGACTGTATTACACTGTCACTGGATGTCATTCACAGTTTCGTTATAGGAAACAAGACCTGTTAAAGCATTGTTTTCAATACGGCGACAACAATACAGTCTACATTGGTCGATTGTCGATCTGCACTTTGGCTTCAACAGCTGGAAATTTCACTCACCTGTGCGTACTAAAATATGATACAGCACTGACACGTGTTCGTAAACTGTCTCACTTGTTACAGATCATATCATTTTCATTATTTGTTCATTGTCTACTGACTGCCACTTTGTATTGGTTTCTCGTGTACTTCTGTGGTCTCGAAGTTCCATAAACATTGGAATAAGCTTACTCTAATAAGAAGCTACCTCCCCGAATCCTTGTGAATTCAGCTCTCCAACGTCAATTAAACGACACCATATGGAAAACCCATAGTCGTAAGCAAGTAAGTAGTTCCGCTGGACGATCAGGTTTTAGAGTGCAGAGCACAAAGCAATAGCCACCTTAATGTCCACACTTGTACCACCTTGATATCGCTAATACATACAAGCTGAACCACTTGGACACCGAAACTATGTACCATCACATTACTCCAACTGGAGTGATTAAATTGACAACGCCTCCGATTCGGAAATGAAAGGAGAAGTACTAAGATAACCAGAGACTCGTTCTACTCATTGACATTATGAACTTCCTGTTAATCTCTGTGGTAGGAACAGGTTATATAATATGAAAAATCTTACTGCTACTCAAAAACATTATGAATAATGTTATCTGCTGCTAATAGTGATTGTGGAAAAGGAATATTATTAACAAGAAATTATAAAACAAAATTATTTTAATCATGAATAAAAACTCTGGAAAGAGAAGCCATTAGTAGATATATATATATATATATATAATCAGTCGCCACTGCCCGTTCTGAAATAAACTGCCTTTGGCCTATTAATAACATATTGATACATGTAGCATTTCTTACTATTCTTAACAAAACGGTACTCTAGAAAGATGAAGAAAAACTTATACTATATTGTATATCATACAGACCTTGAAGATCAATACTTCACATTGTTTGTTCGTAGTTTCCGTCTTGCATAGGATTTTAATGTCTTGATGGGAATGAAGTTCTTCGATCTTATGTCTGTCTGGATAAAAAAAACCAAGCGCTCTCTGAGGCTGGATATCCCATTTACTTAAAATAGTGCTAAATACAATAACTGCCACCTCCTATAGTGGTGAATGATGATGGGTTTTAAATAATACCTTTTCCCTATCGTGACATCATTGCACACATACAATGTTCTTATCATTTGCATTGTTTTCGTAGCATAGTCTAGTCTGTAAGGTTGACCAGTACATTTTTCATCTTTTCATCCAACTTAAGTTCCTCACTGGCAACTCTTTGAATCTTATCTATCCGTTCATTCCATTCCACTTTTATAAACGGCAGTACTGCAGGCGTATACTGGATAGATGAGCGACGAATGGAGTTTACAATCTCTTCAAATTGCTGGAGCTAATTAAGCCGCGAGGTTTGTCGAGCTTGCAGTAATTTCTCATGAACCATTTCAACTCTCCAAAAGTATTTTAATCGAGTTAGCCTCAGGACGATATCGGAATATTTATGTGATATGCCTTTGAATTATGGTATTCCTCAAACTGTACCTGAAGAAGTTCGACGCATTGTCACACAGTAAGGCGCATGGCTAGCTCATTTGTAGAATGTAGTTGTTCATCAGTGGATTCAGAATTGTTGGACCACTGGCAGTCTTGAGTGGTTATAGTGAAAAATCAAGTAATCGGTAAAGAAGTCAGAGAGAGCAGCTACGTATTTTAAAAAATTTATCTGGAACGAATGCATGTAATTGGACCTTGTTACAAGGATTATATGATTTTGATTTCTGGTGTTGTTACAGTAACTTCAGCATTAACTAGAGTTTTATACGCAGATTCGGAAAGTTGCCATTTGTTCGTAGTTTGTTACAACTTTTAACAACGTAAAAACTGCCCCATGCATTGTGAGTGTATCTGATAAGTTTTTCTTCGCAATCAGAAGATCTACATACACACCAGTTCTGAGTGTTCTCATTCCATGAGTGGAACAATACGTCCTTCACCAACCTGTAATGCTGATGTGTGCTATTGTAATTTAACGGTTGCAAAACGTGCCATACTGGATGGCACTTCGGATCTATCTTGTGTGACCTAGCCACATTTTTGCATAACAGAGGTAGTACCTCCAGTGCACGTCATTTTTCATTAATAGTACTGAAAAATCAGTGGATTTTTTTTTCAAATGTGATTCTTGGAGAGAGTCCCTCTGGAACGCATGATAGTCAGCAATAATATTTTCTTTTCCATCAGTGTGGATAATTCTGATACTGTATTCCTGAAGCATGAAAGTCTAGTCTGGCGTGCAGTAACATGAAAATTAGCCAGAAGTTTAATATTTTATGGTTGCAATAAACTAATGCAGCTCCATACAGATAATAATGGAACTATTGGTTAAACTTCATTTTGCCTGTCTGTTCCAGAAACCGGTTATGATTTTGTTTCAGTGAAAACAGTCTCAGTTACAAAACGGTTTTTTTAACAGTTACGCGTTTCACCCCTGTAGGCATCACCAGAGTATACGGAGACAATAGAACAAAAAATTAATAATTGTCAATGTCAATTAAGTTCACCAACGGCCGTGTAATTTAAGATGTTATTTTATTTTGAAGACTACCAGTTTCATCTTGAGGCCTTCACACAGCTCTCAGAATAAACGAAAATGCCATATAGAGCCATAAATATCTGGATGTCGTGAATTCAGTAGTTAAACTAGTGCTCCATTCCAAGACTAGATAGCAACTGCTCTTTGACATTGATATTTACTTCACCAGCCGATATCCCCTGTCCATGATGGATGAACAGAGATTTAAAAAAATAATTTTCCAAATGACAAGAAGAATTAGACATTTTTAAGCATTGCAGCCATGCGTACAATGGACAGTAATATAAGCATAAGGTCACGTAAAAACGCGGTGGGATAATTTTCACCCGTCAGTTGCTGCTGAAAGGCATTAAGTAAGAATAAGGAGCTTCTGGAGAGAACATCCGGTCATAAAATGTCTAACCAGATACGTAAACGACCTAAACGGGAAGTAAAAGTAGAAACGCAAAATTAACCGAGGTTAATGATGGATGGCGGGAGAAATAGGAATCTAAAATATCTAAAATAATAGACCAGTTAGGTACGTTACGTGCACTAAAGCAGGATCAACATGGTGTTCACAGCCCAGAGCTACGTGTACAAGATGTGTATGTAGGGCAGAAAACGATCGGCTTAGCTGGTCCTCCCAACACAGTAACAGCACTATGTGCGTGCGACTGGATAAGCCGCATTAGTATCACGGGTATGAACTAGATGGTGCAAACGCTTGGACGTAACTGATTGCACTAATTGTATTGCTTAACGTCAACAGTTTAAAAACTTTTGGTAGCGTGTGTGATATTACTTAAAAAAGAGAGAAAATCACACACCAGTTGTAATTCCCTTCCTATTTGCAGCTATTGTCCACAACAAGCAAAGTCTTGTATGAGATATTTGAGAGGAACGAAGATTACAATAAACTTTCTAGTTTACTTAGCTTCTCGTCTAGAGGTAGCTCCAGTTATTCTTATCGAGAGATCTGATTCTTGAAGCTGCAGATGTCACATTTTAGGTCCTCAAGGTTGGATTGATCTTAATAAATTTGAAGAAAGTTGTTGCAGAATTTTTGTTGTTCCGTTAACACACTTTGTCACATTTTAGTATATTATATAGTCTTTTGATTTTTCACATTAACAAGGCCGAAATTACATTGTTCGCACAAAATACAGAAATACGTCCGATCACATCAGAGTCTTGCTTACTACTGTCCCACTCAGCGGAAATAACAATATTCCAGAGAGTTTACAATGTGTTCTTGTTACATCATTACTTTCGATTGTTATTTCATAAATGAATCTATAAATATAGTAACTAATACAGTACTATGTAATAATAATAGAAATTGTAAGTGTGCCAATAGTTCGTAATTTCAAATGTTTCTAAAATAATAATTTTAACTGTGCATTCAGAACTAGTACTTATCGATTATAACGTCGAAAATAAAGTGATTCCTTTCCATAAATTTTAGCTTGAAATATCACATACTGTATTTAAAATTGTATGAAAGTTTTCAGAAAAGCTGATGAAATAATATTGACCTGTCCAACATTCGAAAAATAATACTGGTATCGACAACAGCTGTTGACGAAAACTGACGCTAGAGGGGGATGTCGCGTTACAAGTTCCAAAACTGGAAGACTTAAAGGAAACTTCTTAACAGCAGTTGAACGTGGTGGTTGCGTATGAATATACAGAAAGTGTAATAACACGAGATGACTCACTACCACATCCTAGAATGCTCATAATGGCAAGGTAAATAGAAGTACACAGCATAACACCAAAGAAAAGTGCTATCTGAAATGGGAAGGAAGAACAAGGTATAACAAAAGTTGTATAAAGAAATGGCTTTACGTGATTTTTTTTCGCATTTGTGATTATGGGCAACCGTCAGCTGTAGAATGGAATGACTACAATGAAACTTGTGCCGGACGGGGCTAGAGCCCAGATTTTCTCCTTATAGGGAGCTGTTGCCTTACCGGGAAGAATGTCCGAGTACAACTCACAGCCAAACCCAAACCTTCCATATGTCGTCAGCTATGTGTTTGCAACCTGTGCTCGTGCATTCATATATGTATTCCCGTACAGGGGCGACATTTTAATTGAAAGTTGTATCTCCGTAGTCCACGGATAATACGATATTGCAGGGCCTGTATTGTTCGTAAATAAGATGCAAAATTCCTCCGGACTTCCGAAAGTTACAACAGTTATAAAGTATTCCGCATCTGCGAATGTGTACAACCGTTAGCTGCATAATTGAATGACGACAATGAAAATCTATGCCGGATCGGGTCTCGGTTCCGGATTTCCCGCTTATCATGAGCGACTGCCTTGCCTTTAAGTTATCTGAGCATGTCTCACGCCAGACCCAAACCTTCTATCTGTCGTCAACCATATGTTTGCATTTCACGTGAAATGTATTCGCATCGTACTTCTGAAAAACACACGCAGTGGAACATCGTAGGAAATACCTTTTTTTCATACCGTCGTGATAAAGGCAGAAGGTCTCTGTGCGATCACGGACCTTGTCACTGAACAGAATGGGCCTAGCGAAAAACGTGAGGAAATAAAAAAAAGTGTGGGATAGTGATACAAAATAAAGAAGTGTACGAGAAAAGCGTTTAAAAAAATCATGTGATGAAACGTTATGTCCATCTTTGACAAAAAATGTTGGACACTACTGATAGTCAGTTATCAAAAGAGCAGTCCCAGACAGAATGTTTGAAAGCGCCTTAAAATGCGTGGAAGGCAGGAAGATAAAAATAAACTGGCTGTAGAAATAGAAAGTAAGTCTATGGTAGTCTACCAGGTGCGACAAAGTAATGAGACTGATGTGAAAAAAAATGTTGCTTACTGTTTTAGTCAAGCTTAGTGTTGTCTCCTTCAAAGTAGTGCCATTCTGATTGCACACACTTTTCCCAGGGTTTCTGCCATTGATGATAACATTTCTGGAACTCGTCTTCTGTAATATCCTCCAAGACCCTCGTCACAGCTATTTTGACATCTTGTGTTGTTTGAAAATGGTGTCTCTTGACCGCCGTTTTGACTCTTGGAAATAGAAAAAAGTCGCACGGAGTGATATCTGGTGAATAAGGTGGCTGTCGTAGTACTGATATTTGTTTTGAGATTAAAATTTGCTGTACAGATAGAGCAGTATGGAATGGTGCATTATCGTGATGCAGAATCCAATTATCATCAATATTGGCACGTACACAAAACACTCTTTTACGAAGCTTTCTAAAATTTCTTTGTAGTAATATTGGTTAACTATTTGTCCAGGCGGCACCCACTCTTTATGAACAATTCCCTTGGAATCAAAGAAGCACACAAGCATGCATTTCACTTTTGACTTTGACTTGCGAGCTTTTTTTGGTCTGGGTGATCCCTTTGAGCACCATTGCGAACTTTGGCGTTTTGTCTTTGCATTGTACTGAAAGAACTTTCATCACCAGTGATAACACGGCTCAACAATTCTGCATTCATTTCAGTTTGCTCTAACAGTTCGGCTGCCACATTTTTCTGTGTTTCTCGCTGTTGTGGTGTGAGATTTTTGGGGACCGTTTTTGCACAAATCTTCCTCATACCAAGCTCTTCAGTTATTGTTAAACGAACCGTTTCTCGACTGATGTTCAGTTCTTCTGCAATCATTTTCACGGATAATCTTTGATCAGATCGTACGAGTTCACGCACCCTGGCCAAGTTGACATCTCTCCGTGAGGTTGATGGTCGTCCACTGTGGTCTTTATCTTCAATATTCGTTCTGCCTTCACTAAACGTTTTATGCCAACGAGAAACTTGACCTATTGACATAACCTCCTCTCCAAAAGCCTTCTGAAGCTTATCATAAGTTGTCGCGTTTTCACCCAATTTAACGCAAAAAGAAATGACATACCATTGCGCAATATTATGCGGTTCCATTTCCGTGACGAGGGTCACGACTGAGCAGTTGCATCGATGTGCCGCTTGGAATATAAGCAGCTTATAGACCAAGGTCAAAGATATTGTGCCCACAAAAGCCTGCAGGGTTGCCACATCTTGCAAAGAAAATCAGTCTCATTTCTTTATTGTCGCACCTCTTGGAATGGGACGTACGAAGGCTGCCTGGGCAGTAATGCTCCCGCATTTTTAATGTGAAAACTGGGTTAGAGTCCCGGGTTTCGAATTGTAGCATGTAACATGGTGGTGTATAACTATGCCTTTGCGTGATAAACAACGTGCTGTCACGGAATTTCGATTTCGGCGAGTTCGTCGAAACGCTGAGCGCTCTCTCCGTCGGCATGACAACACAGGGCCATACACAAGCGCTGCGACTTCTACAACAGTCCGATGCCTTTGATTTCAGTGTTATCGTCATCTTCCATACAGTCTCGTCTTGTCCATATCCGATTTTCATCTGTTTGCAAGACTGAAAGAACAGTGTCGTAGATTTTACTTTGATAGTGACGAAGTGGTACAAGCAGAGGCGTGATTGCGACTCCTTTAAAAGTCAGTCTGCTGTGGTGGTATCAACGAACTGGTCTCTCATTGGGAGAAATGTGTTCGTCGTCAGGGTGACTGTGTTGAGAAGCAAATATGTAGAAATGAGGAATAAAGTGTTAATACTGTTTGTTTCATTTAAAAAGCTTTTCCCCAAAAAACCTGGAGGCTTTATTTTTCAGCACGCCCTCATATTACAGGGAGGCCGTCAATGAAATCAAAATATTCGAGGACTGTACGGTCAGAAAATTTACTGGTACACTTTGTTAAAAGATTGCAAAGTAGTGCTTGTAGCAAATATGGAAAACTGTTTCACTAGTTACTATGAGCAACACAAAAAAGAATTCTATTTCCTTGGACACATTTGTTAATGATGTTTATTCAGTCACCTCATTTACAGTAGTTATAGCCATGTTCGCCAAGAGAAGTCATCAGTTTAGTAGCTAACTAACTTGTGGCTAACGAATAATACATGTATAAATATCAGTCATTGCTGTATTGGTAGGATTGTAGGGTGCTACAGTTTCCTACCTCGAGCATAGTACATATTTTAATGAGGCTGAAGTTTATGGGAGCCGTAGTATATTGGACTCCCACACGTGTACGAGTATGGACGAGGCAGAGTGATGCGAATGACCACAGGTTTGTACGACTGGTGGTTGAGTTAACAGGATTGTTGGAAACTTGTGTCAAGCACTCGAAGAAGACGCCGTCGATCTCGCGATAATGTGCTTAGAAAACCCCAACACGAGATTTGTGAGCGGCCTTGCTGGACGGGTACACGGTCAGATCACCGATGTTAGGCAGTGTCGGGTGTGGTCAGTACTTAGGTGAAATGATAATTTTCTCTTTGCCTCTACGACAGAGGAGACAGAAGGGTTGGTGGCTTAAATTTCCTGATCATTTGTCTTTACAACAATGTTCCGGATTATATTCCCAACCTTTGCGCACTGTCGCATAAAGCGAGGGCGTGCGACACTGTTGACGGTGACCCGCCTGTCTTATGGCGACGTTAAGCTTGGTGCTCATGGAGAGGAATAAGCTGTTTGTAGATACCGGGGTTCACCCTCACGTTTGTCTCATCCTTTCCAGAGCAAGCATGAGACTAAAAACACACACACTCACTCCCACACACACACACACACACACACACACGCAAACCACTACAACCGCCTACATTCAACAGATACACTTAACGCACACAGCTCTGACGAAAGAAAGGTGCCTGTTGGCGCGAAAAATGGGATAAACCTTTCGAATTAGGTGGCTGAACCTGTCCTTCGGTGTATCCCAGCCATTCATGCCATACGACTTAGGCTAACTTTCGGGGCACAATTTTATCTACGACATAAATATGCAGGATGACTGAAAAACATTGGTAGTTTCGGGTCAGATTCTGCAAATATTCTTCAGTCCTCGGCGTATCTATCTCCCAGAGATCTAAAGATAAAATTAGACAAATAACAGTTCAGAGGTATACAAGCAATCATTCTTGCCACATGACATACGTAAACGGGACGGGAATGCTGACATCTATTACTTTCTGCTACCTAGTCCGCATTAATTTGCAAAAAGTAGGTACTGGGGCAGATGCTTCAGGCATTCCCCTTTCAGACGTATAGGAAAATCACAAAATAATTAAGCTCAAAGAGGGTTGGGAGTACTGTTTCAGGAAATGCAGTTCACAAAATAATACCCACTCTACGTCTCGATCGCTGTTTCTTCTCATTCCTTACATTATTTGTGCGATATTCTATACTGTGATTCATTTCTCGTTTTCCTTCTTTATTGCTATTTAATCACTTTCGTCCCATAAATGGATAGGTGCTCTGTAGGTGGTACGAAATTCCACTCTTCAGCCAAGAACTTAAAAAAAAGCAACAGAGACGAAAAGAAATATCATTTTGTCGGCGTTTTAACGTTAGGACTTATTGTATTAAAATCACAGGAAGACACAACGGAGAAAATGCGACATTCTTCTAAGAAACAACACTTCACTCAAAAGGTGAAGGACCTGCACTGGGAGAAAAGGATCTGCGGAAAAGGGAATGTGTTCTATTCACTTGAGGGGTGTGAGCAGCGAAATATAAGGGTCCATTAGGTAAGAAAATATGGAGATGAAAGTAGGCGCTGGGACTCTCAGAAGCTTAGGAGTTGTTTTGTGTGTGGGCAGAGCAGCAGTATCAAGAGGAAAACAATAGGGATTGATGGAGAGCGATAAGGAGAGAGGTGCCCTGATGTGGAGTGGGATAAGTGTGAACGAGCAGGACAGATGTCATTGTCTGGAAGGAGTAGTGAGTTGAAATTGTGTTGCGAAAGGATATGGAGTGTGTGTAGGTATAGGTAGGGTGGGATATGTAAAGTCGTGGCAGCATACCGGGATCGTAGGGGAAACAATACAATTATTAGAATCTAGTTAGCGGATAGGGTAGCAAATTCGGAGGACTTCAATGTGGCGGAGCAGGAGTTCGATTTCGGTGAGACAGTACAGGATCCACTAGGAGGGACGGCTAACGGATATGGAAAAGGAAGCAGAGTTTATTTTGGTCTGCTTTGGAGACTGAAGTCTTCACAATCGTTGGGATTGGTATTGAAATCAATTATGTTAAAATTTTTGAAAAAGGCACAGAAAAGGGGAGTAGAAGTCTGCAGATTTTCCGCCGAGCGAGAAGTATGCAGTAGAACTGCTGATAATGTTCCATCTGCATTCACAAACTATTGTCATTTCACAATTGATGAGACCAGGGAAGGTAAGAGGTCGTCTGAAAAACGATTATGGCATGAACTAAATACATAGGTACTGTTGCTAAGATCACGTGTGGCACCCGCTTTGTCGTAGTCCGTACGACGGCCGATAGGCGGCAGGTAAATCAAGTAACTGGGACGGATGTAAGTGGCGCATTCCACTGCTGGGGTTCCTCGAGTATACATCTACAGTACGCCGACTCTTACTTTGGTCGCTGCCTCGGTCTGCTTTGAGACTCGGATCAGAAGGTGACTGCTTGCGAAATAATCTTAGATTTTAACTGGTAGCTTGCAGAAGCTAGGATCTGGCAGATTAACAAAATGTTTCTCTATTTCCGAAGTCCATTCGCTTGTTTCATGGAAGTGTCATGGTGATACTTGATAAACCCTGTTCCGTCAGTAGGACTTTCTATCTGATCTCTGTGTACGTGAGACCGTTAGTTCATTATCTTTATAGTACTGACGAGATGCAAAAATTAACTGAAAGCTGACGAGTGTTACTAAGAGTTCCTCAGTGCCCACAAATTTCAGCCGCATAACTCGTAAGATCCATTGACCTTTGTGTGCAAAGTGTTGACTTGCCTACGAAGTTGAAATCGCCTGTCGATAACAGTAAAACGCAACGCAAATATTAAAGTATAATATGCGAAATTTCGGAGATCGCAGAATTTCCATATACTTTCAACGTTAATTCCTAATTTAAATCGGAAGTAAACTTGCAATACGGAAGTATGTCATGGTTGGAAATTCGCGCGTAGAGTGGAACCTTGCTTTATAAAGATAATACATTTTTTCTGCGTCGTTGCCCGCTCCTTCTGCCAATCTTCACCCAATCCCCAAAATCTTGGTTGTGGTAGAGCAGCATGATGTCGGTTAGGTTGGAAGAAAAAGACTATTTCATTGTTGGCGAATACAATGAATGTGAATGCGAATAAAATTTGCGACAGATCTGTAGCGCAACCCGGTATATTAAGTTAGTGCCATATTTAACAAGAGTATTTCATGAAGACTGACTTTTTCGGACCGAGCTGTATTACGATAACTTCTAAGTTATTTTGGCTCATATGTGCATATGTTAGAAGTCAACTACAAAACTGTCGAGGGGAGAGGGCGGAGGGTGAGCGATACTACGTAACTCTATACTATGTCTTAAACAACCTTGATTTCAAATTTTGTGCGTACCGAAAAATAGCATGCTTGGTTGTGAAACGGGCTAAACAAAATATACAATGAATTAGGACTAACGCAATTTTGTATGTTAACAGATCTTAATACTGATCAGAGTGATCCTAATTGAGGTCGTACGTAGCTGCCATTGATGACACGACGGGACATCTACTTACGTACCTTCGAGCGTATATTGGGGAAAGTCTGCTGCGAGCGATAGGTGCTGTTTGCTAGGGTAAAATAGGCATAAATATATACAAAATAGTGCATTGATATGTCGCAAACTTTAGACTTGAAGTTAAACGCAAGATGTTACATTCAGACACAACTAACTTTCGTGTCTCTAGCTTCGAATTACTAAATATGACATTCATTGCAAATAATCTTAATCGCCAGACAGCAGACCTGACGGCTGATATAAATTGAAGATGTCGGCAGAACTGCTAACCCAGAAGATCATGTTCGACGTAGAGGCATGTTTCGATAAATGGATAGTGATGGACATAAAATACAGAACTGTTTAATATAGTTTTTCTTACAGGTACATAAAGATCAATAAGTTATTGGCATGTGGTGCATTAGTAAACAGTGGTCAGTCTAATTACACAACTGAGGGTAAGCACATTCTTTCGGACCACTATAATTCATATTAGCGCAGTAAGATGTCAGCAACACAGACGTGTTCCGTTAGTTGGACTCGTCTCTACAATGGGCCAGCATGCTCTGACGTTACTTCAGTGTTAATGAATTTAATGTGATCTTCGTATACTTCGTCTAACAAGCCCTAAACATTTCAGATTTTACCGCCCTTGACACTCGAGCTCCTTAAAATATTTCACTGGTCCGCTAATTCGCTGAAATAGTGTAGATCAGACATGACTAATGAAATGTTCCAATTTTGTTTGCATACAAACTGAAGGTACATGGAATG
Source organism: Schistocerca americana (assembly GCF_021461395.2). Classification (NCBI taxonomy): domain Eukaryota; kingdom Metazoa; phylum Arthropoda; class Insecta; order Orthoptera; family Acrididae; genus Schistocerca; species Schistocerca americana. The sequence continues at coordinate 598,884,253 of NC_060120.1, read as the reverse complement.
TTCAGCACGAAAATACGATTCCACATTTGAAAGTGAAAATAGAAACTATAAATTATTCTTTATTATTGTCACTGTGTAGAGAAAATGGCGCGTTTTAAGTATCGACTGGCGGAGGAAAGTAGTAGACATAGTGGAAAAAGTTTTCAAATCGTATATGTTGCGTACATGGCCTGTGCGACAGTTTCGTTCGTACACTTCTTGAAGGTCGTTCTCGTACTTATAAGGTACATTCATGGAGGGTACTAGTTTGCTAGATCTACGTACATATATTGGAGTGTACTGAAGGTCCATGATAATGCGTATCTGGTTTGATAACTGACGTTATCGTGGGTACTTCCCCAAATGGAGGTTGTAGTGGAACTGATTTGTAGCGTTGCGCGAGTTCTAGGTTTGAATTTGAGCTCGCGAAGCGTACGTCATACTAATCTTTCCTTTCAGATGTAATGCGAGTACCGTAGTGTTTCCCGTCCCGGATGAAAACCCTTCCTCACATTATGGCTTATTACTGTAAGTGCCCTACATATACGAAAGCCCTAATGACATGAACATTCCCCCTCAGTCTCTCCATTTCCTGGAGAGACAGGAAACGCATGGAATTGTTTCCATATTTCCAAGGAAATTGAATTATTCTGAATTCTGTGAATATTTCTTCGTATCAGACGACTAAAAGCAAATTTTCACTAAATATTTAATGGGAACGTGTCAGGTTTTGTTTCAACTTAACTGACCTATCTCACTTCAGCTTATTTATTAAGAGGAACAGTACTGAATAAAATCTTGTTCCTACTTTCAATTCATATAAATAAAAGCAAAATTGTTAGTTTGACTTACGTCACAAGGCACAAAAATATAATGCATCAAATTACAAGCTGTAACAGACATGGTGCAAACTAAATGTTTTATAAAAGTTTGGAACAATCCATTTTTCTTCCGTAAAAGAGACTCAGTGGTTGCGTTACATGCACTTCTAGCTCATCTAATGTTGTGCTCACTGATAATTCGTGGTGACAAAATGTCCGACACCAGATCAGTGAACATACCTCGTATGCACAAGGTAAAGGAGTGACACATCGAAAACGTAAAAAGGCCATAATACTTTTCCTGGAGTGTGCTTTCAACAGTAGAAACCAGCAGTTAACCGAAAAGTAGGCGAAATATAGTGAACACTGCCGAAACACCGAATCAGGATCGTGTAACAGAACAAATCTGATCTTTTTAGAACTATATGTAAGAAGGAAAACTTGAGTCAAAGCTTCCCCTTATGAAGGCCCTTCACACGTACAGACAGACAACTGGACGTGTAGATATTTCAATACATCCACCGATGAACTTGTCGGTATGCCGGGCAGGCAGAATCACCCGACAGCCAGTCCGTACCACCCAACCCTACAAATTGTGTAACGCTGTCGTACACACCGGCCGACAAGTTAGGCTTCAGATTTTTGTGGGACACGTTGATAGAGGAATACAGCAATATACATGCAAGAAAAGACGAAAATTTTAATTTTTTAACAAATACTTGGTTTCCTGTTGCAAATGGACTATGTTTATGTATTTCTGTTTTTATTCCCGATACTCAATAAAATTGCTTCATTGTGTTGAAGTTCATCTTATATTTATGCCCTCTCCTTTGAAAAGCAAAGTGTGGGGTAGTTTTTAAAGCTCTAACGATTGCTAAGAGCTTTATGTATGTTGTACTAGATCTGCGCCACCATGTGTAGCCTTTCTTTCTCGAAATTGGAATGAGTTTCTTAAACTCAATGCGCATCTTCCATGTAACATAATAAATTAATAAATAACGAATACATGAACATCTTCCGTTTAATTTCTTTGGATTTGCTACGAGTCTCTTCAGTCAACTACAAATCATGTAGCAGGTTCAGGAACCATTGTAGTTAATAATTGTGGGACACAACAGCACTCAATTACAAGGCCCCTTAACTTCTGCCAGTGGCTAGAACCTGCAATGAAGCAGACAGCCTCTCCTCGCAGCTCATAGCCTCTGGTGAATTTTTCGTTCATACAGGTTTGATGATCAACAGCTCCGAAATAGATGATTCATCCGTTCTTAGATAATTATCAAAACCATTGGCTCCCAGCTGCTAAACAGAACACGAGTCAATTTCTTTCTTGCATTAGCGCACAGCCTTACCTCCTTTTTGGCCTTGTTACAGCCAAAATAAAAAACTTGTTTTTGTTTCTATGTAAAACCAATCGAGATCTGTTGGAACATAAACGCAATTAATTTAAATTACAACTGAGGTGTTGCAATAGCTGCGTACAGTCGGTCGAGATGTGTGTAGGCTGCCACGAAATAGGTCGGCTGGTCGATAAATTGGTGCATGCCTAAGGGCCTTAAAATATACAACAATCAGTCGCAAGTACACAGCCACGTTAATTCAAAGCTACAGATAGGCAGTAAACATCTAAGCCGCAATAGTGGAAATTCAATACAAAATGACTGCTTAGGCAATAGATTACTAAAAACTGTAGGTAGTACAATATAGTGTGTTCCAGGAGGAGCGGTCAAAATTCAGGGCTATAACAGAAACTATCATTCGAAGCAAAAAAATGCCAGTTGAAATGGGCTTTAAAAGGCGTACCTTAAGAGATATGAGCACTTCTTCGGTGCTGTGAAACCTCTCCTACCGAATACGCGTGATTGACGTAGTCACAACACTATTAGTCGCTAGTCAAAGCTGATGTTTTAATATCAAATAGTGTAAGACTGCTATACAGGTGAAACTGTTTGATTCTTACTAATTGATTAGTAGCCAATCCTTTCAATGTTAGGCTTCTTGACATTGGTTTCTTTTCTTAAATTTTTAGTATTTTTTACCCGTCCAAAACCTAGTAGTCAGTTTTTGTTTAGGTAGCGTTTTCGTATAGTGAAGTGACTCATTGGCAGTTTGAGAGTCGTTTCTTCACCATGTTCACAACGTAATAAGCATTTCAACGTGGTATTCAATTAACTAATCCCCATAGTCACTTAGTTCGGTGCAGTACAAGAAGCTGACAAAATAGCTTTAACATGGCGATTTTTTAATTTGAATTTAATTTAGTAGCTGTTAGAGGTCGTCATTCGATTTACCATGTTTGGTAGGACAGAAATACACATTTCAGCAGTAAGTAGAGACAGTACTGGTTGGTACGTTCGCTGTTACGAGACTAGCTGGACGGGACGTGACGTACACTTGCCTTCAACGGGCAGCAGGTTAGCATGGCACCACCAGCAGTATAAAGAACACACGTATGCATGGATGCATGCAGGTGTGTTCTTGTCATGTGGCTCGTTGTTGAAACAGTCCGCTGGGCTTCCACTCTTTTGCTTGGAAACTTGTGCTACGTTACTTGCGATCTATGGCGACAGAAGACGAAAACAGTAAGGCGACCACAGGTAAGAGTATCCAAATAGACGTGAGAAACACAGTACTACTTTTTGTTTGCGAATTTGAGGACACCATAGATTTTAAATTTTCTGCTAGGGAAACTGCAGTAATAAATCTGGCAATAACATTTCGTTACTGGCAACCACTTATTTCAATGTAAGGTGTTGTTTACATTTCGAAATAAAGTTAAGTGATTATTCCTGAAACTGAGAGACGCTTCGTCTACTAATCGTTAAATGAAGGTTAGCTAACTTTCAATACGTTACATGTTCATAAGAAGTTGCTTAAACAATATAGATGAAAATCTTTGCATTGTACTTCTAAATGTCATAGACCATAGAATCCATGAAAACAAGTATTTTTAAGTATTGTAGTTTTTTCGTTGTCAATTTTTCTGGTGGTTCGCTGGAGTTCCTACCTTACATTTCCTTTTGTTCAAGTAACAGGCTCCATAGCGGTGCTACTAAATCGTCGTTGCATGAATATTCGTCCAGTTTTCATAATCACTTAAAAATTTGTATGCTTCTCTCTTCCTACTTCGACATTTCTCTAAGTCTGTACAGTAACATAAGAAACGTTACGCAACTAACTTGACGCCTAGGGCGTCAAATCACACATTTTTATCCAGATCTTCAGAAACAATTGTCCAAATCACTGTAGTTCATAAATTTCATGGTGCTTCCTTTGGAATCACATTATTGCACGTAAATCGCCTTCGATCATAGCCTCAATGCAATACGTGGGCCCCAGCTGCCCGTCGTCAGCTGAACAGAGACCAAACCCGGGAAGGACTGCGCAGTGATCCACGCCCTCCAGTTCGAAGAAATTCCGCTTCCACAAATACGTACGCACGCTTGAGCTGTTGCGGACGCAAAGTTAAACGGAAGGGCATCCTGTGGACGCATCTTCAAGGCACTGGACTCGGTAAGGCGGTGGTTGTAATTCCGGTCTAACACCCAAGTTTATATTTACAATGCTTTTCCTAAATGGAGTTTTAGCTAATTCCTGTAATCTTCGTACAACGTTGATCGGTCACATCCTGTGGCAAGATTTTGGAATCCCATCAAGTAACTTACCTCATCGAGGTTAGAACTTGAAGCCAATCACAAATCTTTTGAGATAGTAGTTTCGTCATTTTGTGCGCATGCGCAACTGCAAGAATTTATCGAATGCCTTTCGGAAGTCAGGGTGCATGGTAATCGAACAGTTGTCTACTGCTGCCTGGATACGGTAGACGGACAGAGTAAACAGAGGTAAGAAAAACTGTATTTACGAAATCCATATTGATTCCTGAAAATAATTTATCTTCACCTCTTTCCATTCACTTGAATTCTTCGTTGCTGCAGCGACCTGCGATAAAATGCCGCTAAGAGAGAAAATTCTTTCACAAAATCTTTACAGGAATCTTACTCCACATCCAGATGTCTTTACCGGTTGAATTATTTTACGTACATACGTCATAGGTTCTTGTAACGACTTCATGCTCATACGTACCACACAGGTAGATCATAGGGAAAAATCAATAAATAAAATAAATTTGTCTCCTATTTAGATACTGTAGGAGAAAAATTCTTAATATGTTCATGTCTGACAGCGCTACGGTAAACTAAGAGGGATAACCATCCGTGTTTCCGTTGTCTTCCTGCGTATTCGTACGGGATAGACCTTGAAGGAATATGTGACACACAAATGTGTAATGGATAGCATCTACGTACTTTCACGTCCACCAAAGGACGTCTCGCATTTTTTGTTAATTCTGCAATTTTAATAGCGTTATCATTGAATAAAGATTCTTCCGCTTGTAAGCAAATTCCTCGTTTTCGGACATGACCAAAAGTTCAGTTGTCTGATTTTCCTCATTCACGCGGATCTTAAATACCCCTATTGAATGACCTTTATTTTGACTACTGGTCTCGTCCTGTACTACAGCTGTTGTCTTGCCATGATGTTTCTCTTCAGTGCAGGTTGTTTTGCGGAGTCAAACAATAAATACGGGGTATTAAAAAAGTCTCTCCGCAGTGCCGTGTGATTGTTAGCCTGAGGTGCCATATGCCACAGTGAATATACCGAAATGAAACTCAGTTAAATACAGGTTAATAATTTATTGAATATTCATTTTTACTTACAAATTTTCACATTAAATGTTGAAAGTGTCCCATCTGTTGTTGAATACACAACTCAATTCGTCTAATAGTACGGCACGCGCGGCTGACAATCATATGGCACTGCGGAGAGACTTTTTGAACACCCCGTATATCCAGCGTGTCTAGATTGTGCTCATAGTGGTATTTTCCGTTCTGTAAAACTCTTGCCTTCAAAAAATTTGGGACTTGTAAGTGATTATTCACTAAGTACAGTGGGCCGGTTTGCTGTTTTTCTTCTATTTGTCCAGCGACTTGAGTCTGATATCTGGTTCTGCTGTGGCCATAAGTGAGTGAATCTCGTGGATAGTGGTACACCTCAGAAGTCGGTGACAAATCACTGAACCAGGTGGCGCAGTGTCTTCGCAGTCGCGAATACGAAGATAAAGATCCGCGTCCGACCATCCAGATTCAGAATTTCATTGATGTTCTTACTTCATTTCAGGAAAATTCGGGTATGATTCCTTTCAATCGATACAACCAATTTCTTTTCACATCCTAGAATCTTTCAGTTTGTGCAGGGTCTCTAATGACGTCGATGAGACCCTAAACCCTAATCTCACGACTAGTCAGCTCTGACATCTACTTCTAGGGAGCGACAGGATGCCTGCCACACTAGTGCCACAAATTCGCAACCTGCAAACAATCACATCTTGAGGATCCAAGTACTTCAGGCTGCGCTGCTCCTGTCCATCCACTTGGTTTGCTTGCAGTATTAGTTGCACCATATTTTTCGCTAAAGTTCAGTACAGTGCCTTTGAGTTACGTGGTAGATAAGACTACGGACGAAAGAAATGATGCCATCGCCTGCCCTATTCGGCGATACACGGCTACTTAGGTATTTTGAATGTTATTGCGGTATAAGAATTTTAAAACTAAGAAAGCAGGTCCTGAGTATGACGAATTTCATATGAGCATTGAATTCTGGTTTCATGTATCTACCATTCCAGGATCCGCAGTCATTGATATCCCATTAATGATCAATACTTTAATATACTCGTATTTTCTTGACGGGAAGGAATGCAATGAGAACGCTACACATTGTTAAAATTCAACATGTAATCTTTACTACTGGAAAGCATACAGATACTTGTAAGGCTGAACTCTTCCAGAAACGAAAATTGAGTGGGTTTTAAAAAGATCGTAATTTGTTGATCTTTAATGACTAGACATGGCAATATTTGCAAGCTTCATACTCCATGCCATCAATTCCTCTGCATTGTTCTGTAATCTGACAGATTAGAAGCAACGTGAATTTTCCAGTGTTTGGTAAGACTGTTAGTGTGCACGGTCTAGGCTAACCACCAAGTATTTTACGTTGGCACAGTAAAGTCTCTCCGTACTCCTAAAAGCTGTTTCGTGCCTTATTTATTACACCAGTAAAATTAACATACTTAGTCTTTCTTGGATCACGTATCAGATGACTTTCCTAATAGGAATTCCCGAAGTTCTGAATTTTCTTAAAACCTCTTCAAATGTTGTTCTTTGAGCAGCGCTGGTCGTGTCTTCCGCATTCATAAATCTTATTATTTCCGGTTTGTGTGTCCTGTCATTCTACGTATTGAACAGAACTCTCCCTTGCTGTAATCCAGTCACTTGGTTTTTCCTTTATTTCGTAGATTCTGAGAGTTCATCATATCGTAGGCAACAGAAAGATCAACGAAGACAAGCTATTAGTTCTTCTTTGAAACTGTCTTCAGTGTAATGATTTAGTAATCGATTAAAACAAGTGTTCCCGGATCTGAAACCACCTTCAGGGAGGTATTGTATCGATTTGAGTTACTGTTCCAGGCAGAACCATCTTTTCATACACCTTACATACGTGGCAGGTTAAGGAAGTAGGAAGGAATCATTTTGGCTCAGACGGCTTTTCCAGGCTTTAATAATGGTACTTCTTTTGCTTTCCTCCACACTTCGGTAATCTGAAATGTTCCCAAACATGTGATCCGCATTTGACATTCATTAGGGTTTGGAAAAAACAGCTTCATTTGTTCAGGTAGTAAGTTTTGAGGAACTGCTACTTTTTCTTCGTTCTCGTACTCCTCTCTCCGATTCTTAAGGTAAAAATGGAGTTTCCAAAGATGTCTCACCTTCAGTTCGTGAGTAATCCGATTCGGAGTAATGACGGTGGTTAAGAGCAGTCTTGTTGGACCACAGCTGAGAATCATCAGGTTTCACGAGCTTACTGTTCTGTTACATGTCCAGAGCAAACAATAATTCGGCTTATAGTTCCATTTGTTCAGCTATGTTTGAGTACTTCCGCCAGTTCAGTTGTATCTGCAGACGTAGGATACGCTTTATGCTTAGTACGATACTCGTTGAACAGGTCTTGAGCATTTGAGTAAACGCCACATATAAATTGGGGCCAACATCCACATGGAATATGCCTCCTTCATATTTTCTTGGCAGGTTCGACAAATTATTTGGATTTTTCTGGCTTTGCTTCTTTTTCAACTTACTCTATTCCTCACTGAAAGCCTTAAATTTTGCTTTCATAAAGTTGAAAAGGCACTTGAAGGCTACAATTTCTACTCTGGCAACTCCACGAACTGCGTAAAATGCAGGGCAGTGTCGAGGATGGGGTTTTCTCCTCTTCGTAAGGGAGAAGGGTTGCACTTCGTAAGGGTTGCACAGTGTAATCAGTAGTGACCATGATTGTACCATCTCTCAGCCGCTAATATATGATGCTCCCTCTGTCCAATTATAGACTTAATTCAGTATAGTTTTATCCCCAGTTGACATATTCGCAGTTACAATCACTCGGTACAGTCTTAGTATTTTGGTAATGAAAATTATTTGATTTGTAGATGGTAGACAGCTGACATAATAGTACCAATCTGTAACTCCGTTGTTAAAATTTCAATGTCAGTCTGTCTGTCTGATCCTTGCTACCTTAATTTCTGTAAGCTTAAGAAGAGAGCAGCACCAACATCAGGGCGTTCTAATGTCTTCATCCCTTCACGTCAGTCTTTGGTCGTTTGACCCCCTGTGTTTCATGCAGTGCTAAAATGCCCTATGTTACCAGAACTCGTCTGAAAGTAAATTTTACTCTTGACTGTCCTTCAGTATCCAATGAATCCATCACAATTTGGTCTTGAAAAGTAGAAATTGAGACTGTACAGTCTTCCTCTGATGTTCCTGAGGTGAGGTGTTTCGGTGCTCCAGCGATACGCTGTTCACACTGTTTCCAGGATATATCCGATGATCACCTTACAACGTTTGCTGAGGCTTCTTCCATACACCCCTGATAATACATATCGTCCATCCATCAGTAACATATGTACTGTATTTATTTCTGTATAAACCTCTATAAATACAGTTCAAGGAAAATTTCCTCTCTTCGTCCATACTCAACTGCAGTATAACGCAGGAGAAAGCCAAGCATGTAGATTTGAAAACATTTTAACTTACACCCAGAAATGCAAAGGATCGGATTCTCAGTCGTAAAAGTAGTTAAAATCTTACGTGACCACCATCTTCATTCAGCAAATGCTACATGCGATATTACATAGTGTTCAACGTAGATCAACATTTAATAGGATACTATGTATGAGGACAACGTGAAATGACAATAGTACATTGTTGCGTGGCAGTGTTGTGTACACGGTCAGCCGATACCCGCTGCAGGCTACGGCAGGGAACACGCAACAGTCGTAGGTTCCAGTGCGCTTAGAACCGCTCCTCGTTAACACTCCTTACAAAATCATTGTCGCAGTGGTAGCAGTTCCTCAAATTCATGAAAACTTTGAAACTAACCCACACTTCGTTACACGTTTATCCTGAGCTGAAGAAAAGGTACCTCAGAAAAATAACAAACTTTTGTGTTCAGAAGTTCTGTAACGCGGTCTATACCCAATAAATAAATTTGCCTGTAACTCAGTATAATAGTTCGAACATTGGACAAATAGCCGTCATGATTCTTTAAGTGGGCACTTCCTAGCGAAGATGCCAAAAACTTGAACAAACAGTTCCTACTCCAGTCATAAACACGTAATTACTGAAAAGCAAATTGTCGTAGTCCGATGTAGAATTTAACAAGAAGTGTTCGTATAACTCACTTCGTGATGTGATTATCGGCTCGTTTGTAATAAAAGCTAAAATTCGATATTCCATAATAAAAAATTCGACAAAGATTCCACCTCTTTCCTGCTCCGTGTTTCCTTTTTGACGTTCAGTCCGATTTAGTTCTGTGGTTTCCTCTCATTATAGACGCAGCATTTGGACTGCCACTGGCAAAGTTAAAAATTCTTTCTTAACTTGTTCTTATTTAATATCTCCCTTCAAACGAAAACATTTAATGAAACCATCTGCTATTTCCTTACTGTGATATTTTTCAGAACACGACGCCATGCGAAGAGCAACATTACTACTTGCACAAATTATACGTGTCCCATTTCCCCGCGAAATAGTAAACACTACACAGCGCCTCTGAGAATGTTTTTTCCGTTGCTCCGAGGAATCCTAGATAGTGTCCTTCATTTTGCAGTCAAAATGCCACTTTTGTTTTGGTGTCTATGGGATGTTTTACATGTCTCCCCTTGAAATTCATACAGTAACTGCTGGATTAGTTCATAGTGGGATTTCGGTAGTAGTGTGTTTAGTTTCTTTGTTTCAAAAACTGTTTTCATCCAGAACAAAGGTCACTCAGGTAGAAGAAAATGTTCTTGTACCAGTTTCTTTCTGGTGCCCTGTACAGAACTTAATGTCTCGTATCAACTCAGTCCACTGACTTATTATAGCTCACTACGAAAGTGGGTTTCAATTGATTTTGACACTATGTTCGTTCTTGTCGGTTCCAACGAAATCTAGATCATTTAGGGTTGCAAGCGGCCATACTTATTCGTCACTCTAGCAACAACGATCCAGAGGACTTGAATTGCATTTCCCTTTGTCAGGCGACTGCGGTAAGTGTGTAAGTCTAAGTTTTCGTGGCCGTTGTTACTGAAGTTAAAATCTTCTGGGTTGTTAGACCATGCTATATTTCTTCAAAGAAATATGCTGCCTAATAATCCATCAGATCTGAACTTCAACGGTGGTATTTTTTTGCGTTCTATTCCTAATGCAGTGGTACATTCGTTATAGATCCACAGGAATTATTCATGGCTCTAATACCAACTGTCTAAATAAACAGCACGACGTTTGGGGTATGCAATAAATCTGATTTTTTCCGTTGTTAGCATTTATGGATTCTATTTCCGTGCAAGCACTTGTGTAAACAATGCAATCTACGATGTATTGACTTCATACGTCACAAAGAATGAAAATTTTAATACGTTTCTTTAGTATATTTTGTTTAAATCGTAACCTTCGTTTGAAAAGTTACGGACAACCTATTAAAGAATTTTCAAAAGGACTGGCCTATCGGATTTTTTCTTGTGTGTTTTTCAGCGAGCCATACTTTCACAAGAGCATCTTGATGTTGCCGAATTGACGCTAAAGGGCAATAAACGTAGACCCGGGACACTCCATGTTAAATTGTTGGTGTTTCAAGTAAAGAATATGTCGACCAGTATTCATTCACTTGCAGTTTTTAGTTCTTCACGTATGCAGGGAACACGCCAAGAAGCAATAAAAATTCTGCAGGCTCTATATGCTTCCATCATGTTAATACCTTGGGTACTGTCGTCATTTTGTCGGTAAGGTATGTAATAATCATCTCACAAATGATAGAAACAAATTCAAACGACATAAACTACGGAAGTCTAAATAACTTACTGGATCATGGAAGTGTTTCTCACCATTCAATGTGTTAAAGAAATTGTGGCGCTTCTTCACAGTACGATTATCCGCCCAATCATGCATTTCTTGTCGTGACGAAGTTGCGCTTAAAGCTTTCTTTCCCTTCTCGGAAGAAGAATCTCCTGAAAGTTCCTCGTGGTGTTGAAGAATAATCAGTACGTCAAAACGCATTGGGAGCTTCGTCCGAGGAAAGTTTGAAATAATACTATCATCTTCGTCACTACAATGAAACAGGATTTCCATCATTTCCTTCTAGGTTTTCCGTGATTTCCCTAAATCGTTTCAGGCAAATGCCGGGATGGTTCCTTTGAAAGGGCACGGCCGATTTCCTTCCCAATCCTTCCCTAACCCAAGCTTGCGCTCCGTCTCTAATGACCTCGTTGTCGACGGGACGTTAAACACTAACCACCACCACCACCACCATCATTTCCTTCCCCGATAAACAATATTTCGACGTTCTAATGGCAATACAGACATACGTTGTCTCACCGAATGTGGAAACAGGACTGGTCCAGTCAATGACTCAAAAGCGAAAAAGCCCCAGAAGAAAGTAAAAGCTGAAGCGCTATGATATTGTCAAGAAGAGCAGAAGAGTGCTGGTAGGAATGTGGAATTAGTGTGTCGCCGTTCTGTTGTTCGGTTAACTGCTGCCATGCACGGATCTACATGTACGCCCTTAGCCGTCAAGTCGTCCTATCTGCCTGTCGTAAAATAAAGCCCATAGCAGTCTGGACATTATACCAGGCTGAAGACTACACCTGCTCGTTGTTGGTGAGGGGCACTTCCCTCCCCGTTGCTCCAACACCACCTACCTCAGGAGCACTGTTCCCCCAACCATCGGGGACACAAGTCTCCACCTCCCAACTGGAGAGGCGTAATAAGTTTTCATGGGCTGCTCTTGATAGGAAGGGTCCCTAGGGTCACTCCCTTCCCAGGTTGCTGTGGCACCCACACCACCACTGTCTACAAGCTCTGCGTCTGATGTGAAGATTCTGGCGTCTGCTGAGGACCTAGTTATCGCCAGACCCTCAGACACAATGGATATAGCCTGTTCATGAAATAAGTTAGTAGCAGCAGGTGACCCTGAGCTGTAGGTTGCCTCTTAGTGTTTCATGCCTTCCCAGTATCATGATCACGTTCTCCTCCAGTGGAACTGCAGCGGTTTTTTTCCCCCACCACCTGGCTGAGCTATGGCAACTGTTAAGCTTTACACCTGCTTTCAGTATTGCCCTCCAGGAAACCTGGTTCCAGGCAATGTGTACCCCTGCCCTTCGCAGCTACAGGGGATATTACAAGAACCATACTGCATATATGCCAGGTGGAGTTAGCGTTTATGTCCCGAACTTCATATGTGGTGAACCTGTGCCTCTTCAAACTCCTCTTGAAGCCAAGGCTGTCAGGATAGGGACGACGCAGGAAATAACTGTCTGCAACGTATATGTCCCTCCAGATGGTATGGCTCTCCTGAAAGTATGAGCTACAGTGATTAACTCCCTGTAACGTGCCTGCTTCCGGGTGATTTTAACAACCATAGCACGTTGTAGGGTAGCACCACGCTTACTGGCTGTGTCGAAGTCGAAAATTTACTGTCCCAACTTGACCTCTGCCTCTTAAATACTGGGGCAGCCACACATTTCAGTGTGGCTCATGATAGTTACTCGGCCATTGATGTATCGATTTGCAGCCCAAAACTTCTCCCATCTATCCACTGGAGAGCACATGACCTGTGGTAGTCACCACTTCCCATCTTCCTGTCACTCCTCTGGCGTCATGTCCATGGACGCCTAACCAGATGGGCTTTAAACAAGGCAGACTGGGTAGCATTCACCTGTTCTGTCAGTATTGAATCTTCCACACATGGTGCCGTCGATGTTGTGATTCAGCAGGTTACTACGACGATAATTTCTACGGCGGAAAACGCGATCCCTCGTTCTCTAGGGTGTCCCCGTTGAAAGACAGTCCCTTGGTGGTCGCCGGAAGTCGCTGAGGCAATTAAAGAGGGTTGACGAGCTCTTCAGCGACCTAAGTCGCACCTAATATCCTTTAAGCAGCTTCGTGCCTGCGTTCATTGGACGGAAATAGGAGTGTTGGGAGAGATATGCGTCGACCTGTAGGTGCCATACGTCACCTTCCCAAGTGTGGACGACGATCAGATCCCAACAGGTGTCCCTGGCGTCAACGTTAATGGCGTGAAAATTACCCCAAAAGAGCTGCTGGGCCAGATCGGATTCAGTCAGATGATTAAAAATCCCTTGTATGACTACAAGCGATATCTCGTCTTCAACGAGATCCGGTGCAATGGCGTATTTCCATCGCAATGGTGCGAGAGCACCATCATTCCGGTGCTAAAACCCGGTAAAAGTTCGCTTGATGTGGATAGCTATCGGCCCATCAGCCTCACCAATTAGCTTTGTAAGCTCCAGGAACGTATAGTGTGGTGGCGGTTGGGTTGGGTCGGGTCCTGGAGTCCTGTGGCCTACTGGCTCAATGTCAGGGCGGCTTCCACCAGTGTCACTCCACCACTGCTAATCTTGTCCCTCGATCTGCCATCCGAACAGACTTTCCCAGTCGGCAACACCTTGTTGCCTTTTTTGACTGACGTAAAGCATACGACATGGCATGGCGACATCATATCCTTGCCACATTGTATAAGTGGTGTCTCTGGGCCCCGCTCCCGATTTTTGTCCAAAACGTCTGGCCCCTCCATACTTAGTATCCAATTTAGTGCCACCTATTGTTTCCCCCATATTCAGGAGAACGGCGTTCCGTAGGGCTCTGTATTGAGTGCATCTGTATTTTTAGTGGCTATTAACGGCGTAACAACAGCTGTAGGGCTATCAGTCTCCCATTTCCTGTATGCAGATGACCTCTGCATTCCGTATTGCTCGTCCAGTACTGGTGTTGCTTAGCGGCGCCTACAGGGAGACATGCAAAAGGCTCAGTCATGGGCTCTAGCCCATGGATTCCAGTTTTCAGACGCGAAGTCGAGTCTCATACACTTCTGTAGAGTCGTACCGTTCATCTGGAACCTGAACCTCACCTTAACGACGATCCATTCACTGTCGGGGAGACGTATCGATTCTAAGGACTGGTTTCCGACGCCCGATTGACTTGCCTACCTCACCTTCGTCAACTTAAATGCTCCCCACTGTCTGAGCAACACCAATTGGTGTGTAGATAGCTCTACGTTGCTGCAGCCCCACAGAGATCTTGTTCAATGCCGCCTTGACAATGGGAGTCTGGTTTACTGTCCAGCTGCGCCTTCAGTGTTGGGTTTACTCGACCCATTGCACCACAGTGGCATTCGCCTAGTGACGGGAGCTTTTAGAACGAGTCTGGTGACCAGTGTTCTGGTGGTTGCTGGAGTCCCTCCACTGCGGATCCGACGCGCATAATTGCTCGCCAGTTATGTTGCAAAGATTCGTAGTTCTCCTGATCATCCGAATTGCCGTCTCCTTTTGACACCTTCAGAAGTTCATCTCCTGCATCGGCAGGTCACGTCAGGGATCACTATTGTGGTTCGTGTGCTTTCCCTTATCTCTGAACAGGACTCCTTTCCTTCTCCACCTCTGCTTGAGGTCAATTTACGTACACCTCCATGGCGTACACCTCACTTAACGCTTCGTCTGGACATTTTGCATAGCCCTAAGGACTCGGTTCACCCGCCCATTCTCAGCTGTGACTTCATTTCGATTCTTGACATGTTCTGGGGCTCTGAAGTTGTTCACAACGACGGCTCGATGACTGATGGTAATGTTGGCTTCGCCTATGTCCACAGAGGCCATATTGAACAGCATTCCTTGCCCGCTGGCTGCAGTATAGTCACAGCAAAGCTTGTGGCAATATTTCGTGCATTTAGTAAATCTTTCCCAGTTCTGGTGACTCGTTTCTTCTCTATTGTGTCTCCCAAGATACCGACCAGTGCTACCCTCACCATCCTTTGGTAGCGAACATCCAGGAGTCCATCTCTGCTCTGGAACGGTCCAGTCGCTCAGTGGTGGTTGTGTAAACCCCAGGACTCGTCGGAATCCCAGGTAACTAACTTGCCAACAGGCAGGCCAAACAGACTACTAGGAAACCGCTTCAGGAGATCGGCATCCCCGTAACTGACTTGAAATCGTTACTACTCCGCAAGGTTTTTCAACTTTGGAAACTGAATGGCATAATCTCAGTACGCACAGAAAATTGTGTGCCATTGAGGAGACGACGAATATGTGGAAGACCTCCATGTGAGCTGCTTGCAGGGACTCTGTTGTTCTCTGCTGTCTCTGCATTGGCCATACGCGACTATCACATGGTTACATCCTCCATTGCTAGGACCCACCTCAGTATCACTGTAGCTCACATATGGATGCCGTCCACAACTTGCTCGACTGCCCACTCTTAGCCCCTCTGTGGCTAACTTTTAACCTTCCCAGAACCTACCTTCGGTGTTGGTCGACACTGCCTCAACAACAGATTTAGTTTCATGTATTGTTCGTGATGGGGGGGGGGGGGGGGGTTTCATCGTACCAGCTAAGGGTGGGCATTTAGCCTTCTCAGAGGCCACCACCCTCCCTCCACTTTCTTTCCATTTTTTCTCTTGGTGGTTGCCTTTTTCCTACATATGTTCATTTCACTTTCTTTCTGGAGTGGACATTTTGTGTTTGAGTGTCTGGTTCATCCTCCTTTATTACTGTGATCAGCCAGTCCAGACTATCTGCTCTGTTTTTAATACCTTTTTCTACTTTTCCTTGTGGTATATGCTTTCCCCGTTTTCAGCTTGTTCCATTCGTTTTATTTTTAGATGTGGTTCCGCATTCCTTTTTCCCTTTTTACTTTCTGAAACGTACTTCGGGTGTTTTTGTACCTTGTACCTTGAACCTTACTTGGCGGGAGAAAGGGACCGATGACCCTGTAGTTTCGTCCCTTTATACCCAAAACCAACCAATTAACCAACTGATCTTAAACACGAACTTGAATAGTGTTTTGGTCTCCAGTTGATTGCAGGAACTCCATGGAACGATCTCTCTGCATTCTGCTGTATTTTTATCGACTGCAGCTTCTTCTAACCTAAGCACTCTGCCTCACTGAAGCCTTCAGTGTTGTCTCTCAGCCATTTCTTTGCATTCAACAATTGAATTCCACTATTACTCCTGAGGTTATTCTGGCTTTTCTATGTATACTAAGTCATTTACTCATCACTTCTTAGATGCATTGATTTTTCGTGCAGCTATTTCAACGTGGCTGTCCTGCACTACCTGTTAATTTCATTACTAAGAGATTTATATTGCTGTATTCCAATCTTTCCCTGAAGTGTTCAGCACTTTTCGTCATTCCATCGAAGTATTCCTTGTGTTATCAAGGTTTCTTCGAAGTTACCTTCTATCTGCCTATGTCTGTCCAACACCTGTGATTGATCCTGGTTAGAGATGTTCACCTTGTCAACTGAACAGCCTATTGAGAAATTCCTAATGGCAGTGGTTACGTCCTTAGCGAACTACAAAGACATCATTCCTTAGTACTTCCCAGCTGAGTTTCCTGAAGTCAGATCACCCTTGCTGCAGGGGCATCACTGAGAATGCAATTCACTCTAGGCAGCCGCAGACTTGCAAAGGCAGGATGTATCACGTGGCTCACAGATCTCAGTAAGGATTTAAAGTACGTTCTACACTGAAACTGAGTATTTCAGCTTTATGCTACACACTCCTAAGTTTTTGAAAAAATTGAGGTTAACGCTGTCGACGGAAATGAAATGTGTTCTAAAAACATACACGTATTAAAATATGGCGTCGAGAGTTAATCTCATTTATTAGCGTTTTTTTCCATGCTGTAGCTTGGATACCTGTCTTAAGTCTCCAGCAGAGCGAGGTCGGTGACACTTGTCAAAGAATTAAACTACCAAAGTGCTGGTTTGTATGCTACTCTTCGTCGTGGCTCTTCTCAATCGGTATTTTAGTCGATGTATCTGCTAACAGGAAAACATTTTAAAGAGAACATCCTATTACTTAAGAAAAGAAATGTATCCGCTTTATCGGAGTACTATCAGATACAATGAAAAACTATCGAATAAAAAGACCCACCTCCAACAATCGAGCCCACACTAGAAGCTGGTTAGGCTAATGCCTCGGCAGCCTACCCCCCTCTGCTAAGCAAGTAGAATCATGGGTACAAAGGCTACAGTATGAGAACACACAAACGTTAATGTTGTGCCACCGCCAGACACCACACTTGCGGGGTGGTAGCCTTCAAATCGGCCGCGGTCCGTTAGTATACGTCGGACCCACGTGTCGCCACTGCAAACAGAGCGCCGTCACACGGCAGGTCTACTCGAGACAGACTCCCAAGCACTCGCCCCAGTAGTACAGCCGACTTTGCTAGCGATGGTTCACTGCTTACATCCGTTCTCATTAGCCGAGACGACAGTATAGCTTAGCCTTCAGCTACGCCATTTGCTGCGACCTAGCAAAGCGCCATATTCAGTTACTATAATCTGAACAGATAATATTGTGAATCATGTACCGCCCAGAGCGACGTTCATCATTAATGGATTAAAGTTAAGTATGAAACTAGGTATGTCCGCTTTCTGAATTCTAATTCCTTGTCATGTTCTAGACCTCACTTCAGTATAGTCCTTCCCTCCTCACGCCAGCCTGCGTGAGCTAAAACGCGTACATTTCGGCCTCCTCTTGTAACACGGTGTTGGCTCTTCAGTCAACACAACAGTTAATAATTCGAACACCACTGGCTTTGGACGCCGTATTAGATTAATAAATGTTTGGCATCTTTAGATGTACAGCATTAAAAGCACGATTTTCCGTCAACTGTGGCCTCGATTTTTCAAAAACTAGGGGTGTCGAGCAAAAGGTCTATACACGTAAACTTATTTTCAGTGAATAACGTCCGTCAAAAACTTGACCGAAATCGAAGACCCACTTGTGAGACCCCCTCTTTATTAGATCAATGTATAGAGGCAGGGTGTGCTAAAAATTTCCGTCCGCGGTAACAGTCATAATCCGCACTTTCTCCGTCTGAATGGTGTGCATGAGCTGCCGATACATTCACGGATGCGAAGGGAATGCGAAGCCAGTTACATTGCATCAGGATTTTATTGTGCAGTTTAAACGTTCACAGCTAGTTATGGCACCCAGTATGGGCTTCCGTGAATCTATTGATAGTTCTTTCTCTACTGGGGTGGCTTCTTTAAATCAGTCTCAGTTCACGGGGTCATTGATTACATCCTGCTATAGTTCTATATTATACCTTCATACGCCTACCCACCTGTGTCAAGGCTATAGCTCGTCAAAGTTTAGATGAAGGTGGAAGTCAAAAATGTGTGGTGAAAGAATACACAGAAAACGGCGCCACCATGCACCTGAACAGGGGATCTGCTGTTATCACTCATGACAGTATATTGCTTCAGCCAAAATTTTACGAACTTCCGAATTTGTTCTCATTTTCGAGATTTAATAGCAGTGCAATCGAATGTGCTACGGAAAAATTGTAGATAAATTCCACGAAAATCAGCGTCAAGCAATTACATATTTTTTTCTTGCGAAGGATCTGCCATGACATGCGTCATCCTGACATAAAAATAGTATATTTTCTCCGTACCCTCGGTGTGTCACTTTATTGAGCTAAAGGTTTCGGAGACTTGGGAAAAAAATTGACTGATTTTGGTTGCATTCAGTGTGTTGAATCTGAACTAAGAATATACGGCAGAGCTTTGTGTTGCATATTGATACTAATGAATAGACGACTTTAATACGCAACTACTCGTTTCACACATTTTCCCCCTGCGTCTAAAGCTTCAAATTATTTGGTAAGAGCCGCGCATACTTCCCTACTAAAATCCGTTGTGGAATTGCAACCTGTCCTGTCCGAAGCCACATTCCATTCCTACATCAATTTAAACATCTTGTTTCACATAGGAAAAACGTACGCACATACAACGCAAGTAGCAGCGCTGTCTGTTTTCTAACGGGTGGTCGCCCTTTAGCTTTCGCTGAACTGCTTGACCTCTAGTGCCTCCCAGGAGCTTCACTACAGTACAAGCCGACACGGAGTGGGCGGTGTGGCGATCGACCTCTGTAGTAGTGGCAAGTTGCGGCGACGTACTGTTCCGAAAACTTGCCGTAGTAAGTGGGAACCCCCATTCAACTCAGTAGGCTATCGGAAACCGTGCGGCGGAAATCGTTGCGCTTGAAACCGGGCGTAATGGGACACGATACGGTAGAAAACGTCAGATTTGTGTTGCACCGGCAGCCTAACGGTGCGTAAGGTTCTTCTGTGGCAAACAAGATGTGCAAGTGAAAACAAAGAAAGAGACAAGACACAAGTGACAGTGCCACAATGAATTTTTGTAGAGATGAAAGTACAGCTCTTACCGAAGAACTGGAAGCTGTATAAGTAGGGAGCAAATATATGCAGTTAGTAGTTGCGTATTAACATCGTCTACTGACTTGTATCAATATACCACATACGGCTACTGAAAGCGAAAAAAATCTGTGAAAAAGTACTTTTCGTCAAAGTAATGAAACGTTGAATTATGTATGGCGACAGGGAGAAATATTGGTTAATTAATCCTTCCATATCAGTCTCATTCAGTACAAATCGTTCAAATGGCTCAGAGCACTATGGTACTTAACATCTCAGGTCATCAGTCCCATAGAACTTAGAACTACTTAAACCTAACCAACCAAAGGATAGCGCACACGTCCATGCCCGAGGCAGGATTCGAACCTGCGACCTAGCAGTCTGGCGGTTCCGGATTGGGGCATCATTCAGTACAGATTTAGTTCATAGGCATTTTCTACAGAAAGATTTATATTCTCAGCGTGTCATTTAGTCCTCATGACTTCAATAAGATTTCAGAGATGCTTCAGTTTCCCATGAGCATTGAATTTCGTGTGGAACATAAACAAAAATGTTTGTCGCTCCAAGCAGATCAGCGGTTTACCTCTCTAGAATGGAATCATTTTTAAAAAGTACAAAAAACTAACACATTTTCTTCCACATCAGGTATAATGAATCACCTGAAATTCGAAGCAATAAGAAAAACCTCCTTTATCGGCCTACACAGATAAGCAGTACATCGGTTTCTACGCCAGTTACGAGCACTATAGGCATGCCATAATACCGAACTTTATATTTTTCGTTGAAAGTAATTTTCCTTTTTTGTACTGGTCTCACTTTAACTCAGCTTCAATTTTTCCAGTTGTAGAAGTTGCTGCAGTAGATAATCCATTTTTTCGGGGCTTCTACCCAACATAATTATAAAAATGTTCTTGCTGCTCGTTAGTACTTCAAAAGGCAGTTGAAGAGCATTGAACGATTCTGTTTAATCGGATGAACTGAATGGATCACCTGGCGCTGAAACCACCGTTAAAAAACTGATACAGGAGGTAAAAGTCGGGGATTCAGCTTTGTCCAAAGCTCAGCTACGACCGTATGAAGAAACGAATGGTTTAGGAGGGAGGAAGCCAACGATCTGCAGTTCAGGCGGTTCTCCAGACTTTCACATCCTACTGCACATCAGTGGTGACAGATAAATGCTTTCCCAGAGCCATGTTTGAAAAGTCAGCTTCATTCGTAAGCAAGAAAGCCAGTTGTAAAATGTTCCAGACTCTAAACTGGACACAATCACATTTCAATACATTGGAGAACAAAATACGCTTGGTTGACCGATAGTGAGATTCCGAAAGACATTAACATCCGTGTGAAACGAATACTTTGTGAAAGCGAGAAACACATCTGAGTATAACCACGTTAAAAACGGTTTTGTTTATAGAGCTCCGTCCCTCTGTCGGCTAAAGCGAAATCCTTAAGATTTGCCACGCTACTTAGGAACACTCTCTCAGGAACGGGTAGCCGTGTGAGGCTGAAATTTCACACACTACGGTCAGTTCCCTTGACAGTGCAAAAGATGTAAATTAAGTCAGTGCAATAGTGATATGGCCGTTTATCAAATCTTCACATGCTTTAGCACATACGATCGAGAAACACCACTCTTAATAATGTTTCAACTTTCGACAAGCTGACTGATAGTCAATAACGAATTTTAAATAAAATTTAAGTGAATGACACTTGAGAATGAGGAAATAAGTGAAAAAATTACGGTTGCAAATGCGTTTACACAAAAATTTTTTAACATAAAATAAAGTTTCTGAAAGTGTTTGATTTCTGTGACAATATTGCCTGTATTCATATCGAGAACAGGCAAAAAAGTAGATCTTACATTCATAGAACGAAGCTACTGTTAATATTCTATGGAACACTTGGGTGCTGTTTTTACTGGCTCTTGGGGAATTTCTCGGTTCTATTTCATTTTTTCGTCATTCGTTCTGTACAGATACCGTATTAAACCTTGTTCATACGAGGAAACTTAGCTTACCTTGGCATAAGCAATATATTCATAAATTACAAAATCGTACACATTCGGTATTCCATTTAAACAAAATTGTTTACGAGAGAGAAATAATGAGCCACTATTAACGGCATGAGAATTCAGAAAGCAATGGAAACCGCTACGTTAGGCACAGCACGTATGAACAGAACGTGTGACCTGTAATTTAGATAGTGTCATGATGCCAACATTGGTAAAATACGCCTCATGGAGCCATTCGGACTGCCGCGAAACGGCTGCCAAGGGGAACTAGCCATGAATAAACATGAAAAAACTTACTTTTCCGTAACATTCTACATATGAAACTGTTGAATTTTCGAATTCGCTAAGGAAACTGGAAAATGTGGAAAACAAAACGCAAGGGTCCTATATAGATACAGTGTCGGTGAAATAGTTTCCTGCTCGGCTGAATGTATGGTTATAACAGCAAAAGAAATCAGTATAAGTCGAGTCTTTATGAACAGGACGGTGGTGTAATATACTTCGAACAATTCAGTAATGGAAATATTTCCGTAACAGAGTGGCCAGATATCTGAATAGGTAGAGCATTTGCTCACGAAAGACAAAGGTTCAGAGTTGGCCGCGGTCCGGCTCACAGCTTTAATTGCCAAAACTTTTACTAAATTAGTTTGACATTTTGCTAACGATTTTTGCACGCATCCAAATTGCTGTTACACAGACTAACAGGGACTTACATTTTGATTTCAGGATACTATCTCTGACAGAGGACCGTTCGGCCATGAAGACTGCTGCGGTAGCTTTGGCAAAGGCGGCCAGTACCACGACTGGAATGGAAGAGCCAGAGAGCGGAGGGCCGGAGCATGATGGAGAACAAATGTCGTCAGGACCGGCGTCGGCAAAAGGCCAGGTTCCGCAGTGTGTCCAAGGCAGTGCTGTGGACGACGAACGGCAAGAATCTCCTCCAAATGCCACACAAACACCAGAGTGTGAAACCAATTCGCCACCTAGCGAGGGAAGTTCTGCAGAGTCTCAAAGTGTATGCAGCCAAGTGGAATCTAACTACTGCAAGTCTGAGGTCAGCGCGAGTCATTCGTGCAGCAGTGTCGCCATTAGGTTGCCACAAATTGTCAACCAAAATAAGCAGTCCCTTGAATGCTGTGAGGAGGGTGAGGTTCCAGAGGCGTCTGGCGAAGACGCATCTCACAGTGCAGAGAATCGTGAAACTTCGGGAGCGGACGGTGAAAGTGGAGTCACCAGTGTAGTGAAAAAGTCTGGCGGCAGCAGCAGCAGAGGTAGCAGCCGCAGCAGCAGCAGCAGCAGCGCAAGTAGAGGCTCGGCTGATGGGCAGTCATACTGCTGCTCTGGCAACGGAGCAGACAGCGAGGACGACGATACGGATACTGGGCTTTCAGACACATCCTCGGTAGACCTAGCGGAAATCTATGACGACGCAATAGACGCCCTCGAGGCGGAGGCAAAGGAGGAAGAGCGCATTATGGAAGAAATCGGCAACTGCATGGAGGTGGTGTGTGCAATGAACAGCGATATCCGCGTCTTTGTACTCGAAGTGTTCGGTACTCAGAGACTGGTGGGGTACAGGTCGCGGAAGTGTTCCCGCGGCCGCAGGAAAGGCAAACATTCAGACGTTGAAGAGGAAGAGACTCGTGGACCCATTGTCGACTTCGAGCGGAGACTCGATGCCGTAAATGCCTATTTGAATAAAAGATTGGATGAATCGGCTCGTGAGGCCGAAGAGAAAGCTAATGCTGTGTCACTCCCTGAGGAAGTCGCATGTAGCGCAACACCATCCAATGCAAAGCAGGAGGCTGAAAATAGCTCCAGCGGCGCGAGTGTGGGGTGTAGTGAAGTGCCAACAGCTGTGAGCAGTGGGAATGACGAAAGCGTGGATACGGAGGCGGATCCCAGCGGGCAGCAGCCCTGCGACGGAAATGTACGAAAGAGAATGGTTGCCCGCGAGTCGTGGGAAGTCTCAGTTGTCGCGAAGATTTGCAATATTGTTGAGAAAAGAGTGCTTAGGGTTAAGGTCGGCTGCCAGATGATGCTAAGCAGCATGCAGGCCGTGGCCAACACTGTCAAGCTGGCGATGGAGGCATACGAAGCGACACGACTGGTAGTACAGAGGGCAAAGACGTGCAAGTCTGTGATTGCGGCTGACATCTTGCGGGCAATCGTTGCCGCCGCCACTGAGACCTCAGCTTGGATGCTGAAGGCGCTGAGCGACGTGGAGGCGGCGGTGGCAATACACGCAGAAATCGTCGGAGCCATAGAGAAGGCAGAGAGGACGCTGCGCGGTGGTCAGGTCGAGGACCGCGTTGATGAAGGCGTGAAGAGGGAGGTCACCGCCACCGTGGACAACATGGAGCTGCTGACAAGGTGCACCGCTCGCCTTCGCTTGCGTCCGGCGCTAGGCGAAGAGCGAGCGGTGGGATCCACCGCCGATATGCCACCCCCTGGCTCCGGCGAAGTGAAGGCGATCCCTTTGCTCTCGGCTAAAGAATCCGGCGGCACTGACCGACTCCCGGCCGATGTGTTACATGCTCTTCTGGTAGCCACGAGGAGCGCTATGAAGGCTATGGAAGCGACGGAGAAAGCGCTCGATTTCTTCACCGCTTGCGAAATGTGTGTAGGGGGGAAGTTCAAGAACCGCCGTGGTTACGGCAACAAAATGTTGAAGTAGGTATCAACAGGTATTCCTGCCAAAGAGCCAAGAAAAGCTTCAGGCAAGTACAATGGCTCTTAAACTCAATTCCTTAGTTGATGGAATACTTTGACTACTTTCTTTTTCAAGCGACTTTTTCTTTCTTTCCAGCCTGTTCAAGACGAGCAGCTCGTTCAATGATCAGGTTTCTTCTTCAACCAGAATCTATCTTTCCTTCTTCGCATCTCCTTCTCAGAAATTTTCAGTGCTCTCTTCTACTCCACCGTTCACTACTCGCTCACACTATTCTGCCCTTAGTCACAGGCATATTGATCGCCTTGTCCTTCCTTCAGAGGTTCGCCTTTCACCTACATCCCCATCTGCGGCCACTTTCTTCTCAGCTCGACAAATCATTTATTTTTAGTACGATCTCGTGAATTACCCAATGTTCCCCCCATTTTCTTACGGTTGTGTTCGTACTAATGATCACGAGTTCGACAAAACTTGCCATTTTCCGCCAGACTACTTCCTGTAATATTATGCTCCAGTACTGTTCTGTCCTAGGTTTTCGCGTCCTTCACCACTTTCTTAAAAGGCTATTATTTTTATTTCTCTCGTTCTTTTCGAAACTTTTATTCCTAATGATAACGTCTCGGCCACATTCGTCAGGGTGCTCAATGTCTCACCATGTCCTCAAGTACTATTTCTGTTTTGTACGTATCTGGTCTTGCGTAAGGCTGGCGTTACCTTCTCTCTCAATGACAGTATCATTGTTACTGTTTCTTGTAGGTATATGCTCTCACAGTTATCAGCGCTACTTTCGCCCAGTTAAACTATAAAACGTATATTACATTTTTATTTGAAAGTTTATACTGGTGGAGGCACGGACGTGTTACAAGCAACAGTACAGAAAATTAACGTTGTATTCAATTTATATTGAGTTGGATTTTTTTATTCATAACTTTTGAAATGATTTTAAACTTCAAAACAATGTAAACTGATGCCAGCGAATTTATACAGTTATTGTGACGATTTACCGTGGCAGGTAGCTCTAAACTTGAAATTGCATAAAATTGCAATCGCAATAGCGTTCTTACATCGTATCTGACGACGCACACTTGTTCCGAGCTACGTCCGAAAAATTAGGCTACAAAGAGTCCAGTTTAGTTGCGTTAAGGCAATTATAAAATTCAATCATGGTTCATTAATAAACGGCGTCTGCGTCGGACGTTGTAAGAAAAGGACATTTGTGCCGAATATTTGGGTGTGCTGTTTGTGTAAAACTATGAGAAAATATTCTACTGTAGAAACTTTTACAAAATATCTTCAAATCCAATAAAAGCTTGCTTTTATTTGACTTCATTTCATACGTCTATGATATTAAGTACCTATTAAAACTTTTTATTGATAATTTTCCGAAAAATGGTTTTGCTTCTTTAAGGTAGCCCAAGGTAAGTTTTCAAACTATACAGTAGGAAGACGATGTGCCTTAAATATTTCCCAGCAAGTATAAATACACTCCACTGGATCTATGAAGGAATGCAATGACAAAACGTTGTAATGTTATCTGGGAAGGTACACTGGAACAGTCCTCTTTTCTTCATGGTTTCTGCAAGAAATGGAAATGCAGACACTGCGCTGAATACGTTGTGGTACCCCTCCTTGAACCATTATGGAAATGAAAAAGTGTAGAATAAGAGTTCATTTCGATGTGGAATCTCTAAACGGCAATAGTTTCTATAATTCCGCAAAACATTGTCATGCAGGAGCTCAAACATAAAGTATTGTTAGTGTTATAAAGGGTCTCCGAAAATGTGACAGTGGGCTATACTGATGTGTTCATTGGAGTAAAATTTCTGACTGAGAAAAAACAATACATACGAAATTCCAGTTTATATAATCACAAGTCTATTTCTTTCTCTTCCAGCGAATTACCTCATTTCTTGCTTCGTTCAAATAATTGTACTTGTAATTATCTAAAAAAAAGAAAAAGCTGAACAGTGGGTGATGCAGACAACAGAAGCAGTTAGTCTCTAATAGGATTAGTAATATTTTGTAATTTGCCGAAAGATGACTGAAGAATACAGCACTAGCTACAGTTTTCATGGGACATCAGTAAAATCGTTAATGGCCAATAATTGGCAATTTTCACCCATCTAAACACAAATCTGTGCATTAGATAGCTGTCATTTAGTTAGAGATCTTTTGCCAACGTTCACTCATTCGAGCGTTCTGTATTGCTGCTTATTTTCACCAGATACTCATTACGTGACACTCGGCGAGGTGGACTGAAATTAATTCAACAAACCATAAAATAGTGAAGTCGGCGGGAATTGAACGCTGGTGTTCATTACAACTAATAGATAATAATTTTGGATTCGATTTCCGCGTGGCAGTTAATCGTTTGTAATCGTTTGTAATCGTTTGTAATCGTTTGTAATCGTTTGTAATCGTTTGTAATCGTTTGTAATCGTTTGTAATCGTTTGTAATCGTTTGTAATCGTTTGTAATCGTTTGTAATCGTTTGTAATCGTTTGTAATCGTTTGTAATCGTTTGTAATCGTTTGTAATCGTTTGTAATCGTTTGTAATCGTTTGTAATCGTTTGTAATCGTTTGTAATCGTTTGTAATCGTTTGTAATCGTTTGTAATCGTTTGTAATCGTTTGTAATCGTTTGTAATCGTTTGTAATCGTTTGTAATCGTTTGTAATCGTTTGTAATCGTTTGTAATCGTTTGTAATCGTTTCCCGTCCCCGTCAAGTTCCTAAAGAAATTCAACTCGCTATTCAAACACTAGCTGCAGGTCGAGCTTACATGCTGACCAGAATAGGGTACAGGCAAATTCTGCGGGTGTATATATTTGTAAAATTGCAGGGAGGAGTGACAGCTGCAGGTTCGTTTAGTACAGACATGAATCAACCATACTATTGCCACATTAATTTCGAAGTATAAACGATCGTTCTCCAGCTTCTTATAATAATTTCGCCAAGTGGTGACGAAGCAACGTCAATCTCCAGGGTTTCGCAGAATGAGGGAACAGAAACATAAATTTTGTCTGCCTCGCGATCACCAATTTTGATAAGTTTATCGTTTATTCCATTTCTGATACTGTCATTGCAGTTTCAACCTCAGTTCATTGTCTTGATTAGACCGTTCATTTCATCGAACAGATCCTGCTATTTTTCACGTTCGCTGGGGACATCACCAATGAACCTCGTCACGATTACCTCTCACCCTGAATTTGTCTCATTCTTGAACCCCCTCTATCATTGACATAGCTTCGATACATAGATTGAACAGTGGAGTTCAAAGGTTACATCCCTGTCTCAAAACGGTTTTAATTAGAGCACATACTTCTTGGACTTCGATTCTCATTTTCGCTCGTTTTGTACGTAATGTACACTAAAGTCTTAACCCATAGCTTACTTTTTCTCATGATTTCGAATATCGTGAATTATTTTACACAGTAGAATGCTTTTCTGGATCGACAAATTCTCTGAACGAATATATGTTTTTTCCTTCTTTCTCCTATTTTTATCAAGCGTAGCGCCAGCATTTGCTGTCTGGCGTCGCTACTTTTCCGAATCTCAAACTGAGCTGCTGACATATCAATTTTCAGTTCTCTTGTATGTTCTTGTCAACAACTTGGACCTATGAGCCGTTAAGCAGATGCTTAGATTGTTCTCACAGTTACTTCCTCTTGCCATCTTCGGAACTGTGTGGATATTGTTTTCGAAAGCCTGGTAGGTCTTCAATGTCAGATTCTACACACCAGCTTGTGAATAGACGTTCATTTGTCACTTGCCTCAATGATATAAGGATTAGCGGAGGGATTTTACAGATCCTTTTCTTAATAGATTCTAAGTACTCAAAAGCTATGTCTGACTCCTACACGGGATTCCTTGTGGATTCCCATTTCTTCCACCGTGTCATCAGTCGTCCCCCAACTGCAAGCTTTCAGTGGTGTCCACATACGCTCTTTCCTAGGCTTTTAACCATGGCATTTCCATAGCTCATTTTAATGCTTTCGCCTTTATTAGAAGGTTGGTTTGACTTCCATATATGCTGAATCAATCCTTCCTAAGGCCATTGGGTTTGATTCCTTCACTTCATTCCTGCAGCAATTTCGCATCGCTTTCGCTGTACATCACATTACTTCATTAAGAATTACGGACAGTGGCACATTAATGGGGTTCGCTTTTTATTTTTACTTCTTTCGTCGATCAATTAAAACATTTTTTCTGTTACCCGAGGTTTCTTCGTCGTCACATTCCTTGCACCCAAGTTTTCCCGTCTTGGGTGATTCCTTTTTTTGTATATTTACTTCTGAGATTTTCGTTCCTCTTAAACTGAACTGCGTACTGTGGTAGTTATCGTAGGATGTACACTATTACGGAATTTCAAACGCATGTCATCCTTCATTAGTGCTACAATACACTACTTCCTTCTCCGTTGTTTCTTCATGTTTATCTTAAGCCTCTGTCCACTCTTCATATTGACCAAATTGATCTGAGTCTGAATGTGGCTAAGCTATACAGTATTTGAATCCAGAATATCTCACCATGATTTAAACAAGCTTGTCTTCATGTATCTACGTGGACGTAGGCATTAATACCGTACAAACCACACTGAAACACTTGGCAGAGGATGCGTCCCATTAAGATTAGGTACTCTCCCCGTTCCATTCAGGAATGGATCGCGGGGACGAGTATTATTTAAATGACTCCGTGTGTGCTGTGACTAACCCAGTCTTCACGATCCCTGTGGGAGCGATAAGTGGAGGTGTATCATTCTTAGTCGTCGCCTAAAGCCGGTTGTTGAAACTCTGAGAGTAGGCTTCCTCGAGATAAATTACGTCTTTCCTAGTCTTGCAGTTCAGTATCTTCGCTATCTCTGTGATCCTCTTAGAGTCAAAACGTGTTACCACTGGCGCTTCCCATATCTGTATGTTTATGCCCTCTTAGTCCTTACGAGGATGGCCCCACACACTACGGTAGTGTTGTAGAATGGGTCGCAGAAGTGATTTGTAAGCAATCTCTTCTGTAGACGGAATGCGTTTTCACAGTATCAATAAATCGATGTACACCGCCTGCCACGCTCCTGACTGAGCATATGTGATGATTCCAGTTCAGATTGCTACGACGTGCTAAATCGAGGGGCTAGAGTTGGCAGATTCCAGCTGTGAGTCATTTTCTGAAGTGCAGGAATCCACATTTCTGAACATTTAAAACAAGTTGCCAATCTTTGCACAACTGAAATATGACGATATAACAATTTATTACTTAATTACAGATAACTACGTCATTTGTAAAATTTGAGGTAACTATTGTTCTCCACAAGGTCATCAACGTAAGACACGTACAAGGCTCCCCACACACAGCCCTAGGCACACCCAAAGCTATTTCTGCAACTGACGATGACTCTTCATACAAGATAACGCGTTACGTCCTTCGTATCAAAAAACCTGTAATCCACTCACAAATCCATATGGTCATACTTCTGGCATTAATCGAAAAGTTACCGACTCAAATACTTTCCTAAAATTAAGAAATACTGCATTTACATAAGAGCCTTGATGCAAAGCTTTCAGTATACCAAACAAGAAATGTGAGGTGGGTTTCACATAACCGTCGTTTTCCGGATCCTTGTTGTCAGGCATTAAGGTTATTTTGTAGGATCTATCTCATTATGTTGAGCTCAGGATATCTTCAAAGTTAGTAAAACATACGTCGAGCTTTTGCTTTGTGACGTTCATTTCATTTCAGTTCCTGTCTCATTCGCTAGTGACTGGACTCTTACTTTGGTGCCAATAAAAGCCTTGACATACTTCCAGAATTTGTGTAAGTTCTCTTAAATATAATTTGACAAAATTCTGGTACGGTAGTCATTGAAGGTCCTGTTCATCGTTCCTTACAACGAAACGCGTTTCATTCAGCGTCTCTCCGTCCATAGACCTACGCTTTTAGGTGGCCGTGCGGTTCTAGGCGCTGCAGTCCGAAACCGCGGGACTGCTACGGTCGCAGGTTCGAATCCTGCCTCGGGCATGGATATGTGTGTTGTTAGTTAGGTTTAAGTAGTTCTAAGTTCTAGGGGACTGATGACCTAAGATGTTAAGTCTCATAGTGCTCAGAGCCGTTTGAGCCTACGCTTTTACACCATTACTAAGTAGTCCCCTACTTTGGAAGTTCCATTCTACATACCGCATTGCGTGTTCAGTACTCTAATACTAAGTCTCCATTTTCTGCTTGTGAAGTTCATTTAATAGCTTGACTATTCTTGGCTTTGGTTTGTCAATCCTGATAAACTTGCTACAGAAATGTCAGTAGCAACTTAGCCTCTCCCCTAATTGCCGATTTAGAATTAATCGTACTCCTGTTAAGATACTCTGCTGTATTAAATCAACACCGACTCAAAGGAAGGCCTCGGCGGTTGTTCGTGACGTCACGTCAGCTAGGCACGGCGAACGCCAGGTCTGTTGTAGGGACACTCATAATGGTGGTGTCTTCCTCTCTGACACAGGAAAATGTGAAACTATTGGCGGTAGTTGACCAACACACGTTGTTCTGAGAGATTTCTGCAATCGATTCTGAAATTCATTACACTTCTTAACAATTAGTGTACTCCTGAACTTAAATTCCTCCTGTTTTAAGGATTGACATACAAAAACAATTTCATGGTCCAGCAGCAACAGAATTCGCGCTTCTTTACCTTATTTGTAAATCCGAGGAAGTTAAGTTTGTACTGGGTTACTTTTACAAGGAACTGTGAACATATTGGTGGTCTTATTTAGGTACCTTGGTTGACTATGGGGTGAGGAGCACTGAATGTTAAATGAAATATCTTGGGATTGTACACGTTGGGAGAGGGGTGGGGGACAGAGGAAGAGGCAAAAGAGAGATACTTCTTTTATCAAATAATTTTTTTTATCTTACGAAGTTTATCCTTCCAGTTGCAAGCAGGGAATGTTTCTTTTCTAATGCGCATGTTTAAAAAAGTTTAAGCTCAGCAGTATTTTCTATGTATGAAGCTATTTTGTTTCCTGTTTAGAATTCCTTTTGTTGAAAATCACTCTAATGACTGGCAACAGTTGGACATTTACACATGTAAATTAGTTCACATTTCCAGTGACGATGTCAAGCGGAAACAAGTAAATAAATAAAAGGAAGTAGTTCATTGTAAGGGGGTTGGGGTAAGTACCGATAACAAAGTGGATCAAGTAAATATAGTTACTTGAATGTAAAATTTTCGAAGGTTGCAATGGGTCAAACCATCTTCTCATATTGATCTACGTTTGTTTCGACAGGATTCATTAATACAGAACTATGATCTTCTTTTGTAGCTTTACGATAATCAGAAAATATTTCATATAAATAAAACTGAAGAATCCAAAACAATACCAAACATTTTGTCCAAAAATAAGAGATCTATAGTGATAAGCACGCCCAGACGTTGCTGCCTGCAACAGACCTGACGTTCGCCGTGCCTAGCTGACGTGACGTCAAGAGAAAGCGCCGAGGCCTTCCTTTGAGTTGGTGTTGATTAAATACGAGGGTTGGAACTTAAATAGTGGCAACTATTTACTCACAACCGATACAAGTGTTAAATGGTTGCACCTGTTACTGTCCTTCGAAGAAGTAACCAGCGCTGTGTAGAACTCGTTGCCAGTGGTGGGAAGGCGTAGTATACCGTTAGCAGATGCTGTTCTGTTGATGGTGCGAATGGAACGGTCTACTGCCTGTCGAATCTCTAGAATAGTTCTGAAGCGAATGCCGCGAAGTGGTTACTTCATCTTCGGAATCAAATCAGTGACAAGGATTTACGTCCGAGTAGTGTGGCGGATGGTACAGTACTTTCCAGTCACATAGACAGAACAGAGCAGCCACAGCGTGCGCTGTATGCGACCGCGCAATGTCGTGTATAATGATGGGTGAGTTACGCAGAAAGTGTCGCCGCTTCTTTCGCAAAGCTCAATAGTTTAACGAATATTAATACTGTGCACAGACGGTCTGCCGCGGAGGAACGTAATGCGTTAGGATAACACCTTCACAGTCGTACACGAGAATTACCGCAACTTCAGACCGCTCCATTCGCACCATCAACAACAGACTCCGCTAACGGTATACCACGCCTTCCACATCGCTGGAAACGGGTTCTGCATAACGCTGGTCACTACTTCGAAGGACAGTGACAGGTACAAACATGTAACTCTTTTGTATCGGATGTGAATAAATAGTTACCACTATAAAGTTCCAACCCTTATATTGCCTTATGTTCGTCTGACAGGCATCTGTCATCTTTCCATTTCACTCCACTGACCGCCACTGTAATTATATCGAGACTATTGGGTCCCATTTCCAGATTTCTAGTTTCCCTATCATGTTCAGACCATATTACCCTTTAATAGTTAAATCTCTTTATCTTTGCCATACCCCCCCTTGGAAGTAACTTCCCGGAGATCGAAGTGGACTAATGCGGAGTATTTTACCAATGTCGAGATATCGCGACCAACTACAGGGCACATGTTCTTGTGGATACACTTTCCTGTCTTTAATGCAGTGGTCTCCAGTGACTTACTCATTGGTTAATCATTGTTGGTGCTTCGCCTTTATGGGCATTTCCCACACGCCAAGGGCAACAGTGACCCGACTCGGTCCGATCCTCCGCCTCTTCTGACAAAGCCGTTGGCAGACAGCGGGTCGCTCTCTATAGCGGTAGTCCTGGATCGACACTGCGAACCGAAGTGTCAACAATACATTCTTACTTAAATAATAAGCTACGTCGAAATCAGCTTCGCAAGTATTTTACAGCTGAACATTTTAACACGCTGTCACACAATGACGAAATATGAAGTTACTTGCTATGGCAGCCAAAACAAGTAATTCAGGGTCATATTTGTGGGGTAAATACTAGTAGAAGCAACGCAGGCATTCTGTAAAATACTTTGTACATTACTCCCGCCTTAGGTGTATTCTTGACCGCAGTAGTATATTTCATGGCATTAACTGTTACAGTTTTCATACAGTAATTAGCGGTAATTTTTTATATCGTCGACCTCATCCACATCTGTGAAAACAGTGGTAGAAATCGCTTCCAATATTACGTTCTGATGCGTGAGACAGAAAATCCTTGCTTTATCCCTCAAGTAGACAGATGACTCAGCTCGACTCCCATGGGCGAACGTCAGGCGCTTGCGTGTACATGACATCGGCCACGTCGCGTCTGGGGCACTGGCGCAAGTGATCAATTAACTGTGCTGGGTGCGCAGTTATAACATACTGATCGTTATGCACACTGCACACGGGCGGAAACAGGAGTGTGGAGTCCTCAGTTAAAACCGGAAGAGAAGCTCTTTTCTCCGGGCTCTTTTTTTCTTTTACGATAATGGATTCTCTGTCTTCATCCTTATACTGTTGGTTTTGTTTTCGCGGTGACTTGTAGAAGTTGGGCCACGGTCTGGCGTTTTTCCTGCTGCTTTTCTCCGACAAGAGACTAAATACATTTTTTCTTTCAATTATTTCGTTGTACAACGCAAGATCGGAACAAAAACCACACTGTATGTGACAACGTAAACAGTTGCTAACGAAAATTATTCCAGTAGTGACGTCAGATGTGTTGAAGGACAATAACAGCTTCCCTGTTACTAGAATGAAATTCTCACTCTACAGCGGAGTGTGCGCTGACATGAAACTTCCTGGCAGATTAAAACTGTGCCGGACTGAGACTCTAACTCGTGACCTGAGTTAGTCTCGGTCCGGCACACAGTTTTAATCTGCCAGTAAGTTTCAACTTCCCTGTTAATTTGCAGTTAGACAAGATGAAAAGGATAAAGTAAAATGGCGCTTTCTGCTATCTTACAAACAGTCCCATGCTTTGCTACCTTACAGATAGTCCCATGCGATTGTACCGTTTATGGGAAGATACAGGCTTCAAATAATGCTCATTTATTGGTTGGTCTCAGTTGTCTGCTACGTCTGGCGATTAGAAATGATACGACACGTTTCCCATTTTTGTTCTAAGATTCTGGAGAATTTATAACAATTTGTTAACATTACTCGTTTCTACATAGAGGAAACAGTGTACTGCTAATCTCTTATCCTGCCAGCTTCCCTAACATCTTCATATCCATCTGTATGAAGCTGGCAGTTAAATTTCAGTTGGAAGGAAGGAGTCAATTATGAAGCCCATTTGTTACATAAATTCTTTCGCACAGGATGTTGGTGCCTGAATGCTCTTAAAACAAAATTCTTGGTGAAGTTAAATTATCTGCTTCGAGCCTTAACATCAGATGTCAACATCTAAGATAATGTAACATTTTTATGCTTAACGTTTGGCACTCAGCAAGTGCATTACATGAAACCTCTCAAACACGTCACAAAGCGGTAGTTATTTCAGATGATTGTGGAATTACGAGTGACTCAGCAGCTGTGCATCGCATTGATGTGTTGGGAATAAGTGAACAAAGAAAACGGCCTTACAAGGTGTACGTCGACAGGCCATACGGCATTCAAAACATTGAGATAGTTGTAGTAGTGGTTTAAACACTCCTGTTAAAAATAAAGAGCAGTTACTTCGTGCAGAAGCTGCCGATCCACCGAAGGCAACTTGCCCACTCACCTTCAAGCAATGTCCGGGGTAATTCATAAGAGATAAGCAAATTACGTATTGGAATTACGAAGCACGTTCGGCTTAGCTCTGATTAATGCTAAGTTAGTTTACAAAATTACTTCTGCGTTTATACCCACACAA
Organism: Schistocerca americana; assembly: GCF_021461395.2. Lineage (NCBI taxonomy): Eukaryota > Metazoa > Arthropoda > Insecta > Orthoptera > Acrididae > Schistocerca > Schistocerca americana. Next base: position 598,849,234 of record NC_060120.1, on the reverse strand, counting down.
GGTAATAAAAGAATCCTCTACAGTATCATTTGAGTAAGATTATAAGAATAATTTTAGATAATGTTGTGAAATGATCAATTAATACAAAAGTCTTGTGAGAAAGTGTCGTTAACTTCATTCATAGTCGTAATTGTATACCAACTGATCGCAAAAGTGCGCCATTTGCTGTTGGAAGTTTTTTTACTGGGTTGTAAGACTATGCAAGGTGTTCGCCTTCTCGCCAGTGATACACTTACACATCAGAACTAATCACTATATAAAACAATGGCTCAGTGAGCGATAAATCGATGGCAAGTGGGCGCAGGTCTTACATCCTCGTCTCCTAGGAGCTCCTGGGATAAGAGAAACAAAATACAGGTGCACAAGATAAGACAGTTGTATGGGAACGTAATTCGCATCTTTTATTTGAAAAAGTCCGAATATACAACCATATTTACATTCTTTCGTAATTTAGCAAGACTTTAACCTGACAACGGTACCTACAAAGAAAAACACTACCTAGTTGAAATCATAAGTAAAATATGGGAACATTTTCTAGAAAGACATCTCTGCATGTAAGTATTGGTGACGTAAGGCTAACCGTAGTGGACGATTTTTGAATTGAAAAGCGCAAGGTACTTCTTGACAGTTACAAACAAATGACAGTGCACCGCACAGTAACATTAAACGGAAAATACAGAAATGGAAGCCAGGTAGTAATGAGATACAGCGGCTCGTCAATTTGAGCCAACTATTGCTTTCGCTATCTGAAGGTAAGTTCATTTAAATGGCCTCAATTAACGTAAATGATAGCTGTACAGGCTGAACTATAACAAATGTGCCTATAAACCGGTGCTACTCTATTTACCGCCTAACACGTTGTCTGCGACCGGTGTTTGACCGCCATGCCAGGTAATGCAACAGCATCTGGCTTTGCCGACGGCGGACTCGTGATCATTAAGGCGTTAATCGTAAAGGTTGTCAGTTCAGCGCCACGCCCGCTCAACATAGCAAAGAAAGTTTCAAGATAGAATAAATTATTCCCTGCATTGCACTGTCACGTGACGTCCGTTATAGGCTAGTGTTTCGGAGGGAAAAAAACGTATCTGAACATAGTGTCATCAATACATCGAGGTGGCAGCTGAATAACATACCTGTTCATTATTAGAGTAAAAGTGCTGAGCAAAGTATGTGTGATGTATTTGAGTTCACATTTACGTAAGTATGAACATCCGAATCTCTTCCTCAAATGTTTACATTCGAGACCTTTTTGATCCTGAACTGACAAATTTGTCATCTGTATCGCTGAGACTGTTACAAACCATTTTGTGGCCTGAAGACCCCCTACTTCTGACACTTCTTGGGCAGTAAATGCAGTTACAAGGACTGCCACCAACAATATTCCCAAGCGGCTGTTGACTGGTTATCTGCAATGGAAACAATGAAGCCTTCACTGTCATTAACAGTGGTCTTTCAACACGTTTTCGTCGGGAAACAGCTTTTTAACACCCTTAACGTCATTTAGCCAGTTAAAATTGAGGGTTCTTGAAGTCACGCTGTTTGACGTAAGACTTGAGCTAAATAAATTCGTATGATCTAAATACGAATTACAAAAATACAGAAACCATCATGACCGAATTTCTGCTAGAAAAGCCAATAGCAAAATGACATACGCCTAAGTGGTATTGTGTATGTGCTTACGAAAAAACATTCATAGAATACAATGAAATGGCAGTTAACGTTGACCACCGCACGCATGGTGGTAGATATTCCATCGCCAAGCTGGTGGGCCCCAAGGCATCAGGCGTGAGGGGGGCTCCACAGCGGGGAGTGCGATCTCATGGCAGTCTGTGATAAACCGTAACGAATCAAAGCTCTGAGGTAGGCTCTCGGTTGATCTCTTACGTTCTCGAAACATGGCAGTACTGAAGCACTGAAAACTGCGGTTCGTAAAATGGAAACGCTTTAGGAACAATGGACGACATTCACGTCGTAAAAATATTTTGTGAAGGAGAAAGTATTTTCACGATGTTGAACTAACCATCTTTCACCTATACAATAAAACAGATCTGAAGGGTCTGATATTGCGAGATGGCTCAGTATTGTCACAATACACGATTGGAAGGTAACTTGTACTTAAGCTCAGCTGATAAGTGTACCTTAAAGGCACGTGATGTATGTAAATACTGTTAAAGCTGCTAATGCATTTAAAACGATCATTAGTCATCCAAGGGTTCTAGCGCAGAATATCTGAAGTACCTCCTAAGCAGGTGTTGAATATAAACGTAAGTACATCCATTGTTCTTTCTGAGAACATGTATAAAAATGCACTTTTTCTGAGTAATACTACATAAACCCAACACTCTTCCACTTACAGCACAAGTTAATTTATAGCCTATGTAAATGACAGAACTAGAGCACGATCAGTTCATAAGCTTCAGCAGTCTGTCTACCTTCCTCGTTTATAGATCAATAAAGAGGTCTTCCAAGAAATAAAACACATACAAAAAGAATGGGTAATACATTTTTACGAAAAAAGCAATTCCAATAACACTTTCGCATATCGTACTTAAAATGATCCCTGCGCATGTGAATGAGTCAAAGCCTCCAACATTATAGGACTCGCATTCGGGAGGACGACGGTTCAATCCCGCCATCCTGATTTAGGGTTTCCGTGATTTCCCGTCAATCGCTCCAGGCGAATGCCGGGATGGTTCCTTTTAAAGGGCACGACCGACTTCCTTCCCTAATCCGATGAGACGGATGACATCGCTGTCTGGTCTCCTTCCCCAAACAACCTCCAACCCTCCAACATTATCTCAGACACACAGATGGCTCGAGGCTCATGTAAGTAAGAGGAATATCAAATTTCATTGTATGTATCATCTACGCCTGATATCACATGTAACTTAATAAATCTAATATATTTCTTAGTCGTAGTGCACGTCGTAGCCAAAATAAGGTCCAAAGCAGAGCCGTCAACGAAGTGCAACACGTACCACCGCAATCGCGTTTATTACGAGAATCAATATGCAGTCGAAGGACAGAACTGCCTTCATGGACAGTGTGTGCAGTTTGTTACACCATATCGAATTTTTAAGAGTATACAAACAGCACGAACCTAAGGTATAAGTGGTGGTGCTGCTGCTGCTGCTTCATGATAATGCACATTTCCATATCGCAGAAGTTGCTCCAAGAGAGACCTCAAGCACCCATCATGTAGTCCTGATCTCTACCCGTGAGATTAACACGCCGTTGGTCCCTTAGAGAAGACCTTGAGGCGTCGACGATTTGTCAGACGAGGATATGTTGCAGGCTGTTACGGAGTTCTTCACGCAGCAAGACACGGTGTTTTAACAAACGGTTATCTCCAACCTGATGACGCGGTGGGATGATTGCCTCGGTGTTAACGGTGATTTTTCCTGGTTGACATACCGATCCTGGACTGTACGGCCTTCGAATGGAAGCTTTCTGATTGCCAGAAATATTTCTGGAACCTTCTGAAACCGACGAAGGCTGCAGGTGATGATGTTTGAAATGGCAACCCGTATAACGCCAGCCAGCTGCGCCAAACACAACATTCTGCATTCGGCGCTAATAGTGGCATTGCTATTCTCCTGGAAAAACAGCGAGACGCTGTTTCAGATGTTTTCATTGGTGCTGATTTCAGACCTAGTGTAGATCTTGCGAATGGTTTTCCGTCTGGAAGCGTTGCTGTATCCTCGCATTCTAGCCTTAACGCATTCCTTTTACTATGACGAGCGTCGAAAGTAGACCCTCCCATCGAAACTTTGTGAACATCGATCTGGTGGTAAGTTTCCTCGAACGATTATCTCTGATTACAATCTGCAAATTCGTATATGAAGTCCAGATGAGCGTATGGATACGGTATGGCCCAAAGTAGCGCTTTAGTAACGCATCCGATAGTCACACTTTCCGCACAGGCGTGAATATCCATACCAAGTACTCCGGGCGGTGTTTGGCGTTACAGTGCTCTCGACCTTTCACCTAGACATGCAGAATCTGTACGCGAGCCACCTGCCTTGCCTTTTCAGTCCCGGTGACTTATCTTCCGGCTGGAACGTGAAAAGTGTAGAAGTCGTCGTTTCAACCTCACGATCGTGGAGCTGAAAGATTGTCTTATTTTGTTACTGTATGTTATGCGTGAATGTCACGACGAGTGGTATTCTATCCCAATCTCCCCGTTCGTCATCGTCATGTCGCAACATGGAGTTATCTGACAATCTACGGAAAAAAAGTATTGGCACAGCTACATTTTAGTGGTAGTGGGTGAAACGTAACATATATTTCAGAACAGAACCCAGACACGTGCCACCTTACATTACATTGGTTACAAATATGTCCAAAATCACTTCTCCGTAAACTAACATACAGTCTTATGAAAATAAACATCGCTCTTCTGCATCCAAAAAGTATTGCCACACGCGTATGAATCGGACAGTGTGTTCGTTTTTCTTCATTGATGTTAACCCTCTAATAGCTCGTGTGCATCCCTTTAGCATCTATAACAGCACGTAAACGCCTAGGAATGCTTTGTATATAATTCCGGGTAATGTCAGGGGTAGTTTTCGACCATTCCTCCAGAAGCGCATTCTCCAAGTCGTTTTTACCGGACGGACGCATTATTCTGAGTCGTGTGTCAAGGTGAGCCCACAGGTTCTCAATGGGGTTCAAATCAGGGCTCTGAGGTAGTGTTAGAGCCCTTCTGGGGGCATTGTACAGTAACCACTCCTGGGTTTTCAAGGCGGTATGTTTTGGGTCGTTGTCTTGCTGGAAATGAAACACCCCAATAAGGCCCAATGTCTGTGCACTAGCGAGTAAACTACCTCGCAACACGTCGATGTATCTCATATGATCCATTGTACGGTGGACTACAGCTAGATTTCCAGCGCCGGACGTCGCCATACGGCCGCAGACCATGGCACCGCCACCACCTTGTTTGAATGTGAGATGCATGTGTTTGATGTCGAGGTGCGTATTCGGCTTGCGCCAAACTTTCTTTCCTGTATCAAATCCGAACACGTTGAACTTCGATCCGTCGCTAAATATCAGTGTTCCAAAATTCTACCGGCTTGGTGATGTAGTCCTTGGCAAACTGCAAGTGTTTCTACCGGTTAATTTCCGATATATATGGCTTTTTTCCTGGGAGAACGTCCATGCGTGCCAGCCTCATTCAACACATTTCGTCTAGTTTGAACACTAACCGTCTTGTCGGACGTTGTCTGAACAACCTAACAACCTCAGCAATAGTTGCTGCACTTGTAGCAGGTTCCTTCCGAGCAAGTGCGATGATACGGCGACGCTCTCGGGTAGTAAGCACTTTTGGACGTCCAAGATGACACTTATTCACTCTTCAAATGGCACTGAGCACTGTGGGACTTAATTTCTGAGGTCATCAGTCCCCTAGAACTTAGAACTACTTAAACCTAACTAACCTAAGGACACCACAGACATCCATGCCCGAGGCAGGATTCGAACCTGCGACCGTAGCGGTCGCGCGGTTCCAGACTGTAGCGTCTAGAACAGCTCGGCCACTCCAGCCGGCTATTCACTGTTGTTCCAGTCTCTCTATATTTATGAATGATGGCTCGTACCGTGGTGTAGCTAACAGACACCTCTTCTCCGATTTGTAGATAGCTTCTCCCTTGTGAATGGAGCAATATCACTCTCTGACACAACGCCACTGAATGTTCCTTCTCCCACGCCCGGGTTCCCGGGTTCGATTCCCGGCGGGGTCAGGGATTTTCGCTGCCTCGTGATGGCTGGGTGTTGTGTGATGTCCTTAGGTTAGTTAGGTTTAAGTAGTTCTAAGTTCTAGGGGACTGATGACCATAGATGTTAAGTCCCATAGTGCTCAGAGCCATTTGAACCATTTGAATGTTCCTTCTCCGTCGGCCCCACGTTGACCACTATCTCGCAATACAGCAACTTACAAGCGACGGGACCGTCAACAACAAGCAGTGTATATTGCGTCAGCAGATGGCGTTCCGGTACCTGAAATCCCAGCAAGATACCGAGAAACCGCGCTCTCTGCCAATACCTTTTTTGTGCAAAGGAGATACATGTTTGCCCTTGCCACTGCATTTCTTTGTTAATGGTAAGCACTGTACGCAGAATTGTAATGTCTGGTATGTAAGGTAGCACTTACATGTGCTGTGTACCGGAAGTTGCGGCGTTTGTAATCAGCAACGATAAATACGCACGTGTGCCAAAACTTGTTGGTGAGACTGTAGACGATGTGGACGTATCCTTCGATTCCATTTTGTCGACTTCAGGAATCTTCCCTAAAGGTAGACATCAATTCCGTCAGGCCAGATTCTGTTGGTAGTTCGTACTGACTTCCTTCCCTACGTTGTCTGAAGTGATAGCGGAACACAATTCTTAATAAAACTGCCCATTCGGCACTGGCTCGGCTGACTCTAGGCCCATACGCATATACTTGGGGTATGAGTTGTGGCTACTTCTGACAATTAATGATACAGAATTATCATCGGCCATCTAAAATGATTATAATCGTCGCTGACATGTAGACTAGTTAGCCTGAAAAGCTTTTTGCGAACAACAAAAGCTTCACAGTTTAACTAAGCATCTGTACTGATGACTGGATCTCCCCGTTGATGATACTGGGACAACAAATCTTCAATGCAAGCAGCCGCCCAGACACAATTTTCGATATGTGTGCTCTCTGAAACAGATTTGTCAACATGGAGCCCTGATCTTAACACAGCCTCTGACTGCCTATGATAGCTGCAACGAGTCACATCTGAGAATGTCATGACTACATTTCGTTAAAATGGCAAATTGGTAGTGCTCTATTTTGTCACTGATATTCTTACAATACATGTTCCTGTCCATTGTACTTATTTCCCACGTCTTTGGGCCATGTTCTTCAATTGTTTTTCCACTAAGGATAATTTTTGCTGATTTTTCACTAAATGTTTTATCGGCCCTCGTTAGCTGAATGGTAACCGCTTCGGAATGCCACGCCAACGAGCCCGGGTTCGATTCCCGGCTGGCGCAGGAGACTTTCTCCGCTCAGGGACTGGGTGTTGTGTTTTCCTCGTTATCATTTCATCCCCGACGCGCAAATCACCCAATGTGGTGGCGAATTCAGTACGTACTTGACCACGGCGGCTGAAGTTTCCCGAATGGGGGACTCCATGTCCACAATGCCGTACGCTCATTTGGCAAATGTTTTGTTCATTCTGGCCTGGAAATCATCCCAGCTATTGAAGTTGTCTTCATTGTTATCGAACTATTGCTTGCCATGCCATTTGAGATCGGGAAGTACACGTTTGCCAAATACATCGTCATTGGAGACTCGGTCGAACCTTTTCCGCCCTTTAGTTGGTCCTAACTAGCGTCTCCGGACTGATGAGCAACCGACATGCTGCTGTATTGGAGTCCGGAGGTCAGCTGAATATAAGGACTATGGGATCGACGTATTCCGATTCATCTCCATGTAGACAATTTTTTTTCATTGCTTAATTGGCGCCACGGTGATGAAGATATATTGAAGTACCCATAGTCTTTACCGAACAATGTCATGTCGTAAACAGAATCAAGTACAAACCCGAAAACAGGGTCGCCAATGCGGTGCAACACTTGGCATTGGAAGTACGTCAGTTACACGGCCCCCCCCCCCCCAATTACTTACCTACCTACCTATCACCAGAACAGTACTGAACTCCTGGATGGACAGTGCAGCTGTTTGTGCAAACAACGGATTTTGCATAGTATGCAAAAATTACAAATTTCTGAAACCTTCCAAAACTGAATGGTAAATAAATGCAGTGGTCGCTTTCGAACTGGCGGCGTGCAGCAAGCCAGTCAGCAACACTGATTATTGTGTCACAAAGCATCCAGCACAGTTTGCGGCAATATCAAAACGCCAAAATTTCATGTACACTGTTTTTGTAAAAATTCAGCAGAGATAACAACGTTATTCGGAGATTTAAAGACTGGTCGTACTCTTTTACGTGTGGGGGAGGGTTGGAGTATAAAAGCAATGATGAAGTGAGTATGGCAGCTATTTCCCATCAGTTAAACAAAAAAAAAAAAAAAAAAAAAAAGACTGAGTGAGAACCATATTCAACCAGTAAAAACTATGAGAGACCGTGCCTGTCATTGTATTATCACAGCCCTTAAACACAAATTAACCTACCTTAAAGTACTTCAGTTCTGTACCAGCTGTGTCTCAGATGCCATTATCAAATGAGTCGGCTACAGATTGAAGCAAAGGGCTCCTTGATATTGAATTTGGTAATTAGTTTATATTCTAAATGCCATAAAATATCAATTAAAACTGTATATGTGTAAGACATATCTAAATTCCTTAAAAAAGAAAAAAAACACCAAGTGTTACATTTCTGAAACATTGTGCATTTATATTCCATTTTCGACTGATCCCAAATTTTGGTAAAAATGCTCATAGTTTGATATCGTTTTAAAGCCCATTAAAGCCCATTAACACCTTGAATGCCTACACACACACACACACACACACACACACACACACACACACAGTGGTTGACGTTACATCACCATGCCACTGTAAACCACTTTATCAGTCATGAGGCTGTGCTCTGCTGGCCACACATTCTTAGGTGTAAGACTCTGCTGTAGCCAACAGCAGCCTAACTGCAGTGAATCTGTTATGGTTATATATATTAGAGAGAGAGAGAGACGACATTATGGTTTCAATGTATAAAATGTTTTGGTGTAGCCTAATAAATTAAGATTTCAGGGAAGAAGCTTGTCTTAAGTTTTATACATGATTACTGCTTTTACTACTTACGTAATCAAGCAGACTACATTTTTGGATCAAGGCTTAAATATCCCATTCCTTCTCTCCCAACCACCAAGCCCTGTAGCACTGTTTCTGTGTAACATGCTGGACTAAGGAAAAAAAAGGTACTACCACTATTAAATAGAATATTAATTCCCAAAACATTTATTTTCCGGCAGTCATTTCTTAATCTAATATCAGATGTGTAAAGTATATGCCAAAAGATAATCTTTGTAGCATGTTAACACATTACAAATAAATGTACATTAAATTTATGTTAGTGTTACTATAATATACCTGACTCAAGTTGATGTATTGGTAAGCCGTCTCACCACTGCATCTCCAGTCCCTCTATTTCACTTACTCTGCTTAATTCACTCCATTTCATCCACCAAAAGGCTTGATTCAGCTCTGTAACCTACATCTGAAAGTAGCTAAGTAGGCAGAAAATAACTCTAACAAAATTATGGCATGTAGAAGGCTTGTATTTTATTTGCCTATGTTCTGTAGTTGATGAAGGTACATTTGTTAAAAAAAGTCAATTTTTAATTTATAGCTTCTAAATAATCTGAAATATTACATAAACGCTTGAAAATAACTTATATCTTAATGTGTGTTTTGTGTGTGTCCCTTTTTCCCTTGTTCTTATCTTATGTGGTAGTTCATTTATAGTATGTACAACACAATATTTCATCATCATCATCATCATCATCATAATCAACAACAACAACAACAACAACAACAACACACACGTCACCAAAGTGGCATCAAGTAAAAAACTTGTACCAGGTGGCTGAACACCCTGGAAGGGGTCTCCCAAGCAGCATGCCTTACTCACATGTCATTCATTCATTCATTCATTCATTCAAGTCCATTTAATGATAACCATGATTATATTAGATCATAGGGCACACTTAAGAATCAAAATTGAGCCTTTAAGAATAAGATATGTAATTTGCGTATTACACTTACATTACCTCTGTGGTATTTATATTTTCTGATTTCCTTACGTTTCATATGTAGAGAAATTCTCGATCCTGTACTTGCCTTGAATTTGTGCTTTCTGTGAGTTATGTGTCTTCTGTGTCATATGATGTTACATTGTCACATGGTACAGTAAAAGTAAAAATAAGAAGAAATGGTTTCAGAAAAAATCTGTAAGGGACGTTAAACTGTACTACCTCAAAATGTGAACATCCACTTATATCAGTACTATACGATTTTTTATCTTTTAGTTAAATAATCTGCTATTGGTTTGCAGCAAAAAATATTATGCATTTATGGTTTTATCCATGTATACTGGTGTTGTAACAGGTGTTTCTAAGTGTTACACTGGTGATAAGCATTTAAATAAATTTGAAAACTCAAGAAGTAAATGAAAAGATTTGATTTCATTATCCACTCGTGTGTGTCCTATTATATGTGTGGCAGAGTTTGCTGTTCCTACACTGATCTATATGCACCTTTCTAAAGCCATGCAAGATACTTCTCATTGAGTATGTTATTTATTTGTCTCTAGTAATTCTGTATACTGCCCATTATAATAATTTTCTCTATTTGGGATATTACCATTATAATTTTAATAGGCATTCAGTTACCACCCACTTTCTCATCATCACTTTCATCTGTAGCTATGACTGTATTGTATAAGAGCTTTCGTGCAGCTGCTCAATGGGTATGTATTAGACTACTAATTAAAGGATCTGAAGTTCTTTCCTTGCATACTTTTTAATCACCATTTCTTATTGCACATGTCATAGTGATTTGCTAATATGGAAATGTGAAATTGCATCACGGCTTATTGTCATCCAAAGACTAACTGGGTAAGTTAAGACAGAGGTCAGAGGATGGCAAGAGCATACACATCCATTAGGACCAAGCCTAGCACATCGTGGTTGGTGTTCATATTAACCATTACATTGGAGGTGGTTTTTATTATTAGGAATTATTAATTACACCCTGTTTAAATTTATTGGATAAAAAGGTGGCCTCACCAGCAGATTAAAACTGCTTCTTATCAGCCTAGTAGATTATCAACTAATCAGAAACAGATAAAGGTTTTAGAGAGTGTATTATCTCCAGCTCTGATTACCTTTTTAACATCATAAACAGCAGTTATCATACAAGGGATGCTAATTATGTCTACCAATTTTGATGGACATTTTTATCAGGTTTTTCATTACACTCATCATATTTATGGAAATGAGCATTTGGCGTCATTGGCCAAGAGGCCCCTTGCGGAGCAGGTCCGGCTGCCTTGGTGCAGATCTTATTATATTTGACGCCACATTGGGCAACCTGTGCACAAGATGTGGATGAAATGATGATGAAGACAACACAACACCTAGTCCCTGAGTGGAGGAAATCCCCGAATCAGCAGGAATCGAACCTGGGCCCGTAGCATGGCAATCTGTCAAGCTGACCACTCTGCTATCAGGGCGGACATCATATGTATCATTCATTCACATTCTACATGAGTAAATAACTACATTCTGTTTTATGACAAATGTCATATGGGAAATATTATTGGAAACTGAAATTTGACTGAGGTAGGAATTCGATTTAATCTGCCTTATTATTTTATTTTGTTATTATCCGGGAAAGCACTGTAATGGCTGGGCTTTCATTTTAGTGTCGGCAATGAAACAAACAGTATTTATAGGGAGGCCATGTGATGAGCAGATATCTTTGTCTCTCTCCTGCATGTTTCCAGTTTATTTATGAGATTCCAGCTTTGGCTTGATTATTCATTACCTTAAATTATCTCCTTTTTTTAACTAGAGAAATTACAAACTAAAGTGTCACAAAACTAATCAGTGTTGGAAAATATAACACAATTGGACAACTCCATCACTCATCAAGCAGTGTCAGGAAAAAAAAGAAAAAAAAACACACACACACACACACACACACACACACACACACACACACACACACACAATGAGATGTAGGAAATTGATTTGGTTGTGACAATCACAGCATTTTCCATTAAGTGTATTAAGGCTTAGAGAATCAGGCACTGCTATGTCTGGAAATTCATTCATATTCTACGAGTAAATACTGCTGATTTACTGAGAAAATCTGACTGGTTGTGATGTAGTATAAGTCCAGTAGTTTTCCATCAATCATGAAGTTATAAACTCGATTTCAGTAATTATATGTAATGTGACTCACCTTCTCTTTTTTCTACATGATTTTTGACTTTTTTTATGGTCTCGTAGGATATAAATTAATGTGGTTCAGTGGCAAAGTGTCACACAACAGACTCAAAGATGTCAGGTTAACTCCCTGATTATTCCTAAAATTTTTATTTGTTGCTTTTCTTCCTTTCACTTACTACAGAGTTTTTTAATGTGAGAAATGCCATGTTTCATCTAGCTTTGAAATCCACATTTAACTGTAGGTCCCCTTATAATTAATAAGGTATGTAAGTAAAAGGATGAGAGGAAAGCAACATTATGATAACTTTATTTTTAGGATAAAAATTCTTACTTATTTTTACTTCAGTATGTGTACTATCATAATAAAGAATTTAGGTAACAGATTAGCATCAGCATTTCCACCATGTGCATTTTTTTTTGTGCATGTTGACTGTCTATACTAAAATCATTTTACATCCTGGCTTATAGATACCATCCTCTAAATATTATCACTTCAGGAGCCACAGTTGCTTTGTTTTGCTGCCTGTTAATTTAAATCTTCTGCCAGTTATGGTGAACTTGCTCTTTGTTTTGCTGAATGGCTTGGCTGATAGTTCTGTTTATGCCGAGTTTTATGAAGTTGTTTGTATAATCATTTGGCCATTTGTATCAAGGATCAGTCATTGCATTTTCTAGAATTGGCCTTACCAATTTCCACATTCTAATTCTTCTTACTAAATGTGGCCATTCTCATTCAAAGGTCACCTTCTTAAAGTTCTAAGGGGTATCATAGCAGTGTGTTCCACTTCAGACATTGTGTGTGAGATCCAACTGTGTGTTAATGTGCACTACAGCATTATTAATAAGTCAGTAATCTTGACACCAGTCCAGTTCCACAAACTGCATAGGTTATTGGTGAATAAAGGAAGGCATATTGTACAATTCATTGTGTGCATTACATACCCACTTGCTGTGCAGAGTGCCTCAACTAATTTTAATCAGTCATCAGTTATGTTCTTCTCAGAACTCCTAATATGGAATCCAGCTGAATGTCCTGGAGCTGAGTACCTACACTTTATTCATCACTATTATGTTAGCATTATCTCTAACTCTTCTTTAAATTTTTTTTCTTTCCTGAAACATGTTATTTATTTATTATGTTTACTTCTACAAGAAGTAACATTGCAACCTAACGTTGGTACTGAGATCTGTGAAACAGTTTTCTTCTTCTCAAAATCAATTTATGATATCATAGTACATTATATTTCTAGCTACCTAACTAGAAGCAAGTGGACAGTGTGTCCTATCCTTGCTGCTGCTAGATAGAAGGGAAATGGGTTGTAGATGAAGGATGTATATTTATCTCCATTGTTATCAATTGTGTTACCTCTAATGCACACACTACATTGGCAGGACTGAATCTATTTCATTTTCTTCCAGTGGTCTCCTGACTGAATTCCCCCATCATCCAATGAAAATGCTTGTTAGATATCCCACGATAAATCCTATAGCTTAGCATCATCAGATGTTTGTTTTGAGGTGCTTCAACTTGATTTGATGTGTTTTTTATGCTTATAATGTTGTAGATTTTTGAACTAGGCTAATACTGTCTTCAAAAGTGAATGAAAATTATGCACCTTGGCATAAAGCAAGGAGAAAAAGGGTATCTTTATCTGTGGAGCAGAGAAGTGTACTATCTACAAAACAATTCATTCTATTGTACTTCTGTCAGCAGTGGTTGAAGGAAAATGTGTAAAGAGCAACTTGAGTTTTAACAGGAAGGAAGAAAGTGTGTACAGAACATTTCTAGTAATACTTTTATTTTTTTTATGTGAGCAGTCTTGTGAGCTAACTGCAGTACATCTTATATATTAATTCTGTGTGTATAAGAATATCCTCATCATGACAAGTTTCCACTGTTAGACATGACAGCCTAGTGATAATGCGCATGCCTGGAAATTGAGAGGTCAGAAGATTGAATGTTGGACGGACTTTGAAATTTTTTAGCCTGCTTTTACCCTTCTACTGATCTCTCAGTGATGTGAAGATATGCCAGGTGACAGAACATCCCTCTTGAGGGATTCCCAGCCTATCACACTGCACAACTTCTTTTTCTTTTTTTTTTTAAATGCCATATTTTCTTGATCATGTCTTTTGATAGTTACAAAGTGTACTGTTAATAACTACAAAGTAGACTTCCCATACATACTAAAAATGTTTGCAACTGAGGTTCAAGAGCATGAGGAAAGAATGTTACCGAGAAAGCATCAAGCACCTGAAATTGAATAATTATTCATGGTATGCTATGCATAGTTGACATCTATTCTGTTTTGAGCCAGTATTGTCTAAGAATGTGAAAAATGTTGGAATGACAGGAAGAAATATATAAAAAATATCATTATTGTTCCACTTTTAGTTTTAATAAAATTTTGTAATAGCCCAACAGTCACAGTAATGACAGTCCACGATTGTAATAGTTATTTGTGAGCCAGAGAAATATAAATAGTTAATTCACAGAAATAGCAGTGTTCTCCCGAGTTGTTAGTACAGACATAACCAACAGACGAATGAGTTGATGTAAAAAGCATGGGAACTGATAACAGTGATATGACAGGACAGATAGGTACTTGCAATATAGAGGAGGTACTGAAGCACAATGAAAAGGACTGCTATATTTCATTCAGCTGTTGGCCTTTATCAGATGTGGATAAAAAACTCACAAAGGTCTTAGGGCATGGAGGTAGTGGATATGCACTCATGAGATGTGCTTGTGTGAAATTGTGTGAGTTTCATTGCCTGCATCTGCTGGACTGAGTTCAACTGCTGGATAATGTCTAGCAGTCTATCTCATTGAGTCTGCCATATAATGCCTATATTATGAGTGGTGATCTATCATTTTATGTTGTTGTTATTCTGTTCTTGATTTTCCATTGTATGATGATAATGTGTATTGTTATATTATTATTGTTGATGGTGATTGTGGTAAGAAGAAGAAGAAGAAGAAGGAAAATAATATGAATAACGTATTTGTGGATATGAAGGATATTTTACATGTGGAATACAGTTATTTATGTTACATAAGGCAGAGGGAGTTGAATATTCTATATGTAGAGAGCACAGTGTCAGTAAAGTAATTAGAATGTTATAATTAGCATGAAAAGAAGTATCAGAACTGGTATTAGTGAGAATGTATTATATTACACAGGGTGAGTCACCTACCATTACCGCTGGATATATTTCGTAAACCACATCAAATACTGACGAACCGATTCCACAGACCGAACGTGAGGAGAGGGGTAGTGTAATTGGTTAATACAAACCATACAAAAATGCACGGAAGTATGTTTTTTAACACAAACCTACGTTTTTTTTAAATGCAACCTCGTTTGTTGCATTGTAAAATGTTAATTACATCCGGAGATATTGTAAGCTAAAGTTGACGCTTGAGTACCACTCCTCCGCTGTTCGATCGTGTGTATCGGAGAGCACCGAATTACGTAGGGATCCAAAGGGAACGGTGATGGACCTTAGGTACAGAAGAGACTGGAACAGCACATTACGTCCACATGCTAACACTCTTTATCGGTCTTTTTCACTGACGCACATGTACATTACCATGAGGGGTCAGGTACACGTACACACGTGGTTTCCGTTTTCAATTACGGAGTAGAATAGAGTATGTCCCGACATGTGAGGCCAATAGATGTTCAATGTGGTGGCCATCATTTGCTGCACACAACTGCAATCTCTGGCGTAATGAATGTTGTACACGCCGCAGTACATCTGGTGTAGTGTCGCCACAGGCTGCCACAATACGTTGTTTCATATCCTCTGGGGTTGCAGGCACATCACGGTACACATTATCCTTTAACGTACCCCACACAAAGAAGTCCAGAGGTGTAAGATCAGGAGAACGGGCTGGCCAATTTATGCGTCCTCCACGTCCTATGAAACGCCCGTCGAACATCCTGTCAAGGGTCAGCCTAGTGTTAATTGCGGAATGTGCAGGTGCACCATCATGCTGATACCACATACGTCGACGCGTTTCCAGTGGGACATTTTCGAGCAACGTTGGCAGATCATTCTGTAGAAACGCGATGTATGTTGCAGCTGTTTTTACAGCACGCAACTGAACGTCAGAGGTTTCAAGCATCAACTTTAGGTTACAATATCTCCGGATGCAATTAACATTTTACAATGCATCAAACGGCACTGGTTACGTACTTGTTTATATGTTCAGATGTGCTAACAAATCTAACGTGGTTCCATTTTAAAAAATGTAGGTTTGTGTTAAAAAACATACTTCCGTGCATTTTTGTATGGTTTGTATTAAATAATTACACTACCCCCTCTCCTCGCGTTCGGTCTGTGGAATCGGTTCGTCAGTATTTGATATGGTTTACGAAATATATCCAGCGGTAACGTTAGGTGACTCACCCTGTATGTACATGTGATGATAATGACAACAAAGAGCTCATCAGAATGTGAATTATTTCCTTACCTCTAGTATATTCAATCAAACACAGATTCAGACAAGAAGACATTCAGACAAGAAGTCACTCCACTTAAAAGAGTTTGTCTATCAGATTAAATGCCTCCATCAAGACAACAGGAAGTTATAATTCATTGCAGGAAAAGCACTTTTCTTTCATACTAGAAACAAAATGACATGCGAACAGGTAACATGGAGTTTTAAACAAATCCAGCAGTCCTTCATGAGAACACGCAGATAATATACAATATTTTACAGCGACAAGAAGTCAAGCTTTAGTCTATATATACTATATATAAAATAGTAGTTCGAATTTGCATATGTGTGTGTGTGTGTGTGTGTGTGTGTGTGTGTGTGTGCATGCATGGGGGGGGGGGAGGTATTCAGCATATTCATGCATGATTCTCAGTGTTTCAAGTGTGCTATAGCAAAACCTTTCAAATACAGAAAAATATTTGCGAAAAACTGAAATTATGTGAACTAACCTCTGAGCCCCAAGTCTAGAAAAATGTAGAAGCTTGCAATTAAAAAATAGATGTTAATGTGTGAATGTTGTGCCAGTGAATACACTGAAAGGAAGTATAGATGCCGTTCAATTTTCTGAACTAATATAGTGGATGAATCTTTTACCATTGACAGTTTTCTAAAGTCTATGGAAGAGACAAGAGTGTCTGCCTTTACTGAAGAATGATACTGGAGTAGGGGTTACTTGAAATGCTTATTACCCTTTTAAGTAATGGCATTAGTAACGAAAAATGTAGGATAAGATCTAACCAAAACTTTTATTTACATAATTAAACACATTGTGACTCTCAAATTAGTCAGTGATTTAATATGCTTCTTTAAAAAAAAAGGCCAAATTCGACATTGGTGAATCTAATTGCAGATTTATGTCAATTTGAGGAATTTTGGAAGTAGACATGTTCAGTTTCAGTAGTTTTGGATAAAGTGCGTAGCATGTTTTATATGTGGGCTTAATTCTCTTCTTCCCAGTGCTATTAATGTCTGTGGATTTTCAAGTAGGAAGAAAATTGAAATTATCCACGTTTCTAAGTTTTGTTAGGTTCCTAAACTACGAAATCATAGTAGTTCATCCAATCATGCTTCTGTATTTCAGAATTCTCAGATGTCTGTACAAGTAATATACAACTCAAAATTTATATGGCATTTATCTGCTCATATGGTCTGGAAAATTCTTAGAGTATGTTACATGCACAGAACAACATGTCTTATGAAACTTCCCGGCTATTTAAACTGCGTGCCATACCGAGACACGAACTCAGGATCTCTGCCTGTCGCAGCAAATGCTCTATCATGTGAGCTACCCAAGCACGACTCCACCAGTACCTCGTCTCCTACCACCAAACTTCACAGAAGCTCTCCTGCAGACCTTGCGGGTCTAAAGCCACGCTTGGATAGCTCAGAGGGTAGAGCACCTGTCCGCGAAAAAGAAAGGTCACGAGTTCGAATCTCGGCCCAGGACACAGTTTTAATCTGTCTGGAAGATTCATATCAGCGCCTACTCCACTCCAAATGGAAAATCTCATTCTGAAAACATTTCCCAGGCTGTGGCTAAGCCTTGTCTGCACTGGAGTGCAATGTTTTCAGGAGACTTCTGTGAAGTCTGGAAGGTAGGAGATGAAGTACTGCTGTGAGAATGTGTCTTGAGTCGTGCTTGTAGAACACTTGCCCGTGAAAGCCAAAGCTCCTGAGTTCGAGTCTCGCTCTGATACAGAGTTTTAATTTGCCAAGAAGTTTCATATCAGCGCACACTAGACTGCAGAGTGAAAATTTCATTCTGGGAAACTGTCTCATCATTTCAGCCAACTTCACAAAACTATTTTCTACAAAAAAACTCTTCCTGTTAAGTGTATGAGAGAGGTGAACGAATAAATTTGTAGCTGAAAGAGTTAAGACCATGTACATCACTGGCAAACAAATAATTTATATAAATAGATACACATTCTTTACATCGCATTCGGGAGGACGACGGTTCAATCCCACGTCCAGTCATACTGATTTAGGTTTTACGTGATTTGCCTAAATCTCTCCAGGCAAATGCTGGGATGGTTCCATTGGAAGGGCACAGCCGACTTCCTCCCCTAATCTGATGACACCGATGACCTCGCTGTTTGGTCTCTTCCCCCAAACAATCCAAAATCAACAACCACAACCTTTACATAAATTGAACAGAAATCTTGTGTAAATAAAATTTACATAACCCCTAGTAAAATAACTTAAAAATTATTCTAATCACTAAATATAAACAAAAATGTGTGAAGTAAGACATTTTTATTCAAATTATTTTTGTATAAGGTTGTAGTTTTACAAATGAAGTTATTGGTGTCCATTGGTACCAGAAAATTCATAAGGTGCCTTAGGCTTGATTACATCACAATAGTCAGTTTACTCTAGTGGTCCCTGATGTACTTTTACATTGATGACAAAAGTCAGTATCATTTTATATCTGACCATGGCCTTTTATTACAGAATATACTTTTCTTACCTGAGGGAATGTTCTAGACTGGGTGATTCCATGATGATGGTACAAAGTTTCGCAGATAATGGAGAAGGATGCATGTTTCAATTTGAAGTTAGCTACCCTGGTCTAGAAACAACCAACTAATCATAAGAGGAAATAATTCTGATAAGTCTCATAGTGGACTTCTTCAACCACAAGCTCCTTACTTTCCATATTTTAAGAGGGGCTTGTATGGGCCAAACGAAGAAGAAAGGTCAAGTAACCATGAGCTCAAAAGTGAATCACTTAACAACTAGTAGCATCTTCGTTACTGTGAATCATCTCTTCCACTGAACATATTCTCATAGCTCTCATGGGATGCATTTTAGAGCCAACCGTTACTAGAGAAATTTTTCTTGTTTTGGTCCATACTACATCCACCAAAAATTGTGAAAGCCAAGAGCTTGCTGTAAGAGAGGTCCTCTCAAACATCATCATGGAATCACCCGCCATACTACATACAGAAAATAACAACAAGTAAGCCTATAGCAAGTGCTCCTGTCACAATAAAATACAAACCATGTAGGATGTACTGAGCTCATTAGGAGGACAGCAAAATAGATTGGAATATATTCACTCTTCAGAATAGGAAAATAAAACTTTCAGTGAAATTAGGGAAATACACAAAATATTCAGTGATTATTATTTATGAATAAAATCAGTATTTATTCCTTACATGATGAATTTGTAAGGAAATTACAGGAGATGCTTCTATTGAAGACAGAGAAAAGGGTAACTAAAATGGAAGGGCAGCTAACAAAGGACCACAGTAAGATACTAAAGGTGAGAATACTCTGTGTTTGTAATGTGTTTCAGCCAGCCGGAGTGGCCGAGCGGTTCTAGGTGCTACAGTCCGGAACCGCGCGACCGCTACGGTCGCAGGTTCGAATCCTGCCTCGGGCATGGATGTGTGTAATGTCCTTAAATTAGTTAGGTTTAAGTAGTTCTAAGTGCTAGGGGACTGATGACCTCAGCAGTTAAGTCCCATAGTGCTCAGAGCCATTTCGTAATTTTGTAATGTGTTTAGCTCCTCATGAAAAACACTCAAGTACTCATCAGCACATCTTAAACATGAGAGTGAAGGGAAAATCAAATACCTTTTGTTACCTTTTATTCTATAAATTCTTGGAAATGACCATGAGTCAGAAAATTAATACTTGTATCATTAACAGATACAGCACTCTTTCACATATATGCCATCTTGAGACATAGGATGATGCTAATTCTTCCAGGAAGCAGTAGAGCATTTTGATGAAAGCTGTCATCAATAGGGTATTTTTTGTAACTTTGAGGAATGTCATTATTAAGTATAATGTACCAATAAATTACTGTATTATATAGTCATAAGAATGCAGAAATCTCCTCTTCTTCCATTTAATGACCAGACTCTCAAGATCACATTTCCTGGTCACACAATACGACACGAAATTTCATGTGATTGGGCACTTTAACACACAACACTAATTATAGTTCCACACTTGGACCTCATTTTCTAATATACATGAGTCACTTACCATAAAGTGTCTTAAGGTAAGTATAATATTATCTGCTAAATATATTAACAACTTATTAGAGATTTAGAGTATTCACAATAGTCAAGGGAATTGCATTGTTCATATTTTGTAAAACTCACTCTTATTTGCAATGAAAATTTATGACTCTACTGTCTCCTATAAATGATACAGTACATTGATCAAATGTTAAATGAGATGCACTTACCAAAATATACAGATGCCAGGCACATATTCAGTACTTCCTGCGAATTAAAACGTCTGGCATCATGGCTAGAAAATGTTCCACCACTAGCTAATAGGATTCTTTATTTAATGTACATTCAGTCTTTGGTTTCAAATGATTTCGTTTTTGGGCAGTTTGAGTTCAAACACATATTATTTTTAGTCTATGCACGAGAACGTGCAGTATTAATTTGTAAATTCACATGTGCCACTATCTGGGAAGCTGCCACTTGTTGTGCACTTGAACATTCCCCATAAACTAGTTTTTGTTGAAAATTGTTAGATGTAGTAATAATTTAAGCTCTTACTAGTTGTGATTAATGGTAATATTTTGTGTATTACCGTCTGTTTTTGTGACCAGGTCCACATTACCTGGTCCTGAAACCTACATTTGTCTTCCACACAGTTGTTATTCCATGTGCATAGAACACTGGTAGTCATTCATCGAATACATGGAATAAAAGTGAAAACAAAATAAACACAGAGTACTACTTCAGCTCAGGTTTCATATGCTGTAATTCGTGCATACTGTATACAATATCCTCACCATATGGTATAAGCTTATGATTCAGTTGTATATTAATTTGGAAACATGAGAGCGATAAAGATGTATGAGAAATTGACAGCATTAGCAAAGTTTTTCATCACTGAATTTCACTTAATACATGTGTTCATACTGTACTTCTTCACTTTATATTTTAGTTTTAGCATTAGCAAGCATGGATGAGTCCTGATGGTGTAACACCTTTTTTTATACTTTCTTTGTACTTTTAATATTACTTAGGATTCTAATAGCATTTCTGTGTAGAGTGCAGTTGTTCACACAAGAAGTCAAATACTTAGTTAGGAAGAGGAACTGATGTAGCTCAATGATGAATTTAATTTCAAGATTGGTTCAGGTTTTGATTCTTAAAGAACAGCACAGCAGCTACTGAAATGTCAAGAAATCACAGTTGACCACAAGGTCCAGTTATATCAAGGACAGTTAGATCAGTATTTCAGATCTGTTAGATATGTGAAATATAAATATTGAGGCAGTCATTGTACAAGGTGCCTGTTGATTGTAGAAAAGACTAAAATGTATACAATTCCTTTGCACTTCTAATATGTCTATAAAACTACATAAATGAAGTGATATGATGAAGCCGTCTGATATGATTGTTTGCCCCCCCCCCCCCCCCCCCCCGTCCATGATCCATGGACCTTGCCATTGGCGGGGAGGCTTGCATGCCTCAGCCATACAGATGCAACCACAACGGAGGGGTATCTGTTGAGAGGCCAGACAAACGTGTGGTTCCTGAAGAGGGGCAGCAGCCTTTTCACTAGTTGCAGGGGCAAGAGTCTGGATGATTGACTGATCTGGCCTTGTAACACTAACCAAAATGGCCTTGCTGTGCTGGTACTGCGAACAGCTGAAAGCAAGGGAAAACTACAGCTGTAATTTTTCCCCAGGGCATGCCGCTTTACTGTATTGTTAAATGATGATGGCGTCCACTTGGGTAAAATATTCCGGAGGTAAAATAGTCCCCCATTCGGATCTCCAGGTGGGGACTACTCAAGAGTACGTTGGTTTAATAATAAATAAAAAATAGGAGTGCGGGTAAGCTACTACAAACAGCATAGTGAACGCATTATTATGGGCAAGATAGACACGAAGCCCATTCCTATTACAGTAGTACAAGTTTATATGCCAACTAGCTCTGCAAATGATGAAGAAATCGATGAAATGTATGATGAGATAAAAGAAATTATTCAGGTAGTGAAGGGAGACGAAAATTTAATAGTCATGGGTGACTGGAATTCGAGATTAGGAAAAGGGAGAGAAGGAAACATAGTAGGTGAATATGCACTGGGGGGAAGAAATGAAAGAGGAAGCTGCCTGGTAGAATTTTGCACAGAGCACAACTTAATCAAAGCTAACACTTGGTTCAAGAATCATAAAAGGAGGTTGTATACATGGAAGAATCCTGGAGATACTAGAAGGTATCAGATAGATTATATAATAGTAAGAGAGATTTAGGAACCAGGTTTTAAATTGTATGACATTTCCAGGGGAGAATGTGGACTCTGGCCACAATCTATTGTTTATGAACTGTAGATTAAAACTGAATAAACTGCAAAAAGGTGGGAATTTAAGGAGGTGGGACCTGGATAAACTGACTAAACCAGATGTTGTGCAGAGTTTCAGGGAGCGCATAAGGGAACAATGGACAGGAATGGGGGAAAGAAATACAGTAGAAGAAGAATGGATAGTTCTGAGAGTTGAGGTAGTGAAGGCAGCAGAGGATCAAGTAGGTAAAAAGACGAGGGCTAGTAGAAATCCTGGGGTAACAGAAGAAATATTGAATTTAATTGGTGAAAGGAGAAAATATAAAAATGCAGTAAGTGAAGCAGGCAAAGAGGAATACAAAAGTCTCAAAAATGAGATCGACAGGAAGTGCAAAATGGCTAAGCAGGCTTGGCTAGAGGACAAATGTAAGAATGTAGAGGCTTATCTCACTAGGGGTAAGATGGATACTGCCTACAGGAAAATTAAAGAGACCTTTGGAGAAATGGGAGCAACTTCTATGAATATCAGGAGCTTAGATGGAAACCCACTTCTAAGCAAAGAAGCGAAAGCAGAAAGGTGGAAGGAGTATATAGAGGGTCTATACAAGGGCAATGTACTTGAGGACAATATTATGGAAATGGAAGAGGATTTAGATGAAGATGAAATCGGAGATATGATACTGCGTGAAGAGTTTGACAGAGCAGTGAAAGACCTGACTCGAAACAAGGCCGCAGAAGTAGACTATATTCCATTAGAACTACTGACAGCCTTGGGAGAGCCAGTCCTGACAAAACTCGACCATCTGGTGAGCAAGATGTATGAGGCAGGCGAAATAACCTCGGACTTCAACAAGAATATAATAATTCCAATCCCATAAAACCGGGTGTTAACATATGTGAAAATTACCGAACTATCAGTTTAATAAGTCACAGCTGCGAAATACTAATGCGAATTCCTTACAGACGAATGGAAAAACTGGTAGAAGCCGCCCTCGGGGAAAGTGAGTTTGGATTCCGTAGAAATGTTGGAACATGTGAGGCAATACAGACCTTACGACTTATCTTAGAAGAAAGATAAGGAAAGGTAAACCTACGTTTCTAGCATTTGTAGACTTAGAGAAAGCTTTTGACAATGTTGACTGGAATACTCTCTTTCAAATTCCGAATGTGGCAGAGGTAAAATACAGGGAGCGAAAGGCTATCTACAATTTGTACAGAAACCAGATGGCAGTTATAAGAGTTTAGGAGCATGAAAGGGAAGCAGTGGTTGGGAATGGAGCCTCTCCCTGATGTTATTCAATCTGTATATTAAGCAGTAAAGGAAACAAAAGAAAAATTTGGAGTAGGTATTAAAATCCATGGAGAAGAAATAAAAACTGTGAGGTTCGCCGATGACATTGTAATTCTGTCAGAGACAGCAAAGGACTTGGAAGAGCAGTTGAACTGAATGGACAGTGTCTTGAAAGGAGGATATAAGATGAACATCAACAAAAGGAAAACGAGGATAATGGACCCAGGATTTTTTAAAGAGATTGTTACTTCTCCCCCTCCTCCTTCCCCATTACTTGCGAGATGGGGCCCCGGACTTGGGACTGGCAATGGCGGAGTTAGAATTATTCATTCAAATTAGAACAATTTTTTTAACAGTTTGTAATCTATGTGACAACAGAAATGTTATCAAAACAATGGTTCAACTGTCTACCGTTCTTGAACTCATTCATCAAGATTTTATGGCCATGGGTAAGGCTCCTATGTTTCTTCATCTGCTGTAATAACAATGTAAGTTCGAGCCTGCTTTAGCTTTGTTTATTGGGATTATTTTCACACCTAGTAGTGGTGGTGCACTACCAGTGTAAATCACAGTACATTGAACTAACAGAATCGGAGGAATCTAACATACATAAAAGAACAATAACAATGTAAGTTCGAGCCTGCTTTAGCTTTGTTTATTGGGATTATTTTCACACCTAGTAGTGGTGGTGCACTACCAGTGTAAATCACAGCACATTGAACTAACAGAATCGGAGGAATCTAACATACATAAAAGAACAAAATGCTTACTCATTCCACTTAATCACACAAATATACGAAATACGAACGTAAATCAAATACCTGTTATGCTAATTGCAGTAGAATCTTCAAGGGTATTGTTGGAATACTACATCTAAGACTTGTGACAATAATAGCCATCAACTGTTGGTGAGCTGACTGCTGTTGTTCCCATGTAATGAAGATTTCAGCAAATATAACTCTGTCATTCATATGGCTAATGTCAGCAGTTCCAAAGGAGAAAATACGTAATAATCACTATAATTTGTACATTCCTTCATCGACTGTGAAGTGAAATTTTGGATTGTGTTTCTGCTATAGACACCATAGTTGTGCCTGCCAGAATTCAGAGCAGCTGTCTTCCTTGAATACCGGGAACAATCTTTCTCATATGTCTACAGAAACCTTACATTTTCTATCTGCATGAAAGATGCAGAGACACATACATATAATGTGAGGTTTGATTTGATTTTAACAGGAGAGCTAAAACAGCTTAGGTCTAACCCGCCACTGCCAGCACCGAAACTAGGTATATTGCGCGGTATCGCTCCCTGTATATCTAGTAAAGCCAACCAGTGCCCTTAAGTAGTGCAACGAGTCCCTCTACCAGTTTCCTGTTACACACAATTTCTTCAGGTCTGGTTGTCCAGAAGATTCTTTATCTTTTACTCTCCAATGCCATGCATTCAAAGATTAGGTGTGATGCAGTTTCTTCACCCTCATCACAGATCCTACATTTAGGGTCCTCTTCCATTATACCCATTGTGTGTAGGTGTTTTTTGAAGTTCCCATGGCCGGTCATCAGTCCAGTCATGAGTTTGATGTCTTTCCTGTTCAATCCCAGGAGTACAGAGCTTCTTTCAGAACATGGCTTGGGCATCGTTACCTTACCGTGTTTTTGTTTATGGACCTTGGTCCAATATCCTACTGCTCTTTCCTAAGCCAGTTCCGTAGTTCTAATTTGATCATAGCCTTAGTGATTGTCAAGACAGGTTCCGGTCCAATAAATGGAGTTGTTGCCCCCATCCTAGCCAATCTATCGGCTTGTTCATTGCCACAGAGCCCTGACTGGCTATGGACCCACACTAGGTACACCCTATTGCTGCCCCCTAGCTCCACCAGAACCCTGTGGCAATCTGCAACAATTTTAGATCTTGTTGCAGGAGCTGCCAATGATTTCAGGGCTGCCTGGCTGTCTGAATAGATGTAGATGCTACGTTCATTGTAGCACCTACTCATATTCTCGTCCAAACATACCCTGTTTGCAGTAATTTCGGCTTGAAATACAGAGGCCAGTTTCCCTAGAGAGATGCTGCTCTCCAGTCTTGGCTGAACTCCGTAAAACCCTGCCCCAACGCCTTGATCTATTTTTGACTCATCGGTGGACCAAACGATGTCCCCCGTACGGTGTCGAACTGTTTTCTCCCACTGCTCCCTGCTTCCAATTATTATGTTGTAAGGCTTGTCGAAGCAGTTCGGAGTTATTATATAGTCAGCGGTCATTTCCCCAGCCATACCAACTTACATCACTCACTATGTTAGTGTGTGATTCTGGATATCCAAATGAGACCAAATTTTGGCCAGTTTTAGGTCCGTATGCACCAGCTGCTGCCTCCATCTTAACCGAAAGATGGAGGCATATGCAGCATGGCTTCCATTCCAGCGGTTGGTGTGCTGCTAATTCCGCTCGTTATGGCTAAGCAGGCCAATCTATGCACCTTAACAGACTCTTTAGCAACAACCCACTGTTCTACCTTCTTCCACCACACTACGGCCCATAGGAAATTGTAGGTCTAACCACTGCGGTGTATATCCAGTGCATACCCCTGGGGCTTAGCACCCAGTTTCTGCCACAAGACCTCCTAGTACTCACTAAAGTGCTTTTTGCCTTGGAGCAGATACTCTTAATATGAGGGGTCCAAGTTAGCTTCTCATCCAAGGTTACCCCTAGATATTTCACTGTCCCCTTCACAGATAGAGTTTCTTCGAAGAGGTTTAGATTCCAACTTGCATGCTGAATATGTTTCTTCGTAAATGGCACCACAACAGTCTTCTTAGGATTAACTCTCAGATCCTGTTTAATGCATCATTTCTGCACAATGTCAAACCCTCCTTGACTGTGTCAGTGAATTTGCCAAGTATTACTATGACAAGGTCATCTGCGTATCCTTGGCAGAAGCATTGTCTGGAATTTAGTTCCTCTATGAGTTCGTTCACCACTGTGAGGGTAACAAAATTTGATGTGGAAACAGTATAAAACACAAACCACCTGTAATTTTTGCCTGTGCAGGCTCTCAAAATCAATTGAAAATTTTACAGGCTTTATAAATGAACCACCTAGTGATAATACCTACAAATATATATCTCGTTTTTTTCTTTGACTACAAAGGCCATGGAAAGCGTACAAGTCTACAACTTATTTTATGTCTTATTATTTCTATGCAGCTTCTGAAACTTACTCAGAATAATGTAAGTAAAATGCCTCTAACAAATCCGTTATTAGATTGCCACCCCAACCAACAACTGTATATTTTAACAAGAATTTTGCATTACCTTGTTTACATTTCCATAAGTGTAGCATGGCAAAACTGAAGTACTGAGTAATGTAAGCATTACTACGCACTATTTTCTATATATTTTTCTTATTCTGCTATGTGTCATTGCAGGTATTTCCATTCTGTCTTAATACTGCTTTAAATTTGCTATTGAAGTCTTGGTCTTTCGATGCAAACTGAAATACATCTGCTGAAACACATACAGTTCTAAAATATTTCGTGTGTATGGGAGTAGCAAAAGAGCAGGGTATTCCATTAAGCATTCTGCATACCAGCTTTTTCGTGACGGACGTTCTTGTGTTTCTCAGTACTCCAAATTAAGCTTACAATCCATTTATGCTCAGTGACCTTAGTACGCAGCGTGTCTACAACCAGGATGAAACTGTTTAATATTCAGGGATTACTCTTGGCACCCACCTCGTTTCGTTTATCAGTTGCCAGGTATAATCTCACATTAAAGACTCTGGCAATATCCGATGGCTTTTATCGACGTTCTGTCATGTCCCACTAGCATTCTATGAAGGGGTGGGCTGCGTGGTGCATTCAGGATTTTGATGACACAGTGGGCGGAGATTTGCTAATTTTCCTTTAACGGAGTGAGAGAGAAAATCTCCTAGGATATTTAGCAGAGATGGTGTTGAAATGGAGGGGAGATGTTTTCAGGAAGTACATAAATGTCAAAACACTTCCATCACACTCCGGAAGGTACCTTACAGTGGCTTTTTACCCATCAATGATGACGCTGTACCACTCTACCAGCCCCCAGTGCCTGAGTGCTACATTTTACTATCAGAGACGAGTACTTTGCTAGCGACAATTTTTGATGATAGCATCAAATGCTCGGATCAAGGTAAGAGACGAGTGTGAGACAGCACTCATTCCTTCCTATACACAGAAAACTACCAGTTATTCTTCGTTTTGACTTATGCAACTAGCCACTTGGTGAAGGTAAGGTAACACTTATTTCGCTGTATATTCTGACACACACAGAAATGCTATTGATCCTTGCTTCTTCTTGTTCCATACTATCAGGTGGGAAAAACAGTGTAAGAACTGTGACTGGATACTTATCGGAAAACCAGTATCTGTACCAGTGTACAGTCTCCTCGTAGTTTTACTGCATCGCCACCAAACTGTCACTTTACAATGGCAATTCCCGGTCTTCAAACACCCCACCTGGGCCAATATTTCCTTGATTCGCGCTCAGTCAGCTGGCCATGGCCATTTCCATCGCTTACAGCATGATGTCGTCCCAGCAGTGACTGTGACTGTGAAGCACTTTCGACTGAGGTGTGCTAACCATAATGTTACTTGCTCTACTTCCTGCTGGCCATGTGCAGCGTATCTCTTCAGCTCAATGTCTGTGCCTAACTATTTAATTCTACTTAATAAAGTTCACATTCCTTTCATAACGTCCACGACACTTCCAGTGGCCAGTGTTACATGTTAACGTTGAGCGTTCCGACTACTTACGGCGTTATTACTATACATCATCGTGTTTTTATTTTCCTGTCAATATATGTCATTGTGTTTAATTATGTCATTATGCTAGCGGTAGTGATTTATAGTTCATGATTTTCATTTTATGTAGTGTTGTGTACCGCGCGCACAAAAAGTGACGCTATTTATGCATGTATGCTATTCTAGCTTCAGAGCTATTTTTATTGCTTGAACAGTCGACATTTTCCTAGTACAGCAGGCCGCTAATAACGCCGCTGATACTTTTATTCCATGTATAGCAGGAAACCCATGTGCCTACACTAATTCTTATTAAGTCAGACGGACGCCCTTAGGCCCGCTGAACCACGGTATCGGATAGCTCCAATGCACTGCCTACCCCTCAATTATTAGACAGGTTGCCTTAGCACTGTCCGCAGGTTGCTCCATTACCCTGCAAATTATATAATCATCAATCCAAGTCTGCAGATTGCACTAATGCACTGCTGAACTTATTAGTCGAGTCACTCGCAGGTAGCTCATTCGCACCGCGAACTTGTACTTACACGTCACCGAATCCTAGGCTCCTCGGTTGACCACAAAACAATTCATACATCAATTACCGTGAGACAATTTGCGCTCACACTACGCCTTTGGCACTCAACCACAAATGAACTGAGCCCCAGACGCTCTTTTATTACATTTTATACAACGCCACTTTCTTCTACATGGCAATTCCATTGCAAAATCATCGGATTCTGCCAAAGATCCAGATACCGTTCCCCAAATGGCAGCAACGGATTCGTTGCTTTTCACCATCTGACAGTGCAAACTGCACTTTTAAGAACAATGTTGTTACATACACACACTGTCGGGTTCTACTGACGTAGTCCCTTATGAACTTCGTCAACCGACTAAAAACCAACATCCCATGACGGATTTCGTATCCGATTCGGAAGTTTATGTTCGGGAAATATTCCCTTTATTTTATTTCTTGTCAATTATTATTACTTCAATGTCATATTTTATTGTTATCAATTTATAGTTACGATTAATGTTAGTAAACTTTATGGTTATACGTTATTTTTGTGTCATATTCGGTATTCCCTTTTAATTTTCATTGTTTCTCGACTGGAAGTATCTCTGATAGCACCCATTGACCTTCAATTCGTATCCGCCATCAGCTACCATTAGTCACACATTTACACAACACTTCATACGCCCAATAACAACTTACAACCCACTCACACTTTTCATATCCAAACTACCTTGGTGTAACTTGTTGATGTTACCAGACCTCTATTGTCATATACTAAGTACATGAACAAGGCTTTTATCGTTTATGCCCTCCGCTCTTCGGAAGGGGAAAGGGAAGTACGTACGTATGTACGTTATGTTCAGTAGCAGTTTCTTTTAATCAACAACGTAATCAATTTACCTGTTGAACACTTAAGTTGTTTTGTTAAAATGGAATCAAACGTCTTTGTGACATCAGCTATTTCGTTTGTTATTGCTTTGCAATAAACTGTTACTTTCAAGTTGAACTTACAATGTCTTAGTCTCGGACGCAGAGCCACTAGCGCTCTCCGACGCTGTTATCTGAGCTCAGCACTCTGCCGGCTCAGCGCTGATAAAGCTGCGCTGCGCCGCCTCCACTGCTTCACGCTCAGCCTCTGTATTCACGAGCAACAGACTCGCTCTCGCTAACATTCATTTCCGACTTCAGTACAGTTAATCTTTCTATTGACCACTTCTGTAAGTAAAGATCCTATGATTATTGAGTTAACTTGACCTGTCCTACCCTCATTCGGGTTTTCTACAGCTGAAAAACCACTCAATATTATTTCTGAAATTTATGAAGTACTTCACCTGTCTCGCCGTATCGAGCCTTAGCGGGGTGGGTGCCCCTGCGTAGTGGCCAATGCGTGGGAGGTGTCTAGGCTGTGCAGGTTTACACCGCGATCACAGGATTCCTTCTCATTTTATTCATTAAAAAAAAAAACTTTCTTCGTACAAAATCTCAAATTAATTAACGACACTTAGCTTTCGTCCCACAGCAGGTTGAAAAATTTTTCCAGCGAGTTACGCTTAGTTTGCGCTGCGTAGCACTGCCTCCGCGTTCAGCGTCTTTTTTGCTGACGCGTGATTGATCAGCGGATACTCAGTGTTGAATTACACCATTGTCTTGCCGCCTTGCTACCCCCACGGCTGCCAAACTGTTGGTTGCCTGCCGTGATTCTACTTCGTGGCCTTCTTCATCAGTAAGCGTGACTGAACTGGTCCATCGTCGCTACTTGCCAGGTAATTATTGCTACAACGTTGTACCCCCTCTGTCATCTCTGAATTACTCATCAAGTAAGCCAGGAAATTTTTACTTGTAGGGTCACTAATACTTTCTCTCGCAGTCGACCGTTATCAACATTGGAAGCTGAAAGCAACCTCGGTTCAAATGGCTGTCAATTTATCATCCGCAATGGGAAGAACGTTAATCTCAATGGTTGTCGTCGTCGCCGTTAAGGTGCCTCCATTTCACGTCTACCCTTCCACGTCTGGCGTGCTTTTTGGACGTCGTCATAATCTGGTGCATACTCCACATTATGCTATTGTGTTAGCTGATGTCAACTTAACATTATTAGAAGAGGAAGACCGTGCTTTATATGATACAGCTCAGCAATTGTCAAAATATGAAACCTTCTTGAAGCAGACGAAGGAACATGAGTTTCTCCGATCTTTGTGGGAAGTGACTAGAATTATTTCAACCCTTCGAAGTCAATTGAACAGTATTAGGGATGCAGTACCACGGCATCGTTTCAAACGGGCCTGGTTGCCCGTTGGAGGTACATTATTAAAATCTGTCTTTGGGACTCCTGACGAAACAGACGCAAAACGCTGGGATTTGGACACACAGCAAGCGCTTTCGGAAACACAAGTTAATCACGAAGTGTTGGTACATCAACAGGTGCGCCTGACACATCTTGAGAATAACCTGTTAGCCACAACTAGACAAATACAAACTGTAGCCGACAGATTAACACGACACTATGGTGCACTTCAACAATCCTTTAACCAAGAGTGGACTCATCTTCGCTCGGGATTACGTAATCTGACTATCACATTGTACATTGTGAACACAGCACAGTTACACGTGCACATGTTACACTCGGCCATTCAACTCGGACTGCTAGGAAAGCTCAGTCCACATCTGTTACCCTCAGAGCCCTTCTTGAACATCCTACACAATGTGCCGTCGCAAATTTTGGCCCCTAAACAAATGCTTTATGCCGTGCGAGAAAGCAATCTCCCCTTTTACTATGCTGCGTTGGAGGTCCGACTTACCCGTAATTCGGACGGTATTCGGATGCGAATGAGGTTGCCAATCACGTGCGCAAATTGCTATCAAATATACACTTTTCCAGTCTCTTGGGCTACCCTTCACCACCATGTTGTTTGGCAGACTCAAGAATTTGTAATAGTTAGTCGGGATCGACAAACTCACGCCACTCTCTCTCGCGCTGAACTATCCAGTTGCTTCCATACAACACATTACTTATGCTCCACGCTAATTTCACACTAACACTACTGAGTGCGAGATGTCACTGTTTTTAGCTGAAACTACTACACCTCCATGTCCTCGTGTTCTAGTCTCACTTCGTCAACCAATAATTCAGCCTGTTGGCAACAGTTTTCTGTTCGCTGTTCCACGGACTGTTACCGCCACCCTGGTGTGCCACCGTTCAATGTCAGAGACTGAATCGTACCGGGTAACACTGAATAATAGTGGCCTAGTGTATAATAGTTCAAGATGTGACGTATACGCTGCTTCTATGAGGATATCAGCTCAATTGTACTCCATCTTTCATGTCACCATTCCCACATTTACCTTATACCTTCCTGAACTCTCTTTTAAACTCCATCACCATGAGAAGCTAAAGAATTTACCGAATACCAATGATTCAGATCTACTCCAATAGATCAATCATCTCCTTACCCGGGAACACATCCAAGTTGCTCTTGACCGAGTGGCCTCACATATTGCTGATTGGCACCAAACCAAGCGATTAACCACCGTTGTATTACCCAGCGCTGGTTCGGTAATCATCATTGTAATTATTTATTGTTCTGGATTTACAATGTGTGTACATTTTTCCAGCACCTATTCTAGATTACAGTAAGTCACTAATTATTGTTCTCCACTCTTCTCTATTTGTCCATAAATCTTCAGGAATGTTGTTCTTCCTCATTGCTGACTGAACTCCCTGTATCCATGTATCAGGTGGTCGTCCCCTTTTTCTTCTTCCAATTGGTACCCAGTCGATTATGCATTTTGGTAGCCTTTCCTGTTCCATTCGTCTGATATGTCCATACCATTTAAGTTGTTTGTGCTCGATGAAATCAATAATTGAATTTTTACATTTCATCTTGTCATTGTAATGATTCTGATTATAGTATCCTGGATACTCTGTAAAAGAGGGTTTTGCGAATGTTTCACTTCCTTCCGAGAAGTAGTACCATCCCCACAACCTGAAGGTGAATATCACACCTGAAACTACCTGCCAACCTTGGTGCATGCGATCAGGCATGACCCCCCCCCCCCCCCCCCCCTTAGAATTAAGTTGTTGTCTAGGTGTCAGGTCAATGAACTAATTTTGTAATGGATTTGTATTTCTATGTAAAGTCTATGGAATCACAATTTAACTGTCGAGTCTTAACCCTCATGTAAGTCATTTTGTTTTCTCTTTAAATTTTTGTAATTTTGTAATGTTCTCGTTCACCCACTTGGGCAATTACCATTGTAATCCTAGATTTAAGAACTCAAAGTGATATTACGGGGAAAAACCCCCTTGTTACTGCTAGGCCTGGGAGCATTCTCTCACCCCCACGAGGGTGGAGTATTTCAGTGTGCTGTGCTCCGGTGCCCCTCATCATCGCCTGGGTACCCACCACCACTGATACCGCCGACACACACTCACAGCATGGCGCCGCCCCACTGCCGTCGCACCAACTTCACAAGTTTGTTATTCAAGAGCCCTCCTTCAGGCCACTTTGTAACTTTTGCACATATTGATATCACTATGTTATGGATGTTAATTTCTGGGACCCTTCATAATGATCATATATTTTTTAAATGGAATAATCAATTAGAATAAGCTCATTCATTTTCATCCAGAGAGCCTTCTTCGGAAGGGGAAAGGATGTGCAGGGAGGAGACCCCCCACAAGAGGGATCATTGCCGATAAAATTTTATTAAATAAATTTTCCATGCATAATGTTCGGCTGTAGCCGGCTTGGGCATACTGTGGTGGAAGGTGCTGGCCGGAAGACCATGGTCGGCACATTCCTGCTACGTGCTCCTCGGTCAGACGCAAGTCCCACGGGTTGGTTGCGCTGACGGGGGTACGCTACTAGCAAGGCGCGTTGGCGGAATCAATCCTCTAATCAGAGACTAATCGTGCGATCACGTGGGGACATGGCCGGGAGCGGCGAGGGCGGCTTGGAAACAGCTCAGCGCTCTCTTAGCTTCAGACCTCGGCCCCGAGTAGTCGCTCCTCTGTCTCTCTGATGAGCTGACGGCAACCCCTCTTGGGGCTGCTCAGCCCTAGGTAGGCACCAATGGATCATTGTTACAGGAATAAACTGGGTCCATTCCACTTCATTACTTTTCATTTTACAACGCCCTCCGCTCCTGACCTCTATCCTGACGAACAATATTATTAGACTGATTATAGTAACAATCCTGGTCAGCCATGACGCTGGATTTACACATTGTGAGGACAGAGCGTGCTGATGCTAAATTGAAACCGTCTGTGATTCTGAAAAATCTTTGTGAGCTTCTGTGAGACGTCCATTATCGCAATATTTTGCATGTCGTTTAGTATAAGAAACTAATAAAGTTCTCCAAGTAATATGTTAAAGACATTTGTTTACTTTGTATAGCTGCGACACTTAGCAGTGGAACGATGAACAACGACACCACAGTACTTTCTATCACGGTTGGAGGCAGTATATGAGTAAGTTATTTCTGATATTTCATTAAGGTTCAGAATAACCGAGACACCTACAGTTACTAACATTGGGAATCACCACTGGCTTAAGTATACAAGGGAACAATTTAGTAGTAGCTTTTGTATCATCTAATTGCAAAGTGGATTATCTGTGTCTATTGTAGTCTGAAGTCATATATGACCCATTGTATGTAAGTCCAAAACAGTAGAGAAAATAAGAAATTTCTTGCTGTCACCAGTCATAACTCTGCAACTTCTCTATTGCGGTCATTACCAAGAATCGACCCAAATTGCAAAACTCATCGACTACTTTTGGTGTCTCATTTCCTTATGGAATTCTGTCAGTATTATATAATTGAATCCTACCAAATTCCATCTATCCTTTTTTTTCTCTTTTATTAATAATCGTATTCCAACTTTTTTCGAGGCCCTACGTATTCCGTTCATCAGTTCTTTCGTCTCTGATAGAATTAAATTATCCCTGGAAAACCACAAAAAATTTATTTATTCACGCTGAACATTTATTTCTTTTCCAGATTGTTCCTTCGTTTTCTTCACACCATCCTCAGTGCAGTGACTCAATAGCGCCGAAGAGACGTTACATCAGTGTTCCATTCCCTTACCAAGCACTGCTTCTCTTAGACGTCCTTCGACTCGTTTATCTGCAGTCTGCTTTCTGTACAAGTTGTAAATAACATTTTGTTGTCTGTATTTTTTCCCCACTACCTAAAAAATTTCAAAGAGTGTAGTATAACCAACATGGCCAAGAGCTTTCCCCGAATCTACCAATGTTATGTTGGCCTTTTCAATGCGTCTTCCAAAACAAGTTGCAGGATAAGTTCTGTTATCCGTACTTTATTTTCATAGAAGCCTGTTTTACGGTTTAATATTACACGATTCCATTGCGTATTAAAAATCGTAGCTAATGCTCTAGTCTAATACCACTGATCAGCTATTCTCCATCTCTCATTGTGAAGAGAGACACTCAATTCTACGAACGCATTACAGTAATTTAAGAAGAATTTTTAAATGGAACGGTCCCACATCGTGAAAATTATGGGCCGTTCATTTTAGAAGGCCGAACATGTTCGTGGCACCCCCACCAAAAATGTTAAACGAAATTTACATTTCGCAGAACTCTCATCACAGCAGGAATCCGGGGACAACTGGGTCGTGCAGTGCAACTAGCTGCCACTGCTGCAACCTACTACTGTCATCTACAGATGAAGTACCGCAATCCTTTTGCATATAGGTTTGCTCTGACTGGTTCGCTTTCTTTGTCTTCGTGTGGTATTCGAAGGAATGTGTAATGTAAACATACATTCGTCCGACAGCGTGTGATAAATGCTGCAAATATTAATTAGTGATTACAAGTTGAAGTTTTTTTTTTTTTAGATGTTTGTGAAGCATCTTTAAGACAGAAGGGTTGCTTTGCAAAATACTGTGCACATTGAACGACACCGGCCTATATACCCGTGCTTAACGCTCAAGCTCTCGAATGTAGCGTGAGATACAAATGACGAAGGTATTGATTTAGGGAATGTTTTTTTTTAAAGAAATGTGAAGAGTAACAACATGTAACAGACTTAACATGAGTTAATAAGGATGGACAATGAGAGCTACTCGAGATATTCTCGACGCATTTCTCTAGTAGCATGCATTACTAGAAACTCTAGGATGTAAGCATGCTTGAACTATTAGGTTTCCACGCCAGAGTCCTAGCATAACAATCTCGAGTTCCTGCGAAACGGGCCAAGAATAGGGTCAGACGGAGGTGAGGTGTTTTGTGCGATTAGCAATCTAGTAATTCTACAGAACCCACTAGGAGAACTTGTTCACTTTACATCAACCGTGTCATTCGTTTGGCCTGAGTAGGACAGAACTGTGACGAAAACATGGACCTGGTATTACTTCGCAAATACCACAGAAAATTAAGTATAACGTCATGGATTAGTTTCTAAAGTACAAAAAAAAAAAAAAGATCAATGGGCTAGATTAGTCATAATGAAAACCATGTAATGTTTTAAGACAGTAAAGACTCCATTAGTATCGTAAGATATGCAGTGCGTTCGGAAAGTCTCTGTGCAGTACGTTGCCAGCTACCCCGATTTGGTAGGGATCGTCTGGGTTTTCCTGTTTTAACAGTCCTGTGTCCCTACATCAGAAACCGCGCGGGGAAGCCGCGCGGTCTAGGGCGCCTTGCCATAGTTCATGGCTCCCCCCCGTCGGAGGTTTGAGTTCTCTGTTGGGCGTGGGTGTGTGTGTTGTCCTTAGCGTAATTTAGTTTAAGTTAGATTAAGTAGTGTGTAATACTAGGGACTGATGACCTCAGCACTGGTCCCATAGGAACTTACAACAAACTTTCAATTTCCTGCTTCAATATGACAGGACACCCTCAAGATCCTACATTTTGGTTTTCTTTCACAGTTTTACTTTCTTATGACATATTGTGTAATTTGAAACAATAGGGTTAAAAGTCAATTGTTTCGCCACCTCGATTTCACTGTAGTTATTGAATTTCATCCATGTGTTGCAACATGGTTCATACTCACTGTGTAAACTGAAGTTCTTGTTAAAAAAAAAAAGGATAATATGACCTGCTCAGAGTTCTCTCAGTATGTTCTACGTGAGAAGAAACTTGCTACATGCTTCTAAACTTCGTAAGTTCCTACACCAGACAAAAAGTACGTCTATGATCTCCAGTAGTCCATTAATTCTCACCAATGTAAAAGGTAAACAATTAACTTTTAAGTATTTTAAGTTTCAGGTCTGGTATTCGTAGCTTAGTTTGGATGTGAAGATAAAAATTGGCGAACGTTAGTAACAACTGCATATTTTCAACAATTTGTTTAAAGCGTCCCTATTTTTGACTTGCCAAAGGTGGCAGTGTTCCAACTTTTGACTTACCAAAGGTGGCAACCCTACTGTGCACTGGGGTACTGAATACAGGTGAAGATTTGAAACAAACGCGAATGTTTTTTAATTCGTTGTACTGTTGCGTAACATGACCGAAGCTAATCAATGAGATGTATAGTGTTTAGATGTTCAGTTGGGTTTCTAAGTCATAATCCTCTCAACTGAGGATCGTAATTTTCTTGTTGCATATATATCTCTACAAAGTGATAAATACACAGATTTAGTGCAGGAGAAACTTGCCGAAAAATTCCCAGAAACAACTGTACCTCATCGTAACGCGGTTCGTCGCCGTGCTGAGCAATTTACAGAGAGAGGCTCAGTCTAGAAAGACCATCTAAAGTTAATGAACAGAAGTTGTTGTATGTTACTGACTATGCAGTACATCCGAGAAAATTCATTGCTCAGGTTGGCACAACAAAAATGTTTTGGGCTTGAAACCATGCAAAAAGCGTTCTACTGTGCAGCTTTATGAACAATTAAGACTGACAATTTATTTTACGTACGTTTCATTGTCACTATCTGATCGATACTTGACGTATCTGCTACCGTTACCCCATCGCGCAATTTGTCCCAGTCTGCTATTGCACCTCAGCATAGGTGTTGGAGTACTTTTTCTGTTTCATCGGTCTTCTGACTGGTTTGATGCGGTCCTTCACGAATTTCTCTCCTGTGCTAACCTCTCCATCTCTGAGTAGTATTTTCAACTTACATCCATTTATTTGTTGGATGTATTCCAATCTCTGTCTTCCTCTCCAGTTTTCATGAAGCTATTCCCTGATATCTTAAC
Organism: Schistocerca americana; assembly: GCF_021461395.2. Lineage (NCBI taxonomy): Eukaryota > Metazoa > Arthropoda > Insecta > Orthoptera > Acrididae > Schistocerca > Schistocerca americana. Next base: position 598,810,762 of record NC_060120.1, on the reverse strand, counting down.
AGAACTCCTACCATCGTGTCCATTCTTCTTGTCAGTGTTTTCTGTATATTCCTCCACTCTACCATTCTGCGCAAAACCTGCTCTTTCCTTACCTTATCAGTCCACCTAATTTTCAACATTTGTCTGTAGCACCACATCTCAGATGCTTCGATTCTCTTGTTCCAGTTTTTCCACAGTTCTGTTGCACTACCATACAATGTTGTGCTCCAAACGTACCGTCTCAGACATTTCTTCGTCACACTGAGGCCTATGTTTGATACTGGTAGACTTCTCTTGGCCAAGAATGCAATTTTTGCCAGTGCTAGTCTGCTTTCGAGGCATTCCTTACTCCGCCCGTCATGCGTTATTTTGCTGCCCAGGTAGCAGAATTCCTTAACTTCATCTACACCGTGCCCATCAGTCCTGATGTAAAGTTTCTCGCTGTTCTCATTTTTGACACTTCTTTTTACTCGTCTTTCTTCGATTTACTCCTAATCCATATTCTGTACTCATTAGATTGCACATTCCATTCAGCAGATCCTGTAAATCTTCTTCACTTTCACCGAGGATAGCATTGTCATCAATGAATTTTATCATTGGTATCCTTACACCACGAACTTCAATTCCACTATTGAACCTTTCCTTCATTCCATCCATTGCTTTTTCGATGTATATATTGAACATTAGGGGTGAAAGACTACATCCCTGTCTTACACAATTTTTAATCCGAGCCCGTCGCTCTTAACCTTTCACTCTTGGCTCTTGCACATGTTGTACGTGTATCGGGTGGTTATAATTTAACTTTCCGTATTTAACGCGTTATAACACGGAAACTAATTACCGTACGAGTACCAAACGCGATAGCATTAATGTACAGAGTATGGGGTGCATGATTACCATGCGTCACAGCGCCACCATTCAATTCCAACATAGTCACCAGGTGCTGTCCTTAGTCATAGTGATTCATAGTGTCACATACCTGACCAGTCACAGTACACTTGTTGACGGGGTCCGTCATGAGCTTGGACAAAGGAGCACAGTGTTATTTTTGAATATCTATTATCAAAACAACAGTTCAAATGGCTCTGAGCACTATGGAACTTAACATCTGAGGTCATCAGTTCCATAGAACTTAGAACTACTTAAACCTAACTAACCTAAGAACATCACACACATCCATGCCCGAGGCAGGATTCGAACCTGCGACCATAGCAGTTGCGCAGTTCCAGAGTGAAGCGCCTAGAACCACTCGGCCACAACGGCCGGCGTAAAACTACAGTAATGCTGTAGCTGCACTTCGAGAACATCGCCGGCTCAAAGAATTACGGAAGGGTCCTCTTTCTCCACCTGCTGTGCGGAGCATAATGAAGAAGTTCGAATCAACTGGATAACTGGGCGTCGCTCCGGGTAGAGGCTGATAACTGGTTGCACCAGAGGTAGTTGATGAAATCGCTGTTGCTATCACAGACAACGCTGCGCGCAATTCCCGATCGTCAGGCAGTGCGCGTGCTCTGTCACGACAGTTGAGCATCCCGTGGTTGACTGTAGGGAAGGTGCTTCGAACCATTTTCAAATGGTATCCGTACAAGATCCATATCGAACAGTAGCTTGCACCACAGGACGCACGATGACGTGTTGCCTTCGCTCTCCACCTTCTCGCAAGGATTGAAGTTGACGAGGGCCGGCCATGGACCATCCTATGGACAGACAAAGCTCATTTTCCTCTAACGGATGAGGTGAGCACACAGAATTGCTGAGTGTGGGACTCTTCACCTCCAGTCACTGTGCATGAAGCTCCTCTGTATGGTGGACGTGTCACCGTATGGTGTGTCTTCACGGCTACGTTCATCATTGGCCCATTCTTTTTTGAACAGGTGAGCGCTCAAGGACCCATGACGTGCAGTGTCACTGAACTAACTTACTGCCATATGCTTCGCCAGCATGTCATATCCGCCCTAAAGGAGAGAGACGTATTAAATTCAACAATTTTCATGCAAGATGGGGCCCCACCGCACATCGTTGTGAGGTTCACCTGCTTCTCTGGAAGACATTTGGATTATGAGCCGATTGTTTCCAAATGATTGGCCAGCACGACCACGTGATCTCACTCCCTGTGATTTCTGGTTGTGGGGCTACCTGAAAGACAGGGTTTACTAGCGGAACATTTACACTTATGCTGATCTGATCCGAAAGTCAGACGGTATATCGCCAGACTCATGTATTCTACACACCAACGTGAACAGTTGATTTCTTGACACTTCCCTCAATGATTATGGAAATTCTGATTGAATGTTATTTCTACCTGTCCACTCTCTCCTCCTCATTTAAGAGAGGAATTCCCACTGGACTCTAAATGTTATCACACTTGTTTTAATTTCACCGTGCGGTTGTTTTGACTTCACATTTTGTCTTCACATTTTTCATACAGCCATTTCCCTTACCTAAGCTACATCTCTTATTTATTTCATTCCTAAGTGAGTTGGATTTCTGTATTCCTACGTTTCTCGGAACATTTCTGTACTTCCTTCTCCCAGAAAATATTAGATACAGGCTCCCAGGTAGATGCTATTATTCTTGACTTCCGGAAGGCGTTCGATACAGTTCCGCACTGTCGCCTGATAAACAAAGTAAGAGCCTACGGAATATCAGACCAGCTGTGTGGCTGGATTGAAGAGTTTTTAGCAAACAGAACACAGCATGTTGTTATCAATGGAGAGACGTCTACAGACGTTAAAGTAACCTCTGGCGTGCCACAGGGGAGTGTTATGGGACCATTGCTTTTCACAATATATATAAATGACCTAGTAGATAGTGTCGGAAGTTCCATGCGGCTTTTCGCGGATGATGCTGTAGTATACAGAGAAGTTGCAGCATTAGAAAATTGTAGCGAAATGCAGGAAGATCTGCAGCGGATAGGCACTTGGTGCAGGGAGTGGCAACTGACCCTTAACATAGACAAATGTAATGTATTGCGAATACATAGAATGAAGGATCCTTTATTGTATGATTATATGATAGCGGAACAAACACCGGTAGCAGTTACTTCTGTAAAATATCTGGGAGTATGCGTGCGGAACGATTAGAAGTGGAATGATCATATAAAATTAATTGTTGGTAAGGCGGGTACCAGGTTGAGATTCATTGGGAGAGTGCTTAGAAAATGTAGTCCATCAACAAAGGAGGTGGCTTACAAAACACTCGTTCGACCTATACTTGAGTATTGCTCATCAGTGTGGGATCCGTACCAGATCGGTCTGACGGAGGAGATAGAGAAGATCCAAAGAAGAGCGGCGCGTTTCGTCACAGGGTTATTTGGTAACCGTGATAGCGTTACGGAGATGTTTAATAAACTTAAGTGGCAGACTCTGCAAGAGAGGCGCTCTGCATCGCGGTGTAGCTTGCTCGCCAGGTTTCGAGAGGGTGCGTTTCTGGATGAGGTATCTAATATATTGCTTCCCCCTACTTATACCTCCCGAGGAGATCACGAATGTAAAATTAGAGAGATTAGAGCGCGCACGGAGGCTTTCAGACAGTCGTTCTTCCCGCGAATCGTACGCGACTGGAACAGGAAAGGGAGGTAATGACAGTGGCACGTAAAGTGCCCTCCGCCACACACCTTTGGGTGGCTTGCGGAGTATCAATGTAGATGTAGATGTAGATCTGTCAACTGAAGTATTTCTTCTGTTAATGGTTTCTTCGTAGTTACTTCCTTTCTACTTATGTTTTTCTCTCCAACTTCTGTGATTGCCCTTATTATAGATGTCCATCTCTCTTCAAATGAACTGCATACTGAGCTATTCATCATCGTAGTTTCTGTAGCCTCAGGGAACTTCAGCCTAGTCTGCGTCACTACTAAATTGTGATAGGAGTCTGATATGAGTCTATATCTACTCCTGAGTACTGCTTACAATCCAGTATTTGATTTCTGAATCTCTACTTAACCAAGATATAATTCAACTGAAATCTTCCAGTATTTCTCAGACGTTTCCAAGTATACCTCCTCCTCTTTTGGTTCCTGAGCAGGGTATTCGCCATTACTAGCTGAAATTTATTGCAGAAAATTAGGCTTTCTCCTCTCTCATTCCTAGCACCAAGGCCGTATTCTCCAGTACCACTTTCTTCTGCACGTTCCCCTACAATCGCTTTCCACTCCCCCATGACTATTAGATCTTCATCCCCTTTACGTACTGAATTACCAGTACAATATCATCATATACTTGTTCTATACTTTAGTCTTCAGACTGCGATGTCGGCATGTAGATCTGAACTATCGTTGTCGGTGTAGGTTTACTGTGGATTCTGATGAGAATAACCCTGCCACTGAATTGTTTAGAGTAACACACCCTTTAACCTAAGTTCCTGTTCATAATGATTTCTACTCCCGTTCTACCATTTTCTGCTGCTGTTGATATTGCTCCATACTGATCTGACCAGAAATTCTTATCTTCTTTCCGTTCCACTTCACTGACGCCCACTATATCATGGCTGAGCCTTTGCATTTCCCTTTTCAGATTTTCTATCTTCCTTACCATGTCCAAGTTTCTGACATTTCACGCCCCAAACGTTATCCTTTCGTTGATTATTCAGTCTTTTCCTCGTGGTCACCTCCCCCTTGGCAGTCCCGTCCCGGAGATCCGAATGGGGGCTATTCCGGATTTTTTTGCCATTTGAGTTGTCATCATGACGGTTTTTCTAAATTACGGGTCACATGTTCTGCAGATTCACATTATGTGCCTTTAACGCAATGGTTTCCATTCCATTCCGCATCCTCATGCCGTTGATTATTGGTGATTATTCCGCTTTTAGGTGCAGTTTCCCACGCCAAGGGCAAGAGAGTACCCTGATCCCCTGTCCGCTCCTCCGCACTCTTTGACAGGTCCATTGGCAGAATGAGAGTGAGTTCTTAGACCGGAAGTCTTCATCCACCAATGTTGATGATTGTTATTCAACATTTAAGCACTGCCGTGGCATTTTCGGTACATTTTGATTCGTAATCAACAACGCTATCCCTAGATGACGGATGTACTCGCCATCCAGACAATTTTACAATAGATTGAAATAATTAATTTTGACAAATGTTCAGCGTTACTATTCCTTTTAGCATTTTAAATAACGCTGAGGGCCTTCGGCATCATTCTCAGCGACCATCTCTGACGATAGCCTGTAACCTCTCTAGACAGCGAGGATACAGGTTGTAGCGCTTCATTGCATTTCTCGAACATGCACATACTGCCTCTCGACTTCTTGGTATCAACAACACATACGAGAAAACTTTTACAAGCATTATTTTTTATATTTCCCTGATACTAATTCAATAAGAGAAGGCGACATAAAAAATATTGTGCATTTCCGATATCACACAGCGTAGCTGTTAGAGACACACTGAACTAGTGGCATCTACATCTACGTGGCTACTTTGCAGATCACATTTAAGAGTCTGGCAGAGGGTTCATAAAACTACCTTCACATTAGTTCTCTACTAATCCACTCTCGGAAACCGAGCGAGGTGGCGCAGTGGTTAGCACACTGGACTCGCATTCGGGAGGACGACGGTTCAATCCCGTCTCCAGACATCCTGATTTAGGTTTTCCGTGATTTCCCTAAATCGTTTCAGGCAAATGCCGGGATGGTTCCTTTGAAAGGGCACGGCAGATTTCCTTCCCAATCCTTCCCTAACCCGAGCTTGCGCTCCGTCTCTAATGACTTCGTTGTCGACGGGACGTTAAACACTAACCACCACCACCACTCTCGGAAGCGCGAGGATAAAAAGAACACCTACGTCATTCCGTGCGACCTCTGTTTTCCCTTATCTTATTACGATGATGGCTTTTCCCTATGTAAGGCAATGTCAACAAAATGTTTTCGCATTCCCAGGGGAAAGCTGGCAATTTAAATTTTGTGAAAAGGTCCCGCCGCACCCGTCGCAACCATAAACACTTTTGCCCCATCTCCTGTATCATGTCCGTGACATTCTCTCCACATTTATCGATGATACAAAAAGGTCTGCCCTTTTCTGAACTTTCTAGATGCAATCTGTTAATCATATCTCATAAGAATCCCTCATCTCGCAGTATTACCTCAAAAAAGCACAGAGAACCATAGTGTTTATGGTGTCTTCAGTAGACCTGTTGCCTCTTCTAAGTGATCTGCCAGTAAAACGCAGTCTTCGATTCGCCTTCCCCAAAATCTTTTCTACTTGTGCTATCTAATTTAAGTTTTTCGTAATTGTAATTTACAAGTATTTTTTTGAATTTATGGCCTTTATATTTGATTTATCTATCGTGCAACCGAAGTTTAACAGTTTCCTTTTTGCAGTCATATGGATAACCTCACACTTTTCATTATTTAGGGTCAATTGCCATTTTCGTACCATAAAGATATCTTATCTAAATCATTTTGCAGTTGCTTTTGATCTTCCGATGACTTTACTAGACGACAGCATCATCTGCAAGCACCTCAGATTGTCTCTTAAGTCGTTTATACATTTAAAGAGCAGCAGAGGGCCTGTAACACTACCTTGGGGAACGTCAGAGAGCACTAGTGTTTCACTGTTTCACTCGATGACTTTCCGATAGTTAATGTGAACTCTAACCTCTCTGACAGGAAATCACGAATCCAGTCACATAACTGAGACTATAGTTCATAAGAAAGCAATTTGATTACAAACCGCTTGTAACGTACTGTAACGTACTAGAAATACGGAATCAATTTGAAATTCTTTGTCGATAGCACTCAACGCTCCGTGTGAGTATTACTGTATATCGACGTTAATGATATGGGCCTGTACTTAAGTGGATTACTACTATGGTCTTTCTCGAATATTGGTATGACCATTATAACTTTACCGTATTTGGAGACGGATCTTTCGTCGAGCTAGCAGCTGTATATGTTTGTTAAGTATGCAGCTACTGCATCAGCATACTCTGAAAGGATCCTAACTGGTATACAATGTCGACCGGAGGGCTTGCTTTTATTAAGCGATTTAACTTGCTTCACTGTTCCGAGGATGTCGACTTTTAAGTTACTCACGCTAGCAGTTGTTCTTGATTCGAATGGTGTAATATTTACTTCGCCTTTTTTGGTGAATATATTCCGGAAGGCAATGTTTAGCAACACTGTTTTCGCAGCACTGTCGTCGATAGTATTTCCATTGCTGTATAGGGTAGAGAAGGCGTTGATTGAGTCTTGCTGCTAGCATATTTTACATACGACCAGAATCTCACTGGATTTTCTGCCAGATTTCGAGGCAAAGTTTCGCTGAATTTTTAGCTTCTATAAAAATCGCCAATCTTGAGGGTTTTAGATTCGGTTAAATTTGGCATGCTTCTTTCGTTGTTTCTGCAGCTGTGTTCTGACCCGTTTTGTGGAACATGAGAGATCAGCTCAGTCGTTTGTTAATTTGTTTGGTATAAATGCCTCCATTTCTGTCGATACTATTTCTTTCAATTCAGCCACATCTGGTTTACATTTACCGGTTCACTCTTAATTGGGAAGGAGCGGAGACTCTCAGGAAGGCGTCATTGATATTATTTTTGCCACCTACACAGACGAGGCCTGTTCTCCCCTCTGGTCATATTACATAAGACACATGATTTTTGTCAACGGAGAATCATCGTGCTTTGTTTAAAGCGCCATTGTATGATCATAAAATTTGAGGATGGGCAGCAGAATACAGACGGAGCATTACTGGACCTCTATTTTTTATTTTCTGCAAAAACTGTGAATAGTGAACGTTATTGTTTAATCATCCACGACTTTATTCGCCAGCTGGCAGCTTTCGGAACACCGTGTATAATGTTAAGGATAAAGATTTTCGACTGAGTCGCCATAAATGTAATATGTATTAGCCATGTGTTTGTGTTTTCTTCGGAGACGATTCTTCAGCTCGCCGCCTCACGTACCTCTGCTCTACGAGTATCTTTAATTGCACTTCTGTGTAAAACTTTATTCGCACATGTAGATACTTCGGCTTTAGATCTTGTTTAAAAGAGGAACTGATTATAGCGTTTGCCGCATATTGTGAATTATGTACCACTTATTATCCCATATAAAGTACGAAGAAGAATTAAAAGTGAGAAATTCTCAAAACTAAGCTGTCATTTCTTAGAAGCTCAAACGAGTATTCGGACAAATAGTTTTCTTTTATAGGTCATTCTGTCAAATACTTGTGCTAATATCGACTGAATGACTCTTGAAGCTTAAAATGTGATAAAGCACGAAGGCAGTTTCACGTCACTCTTAACCTGTGACAGTATCAATCTACAGATAAGGGCGGAAATTGTAAATTGAGACTTGTTTACAAAAATAAACTCGAATTTTTGGTAGGCACAACACATTTTGTGTTTTACTAAGCGCCGTCCTAAACATGATTCTTATTTCTTCCGCTATGGTAATTTGACCTATGAAGATAGATGTCTATTTCCGACATTGTCCCAGGCTTCTAGAAGGTCCTATGTTTGTAATACGAATCATTTTAGTGCAGGGTTCCAAGCTGGCCACTAACTTTCAACATCTTAGCCTCATGAGCTGTATTGCTATGGTTGTGGAATCTTAGTATTTTTGTCTGTGTGGTCAGTACCGCTGTCTTGGTCAACGTTTCATCTACGCATTCCATATGCCACCTGCCAGTGCGCGGCGGCGGGTGCTTTGTGTACCGGTGTTTGCAAACCAAACGTATTTGTTTCGGAGACGCGCTCATTTCCGGATCCAGTCCAACTTATTAGTCACTCCAAAACGAGATCTGCCTCACTCTTGTATCTTTTGGTTGGAATTATTGCACATTTATGGCTGCTGCTATGTGGGCGGTTTGTATAAAGTAACAAATACAAGGGAAACCTACGAATTAATCGTTATTAAAATAGGGAATTATATTTTCATAGACACCTGAATAATTTATTTAATGCAGTTTCTATTATCTGATTTTACCTACCATTTGGGCAGATTATTTTTAGGCTAGGCACTTGTGAATTTCAACACAGTTTATAAGCCAATCTCTCACTGATTCAATAAAAGGGCGAATAGCTTGATTGTAAGAAAAATCGAATTGGTCTTTTTCTGATCATCATCCAAACTGGATTTAGTTGTATTTCATTTCTTATTCTATACACTCATCATATGAAGTTTTAGCAGATTTTCGGGAGACAAACCAAAAATGTGACCGTCGAACTGGGTATCGATAATCGCATCTTCCGCGTTCTTTTTGAGGGTGTAAAGAACGGCCATTATAATCTTGGCTGGTCCATACGTGGCTTACATCGACAGTTGCCCTCCTAAGAATTAATTCCCGCACTATTAATACGCTTATTTGTACATCCGCTTAATATGAAGCAGTGCATTGCAACACATCAAGAGATTTTACAGGATTCAAGGATTTGATTTTACAGTATGCTGATAATTTTTACTTTGTGTACCATCTAAATACGCGTTTCGCCTCTGTTCTTTACAAGGCACCTTCAGTGGGATATTTCGTGTATGTTGATTTACATGTTGTGTCTTTGTCCCTTTAAATCGCTGTTCTCCTTCTTATAACTGCCACTGATGTTTTGTTTTCAGACTTCACAGCACTAGGAACTGAACACTCGTCTGACTTTCTCGAAACTCAAGAGAGACAAATTCCCATCTTTGGTTTAGACGTTGATAAGTAAAATATGTCAACAATCCGTATCGGCAGACAAGACTTATCCACCTGATCTAAGCAAAACGCTATTGGATAGTTCCATGTAACGGAAACCACAAACTGCCGCATGTATGACTCACTTGCACTATGAAAAGCTAGGACAAACGGGCTCGCCGATACGGGCGTACGTTGTGCGAGAGTCACGCGAACTCCGTTAAAATTATTTAAGGCTCACTGGTACTTAAACTGTGTACAGTAGTAGGTGGCCCTACACGTTTTAATAACAAATCTCCGGGTTTGTTTCAAATATAAATATGGTGTAAGAACTACAAAATTATGTCCAATATAGTCCTTCACAGGATCGTTAAATTGAGGGAGGCTTGCTTTAATTCCTTCTTGATAATTCCTAAGACTGATGTTTTACTTGTGAACACACAAGAATCTGCTCACAGAAACTAGATCTTAACGTTAAACGATTTTGACAAGGACATGAATCAACATTTATCATACGTCCAAGGTTTCTATCTTATATAACTGCCTTGGGGAATTCATTCAAAATTTTAACTAAAACCGGAAGAAATATTCAGTAGATAAGTACTGTAGTAATCGATGCTGGTCAGTTATTTGGGCAGGAAATGGATTGAAGCTAAAACTTGTAAGGCGAATCTTGGTACCCCAGAGGACAGGGCACGCAACAAGTGTTAGGCTGAGACTGATTGCCATGGATTTTTGATTCCTTCTTCAGTGTCATATCACTCTTCCAGTACCGAACTAGAGGTTCATTCCGATACACCAATTACAAACTGTGTGTTTAGTTAGTGTCACTTATCACATCTTAATTGTGGATCAATTGAGGGCAATAAATTTAATTTTCTTTCATTGGCATATAAGAAAGTTCTTATTTTCATTCCAAAGCTTGTCATCAAAGGCGGAGATCAAATATTGGCTGGCTGTGGGAAAGAAGCGGAGGGGTTCTGTCTTGATCTCTCCCCACTGCCTTTCAGAGAAAGGTTTAATAAAAGCGTGTATGATTTTACATACCAATTTTCGTAATCATCGTCCAGCCTCCTTAACGTAAAGCTATACGAAAATATTGTCGGAACCTGTAAGGAATTCTTGAAAATAACAAGCTATGTTTAACACACAATACTTTTCAGTTGTTAGCCTATAGGCTAGCCCACATGGATGCACCTGGAACCCGACCGGCTTCTATAACCATTCCAGCCATGAAGAGTTATCCATTCACAGGATAACAGTACATAATCCAGTAACTAATCCCACGCGGTTCGTGAATCCATTGTAAGTTAAGCAACACGGAAAGAGAAAAGAAGTCTACTAAGAGAATAACTGACAAGCACTGACGTTCGAGAATGGGGGTGCAAGTCGATTAGTCTCAAGAGATTGTTAGTAATCCCGTTCCGAAATAAATTGCTTTAGCGTAACTTGCAAAATGGTTAAGCAAAGAAGGGAAAGCAGAAAGTTGGAAGGAGTATATAGAGGGTCTATACAAGGGCGATGTACTTGAGGACAATATTATGCAAATGGAAGAGGATGTAGATGAAGATGAAATCGGAGATATGATACTGCGTGAAGAGTTTGACAGGGCACTGAAAGACCTAAGTCGAAACAAGGCCCCAGGAGTAGATAACATTCCATTAGAACTACTGACAGCCTTGGGAGAGCCAGTCCTGACAAAACTCTACGATCTTATGAGCAAGAAGTATGAGACAGGCGAAATACCCTCAGACTTCCAGAAGAATATAATAATTCCAATCCCAAAGAAAGCAGGTGTTGACAGATATGCAAATTACCGAAATATCAGTTTAATAAGTCACAGCGGCAAAATACTAATGCGGATTCTTTACAGACGAATGGAAAAACTGGCAGAAGCCGACCTCGGGGAAGATCAGTTTGGATTCTGTAGAAATGTTGGAACATGTGAGGCAATACTTACCTTACGACTTATCTTAGAGGAAAGATTAAGGAAAGGCAAACCTACGTTTCTAGCATTTGTAGACTTAGTGAAAGCTTTTGACAATGTTGACCGGAATACTCTCTTTCAAATTCTGAAGGTGGCAGGGGTAAAATACAGGGAGCGAAAGGCTATTTACAATTTGTACAGAAACCAGATGGCAGTTATACGAGTCGAGGGACATGAAAGGGAAGCAGTGGTTGGGGAGGGAGTGAGACAGGGTTGTTGCCTCTCCCCGATGTTATTCAATCTGTATATTGAGCAAGCAGTAAAGGAAACAAAAGAAAAATTCGGAGTAGGTATTAAAATCCATGGAGAAGTAATAAAAACTTTGTGATTTGCCGATGACTTTGTAATTCTGTCAGAGATAGCAAAGGACTTGGAAGAGCAGTTGAACGGAATGGATAGTGTTTGAAAGGAGGATATAAGATGAACATCAACAAAAGCAAAACGAGGATAATGGAACGTAGTCGAATGCATTCGGGTGATGCTGAGGGAATTAGATTAGGAAATGAGACACTTAAAGTAGCAAAGGATTTTTGCTATTTGGGGAGCAAAATAACTGATGATGGTCGAAGTAGAGAGGATATAAAATGTAGACTGGCAATGGCAAGGAAAGCGTTTCTGAAGAACAGGAATTTGTTAACATCGAGTATAGATTTAAGTGTCAGGAAGTCGTTTCTGAAAGTATTTGTATGGAGCGTAGCCATGTATGGAAGTGAAACATGGACGATAAACAGTTTTGACGAGAAGAGAATAGAAGCTTTCGAAATGTGGTGCTACAGAAGAATGCTGAAGATTAGATGGGTAGATCACATAACTAATGAGAAGGTATTGAATAGAATTCGGGAGAAGAGGAGCTTGTGGCACAAATTGACTAGAAGAAGGGATCGGTTGGTAGGACATGTTCTGAGGAATCAAGGGATCGCCAATTTAGTTTTGGAGGGCAGCATGGAGGGTAAAGATCGTAGAGGGAGACCAAGAGACGAATACACTAAGCAGATTCAAAAGGATGTAGGTTGCAGTAGGTACTGGGAGATGAAGAAGCTCGCACAGGATAGAGTAGCATGGAGAGCTGCATCAGACCAGTCACAGGACTGAAGACCACAACAACAACAATCCCACGCTGTTCGTGAATCCATTGTAAGTTAAGCAACACAGAAAGGGAAAAGAAGTCTACTAAGTGAATATTTGACAAGCATTGACCGTCGGAATGTGAGTGCAAGTCTATTAGTCCCAAGATTTTGTTAGTAATGCCGTTCCGAAATAAACTGCTTTAGCGTAACTTGCAAAATGGTTATATTTCAGGAAAGTGTCGTACGAAGCACCAACGTAAATTGTTTGCCGTATTACTTACGTACTTACTTACTGCGTTGGCCACACAAACGGCAGTCGGTCTTTGGTCTCACCAATCAGCCTCCTCCAGTGCCCTCGGTCCATGTATTCTTCTTCAGACAGCCCCAGCGTACTCATATCCTCTCTGACCTGATGAGTCCATCGGAGTTGTGGTCTTCTCCGTGGTCTTTTGCCTCTAATATCTTCCTCCACAACCTGCTTGATGACCTGGCCTTCTCAACGTATTGTGTGTCCATACCACTTCAGTTTTCTTTCTTTGATCACTGCCACGATGTCCATCGACTTGTATAGTTCCTATAATTCACAGATCTTTTTTTCCCTCCGTTCATCTTCATCCTTCACTGGCCCAAAAATCTGTCTGAGGATGGCATTCTTAAATGTCAGGAGTTTTCTTTCCATGTTTTCGGTGACGGTCCAGGTCTCTGCTCCATATTAAACTACCAGTAGTATTATATTTTGGCTAAAGTTCAGTCTTGATCACGTCATGTATTTTTTAATGATACAGGTAACCGGTTTCGGTTCTTTCTATAAAACCATCATCAGACCTGTGGATAAAGTTGCAGACATTTTCGTGAACCACATTGAGACGCAATTCCTGAAAAATAACCCTGATATCGCAAATAAAATCATATATTACAAGCGATATGTAGACGATACATTATTGCTTTACAATGGTTCAAAAGATGAAATTGAGAAACTTGCTATAAAATTAAATTCTATGCATCCGAAGTTACAATTTACAGTTGAGCATGAAAATCGAAAATCTATTAACTACTTAGATCTCACTATAACTAATAACAATGGGAAACATTTATTCACCATATACAGGAAACCTACAACCACTGATGTTATTATTAATGCCACATCATGTCATCCTGACAAGTATAAAAAAGCATTTTTTAAGTCTATGATACACCGAATACTAAAATTACCGCTAGAAGCTAATGAGATCAAAAAGGAAATGACCATCTTAAAACAAATTGCAAAAACCAACTCTTTCGACACACGACAGGTAGATATCATTTTTAATAAAGTACAACAATCACAAAGTACTCCACTAATAGGTAATACAAAATATATGAAGATGACATATAAGGGAAACATATCAGATAGAATTACTAATTTATTCAAAAATTCTGGAATAACAATAGCATTTACAACTGATAATACCTTACAAAAAAAAAAAAAAAAAAAGACATACCGTAAGTAAATATAATGGAAAATCGACCAGATCAGGAGTGTACAAGATCCAATGTAGAGACTGTGAGAAAATATATAACGGCCAAACAGGTCGAAATTTTGCAGTAAGGTACAAAGAAGATACGTCGGGTACCTCACGAACAAAGTCCGTATTTGGTCATCATATAGCATTCAATAATCATGCTGAGGGGACAGTACAACAGAATTTACAAGTTCTTCATTATGCAAATAAAGGCTTACTTATGAATATCCTAGAAGAAATCGAGATATATGCTCATTTGAAAACCAAATCATCAATGCTGCTCAATGAACAATTAGATTTTCGGGAAAAATATTATTACGACCTTTTTGACGAAATTTTATAATAAAAGCATCTACTCTTTTGTTTTTTTTTTTTAAATATAAGACTAGTTATACCCATGGCAAAAGCAATGTATGTAAAATATGCTGCACAACATAAAAATTTAATCAGTAGTCTCATCAGTTATTCAGATATACATAATGTGGAACGTACTCCTGGCTGCTACCCTACTGCTATAAAGAATATTGCTATAAAAACTACAGTTAAAATAAGACGATTCTGCAGCATCCAACAAAGATGCAATTGTGATGTAGGCGACTCGGTATAATCGATATATACCACAACGCCAAGGACTTTCACATCTTTGATGTAACTGGCACTGTAATAGTATTAAGGTTGCCCATAGAGGGCACAACTGTTACACATCGTAGTTCACTGTTTTTATCCAAAATATAAATAAGCTGTAGACATACTAACTATCTGTTAATCAGACATTTAAATGAATCAATTTTATGTTATTAGTGTATTTCCTACTTTTATACTTTGACGACGGCGTCATATTATGAACGCTGATTGGCAGTTGTGAAGTAGTGTGACATGAAGTAGGCGGAGCCTCTGCATATTTAAGCTCGTGCTCAGCACTCATAACCATCAGTTGACTGCGTAGCAGCGAGGAGAGCTCCGCCTACCATCCTAAGGGAGCCATGGGAATAATTAATTTTATTTTATCTTGTTAAATTTTGACATCATTAGACACTTTCATCGTATTTAAAGATTGGTATCTAGTATTTCTTAAAATTTATCCACAGGTCTGATGATGGTTTTATAGAAAGAACCGAAACCGGTTACCTGTATCATTAAAACATACATGACGTGATCAAGACTGAACTTTAGTCAAAATATAACAATTAATTGATCACTGCTTTCCAAAAATGTTTACCAAAATTGTACCAGTAGTATTATTGTCTTGTATATCTTGGTCTTTCAGAATCTCGATAGAAATCGAGACTTTAACAGCTTTCCCAGAGCAAACCTTGACCTGTTTCCTGCTTGTATTCGTGCGGTAATTTCCTGGTCTATCTCAAAAAAATGGTTCAAATTTCTCTGAGCACTATGGGACTCAACATCTGAGGTCATCAGTCCCCTAGAACTTAGAACTACTTAAAGCTAACTAACCTAAGGACATTACACACATCCATGCCCGAGGCAGGATGCGAACCTGCGACCGTAGCAGTCACGCGGTTCCGGTCTGAAGTGCGTAATACCGCACGGCCACCGCGGCCGGCCTGGTCAATCTCGTTCCTTTCATTGAGTATAGCCAAAAGATATTTAAAGTCTTTTACCCTTTCAAAGTCTTTGTCCTCCACCTTCAGGGTCTGTCATCATTTTCTCTGCTAACTACGAGGTATTTTGTTTTATCCATATTCAACTTCAGGCCTGCTCTCATTGCCTCTTCCATTAATGTTCTTGTTATCTGAGTCAGGTCTTGCTCTTTCTCTGCTATTGAAACTACATCATCCGCATAGGCCAGGATGTTGATCCTTCTTCCCAGCTGTATTCCTGTCTCTAGGCTTGCTACCTCTCTCAGGGCTCTCTCCTGTACCGGATTAAAAAGGAAAGGTGAGAGGCACTCTCCTTGTCGCACTCCAGTCCTCACGTTGAACTTCTTTCATATGTTTCCATTTACTTTCACCATTCATGTTGTCTCCTGGATGCATATCTGTGTCAGTTGTATGAATTTTCTGGGAACTTGAGCCCTTGCCTATCGGAATCCCAGTACTTTCTCGACAATTGGTCTTAGTCGCTTCAGTAACAACATGCTCAAGGTCTTATTGCCTGTACATAGTTGTATGATTCCTCTATAGTTGCTACAACCAAATTAAGCAGATTAATTGGTATGGTCTCGCCTGGAGAGTAGCTCTTCCTTCCTTCAGCGTCTCTCCAGGTATGCCATCTATTCCTGGTAGGTTTCCCCTCTCCAGCTGTTTGATGGTCGCTCTTACCTTTTCCATGCTTGGTAGTTCATACTCCTCCAATGGTACAGTATCTCTGTTAACTCTATATGATTCTTCTTCTTCATTTTCTGCTGTAGCACTCATGGTGTTTAGATCCTCATTCAGGAGGTTTTCGAAGTAGTTTCTCCATTCCTCCATTGCTTTCATTTGGTCTGTGACTATCTGTCTTTCTTGACCTCTGATCACGTTAATCCTTGGATTGTATCCTTTCTTGAAGAACCTGACTGTCCTGTAAAAGTCTCTTGTATTTCCTACTGTTAAGTCTTCTTCTGCCAGTTTTGCTTTACTGTTTATGAAGTCTCGCTTTTCTGTTCGAAAGACTTGTCTTGCTTCTCTAGCTGCTTCCATGTATTTTCTCTTGGTGACTGTATCTGCTGTATTAAATTACTTAAACTGAGACAGTAAATATTTAGCTAGTTTCTAAATGGAATGCAGAAGGATACGCAATACATATTTCGAGACTAGCTGTTACCGGCAGACAGAACTCCACAAAAAGGAGCTCCATAAGACTTCCAAATAAAAGCAGAGGTGCTTCCGCTAGATTGCAAGTCACTTTTTATAGAGGGAAGACGATCAGGTTGTGAAGCACCAAAGGAGACGTAAAATATTTAGGGAAAGTAATTTTAAATTGATCGCCTTAGTATATCACCTCTCTACAAGGCAATGTTATAGGTGAAAGAGAAAACCGCTTGCTTTAGCTGAGATACTGCATGTCTATAAACAAGTGATCGGTGATGAAGGAACACGTCGACAGGCGCTAAAGAGGTACGTTGGTCAGGATTCCTGTAGGGAAAAGACCGCGGGTGCATTTCCACGTCATTCGGCTGAAGGAACCTGTAGTGCTTATTCGACTGTGGTATGCAGTTACTGGAGAAACACGGCTTCACTCAAAGGAATTTCAGTGTTTGCCGAGTTTGGTTTCCCATTTGCAGAATATTAGTCTTCAGTAAAAACACGACGTGAACATGAAGAGAGCTGCCTTTCACGACCAGCGATAAATTTCGAAGCTTAGACCCACAAAGTATTTTCCTACAATCTTTACGTTGTACTTCACAGCTTTGTCAATTTTTTATGCATGCCATAATGGCTGCCGAAGAATTCGTATAATTTAACTGTTATCGTAAGCAATCAACTAGCTGAATTAAATTTAAAAACTGTATTGCAAAACGTTAGACATGAAGTTAATGCTGCAACAGGCCACACACCATGCTCGCGTGATAGCATCTCATTAATTACACATGATACATAGTTTACAATAATGGACTACAGTGTACATCGCTTTAAACATAATATTCTGCCAAATGACGTAATTAGTAGACGGTGCTTACGAAACGGTTTTCAGCTCTTTATGGTAAATTCGTAATAGCACACTGCTGGAAGCTACAACACAGGAAAAGTTACCAATGAGTTCCACTGAACTTCTACTTCAAATTTTCATTTTTCACGTAGTGATTGGCCGTGGAATTAAAATAAGGAGCTGCATATGTGGTTCAACTGGTTCAAATGACTCTAAGCACTGTGGGACTTAACATTTGAGGTCATCTGTCGTCTGTTCTTAGCACTACTTAAACCTAACTAGCCTAAGGACATCACACACATCCATGCCCGAGGCAAGTTTCGAACCTGTGACCGTTGCAGCAGCGTGATTCCGGACTGAAGCGCCTAGAACCGCTCCGGTCATAGCGGCCGGCCGCATATGTGGATACACATTTTAAGGGAGTGGCTTATTTTCTTTCAGGCATGTCAGTATGTCTTTTTCTAGGATTGGAAGGCACATATCTTCATGAACTCTGTCCTCGAAAGGCGTCTGAAACATTACATCGCGGGTGTCAAGTTAGTGCGAACTGTTAGGATTCAGTGACCTGAAAGAAGGCAGGAAGAGTAAGTTAAAGGGTACTGCAAAAGAATTCTAAAATTATCATCACTATAAGTTACAAAAATGAGACTGCTTTCGAAGGAGAGTACATTTTACACAATAAGAGCGGAAGGGAAGTTTATGGACACGTGTGTTGGACACAAACCTTCGAATGAAAGATAGGGAAGACTGGTACAGGTGGAGATCATAATACTGAATTTAAATTAATACTATCAGAGTACCCGGTATTGCCCGGGTATGCAATTATTCCTATTCTATCAACCCATCTTCTCCCTCTGTCTGTATCCACCTCTTTCTCTCCCTCTCACTGTCCATCTCCTCCTCCCCCTCTATCTCTTCATCTTCTCCTCCCTCTCTGTTCATTTCCTCCCTCTATGTGTTCATGTCTTGCTTATCCCTTCTCTCTCTCTCTCTCTCTCTCTCTCTCTCTCTCTCTCTCTCTCCTCTCCTTTCTCTGTTCGCTTCCCCCTCTCCCCGTTGTGTCCATTTCATCTTCTCCTTCAGTCGGTGCACTTTCCTCATCCCCTAACTGTGTCTATTTCCCCCTCTCTGTCTGCCTATGAATTTCTAGAAAGTGGCAAACTATATTGTCTTCGCTTCGCATCTACCAAAGTCTCTAACCTTTAGCTAGGAGCAATAATTTTTCATTCCAACATCAAAGCACGTTCTTCTTTGTCACCCTGTGGCACTAACATAAAATTCCACTAAATTCTTGCATGACAGGAAGGTAAAAGGTTGAAGTAGAGGAATTCGTATATTCTGACTGATTACTCTTGCAGAATAGCGATGATCACTTAAAAGCGTGCTTGTTTTCTGTACTAGTACACTAACACCACGAATTTCAGTACTCAAAAACTTCTTGTCCCGCTTCCTATCAGATACGGCCCATACGGCCTCAGCTTGCGAAATTGACTGGACGAGCATTAAAAATTACGAATGTCCTATCACGGGGGCATAATATTTCAAGTATGTTGTTAACAATGTTTTTCTCCGCAAACGAGAAAGACATGCATCGGATGCCGTTTTCGATTCTATGAACACAGTCCTCCAAAGTTTCTCTGCAACGTTGCACCACAGAATATAATTTTCCTACTTATTTATGTCGAGCTCTAGTAGATGTTTGTCACAAATTAAGTCTCGATACTGTGTAAATGCAGTCTTTTCTCCATATCGTCCCGTAGTGTCTGTTCTAAACGGCCAGAAACCATTGATACTAAAAACTCATAATATTGAAAATTTCTTAATTCAAACACCCGCCGGTGTGGCCGAGCGGTTCTAGGCACTTCAGTCTGGAACCGCGCGACCGCTACGGTCGCAGATTCGAATCCTGCCTCGGGCGTGGGTGTGTGTGATGTCCTTAGGTTGGTTAGGCTTAAGTAGTTCTAAGTTCTAGGAGACTGATGACCTCAGATGTTAAGTCCCATAGTGCTCAGAGCCATTTGAACCATTTTTTTCAAACACCTCCACTTGTCTAGTAATTCGCGGAGTAAATGTAATGTACGGTCAGTGGTGTCTTTACCACTCTTAACCGACAGGATACCTCCCTCACGTAACCACACTATTACGGGGTTAGGCAAAATGGTTCAAATGGCTCTGAGCGCTATGGGACTTAACATCTGAGGTCATCAGTCCCCTAGAACTTAGAACTACTTAAATCTAACTAACCTAAGGACATCACACACATCCATGCCCGAGACAGGATTCGAACCTGCGACCGTAGCGGTCAGGCGGTTCCAGACTGTAGCGCCTAGAACCGCACGGCCACCACGACCGGCTGTGGTTAGGCAGCTTACTGAATATTTCGGACACGCCTTCAAGGAACCTGGAACCCACTGCCTCACTACGTCCCAACTCGTTCTCAGGTGAACTTCCACTGTCCATAATACTTTCCGTTGCCCTATTCAAAAGGATCTGGGTGTGTTCTTATATCCATCTCACTTCCTTCTGTAATAGGATTATGGTTTTATGAAATTCTCTTCATGCTGCAGAAATTTCTGAGTCTATTCACACCATGAAAAAGTCATGCCTGAGGTCGATCCAAAGGGGTGGCAAATTGGACTCGCTTTCGGAACGACAACGGCTCAAATCTATGTCCACCCATCCAATTTTAGTTTTCCTTGGTTTCCCTAAATTACTCCCGGCAAGTGCTGGGACAGTTCCTTTAAAACAACATGGCCGAATTCTTCCCCCCACCATGAAACATTTGGAGATTGCGCTCTGTCTCTAATGATTTTGATGTCGATGGGATATTACAGTGTAAACTTCCTTCATTCCTTTCTACTAATCTGTGACTGTGATGGTTCACTGACCTCTAACACCGCCATTACGGAAGACAACTGTGTAAATACCAATTATATGCGGTAAACAGCCATACGTAGCTCTCCCAACTGCAGATTCGACGGAGCCATAACGAGGTCGACTACCTCGCACAGCTACTGGACCAGCTTGGATGTACTTCGCCCATTTTCGGTATTACGAATCTGCAGCTCATCTTTCCTTATGTTCGTCATTCCAGACACCTCCCTTTCCGTCAAAATGAAATGAACCGCAACAGAGTACTATTTGGCAAAACAAGGACTTTTAGTACCCTAGTTCTTTCAATTAGCATTTTTTTAAATCGCTCACAGCTCGATACACCGAGACCTCGCTCTGCTACCAACACGTAATGGTGAAGGGAAGTCGTAGGATTGCGTTGAGCTGTTATTTATCATTATTCATAAACATATTTTATTTCACACAAAAATATTAAGTGTCAAAGAATAAACATTAAAGGACTCATAGTTAAGTCCTCAAGATTCATATCAAATTATTTGAACAATAATTGATTTACGGTGCACAACTGTAACAATAAGTAAAACACATCAACTGACCAGTAACAGAACGCAGATCAGTTATACAGCTGGGCACGTCACTGGGAAATAACTTGGACATACCCAAGATTTAACATTAATTACAATTTTACCACAATGTAATCACTAAAGCTGCTACTTAGTACTCGAGGCTCCACCAATACTGTTCTAACACATCAATTAAAACATCATTGAATCCACAAGT
The DNA here is from genome assembly GCF_021461395.2 of Schistocerca americana. Taxonomy (NCBI): domain Eukaryota; kingdom Metazoa; phylum Arthropoda; class Insecta; order Orthoptera; family Acrididae; genus Schistocerca; species Schistocerca americana. The sequence goes on along the minus strand of NC_060120.1, from coordinate 598,789,393 downwards.
TAAGACCTCGTCACAATTACAAATATAGATGATTAAAATGATACTCCAGTCTGATAATTACATTACAAAATGTTTGACTTAACCATACGCTATTCCACATTCCATTATTCCAGCAATACCTCCTACATGCGGCATCCAGACAATACGGTTATCCCACTGCCGAAGATTAGTCTCATACAGACGGCTGCCATCAAAGTGTGTGCTCCGAACCATTGCCGTCGCACAGGCGCAGCTGACAATTCAGCTCAGAGCTCAACTCACATCCAAGAGCTTGTTTTCCAGACCACATTCCCAGAGACGAGCTCTATGGGCGCCACCACACAGCGGTACTCAGCGCCATACTTACATATATACGCAAGCACGTCCCGCTAGCGTGGTATTTAAACTGCCGCCGAGCTGTGACGCCTAGTGACGGATCATCATTTAAACTATTTGTGTAACCGTGGAGCCCAAGTTCAAAGAAGATGGTTTCAGAAATTTTCGTGAAGCAAGTTTCAAGAAGAATATAATAATTTCGATCCCAAAGAAAGCAGCTGTTGACAGATGTGAAAATTACCGAACTATCGGTTTAATAACTCTTAGATGCAAAATACTAACACGAATTCTTTACAGACGAATGGAAAAACTGGTAGAAGCCGACCTCGGGGAAGATCAGTTTGGATTCCGTAGAAATGTTGGAACACGTGAGGCAATACTGACTTACGACGTATCTTAGAAGAAAGATTAAGGAAAGGCAAACCTGCGTTTCTAGCATTTGTAGACGTAGAGACAGCTTTTGACAATGTTTACTGGAATACTCTCTTTCAAATTCTAAAGGTGGTAGGGGTAAAATACAGGGAGCGAAAGGCTATTTACAATTTGTACAGAAACCAGATGGCAGTTATACGAGTCGAGGGACATGAAAGGGAAGCAGTGGTTGGGAAGGGAGTAAGACAGGGTTGTAGCCTCTCCTCGATGTTATTCAATCTGCATATTGAGCAAGCAGTAAAGGAAATAAAAGAAAAATTCGGAGTAGGTATTAAAATCCATGGAGAAGAAATAAAAATTTTGAGGTTCGCCGATTACATTGTAATTCTATCAGAAACAGCAAAGGATTTGGAAGAGCAGTTGAACGGAATGGACTGTGTCTTGAAAGGAGGATATAAGATGAACATCAACAAAAGCAAAACGAGGATAATGGAATGTAGTCGAATTAAATCGGGTGATATTGAGGGTATTAGATTAGGAAATGAGACGCTTAAACTAGTAAATGAGTTCTGCTATTTGAGGAGCAAAATAACTGATGATGGTCGAAGTAGAGAGGATATAAAATGTACACTGGCAATGGCAAGGAAAGCGTTTCTGAAGAAGAGAAATTTGTTAACATCGAGTATAGATTTAAGTGTCAGGGAGTCGTTTCTGAAAGTATTTGTATGGAGCGTAGCCATGTATGAAAGTGAAACATGGACGATAACTAGTTCGGACAAGAAGAGAATAGAAGCTTTCGAAATGTGGTGCTACTGAAGAATGCTGAGAATTAGATGGGTAGATCACATAAGTAATGAGGAGGTATTGAATAGAATTGTGGAGGAGTTTGTGGCACAACTTGACAAGAAGAAGGGATCGGTTGGTAGGACATGTTCTGAGGCATCATGGGATCACCAATTTAGTATTGGAGGGCAGCGTGGAGAGTAAAAATCCTAGAGGGAGACCAAGGGATGAATACACTAAGCAGATTGAGAAGGATGTAGGTTGTAGTAAGTACTGGGAAACGAAGATGCTTGCACAGGATAGATTAGCACGGAGAGCTGCATGGAACCAGTCTCAGGGCTGAAGACCACAACAACAACAACAACAATAACAAAATTTTTATGCGATCCAACACATACAGCACGGAAGTAGTTCTGCTGTTCACTTATCGTAATATACGGATACATCTGATCCACAGATCCCGCACGTGTGAGTCGTTAGCACACTATGAACGTTGTCTCTAGGAGAAGAGTCGGCGAGGTCAGTCACCTTGGCGCGCGGTCTTCCGTCGCTTCGCGCTACCGAGGCGGTCGCAAGGTAATTCAGCGCGAAATTACAGGCAGCGCCGTCCTGGGCGGCGCTCTGCGGCGTCGTAGCCATTTGTCTGGCGCCTCCACGCTGCGGTGAGACAGTGAGGCATGGCCGGCTGCGGCCCATCTGGCACCGCGCTGTGGTGGGACCCGAGGTAGCCGGCGGCTCCGTGCCCCAAGCCGACAGCTGAGGACGTCTCAGGCAGAGTCTGGGTTGTGGCGCATCTACGTTACCGTATGCCTCGGCCAAATCGTCTGTGAAAGTGCCAACACGCTAACCACATACACTATTTGATCAAAAGTATCCAGAAATCTATGAGTGGTTACAAATATTGGGTGTGTGTTCACCCTTTGCCTTCATGACAGCTTCAGCTATGTTGGGGACATTTCCAGTGATATGTATGAGTGTCCGTGAAGAAACGGCAGCCCATTATTTCACAAGAGGAGTGGGAGATAGTAGTATTTTCGACACAGCAGTCTGGAGCGAAGGCGTTCACACTCAACCGAAAAGTGTGCCACTGAGTTCACATCGGGACTCTGGGCACGACAGTCCATTGTAGGAATATTGTTGTCCACAAAACATTGTCTCACAGATGCTGCTGTATGAGTGGGTCATTGTGATGGAATCGTCGTCTGCCAACTGTCCCCCTACTGCACGCAGTACTTATTGCTGTAACACATGTTCATACATTTTCAGGTTTAGCTTTTCCTGAACCGCAGTCAGGGAACCACAATGTAACCAGGTAAAACACTCCCAACCCCAGCACCAGCTGCTCAGTATTTCAAATCCATACATCGGATTGCCACGATGTGTGTATAAACCAACTTCTCTCCTTCAGCAAAAAGCCTAGTAGTAATAACAGATGATAATCTAAACTTGGCTGAGTACGTAAGTGCAACGCGCAAAAAGGTATCAGTGTCACTCCGTGCCCTACAAAAATATAAACAACTATTACCTCCTCATCTGAAACAGAAACTTGTAGAAACACTTATACTTCCATTTATTGATTACAGCGCCGGCCGGAGTGGCCGTGCGGTTCTAGGTGCTTCAGTGTGGAACCGCGTGACCGCTACGGTCGCAGGTTCGAATCCTGCCTCGGGCATGGATGTGTGTGATGTCCTAAGGTTAGTTAGGTTTAATTAGTTCTAAGTTCTAGGGGACTGATGACCTCAGAAGTTAAGTCGCTTAGTGCTCAGAGCCATTTATTGATTACAGTGGTATTGTTCTGGAAGGTCTTTCTCAGGAAAGCTCACGGAGACTGAAACGGGTTACGATTGCCTATGTTCATTATGACGGTCGATTATTTGATCACATTTCACTATCATATACGCAGCTATCCTGGCTACCCGGAGACAAGCACAGAAATTTCAGTACCGTCTGTCTTCCCAGTGTCTTATCGACGAACGTTGTCCCACATCTCCTCGACCTTAAAGCTCTCTCTTGTACAACGTGGCAGAAACACCCATCCCAGTGAGATTAAAATCCTGCCTGTCCCACTCCGTCGTTCACCCACTTTGTCGAGGTCCTTCTCAGCAGGTGGAACGTGACTCTGCCGTAACCTTCTGAATTATGTTAGAGAACTCAGTAACATCCTCAGCTTCAGAAGACAGTTAATGATGTATCTACTAAAGCAATAATAAGCATTATCATTATCCTGAACACACTTGTACACTCTTCGTCCCAACCAGTTCTTCCTCTTTCCCCAGTATTCTTCGCTGGTGCAGTATCCTTCAATTTCGTTTTCCCATTATATGGTACACCGGGAAACATCTATCTTCTACACATATAAAGTATTTCTGTATCTGCCACTATTATTACTTTTATCACTATTAGTGGCGCAGTGTGTAGTAGTTCACATTCATTTACACTTCAGACACTCAAATCATTTTAATACTATTTGCCATATTAAAAAAGGCATTTCTTAGGAACCTCTGATCTAAAGAAGGGTACCGTATTTACGAATCCCACATAATATGTAAGAGAGGGCTGATGGCCCTAATCAGATAAGATTAGACAGATTAACGTGGCAGTGACCATTCAGCGAACAAACTTGTAGCTATCAACGCGGGATGCCCTACGTGTGTATCACTCACGGCCGTGTAACAGAGTAAGACAGTGGTCGCAATGACATGCTATCTGACAGTGACAGGAGACAAGTATCAGGCCTCGTCATTGACGGTGGGTTTAAAAATCGACAGTGTCTGTATACAGGACCCTTCCAACCATTTTCCGAATGAACATCTGGAAGATAACTGAATGCAATGGTCAACTGTGATCGACTACATAGAAAAGGTATGTTGCTCACAGTGGCAAATAGAGCTACACGTCTTCAACGAGACAACCAAAACAGAATGCGGTCACTGCTTACTGAAGTCATGTAGAGTGGTCTCACGAGCTTAGATTTTGCCTCTTTTTCAAGTTTTACAAGTAACATGTAGGGCGCCGAGTACACCGACGGGTCTGCGAGGCGTTTAATCCGCAGAGCGTGAAGCTTTTATGATGAACGTGACTGAGGAGGTTTATATCCCGATCTCAGCGGTCAAATGGTGGACTTTCTTTTACAGAATGGCAAAAATGGTTCGGACAGTAATAATGAAAAGGAGAAACGTTGCAACGCGGAAGAGTTAATCGAATGGGACGGATATTGGTAGATGTCACGTACATGTGCGGCAAACAAATGTTTACATTTTAGAAGAGATGGATGACTTAGTCAAGAGAAAGAGAATCATAAAGTGAGCAAGTCAATAACGCGTTGCGCCACCTCTGTTATCGGACTTGGCATTGATTGTTAGACTTCTTGGAGGTCCTTCCGGGGGATATCATGCAAATTATGCCTAATTTGGTGGTCAAAATCACGAGTTGGTTAGAGGGCTATGCCTATAATGCTCCAAACGTTCTCATATGGGAAGAAATCTGGTGACCAGCCTGGCCAAGGGAGAGTTCGGTAGCGGAAATCTCGACGAGTGCGGGCGGGCATTACCTTGCTGAAATATATGCCCAGGATGGTCCGCCGTAAAGGGCAACAAAACGGGAGGAGGGGGGAGGGAGAATATTGTCGACGTACCACTGTGCTGTAACGGTGCCGCGGACGGCAGCCAATGGGTTCCTGCTTTGAAAAAAAGTGGAACCACAGACCATCACTACTGTTGTCGGGTGGTATTGCGAGCGACAGGTTGAATTCCACCACGGTTCCGAGTGTCTCCAAGCACATCTTCAGCCTGAAATCTCACTCACTGGAGTAGAATTGTCTTCAGTGAAGAGCCCCGCTTCGGAATGAGACCCGACGACAAGCGAAGAAATGTCCATTCTGCCCCAGACTGTCATCGGATTCCAACCAGACACTCTCTCGCGCTGCCGCTTGACAACAGGAGTGATGGTTTGTGGCGGAACTGCATTTCATATTAGTACCCCTTTGGGTGTCATCCGTGACTCCCTTACAGGATAGTGTTACGTCGGCGATATTCCACGCCCCGTTTTGTTGCCCTTCATAGCAAGTCGTTTTGGACTTACCTTTCGGCTAGATAATGCCCGCTCGCACTCGGGGAAATTTTCCGCTGCCAAACCCTGCCTTGACCAGCAAGGTCATCGACATCTTCTCAACTAAGAAAAGTGAGCAGAGTCCATCTCAGGATTTTGACAGTCTAATGCGCCAGTGGGACAGGATTTAGCTCTATATCTCTCAGGAATACGTCGAACAACTTATCAATCAGTGTCATGCCGAATAACTCGTATATAAGCCAGATGTGGACCACCGCGTTACTGACTTGCTCAATTTGTGAAACTCTTTCTCTTCAATAAATTATCCAAATCTTCCGAAATTTTAATCATTTATTTGTGTCTACACCTACATCACATCTACCGATCTCTACTCCATTCGGATAATTCCTTCATGGTGCGGCGCATACATTTTTTTTTTTTTTTTTTTTTTGCAGTGTATGTACATGGGTTGGAACTTAAATAGTGGCAACACTGCTATAGAGACACTATGCAATGGAATCTACTATTGTTGCTGATAGCATATGTTGTTGACATACCTGCCTTACCTCCGAACAAATGGACTCGCCCGTCCCACGTCACCGGCGTGCGCACAATCGAGGGAAACAATCACTTGTGAGCGAGCGTTCTAACGTAACGTTGTCACTATATTTCCCAAACAGGATCAACGGAGTTGGATCAAGACTGATCGTTTTTGGAGCATCACTTGCGAGCAGCTTTGCGAAAGAGGCGGCGACACTTTCTACGCAACCCACCCATCATTTTGCACGACAATGCGCGGGAGCGTACAGCGCACGCTGTGGCTGCTCTGTTCGGTCGATGGGACTGATGCATCCGCACAGAAGAAGATGGTCAAATGGCCGGTGAGCCTTAACTATATATAATTAAACAGGTATCAGTGTCTAACGAAAGAAAACACCGAAGATGTGCTATCAGACGGCATTTCCCGATTTAGGCTAGAAAGCAAGCGGAAATTAGCACCAGTGTCGGTGCTTTACGCCAGTAATGCGAAACGTGTCTGGTGAAAAAAACTCGCACTTTTTTTTTAGGTGCAACCTCAGAACGAAAATACCTTCAGGATCTCTTTGTAATTAAGCTCAAAATAAATGAAAGTGGAAAACGGGTAAAGGGGTACTGTACATCCGAATTAAATCAGTTGACGTGAAAATTAAGTTAGAAAATGAGATGCGGAAAGTACCTACGAGGTTTACATTTAAGCATCAAAATACTCGATGATGGTAGAGAGGACATTATTAGCAGAAACTGACAGACATTAAGATATATGATAACCAGCGGAAAAATGCTCCTGTCGAGCACAAAAAGCACATATGATCTGCTTTAAAACACTCTCACAACAAGATTGAGAACGAGCTGCCTCAATCCTCATTGCACCCTCTTCATTAAAAATGTTTACATGCGAAGGCGTTCGAGCTCTTTTAACACGCAACATTCGAAATCCCTTTACCCTGTCCCTCCTTATAGTAAAGCCTTCATAATGAGATTTTCACTCTGCAGCGGAGTGTGCGCTGATATGAAACTTCCTGGCAGATTAAAACTGTGTGCCGGACCGAGACTCGAACTCGGGACCTTTGCCTTTCGCGGGCAAGTGCTCTACCAACTGAGCTACCCAAGCACGACTCACGCCGCGTCCCCACAGCTTTACTTCTGCCAGAAGTAAAGCTGTGGGGAAGGGGCGTGAGTCGTGCTTGGGTAGCTCAGTTGGTAGAGCACTTGCCCGCGAAATGCAAAGGTCCCGAGTTCGAGTCTCGGTCCGCCACAGTTTTAATCTGCCATGAAGTTTCGAAGCCTTCATACTCTGCGTCTCTCTCTCCCTGTCACTGATATACAGGGTTTTGGGGTATACGTGCATATATATTTTTATTGATAACTTAAGCCAGTGAGATAAACAACATTATTTAAATCATTTGCAGACTAATTATTATAGCTTTTATGAATAGTATGATTTTAGGTTGGTTAGTAACTCCAAATAAGTGTGGCAAGACCAAGGCCTCAGCGTTTATTTTCCCCATGGCAGGAGATTAGGTGTTGAAGTGTGGATACATGGACGCAAAAAGCTTAGCCTATATTTAAGGGTGAAGTCCATGTAGTGGTGCAGTTACTACCATGCAGAAAATAACAATTAGTAAATTTTGTGATGTGTTTGCGAGAATACTGTTAGATGCAGAGAAAAACTAACACACGGAAGCCTGTACTTATAAACGTACCAATGGTCACAATATCTCCACTTACACCCCTAACACCCTGTATGTGTCTCTCTCCCATTTACTCCTTTTTACCATTGATTGATACTGTATACCACTGCCACTGTCTCCTCTCTCACTTACACTGTCTGTTTTTGTAATTCTTTCTCACTGCCACAGTCTCCACCACTCCAAGGCAGCTCAAAAATTCTGCGGGGGCCAACGTTTGCGAAAATGTTATACTCACGTGTTTATAATTTCGGTAAAATGTGACCTCTCCCACGTATACCTACTTGTTAAAATTGGTCGGTCTGGGAGGGTAAAGAGCCCCAAACCCATCTGTGGTCTTCAGTCATCTGTATTTTTCATTTCCACTACCATTTCCATGTGCGGTCTTCAGTCATCTGTAGTTTTCATCTCCATCAACTACTCTCTCTTTTCGGCCCTCTGCTAATATCTCCATCTACGTCTCTTTCTCTTTTACAGTCAATGTCTGTTGCTGAACATCAATATCTCCTCTCTGTTTGTCTCCCTCGCCTATTGTCTTCATTCATCTCGCATTGGCTCCCACCATCATTGTTCTCTTTTTCTTCTGTTGTCACTGTAGTCTCTATCTTCCACCTCCACTGTCTCTTTTCTGCTCTCTCTCAGCACAAGAAAGAGTAAAAATGCTCGCATGCCAAAAATTTTTGAGGAGGAGGGTGGAATGAGGATTAAGGAATTGGTTCACCACTTTTCTGTCAGAGTCTCTTCAACGAGAACATATTCGCCATTTTTATGCTCCGATAGGAGAGTATTTTTGCTATTTCCCTTCTTTTTCCTGCTACAGCTTACTTAAAAACGAATCCTTTAGGCAACCCTAAGATTTATTTAGCCGGCCGCAGTGGGCGAGAGGTTCTAGGCGCCTCAGTCTGGAACCGAGCGACCGTTACGGTCGCAGGTTCGAATCCTGCCTCGGGCATGGATCTGTGTGATGTCCTTAGGTTAGTTAAAGTAGTTCTAGGTTCTAGGGGACTGATGATCTCAGATGGTATGTACCATAGTGCTCAGAGCTATTTTTGAACAATTCATTTATATAGTTCGACACCTTTATATGCTTTGGCACATACAAGCAACAAGTAAGTACGCATAATATAAGGTTAACTGAACACAGCTGGTGTAAAGTTTCTCTGGACCCCTTGCTCATCGACAGGATTTCATGGGAAATGCCTGGTTTATGGTTAGTATCCTAAAAGAGAAATATTTTTCTAACATTTCATTCTTAGCAGTTTTACATAATTTTTGACATTAATTTTAAGTTCTTTCCAGTTAAGTCAATACCCTTTTTTTTGTCACTGAGGACTCACTTTGGGTATGTGTGTGTGGAGGCGTAAATCGCCCGTTATACAGAGACAGCGCGCTATAAAGTTGTTAAAAAATTCTGACTAGAAACAGAATTTGGTGACCGCGCAGCCCTGCGATTACCCTAGAACCCTTGCCAAGTATTCGCTACGTCAGTTAAAACTACATTTACAATTCAGACCGGATATTAGGTGCATAGCTTACCTGTATAAATATTGTATCTTGGGAGCTCTGGATCTCGGTATCGGATAATGATATAGAAAAAAGTTTCAAGGTTCCCAAGAATATCATCTTAAGAACATATGGTACAAATTTCGACGATTTTCTATGAATGGATACTATAAATTGGCCATTGCCACAACTGGTATTTTTGGTACCCAAAAATCATGGTTTTTCGGGTCTCTTGATAACGTATACAGGATTTAGAAAACGGGAAAATAGTTTTTCTAGATTAAATTGTAAGTAATGTACAGTTACAATTTGCACCATTTGATGTGGTTAGTTATTTATATAACTGCTGTATAAAAACGGCTAAAACTGGTTTTTCGTTTTTCTGCGAAAGTGCGGCTACCTCGAACCTCTGGAACCTGATAATGGGTAATGACAACGGTAAAAATTTCGAAGTTCTCCGACATTATCATCTTAAGGACTCGAGACAAAAAGTTCGACGATATTCCATCAACAGAAATTATTGAAGTGGTCATCCCCGCAAGTGGCACTTTTAGAACCCAAAAATCAGTTTTTTTGGGTTTTTCTCTGGAACCGTACATGAGCATATAATGCTTCTATAAGCCGCCTAAGGTGCACCGTAGCCCACACTTAACGCAAAAGTACCGACCGATTTGTTGACTTTTATCTCGGCCGGAGGAAGCGTGTAATGTTTAAATTATGACCCTGTACTGTAGGGTAGCTACGGTATACCCGTTCTTCCGATAGGTCTACAAGTGATCCCTAGGCCAAGCGCAACGCTTGATCCTTTACCTCTCTGATGAACAGAACCCGAGACATGAACTCCAGAAATACGCATTTTTGCCCGCTTGTTTTTGGAACATATTGGTACAATTGCACTTTGTGCACGGACCGATAGAAACAAAAACTTTCCACTAAATATGGATCCTCAAACAGATCATTTGCAAGGTAACTGCGAATGTGTGGTTACGACCGCCACCGACTTCAGTATGACATACTGTCGTAGTTAGTGTAAATGTATTTAAAATGTAAAGTTTTTGGCTAAGCCCTCATCTAATTGGGATCAGATTTCACCTATGGCCCAAAGTTGGCGGATTTATTACGTACATGACTGAGTACTATCATACTTTGCTGCTCACGTAAGACGACCTCTAAAGCACTAGTAAGGCCCAATATGGGTAGATCGAGCCTCCAGTGTAAACTGACCTCAATCTTCTGGATTTGTCTGTCCGGGGTTATCGCAAAAGTGGGTTATATAGCAATCCCATTGATACGTTTGACGATCTACAGGAACAAATAATACTCTCTGTGTAATGTTCCTGCTGGAGACAAACATTGGAATGTATGTAGAGGTCATTAGGTGAAACGGTAACAAGGGAGTTTAGTAAAAAAGAGCAGAGACAGTTTATTCGATAACAAACTGTCGCTGCTCTTTTCCACGTGAGTAAGAAATAGAGCATCTGATAACCTATGTTTCCGTTGTATAACGCGGTCTGTTTTCGATGTGTATCACAGACTGTGAAGTTAAAATATAAATAAACATGTTAAAGCGTTTCCTGTTGTCGACTGTCATCACTCAAAGTGAAGTTGAAAACTACGATGTGGGGACAGTGGAATAACGTGTTTGCTGAGTTTTCGGTGTGCAGGACGTATTGTGAACTTAATAAACATATAGATCAAAACGATTCTCATTGCAAACTACCGTCTTAGTAGTTATCTTATTGTAAAAAACCTGTTTATTGTCTTGGATTAATACATCACAAAATAATGACCTGGAAGCTACGATTTTGGAGAGCGTAGTAACGTGTTTAGCAAGTGAACTGTTTTCGATAAATTGTGCCGCCTGTGAAATATACATATACTGAAGGGCTTGTCGCCATAAACTAGTGTGTAAAAAATAATATAAGAACTACAACGTTCGTAATTCGGTAAGAAATGTGTAGACAGCGCGGTGGTGTCTAGACACACCGTTTCTCACAGCTGGGTTTTTATTCGACGGACGTTATGACTGATAAGAAGCTTTCCTCTCGTCATTTGGTTTCAAAGATATTTACGCAATAAATATTACTTTTCCGAAGCTACTTTCAGGATTTTTCATTGTTGTCACCCATTTCACGTAAATTAATTTCCATAAACTTTAGAATAATACTTTCGTTAATTTAAAAAAGTTTAAAATGAAATTAATTTCTTTTATCAAATGCTTCTTTATAGCAAAACGTAGCATTCGTTCCTTTGGCATATAGGCTTCGTGGGCTACACATTCCTCTCCAGTTATACGGTTTTTTTATCTTATGTTTCCTACTCATTATACTTGAAGTAAATGTTTGTTTGCTGCGTTTGTGACTGCCGCTCATTTCTTTTGGATGTTTATCCATACTGCATATCGAATTACGAACTTTTTTTGCAATGTGCTAGTGTCCGCCATTAAGCTTGCTTACAGGAGGAGGGTTTTCATTGGTGAAGCATTTAGATAGCGCGTAAATTGTATCTATGACAAATGCTTAAATATCTTCAACATTCCGCGGCCCTGTCAGCAACTGTGTAAATATTAATTTTAGTTTTAATAATTAGCAGCCTCAGTTGCACTGTTTGCTTAGAATTTTTCTAGGTTTCAGTCGGGATAACAGAATAACAGTAACTACCGTCTTTCCAAAGTGGACATCGTCAAGCTAACACTACAAATCCATAAATTATCGTCAGACTATAAAACGTATGTGGAACTGCCTCGGCCCCACTTCGCGACCGCGATGCGGCAGCCACTCGTGGGGCCGAGGCAGTTCCAGATACGTATTATAGTTTGACAATAATTTATGGATTTGTAGTTTTAGCTTGACGATGTCCACTATGGAATGACGGTAGTTACTGTTATTCTGAAGAAGGCTGGGTTATCCCTACTGAAATCTAGGAAAATTCCAGGAAAACTGTGCAACTGAGGCTGTCAATTATTCAATTTAAAATTAATACGACCGATGCTTGTTTGTGGCGTTTGTTACATCTCAACTCTCGTCATACCATGATATTCAAGAGCCAATTTGGGACCGCGCTTACTTGTTTCGGCGAATATCAGTGATTTTTTCAGTCTGAGTAGGCGTAAGATCCATTGAATTCTGGGGACAGTAAATATTTTAAGCTTTTCAGTAAATCCAACTTATATTCACTGCGTATATGAGTGGTCTACGAAGATGACTGCCGTGTGGTGGACCGCAGTTCGATTCCCGGTACAGCAAGGGCTTTTTCCTTCGTGGGAGGACTAGTACGGGGTACACTCAGCCTCGTGATGCCAACTGAGGAACTACTCGACTGAGCAGTAGCGGTAACAAGTTCTGGAATGTTGGTGAAAGGACAGGGAGTGCGGTGTGATGACCACATTCTCCTCCGTACTCCATTCGCGTGACGCCTCAAGGCAGAAGATGACACGCCACCCGGTCGACATCTCTTGGGCCTTGAGGATCTGAACTAGTAAGTCGTTTTAGTTATTCTAAGATTATGTGCTGCAGATTATACACTCATTTCATTAGAAAGGTGTCAGATTTCCAAGTGTTATGACAGTAAAACGCAGTCTTTTGTTAGCCTTCTCCACAACATTTTCTGTGTGATGGTTCCATTTTATTTTGTTCATATTTGTAATCCGTAATATTTAGTTCATCCGAAAGCCTTTAAGTGTGTGTGATTTATCGTGTAAGAGAAACATAATGGATTCTTTTTAGTACTCAATGAGAGGACCTCACACTTTTTATTGCTTAGAGTCAGCTGCCATTTCTTGCATCATACCGTTATCTCGTCTAAATAATTTCGCAATTAGTTTTGATGTTTTGATGACTTAATTAAAACGACAGCATCGTCTGCGGACAATCTAAGAAAGCTGCTCAGACTGCCTCCCAAACTGCTTATATAGTCCACGAAAAGCAGAAAGTGGTGGCACACAAAGGTAGTTTCTCATTTGTGTTCACCAGTTCTGGACAGCTCTCTCTATTCGAAGTAGTTTCCAGCATTGGAACCATTACTTCTATGATGGAATTATGAGGAATAACTTTGGGGGTAGGAAAACCCATAATACAGCGTGATTAATAATAAGGAACCCTTCACGAACTGACGTTGCACATTGGACATATAACAAGCATCAGTAATCACATTGGAACTGGGGGTCGTAAAGGCCATCCGGAGCTACTATATGGATTGGATTGGATTGGGTTTTTTGGGGGAGGAGGCCAGACAGCGAGGTCATCGGTCTCATCGGATTAGGGAAGGATAGGGAAGAAAGACGTCCGTGCCCTTTCAAAAGGACCATTCCGGCATTTGCCTGAAGCGATTTACGGAAATCACGGAAAACCTAAATCGGGATGGCTGGGTGCGGGACTAAACTGTCGTCCTCCCGAATGCGAGTCCAGTGTGCTAACCACTGCGCCACCTCCCTTGGTTACTAAATGGCGTTGCAGTTATTTAGTCGCGTACTACAAGTAGACGTCCTCGACAGGAGATGCTCAAACTTCTGTCCAGATGCATCAAGACACGCATGACATCGAAGCTGCATTGAACAGCACAGCCTCTCAAAGTTATATGGTGTACCTGGAAGACATCCTGCTGACGCAACAATCCTGCTCATTAGGTCTCCACCGATGTAACACGTGTTCCATACACAAGGTCTTCCAGATACCCACATAGGAAAAACAATCGGCTGGGGACAGATTGTGTGATTGTGGTTGCCATGCGACCTGCCCACCGCAACCATTCCCGTGGCCGGAAAAGATTGCCAGCAGAAGTGCACTCTCTTCTCAGCTGAATAACGTGGGGGCACAGACTTCCGGAAATCTAATGCGGCGAAGAACGGGCATGAGAATACCTTTCAGCATGTCCGACAGAACCTCTCGCAGGACTACCAGACAAGTGCCATCAGCAAGTCGGTCCGGGAGAAAGTACAGCCCAATTAAACAGTCTCCGACGATGCCAGCCCACACTTGACTTTCGCTCCCTCTTGTTATGTTGCCGAACGCTGGTTCCTATGTGATTACTGATTCACGTTGCTTGCCCGATGTGTGACGTCAGTTTGTGAACTTTTTTTTTTTTTAATCACCCTGTATATGAGTGAGTACGAGAGTAAAATCTCAAATATGAGTGTGTTGTGCACGTTAATTATCACTGTAAGCACAAAACCATATTTCATTACAAAGTTACATCTAGATGTTCTGGAAAATTACATCATTATACAATTTACAATGAGAACTAATTTTCAACGAGACTACAGCACGTCCCGCTCCTCTAGTCGTGACACTTAGTGATAGGAAATGGGAGAATCGAACTTAACGCTAGTGGTGGGAGCAACTAAATGAAAACGATCAGTTCAGTCGGTTACTGGAACACAAACGACTCATTCAGTTGTAGTTTTATGTATCAGTTCAATTATTCTATCATTTCTTGAGTCAAACCATCCATGGCAACAGCTGAATAAAAAAAAAAAAAAAAGATCAATTTAGTCCGTTTTAGGCTTACGTATGGCTTGGATTGGAAGTCATTCATTCCTTTCCAGAGTAACCGATCTGTTGGAGTAATCGAATAAATTTTTAGGTGGTATCTCCAAATTCATCTATGCGAATGCTGGACTAATTAGCCGTTGAAATAAAATTAATGAATTATCACATATGTTTTATGAGAAAGAAATACTTCCAGCAAGTGCCGTAAACGTCTGTACATCAAGTTCAAATGGTTCAAATGGCTCGGAGCACAATGGGACATAACATCTCAGGTCATCAGTCCCCTAGAATTTAGAACTACTTAAACCTAACTAACCTAAGGACATCACACACATCCATGCCCGAGGCAGGATTCGAACCTGCGACCGTAGCGGTCGCGCGGTTCCAGACTGAAGCGCCTAGAACCGCTCAGCCACTCCGGCCGGCGTACATCAAGTGATTAAGTCACCAAACAATTTTAAAAAATGTACGCTGTATGCTTGCTGTTCTCCTCACTTCAACATTTACCGAAAGAGAATTGTTGAGTGCATAAGAGAGTAATTCTTCATTTATTTAAACATAGATTTACAATGTAGCTGTACTCATAAACTTTTAAAGCCAACGAATAATTGATACTTAATGACAGAAGTACGAAAAATTCGTTTGTTAGTAAATAAATACATAACTTTTAAAACTAATTTTTTGGAATATTTTTTCTATTTACCTTTCCATAAAATAAGATACTTTCTCTCTAGAAAGTTGGCAACCCTAGTCTTAGCTCCTTTATAGCCAAAAAAGAGAAGTATGCAAGTATGACCGAATGAAAAAAGTCATTTAAGTGACCTCACCGTTGTGACTTGTCTCACTCGGGTTTCACCCACTGAGTGTAATCAGTCAAACCCACAGAGCGAGTGAAACACGCTCATTAATCTGACGTGGCCACAGCGTCTAGACAAATTCAGTTATTTCAGTCGGCTAAATGAAAAGTCAGTCGATTGATCAGACCGTTTTTTGGAACCAGCCGGTTGCCCCCTCACAACTCACGGCTGAGCCAACACCGTCACCGAGTTTGGCCCCACTGCGTATCTTTCTGCGGGTGGTTCTTAAAGCAAAAGACAGTAGCGTTAGTGCTGGTGAAGACGAAGAGCTATATTTCCATCGATTCTCGAACATTCCTTTTTATTTATTGTATACAATATGAAATACTAATGTTTGAAGCTCTTTAGTCCTAATAATATAAATCTGGAAATGAAAATTTCTTGATATTCAAGCCGCATTGTGTTAGAGCTAAAACTCGGGCTTTTCAAGACAATCGTCAGCTTTTTCATGAGGAGCTGAATGCCAGAACCACTGTTCGTCTTATACACGTATAGTCGAAGTCTCTTTTATTATTTTAACACTACATCACGTTTTATTCTTGTGATTCCCCAATTCGGTCTAATTAGACTATCTTCAGATGTAAAGTATGGAGAGTATGATAGCAGTTACCATCATTTAGAATGTATCGTCAAAACTGAATCGGCATCTGCCGATGCCGGTGATTACTATCATCTACTCCATACTCTAGAACTGAGGATTAATTAAGCCGAATTCGGTAATAAATATAAAGTTACGTGTTCATAAAATTGTAGAGCAAGACCAGAATTTCCCCCTGATGACACAATGCAGACTTAACGTCGCTTACTATTTGTGGAATGGCATACTGTAGGGTGGAATTTGCATCTGCAAATCGAGGAATTGAATGTGCAGGAAGAGACTGGAATACATCCCACAAATAATTAAGGACACATGATGCAAGAACACATGGTGACGTCATTCCCAAGAAAGTAAACGTGACCACTACTGTACTGGCACCAGCAGTCGGTAGGATCACTGTGAACGAGAAGGTGAGTACATCCAAAACCTCGAGTTTTGTTTCGAACATAATGCTACCTGAACACTGAGGAAGCTTGGAATTTCTGTGTGCGTATTTTGGGTCTGCACCATAGATTTATAGGGAGAATGTCGGAATAAAATCGTAACTATTAATATAAATAAGGGGCAGTGAAACGAAAACGAGACAGATGGAAAAAGTAACTAAACTATTTGTTATTTTAAAAGTAATCGCCATAACTATTAATACATTTATCCCGTGGTGAGACAAGATAGTCATTGCCTTCATGGAAACTTGTTTGTGGTAGCTGACGGAACGTTCACTGGCTACAGATGTGCACTTGTTCGTCCGAAGCAAATCGACGGCTGCGAACAAAACAGGGAAATGGCATGATGACAGATCGGGATTGACTGAGGGATGTGTAAGGGCCCTCCCACATGTCGCCGAGGTTGTTTCGATTATCCTGCAGAATTTTCACTGGGAAACCCTCACACATCCTACATACAGTCCCAAGTGCTTTCCATATTTTTGGAACTCTGAAGAAAGATGTTCGCAGCCTTCGATTTGCTTAGGACAAAGAGGTGCACACTGGTTACAATCATGGTTCCGTAGACAGCCGCAAACATTTTTCGATGAAGACATTGATCGTCTTGCCTCAAAGTACGATAAGTGTATTAACGGTCAAGGTGATTACTTTCCAAATAAAAACATTTTACTTATTTTTTCATCTCTCTCGATGTTATTTGACTGACCCTTATAGCGTAATTATCAATCTCTTTGATACAACGGGTACACAGAGTGGTATAATCGATCCACAATTGGTAAATAAAAATTTAATCGCTTGTTGCAAGGCTCCGTTAGTTTATGAAGTCGAGTAAGTGAATCGAGGAATGTTTTATGGATGGCGTAGTATCATCATTAACTACGTCCGTATGATCAGTTGTGGCTTTTATCATAAAATAGACAACCGCCTGAAGCAGACCAGAGGCGTACAAGAGGTGGACTTTGGTGGACTTTCACACTCACTCGAGTCTGGAATTTTTAGGTTTATTCTGTTCCTTTCGGCGCGAAATTTCCACTAACCTACGTGTTCTCTAACTCCAATCATATTTGCGAGTGATACGAGAAGACATCTTTCAAAATGTTCAGTTTCATAACGATTCGGCTTATAATTGCTGTCTCACTGTGGGTCCTAGAAGTGCTCCGCAAGTTCTTCACAGTGACACTCGAATCAATGTCATAGTTAAACCGATTTTCACGCTTCACCGATTTATTTATTTACCCAATGCTAATTGGTGACAACCACGCGCCGGCGCCTACATCTAAATAATATTCCGGTAGCCACTTGACGGTATGTGCCGGGGAGTACTTAACAACCTCTAACTGAATCCCCCACCACCTTCCTCGTTCCACAACACATGTGTTGATTTTGTTCCGTTAAGAGCGACCTGTTGAGTTCTATCAGCAAGGAAATCTCGAATCCAGTCACATATGTGGTCGAATACTCGATAAGCCCGTAATCTTTTCACTGTACGTCATGGCGGGGTGGTGTGAAACGCTTTTCTGAAGTCAAGGATCACAGTATCAACCTGAACGTCGTTGTTCACGCCGCTGTGCGTCTCATGGAGGGACAGATCGTGCTGAGTTTCGTAAGACCTGTGCTTGCGGAATCCATGTTGATTTTTACGGAGGAGATTTTCACTTCCTGAAACTGTCATAATTCTTGAGCGAAAATATTTTCCACTTTTCCAGAGCAGATTAGCGTCAACTACATAGGCCTGTAATTATGGGCAATTTCCCAGTCGCTCGGTCATTTCGTTACTTCAGCTACCTACGATAAACTACTGCTAGAAGCGGGGTAAGTTCCTTCGCATAATCTTTGTAGAATCTAGTAGGTGTCTCATCTGGTCTTGATGCCCTTCCACTACCAAACGATTGTAGTTAGTTTTCTACTCCGCGGTCGGTTATCTCAATATCTGCCATTTCGACGACTGAAAGCAGGGAGCGTGTTACAAACCTCCGCGATGAAACAATTTCTGAAGACCGAATTCAGTATTCAGTATTTACGCCATCTCTCTGTTCTCTTCCATTTCGGTGTTAGTATGGTCACTGAGTGAATGAATGCTTACTGATTTTACGTGAGACCAAAAACTCGTAATGTTTTTGCCCAGGTCGGTTAGTGAAATTTTACTTTAAGAGTCACTGAACGCCTTTCTCATTGCTCTTCTTACACTCATTTTCTATTGGTTTACCTTTTCTTTGTCAGGTTGGTCTCGATTTCTCTTGAACCTGTGATGAAGACTGCTTTGTTTCCCTAGCTTTTTTCTAACGCTGATATGAAAGCACGGTGAGTCTTTCCCATACCTTAAGACTTCGCTAAGAAAATAATTGTCTAAGACATTTTGAGCGATGTTTTTGAACTTTTTTAAGGTTTTTCCACATCCTTGTCCTCATCACTGAATATTTGATGCTGACTACTAAGATACTCTGCAATTTGTATCCTGTCGCTCTAGCTAAGCATTGCGTACACTGGTACTCTGACGTCATGGGCAAAATAAATACTAGGTGACGAACGCATACGGCTGTGATCTATACGTTGTGGGCTCAACCACTGTTTACGTATTGTCTAGTAGTTAAAAAATGGTTCAGTGGCTCTGAGCACTATGGGACTAAACTTCTGAGGTCATCAGTCCCCTAGAACTTAGAACTACTTAAACCGAACTAACCTAAGGACATCACACACATCCATGCCCGAGGCAGGATTCGAACCTGCGACCGCAGCGGTCGCGCGGTTTCAGACTGTAGCGCCTAGAACCGCTCGGCCTCTTCGGCTGGCGTCTAGTAGTTCTTTTTGATGTAATCTCACGGTATTCTGTCACACAATAAAGCTTGACCACCGTGCGAACATATAAAAAGGAGTGCTGCCGAAAAACCGTCAGAGGTCATACTGTAATCTGTTACGACACGACGCCAATCTTTTGCAGACATTCAGCTTTAAGAAGCACTAGGAGCCATCGCCGCGGGTTCATTCGCCTCGGCTGTAGGTCTGGGACTGCGAGCTGCAGAGACTGCCGCGACAGCACCGGGCTTTTACGCCGTCCCGTTCCGCCCACATTCACATTCAGCGGCGCGGGACAGGCGTGGGTGCGTCTCACCTCACCTCGGCTCGGCTCCCCTCACCCGCCAACGAGACCAACTCAATTTGCAGCTCCTCGCTACGTGGGCGGAAACCTCACAGGCGCGAAACCGCAGTGAGCCCAGGACCACAACCGTTGGCGACACTGCGGCATACCTGTTCGTCACCGTAACGGTACAGGTCACAGGTCGCTACGTCTAGGTCCGCCAACGACAATGGGCGAGGCAGACGTGTAGGTGGCGGGCACGTCTTTGTGAAACAGCTGATCCTCTTTCTGGTTCTGGTTGTGTTGCTTGAACACACTAACTAATTGCTTTGACAGTTAAACAAAAAAACCTATGGAATAGTTAACGCTCAGAGTCCGTGGATACTGAAGTGATCGAAACAGGAGCACACTGGTTGAGCACTGACACTGAAGATAAATGTCCATAACCTTATTTGGACAATATCTTCGTGAGTTTTGGTGGAATCGCAAGAAATCTAACTTTCAGTAACCGCACGAGAACTTTTTAGTACTATTTCCCGAATCTCCACCGTTTCGTCCGGAATTATAAAGAGATTCTAGACCTAACATCTAGGCGACATAACCACACGCCGGCAAAAAGAAAAAACCGGCAAATTTTACTTTATGTCAAAGAATACACTCGTAAAATACCCCCTCGTACAC
Source organism: Schistocerca americana (assembly GCF_021461395.2). NCBI lineage: Eukaryota > Metazoa > Arthropoda > Insecta > Orthoptera > Acrididae > Schistocerca > Schistocerca americana. The sequence goes on along the minus strand of NC_060120.1, from coordinate 598,769,004 downwards.
GAAAAACGCCACATCTCTAGTTTTCAGTTTGTCCATTCGAGGACAGCTGTTCACTTTTATTGTAGGTGACTTCGTGGCTCGCCATGGCAAGAACAGTGTCACTATAGAGTTGCTACTGGGAGGCTTGCTTTGCTCATTCAAGAGGAGCAGCACATTCTGAGTCGACACACTTTCCATGTATAAGGTAAGATGAATGTAATTTTTAATAGCTTTCATTAGTACAATTCTGTTTTTATACAGTATTTACATGTTACACTATGAGTACAATGCCCTTCAGACATTCATGCATGTCAGAAGGAACAGAAGCTGTTTTTACGATTATAGCTTTTTCGCGTTATTGGGCAGAAATTCGAAAATTAAAATTTCTGCTATAAATAAAGTTCATAAGGAACCCCTCTTCTGGGCGAAAAATGATCCTGCACTACATAAGCGCAATTATGGTCCTATGTTTTCGTAAATTATATTCTTTAAATTCTACCTAATTAATGGTCCTTATTAAACTGTATTAATTTTGAAAAGGTACAGTTTTCTATTGTGTATTTTCTAATACAATAATTAGAACTTTTTCATTTTTTTGACTTAAGTACTAATGTAGCCAGATGGAAGTTAGAATGTCGTATTATATTTCAGTAAGTAACATATACATGAAAACTAGCAAAAGTATTACATGAAGGATATAACAGAAACTAAGAAAGTTTTTAGAAAATCAAGAAACGTGATACAATTAATTAATTATTACCTGATAGTACCTCACATTGGATGAGAACAGAACTACATGTCCATATTACCTAGTAATGTATTAGCTGTAATGGGATTTGCTATCAAAATTACTTACTTGAAATTTAAAGGAAGCTTTTCAGCATAGGTTTTAAGGAAATTTTTTGGGCGAGTTTTCTCAAGTATGGTGTTTCTCAGTCGTGTCATTGTTCTTGCCAGGATGCAATATTGTAACCTTCAATAAAAAAAAGGTATTTTGGGTACCTTTACTTAAATGAAACTATAACATTCCCATAAATTTCTGCGGAGTACATTGTATGAATTCCTGAATTGGAAATGCATACGAAACTGGAGCTGCCGTGTAGCATGTTGAAAGTGTTGTGCTTACTCTGTGTTATTGTTAGCAATAACTTTATATTAAGTGATTGGCAATGCAACTCCTAATACCTATAAAAATACCGTCAATGCAAACTATATGCAGCCCCTTAGGCACTGAATCCTCTGCCCCTGTTCTAAACTGATAGCTCTGGTCCCTGTGCACATATCAAACAAATAAAATTGGCTTACTTCTAAAGCAGCAACGATGGATCGCGATATATTCTGGTATCTCGCGAAGAAGAATAAAATACTCTAGCTGCAGGCTCAGTGGTGTGCTATGCTGGCCGTAATACGTTGAAATATACATGAAATTCTTATGGCTGATAAGTGAAAACATTTAAGAAAAATTCAATGTCTTTGAAAAACACATGACCTGGACAGGGAGGCGGTGCTGATTTGGGTGAATTACTAACACTGACTTTTTCAATAGTGAAATTGTATTCGAAGTTAAGTTTGGCTTTCCAAAACATCTGAAAATTGAAATTATATTACTCAGAAAAATTACGTCCTTTTTACTAATTGAGTCACAAACAATGAGACTTATACAGCACGTATTACCTTACCTCGCTAAACAAAGCATAAGGGCAAATCATCAAATTACGTATACCTGTGTTAACATATCTTAGATACATTACAAAAGGGAAATATCTAACTAGCCTATGCATCAAATCTGTTTACGTACATTCTGGGGCGTACATTCTGGGGTTGCTCAACATAGACTCACTGTTACCAATTATCAACCAACTCATTTACACTAACGCGCTGGCAATATGAAAGTTATAAAAATGTAACCTCTTTACCTTTCTTGTGGGAAGACTTCTTCTTTCACATTTATATTTCCAATAATACATCTACTCGTAATTTCTACATTATAATGTAACACTTGGTGACTTTACGGTGCACACCACATGCACTGCCTACTGGATCCTCTTTCATTCACAGGCAGATACCCACTGTTGTTGCCAAGAACTCTCTTACTCCACCACTACAATCTCAGACCAGAAGCAGCATCTTTGGCTCTGCGATCGTGCACAGTCAGCGATCTGCATTTCAGAGTCCATCATATACATACATAATTTGTAATTTAATAGTTTCACTGTAGATTACATTAGTATCATTTCAATATACGGATGCCACATATAAGTGTATCCTAGTAGACTCCTTTCGCAACCCTCCAGCGAAGTTTAAAAAATTTGGCACATATTTGGCAGCACCTTGTGCAACAAACTTATGGTAAATTTATCTCACTGCTGATAAGTAGAAATCTTGAGTAGTACAGAACCATTATAGTGTAATCCTAAGGACCATTATGAAATAATATGTCATGATTGTAGAAAAAAATCTTACTGTGTAACATCATTATATTTGAAAGAATTGAGAGAGCTCAGGTGCACTAGTATCAATCATAATCTGGTTATAAAGCGAGTAAAGTATCTCGTAAACAAAGTTGATGACAAGTAAATTATATAATGCGAAATCAGATTACAACCCTAATCACCACGATAACAGTATGGGACTGGGCAAGGGACAGAAGAGTCTTGGCTGAAGCCCATGAGCGTGTTGAAATGACTGAATTATAAAGATAATTTTTTTTATTTATCTATTAATGTTGCAGGTCAAAAACCGAGAAGTGACCAAAGTGAATTGCATTCAGTGTAAAAATACATCTGAACTCATTATTTTCCTGAGTCATGTGCAGAGATGCAATAGGTATTCAGCAACAAATTACCAACAACCATAGTTGGCTATTATCATAACATCAGCAATGTGATGACCAGCATCAACATTGCTCTTCACAGTGGAGATGAGCGTGTTGAAATGACTGAATTATAAAGATAATTTTTTTTATTTATCTATTTATGTTGCAGGACAAAGACTGAGAAGTGACCAATGTGGATTGCATTCAGTGTACAAATACATCTGAACTCATTATTTTCCTGAGTCATGTGCAGAGATGCAATAGGTATTCAGCAACAAATTACCAACAACCACAGTTGGCTATTATCATAACATCAGCAATGTGATGACCAGCATCAACACTGCTCTTCACAGTGGAGATGAGCGTGTTGAAATGACTGAATTATAAAGATAATTATTTTTAATTATCTATTTATGTTGCAGGTCAAAAACTGAGAAGTGACCAATGTGGATTGCATTCAGTGTGCAAATACATCTGAACTCGTTATTTTCCTGAGTCATGTGCAGAGGTGCAATAGGTATTCAGCAACAAATTACCAACAACCATAGTTGGCTATTATCATAACATTAGCAATGTGATGACCAGCATCAACATTGCTCTTCACAGTGGAGATTCTTCTGAGATACAAAGATACAAATAGTCAATAATGTTGAATACCAATAATAAATTGCTCCAGTACCCTGAACAGAGGTAGAAATCCTTATAATGGAAGGTATGATAAGGTAGCAAAGGTAAGATAGTGAAACATAATTGACCAGAAAAAGTTCTGTGTCCTAATGAAATTACAGACTGGTTGACCTAACAATGCTTTACATCAGAGTGAATTGGAGAAACTAAAAGTGAACTTTGAACAAGATAAAACCATTAAGTGTGGCATCAGGCTGCCAGTTAGACATAGAATAATCTGATATGACAAAGAACATGAGTGGTTTATAATATTAGACTGTGGCTCTCAGTGGCCTTTTATATGCAGTATTGTGATATAATTACTGAAGAAGATCTAACAGTAAAATCAAGAACTGAGTGGTACCAGGTGGCCTTGTTCTTGGAATACATGCAGGTCGCCTAAAACAACTGAATCGAAAATATCAATCAGATGCTCAAAGTGGCCTTCGTACTTACATAAATGCTGATCTTAATAGGTATAAAATGATTGAAGCTCTAAGTTGCCTAGTACATGAAATAAAAGCGGGCCTTAATAGGTAAAGAAGTGAAGTGGAAGGAAGACAAGGATTCTGGTCAGATGAGTATCGGGCAATATCAACAGCAGCAGAAAATGGTATAACAGGTGTAGGATTCGTTATGAATAGGAAGGTAGGGCAGAGGGTGTGTTACTGTGAACAGTTCAGTGACCGGGTAGTGCTAATCAGAATTGACAGCAGACCAACACCGACAACGATAGTTCAGGTATACATGCCGACGTCGCAAGCTGAAGATGAACAGACAGAGAAAGTGTATGAAGATATTGAAAGGGTAATGCAGTATGTAAAGGGGGACGAAAGTCTAATAGTCAGGGGCGACTGGAATGCAGTTGTAGGGGAAGGAGTAGAAGAAAAGGTTACAGGAGAATATGGGCTTGGGACAAGGAATGAAAGAGGAGAAAGACTAATTGCGTTCTGTAACAAGTTTCAGCTAGTAATAGCGAATAACCTGTTCAAGAATCACAAGAGGAGGAGGTATACTTGGAAAAGACCGGGAGATACGGGAAGATTTCAATTAGGTTACATCATGGTCAGACAGAGATTCCGAAATCAGATACTGGATTGTAAGGCGTACCCAGGAGCAGATATAGACTCAGATCACAATATAGTAGTGATGAAGAGTAGGCTGAAGTTCAAGACATTAGTCAGGAAGAATCAATACGCAAAGAAGTGGGATACGGAAGTACTAAGGAATGACGAGATACGTTTGAAGTTCTCTAACGCTATAGATACAGCAATAAGGAATAGCGCAGTAGGCAGCACAGTTGAAGAGGAATGGACATCTCTAAAATGGGCCATCACAGCAGTTGGGAAGGAAAATATACGTACAAAGAAGGCAGCTGCGAAGAAACCATGGGTAACCAAAGAAATACTTCAGTTGATTGATGAAAGGAGGAAGTACAAACATGTTCCGCGAAAATCAGGAATACAGAAATACAAATCGCCGAGGAATGAAATAAATAGGAAGTGCAGGGAAGCTAAGACGAAATGGCTGTAGGCAAAATGTGAGGACATCAAAAAAGATATGATTGCCGGAAGGACGGACTCAGCATACAGGAAAGTAAAAACAACCTTTGGTGACATTAAAAGCAACGGTGGTAACATTAAGAGTGCAACGGGAATTCCACTGTTAAATGTAGAGGAGGGAGCAGATAGGAGGAAAGAATATATTGAAAGCCTCTATGAGGGTGAAGATTTGTCTGATGTGATAGAAGAAGAAACAGGAGTCGATTTAGAAGAGATAGGGGATCCAGTATTAGAATCGGAATTTAAAAGAGCTTTCGAGGACTTACGGTCAAATAAGGCAGAAGGGATAGATAACATTCCATCAGAATTTCTAAAATCATTGGGGGAAGTGGCAACAAATCGACTATTCACGTTGGTGTGTAGAATATATGAGTCTGGCGATATACCATCTGACTTTCGGAAATGCATCATCCACACAATTCCGAAGACGGCGAGAGTTGGCAAGTGCCAGAATTATCGCACAATCAGCTTAACAGCTCATGCATCGAAGCTGCTTACAAGAATAATACACAGAAGAATGGAAAAGAAAATTGAGAATGCGCTAGGTGACGATCAGTTTGGCTTTAGGAAAAGTAAAGGGACGAGAGAGGCAATTCTGACGTTACGGCTAATAGTGGAAGCAAGGCTAAAGAAAATTCAAGACACTTTCATAGGGTTTGTCGACCTGGAAAAAGCGTTCGACAATATAAAATGGTGCAAGCTGTTCGAGATTCTGAGAAAAGTAGGGGTATGCTATAGGGAGAGACGGGTCATATACAATATGTACAACAACGAAGGGGGAATAATAAGAGTGAACGATCAAGAACGAAGTGCTCGTATTAAGGAGGGTGTAAGACAAGGCTGTAGCCTTTCGCCCCTACTCTTCAATCTGTACATCGAGGAAGCAATGTTGGAAATAAAGGAAAGGTTCAGGAGTGGAATTAAAATTCAAGGTGAAAGGTTATCAATGATACGATTCGCTGATGACATTGCTATCCTGAGTGAAAGTGAAGAAGAATTAAATGATATGCTGAACGGAATGAACAGTCTAATGAGTACACAGTATGATTAACATCAGGATTGATGGTCACGAAGTCAGTGAAGTTAAGGAATTCTGCTACCTAGGCAGCATAATAACCAATGATGGACGGAGCAAGGAGGACATCGAAAGGAGACTCGCTATGGCAAAAAAGGCATTTCTGGCCAAGAGAAGTCTACGGGCCGCATCAAACCAGTCAGTAGACTGATGACAAAAAAAAAAAAAGTGAGAGAGATCATCTTTGTAGTGCGAAGTGGCCTATTACATGAAATAAAAGCTCACCTCAATAGCTAAAGTGCATAAATATCAGTATTATATAGATGTATGGCACTGTATGGCCTGTATGAGTACGTATTAGATAAATAGCATTGCGTGAGTAAAGACACAATGTTTATAGGTGGTATAGCCCCCTTGGGGCTCCACAAATTTCAATATGATGACCTATATGTCTAACAATGCGCGTATCTACAGGGGAGGGGCTTATGGGAATGACTGATAAAGGCACTGCACTTTATCTGTAAGGAAAATGATTAACAGTCAATCGTCATTCGTCTTAAGTCAAGAACTGCTATGGCCAAAGAAAGGAAATAAACGTGATTGTAGACTATGTAAACATAACTAGGTAAATGTAACATATCACCATAAATTATAAGATGAACAAAACAAATCATTTAAGGTTCCCGTTTATTAACATCACTTTTGACATAATTCCGATGGCTCTGATAGAGTATAGCACCAAGGTTGCAGCACACACTCCTCACGCATCCCTAGATACTACAAAAATGAATGTATGTACGAGGGTTGCCTAGAAAGTAATGCACCACTGAATAAAATGCTACGAATGGGAAGCAATACTCGTATGTATTATTTGAGGTCTCCTGAGTGAGTACTCCAATATTCCGTCACTTCCGACAGTTAGCATAGCTGCATGAAAGTTTCAAAATGGCGTCTGTAGTGATGTACGTTACAAGCAACGTGACGTCAGTAGTGGGGCTACACTGGTACCACCCCACATTCCATTGTTGATGACTACAAGATGGCTGCGATGACTTCATCCAAGATGGCGTCATGTAGACTTGGCAACAGCGCATGGCGACATCCAATATGGCGGATTTTGGCGGGAAGTTTGAATTTTGGCCGGAAGATAGGTCAACTGGGCTTCCTCCACGAACCTAACTCTCCAGAAAAAAATGGGCAGGAAATTCAAATTCCAGCAGGATAATGTGTCACACTACAAAAATGGCGGGAAAATAGACCAATTGGGCTACGTCCACTAACCGAACCCCCAACCCCCTAGAAAATGGCGGGAAGTTCAAATTCCAACATGATAATGCGTCACACCTAGGAAAATGGCGGGAAAAATTTACTTGTCTTTATTATAATTTGAAGCACGTGTGTTCTCCACTGGGTCTGGGCTGCAACTGACTTAATCCATATCGTTGCCACCAGAGAGCGCCACAATGACGTCAATTGAGATGGGTGCACCCAGTGTATCCACTACGTGACTTAGTACACAGAGGATGCTGTCTTGACGTCAGCTGATGACGCGAGTGGCATTATCCAAGATGGCGACAATTTTTGTTTTTCTCCACTCAGATGACCTGAATTGGCAGTGCACATTCAGTCTTTGCCGAGAGTTTTAGGAATGTACTGCCTGCTTCTTGGCCAGAGAGGAAAAATATCCAGTTTGTGATTTCTTTCATAACTGGCGATGCATCATTGTGGGCGATGGAAATCGGTGGCATCTGTCAGAAATTTTCAAAATTCTAAAAGTTATTTCTGACACGCTTGTAGTCGAGGTGTGTTCAAGAACGCTTGAGGCCACAGGTTTACAATCCCGAAACGTATAGCCCTAGAGAGGGAAACGTGTGTACTGAAATAAGACTCGGTACTGGGATGAGGCAATGTCTCCAAAAGATTTACGCCGAATACTGAAAGGCAGATAGTCGATTGCTATTAGGAATAAACGTTTCCATGTCCCTGATACGAACCTGAATAGGTTACTGTCCACTGTTGACTCATTTGGCCTCATACAAGAGGATGCAAAGCAGAGCGAGAGAGGGTACAGTAATAATTGTAATAAAACAGAAACCAAAATGGGAACAATCCGAGGAAAACGGACACCAGAAGGACAATGATTTCCCAGCCTTGGCCAATGGCAACCACCAAAACGGACACGGAAGTCAAGGAAATTACGGAAGTAGTAATAACGACAGTTCCAATGGGAATCAATTTAACAACGAGAGCAACAATATAAATAGGAAGAGGAGAAATTAAGGGGGCTGTAACACCTCATTTCAGCCCAAGGATATGAGGCAAATGATTTAACTAGGACAAAAGACAGGGACAGCAAACTGGTATTCGAACCAAACAGCACCTGTGAATAACGTTAAGTTATGTCAATGCAAGCGTCTAATGAAAAACCCCAGTGGTTACCGTTACAGAATGAGATGGCGCAACAGGTGCAGAAATCTCATAATGTCAGAATAATAGAAACGGTGGATAGTCCTCAACCAAGTACCTCGCAACGGTCAAACTCCACACGACAAATGCAATTCTTGCGCATTTAGTCGTGAGGGCTCGAATGGGGAGCAATCGGTAAGTAAATGTATCCATGCTCAGATACAACGGAGGACCGGATCTGAAAGAACTCTGTTCTAAGAAAGTGCGGACAGCGAAATGTTGAGCTGGTACAAGCCGCAACCATAGGAAATATACACGGCATGTTGGTGAATGTAATTCTAGACGTCGGTGGCAGTGTATCCGTTTTGGACTACGACCTCTTCTGTGCATCAATCAGATGAGTGAGTTGCTAACATTTCCAGTTCAAAATTATAGAATTGTAGGAGCCATATGTATGCAGCGGATTCAGAGTCAAGTACAAGCCGTCGGTCAAGTGGGAAACAAAGCGATAAGATGCTCATTCCTCGTCGTGAAAAATGTGGCTGCTCCCTATATTCGAGGCTAGGAATTTTTAGGAGAAAAGGAAGCAAAGATCGACCTATATCGAGCTGTATGCTCATTTATGAATGAATGAATGTTAGTGGAACTCGGAATGATAAAAACAACTGTTTTACATAGACAGTACTGCAGAAGATTTAAGGCAACCTCTATGAAAAGCGAACAATTGCACATTGCCAGTGCATAATTGAAGACGGCGAAAATGAGGTCGACTTCACAAGTGAAAAGCTTAGATGGAAAGGTCACCGACTCGACTTAACTCGATGATAAACAGCGGTAGCAACTAGCTCAGTTATTGAAGCATTATGCAGTGGTGTTCTCCGAAAAACTGGGGATAATTAAAGGATGTATTTATGATATCCAGGTCAAAACACACGAGACCTGTTACCGCTGTTCGGTGCCATGGAGTAAAAAGGAGGCAGTGTCTAAGGAGATATAGCGTATAATTAAATGGGGGTTAATAGAAACTTCCTTATCTCCCTATAGCAGTCCGTTAGTCGCTGTCCCCAAATGTGATGGTAGCATACGCCTAGTGATTGGTGCCCATGATATCAACAAGATTTTAATACCAGTGCGAACCCGACCTGAAGATGTGGAAGGATGGATACAAAAATTTCAAGGAGTACAGTATTTAACGATCTCCGGCTTAAAAGCCTCTACTCTAAAGATAATTAATAAGAAGCGGCAATTTTTCTATATATGGCCACTTCTAACTGGAGGTTGTTACCTTCTAGCTAATACGAGGACGCTAACGGTGGCAGATCTACATCCACAATGGGATTTAAAACCTTATATTCCACCTGAATAAGTTGATACTAAATGTCTGGCAGCATGAAAAATAATGTTTATATTTTTGTAAATAGTATTGGTATGAAATTTGTGTTTGGTTGATTTTTATTTATGTATGTTTGTAGTATTAAAGTGTTTTAATGCATTGTGTAATTTATATGTATAATGATATACCTAACATGAGGTGTCGTTAAACGTCACAGGTATGTCGAGTCCACCTGAGTGAGCTCTCAGTAAGCAAATATTGCATGTACCAAGGGGCACTTATTACTTATTTCCAGTTTTGAAAAAATGGTTCAAATGGCTCTGAGCACTATGGGACTTAACATCTACGGTCATCAGTCCCCTAGAACTTAGAACTACTTAAACCTAACTAACCTAAGGACAGCACACAACACCCAGCCATCACGAGGCAGAGAAAATCCCTGACCCCGCCGGGAATCGAACCCGGGAACCCGGGCGTGGGAAGCGAGAACGCTACCGCACGATCCAGTTTTGAGCTTCTAACCAGAAAGCTGATTTCTTATTTTGCTAGTAAATGCATCTCATCCTGGATGAGTTCTGTCGTAATTTTGGACATTTGAACACTGTCATGCATGTTTCATAACTGTTACATTTATTCTAGATGAAGCTTTCCTCATATAACAATAAAGTTTTACTCGCCAAGCAGCCGAACATTGCGATGCCAGGTGTGCCAATTGTGAATACGGAAAGCACTACAAACGCATTTCGACTGTGAAGTGCAGTGGCAGAAAAGAAAGTAATGCTCCCTGTAGATCAATTAAAACAATTAGTGCCTACAGACCAAAAATGCATGAAATTCTGTTGTCAGTAACTGATTCTTACTACTGACGACATTACCCCCACACACGCAAGAATAATTTCGGGACGAGTGGAAATTAATCATGACTGTTTTCAACTAAATAAACAGAGCTGATGAGTGTATTAATGCTGTGTTCACACGCAACAATACCGGCTACAAGACAGGCGCGCCACTACTCACGGGACGGAGTCGGCTGCAACAGCTGACCACCAGTGGGGCGAGGCCCTATATCTGCTTCATCGCAGCTCAGCGGCCAACCCACGTCGATCTACGACTGTCTTTTCCTAGACCTTGAGTCAACATAGCCGACGCAGATAGCCGAAAAAGAAACTCTTTACGTATTTCACTGCAAGACTGTAAAAAAATAATAAAAATTTCTCTAACACATTTTGGTATACATGAACAGTTTACCCATTACTTTCGCAAAGACAGTTGCACACCTTTGCGTTCTTGAGAAACAAAGAAAAATATAATGAAAGCAGTTCCAACGACTTTTATTAGCGTACATGTATTTGCACTCGTACATTAAAAGCTTCATAATGTGACATTTGAAAACATAATTCACAATTTTAATATCCTCGTTGGTAACTGAATGGGTAAGTATTGAGCGAATGTTCAGATGGGAAAAGTCTAAAGTCTGCGGGCTGGTTTGGTTGTCATCTTCAGTTTTTTGCCACTACCTATAACCCGAATGGGGGAGTTAACAAGTATCCTTCGGAGAATGTTAAACTTTACCAAACTATTTTCATTGGCTGCACTAGTGTAGTGAAAAAGGACCAAAAGTAATTAATGTGATGCCCGAGTAGTAGCAAATAACAATACAATAAGACCTTATGTCATAGTTACGGTTATATACCAACTGATGACTTCTTTAAACACGAAAAATACCATAACCACCTAACTTTAATAAAACACCAGCAAGAATCATTCTACCTCGCAAACAATGTATTCGTATGTAACTAACAAAGCATGGCTAAGTGATTAGCTGATAACTACTTAAGGCAGATCTGGTTGAAAACCTACTATAAATGTGAAACTGTGATCTGAAAACGATGTATGAGCTGATCAGTTAACAACTGGTTGAAGTAAATACGATTACGAACCCACAACTGATGTCAGAGTGTTCACATAACAAGGCCTTGTGAGCTCTTTGCTTTAACGAGTGCGTTGTGACAAATTGCGATGTGGGTAAATAACGGATAGCACGTGTGGAATGCCTGTCCACGAAACTTCATATAACTGTAGTCCAGTTATTCCACGGGGTCATTGCACTGGTCCTCTGGGAACGAGAAACATTTATTTATGGTTGACATGAAATGTTTATCTAATAAAACGAACTGTTATTCTGTGTACAAAAGAGTACGTAAAAATATTATTTATGTCACTGTGTTGTTTATGAAAAGCATTACCTATAATTAATGATAATCTATGTTTTGTAGTAAAGATACTGAGAACGATGAAAACAATAAAAAAGATTTTCAAAATCTTTTTAGTCTGGTTCGAATTTTTCTAGGAGAAAGACGTGGATCGAGACGTATGTACCTTGTAACGTATTCCTGGTAATTATATGCTGTTATTGATAAACAAATCACTTATTTCAGTAACATTAGGATCCCTGTGTGCGCAAAAAATTAATTGTACATTGTTTCAGAGATTAATAACTTGCGGTGCAGCGCGAGTTGTAATTAGTATTTTACAAGACGGCAGATTCTTTTTTAAATTACTATAATATTACGTGACGTCAGGCCAAAAAGAGATGGGTTGCATTTAATTTCTTCAATAAACAGACTAAAGTCAAGTTAATTTCATTAATTTATAAGCTTAGTATCGGTATCAAAACAGACTCTTGTGTTCGCCTCTCCACAGCTATCTTTTGTTCAAGTCATGAAATTTCTCACAGTGAGAAAGTTCCAAGCTTTGAATTAATAATTAGTGCGCCACGCTAAATATTTTTCTCCTTGCGAACCTTAGAAAATATAAATTGTTATTCCTGCTAAAAGACTTTCCATTACAACCCTGAGATACTTCTAAGATGGTTCATACCATTATGTTCCTAAATTATCTTACGTCCATACAGACACTCCAAAGTGGTTTATCTATCGGGGACTTGAATATGGAAAGCCTTAACAATATAAAAAAGAAAAATACTTACCTGTGGAATGAAGTTGTAGCGAATATGCTGTATGTAGCCCAGTGTTATCTTCGGATTTATTATTAATGATATCACGTGTATACTGACGCTTGTTGGTGAGTGACACTTACCCACACATAACACTTGCCCGCAGCTCGTGGTCGTGCGGTAGCGTTCTCGCTTCACACGTCCGGGTTCCCGGGTTCGATTCCCGGCGGGGTCAGGGATTTTCTCTGCCTCGTGATGGCTGGGTGTTGTATGATGTCCTTAGGTTAGTTAGGTTTAAGTAGTTCTAAGTTCTAGGGGACTGATGACCGTAGATGTTAAGTCCCATAGAGCTCAGAGCCATTTGAGCCACACATGACACACACACACACACACACACACACACACGCACACACACACACACGTACGAGACACCACATTGACGCTAGAACTAATCTACACACCCATATATTCACAAAAAGTCACTAGAACTTTTGGAATATTTGCAAGGTTGTTCGTAACTAGTGGAATATTATTTAGCATGTCGTCCGCCTGTACAGTGCAGTGAAATTGCAGGTGATATAGAAAAGCGGCGTAGGTGAGTGACTTAACGAACTGTTTCCAGAACGGTTTTCCAGTCTGCTATAGAGTTTGCGCTGATTTTCAACACACCATGTACGTGTGACGTTTTCGTCCTCTTCAAATTGTGTATGGCATCTACTTTATTTGTAATGCAACTCGCTTGAGATTTAGGCACACGGTCCATCTCCAACAGCTAATTACCATCTTACAAACTTGGACAGGAAAACTTTACCAAATTTATTTGTAAGCGAACAGGGCGTTCGCAAGATATATGGTCTAGGAATTGACGTAATGACGTGTTTCATACTTCGTTCCCCTCCAAATGTGCAAGAATTTAAAGATTTCTAGTACATTGTTAGTTTAGATGTAATTTTGCAACCAAGAAATTTTGAGCCGTTGGCCAAGCAAAGAAAGAGTTACATTTAAATCGCAGTGCAAGAAATTCCCTCTGTGAGACGTTAATGATTCCGAAAACAACTAGCAGTGAAGCAACATAAAATAAAAATTAGGTTCAGTTGGTATGAAGCGCCGTTGGGGACTGTGAGCTTAAATACTGGCGCACGCGCATGGAGGCAGCTACTGGAGGACACAGTGGTGAACAGTTGCCGCAACAGCCATAAGCAGGCAGGCTGCGATGTCGCAAATCCTCTGCAAGCGTGCGGGGCGTCGCAAGGGAGGGCCGACGGTGGGGGTAGCCGCTGCCGCTGCTGCTCGGTGGAGAGCTCCCTCTGTCCCAGCAGCGGGCTCCCTGGACCGCTGCTTCCTGTTCTGCTCCAACTCGCCGCATTACGCCGCCGTCCGCGCTGTGCTCTCCCGAGGGACGCTCCCAAACATAAGCACCGCGCTGCTCTATTCGTCCTCAGTCCACGTTTACGGGCCGACAAGACATTTCGCGAAAATGGGTTTAGTGGCCTAACAAAAGCATGAGCAGTGCCGTGCCTTCAGAAAACAGCGAACTCCTGAAGAAAAATGGTAACAAGTGGAGAATAACATTAAGGCTTACAAGTATTAGGGCGCCGCGAGAAAACGTTACACGACCGCAAGCGGGCTAGCCAGGTGGCAGCATGTCGGGCAATCACAACATGAAGTAGAAATATCTGTGGAGTAAGCATTCAGATGCACAGCACTGATTTTCTTCGTACATTGCCACCGTGGTCATGTGATCTCAGGACGGCGTTGTTTTGTCTGCAACGCATCTTAAAAAAATTTGAATGTCATCATATCGTTAACATAGACATACTCTTAGTATGTGCTGTGGATTTCGTAGAGGTGGTTTCTAGATATAATCACAATTTCAACTGAGACTTGAAATAAAATGGGCTCTTAACTTTGATGAACAAAATGAACAAGCATCACGTCACGACACCGTCAAGACAGGTTGTATTCAGATTATCCGTCGCGACATTTCACCTCAGTTCGCTTATCACTTGTCAAAATATAGTATTGGAACTGAGAAAGTAACAACTACAAAGGTTGTTAATGTCCAAAGGAAACTTCATAACTTATATTCTTGGTTAAGTCTGTCCGTCAAAGTGCTGGGAGGTGAAACAACTTTCCAAAAAATGCTTCAAATAGCTCTCAGCACTATGGGACTTAACTTCTGAGGTCATGAGTCCCCTAGAACTTAGAACTACTTAAAACTAACCAACCTAAGGACATCACACATATCCATGCCCGAGGCAGGATTCGAACCTGCGACCGTAGCGGTTGCGCGGTTCCAGACTGTAGCGCCTAGAACAGCTCGGCCATTCCGGCCGGCCAACTTTTCAAAAGATCGACATCTGTTTGCTAGGGCAAATATGTGGGTACAAACATGTGAAACAACGGCTCTAACGAAATAAAAGGAGCTTTTTCGCCCCATTCATTTTTTTTTCTTACGTAACTAATAACGTTACAGAGAACTGTATTTTTCGCCTTCATGAAAGCTGACTTTTTCACTTAAGATGTTATATAATGGAAAAAACTTCCTCACCTTATGTTGCTTTTTATATACATTGTGGACTTCAGCCGGCCGAAGTGGCCGTGCGGTTAAAGGCACTGCAGTCTGGAACCGCAAGACCGCTACGGTCGCAGGTTCGAATCCTGCCTCGGGCATGGATGTTTGTGATGTCCTTAGGTTAGTTAGGTTTAACTAGTTCTAAGTTCTAGGGGACTAATGACCTCAGCAGTTGAGTCCCATAGTGCTCAGAGCCATTTGAACCATTTTTTTTTTGTGGACTTCAGCTCTTTCCGTTATTATAAAACCTATATAATTTTTCGATTTCAGATATCAGACCTCACTTGTGTAACAACACTCAGTGGAAAATATGTCCATGTCGTCACGGAAAATTTGCAATTTCTTACGAAAACCAAGCATAACAATAAAGATTACGAAGACAAAAAAGCATTAAATTCCTTATTAGAAGACAGCGCGGCGAAAATGGTTTACTTACGATGTTGGCGGACAACAATACCATCAAAACTCTATTCCGAGAAACCTAGCTGTGCTCTGGCGTGACACGACGTGGCAGTCCGTTACGAGCTGTTTGATTATCCTCACTTGAAATGTATTGTGGAATGTTTTGACGTGATATGAAGTGACGACAACTGTGAATTGGCCTTAAAGAAACTGTGTCGTTCCGAGATCACGACACAATTCCAATTCCATGTTGTTAACTTGCACAGGACGCAATGTTCACTCCCGAGAGGTTTCTACTCTGCGAGCCACTATGGGAATAACGCTACAGCTATGAACGCAGAGTGATCCAAAGGCATTACTGAGTATCATTGATAAGCACACATATCGGCAATAAGAGTGAGGCCATCATATCCTGGCTACACAGAGAGTATGGGACGAGGGGGATGAAGAGAGAGGGTGTTTGGTAGGGACACCGATACTTCATGAGAGGCCAGTGGCAGGCTTAGCACGAAGTGTGTCACCATGTGTGGAGAGACGCTACCAAGCCTCTGGAGAACTAATGAAAGAGCAGTGCACGATTAGAGTCAATGAGATGGAGAGTGGAGGAAACGCCTTCAACATCACGTCAAATCTGGGCAGGCTGGAGCGAAGGGAAGAGCTGAACAGAAGTTGGAGATAGGCATAGAGCCTCTGTGGAGGCAGAGCGTTGCAAGCAGGAATTCATGGAATACAAGAGTGAAGTCACGAGAGTCAGGGAGATAGTGAGAAACAGGAGAGTATCCAGGCAAGGCTAGACGGAAGTAGCTGCAATAGTAGCAATGCAGTTAATGAAAGCTTAGGCGAATAGCCGGGGAACTCTGTGTGTCGTATAGTGGGTGCGGGCTCAGTTAATAGTGTCAAACTATTCATAGCGTGTAGGCTTTCACGGCCGGGGTCTTCAGTAATTAAAACTTCCGGGCTAAGAGGCCGTGGTCCAATAGTAGAATTACTTCTCCCTGACGTTTCGTTGCCAGCTGCGGGCAACATCATCTGAGGTGAGTCTACGACTGGCTGCTAGGCCGTGGAGGTCCTGTTTATATAGAGCGCGTAGAGGGCGCCACCACTCGTCACGTGTTGTCAACAGTAAAACTATCTCTGGCTGGCGTCATTACTCTCGATCGAAGGTAATCGATTGTCACATCTTTGGTACAGAGTCGATCGCCATATCTTATCTAGCTTCAAGCCTATATAAACAGGACCTCCACGGCCTAGCAGCCAGTCGTAGACTCACCTCAGATGATGTTGCCCGCAGCTGGCAACGAAACGTCAGGGAGAAGTAATTCTACTATTGGACCACGGCCTCTTAGCCCGGAAGTTTTAATTACTGGAGTGTCAAACTATATTCAGAGCAGACGGAATGGTGCTAGGCAGCTCTGTACTAAGACTTGGCCTCTTCGTAGGCGAAACTCCTTCAAAGCAAGCAGAATAAGAGCTAAAACACTTTAAACTCTTCTGTGAAAAAATTTAGAAGTAGCGAAACGCTTCTGGCCTTTTTCTTTTTTTTTTTTTTTTTTTAATTGGCTTTCAGTTCGTACCTGTTCAGTCATCAGTAATGGAAGGACCATACGGTAGAAGATTGGAGACAGATTTCGTGTCAATGACGACGATACGAATGTAAGGACAACACAACACCCAGTCGCCGAGCGGAGGAAATTTTCCTGCCTGGGTGGGAATCGAACCTGGGCCCATTCAGTTAGTAAAACGCTTTTAGTTGAGATTATTTCGAGTCACTTCCCAGTCCTTATTTTTTGTAATAAGGTATTTAACATCATAGTCAGGTCAAGACACCCTCTCACACAGGCCATCCGGCTAATTCCCTTCTGAAGAACCGTGTCGCCCGATCTCACGTAATACTGACGGTTGGGACGCAACAATAGTCATGTAAGTGACGCAACATTCGATGCGGTCTCTCACGTTTCCTCGGCGTGGGTGAGTAATTGCGTGCTTCTGGGTGTTCTGCCGAGTTATTGTTTCCATTTTCTGCACAGTACTTCAACAACCGACCGAGCTGTCTCCTTCGGGTGCCGCGCGTTTTCCTGTAATGTACGCAACACTTACGGCCATAGTGCAAGTTCTCTAAAATGAGAGATGAAGTCTCAATCAGCAAACATCTTTGTTTGCACAGAAGACGTAGAAATTTATAATTTTTTATATCATGAGGCCAATTTATTAAATGTTCTGGTTTTACTACACAACGTGAAAACATCATAAATTAAATAAATGCCTAGTGATACCGAAACAAGGTTGATTCTTAATAACAGAAAAGATAGAAGCGATTGTGTGATAAACAGTTTTAATTTTATATCTACGGAATTTGGTATTGCTATCATTCAGGCCTACGTTGGACCATGGGATTTGTTTATCATGGAAGTTGCGGTGTCTTATCTTGGATTTTTCAGATAATGAAAAAACTGCACAAAAGTTCAAGCTGGTGTGGCCGAGATTTTAAGGCGGTGGCGTGAAAAATGTGAAATTTTGCACTTCACAAAACAAAGAAACGTAGTATTCTCTGACTGCAAAATCAATGGCTTACACTTATAACCAGTCAACGCACACAAATTGTTGGGAGTAACAATATGTGGGAATACGACAACTTCGGGTCATTGGTGGGATACTGGAAAATTCCTAGCTCATATCAGAATATTGCTCAGGTATATGAAGTGGAGTGGCATGAATGGGCACAAGTTATGTGAGAGCGTCTTGAAAATGTTGAATAATCTGGACTGGTAGACGCTACAAAATAGACGCCTTCTAGACGATGAAATCCTATGTACAAAGTTCCAAGCACCAATATTATGTGAGAAATCTTGTGAAAGTACTACAGTTCTCACGTATTGGCAGGAACGCCAAGACACGTCAAGCCTAGATTAATTACTGCGCACACAGACGCACTTAATCTATAAGTCTTACCACATTATATACACAAATGGAACAGTAGGAAACCCTAATGGGACATAGAGTTGTGGAGTACTCTCTGCCATTCAGCTCACAACGGTTTGTAGAGTACGAATGTAGATGCAGAAATATATAGCGAAACATACCAACACGGACCTGAGTCGTAATTTCACACATTCACTGCAAGGGAACTTTGCGCAAGTCACTTGTTTACGAAGTCAACGAACGTGAAGGGTCGATAGGCAACCGGCAAAGTTCTCAGTATCAGCTCACGTGTATATCTTTGTGAGCCATGGACATAGATTGGCATGAGCCAATGAGAAGTCAGGCCAGCCAAATTCTTCTTTCTGGCGTATTGTGAATAAGGGAGACATTAATCTCACCGGATTCTTACTTCTCCGTCACACAACTATGATGTTTATGTGCCAAGATTCCACCGTTGTGGACGTCTTCTGGTATTCGTCGTCGTATCAAGTTCTGAGAAGTGGGAGATGCTATTTTTTATTTCGTTGTTTTTAGCTGAAACCCGCATCTACTGGTTTTTACATAATAATTACGACCTACGAATATATTCATGCTGTCTCAGAACATCAGCACGTTGAAGATCTCTCGAAAACGCGATAATGTTGGTATGCTTTGCTACAATTAAATTTACGGTGGCTACACATTGACTGTTACAGCGTTAAGGATATCGAAAATAAAGGATATGGTCATTACACAGTAGTGGGTAGAGGTATATAATTAGGAAGTCAGAACAGCTGTTTCGTATCTTACTAATCCATAACATTTTCTTGTTCACATCCATTTTTTGCAACTTTCTTACTATCTTAATAAAGGCATATTCTGTAATGTTCGGTGTTACGTTATACACGTAAAAGCGCTCTCTCACGGAAATGAGTTGCCATTATCAATAATTTCCAGGTTAAGCATGAAACACACAAATGCAAATAAATATTCAAAACATGTTGATCATCTGGTAAAACAAACTACCATCCAGGATAAAAAGCTTAGAAAAGATTGAAATATTTGAAAAAGAATTACAAGATAACTTAAGTTTCAGCTGAAGATAAAACACCAAAGAAAAATTACGGGCCAGTTAATTTAGGAGACTCCTTTTTCATACAAGAACATCTTCTTTTGAAGTACACATACAGAAAAATGTATTCTGTTACATGTGCAGGAACGTTCTTGCTGCTGTGTTTTTTCGTTGATTCATTTACTTTCAAGTGCAGAGGAAGAAGTTTATTTTTCTCGCAGTGAATTGCAATTTTTGCCAAAAATTTGAAGGTTATTAACATAACCAGCACACCTTTTTACCACTGGAGGAACTTATTGTTAAGTACTTTTGGTAAAACGTATGTAAATCAAGAACATTAAGTTGGCAGGTTCTCACTTCCAATGAAAGAAAAGCCAGCAGTAGTTACCAACACTGCAATGAATGCGCCATCTGAGGATATAATGAGCTGCTACTTTAATTCATGTGCATGAATAACTACCTCAGACACAACGATACTCTGTGTTTAATATCTTTTATATAGTATCAGAAGAGAGTAAAGGTATTACTGGATTTATAATAGTGTTACGTGTATTGTCCACAAGTGAATAAACAGGGCAACTAAACAAAGCGAATAAAATGGTAAAATCGAATAAGATGAGGCAAGATATGACTTATCCACCGGCGTGCAGCCTACAAAATAGTTTCCAATTTTAGTACCAATTTGACACACACAGCAACTGAGCAAACAGCATTTCTGAAACGAGAATAACCTGGGTGCCCACACAATACTTTCATGCTTGGAAATAATTACGTACTGCAGACATCAACCAGTCACATTATTTCTAAGGATCATTAAACAGCCACAGCAGCAAGTATTCCAGACAGACAGAACTATAATTACTTTCATACCACGCTTGTCATAAACAGACAAACTGCTATTATAAATGCGCTCCTCTGTTGGTGTCGTCGTAGCAGCAAGCTGAATGTGCCAAGTGCCACATGAAACATTTCTTCTGGAAAATTTACGTCCAATTACTACAAATAATTATGTAATATTCTGCGACATGTAGGAAGCACTATTGTTGGGGAGGCTACTAAGAGACGGAGGCGCATTGATGGCGAGTTGTAGCATCGCAATCCGCCTTGAGACACCAAATTCAGTATTGGTTGAGTGAAGCCGACCCTTAAAAGGTAATGAGAATTTTCCTGGCCACTGATTGGCCTAAAAATGTGTAGCAACAACTCCATTGTAATTGCTGGTAGAAGCTGGGTAGTGGCAGCCGAAGTGAGCGGTCGCGTTTGTTACGGACATTGCTGTAGCCGAGTATGCTACATTATTTTATTGAAGGAGTGCACTATAAAAGCTGGTTGTGGCTCATTGTCGAGAAAGAACGAGGACGTGGCGGCCTTAGCCAATTGTGCTCGTAAGATTAACATTTTGTAAATGGCATGTGCGGTACGGTGCTTAAACCGGTCGCCTACTCAGAATGTTTATGATACACTGTTGTTAAACACTACTGTATTTGTGTGTGGAATGCTTACTTCAGCGATTCTGAGAAAACTGATGCTGATATCATCAATTCCTGGAGTTCTGATGCTGATGTCAGCAACTTTGGAGCTCATACAGTCAGTAACTTTCTACTATCCTGCCATCCATAATCACTGCACGCCACTATGACGCTTCTTATGTTGGCTGTATAAATATTCAAGTATAACTATTTCTGAATATTTCATGTTGTTGTTACCTCTGCATTTATGATTCCACGTCAGCTGCGGAACTGAGTCTTCATCCCATCTGCCCAGCTTACCACCTTATATGTCATTCTTGCCTACTCCAGCGTCCACAACACCTGGACCATCCAGACCCTTAAGAGTTAAATATATCTGAGTACTGGATTCTCAGAGCATAATGGAAAGAGGAGACTAAGGGGTTGTTGACGTTGCACAAAACTTTCGGTTATTGAGGATCTTTCGCTGCTGATTGCATTACTTTGTCAGATGGCCAATTGAGAGCCTACTCACGATGACTGTTTACCCACGGAGTATTCCGCTGATGGAAAGAAGTTTAGAATGATGTGATGTGGCAATATGACCACTATCGTTTTCACGTCATCTGATATGTACCACAAGTGTGCGCATATATGGCGGTAGTTACAAGCCAATAGTTGAAAACTACGTAGCAGGCCACACCATGCTTAACCTACACACAAAAGACTCTGGTGCAACGGGCAGGTTGGCAGCCGTAGAGTCAAATGTACTCAGATACAAAATGTGCTCAACCAGCTGCCTATGCTATGAAGCACCAACACTTCCCTACCATAGACCACAGGCAGCAGGGCACCTCACTATGAAGTTGGAAAACAGACAGCTGTAAGCTACGTCAATTGCTCATAACAGCATTGAGGACCGCAGTTAATGTTAGATAATTTAATTCTTTCCCACGTCAATTGCCCAGGCGGAACAGTTAAACTGTAACTCCCCCACTGAACGTGAAGACCAACTTCTTAAAACATTTTTTTGTTTAACTGTATGTGTGCACTTTAGATACGTATTCCTAAACTTGTTTTGTGTTGGCTACTTCAAAATGGTTCAAATGGCTCTGAGCACTATGCGACTTCACTTCTGAGGTCATCAGTCGCCTAGAACTTAGAACTAATTAAACCTAACTAACCTAAGGACATCACACACATCCATGCCCGAGGCAGGATTCGAACCTGCGACCGTTGCAGTCCCGCGGTTCCGATTGGCTACTTCGAAAAGTTATTGACTAATTAGGTATATGAAGAACAAAGATATTTATATGAAAAGTTTTTTCAGAGTATATTGTGTAAACATTGACCAAACAAAACATTCGTTTTGAAATGTGAGAAAAATTATTGAGCCTCTGGTTTAGACCTTCCACTCTGCTCCAAACCAAAGGGACCGAGCGGGGTGGCGCAGTGGTTAGACACTGGACTCGCATTCGGGAGGACGACGGTTCAATCCCGGGTTCGGCCATCCTGATTTAGGTTTTCCGTGATTTCCCTAAATCACTCTAGGCAAATGCCGGGATGGTTCCTCTGAAAGGGCACGGCCGACTTCCTTCCCCATCCTTCCCTAATCCGATGAG
Source organism: Schistocerca americana (assembly GCF_021461395.2). Lineage (NCBI taxonomy): Eukaryota > Metazoa > Arthropoda > Insecta > Orthoptera > Acrididae > Schistocerca > Schistocerca americana. The sequence goes on along the minus strand of NC_060120.1, from coordinate 598,746,255 downwards.
ACCGATGACCACGCTGTCTGGTCTCCTTCCCCAAACCAACCAACCAACCAACCAAACCAAAGGACCACGGTCAACCCTGGAAACGATGCTACAAATAGACAACTTAGCCTCCACCCCGCGTAAGTTCCTGTTTGTCTTCACAAAATCAGCCAGCCGCCGAAAGGAGCCGAGGATTGCCTCAGAAAGCAAGGGACAGGCGTCATTCGTGCTGTCATGTGTCACTACATGCAGCCGGTTGCATCCAGTCCGCTCGATAGCCGCCGGTCGGGACCTCCAGGCAAACATATCGAATGCACACTGGAATTCTTTCCCGCTTTGCCTGCTGTCTCCCTGAAGGGCTCCATCACCCGCCTAACATTGGAGCTCCCGATGACAAGCATACCCACCCTCTGTATTTCGTTCTTGCTCTCCCACTCTCATTGTTACTTCTTGGTTCTTGTGCATATTGTATATTATCCCCATTTTTCTCTGAATTACATACAAAACCTTGCACCATTTTCCATTGACGATAGCTTTGGAGGCCTACAGATCTAAAGAACGGGTGTTGATGTTTTTTCGGTCTCTCTTCCATTATCAACAGCTATATCAGAATTGCTTCTCTGCTGTTTTTAGCTTTATTAAAGCCAAAATAATCATCGTCTAATGAATTCTATGTAACACAAATCACTTTTTCTTATCCTTTTTTGTTCTTCCACTAGCTTGCTCCTAACGGATGAGAGTGGGCTGGCAGGGCCACAACACGCTGCCCCTCAACAACGAACAGCTAGATTACTACACAATTTTTTTTAAAAAAATAACGTATTTTAATTGGTTTTGAAATTAAGTAAAAATGGTTACACATCGACGCTACTAAATTGGATAAGTTGTCTTTAACAAGTAATACTAATAGAAACGGAGAAAGCTCTTTACAGGACCTTAACTCAAAGACCCGGCAACATAGGCGATAATTTAGGAGAAAAAAGGTTGAGTGGCTCTGGAGGTGTATGCTGAGAGATATTGAATAGGTACGTTGGTATTTGGAAAGAAATATGATGCACGAGGGTGGGTGTTAGAAGAGGTGGGATTTCGAATAAGATTGTGGTTAGGTAATGGAAAGAAGAGAAGAAAGCAGCAGAGGAAGGGGAAGGAAGGGAAGAGGGAGCTCTGAATCGGATGAAGATAGTCAGCGTGTCATATCTCGTGGAAAGTCCAGATGTCCGGGTGGATTTAATTCCCGACGAGTGTGTTATGACTGCGTAGGGAGAGGTTATGAAGGATATGTAAGTGTAGTGTTGGTCTGAAGTGTTAGTATAGCTGTGGTCGCACAGGTAGGTACCCGTGGTCTAGGGGAATCGTGTTTGATTCATAATCAAAACGCCTTCGGTCCCGGGTTCGATACCCGCCACTGCCTAAATTTTGATAAATAATCAGCATTGACGGCCGAAGACTTCCGGCATAAGAAGTCAGCCTCATTCTGCCAACGGCCTTGTCAATGAGGTGGAGGAGCGGATAGAGGTTCAGGGCACTCTCTTGTCCTAGGGGTGGGAAATTGTCCCTAATGGCGGAAGAATCAACAATGATCAACGACATGAGAATGCAGAAGGCAATGGAAATCACTGCATTAAAGACACGTAACGTGTATCAAATGGCTCTGAGCACTATGGGACTTAACATCTGTGGTCATCAGTCCCCTAGAACTTAGAACTACTTAAACCTAACTAACCTAAGGACATCACACACATCCATGCACGAGGCAGGATTCGAACCTGCGACCGTAGCAGTCGCGCGGTTCCGGACTGAGCGCCTAGAACCGCTAGACCACCACGGCTGGTCTAACGTGTATCCACAGGACATGTGGCATGTAATTGAAGAAGTGTCATGATGATCTCTCCATTGGTAAAAGATTCAGGAATAGTCCCCCATTCATATCTCCGGGAGGGGACTGCCAAGGGGGAGTTTATCATGAGAAAAAGTTTGAATAATCTACGAAAGGATAACGTTCTACGAGTCGGGGCGTGGAATGTCAGAAGTTTGAACGTGGTAGGGAAACTAGAAAATCTGAAAAGGGAAATGCAAAGTCTCAATCTAGATATAGTACGGGTCAGTGAAGTGAAGTGGAAGGAAGACAAGGATTTCTGGTCTGATGAGTATCGGGTAATATCAACAGCAGCAGAAAATGGTATAACAGGTGTAGGATTCGTTATGAATAGGAAGGTAGGGCAGAGGGTGTGTTACTGTGAACAGTTCAGTGACCGCGTTGTTCTAATCAGTCCAACACCGACAACGATAGTTCAGGTATACATGCCGACGTCGCAAGCCGAAGATGAACAGATAGAGAAAGTGTATGAGGATATTGAAAGGGTAATGCAGTATGTAAAGGGGGACGAAAATCTATTAGTCATGGGCGACTGGATGCAGTTGTAGGGGAAGGAGTAGAAGAAAAGGTTACAGGTTTCGAGAGGGTGCGTTTCTGGATGAGGTATCGAATATATTGCTTCCCCCTACTTACACCTCCCGAGGAGATCACGAATGTAAAATTAGAGAGATTAGAGCGCGCACGGAGGCTTTCAGACAGTCGTTCTTCCCGCGAACCATACGCGACTGGAACAGGAAAGGGAGGTAATGACAGTGGCACGCAAAGTGCCCTCCGCCACACACCGTTGGGTGGCTTCCGGAGTATAAATGTAGATGTAGATGTAGGAGAATATGGGCTTGGGACAAGGAATGAAAGAGGAGAAAGACTAATTGAGTTCTGTAACAAGTTTCAGCTAGTAATAGCGAATACCCTGTTCAAGAATCACAAGAGGAGGAGGTATAATTGGAAAAGGCCGGGAGATACGGGAAGATTTCAATTACATTACATCATGGTCAGACAGAGATTCCGAAATCAGATGCTGGATTGTAAGGCGTACCCAGGGGCAGATACAGACTCACATCACAATATAGTAGTGATGAAGAGTAGGCTGAAGTTCAAGACATTAGTCAGGAAGGATCAATACGCAAAGAAGTGGGATACGGAAGTACTAAGGAATGACGAGATACGTTTGAAGTTCTCTAACTCTATAGATACAGCAATAAGGAATAGCGCAGTAGGCTGTACAGTTGAAGAGGAGTGGACATCTCTAAAAGGGGCCATCACAGAAGTTGGGAAGGAAAACATACGTACAAAGAAGGTAGCTGCGAAGAAACCATGGGTAACCAAAGAAATACTTCAGTTGATTGATGAAAGGAGGAAGTACAAACACGTTCCGGGAAAATCAGGAATACAGAAATACAAGTCGCTGAGGAATGAAATAAATAGGAAGTGCAGGGAAGCTAAGACGAAATGGCTGCAGGAAAAATGTGAAGACTCGAAAAAGATATGATTGTCAGGATAGACTCAGCATACAGTAAAGTCAAAACAACCTTTGGTGACATTAAAAGCAACGGTGGTAACATTAAGAGTGCAACGGGAATTCCACTGTTAAATGCAGAGGAGAGAGCAGATAGGTGGAGAGAATACATTGAAAGCCTCTATGAGGGTGAAGATTTGTCTGATGTGATAGAAGAAGAAACAGGAGTCGATTTAGAAGAGATAGGGATCCAGTATTAGAATCGGAATTTAAAAGAGCTTTGGAGGACTTAGGTCAAATAAGGCAGAAGGGATAGATAACATTCCATCAGAATTTCTAAAATCATGGGGGGAAGTGGCAACAAAACAACTATTCACGATGGTGTGTAGAATATATGAGTCTGGCGATATACCATCTGACTTTCGGAAAAGCATCATTCACACAATTCCGAAGAAGGCAAGAGCAGCTCATGCATCGAAACTGCTTACAAGAATAATATGCAGAAGAATGGAAAAGAAAATTGAGAACGCACTAGATGACGATCAGTTTGGCTTTAGGAAAAGTAAAGGGACGAGAGAGGCAATTCTGACGTTATGGCTAATAATGAAAGCAAGGCTAAAGAAAAATCAAGACACTTTCATATGATTAGTCGACCTGGAAAAAGCGTTCGACAATATTAAATGGTGCAAGCTGTTTGAGATTCTGAAAAAAGTAGGGGTAAGCTATAGGGAGAGACGGGTCATGTACAATATGTACAACAACGAAGGGGGAATAATAAGAGTGGACGATCAAGAACGAAGTGCTCGTATTAAGAAGGATGTAAGACAAGGCTGTAGCCTATCGCTCCTACTCATCCATCTGTACATTTGGGAAGCCATGATGGAAATAAAAGAAAGGTTCAGGAGTCGAATTAAAATACAAGGTGAAATTATACCAATGATACGACTCGCTGATGACATTGCTATCCTGAGTGAAAGGGAAGAAAAATTAAATGATCTGCTGAACGGAATGAACAGTCTAATGAGTACACAGTATGGTTTGAAAGTAAATCGGAGAAAGACGAGGGTAATGAGAAGTAGTAGAAATGAGAACAGCGAGAAACTTAACATCTGGATTGATGGTCACGAAGTCAATGAAGTTAAGGAATTCTGCTACCTAGGCAGTAAAATAATCAATGACGGACGGAGCAGGGAGGACATCAAAAGCAGACTCGCTATGGCAAAAAAGGCATTTCTGGCCAAGAGAAGTCTACTAATATCAAATACCGGCCTTAATTTGAGGAAGAAATTTCTGAGGAGGTATGTCTGGAGTACAGCATTGTATGGTAGTGAAACATGGGCTGTGGGAAAACCGGAACAGAAGAGAATCGAAGCATTTGAGATGTGGTGCTATAGACGAATGTTGAAAATTAGGTGGACTTATAAGGTAAGGAATGAGGAGGTTCTACGCGGAATCGGAGAGGAAAGGAATATGTGGAAAACACTGATAAGGAGAAGGGACAGGATGATGGGACATCTGCTAAGACATGAGGGAATGACTTCCATGGTACTAGCGGGAGCTGTAGAGGGCAAAAACTGTAGAGGAAGACAGAGATTGGAATACGTCAACAAATAATTGAGGACGTAGGTTGCAAGTGCTACTCTGAGATAAAGAGGTTAGCACAGGAAAGTAATTCGTGGCGGGCCGCATCAAACCAGTCAGAGTAGACTGATGACCAAAAAAAAAAAAAAAAAAAAAAAAGCACACCATTACTAGGAATTGGAAGGGATCGAGCTAGTGAGACCAACAGGATACACGCATGGATTCAGTTTATGTGCAGTGGAAGCGGAATGTGTAGAGCTGGTAAAGCATTAATATAGAGAATTTTAAGTGGCCATAGAACCCAAGGTCAAGATTTGTGTCGTTCAAGAATTTGGAAACGGTAAAAGAAACTAGAAATAGCGGAATTCCAGGATACAGTGGTATAACAATGGATTTGACAGGTGAAGGTATTATAGGCACAGAGGAAGAAACCACAAATACCAATTTTCAGCAAGTTGGTGGTTGGCTATCAGGTGAGATTTTCATCTGAGTTTACTGATGAGGATTAGTCTGGGGTATTTTGATGCGTTTACAACACAGTCAAACCAAGCAGAGCTCTTAAGAGCTTTGAGTAAAGTTTAAAGATGAGAAGCAGTCTAAACAAAGCAAATTGTGCCCGTGAACGAAGAAAAACCATCGACGCAAGCACTACTCATACAATGCAAAATGTTTGAAGAGTATTCCATCTCATGATTTTGTAATTACTATTCTGAACTGGAAAATGTCACAAAATTCGGAAGTGCTAGGCCGAATAAAACGAAAATGATTGGGTTTCTGGAACTCTGCAATCGCAATAAGTAGTTATGGCAACGGATTGATGGAGTAAACACAGGTATTCTCAAACCACAGCAGAGTACACGAAAGAAATCCAGTCAAGTTCCCTTACTACATGGATTATATTGCCTGACACATTAAAACGGAATGAATCATCCTGGATCTGTGTGGAGGAATTGTGAACCGTCCCTCGGTATGTGGAGTGTCTGACAAAGGCAATATTCCGGGATCAAGTGCTAACACTCACTTCTACCTCGCGTATGTATCTCACGTCGTAGTGGTCTTCAGTGCAGTAGCTCTCTATACTACTGTATCCTGCACAAGTCCCTTCATCTCTGAATAACTACTGCAACCTACGTCCTTCTGAATCTGATTACCATATACATCTCTTGGTCTCCGTCTACAATTTTAACAGCCGCACCTCCGCTCCCCCCTCCCCCCCCCCCCCCTACCCACACACAACCTCACACACTTGCCTCCAATACTAAACTGATGTCCCCTTGATGTCTCAGAATGTGTCCTATCAACCGATCCCTTATTTTAGTCAAGTTGGGCCACAAATTTCTTGTCTCCCTAATTCTGTTCATTATTTCCTCATTAGTTTCGTGATCTACCCATCTAATCTTCAGTATTATTCTGTAGCCCTACATATCAAAAATTAATATTCACTTCTTATCTAAACTGTTTATCGCCGCCTGCCGGAGTGGCCGTGCGGTTCTAGGCGCTGCAGTCTAGAGCCGAGCGATCGCTGCGATCGCAGGTTCGAATCCAGCCTCGGACATGGATGTGTGTGATGTCCTTAGGTTAGTTAGGGTTAAGTAGTTCTATGTTCTAGGCGACTGATGACCTTAGAAGTTAAGTCACATAGTGCTCCGAGCCTTTTTAACCAGTTTTTTGTTTATCGCCAGTGTTTACACATGGCTCCACTCCAGAGAAATATCTTCAGAAAAGACTTCCTAAGACTTTGTGCTGAAGTGGTTACTAACTGATTCACCATCCTTACCTAAGAACTGTCTACTGTATTCTCGTTGGGTACGACCTCCAGGCCTATCCCTGTGTCAATATTTTCACTTTGTACAGGTGATGTTCCTAATTTGTTTCTTTTGGCCTATCAGTGCATCAACATCTTCAGTCTCTATTGGAGAAGTTCCAGATTTATTTATATTTGCTACCTGACAACTATAGTCGGTGATCTCAGAGCTTGGCTTCTGACTAAACGTTGTCGCACTACTCTCAAGACTTTTCCTATTCCCTAGCTTCTCAGCAAACTCCATAATGTTCCCTATCATCTGTTCTTGTACTCTAATACTCTCATCTTGCCTGTTACAATCCTAATATACTATTTCGTTAATATCCCTATTACACTCTTTAAGCTCTTTAATAACAATACTCTCTTCAAACTTCTAATAATTTTCTTACAGCTCATTGATAATATTTACTTGTTGTCCATCATTGTTCTCTTCTTCATTTCGACACTCTAATTAACCAGACCTTCATTAGTAACAACTCTTGTTGTCCTAATCGTTCACATAAGATTAGTTTTATTTCAGCTCCAGTCTCACTAAGTGATACAGCTACTCCAGTAATATCCTTATTCAACACACTAAAGATCTGCCTCCATTGGACCCATCCTTAAAACGTTGTAATGACTTGACTTCCTCACAAGCGGAAAACGTGCCTGGTTCAGAGTCACCGAATGTTTATAAGAATTGGTAAGCAATTGTGCCATATTTGCCGTCCGTTCCTTTCCCTGTTCTGTAACTGTGCTTACGGCTGATTCATCTTTACATAATCAGCTTCCGATTACAGTTTGAACGTTACTAATTCTTGTATACTTGCTTTGTCCTGAATCTGTTGTTCTTTCAGCTGAAAAATTTCAACGGTATCTACGATGAGCATTCAATAAACAATGCAACACTCTTTTTTTTTTTAAAAAAATGGGTTGGTTTTATCCAAGGTTCCACTACAGCATATTATTCCCTATTCGTTAGATCACAAAACCATATTATTCAACATAATCTCCGTACAGTGCTACGGCTTCACATCACCTTACAGTGTTGCCCTTATGGTGTTTCTCTACTGGTCTCGTCCGAGCCAACGTCGTGCTGCCACAATAGCCTCCCCATCATAAATGTAGTGCTACCAGTGGAGTGCGTCTTCTATTGTGCCAGACAGATGGAAGTGGGAAGTGGGAGATCCGAACTGTAAGGTTTTGTGAGCTTCTCTCGGTTTCAAAGCGTTGTGTGAGCTCTTGTACTGTCGTGGATGAGACGTTCTTTTGCATTTCTGTGGCGACGAACACGCACACTTCATACTCCCAGGAGCAATCAGCATGACTTTACCGGCGAGGCTGGGCATTGAACTTTTTCTTCTGAGGAGAACTGGTGTGGCGCCAGTGCAGACCACTGTTTTGTTGCCGGTTGGTCGTGACGAAACCGTGTTTCGTCGCCTCTGACGATGTTCGGCAAAAAACTGTCACGATCAGCCTCGTAACGCACAAGCAATTCCACAGAGACGGTCCTTCTTTGCTCTTAAAAATGTTCTGTTAGGCGGTGAGGAGTCCAGCGGGCACATACCTTCGCGTACCCGAACTGGTGGACGAGTGCTCCAGCTCTACCAACAGAGCCGCCTAGTTGTGCAGCGAGGTGTTTGATTGTGATCCGTTGATCATGTTCCAACATTGCAGGAGTCACAGCTGTGTCCAGCCGGGGGGCACGCGGGAGATCGGACAGGTTTGTGCGATCTTCCTACGATGATGACAGTCACTTCTCCCAGTGACTCACTGTGCTTTTGTTCATTGTCCGGTCTCCGTAGAAATTCTGCAAGCATCTATAAATATCTGGAATACTCATATTTTCCGCTGAAACGATCTCAATGATATCTCTCTGCTTGGAACTCACCTCCGTTACAGACGCGATTTTGAAGGCTACTCATAGCTACACCACCTATCGGAACTTCATAAAACCATAGGAGCTGAAGCGTGAATATTCCTCGATATACAACAACCAGTTCGGCAGTTTTTCAACCGAAATAGGCCGAGAATTAATATGTGTTCATTATTTATTGAACATCCCTCATATATGTTGAAGTCTGGACACTTATGTTTGTAACTCACACTTGAAATCGTCACGCATATTATTACTAATCTACAGTGACAAATCTCTAAAATTAATCACAAGTTCATGTCTAAGCCTTTTAACAGTATTCTTCCCTGCTTCCCTGCTTTTTATTACTTTCCTTAATTTCTTGCCTAAACCCTTTATTACTTTCTTTAATTTCTTTTATATTTTAGCTCTTTATTTTTTTGTTTTGTTTTTTGATCATTTCTTGAAAAATTTAATCATGTAATTACTGTTTAAAGCCGAAGAGATTACAGTAGTCCTTATGATCTGAGAAACATCCTTCCCTCCTACTTTTACACCGTTCCAGAAAAATGGAGAAGCCCTGCCAGTTTCCATAGATGTCGCTGAAGTGAGAAATGAACTGATTAAATGGTTCAAATGGATCTGAGCACTATGGGACGTAACATCAAAGGTCATCAGTCCCCTAGAACATAGAAGTACTTAAACCTAACTAACCTAAGGACGTCACACACATCCATGCCCGACGCAAGATATGAACCTGCGACTGTAGCAGTCGCACGGTTCCGGGCTGAAGCGCCTAAAACCGCTCGACCACAGCAGTAGGCATGCTCTGATCACATGTGTCTGCTACTGTCGCTGGTACTTCACTTGATTCACTGATCTAAGAAGGCCTCTTCTTACTCATCTTTTCTACATCTAAAAACACATTGTAAGAAGCTTCCCCTAGTCCTCTGAAGGCTTTCCCTAGTCCTCTGAAGCCTGATTTGTATCTGGTAGTTCTTAGCACATTCAAACAAATATAAGAAGAATAACGAATAAAAATCGTAAATATCCTATGCTATCAATGAATAAGTAGTATACACAATTTATTAATGAGACCCCAATTCCACAACAGATCTGAGAATCAATAAAAGTACATAAAATGCTAGCAGTGTCCTTATCTCAAAACAGACACTTCCAAGGCAAATGCAGACGTATTCTGCTTAATGCCAAGAGCTCAATAATGATTATTCAGTATAGAATCCATCATAAATCACTGCCTAACTGTGTATCCCCACATACCAAAAATAATGTTCATTGGAAACAAAAGACTTAGAAGGCAACACCTCACAAGCAAAGAATCTCAAGCAAAGGCTTATCCTACACAATGCATGTTATTCCAAAATATTACGCAGTTCTATTGCTTCAGTCTCAGCAATAATAAAATATATTATGCTGCTGGATTTCACAAAAACATCAAGTAAGTGGAAAAACGTTTATACTATGGTCTCATACGAAATTATCTATCTCACTTGCAATGCTATGCAGCAGGCAAGCACTTATGCTGTTAATAATTCACGAAATATATCTGCAAAAACTCGAAGTGCATAAATACTTTTTCGGTGTGGATGCTTTTAATCTAACTGTTAAATACGAAACTACCAATAAGATCATATCCAGGCTGGAAGGTCGACAGATCAAACTTAAGTGCTGAAACTTGGAAACTGTCTGTGACAAAACCTGTTACTTCAGAATGTTCCTTATTACCATTACTGTATAGCTTGTACAGTTTAGTAGTGGTATAACGTTTTATGTCGCTACAAGATGCAGCTTCTCAATGTATAACTAGCAATGTGAAAGCAAGTGCTCTAAATTCCGGTAAGTATTGCCCATGTATCTGATGTACAGTAGCCTTTCTACACAACTTTTGAGTATGATGGTTCCATAGATTGAATCCGATAATCTATAAATAAAACTGAATACAAAGAATGACTGCCAAGAATACAGAGAATGGCTTCCTCATCAAACAATTACAACATACTGTATAACTGTTACGTACTAAAACTGTGTCTTGTTAGAAAATGCATCAATAGAATTATGTAAGAAATTTACAAATGAATGAGGATTATGAAGCACAAACCAGGGATATAAAAATAACAGATGATCTGGAAGAAATAATTCCCAAATTGAAACAAATAGCTGAACAAGTTGCCCCTATAAATCCAAGGAAAAAACACCAGTGGTGGAACGATGAATGTGATGAAGCAGTGTTGGATCGACACCAAGCCTGGTTAAGACATCAAAATGAAAAAAACAGAAAAATCATATTTGGAACTCACAAAACAAAGGAAGACAACACAAAAAATAATAAGGAGAGTTAAACGTCAGTACCAAAAAGATATACTTCTAATGATAGAAACAAATAGTGAAAAAACAAACTCAAGAGACTATTACAAAATATTTGGCAGACAATTACAAAGATATGATCCTCCAACATTAATGTTAAAAGATAAAGATAATAACCTAGCCCATAGCAATAGTAAAAATACAGAAATTCTAGCAGAAACATTTAAAAAGTTACTAAATTGTGAAGATCCCCCAGAACTTCTTCAGACAAACACAGAAACCCCAATTAAAACACCAGCAGAAAATATAAATCCACCTACAATTAATGAGGTCTACAGAGCTTTGAAAGAACTCAAAAACTACAAAGCAAGTGGAGAAGATCAAACGTTTGCTGAACTTTGGAAATATGCAGCAGAACCAGTAAAGATAGCATTACACCAATGCATAGTAAAAATCTGGAATGAAGAGAAATTACCAGAAAATTGGACTACTGCTATAATACATCCATTACATAAGAAAGGAGAAAAATCAAATCCAGACAACTATAGAGGAATTTCCCTTTTGGACTGCACATATAAGATCATGTCAAGAATACTACACAACCTCTGTAAAGGTCAATTAGAACTGGAACTGGGAGAATATCAAGGAGGATTTAGATCCTGGAGAAGCTGCCCAGAACAGATAATCACCTTGAAGTTAGTTATGGATGTCTACAAAAGAAGGCAAAAACAACTAGTCATAACCTTTGTAGACTTCAAAAAGGCGTATGATTGCATCCATAGATCTTTAATGATGAAAATATTAAGGAATTTTGGACTTCATCCTAAATTAATAAAAATGATACAGTTAACCTTAACAAACACCAAATCCAAAGTAAAATTTAGAGGAGAAATATCTGAACCATTTTTGATTAAAACAGGGTTGAGACAGGGAGATTGTTTATCACCATTGCTATTCAATTGTGCTCTTGAATATGTAATGAGAGAATGGTACAAGGAAAATCCTATGAATATTAAAATTGGAACTAAGAAAGATAAAATAAACCTAAATTGCTTGGGATTTGCTGATGACCTAGCATTACTAGCTAATAATATTCAGGAAGCCACGAAACAAATAACAAGCTTACAAAATATAGCACATAAATTAGGACTCCAGATATCATTTGAAAAGACTGAAATAGTGGTAACGGATCCACTTGTAATAGATCACATCACAGTGAACAATAGGGAAATTAAAATAGTGAAACAATTTAAATACCTGGGTGAAATTATAACACATAAATTGGACGAGAAACCTGCATGGCTAGCAAGAACTAATAAAATGATAAAAGCTCAAAAGCTAACATGGTCTACGTACAATAAAAAATGTCTATCAATTAAAACAAAATTAAAACATTACAAGACGGTGGTCCAACCAGAGGTTACATACGGAAGTGAAACTCTTTTTAAAGTCACCCAGAAAAACAGAATTGACAAAGTTTTAAGAGTAGAGAGAAGAATTGCTAGAACATGCATAAATAAGAAATATCAAAAAGCTGGGCAATGGCAGATAGTTCCAAATGAAGTGGTATACAGAGAACTGGAGCCCATCACCGATACTATACGAAAGAGAAGGATCTCTTTTTGTGGTCACATTCTGAGGACACCAGAAACCAGATTATCAAGGAAAATTATTGAGAAACTCTGGAATTTGAAACAACAAGGAGGATGGCTTAAGAAAATAAGAGAGGATATGGAAGAACTGGAAATAACTCTGGATGATTTGCAGAACAAAACGCCAAATTTAAAGAAGTTGAGGGACACAGAAATAAGATGTAAACCAAAAATTGACAAAGGACATACAATGAAGAGGGTATTTACAGATAAGGAACGACGAAAAGCATCGGAACGAATGAAGAGATACTGGGCCACTCGGAAGGGGAAAATACCAAAGAAGAGGACCAGAAATGATTGACTGAAGTGGTCCAATGAGGCCGTAAAAGCAGAAGAAGAAGAAGAAGAATGCAGTTTTTCTACTCCAGCCCATAAAGTACGTTTAGGTCCTACATGTGATCTGTACCTGCACAACGGACAACTCAGCTATGATCAGTTCTGTTGTATTGCATATTACGAAGTACTGCACTTCATGTTCCTGAAACAGATCCCTGCGTGGGTATTTGCTTTGTCATTTACTTCAAGCTGTGCAACAATAGTAACGGTAACAGCTGAGCAGTTACTCTTCTGAATAGTAGTCAATATAAGCAAACCAGTTCCGTGTTTATTAGCGGTTACTTTTACTTTAGGTACCTGTTATATGGACCGCTCTATTTAAAACGCATAGATGGATGTAGTCATACGGCCGAAACGCGCACGTCTGCTATCATGCCCCACAGCTAATTCGCTATAATAGCCTGTAGCTCTGATTAAGCAGTCAAATAGTATATGCATTAGATAGAACTACCAGTTAATAAATACACAGAAATACAAAATAAAAGTTAAATAAATGGTTGTGCTTTAATGACTATAATTGGTTATTTCGAATAGTGTTTACTCAAGAATAGACATCTCAAATAAACAGGAAGTGTTCTATGATAGAAAATTAAAGTACAGAGAAAAACGTACTCTTATCAAATTTAGAAAAGCTATGTTGAAAGCGTTACGAGAATGGTAAAAAGTACCCAAATTAAATAGTCATCGAAGATACATGTAAACGAAATTCATTTCGTAATTACAATACACGAAATATTCTCCAGCTCAAAAAAGTTCAGAGTTCAATCCAATGATTTAAAAATTATCATGTGCCATGCAAATAATCATAGCTCCGACTCTGTCTATCATCAGTTCTGCGATACAAGTGGAATAAGTTCGAGTCCTATTCTGGAACATCATCAAATCTAAAGTCCCTTCAGAAGTTAACGTATGGTAGTTACTGTTCACTGCCCAGAATCAATCACCTATATGACCACATCATGCACGTTACTGCAGTAGATCTGCCTTCTTCATGAACTAGACATAACGTGTTCAGAGCAGTTCCCTTCGGCTCTTCACTCAAAAAATCCCAGCCTCCTTTTGACTCCTGCAGTGTTCTGCTGCTGCCGGCTTTTCATTGGCTAAAGGCTGCCCCAGCAAAAATAAATCGTTCTTACGTTCTAGAGACATGATTTTACTCGTCTTGACCACCTTCCAGCAATAAACAAATATATTTCAACAATATTTAAATAAAAGAAATGTTATAAATAGTCAGTTACACTCAGAACACGAACAATGAATATAAATGAAGTTTTATTCAGTTATAAATAAACTAGCATTGCTGTACAAGTGCTTTCACGTTAAATGAGAACGAACTGTCGTTCACTTTTATTTAAACTTTTACTTATGCCTTCTTGACAGAAGCATCTTTCGGTTTTCTGGCTCGTATTTTCAGTTGTGGTGCCCGCTAACACATACGACTGACCACTCTTAAATTAGCACAATTTATTTAATAGCACTTGCAATCAACATTTAAATAAAGTTACTCACAAAATAGTAACCTGATCATTAAATAACCACACAAGTACGACAATATGTGAGATGCTGACTACATTTGCTGTGTAATTATGGAGGATAAGATGTTCTGCTACTGAAAAGGATATAAAAGATGTCATGAACCAATAAAGAGAATAGATACACATACATAACTTTCAGAGATGGTAGCTACATTGCGATGTTATCATCTGAGATACAGTATGATGAAACCGTATGAAGCGTTTAAAAGTTGGTAATTAAGAGGTTCATAGTGAAAATGTTTACTCACAGTGAAATATTAAATTCTACAGTTTTTAAAGGTATTCAAATTATTGTTGTGTCATTGGATAGGCCTCATTTTCTTTCGATCGCTAACGTATGCAGATTTGCATTGGTATTTGACTAAATTATTGTAGACACTCAAAGAGCTGTATTCGTCTGTCCTCTTAAGCGTTAAAATTTCCCGTACCGGGTTTTCTCTTTCCAGCAAGGTTCTCCTTTTCTGTGCTCCTGGATTCGTCTGGGCAGATCGTCTAGCCAGACTTGCCAAGGCGGGTCCTGAGCCCTTGGCCCACTAGCGTTCACCCATACGACGAATTAATCTAACCTCGTACCAACGCTGGGAGCCTGATTAAGTCGCCTAAACGTGCATAACGTTACAGCAGTCTCCAAATAAGTGATATCTATCTAAAAATGCAGATACTATCTACACAGTCCTACAGTTCTGACAAGGTTTATCTACGATCATTCCTTAACACTTACAGAAACAATATAAACTGATGCAGACAAACCGTTTAAGTTATGAAATGTACTCTTTTCTGCACATATAAAGCACTTTCACCTGAAAGTGGAGGGTGAAGAATTCTTTTTTACAATTCAGAACACTTGACTAATAGTTTTTCCTGGGTACTAAATGTAGATATTCCTGATCGGAGTTTTCTGTTTACGATACGCGGTTAGCGCTTGCAACAGATAAGGACTCTGTTTAAGTTACCTCTTGCCAAAAGTGCTGTCACTCCATGAAAGCACCTTACAAACCATCCTCAATCACACCAGGGAGAATCTCAACTAAAAATCATCCTCTGCCCGGTTCACTTGCAACGTCCGCCATCATGGCTCAGCGCCCACAGAACATTCGACACTGTCTCTAGCAGCAGAGTGACTGTGACGTCATGTGCTACTTACACTGCCTCAGGTACCCAAAGAGTAACATACAACTCATGTGTTCAAGCATACAATTACGAAAAATGGCAAGTATTTCGAACAAGATAGGCATTTCACAAGATACACAAACATTTCTTATTCCCAAATTTTTTTCGTGGATGAATTTCATTTAACTTCGGAACTGAATGTGAGGATAGCTCGTTACTGATGAATACATGATGAACCGTTTAGAGCTAACTTAAATCCGATATCGACAACGGCTCTATAAGCGAAATTAATTAAGGAGAAAGGAAGTTCAGAGCAGCTGTGAACTTCGATTTATTTATAACGGCGAGTTTCATTTAAAGTTTAATCAGTTTGAAAGGGCTATGCGTGATAATTCAAAAAGCACAATTTTAGCAAATGGGCAGCGGCATAAACGCATGGCCACCTCTGCCCCTTCCTTGGCCGAGCGTGACGCCTGCGCTACGCATTGCATCTCATTACCTCTGCTGCGTCATGGGCAGGTATTACAACAGAAGGGCCTACTGCCAACTTGTGAGCATAATTAGAGCCGGTAAACGCCTATGCTGTCGAGTCATATACGGTATCACTTCACAACTATAGTGGCTTACATTACTTGTGCAACGGTTTCCTCTTTTATTTCCCTTCTTCTTCCACTAGCAGCATTACATAACATGATTGTAAACCTACATTAAGGGCCGTAATTTCTTCTCGTATCAGTGAAACGCAATACTTGTGAATAGGAATATTCCAAAGAAAATCCTGAAAGACTTACAGACACATCCATGTACCATAATAAATCGCAGTTGGCATAAAATTTGGTTGAGCTTTGACAGGAGGCAGATTCGGTAGTCTTTGAGTACCTCATTATTGATCTGTCACAGAATACAATCGACTGAATGCCTGGAGGTGGAGTTACAACCTTATGTGAAGTGAGACGAGAAAATAAAATCCGTCGCTGGTACAATGGATTGATTTTAAATGTTTTATTTACAACAAACCTGTGCATAATGTGCTGCATTTATCAGCTAACAGGACAATTGTCATGAGGTTCCAACTCAAACTGAAGACGCTTTACAGCAAAAACTTTTAAGAGCTTAAGGCGACAGCAGAGTCTGTCGAAACTGTGTGCTGTAAATAAAGAAATATTTATGCAAATTTCGCTTTGGAAAGCCTTCAGGAGAATGAATTGGAAAGCCTTCAGGAGAATGATACGAAGGTTCAGTACCACCCAATATTCGATAGACATTGTAGGATAATCTTACTTTCCCTCGTCGTATTTCTACTTAATGTTAATTCTCATCGAAAAAATGAAAATAAAATGGCTGTCTTGCTGTTTAAGTAATGGAAAATATTTGAAGCTGTGTGTGGCGCGATACAGGGTGAATCAGCTTCCCCTACTGCTGTAGTTTTATGCAACCCGCAATGATGAATCTGGCTCCCACAAACCATGCGCGAGATTTTCATTTTCTACCGCTCGCTACGTGCAAACTGTTAGTCCTAGAGCAGGGCTTAACAACTGGCCGGTTTTGAGCGCGAGTACTCGCGTCTGCTCAGGCACTGCTCGCGAGCAGGTGCAAGATCGCTGAGTAGGGACGGAGGGGCGGGAGGGAGGGGAAATGCGCGCGCACGTTTGAATAGGGCCGCAGTGTGCCTATTGAATTCGCGCCGACTGTGTAACGTTTAAAGTACAGGGCTATTACAAATGATTGAAGCGATTTCATAAATTCACTGTAGCTCCATTCATTGACATATGGTCACGACACACTACAGATACGTAGAAAAACTCATAAAGTTTTGTTCGGTTGAAGCCGCACTTCAGGTTTCTGCCACCAGAGCGCTCGAGAGCGCAGTGAGACAAAATGGCGACAGGAGCCGAGAAAGCGTATGTCGTGCTTGAAATGCACTCACATCAGTCAGTCATAACAGTGCAACGACACTTCAGGACGAAGTTCAGCAAAGATCCACCAACTGCTAACTCCATTCGGCGATGGTGTGCGCAGTTTGAAGCTTCTGGATGCCTCTGAAAGGGGAAATCAACGGGTCGGCCTGCAGTGAGCGAAGAAACGGTTGAACGCATGCGGGCAAGTTTCACTTGTAGCTCGCGGAAGTCGACGAATGAAGCAAGCAGGGAGCTAAACGTACCACAGCCGACGGTTTGGAAAATCTTACGGAAAAGGCTAAAGCAGAAGCCTTACCGTTTACAATTGCTACAAGCCCTGACACCCGATGACAAAGTCAAACGCTTTGAAGTTTCGGCGCGGTTACAACAGCTCATGGAAGAGGTTGCGTTCAGTGCGAAACTTGTTTTCGGTGATGAAGCAACATTTTTCTTAATGGTGAAGTGAACAGACACAATGTGCGAATCTGGGCGGTAGAGAATCCTCACGCATTCGTCCAGCAAATTCGCAATTCACCGAAAGTTAACGTGTTTTTTGCAGTCTCACGGTTTAAAGTTTACGGCCCCATTTTCTTCTGCGAAAAAAACGTTACAGGACACGTGTATCTGGACATGCTGGAAAATTGGCTCATGCCACAACTGGAGACCGACAGCGCCGACTTCATCTTTGAACAGGATGGTGCTCCACCGCACTTCCATCATGATGTTCGGCATTTCTTAAACAGGAGATTGGAAAACCGATGGACAGGTCGTGGTGGAGATCATGATCAGCAATTCATGTCATGGCCTCCACGCTCTCCCGACTTACCCCATGCGATTTCTTTCTGTGGGGTTATGTGAAAGATTCAGTGTTTAAACCTCCTCTACCAAGAAACGTGCCAGAACTGCGAGCTCGCATCAACGATGCTTTCGAACTCATTGATGGCGACATGCTGCGCCGAGTGTGGGAGGAACTTGATTATCGGCTTGATGTCTGCCGAATCACTAAAGGGGCACATATCGAACATTTGTGAATGCCTAAAAAAACTTTTTGAGTTTTTGTATGTGTGTGCAAAGCATTGTGAAAATATCTCAAATAATAAAGTTATTGTAGAGCTGTGAAATCGCTTCAGTCATTTGTAATAACCCTGTACTACGATCAGCTCTAACAGTCGCTTCGCTGGTTAAGAATCATGTCAAGTCGCCGTTGTGTAACCCCAACCATGCTTTCGCAGTTCAACCCCGATTGCGAGGAATTGTATCTGTTTACAGAAAAAGAGGGTGTTGCAAAATGTTTAGTATGTCACAAAACGCTGAATTCTTTTAGGAAATTTAATTTGCAGCGTCATTATATGTCGTACCACGCGAAAGACTACGGAAGCAGAAAATGTGATGGACCAGATAGTGCACAGGAAGTTATTAAACTTAAAAGGAAGCTATCTGAAGAAGATCGAGACGACGAAGAAAAATCAGCTGACGCGGTGTGAGTTACAAAATTGCTTTGTTTTTGGCAAAATCCCTGCGCCCCTTCACTGATGGCGATTTAATAAAATAATGAATGGTAGTTACAGCAGAACATTTGTGTCCATCTCAAGTTGAACAGTTTCGGATTGTGCCATTATCTAACATGACCATTATGCGTCGCATACAGGACATGGCAGACGACTTCCAGAGCCAGCTTGCAAATATCTGTAAAGATTTGATGGCGTATTCCCTAGCTCTGGACGAAAGAGTTGATATCACTGGAACAGCGCAGCTTGCCATATTTATTATTGAGATCTTCAGGTGAGGGAGGAGCTCCTCGATGTAGTAGCCATGAAGAACACTACAACCGGAGGTGATATTTTAAGTAGTGTTGAAGAAAGTGTTGAAATTATAGGATTGTCGTGGAATTCTTTATTTTCAGTATCTACAGACGGTGCACCAGCGATGACAAGGAAAAAATCAGGTTTCGTTGCGCTGTTGAAGGAGAAAATGCAAAAACTGACCGTGCCGAATGAAATAAGGGGGGTTCACTGTGTGATCCACCAGGAAAACGTATGTGCAAAGAGTATCACTCTAAAAAATGTGATGAGTGTTGTTGTTCGTACAACCAATTATATAAGGAAGCATGGGCTACAACACAGGCAATTTAAAAGATTTCTTGAGGATGTAGAAAGCCAGTATGGTAGCCTGCCTTATTACAGCGAGGTCCGCTGGCTTAGTCGTGGCGAATTATTAAATCAATTTTTTTGCCTATTAGATGAGATAAATATGTTCATGGAAATAAATAACATGTGTGTTCCTGAATTGAAAGAGCCTTCGTGGAAATGTGATCTCGCGTTCTTAGCAGATTTAACTAGTCGTCTGAATGCTTTGAACATTTCACTACAAGGTAAAGATCTGCTAATTACTCATTTCATAGATCGAATACGAGCTTTTAAAATGAAATTGACACTTTGGGTGAGTCAGCTGGATACAGGAAATCTAGCTCATTTTCCTAAATTATCATCCATGCAAGATGTTCACAAAGACTGTGAACGTTATTCACATAGTTTAGTTGCCCTTATGGAAGAATTTGATCAACGCTTTCAAGATCTGACAGCACTAGAGAGTCATTTTGATCTGTTCTCCTCTCCATATTCAGTGAATATTGAAGAGATTCGTCCTGAGCTGCAACTAGAAATTATTGACCTGCAGTGTGACAGAGAATACAGAGACAACTTTCAGAACAAGGAAAACATTTTGGATTCTACAGACTCTTCCCTCAGCATAGATTTCCTCGCTTGCACAAACTGGCGGCTACAATAATATCAAAGTTCGGATCCACGTATGTTTGTGAACAACTGTTCTCTGCAATGAAATGTAACAAGACGCGCCTGAGAAACGCATTGTCTGATCGAAATTTAAACTGCACACTGCGCTTACAATGCACAAGAACAATTACTCCGAACATAGACGCAATTGTAAAGGGCAAAAAGTACAAGATAACCGAGAATCCCACACGTTCGTGACACCTTTTATTGTATAACAGTTCACAAATTAATACGAATGTAGAGGCATACAACACTGAGCTAATAAAATTATGTGGCATGTGTACATTCTCCTTTATATATATTTCATTTGTCGCAGTAATAATTCGTGAATCATATCCCTGCAGGTGGCCGCGGATTTACATTGACTGGCGGCAGCTGTTGTGTGCCTCACGTGACTCTCCCCACTCTCCGCTCTGGTCCGGTAGTGGGGGTAGCGTGCTCGTGATGCTCCGTGCTCGAGCCTTGCTGCTCACAGCTTGCTCCGCGAGCAGGTATGTTGTGAAGCCCTGTCCTAGAGGAAGGACGAACAGAACCTGTTTGCAGGAAATTTAATGCAATTAAATTTTGTACTAGCATACGTTTTCGCTAGAGGCCGTACTTCTCGAGTTATTCAAGAAAATCGTACAAAACCGATCTTCAGTTGCACTCCTGTTCCGTCAGCACAGTACCAAAATAGGCGACTGCGCGAATTATTTCTCACATTCGAACTTTCTATTAGTATTAGAGTAACGTCTACGAAAGTCGTTTTACATTTGTTACCATCAAGGGCACGTTTAAATTAATGATGAAACGAAATAGCCCACCCTACTTGTGGATTAATAGCTCAATCAATAGAGATAAAAAAGATCGAACATCGGGAATAGTTCATATGGTCGGAAATTTTTGTACAGTGGTAGGTGGGAGTGGCACGAACAACATATTACAAATCTTGACTAGTGAGGCATGAATGTGGGGTAGAGGCACTTTTGAAGATCACTTTTGTAAGTTTTTTTGAGTAACTCGAAAGCCATGGGCGTTAACGAAAACGTATTACACTACAAAATTTAGCTACATTAAATTTCCTATAAAGATCCTGGTTGTTTTTTTTAGGCCTAATAGTTTGTTTGTTGCGAGTGAGCGAATATGAAAATCTCGCGCCTGGTTTATGAAAGCAGGCTATTAAATTGCGAGTTGCATGAAACGAGACGGGTGGGCGCGTCTGAATCATCCTGTAGGCCAGTACTTGCAGTGTTACGAAGGAGATCGCGAGGGAAAGAGAGAGAGAGGGGGGGGGGGACGTGAAATTAGTTGTAGGGAGGGAGGGGAGATTTAGAGAGGAGGGAGATTGTAGGTCCTCTTGTAGGTCCACTCTGTTTTTTAATCTTCCAATTAAAATTAAAGACGACTGAAAATATGTTTGTGTATGGTACCAGACGTGGAACAAAATTTTTGCAACCTACAGGAAAAAGATTGACGTGTTACTGAAAGAAACTTAGTGGATGCGGTTTCTAACACAAATCTCGCGAAAGCGAAATTTTTACACAACAAGGTTATCAGACGATAGGCGAAGTCGAGCATTTACACTCTCAGAACTGGAAATACGTGAATAGTTTTCTTGGAAAAATCACATTCACTACCTTCTTTCGAAAATGACTGCTGCTGTCCTACACAACCTAATCAAAAGCATCAGGACATGTATTAAAGTCCGGTCTGAACAGGCCTTGAAGGCCCGACGGCACCGATCGACCACCGTGTCATCCTCAGTCCGTAGGCGTCACTGGATGCGGGTATGGAGTGGTATGTGTTCAGTAGACTGCTCTCCCGGTCGTTGTCACTTTAAGAGACCAGAGCTGTTGCTTCCCAGCCCACAAAGGCTGATATCAAGACACCTGTTAGTGGGCATTAATGTGGAACGTTTTCGTCCTTATCATTTAATACAGCTTGAACTCTATGGGAGACACCTTCAGTTGGGTGTCTGGATGTCGGTGGAGGAATAACAGCCAATTCTTCGTCAAGAAGAGTAATGTTGAAGCTGGAATGTGGAATGCGTCGAGGTTGTAACTCATCTCACTGGTGTTCCATTGAGTCCAGGTCAAGCCAATCTATTTAAGGAATATTATTTTCCACAAACCATTCACTCAAATGTACAACTTTACAACAGCATGCGCTGTCATGCTGTTACAATCACCCCCTCTGAACTGTTCCTCTACTATGTGCCATACAAAATGGTGTAAAATGTTTTATCTATCCTTCCGCATCCAGCGTTTATAAGCACAATAAGTATTCCACACGCTAACCACAAAAACACCCACGGACCGCAATACCGCCTCCTCCTTATTTCACTGCTGGCACTACACGTTATGGCACGCAACGTTCTGCAAACGTTCCTTCAACTCTTCCGTAGAATTGCTGTGGGTATACTGAGATTCATCACTCGTATTCACTCATCCATTATTCAGTGGGATCGCTCTTTACACTACCCCAAGTATCAGCATTGACGACAGATATGTGTGGATTATGGGGAACTGCTGATCATTGTACCTCATTACTACTTCAGGAATTCTGGTAGCACTTTGGAATTCACAAGCGATTTATACCGCTGATTTCTAGTGATTTTTTACAACCGTCAAAGGTCCTTGTCCGTCGGTAGAATCAGTCTTCCTGGTATTGGTTCAGCTGTTATTGTTCCTTTTCCTTTCCACTTCTCAGTCACATCAACAACCATCTGTCTTGGCAGCTCCAGAAGGGCTGAGATGTGCATAATGGATCTGTTACTTGGGTGACACCCAAAGAGTAATACGGGTTCTTAGGCACCGAACTTTCCAGAGCCACCTATTCTGCTGTTCCCCATTCTCTACTTATACTCCCTGCTATCGTCTTTACTGGAGGGGGGGGGGGGTGGTTCCATCTCGTGGTATCTAGTGATCAATTCCGCATTACACAGGGTTGCCCGGATACTTTTGATTAGTACTGCGCATGAACAGCCTCTACTTTCAGTCACACTGAAAAGCGAAAACTTTTTTGCTTTGCCGATATTCCACTTTAGTTCATTTTGGTACAGCTCTGTGCATTCATTACATAAATACAAAAATGACTGTCAAAACGATCTGCATCGTCAGTTCTTGTATTTCGCACACAACCTTCTTCATGCATTTCTCATCTGTCATAAATATACATCTACTTTATCGTGGCTGTTTTATAGCAAGACTCATTCCTAAATGTCTGAAGTATTCATTATGTGAACACTGAACGGAAAGATAAAAATATTTTCGTTTGGTCAATATTTTCATAAATAGGTGAGAGTGTACTTAGTCACTTGACTGAAATACCGAACAGAAAACGTTATTAGTCTCTGATTGTAGATTTAGGTGAAGAAATGCACACTACAGAGTGAAATTAGCAGTTTTCTCCATTTTCTATAGTTTTTGGTTTTCGGTGCTGGTAGAATGAGATTGTGTTAAGGGTACCATTTGTAAATATTTCGCGTTCTACTCACTGAAATACTGTATGACATATTAAAGCTATTTGGAATGTACTGTTAATTCTTCAGTTACAGATTTTATGCTGAATGAGCTATTATATATTTTATAACTATTTATATGAAATGTGGACTGCTAAGCCATACTCCTTTGGTTGTGCACAATTTTGTAGCTTGAAAGAGAAGAAGATCATTTTCCATGGAATATAGCAAATGAAATGAATTTCTTCAACGTCTGAACTATTCTGTCCCATCTATAAAATGGAAGTGTGTGTTATTTCCAATAACTTCTGTTTTAAAATGTAATTAACTTGTAGCTCGTTCTTGATGATATTTCAGCTTTATTTGATTCCACTTACTGATTATACGTTATTAGTAGAGTAACAGTGGAACAGATTGACATCTGAATACAATATCGAGAAATTTTATCAAAAATGGCTCTGAGCACTGTGGGACTTAACTTCAGAGGTCATCAGTCCCCTAGAACTTATAACTACTTAAACCTAACTAACCTGAGGACATCACACACATCCATGCCCGAGGGAGGATTCGAACCTGCGACCGTTGCGGTCGCGCGGTTCCAGACTATAGCGCCTAGAACCGCTCGGCCACCAAGGCCGGCGAAATTTTATCGTTTCCAACAATTTTAGATTTCAGTAGAATATTTGTTCCTGTGTACATGACCATGGTTTGGCTTCGACCATGTTTTCACATTTAGAAAAACGTTAATTTCTAAGAGTAATTTTTGTTACTTGAGAAAAAGACTGCAGCACACAAAAAATGAATGTCATTCCTTAAAAATGGATGAAGAAAATATGTTAAATTGCTGTTACAGAGGTGGAGGTCTGAAAAATGATCCAAGATACAAAACTCTCCACTGCTGTTCTTTTTTTTTGTGGTACTAGGCCTACACAAAAACAGAAGACTACATGAAAATGTGTTACTTTTGCATACTTATAGTTTCCTACGAGGCTCTTAATTGCATTTAGAAGCCCTTAGCAATAATTTCTTCTCTACTTATAATTTCTCGTAGCAGCGTACTGTGAATGATGTTCTGACTTGTTTTATCTTTCGTCATGGAATCAGAAAAATGACATACATTAAAAAGACCACAAGATATGTCATTTGCGGCACGCAGAGATACATTCTTTGATGATACACTCGCCTTGTTTGCAAGTGGAAAACGAAAGGAAGAACATATGGTTTGAAGTATCCTTCAGTGAGAAGTAGCTATAGGCGTAGGTTCATGTAGCTGCAAAGTCGCATTAAGCTACTGCGTTATATGGTTTTGGACACCCACACTTTTCGACAGGAATTCTGATTCACCTTTATATTGCACCAGTCTACGCCTTCCAACTGCCAAATACGTACAGGCATTTTATATACGTCCTAAGCTCTTCGTCCCTCTTTCTCTATTCATTTTCTCCTCGCCATCTCTTTATCCATTCCTCCCCTTCAAACTCTCTCTTTATACGTCTCTCAGTCCTCTCCCCTCACTTTCCATCTCCTCCATCAATCTTCTTTCACCTGTCCCTCCGCCCTCTCTATCCACCTCTTGTTCCCGCTCTGTGCCACTGACTATTGTTTATTGTTATTGCAAACGAAACCTCGATTAGGAAAAGAAGTCACATAAAATGATTGGGTAAATAGGTTGCGATCATTAATGTAAGCGGTACGGAAGACACGTCTCCAGCTGGTGGGTATGAAGAATAAATATTTTCTCTAATGTGTTAAACAATCTGCTATCTTAGTTAAAACTGATGGTGGGAAAGAAAACGAAAGTGTACTTTTTCACAGCACAGAATTTTCTTTCTTGCAGTCGGTTTTAAAGGAAAATCTGTACATTGTTTCATAAAAAATTATGTAGGATATTAAAGAATTGAAGTAAGTTGTTGAGGTGCTTTTCAAGATTTTGGGTGACAGCATACATAAATATGTAGTTACTGTCTGCCCCACTTTTTATTAGAGTTTCACATAAAAATTTGAAATTCATTGGTGAATAGCTATATATACATATATGTACGTATCACTTAAAAATTGCACTGCAGACATTCTGGAAATGGAACGTGCTATTGATAAGCAGTTTTCACAAAATGAGTTGATAGTTGCTCGTACTTTTAGCCGATAAACGGATTGTAACGATACTTAGTAGAAGTGTAATTTTTGTGCACACATGCAGTTTTTAAATGGAATAATACCTATTAACGTTAACAAACTAAAAGTAGGGTGAATCAGAATGTCAGTGATGTGTGTTGCAGTATTCTTTTGCGAGTAGTTTATGAAATACTGCATTTTGAAAAGTTCCCACACGAACACATGTTTGTGCCTTTCAACCCGCGTAGTTGCTAGGTACGATGTTTCCATGTTAGCTTATGGTGTGCTTGTGTGTTCTTGGAGCGCACTACGGCTTGCTAGACAGTTTGCAATAGTCCAAGCAGTAACTAATGAGTGGACAAAGGTATTTGCCAATGCAAAGAAATATGACATGCTCATGGAGTATGGAGAATGTAGGATGAAGTGAGTTCCTCCTGTATGGAGTATGTAGCCAGATATCCCAGTCGACATCGACCATCTCGGAAACTATACACATCAAAGAAGGTTTTGCATCTCCTCGGTTCACAGAATTCCTGGAGATAGACGTTGACTGTGGATATTGTATCACAGACACAGTCCATTTTACTATTCAGAGGAGTCACTAAACCTCACAAAGACGTAAACAACCATGCATGAGCAGCACCTATTAGACGGAGGGGGTCCGACAGCCGATCAGTTCCAGTCATCACCAGGCAGGAGGTACACAGCTCGTATTGTGTGTTGCTCAACCATGTGTATACGGTCAGTACTGCTGTTCGATAGCGTCCACGTTGTCACTTTGTGCCAGGAAGGGCTCTCAACAAGGGAAGTTCCAGGCGTCTCGGAGTGCACCAAAGCGATGTTGTTTGGACATGGAGGAGACAAAAAGAGACAGGAACTGTCGATGACATGCCTCGCTCAGGCCGCCCAACGACTACTGCTGCAGTGGATGAGCGCTACCTACGGATTGTGCCTCAGACGAACTCTGACAGCAGCGCCACTATGTTGAATAATGCATTTCGTGCAGTCACAGGACGTCGTGTTACGACTCAAACTGTGCGCAATAGGCTGCATAATGCGCAAAGTCACTCCCGACGTCCATTTTTGCAACCACGAGACCATACGGTGCGGTACATATGGGCCCAACAACATGCCGAATGGACCGAGCACGACTAGCATCACCTTCTCTTCAACGAAGAGTGCCGCATATGTGTTGTTTGGAGGCAACCCGGTCAGGCTGAACACCTTAGGCACACTGTCCAGCGAGTGCAGCAAGGTGGAGGTTCCCTGATGTTTTGGTGTGGCATTATGTGGGGCCGACGTACGCCGCTGGTGGTCATGGAAGGCACCGTGACGGCTGTACGATACGTGAATGCTATCCTCCGACCGACAGTGCAACCATATCGGCAGCATATTGGCGAGGCATTCGTCTTCATGGACGAGAATCCGCGCCCCCATCGTGCACATCTTGTGAATGGCCAACATGTTCTCCAGACATGAACCCCATCGAACATGCCTGGGATAGATGGGAAAGGCTGTTTATGGAAGATGTGACCCACCAACCACTCTGAGAGATCTACGCCGAATCGCCGTTGAGGAGTGGAACAATATGAACCAACAGCGCCTTGATGAACTAGTGGATAATATGCCACGAAATATACTAGCGTGCATAAATGCAAGAGGACTTGCCACTGGGTATTAGAGGTACGGGCGTGTACAGCAATCTGGACCACCTTCTCTGAAGGTCTCACTGTATGGTGGTACAGCATGCAATGTGTGGTTTTCATGAGCAATAAAAAGGGCGGAAATGATTTATGTTGATCTCTATTCAAATTTTCTGTACAGGTTCCGGAACTCTAGGAACCGAGATCATTCAACTCGTCTTTTTATGTGTGTATTTATCAGCCTCTTCTACAAGTTACATGAAATAGACAATGTAACAGAAGGTAACAAGTGACACCACAACAGGGGGAAATTAATATTTTACCTGCAGTTGCTGTTGATCCATATATTAGCAGCTGTGCAATAGCACATAGGAGTGACATGAATCTGCTAGTGTCCTATGCATTCTCCATTAATGTAGCTTCTATCCCCGTCACATCTCTCTCCACCAAGAGCTTCATGGAAACGATGAAGAGCATTGTGTTATCTTCTGTCCGTGGGCATTAAGACAGGACACTCCAGATAAACCGCCGAAACTTGTCTGTTGGCAATCGCCACTGGCTTCGTCAGGTGTGATGTCAGCATCCATGGAGTGTAAAGGTGATAGTGAACCATCAGCACATAGGCCTGCTTTCCACTGAACTCGCACTGGTATGTAAAAGTCTTTATGTGTGAGCACAAATTTTGCACTTGTGTAGAGGGTGGACAATTAGAGACACTCCATAACCCTTTGACGACACTTGAACATGATCTGAAACATCAAAAGGAGTTTATGCTTTTCCTGGCCTCCTGTTTCCCGCACTTCTGTAGTTTGATCTTCCAAGAGGGTATGACGACGGGGAAGGGGGAGGGGGTGTGACATTCACATATACAGGAATAAAACGACAATAGGTGTCCCTAAGATCCAACAGTTGGAGACATCCTTGCACCACTGTTGGGCACCTTAAAAATGCGACACTCCATGCAACCTATTTCTAAGGACTTTGGGGCTGTACAACCGAACTGAACGTGATTGCAGTCCTTTGGTGTTTCAGCGTGACCACACTTGTTGCTCTCATACGCAGTGTGGGACCTCTAGGAACCGCTGGAAACCACTGACGAAATTCAAAAGTGGTCAGAAACAGCTAAATGTGTTTATGCTTCTTCATCCCTCCTGTCTTGGGCCCTCCTGTGGTGTGGTCACAGACTGGGAGAGCGCGTAGGATGAATTGGCCATTGACATATGTGTGACTAAAATCGATAAGGTCACGCTCAGACCTCCCGAATTCAGCAACACTCTCAGTAACTGCCGGTGTAAGAGGCAACCTTTTTGACACCCCTGAGCTGATAGGAGCTGCGTCACTGGTGGCATGTGAAATCAGAGGGATGTCGTAATAGATAGTTTTCATGATTGTGCCTACGAATCCATGACTGGCTGTCTCTGTACTGAAACACTACTACAAAAAAGTTGTGTGTGTAACACTGAGGGTGTTGCAGAATTGAGGACGTCTGAGAGAGTGACCCTCTGCCATTTTACTCAGACATGTGTCAACGTTTCAACTCCCGCAGGAGGCCCAAATAAATGGGCTCAAAAAGCATAAAAACCCTTTGTAGCTTCAGATCACGTACAAATTTCATCGAATCGTTTTAAGTGGTCCCATTTGCTTCCACAAACATGCAACGCATATATGTACACTGTCTCAATATTGTAAGTCATACTAGGAATTTCGTATCTTGTTCTTGGTTGTGTGCTGCTCTGAAGCAGCTGAAGTTAGAGGAAAACATGGTAAAACAAAGATACAACGTTTTAACGCATTTAACTGCAAAAATACTACATGATTCTTTGTGAATATGTTTTCAAAAACAATCATTGTACAGTCCGTACAGTCCCACTGAACTAATTCAACTATGATTGATGGAATCAACCTGTGTGTTTAATGCAGATTATCATTGGTGGACACTGTAAAGGTGTTGTTGAAGGATTTTGGAGTTTACCTCAGGAACCTGGGAATAATAGTGGAGAGGCAACCCATCATAATAGGGAAGCCCGTTAATAAGAATATCCTGAATTCTGACTGCAGCAGGGTAATTATGGCTGTGGGCACCTTGATTCACACACTGATACGGTAAAGACGGTGGAAACTTTGGGAACATTACTGTGTTAGAAGTGACAGCTTTTAGGAGAAGATGGAACATGTGGAATCATATAAAATTTTAGTATTTCCTTGATAGCAGCGGTAATAATGACAATGTTAGACGGCGGATTAGAGATTCGGCTCTGCAAATCAAACTGCATTGAGCTGATCAATGGTATTAGATACAAGTTTAGAGTCTACCACGAAGGGATTGACATATTGTCAGTAGCTGATATTAGACGTTCAGTAGGTCTAGTCAAGAGTTCTGAATAATCGAATATGTTGAATTTTGAAGATTTGAGACAGATGTTGCTTAATGAAAGTCAGAAAAAAGCAAAATGATTAATGAGTTAATTACTCACAGTAGAAGCAAATGGAGTTGTTTTATCTTGTGTTGCGGATGCAGGGAGCAGGTACGGGTGTTGAGTGAGTCATCATTTCAGAAGTGTGAAGTGTAGGTTCATGGTCTATTCTACTTTTACAGTGTATTAAAGTGGAAGGGTCAATAACAGGAAAAAAGTATGAAAGTGAGAAGACAAATGTGTGTTGCACCTCAATGTGAAGATTACAGCTTTTGCTTCTATTTTGTTGTTGTACTAAGGGTGGGGTCTGATGTAATTTTAAGAGTGTTTTTTTTTTTAATACTGGAAGTTTTGACGAACCAGGACTACAGTGATGTCAGTATCATGACTAATGGATCCACGATGAAGATCTTTTATAATGAAAGTGCAGTTTGGGAGACAAATTCAAACCATTGCCTTTAGCTTCTCATAGGATACGAGATATCTGTTGGTCCAAAGATTATTGTAAATAACAGAATTGCTTATGCTGTTTTACTGTGCAGTTACCAAAGAGTGATTTGCACTTTGCAAGAAATACAGCGTCAGGTTCGATGTTTCCTTATTGTCGTTTCTTGTTACCAATATTAGTTTATTTCCAAGAATAAGTAGCTTTCACTCGGTTAATACTCGGCAGAAATCAAACCTCCATTTGGATCGGACTTCCTTAACTATTGTGCAAAAAGGTGTGCAGTACACTGCTGCATCCATTTTCAATAAGCTGCCACTCGAATTAAAAAATCTTAACAGTAATCCACGCGCTTTCAAATCGAAACTGAAGAGTTTCCTCATGGGTCACTCCTTCTATTCTGTCGAGGAGTTCCTTGAAAAATTAAGATGATTCTCATTGTATTGCTGATAGCGTTTGCTTAAACTTATGGACTGATTTTCATTCAGGTTCATGAACATTTATTTTCATCTGTTATTACTTTTTATGTTGTAAGTTCATGTACTGACACGTTCCATGACCTTGGAGATTTGCTCCTCAATTTGGTCCTACGGAACTTGACATTCAAATAAATAAATAAATAAATGTGTTGACAAGGCAGAAAAGCAATGAAAAGTGACTTACTTGGAGTAATTTCACATTACTCATTAGTATTTTCAGAGGTTTCAGGTACTAACAGGGATTTTTCTTATCAATTTAAAGCTAAGGAGCATAAGAAATTTTGTGCCAAGCCCTTTAGTATGCCATTGGTTTAGAGGGGGATAGTAGAAGCTGATAGAGAAATGATGTTCAAGAGGGAGATGTTGTTAGATGTTCTGAAGAAATGATGTGATACATGGCTTGTGTTAGGTTCACAACAGATAAATGTAGACGAACTTTTAAAGATATTTCATGGAATCAATATTTTTCAATCGATTTATTTAAGACAAAGTTATTGGCAGACTGATTGCGTCTCTCATTTGGAAGTATGCATCAGTTGTGTGTTGTGGCTCCTGTTATCAATTCTGAAAGTAACCCTTTGGACTAATATGAGGTTAGTTGCTTCCATTTAAGGTTTGAAGAGTATTTCTCTTGCTGTTTTCGGGAAGAGAATAACAATGTACAGTATGTGATCAAAACTATCCGGACACCTGGCTGAAAATAAGTTACAAATTCGTGGCGCCGTCCATCGGTAATGCTGGAATTTAGTATGGTGTTGACCCACGCTTAGCCTTGATGACAGCTTCTACTCTCGCAGGCATACATGCAATCAGGTGATGGAAGGTTTATTGGGGAATGGCAGCCAATTCTTCACGAGGTGCTGCACTGAGGAGAGGTATTGATGTCGGTCGGTGAGTCCTGGCACGAAGTCAGCATTCCAAAACATCCCAAAGGTATTGTATAGGATTCAGGTCAGGACTCTGCGCAGACCAGTCCATTACAGGGATGTTATTGTCGTGTAACCACTCCGCCACAGGCCATGCATTATGAACAGATGCTCAGTCGTGTTGAAAGATGCAATAGCCATCCCTGAACTGCTCTTCAACAGTGGTAGGCAAGTAGGTGCTTAAAACATAAACGTAGGCATGTGCTGTGATAGTGTCACGTAAACCAACAAGGGGTGCAAAACCCCTCCATGAAAATCACACCATAGCACCAGCGCCTCCCAATATTACTGTTGGCACTACACACGCTGGCAGATGAGATTCACTGGGCATTTGCCATGCCCACACCCTGCCATCGGGTCACCACATTGTGTACCATGATTCGTCACCCCACACAACGTTTATCCACTACTGAATCGTTCAACATTTACGTTCCTTACACCAAGCGAGGTATCGTTTGGCTTTTACCAGCCTGATGTGTAGCTTATAAGCAACCTTTCTACCATGAAATACAAGTTATCTCACCTCCCACCTAACTGTCATAGTACTTGCAGTGGATCCTGATGCAGTTTGGAATTCCTGTGCGATGGTCTGGATAGATGTCTGCCTATTACAGATTCCGAGCATTTTCAAATGCTGGAGTCTCTGTCAGTCAACAGACAAGGTAGATCTGTACGCTTTTGTGCTGTACGTGTCCCTTCACGTTTCTACTTCAATATCACATCGGACACAGTGGACCTAGAGATGTTTAGGAGTGTGGAAATCTCATTTACAGACGTATGACACAAGTGACACCCAATCGCCTGGCCCCATTCGAAGTCTGTCAGTTCTGTGGAGCTCCCCATTCTGCTCTCTCATGATATTTAATGACTACTGAGGTCGCTGATATGGAGTACCTGGCAGTAGGTGGCAGCACAATGGACCTAATTTGAAAAACTCTTGTTTTGGGGGTGTCTGGATACTTTTGATCACATACTGTATGTTGATGCGTTCTTGACTGCAGTAAACATCTGTGAGAATTGCAATGAGGTATTACACTGCTTGTTGGATTTAGTCTAGGATTTTGGAGTGATGGTCGATTTGGTGACAGGAATTTGGTAGAGGAGACAAGAAAAACTGAAACTCCGTCAGGAATGCCGCCCGATCCAAAATATATTGTAACTATCCAAGATGTTTCTGTTCCCTTAGGAAAAAAAAAAGATTCATTCATTTCTTCATTTGCCAAGCTTCTATAAATGCCTTAAGAACTTAATATTTTGGATACACCACATCTTTGTTAATTAATGGGTAAAAATGCTGTGTAGGATTGGGACTGCCTGGAATAATCCGAATTCAAAGGTGTGAAACAGGCTCATCTTGAGGGTTCTCTCCTGTCACATCCTTACTGGAATAAGGAATTAGTCTTAGGTCAGACATTACTAATATTCATGTTGGACCACAACTCTTTCAATAATTTGAAACTCATGGCATTACATATTATATGAGAATTGTTTGGGAAGCCACATGCTTACAAAATATGAACATAACTATTCTATCACGGGCTATTGAACCAGAATTTGTCAAATTTCGTTATTATTTATTTGGTTGTGTAACCACGGTCCACCTAGATCAGAGACACTTAGGATTTCTGATGAGTGCTATCTCATGAGCATTTATCTAGGTGAGCTCTACACATGGCAGAATTTGTTTAACTCTTATTAATACTTCTGGAAAGGAAAATATTGTTGCCAAAATGCTTCTAAGACGGTCTAGGGTTAAATAACGGACCAAAGAAGATCATAATGAGAAAAATTGTAATGGCCTGTAAAAGAAAGTTTTCACTTTGGAAAAATTTTATCAAATGTTCGCTTGCAGATATTAGGAAACGACTGGGACAAGAGATTCTTTCAGGAAGAAAGTGATATGGAAAGACCACTTTAATATGGCAATCAGACTGACATACACGGTTGAAAATGACAGTTTGTTCAAGAGAAAAGGTATTTGAAATTCACACTGTGTTGTGCATATGATATGTCATAAATGGCAAGTTGTTTGGTATACTCAGCTGTGTTACACACGTTTTGGACACAAGGTTCATCACATGTGCTACTTCAATAACTTGGAGAAGATAATCAATAATCTGTTGACTTCAGAAAACCTTGTCAGAGGCCAAAGCTGTTGATGGTGCCTCATCATAATCTATTGTTTCCTATCATTCTTAAAGCTAAAGGAATTTGCTGCATTTGATTTATTTGGACTACTGCAAAGAACTGCTCAGGGTTTCTCACACATGTATGTAACAGTTGAACTGACCACAAAGTATGTGTTCTTGACACCTCTCAGTAAAGTCATTATTAGGCCTGTCACTCAAGCTTTTGTCAGAATTTTCTAAAAGAAGTTGTTCATGTCGAATAAAGACATTCTGGACAATGATGAAGAGTTTCGGTCGCAACTCTGGAAACAGGTGTTGCAATAAAAGGAATTCAAACCAGTTTTCGTCTTGTCCAGTAACCCTGTTTCTGAATGAGTTGTGAAAGAACTTATCAAATTATGCCATCTCTGGTGTCAGTTAGCATCAGTCTTTGGATTCCTATACTCAGAACTTTTAACAGCTTATGAATGAATTAACAAACGATTATTCTTCGTTACTGCCAGTGCTTGTACTGAAGAATGAAAATCTGCTAGATAAGATTCGAGAGGTTACTCCATGTCCTGCAACTTCTAAATTATGGCAGAGTGATAGGGTGAAACTGATTTTGGAAAAAATTCAGAGTGTTACTGATAAGTACAAACGACGATCCAAGGTGAAGAGGACATTGAAGTCATTCACCATGTTGCAAAAGGTGATGGCAAAATTTTAAAATTCTCGAGTGAAAGGAAATTACCAATTATCTTCTTTTTATATCCATCCATTCGAGATGAATTGAGTAGTGCACCAAAAAGCAATGAATGTAGTGACACTTGGGACCATTAGGTCACAGTTCTTCACCAAATGCCAAATGTGAAGGTTTTCTGTGAGTAAGGGTAATGAGCCACATGGGACAACAATTTGATGTAAGATTCACGTAAAATGTGTACGTGCAAGACGATAGATTATATGTTTCTAAACCTAAAAAAAGTGATGGAATGAGTGATTTTATGCTGTCCATTGCAAAATGGATTCTAAATCTGAAGGACCCCCATAGTAGTACAAACATAGATGTCGTGTTATGAATTAAATGGTAGTTCAGATTGTAAAGAGCGCAAGTCAAAGAACCAATGTACTATATTATAAGGACAGTATGAAAAAGTAAGAGCTCAAACACTATAAATGCGAAGCAAGGAATCAGCAAAGGAATTAATATATGTGCGATAAGAGAAACTATATTCGTGGTTTTATTTGTAAGGCTGATTTGGATTGGATTTTGTATATTAAATGTGAACAGACAAAGGTGTATGATGTGTGCTGTGTAAGTGGAATTTGTGATGTTTTAAGTCTGTACAAACTACACTTTCATTTTCAAGATACAAAGGGGCCGTCTCTATTGAAAATGTGCAGATTATGATGTGCTACAATATAATGACTTGATATTCATTTTCAAATGATGAGAAGGACTGATTCACAAGATGTTACATGTACTGTTGTATAGTATTTCATTGTAGGTAAGATTCCTTCCATAGGTGAAGCAGACCATTTTATATATTCATTTCTGTTGGTGTATAGTTTTGCATTTCTCTTTACATCAAATAAACTATTAGTCTACAGAGCTGAAAGTAAATGCCAAGTGACAATATGCTCTTTGTTTGAACTTGTGTTAACTGCACACTGGTTTGTAGTGTGCAAAACATGAGCCACCAGTAGAGGAGTGTAGCCATGTTGGTAGAAGTAGACTTTGTGTATAATATACACTCCTGGAAATGGAAAAAAGAACACATTGACACCGGTGTGTCAGACCCACCATACTTGCTCCGGACACTGCGAGAGGGCTGTACAAGCAATGATCACACGCACGGCACAGCGGACACACCAGGAACCGCGGTGTTGGCCGTCGAATGGCGCTAGCTGCGCAGCATTTGTGCACCGCCGCCGTCAGTGTCAGCCAGTTTGCCGTGGCATACGGAGCTCCATCGCAGTCTTTAACACTGGTAGCATGCCGCGACAGCGTGGACGTGAACCGTATGTGCAGTTGACGGACTTTGAGCGAGGGCATATAGTGGGCATGCGGGAGGCCGAGTGGACGTACCGCCGAATTGCTCAACACGTGGGGCGTGAGGTCTCCACAGTACATCGATGTTGTCGCCAGTGGTCGGCGGACGGTGTACGTGGCCGTCGACCTGGGACCGGACCGCAGCGACGCACGGATGCACGCCAAGACCGTAGGATCCTACGCAGTGCCATAGGGGACCGCACCGCCACTTCCCAGCAAATTAGGGACACTGTTGCTCCTGGGGTATCGGCGAGGACCATTCGCAACCGTCTCCATGAATCTGGGCTACGGTCCCGCACACCGTTAGGCCGTCTTCCGCTCACGCCCCAACATCGTGCAGCCCACCTCCAGTGGTGTCGCGACAGGCGTGAATGGAGGGACGAATGGAGACGTGTCGTCTTCAGCGATGAGAGTCGCTTCTGCCTTGGTGCCAATGATGGTGGTATGCGTGTTTGGCGCCGTGCAGGTGAGCGCCGCAATCAGGACTGCATACGACCGAGGCACACAGGGCCAACACCCGGCATCATGGTGTGGGGAGCGATCTCCTACACTGGCCGTACACCACTGGTGATCGTCGAGGGGACACTGAATAGTGCGCGGTACATCCAAACCGTCATCGCACCCATCGTTCTACCATTCCTAGACCGGCAAGGGAACTTGCTGTTCCAACAGGACAATGCACGTCCGCATGTATCCCGTGCCACCCAACGTGCTCTAGAAGGTGTAAGTCAACTACCCTGGCCAGCAAGATCTCCGGATCTGTCCCCCATTGAGCATGTTTGGGACTGGATGAAGCGTCGTCTCACGCGGTCTGCACGTCCAGCACGAACGCTGGTCCAACTGAGGCGCCAGGTGGAAATGGCATGGCAAGCCGTTCCACAGGACTACATCCAGCATCTCTACGATCGTCTCCATGGGAGAATAGCAGCCTGCATTGCTGCGAAAGGTGGATATACACTGTACTAGTGCCGACATTGTGCATGCTCTGTTGCCTGTGTCTATGTGCCTGTGGTTCTGTAAGTGTGATCATGTGATGTATCTGACCCCAGGAATGTGTCAATAAAGTTTCCCCTTCCTGGGACAATGAATTCACGGTGTTCTTATTTCAATTTCCAGGAGTGTAGTTGAATGAGGTAGTTTGTTATGACAGAAGTGTAGCAAACTCTTGCTCCAAGTCTTTCTAGTAGAAAAATTATGAACAGAAATTGTGACAAATTAAAAACGCCTAAGTATTAGGTGTATATTTACTTTGAGGTAACAATGTTGTTCATTCAACTTTGTTAAAAATGCCAACTTATGATCATCATGAATGTTAGGACACAGTGCCCCTTATGCGCTGATTTGGTATGTTAATGTAAAATTCATTATCTGTCTAAGTTATTTTGTATTAAAATTTGTTCATATCAAGGATGCATATATGTATATTGAAGAGATGATAGGTTATCAGTCTCAAAATTCATGAAGAAAATTTTCTGCACTACACGTGATCGTACGTTACATTTAATATTTTTTTCCAGTTTGTGATGATCAGGTGTATAAATGTGTTATGCCGAAATGTGAAAGAGTGATCATCAGGAACACACTAGCATGAAAAACCACACGAGGATCGGCCACACTCTGAATTGAGATCTTCATAAAACCAGATGTTGGGTGCTCGATATGGAGGAAAGCCTGTCATATAGCACAATCTGGCAGAATGGCTCCCACTCATGATTAATGGCGGAGACACCATCAAGAGAGGGTGAGGTACTGGCAGTCAAAAGGTTGACCTGACTGCTTGTGAAAGGTGACTTGCAGAGCTCAATTCACTGCATTTGTACCACTTGGTACTGGAAAAATGTAGGACAAAGACACAGGAACGGGGCCGTCTATGACTCCTATTATCGAGTTTCCTCAGGATCTACAACGCAGTTATACAATGTCCTCCGTAATGCCATGTGAGAGAACCTTAAGCAACCACAGTATAGGGATGCAGTTTATTCACGAAACTCCTCCAAAATCCCTTCCAAGTGTCACTGTTTGAGCAATCAGCAATGGAAACTATGTGACAAAACGATTTGATTCCTCTCATTCGATGACAGTGATAAATAATGATCTCTTTAAATAGTTCATTCACGATAACTGTATGTCACACGGAGAACGGAGATCGAATGGATTATTGCACTCTTTCCCATATCTGTGTAACTATTTGATCGTAATAATTAGACATTGAATTGAAGCATCTATAATTTATTTACTTGTCTGTGTGAGTGATCAATTCAGGTTTAATGAAACGACTACTTGTTGCATTGTATGTGATTTCCACTCTGCACTGAACTTCAGCAACAATGTTAGTCAATGTGAGGCTGAGATGCAATCAATATACAACTTTTTGTTACAACTGCAGTCAGGAGACACCTTTTGCCTTTCTTTGCATGCTTTACAGATTGGAAGGTAAGTAATTGGTTAGAGAATCCAAAACTGACCGCCGCTATTATATAATGCTGCACGTGATTGATTCAGCTCTTCACATTTCACGTTTTGTATACAAAGGTGATTATCAAATAGAACCACGCAAGCTTACTGTACATGCTTCGCTGTGACATGGGCCATATAGAGGTGTCCAAACCAAATTATGAAATTGGTAGAAGTAACCGTCTTCATAAAATTCACTCCGAATCTCACAATCCGATAGCAAATTAAGCATTAACTGCACATGAATATGTTTTACAAACATAGTTAGATCCTATTATAAATCATTTCTTGGGTCAAAAAGTTGCATTAAAATGGGAACTAAATGAGGGAATTTTTCTGAAGTTATTTTTTTATATACTATGAACAATAGACAAGAGCAGCTTCTAGGAATATCTCTCTTGGTATTGACTATGTTCATGATGATATGATAAGTTCCTTATGTCCTTACTTAATAACCTTTACTAGGTCGATCTCAAAGAAATTGTTCTTCCCAATGCTCAAATACTATGGTATGCAGATGCCGTTTGCTTATGTTCATTTGAATCCACTCAGGATTCAGCAATCGAAAGAGTGATAGAGGAGGTAGCAGAGGTGGACGATTGGTAGCACAGAAACGGCCTCGAAATATCTTCTGAGAAGTCTTCGGCTGTTGTTTCAAGATATTTCCCATAGAGAAGTCGACGTAAGAAGTAATTTTTTGCATGTTAAGTCATCAGTTAAATTCTTGGGAATGTGTTTGGATCCCACGCTCGGTTGGATTATTCACGTCAGGTCCTCTATTAACGCTTGTTTCCCCATCAGGAATATCAGGTCATTAACCACAGTGTGGTGGTGTGCCAACTCCAATGTCATATTGTCCATGTATAATTCATTAATGCATTAATTAGGAACAGGAGCAAGTATGGATGTCTTTGTATCTCCAGCACGTGGGGACAGGTCTGCAACTGTTATGTGAGTGCAATAACTGTTAGGGGAACCGTCTTAAGCTACATAGGAAGTTTTCTTCATTTATTGACGACTCATTTCTGACGGCTTGGCCGTTATCAAATCATACTGAGGAACAAAATACAATGGATGTTACGATACATAGCAATGAATGCTTTAAAAGGTTCCAAATCTGTTAGATGGTAGATAACATACCATGTACATAAAACTTGCATTGCAACTATATGCGCATATAAGTGATTAGCAACAAAACATACAAGCATGCCATACACAATGGATCCAAACATGAACATTACTGTACATCAAAACATAAGATACTAAAGGACCCTTGCAGCGACCAATTAAGCTAGGCGACCGAAATATTGTGGCTTTTTATTGTAAAAGTACATACGGCTTACAAGAACCACTAGTGAAATGCATCAACTGGTTGTGAACAGTCTACATTAATAAAAGTTATAAAATATAAAAATAAAAATATATCAGGTACTCTGACGCTACACACGGCTTACTTTCATACTACTACAAAGGGAACAATAAAAGGACTTAAGGAGAAATAACTACAATAAAAACCAATGACAACAAAACACATAGCCTCATATATGTCATCTGTGTGTTGAGAGTATCATATCCCATGTTATAAAAAAGGACATAGTTCATTCGCCGTAAGTCCTGTCCATATTCCCCTGTGTGGTAGTTTTAGAGTGCACCATGTGTGGCCACATATTATCTTACGTATTTTACTGTTATATTTTATGAAAACTAACGTTTAATTAACACACACTGTTCACAGCTTGGTAAGACAGTAGCTTACCAGCGATTTATGTAAATTGTATTTGTATTACAATAAGAAGTCTGAATACTTTCAAACGTACTGCTACTACATTGCATATTGCCACACTTACATTTCTTATGGCCAATAACTTGTAATCATGTCTGGTTGAGATGCAAGACTTACATATATGGTACGTTATTTACCTTGGAACAGATTTGAAAATCTGATAAACCTTCATTGCTACGTATTGTAACATCCACTGTTCTTCAGGATGCTTTCATAATAGACAATTGTCTAAAACTAGTCATCAGTAAATAAATAAGCCTTCCTAAACAATTTAAGTCGGTTCCTCTAACAGTTATTGTAAGTATGGATCTGTTGGGCATGTTATTGTAAGTTTAATGTGTATTTGTAAATTAGATACTTTACAATATAGCTGTATTCAGCCTTCACTTGGGGCGATGAGATCAATTCCTACAAAAACGCTAGTAGCAGAGGTGATGAATACATTTTTAGTTTGGGTACCAGCAAATATACGCTCCTGGAAATGGAAAAAAGAACACATTGACACCGGTGTGTCAGACCCACCATACTTGCTCCGGGCACTGCGAGAGGGCTGTACAAGCAATGATCACATGCACGGCACAGCGGACACACCAGGAACCGCGGTGTTGGCCGTCGAATGGCGCTAGCTGCGCAGCATTTGTGCACCGCCGCCGTCAGTGTCAGCCAGTTTGCCGTGGCATACGGAGCTCCATCGCAGTCTTTAACACTGGTAGCATGCCGCGACAGCGTGGACGTGAACCGTATGTGCAGTTGACGGACTTTGAGCGAGGGCGTATAGTGGGCATGCGGGAGGCCGGGTGGACGTACCGCCGAATTGCTCAACACGTGGGGCGTGAGGTCTCCACAGTACATCGATGTTGTCGCCAGTGGTCGGCGGAAGGTGCACGTGCCCGTCGACCTGGGACCGGACCGCAGCGACGCACGGATGCACGCCAAGACCGTAGGATCCTACGCAGTGCCGTAGGGGACCGCACCGCCACTTCCCAGCAAATTAGGGACACTGTTGCTCCTGGGGTATCGGCGAGGACCATTCGCAACCGTCTCCATGAAGCTGGGCTACGGTCCCGCACACCGTTAGGCCGTCTTCCGCTCACGCCCCAACATCGTGCAGCCCGCCTCCAGTGGTGTCGCGACAGGCGTGAATGGAGGGATGAATGGAGACGTGTCGTCTTCAGCGATGAGAGTCGCTTCTGCCTTGGTGCCAATGATGGTCGTATGCGTGTTTGGCGCCGTGCAGGTGAGCGCCACAATCGGGACTGCATACGACCGAGGCACACAGGGCCAACACCCGGCATCATGGTGTGGGGAGCGATCTCCTACACTGGCCGTACACCACTGGTGATCGTCGAGGGGACACTGAATAGTGCATGGTACATCCAAACCGTCATCGAACCCATCGTTTTACCATTCCTAGACCGGCAAGGGAACTTGCTGTTCCAACAGGACAATGCACGTCCGCATGTATCCCGTGCCACCCAACGTGCTCTAGAAGGTGTAAGTCAACTACCCTGGCCAGCAAGATCTCCGGATCTGTCCCCCATTGAGCACGTTTGGGACTGGATGAAGCGTCGTCTCACGCGGTCTGCACGTCCAGCACGAACGCTGGTCCAACTGAGGCGCCAGGTGGAAATGGCATGGCAAGCCGTTCCACAGGACTACATCCAGCATCTCTACGATCGTCTCCATGGGAGAATAGCAGCCTGCATTGCTGCGAAAGGTGGATATACACTGTACTAGTGCCGACATTGTGCATGCTCTGTTGCCTGTGTCTATGTGCCTGTGGTTCTGTCAGTGTGATCATGTGATGTATCTGACCCCAGGAATGTGTCAATAAAGTTTCCCCTTCCTGGGACAATGAATTCACGGTGTTCTTATTTCAATTTCCAGGAGTGTATATTGCAAGAGATAGCGCCGATGGCTCCTCCAGTCACTAACAAAAGCGAAGTGCTTCATGCTGTTGTTGATAACAGACGATTATATAGATCTCCAGATCTTTCAGAAGTTTTAATGCCGAAAATTCTGTCCAAAAGCAACGTAATATGCAGATGACGTTCTATGTATTGATGACCATTTCGCCTCTGCATGTCTGCCGCTCCAGTTTATTGCCTTGAATGTATGTTGTGTGCACACACTGGCAGCAACCACAACAGGATAGCCAGTACAGATCTCTGTGAAGAATGGGGCTGAGCTCCGCATAGATAAACTGCTGGTTCAAAAGTTGCATCAGTAGGCAGAATCTGTGCAGGATAAGATGGTCGATGAGCTGTGACCAATTTTTATCCAAAGCGGTCGGCGAGTTCATTCGTTTATTTGGA
Organism: Schistocerca americana; assembly: GCF_021461395.2. Taxonomy (NCBI): domain Eukaryota; kingdom Metazoa; phylum Arthropoda; class Insecta; order Orthoptera; family Acrididae; genus Schistocerca; species Schistocerca americana. The sequence goes on along the minus strand of NC_060120.1, from coordinate 598,703,903 downwards.
GGGGATGGACGACAGTGTTTGCCCCCTTTCAGCCAGTCGGTGGTGAGAGAGTCAAGACGCACACCCTATAATCTTCCCCAAACAATTTTACCGAAACTGTTAGCAAAAACATTAATTTGGCGTTATTTATAGCTTTATATACTAGCTTTATGATGCTCATAGTTACTGTGATATTTCCATGTAAGTAAGACACTGTGCAAAATTCGAAAAAGTTTGTAATAAGAAATAGTGGTCGCTAAAATATTGTGTATGGTGCATATTACACAATATGTTGCATATGAAATTTAGCTAACATATTCAATTTTTCTTTAGATTTGGGTGAAGGACTCTATCAGCCACTGATCTCGAGAAAATTGATCTGACGTAGCACACTCATTTGCGATCGCGCCGAGCCAGCGATTAAGCATGAGTGAAATATCCTCAATAGTCCTCATTTTCCGTAAACGGCTTGAAATATCGAAATATGATATTGGAAAATGCATGTTTTTTTCCATACGGTTATTATGGAAAATTCGTTATCTATCATGTTATTCAACGAATTAGAGAATTTTTCGATGAAAGAATGAAATTTTTAAGGGCCATCCACAGATGGTGAAACGGGAAATACTATAGGTTTTGGAACTATATAAGTGAAGACATGACACGACTATTTTTGTACCAAGAATGTGCTTTTTCATAAACTGTTGCCTTACTTTTCCTCAGTGCCTAACTTAATAAACTTAATTAACTATTATTTCAGAATTCTCTCGCAACTACGTTTGGACAACATGTTAGTGGGATGACACGGTGTAATCTCCGTTGTGTTTTGCCAAAAGAAGCAAATTTTAACATGGTAACAAGAGAAAAGTTAGGTTTCTCTCAAAACTCGGCACTGAAGATGCTTCTCAGGAAGTTACAAATGATTAACAAGTCAGACGAAAAGAAATTGCTGTCTTTGTTGCATTCTCAGCCGTATGCTTTCTAGATACTAATCAAATCAGAGGTAACAGATCTTTTTGAATGGTCACCAAGGAATAGAGGGAGTGAAGGTGATCCACTTAATATTGACACGAAATATGAGTGTGGGCTAGAGTTTAGAACGGCGATTCTCCTCCAGCACTCAGCGGCCCCCTACAGTGGCTGCGTGTATCTCCCACCAGTCACACCACCAAAATGCTTGGCCGATTGCGCATCTTCCGACCACGTTAGTCTGCGCACACTGTAGTGCTGGGTGCGCTTTCTTGCGTACAAGAACAACTCACTGAGATCATTATAAGCTTCCATCTTCAGCCTCTTCTTATAGAGTGGACGCAACAGCAGGCATGAAGGCTTTCAAGGAATCTCCAACCTATAACGACAAAAACAAATTATTTTTCATTCTAAAGGCGTTCTCTGTGCCACAGAGAACAGCAATTGCGGAACTCACAGCGCTAAACCCGATAATGACGTAGCCAGGGAAGTAATGGAATGCTCTCAAAGAAATAAATCTATTTTTATGTTGTGGGTAAAATCTCACGCCGATAATTTGTATAGCGAAATAGTCGATCAATTGGGGAAGGAAGCAGCTACATCTGGCACATACCTTTGTATCTAGCTGCCTTTCACGTCAAGTAAAAGTTAAAGCCAGAACTCAGTGGGAGGAAGAACGGGAAACATGAAACGTAAAGAACAGAAAATTTAGCTATGGATTTAACCCCACAAATCTCGCTTATCGTGGTTTCGTAAGCCGACAGTACTCCGAAAAGCTATACCCACGATTTCTCAGATGAGATTCGATCACGGCGGCCTCCCTTCTCATTTATTTCGCTTACATCAAAGAAATTCAGACACTTGTGATTGCAGTAATTCAGACAACGGCAGTATTAATCATTAAACCTTCACTAGTTCAAAGTTCCACCAGCACAGTGAAGAGTTTCTCGCAGAGCTGAGCAAGATCAGGGTCCCAACAAGCATTACTAGTCTTTTAGTACAGAATGATAACGCAGTTCTTTGATCTTTGATGAAATGTCGTACGGCGAGAGCCTCACGTCGGGTAGGCCGATCGCCTAGTCAAGTCGTTTTAGTTGACGCCATTGCGGTGTCTTGCGTGTCGACGGGGACGAGATGATGATGAATACAGCGCAACACCCAGTCCTTCAGCAGAGAAAATCCTCGACCCAACCGCGAATCGAACCCGGGCCCCTTAGCATGGCATTCTGCCGCGCTGACCTCTCAGCTGTCGAGGCGGACTTTGATGTTTGATGATTTTAGTTAACAATTTTCAAATCTGACAACAGAGTTATGGCAGGGTGCTATCACTATTTTTGTGGTTAATTAATATACTTGTTTGCTGTAAGAGCCTGTTTGTAAACATTTTTGCAACGCTAAATTTTATTATTACGTATATATTTAGAAATTAAGAAGCATTTAGTTTTTTTGATAATAATGAAGAATATAGCCTAGTTACTTATAAGTAATATGTACATTTATGTGTCTTAAAAAGGACAGTTTTTCTTAATTTTTGTTGGCTGAATAATATCACTGTTGAAGGGTGAAAACACTGTACTGTTTATGGCTAAATAGGTTACACACACTTAAAACCAAATAAAAAACTAAAGAAGGGAAAGATCTAAACCACTGTAGCATACAAGCGCGTGTATTTGATTTCTGTATTAAAACAGGATGATCCTGTGTTGTTGATGTCTTCACCCCTGAGACTGGTTTGATGCAGCTATCCATGCTACTCTATCCTGTGCTAGCTTCTTTATCTCCCAGTACTTACTGCAACCTACGTCCTTCTGAATCTGCTTAGTGTATTCAATCCTACCGCTTCGTATTATATTGAAGGGGAAGGACGAGGAGGAGCAAGAAGAGGAGATGAATGTTAAACGTCCGGTCGATAAAGAGTCATTATAGACGAAGCACAGGCTCAGATGATAGAAGTACGGAGAAGGAAGTCAGCCTTGGAATTTCGGAGGAACCATCTGGGTATTTGCCTTAAGCCATTTAGGGGTATCACGGAAAACCCAAATCGGGGAAGCCAGGTGTGGGTTTGAACCGTTGTCCTCCCGATGGGTGTCCAGTGTACCAACCACTGCGCTACCTCGCTCAGTCGTAACAGATAAAATCTGTTGTCTAAACGCTTAGGTGGAGTCCACACAATACATTAAACTATAATAGTTCCATCGTATCGTCGTCAGCTGAAAAACAGAAGAGATACCACATAAGCGTGCTTCTGTCATCATGTCACAATGTTGAATTGTGACCTAGAGTCATCTGTACGCCATAGATTCTATTGCTGGAGTATGTAGTTAAGAGTAAATTCACAATGTTCTAGTAGAAAAAAAATACAAGCTCTCTTTACGCTCATAAAGTCGTCGGTGTGAAGTAGGGACAACCATTATTCCCTCTCGACAAGTCACATCTCGCCAAACAGTTGTTTGCTCCTTCAACCCAGCATTGAGATGCTGGGGAATGACTAATCCTCAAGACTTCCTTAGCTGCTGTACGTGCATCCACTTTTCCTTTAAATTCACTGTGCTCCGACATTCAGGATACTTTCCTCGTGATGCAGGAGTCGTGTAAGAGTCGACATTATTTTAAGAAGATATACTAATTAAAAATAATGCACGTAACATGTGTCCAATTTTCACGGGATGCTGGGATACAGTCTTTACGAGGGTCGTTCAAAACGTAATGCAACACATTTATTTTCTCGGCCAATTTAGGTTGAAAAAGTGCGGAATTTGTTGCAGAACGTCGGGAATATTCCGGCATTAGACCCTATTATTTCATTAAGTTCCGATTGGTGGCGGCGCTATACGTAGCCTTCAACATGGCCTCTGTAACGGAGGCAAGTTACAAGCAGAGATGTGTCATTTTCTTTTGTTGGAGAACCAGAGTATCACAGATATTCGCAGACGCTTACAGAATGTCTACGAAGAACTTATTGTGAACAAAAGCACGATGAATCCTTGGGCGAGGCGTATGTCATCATCGCAACAAGATCGCGCAGGCCTGTCCGATATCCCGCGTACCGGCAGGCCGCACACTGCTGTGACTCCTGCAGTGTTGGAACGTGCGGACACCCTCATTCGAGGTCACCGCCGGAGTATAGTCCAACACAGCTGGACGTCTCTGTTGGTAGGGCTGACACACTCGTCCAGTAGTTGGGGGTACTCAAAGGTGAATGCCGAATGTGCTCTTCGCCACCTCACTGAAGATCATAACAAGCAATGAAGCACCATCTGCGCGGAATTTCTTGCACGTTACGAGGCTAATTGTGAAAATTTTTTGTTGAACGTCGTCACTGGCGATGAAACATGGGTTCATCACTTCAAACCAGATACAGTAGGCCATCCATGGAGTCGGGCCATACCATCTCTCCTCCGAAAAAAAAGTTCAAAGCCCACCCTCAGTCATAGCACTGATCTTCTGGGAATCTGAAGGGGTTATTCTGTTTTATGTCGTCCCTCTCGGTTCAATGACCAGTTCTTAAGTGTATTGTGCTATCCTCAGGAAACTGAGGACACAACTTGACTATTCTCTTCGCCACAAAACTGCAAATAAATTACTCCTTGACAAAGCAAGCTTCACACAAGTGTGTGCACCCGAGAGCAATGCTACCATACGGGCGTACAGGCCATCCCAGTAAGGTCTCAAAGGCCGTCGCATTAAACGGATGTTACTTTGAAAAATAGGGTTTTGCTGCCAAAAGAGTGGGAAATAATGTAGTATATTGGACACATGAATAAAACCAACCTATTTTTAGCAAAAAATGTGTTGCATTAATGATTGAACGCCCCTCGTGGATTGTTACAGAGTCAGATTGTCACAGAATTGGATAACAAAGGCAAAAGTCTAAGATGAAACATAATTTTCATAAACGGTGCCTTCGACTTCAACGCACTTTCGAATTCTCTTGATAACACCACGTGTAGGTTCTCTGACGTCTTGACGTCAGCCTACAAGGCAGTATTATTCATAATCCGACCAATTAATCCCTTGTTTGTAAGTTTCTTTTTAGACCTCTTTGTACAGCCATTACCACAAGCAAAAGTCTAAAGAGATAAGGTCCGGGAATCTCAGTGGCCGAGATACGTGACCATTTCAGCCGATCAATCTTCTGCGGAGTATTAGGTGTAGATAATGTATCACTTGACGACTTGGTCAAATAAACCGTTATAGTAAGCCTATAAACTCGTTTTCAAGCAAGTCTGCATGAAGTAGGTTTGTGAGAAGATGTCGCGACGCTCCACCCGCAGTCATATGATAGCTTGTCATACCAAACTACATATTTACAAACATGCGTCCATGGAAATGTGTTTCCATAAGGTATGTGTGTTTCTCTAGGGATGAGGTGAGTTAAAACTATTTTTCATAGCTTCACAAGTGAAGCGCAGATGATGCATGACTGTTGAGCAATTTACCAGTTTCACGCAGCACATTGAAAACGCGAGTAACGCTCTCGGATCTGAAATTGGGCAGTTAGTAAGTTGTCTACCGTATTCTCTACAAGCAGCAGGAGTGTTTCCTTTACTAAACAGCCAGCCAGATGCCATATCTGCATGCTTAAACGATACAGTACAATTAGTCTTCAAGTCACATTCAGTTGAATAGATCAATTTTATAAGGAGCATCTGAATTTTACAACATACAGTTTAAAACAAAAATTATAGTTGATAAGCGCACAGTAATTCGATTATCAACACGCGAAGTGACTGCATCACGTCCTTTCATAGCCCCTAACGACGATGATGGATACTATCCAAATTTCATGCGGCGAATTTGACAATAACATTTTTACCAAAGGACTCCGTTGCTGCCGGCCAGTGTGGCCGTGCGGTTCTAGGCTCTTCAGTCTGGAACCGCGTGACCGCTCCGGTCGCAGGTTCGAATCCTGCCTCGGGCATGGATGTGTGTGATGTCCTTAGGTTAGTTAGGTTTAAGTAGTTCTAAGTTCTAGGGGACTGATGATCACAGATGTGAAGTCCCTTAGTGCTCAGAGCCATTTTTGAACTCCGTTGCTAAGGGGGCCTTGGCTAATACATTAATGGGCTTGCCTGGAAGGTTTAGGTTAGCTTCATTGCTATTTATTCATAGGTCTGTTAAATATCCATCTGTGAAATACCCCACTTCTGCGTTCGTGACTGTGTTTCAAAAATAAGCAAGCACCTCGTCCCTTTAGATGAAAAATTCGAATTATTGTCTTCAGCTATTTCTTTTGGAGATTTTCTCACCTAGCACATGTTTTACCATATCCGTAGTAGAAAGTTTATTAAGATGTCTCTGGTTAGGCTGTCCGAAAGCTAACTTAGTAAAAAGCCCCAGTAGCTTTCTCACTCTCCGTTTTCGTGGCTTGGAACACAAACACTTTTAATTTTATGAGTTCGTCACGCTTTCGAAAGATCATCTTCCTTGTTAAAGTGCCTTTGAAAATCTTCCTAATGACAATGCGCTTTAGCTGGATTATAGGGCTATTTTGGAGAGACTTGTTACATAAAACAATTGGAATACTATGATCGCTGTTCATGAATCTTTCTACATTGGTACCACTTTTACTACTTCCATAATTATCTTTAACAACTCTTTAACTTCCATAACTATCTTTAACGATAGAACAATCTATTGAGGCAGACGGTGAGTCGAGTTCGCAACAGAAACCTTCAGCATGCCTGTTTTAAACAACCTCTCATTCCTACAACAGAATACTGAAAACTATTTTAAATAAGAAAAGACAGTAACTACCTTTTAAGATCGAATAAAGTTTAACTTTGATAATGTTGTTAATGGCGCAATTGTAGACTCACACAATCTATTAACAGAAACTTGCTTTTACAATCAAACTTTTCATCTTCAATAACTGTTTACTTAAAAGGGTGGAAAAGAGAGAGGGAGAGTGTGCTGAGGCATGGTCTGGAGGGGAGTGGGATGGGGGAGGGTGGAGAGAGCGTTGAAATGTTATGTAAAGAGTGACCTTCATTTTATCCACGTGTGTAACACTATATAAAAATAGTAAAAAATTATGGTTTTCTGTAACAAACGAACTTATAGACATATTTTCCACTTTTAAAACATATAATGGTTACAAAGAGTGATGTAGCTCACTTCTATGATGGTAGGCGACAAGAGTGATGCGAACTACTATGGATGGGGTGACAGTGCGGGACGGTTTTAATGGCTTGCTACATTTATACCTTAGCAGTCGGAGCCTGGTTATTGAGCTTCCCGACTGCAAGGTTAGCTTCATGTCTCTGATAAATGCATACTTACATGTTGTCAGTGTTGTATACCTAACATGTGTCCAAATTAGTAACTCGAACTGATGATTAACTGGTATTCAATATTTTAAAATTCGTAGAGGCGCTAGTTTTTATTCTTTTCCTTCCCTCTTGAATACTACGAAAAGAGGCATGTAAGTTTTGTGGCACCCCTTGAGTGGTCTTTATGGAACCCCAGGATCCATGAAACACTACTAAATGCTGATCTGGGGAACTGGGGTTTCCAGAGTGAGAGTCATGAAGTTATCAAGGTCGATTCTGATCAAGATAACGATATTATCACTTCTGCTGTCAGATTACGTATGCACTGTCAGGTTAGTAATTTGGGCGACTTAACTCAAGGTAACTCACCATTCCCTTCCCCCCGGGAATCACCAGGAGTTCATCATGGTCACCCAGGGGAATCCCCTACCTTTCGCCTCTCGTCCCCTCACCTTTCCCTCTGGGCCAATGATTGCCAAGCATCTCCTCAGTATCTTCATATTTTATAACTGCGTAGTTGAATGTAGTTGGCGTTCACTCTGGAGATGGGCACCTTACTGAGAGGTTGTATGCTGTGTCTACTTGTTAATAAAACATTACTGTCATTGCGTTTTAACTCATATCACTTGAGTTCTAAGCTATGTATTTTCATTAATTACAAATCAATATAGCGTGATTTTCTTCATTCGAAACACAAGCAGAGACCAACGCAGGCAGGTATACTCTCATTCTTCCCAGTTTTGCATAGTTTTCACTCATTTTCGTATTTTTCTATATTTTTCACAATTTTACATATTTCTCCTCACCTTTTCGTATTTTCCGGATTTTCCACAGTTTTCTGCTACCTTCCATATTTTCCACAGTTTTCTACCACATTCCATATTTTCCACAATTTTCCGCATTTTATCTAATCACGTGAGTTCTGTTCCACTACTGTCGACGTGATGTCAGTATCATATGCTCTCAGCCAATCGTGACGCAGCATGTGCCTCAATTCATTATCATTCCTAAGCCACTCCTTGATTACTAGGGTGTGTGAGTGTGTCCACATGCATACATGTGCACTCGCACATGTGTGTGTGTGTGTGTGTGTGTGTGTGTGTGTGTGTGTGTGTGTGTGTGTGTGTGTCAGAGAGAGAGAGAGAGAGAGAGAGAGAGAGAGAGAGAGAGAGAGAGAGAGAGACATCATGGTTTATATATTAGAAACGGACATGTTGCTTGAAATAATGATGTCATAACATACCTGTATTATACAAAATAGCTGTAAATATTAAATAATTTGTAGTATAAGACATTATGACAGTGCAGTGTGTGGCTATACAAAAATAACAAAAACATCTCTCCAACGAGGTGGAACACGAAAATATTTTGAACAGAAAGCAATCCATAGTTTCTAAATTTGATTCTTGTGAATTATTGGATATTTTACAAAATGTTTCGCTAGCCACACATCTCTGTGAATTTTGTGTGTCCATCACCTCAGAGAAGTTAGCCTGATGGGAACACTTAGGAAAAATACCATAGATAGATATATAAACTCATGCAGAGCCATCCCTACGGTACTAGGGTGTGTTAAAATAAACCCATTCTCATAATTGTGGAAACATTATATAAGAGCGAAATTTTGATGCTTTTAACCAAAGATACTCAGTGTATTAGAAATAGCACAGTGCTACAAAAAACAACACCTGAAGAGGTGAGCAATATCTCAAACAACAACCAAGCAGCGTGCAGGATAGCGCACCCTTCGAACTCTGATGTGTGGTGTATATCCTTGAACACTGCTCCAACCTACCTGTGGCCGAGAAAGATGTGTAATTATGCGTGTAATCATATCTGACGTGGTGGCTGTTACAGAAAGTGCTTCTGCGAAATCAGTCATTCGGGGAGGGGCATGCCACACCATTGTAAACCAGTTTCAACTCACGAACGTCTACCCGTTCACCAGTGGGCATTGTGAATGACTTTGTGAATAAACATTTCCAACGGTTTCAGCGCTAAGCACGTCCCTCCCCAATTCTCTCTACACCAATAGGGAACACGCTGCCCTCTTCCCCAAAACATTGCCGGCCGGGATGGCGGAGCGGTTCTAGGCGCTACGGTCTGGAACCGCGCGACCGCTACGGTCGCAGGTTCGAATTCTGCCTCGGATATGGATGTGCGTGATGTCCTTAGGTTAGTTAGGTTTAAGTAGTTCTAAGTTCTAGGGGACTGATGACCTTAGATGTTAAGTCCCATAATGCTCAGAGCCATTCCAACCATTTGAACCCAAAAACATTATGCGTGGACGACCTCATTTTCAGCCAGAGAACTCTTCCAGGTGGAATGAAAGCATCTTGTCATAACTGCAACTTCTACACTCAGGAAACCTTCAATATAACTAGTATATGCGACATTGTTGTGGGTCTCATACATTAACTACAGGAAAATCGGAATATGACTGATCCATAGAACTGAAAAATCACATGCTGGACAGGTAGCGCAATGCATAATTAAAAAAAAATGCTATGAAAACTGATCTATGCGTTGATAAGGTTTGACATTGAATATAATAATACTTTTAATTGTCCTAAGCCAACGAATTACTACTAACATTCCACAACACAATATTTATAGAAATAAGTTCTGCAATATTGTTAATATGTGGAGAAGCTATAAGAGTTGCAAAAACAATACTACAAGCACAATGACTGTGGATGAGATCTGCTGTGCCTCCCAGACCGAATAAAAGGATATGTAACTCTTGCAACATCAGTGTGAGACGTCACTATAAGTTTTGGAAATAGATACGGAAATAATGTAAAGTGTATACAACATCTCCACCCACAAATGTGGTTGAGAAATGGCCACAGCGCATCAAAAATGAAATATTCCCACATTCTAAGTTATAGACTCAGAGAGATTATAGCTCCTCTCAGGTACAGAGTAAAATGCGACCTTAGACAGCTGCAGAGTTCACGCACCATCTTTCGATATGCTGATTAAAATTGTGGACGACACACGCACAATGACTGCTACACTCGCGCAATGGATACTGTAAAACTAATGGGCTAACATGATAACAGTACAATCGCCAACGTTTCTTCTCGTTTCCTGCAACCACCACAAGGCTCCAGCTGGCTCAGAGGTGTTACCGCCACAGCATGTAACTGAAATGGCTTGTCCTGGGTGAGAAACACAGCAGTAACAAAGTGCAGACATTGGTTGACACAAAATTACTACTAAACGTCCTACGCAAACTGATAAATGGCAGGGGTAGGGGTCTTAATCAGCGACCTGTGTGTGTTGGTAGCATTAATGGACAATAAATTCCTTCCCCTGCCTGGAATCATGGCGTCTAGAACTGAAGTGAGGCCACTCTGCGACCATTAAAGAAACGAGATCTGAGGAGAACTCACATACTGCCACTACCGTCTCTAATCGAAAGAAGCTGGTGTTTGATAAGGTTTGTAGTGTAACACCCGTAGATACCACCCGGCAGCCAGTGAACGCTGCGTGAGTAATAATGTTCTAAAAAAATTTCTTACTATAGACTCTTAAGATACTGACAATAAATCCAGTAACGACACACTACTAGCGACAGCAGAGTTTAGCTGAACGACAAGAATTTATTAAGCCGATTGTACTAAGGAGAAACATTCTAAGATAAATACGCTGTAACATGTGTCATGTTTACCATTGTGATGAGAACATGAAATATGCGTCTGCGCTGTGTCTGCAGTGGTATATTAGAATCGATGTACCACAAGACGCCCAAACACTGCTTCCTATGAAGAAGAAAACACGAGTTATGAAGAACCTATGTGTTTCATAAAGTTTCTAGCCACACTTAGTAGGTGTGAATCGTTTCTTGCTTGTGGATATGCTGTAACATACCCCTAACTAACAAGAAGAAGACCTCTTCCAAAGCCAAGAATGTAATGTTGGACTTATTACCGATAAGTTCAATCAACGCACTCTTCCCGTGAAAACACTATTGAAACGAGACACTCACAGCCAACGTAAGAGAAGAGATATTAGGATCTGTAAAGACACCTCCGTGTTATTGTGTGTGGTGCATGGTATCATATGAAATTCTTCTGTCTGTAGTCTGAGAAAAATTAGGAAGGGACGTCACGACGCCTTCATCTTATTATAAGCGACCTACAGTTCGGACTTCCAGTTATAGCACCGAGTGCTTAATAATGCACATTTCATATTAGTGGTCCTGTAGAAAGTAATGGGGCAGACAATATTACGTCAGTTTTTCAACAGAGTAACTTTGAATCCCACAATTAGACCATCGCTGGCCGCTGTGACCGAGCGGTTCTAGGCGCTTCAGTCCGGAACCGCGCTGCTGCTACGGTTGCGGACTCGAATCCTGCCTCGGGCATGGATGTGCGTGAGGTCTTTAGGTTAGTTAGGTTTATGTAGTTCTAAGTCTAGGGTACCGATGACCTCAGGTGTTAAGTCCCATAGTGCTTAGAGCCATTTGAACCGTTTTTTTAATAGATCATCTACAAAACGACCGCCAGCATCGCTGTTTTGTGTACCTGATTTCCATGTTAAAACTGTAGGCAAGCAGTCCATAACTTTATAAACCCTTATGTGTCCTGACTGCCTGTTGTAGAATATCGAGGTATGGTAATTCATTCTACCACTACCGAATAGCCCGTTAAAACTACTTTTTCCGTAATATATGAAAATCCAGCTAAAAATTTTACTCTTAAGTGTTCAAATTTTGGGAGTCATAAACAGAAAAATGTCATGATCACATGATCAGCAATGTATAAGCTATTATTACATCGCAGTAGACAAAACTGCAAAACGATCTCAGGATTATACATATAGAAACTTTAATAGTTAATAGTCTAAGTCTGCTAGACACACATTGCCCGTTTTACGTATCAGAGAGAGAGAGAGAGAGAGAGAGAGAGAGAGAGAGAGAGAGAGAGACAGAGAGAGTTAGAGAGAGGGAGAGAGGGGAGAGGGGGCGCCACAGACAATTCTAGAGAAGAAGCTAGTCTGCACACCAGATCAGTCTGTGTAGGATTCGTAAATGTATAGGACAAGCACTGTAATGCGTGTTTGTGGAGCAATATGACCACAAACAGCAAATGGTTTTCTTTACTGATGATGATTATTCATATCAGTAGGTAAAACCTTTGAATGAGGTTTATGGTGACAGCGCTTCTTTTCACATGAGTTTTTGGTCGTGTCTTCTAAATATGACTGAACCTGAAATTCAGTTAAACGGTTTTGTGTGTGCTGCGACATGGAAGCCCCAAGGCCATGCAATGGAGTATGAGGTTTAGTATTCGTAGAAGTATAGGTCAAACATGTAGTTTATCTTGGCATGTCAATATGATCAGAATTACCACCAACAGCAAATGCTTTTTACTAAAGGTGATTATTAACTCTAGCAGCAAAATCCTTTGAATAAAGATAATGATGATAACGCTACCAGTCATATGATCTTCTGGTCGTACCCTCTGTGTGCATGAGCAAATTTTAGTGTTATTTTGTTCTGAATGCTGCGGTATTCTCCCACCAAATACATGTGAGATCCAAATCATATGTATTTGGAAGTTTATTAATATTTTTATGCAATGTAAAGCCATGCATATGGACCGCATATTGACATTACTAGAGATTAAATCATGAGAGGTTTTTTCTGGAAGATAAAAGGGTCTCCGTGTACAACATGGATACCACTATTTTTATCTATATAAATTACATTAGCACCTAATTTTATCTCTCGTCATTTGCCTATTTTTTAAATGAATATACCCTATTCTGAATCACTGTTCGATTGCTCTCTCCGGCAGTATGAGTAACGGGAAAATTATGCTTCCATTAATATAAATTTGACATTGATGGCCAGATATTCGGTCGAAGCTGCAGTCAGCGCACTTACTTATTCACATTTCATATCCACGTTTTAGTAGGTTATATCTGTCATGCAGCTGAACTTCCCAGAGTGCCAGCCTACGACCGCCCGTCACCGTCCTCTGTTTAACATTTTACAGCCACATATTATCGTTATTTACAAAAAACAATTACCGTTTTGCTATAAAGTCTATTGGGTATTTTTAAAGTGAACTTCCTCCACTAGTATGCGTTTTGGGTAGCGCCATGCACACAGGAAAAAAGTCACGTTCACCGTAGCCCAGAACTTGTGACGCCCACCTCGCAACACACAAATTAACAGTCTTATTATATCAATACATAAGGATATGTCCGAAAGTAATATCATATTAGTTTATGTTGCTTATCGTTGCTGGACTCACGTTCCATTCTATGCCCTGGGATTCCAACGTTGCGGCACACGCACAAAATAGAGTAATTAGGTTGCAAGTTCAGTCAGTTTTGGACGGTACGCCCAGATCACGTGACAGGCAGTGTTGCCATAATGTCTTTTACCCGAAAGTTTTTGTTATTAGAGCAAGTGTTGCCTAATTTCTCCCTCTGATGTAACACTTGAGAATCCTGGTAACTTGCTGGGAGACGTTGTTTATTTTCAAGGGCTATAAGACTTTTTAAAATGAGACAAAATTGTTTAATTCAGTGACTGTTTCAGTTTAAATCATAACAAATAACACTAAAACCATAACAACATTAAAAAGAAAATATTTACTTTTGTAAAAATTTCGGAAAAGAAACGCCATGATATTATTAATTGTTCACAGAGCGCTTACTCATTCCCTGTGGAACACCAGTGTTCCGTGGATTACAGTTTGGGGAACGCTGTGCCAAAGCGAATAATCATCATTAGTAAAAAGGATTTGCTGTTGGTGGTCGTTTTGGCCATATTGTCATACCTAAACGCGTTCCAGTATTTGTCCTACACTCTTACGAATACTAATGCAGTTTGACATGAGGCCTAAACCAACATCTTCCAGAAGATTAAAGTACATACTTTTGACTTTATTATAAAGCTATGCTCTGTATGTCTATAATTTTAATTATTTAACCTGGAGATCGGTTAGGCTAATGCGTAGTGTTGTTGTGTTCCTATAAATTAATGTAATCCGAGAAGCTTACTTCCAGTGCAGAGGGCACACAATTGCAGAGTTGATGACCTAAGTTTAGATTGTGCATGTTACTTTACCCATAGTCTAATCTTAGTTGAAATTTAAACGATATGAAAGTTATATTGAGTTTGCGTGCAAGAGTAGCATTATCAAGTTCGTGCATATGGCTGTCACGCTATGGCGCGACATCGCGCTTTCTTTTATGCACATCGGGGCTGCTGCTTTAATAAATATACTTGTACACCGTTAAGAATACGTCTTGATGTGCAGAATAGCACTATGCATGTTCCTGGTTGCTGCAGAACCCCACGCCTCAACCTGTGGCCCTGAGGTATACATGTCACACAAGAGATATATCAGTGTAATTGCGTTGGAAACACAATCGCATTTAGAAGGTTCAACCAGAAAATCATGTGATCGGAAGTGTTGTCATCACGATCTTTACCCGAAAGTTTCTGTTACTAGTATGAATAATCATCTTCAGTAAAAGTAAAAAATTTGCAGTTTACGGTGATATTGTCATGCCAAGATGCATTCCAGTGTTTGTGCTTTACATTTTCCGTTACTAAATCATACTGATGCGAGGTCTAACACAGCACCCTCTGTAGAAGTTAAGTAAGTGCTACTGACCTGTGTGGATCTTCACAGATAGACAGAATAGTCCTATACTCAGGAAACGAGCATTAGTGGGAGCAGATGCAGGAGTCATGCACCGCCACTCATGGAAAGGTCCTAGTGGAGGTAGTATGCCGGTGCCTTGCTCCGACCTGTTACGAAGTGTTAACTGTTTGTGTGTGTGTGTGTGTGTGTTTGTGTGTGTGTATGTGTGTGCATGTGTGTGTGTGTGTGCGTGTGTGTGTCGTGCGGATCACTGTTATGAGTGCTTGTACAGTGTAGTGCTGGGGTTGTGTAAATATCGATAAAGGAAAGGGAGAGGGTAAAACCCGGTCTGGGCACACAGCCTATTCCTCTCGATAAACACCAGGAGTCCCAATCTGACAGAAGGAGCTTCATCAACAGTGTCACCTGCCTTCACATCATGAGAATGCGGAGGCGTTTCAAATTTTATGCACGAAATTGGCACAAAGACTAGTGATCAGGAACTTTATGCTACCATCCCTGCTCCCCTTTCCGGCCAAATACGGGCAGTGAAAATTTCATCCACCACCAGGAGTCTACTTGCTTACCTTCGACTCGAATGCCACCACACACGCGTGAGTTAGCGATCTCGGCTACGAGGGCGAGTCGGATGCAGATAGATTCCAGCTAATCAGGGCCAATAATTAGCTATAAAGCCACTCTATAATTTTAATTATTTAACTTGGAAATCGATTATACAAACTCCTGCTGTTGTTGCGTTTGAATAAAGCTAAAATGCACCAGTCATTGTTCTGTATAGTTTGCCGGGCCAGAACATTATATGAGGTTGATGCTAAGACACGTTAAGATGCATCACATGTACTGTGAAGAGTTTCGGAACATATTCGAAATTGCGTTCGAGTATCTCTTCGTTCTGATTATCATTTTGATGATAATTGTGTGATAGTAACGTAATGTAGTTATTCAGAGTGAACAAGTAATTTATTTGAAGAGACACACTTATTCAAATGGTTGAAATGGCTCTAAGCACTATGGGACTTAACATCTGAGGTCATCAGCCCCTAGAACACAGAACTACTTAAACGTAACTAACCTAAGGACATCACACACATCCATGCCCGAGGCAGGATTCGAACCTGCGACCGTAGCAGCAGCGCGGTTCTGGGCTGATGCGCCTAGAACCGGTCGGCCACAGCGGCTCGCCACAGATATACTTCGATGCCAAAGACCCCTTGAGGACTTGGACTTTAGGTTTTGTGTAGGGAAGAAGTTAACCAAGCATTTAGTCAAATTCACATCCAGAGCAAAAGCACTGTCAGCTACAATTAAATATCCGATGCACTTATTATGGGATTAGACTATAGTGAACTTAATAGTAAATGCTTACACAACTATGGTGAGAATGATAAGATTTGTCCTGCTCATAAAAGAAGGCCTTTCCACACTTCCCTACCCTCCACTTCATCCTTCCGAAGAGCGCTTAGATCGCTAGTTATAAGAGACTCTTTTCATACAAGTGTAAGGCTAAGCTGTGTTGAAAGTTTGAAGAAAGGAAATTTAGCGTGTCTCATGGTCCGCAGGTCGTGATCTCGCGGTCGCGTTCTCACTTCCCGAGCACGGTGTCCACGTTCGATTCCCGGCGGGGTCAGGGATTTTCACCTGCCTCGAGATGACTTGGTATTTGTGTTGTCCTCATCATTTCATCATCATTCATGAAAGTGGACAGACTGGACTGAGCAGAGATTGGGGTGCTGATAACCACGCAGTTGAGCGCCCAACAAACCAAACATCATCAGCGTGTCTCATTAATGAAGAGGTCATTATAGATGGAGAGTAACCTCGGAATGAAAGTGGATAGGAAAGGAAATTTTCCATGCACTTAATTTACTTTTCTGGAACTCGTTTTAAGTGACTTAGGAAAATCAAAGGAAGCTTGTCGGAAATGGATTTGAAGGCCCTTTTCCAAAATTCAATGTTGTCACCTCAGGCGCCACCACGTTTGATAAGAATTCAGGAGCACGTCCCTGAAAGTACATTTCACTATTGACAGCCTTCACAGGGCGAAGGCTTGATTCATCTTTGTCTTTCTGTTAAAGCAGCGTGCTGCCAGGGAAGGATAATTATTTGATTGGACCTGCTGGTTTCTTGGAAACTTCTTGGAGACTTCTGTACTTGCACCTCCTCCAGATCACCAATGTACATGAATGTAAGAAGCTGACGTTAGTCCTACGTTGTTTATCATCCAACGAGCGAGATGTTGGAGTGACGAGACACTAGATTTGTTTTCTGCAAGACCCCTCGTCTGGTCATCCTGATCTTGTTTCTTCGAGGTTTCCCTAAATCTCTTACAGCAAATGCCGGAATGGTTCCTTTGAAAAGGACATGGTCGGTCTTCTTTCCATCTTCCGCACTCGGAACTTGTACTCCGTATCTAATAACCTCGACGTCAACAGTACCTCAGCCGGCCGTGGTGGCCGAGCGGTTCTAGGCGCTTCAGTCTGGAACCACGCGGCTGTTGCAGTCGCAGGTTCGAATCCTTCCTCGGGCATGGATGTGCGTGATGTCCTTAGGTTAGTTAGGTTTAAGTAGTTTTAAGTCTAGGGGACTGATGACTTCAGATGTTAAGTCCCATAGTGCTTAGAGCCATTTGAACCATTTCAACGGTACCTCAAACTCTAATCTCCCTTCCTCCTTTTTGCGCTATGCGTTTCTCTTTCTAGAGGGCCCTACAGACGCACTAACGGACCGACTGACGGACCGAAAAAATTGAACGTGTACGCGTTTTGACCGAGCAACCGGAGGACTTTGCTTGTCGGGATGTAAGCCGGGTAGGGCAGCCCGACAACCGGCACCCCCACCACTCCACCCAACAAGTGGTGCCGTGTGCAGCGCTGTTGTGCCAACCGCCTGACAAAAGTTCTTCTTTTGTCACTGCGTGCGGAATTAAATGCTGTCCTATACATATAATAACGTGCACGGTGGACCAAACTTTCGCAGGCTTTCTCGAGAAATTGATAGGCTTCGGATGTTTGTGGGACACGTCGTGCTAGGAGTATAGAAATATAGGTGCAAGAAATGAAGACGTTTTCCCGGTTTTTACTGAATCCATAGTAGTTCGATGTGGCATATAGACGAAATAAAAGTCCATCGACCGTCTGCATTTCTGTTTTTAGGTTTTATTTCGGATACTTATCGGATAGAAATACCGAAAAACCGACATTTAATGGGCGTTAATTCAATAAATACATTCACTTCATCGGTATAAGCTTAAAAAGAATCCAGTGTATATCCACGCCCTCTGCCATGAACAGCAAAATGTGGGATACTGTACACTTTCCTAACAGTTGCCAAATGGTTCATTTCGGATGTACAGTATCTGTTGTTGCATTTAATGGATGATGTGGGCCTATACGCCACAACAATATCCAGTCTTACTTCTTCGAATCTGAAATGAGTTTCTTATACTTACAGGTCATCTTTTATACTAAGTATAGAAATAAATTAAATAGTTTTGAGTGAACATTTTTGATTAGATTATTTTGCTTTAACATGATTTATTTGCTCAGTCAACTACAAATCACGTTGCAAGTTCCACAAATCATTTTAGATTATAATTGTGGAGGTACAACGTCACTGAACTTGAGGTCCTCTTAACTTCAGCCACTAATTAGAAACCGTAATGTAGCTCACAGTCTCTCCTTGCAGCTTACAGCCTCTCTGATGACTTTTTCCTTTACCATTAAAATGGTTTTGGTGGTTTTCAACAGCGTCTAAATGCGTGTTTCATCCATTCTTACATAATTGCGCATATTATTGGCTTCCAGCTGTTTAAGTTATAGAAAATGTATGGATTTCTTTCCTTGCATTTGCCACTTTTTTGGACACAGGTTTCGCTCAGTTTTTTTGCCTTGTTATCTCTAGGGGTAGAGTCTTTGATTCTAATCAAAACATCTTCGGTCCCGGGTTCGATCTCCGCCACTGACTAAATTTTGATAAATAATCAGCATTGGCGGCCGAAGACTTCCGGCATAAGAAGTCAGCCTCATTCTGCCAACGGCCATGTCAAAGAGGGCGGAGGAGCGGATAGAGGTTCAGGGAACTTTCTTGTCCTAAGAGGTGGGAAATTGCCCCTAAAGGCGGAAGAATCAGCAATGATCAACGACATGAGGATGCAGAAGGCAATGGAAACCACTGCATTAAAGACACGTAACGTGTATCCACAGGACATGTGGCCTGTAATTGAAGAAGTGTCATGATGATCTCTCCATTGGCAAAAGATTCCGGAATAGTTCCCCATTCGGATCTCCGGGAGGGGACTGCCAAGGGGGAGGTTACCGTGAGAAAAAGATTGAATAATCATCGAAAGGATAACGTTCTACGAGTCGGGGCGTGGAATGTCAGAAGCTTGAACGTGGCAGGGAAACTAGAAAATCTGAAAAGGGAAATGCAAAGTCTCAATCTAGATATAGTAGGGGTCAGTGAAGTGAAGTGGAAGGAAGACAAGGATTTCTGGTCAGATGAGTATCGGGTAATACCAACGGCAGCAGAAGATGGTATAACAGGTGTAGGATTCGTTATGAATAGGAAGGTAGGGCAGAGGGTGTGTTACTGTGAACAGTTCACTGACCGGGTTGTTCTAATCAGAATCGACAGCAGACCAACACCGGCAACGATAGTTCAGGTATACATGCCGACGTCGCAAGCTGAAGATGAACATATAGAGCAAGTGTATATTGAAAGGGTAATGCAGTATGTAAAGGGGGACGAAAATCTAATAGTCATGGGCGACTGGAATGCAGTTGTAGGGGAAGGAGTAGAGGAAAAGGTTACAGGAGAATATGGGCTTGGGACAAGGAATGAAAGAGCAGAAAGACTAATAGAGTTCTGTAACAAGTTTCAGCTAGTAATAGCGAATACCCTGTTCAAGAATCACAAGAGGAGGAGGTATACTTGGAAAAGGCCGGGAGATACGGGAAGATTTCAATTAGATTACATCATGGTCAGACAAAGATTCCGAAATCAGATACTGGATTGTAAGGCGTACCCAGGAGCAGATATAGACTCAGATCACAATATAGTAGTGATGAAGAGTAGGCTGAAGTTCAAGACATTAGTCAGGAAGAATCAATACGCAAAGAAGTGGGATACGGAAGTACTAAGGAATGACGAGATACGTTTGAAGTTCTCTAACGCTATAGATACAGCAATAAAGAATAGCGCAGTAGGCAGTACAGTTGAAGAGGAATGGACATCTCTAAAAAGGGCCATCACTGAAGTTGGGAAGGAAAACATAGGTACAAAGAAGGTAGCTGGGAAGAAACCGTGGGTAACGGAAGAAATACTTCGGTTGATTGATGAGAGGAAGACGTACAAACATGTTCCGGGAAAAGCAGGAATACAGAAATACAAGTCGCTGAGGAATGAAATAAATAGGAAGTGCAGGGAAGCTAAGACGAAATGGCTGCAGGAAAAACGTGAAGACATTGAAAAAGATGTGATTGTCGGAAGGACAGACTCAGCATACAGGAAAGTCAAAACAACCTTTGGTGACATGAAAACCAACGGTGGTAACATTAAGAGTGCAACGGGAATTCTACTGTTAAATGCAGAGGAGAGAGCAGATAGGTGGAAAGAATACATTGAAAGCCTCTATGAGAGTGAAGATTTGTCTGATGTGATAGAAGAAGAAACAGGAGTCGATTTAGAAGAGATAGGGGATCCAGTATTAGAATCGGAATTTAAAAGAGATTTGGAGGACATAGATCAAATAAGGCAGAAGGGATATATAACATTCCATCAGAATTTCTAAAATCATTGGGGGAAATGGCAACAAAACGACTATTCACGTTGGTGTGTAGAATATATGAGTCTGGCGATATACCATCTGACTTTCGGAAAAGCATCATCCACACAATTCCGAAGAAGGCAAGAGCTAACAAGTGCGAGAATTATCGCACAATCAGCTTAACAGCTCATGCATCGAAGCTGCTTACAAGAATAATATACAGAAGAATGGAAAAGAAAATTGAGAATGCGCTAGGTGACGATCAGTTTGGCTTTAGGAAAAGTAAAGGGACGAGAGAGGCAATTCTGACGTTACGGCTAATAAAGGAAGCAAGGCTAAAGATAAATCAAGACACTTTCATAGGATTTGTCGACCTGGAAAAAGCGTTCGACAATATAAAATGGTGCAAGCTGTTCGAGATTCTGAAAAAAGTAGGGGTAAGCTATAGGGAGAGACGGGTCATATACAATATGTACAACAACCAAGAGGGAATAATAAGAGTGGACGATCAAGAACGAAGTGCTCGTATTAAGAAGGGTGTAAGACAAGGCTGTGGCCTTTCGCCCCTACTCTTCAATCTGTACATCGAGGAATCAATGATGGAAATAAAAGAGAGGTTCAGGAGTGGAATTAAAATACAAGGTGAAATGATACCAATGATACGACTCGCTGATGACACTGCTATCCTGAGTGAAAGTGAAGAAAAATTAAATGATCTGCTGAACGGAATGAACAGTCTAATGAGTACACAGTATGGTTTGAGAGTAAATCGGAGAAAGACGAGGGTAATGAGAAGTAGTAGAAATGAGAACAGCGAGAAACTTAACATCAGGATTGATGGTCACGAAGTCAATGAAGTTAAGGAATTCTGCTACCTAGGCAGTAAAATAACCAATGACGGACGGAGCAAGGAGGACATCAAAAGCAGACTCGCTATGGCAAAAAAGGCATTTCTGGCCAAGAGAAGTCTACTAATATCAAATACCGGCCTTAATATGAGGAAGAAATTTCTGAGGATGTACGTCTGGAGTACAGCATTGTATGGTAGTGAAACATGGACTGTGGGAAAACCGGAACAGAAGAGAATCGAAGCATTTGAGATGTGGTGCTATAGACGAATGTTGACAATTAGGTGGACGTATAAGGTAAGGAATGAGGAGGTTCTACGCAGAATCGGAGAGGAAACGAATATGTGGAAAACACTGATAAGGAGAAGGGGCAGGATGATAGGACATCTGCTAAGACTCGAGGGAATGACTTCCATGGTGCTAGAGGGAGCTGTAGAGGGCAAAAACTGTAGAGGAAGACAGAGGTTGGAATACGTCAAGCAAATAATTGAGGACGTAGGTTGCAAGTGCTACTCTGAGATGAAGAGGTTAGCACAGGAAAGGAATTCGTGGCGGGCCGCATGAAACCAGTCAGTAGACTGATGACCAAAAAAAAAAAAAAAAAAAAAAAAATCTCGAAAACTACAACAGCAAACTCCCTATTTTGCTTCTGCGTAAAACCAATCTGGAGCCCGCCAGTCTGGCCGAGCGGATCTAGGCGCTTCAGTCTTGAACCGCGCGACCGCTCCGGTCGCAGGTTCGAATCCTGCCTCGGGCATGGATGTGTGTGATGTCCTTAGGTTAGTTAGGTTTAAGTAGTTCTAAGTTCTAGGGGACTGATGACCTCAGAAAGTAAGTCCCATAGTGCTCAGAGCCATTTTGAACCATTTTTGAACAACAGGGCGGCGTTTTATTCGCAGAATGCAGTCTGTCGGGACGTGTGTAGGCTGTCACGAAATTGGTC
Source organism: Schistocerca americana (assembly GCF_021461395.2). NCBI lineage: Eukaryota > Metazoa > Arthropoda > Insecta > Orthoptera > Acrididae > Schistocerca > Schistocerca americana. Next base: position 598,681,494 of record NC_060120.1, on the reverse strand, counting down.
GGTCTGTCGGTCAGCCGATAAGTTGTAGTGACCGTAAGTGGTACAGGATTATCCAAAAAATGGCTCTGAGCACTATGGGACTTAACATCTGTGGTCATCAGTCCCCTAAAACTTAGATCTACTTAAACCTAACTAACCTATGGACATCACACACATCCATGCCCGAGGCGGGATTCGAACCTGCGACCGTAGCAGTCGCGCGGCTCCGGACTGAGCGCCTAGAACCGCTGGACTACCACGGCCGGCAGGATTATCCATTTGTGGTACATGTTTTAGTTCTATATCTTGTTAACATATATCTTTGGCTACTAGATCAGGATCATCATCATCATCATCATTTAAGACTGATTATGCCTTTCAGCGTTCAGAGATTTGGAATGGTCTGAAAAATTACTCATATGGGACGTCAGTAACGCCGATCTGACGTACGCACCAGAAATCAGCCAAGCGATTTGCAGGAAGCAATGAATAATAAAAGCGAAGGAATCTGCTCTTAACCTAACGCAACACAAACAGAAAGCTGAGTGAATACTTTCTCAATCGGACAGCAAAAAGGCAACATGAAGTAAACGAAACAAACATTGAAGCAGGTGACATTTGTTGTAATGAATGTTTACGAACAGAAACGTATTTTCCGCTGGTGTGGTGTCTAATGTCTATGACTACCGCCAGGCCCGCGACTGGGGCTAGTTTATGTGGCAACGACAGAGAGAACGCCACTTGGCCGGCGCACAGCCCCTAGTGCTCGTCGCAGCGCTTGTCTACAGATACTGCAGGGTTGGGGGGTGCTTCGTTTCACGAGACGGATTAGGTAATCAAGCTGCACATTCAGTGCATAAACTTATTCAAATTTTCGTATTCGCTGATGATGATTGCTTAGTAAGGAAAATGTGGCTTTAGTGTTGCACATAAGTGTGACAAAAATGTTTTAGTTTTTGTAAAAATTTTCCTTTAAAGGAATGACTGTCGATTTAATTATATATGTGCTTGCATTTACGCTGGTCGGTTACCTATAATTTTGCAAAATAGGGAAATACCAGTGGCGAAAATGTCATTTTTGTAGTTGTTCAAGTTACATCCTCCTCCTGGGTCTTTTCTTCTGGTACACGAACCTAGTAAAATTACTGAACAGGGCTTTCTAAAAAGAGAGATACCGCCCAACGCGCCATTTTATGAAATTTTAAAAAGTAATTACCTTCTTCTGTAGGTCTGGTGAAAACTATAGCATACCGTTTCAGCTGTTTTTAACGTTTTTCCCACTCTTCAGGATTAGCGTGTTATACTATGAGTAGTGAATTTTAATTATTTTAAGGTTGTTCATTTCGATTCTTTAGTGTTTAGCATTAAATATGGTTTTGTACCGCCTCGAACACTGTAGTCGACGGTTTTGTGTCAGTGATACTAATACCGTCTCGTCATACATTGTTAAAAGGGTGCAATTTCAGAAGAATGGTTGCAATAGTACGGAACTGTCTACTTGAGGTGGATTTACGTAGTAATCATGCCCATTTAAGTTCTCTCGTGGCTAGACTAGCGTACGAAGGTGAACTCAGTTATTTTGAGGTAGCGGACGAAAACTTCTCGGCCCAAACTATTTGTGTCCAGTAATAAAAACAATAGATAATAGATTACAGACCGTTAACTGTAGATGACAGAACCGCAATTCGGCGTTACGAGCTTAACTCTGGAATGTTGTGCTACGAAACACATTAAGCTTCATAGCTCGTAGTAATCGGCAGCTCATGGTAAAAGAACCAAATGCCACTACTTACAGAGATTAAATCAAATTCAGATGGCGGGTAATATCCGATCAATGTGTTGCAATGCTTGTCACATTGAGTAAGTGCCGTAACTCATTTCTGGTGTCTATAAAAGTAGAGGTGAAAGCGAATTAATTAGGCTTGTACGAATTTTGAATCATTTTAGGTCGTTGTCTATCACCCTCATAACTATTTTTACGGTTCCAAATTTCAGCAAAATTAAGGTAGGTACTATTTGAATCAGCAGCCGACTCATTCACGTTGCCAGTTCAGCTGTTAATAACAAATGTTTGATGTAAATAGCTACAGTAGGTCAAATCGAAGCAAATACCGTTGAAAGTATTTATTCCTGTGTGTTTCATTGTGTAAGGAACTGACAATTAACGAATTGGAAAAAGACTGGTGTTGAAGTAACAGCAAAAGTAAAGGTTGAGGATATTTATAGTAGCACAGTATAGATTATGAAACAAATATCTTTCGAATAAATTAATTTCCTTGTCTTAAAGATAGCTACGTTGTATAATTACACGTGATAGTGGCCTCCATGTTTGCTTAAAGTCAATAGTTGTCTCGCCAAAACCACCTCGATCAGTACATTAATTTAACAGTCAGCCCAGCATTATTTCTTTATCGAATCAACAATTTTTCATTTCAACAAATTAGCCTATTATTTCTACTTGGGTAAGGCCCATTACTCTGCTAAATTACTAACATGGGATCCCACGGCATCGCAATTTAATTATTTAGATTTATGGTATATGAAGATCAGGACACAAATATGAATACCCACAAATAGTTCCGTGCAACTCGGATAAATCCACTTTACGTTTCTCAGGTCATCTTTAGCGTATTAAAGCAAGGCCAATGTTTCTCCACAAGCAGTGAGATGGCTCGCCTGCCACGTAGGTGTTCAAGGTTAGGTTCCCGACTGATGCAAACTTTTAAGCGGAGGTGCCTGCCCTCGCAATTCCGTGACGTTTAAAATAGATAACAATGGAAAAAGTCAGTGGTGTTAGAGATTTAAAATAGCTAGTCGGTCTCGTTTATGAAGATTTCGTTTATTTTTTTTACGTTCAATGAGAATAACTAAGTCATCTGAATAACAACTTCATCATAGAGCATGCGCGCATGCGCATGCGCGCATGCTCTATGATGAAGTTATTATTCAGATGACTTAGTTATTCTCATTGAACGTAAAAAAAATAAACGAAATCTTCATAAACGAGACCGACTAGCTATTTTAAATCTCTAACACCACTGACTTTTTCCATTGTTATCTATTTTAAACGTCACGGAATTGCGAGGGCAGGCACCTCCGCTTAAAAGTTTGCATCAGTCGGGAACCTAACCTTGAACACCTACGTGGCAGAAGTGTGTGTGTGTGTGTGTGTGTGTGTGTGTGTGTGTGTGTGTGTGTGTGTGTGTGTGTGTGTGTATGTATTTTGTCCATTTGCAGTTTTTATGAAAAGTGCAGAACTCTACTTATATTATGATCTTACTGATCTTTTATAACATCCTTTAAATTTAAAAAAATACAAATTATTGATGTTTGTGTTTCACGCTTAACAGAAATTCTGTTGGAACATTTACATTTGTTTAAAATTTTGGCAGAGCTGGGAATCTAATCCGTGCTACACACTCGTGGTAGGCGAGCACTACCTCCTACCCACTAGGAATAAATAGAAAAATTGACCCTGTTTTAGTGTATTAAAGACAGTAGGAAAACTGAAGTTAGGCTTCTTGAATTTTTGAGCATTGCTTCAAACTATTGCTGATTGATATTTGAGTTTTAAACTTCAAATAAAATAAAATATATAAAAACCCATCAGGTGGCCATATGGTCATCTTGTATAAATTTGCTTTGTCACATGATCAGACATGGAATCCTGTATAAAAGCAACAATTAACGTCTGGAATTTTAAGCGTATTTGGGATACCAACTTGCAGAAAGAATTTCGGCCAAGTACCTTAGAAAACCGTATCAGTCTGTAAGGAGGGGTGGTCATCAGTTTTCCGACTGGTTTGATGCAGATCGCTACGTGTTCCTTCACGTCGTCAAACTTTTCATTTGTTAGCTCTTGCACCCTAAGTTCTCAGGTACTTGTGGAATGTACTCCAATCTTTCACTTCGTGTTTTATCCCTTACAGCTCCCACTAGTACTATGGAAGTTATTCTTAGATATCTTATGACATTAACGTTCCCTTTTTAAGAGTTCTAGATATGTTCCTGTCCTGGTCTTTTGTAGGGAGAACCTAATCTCCGATAAATATACAGAATTTGATGTAGTTCAGTAACACCATTTCACAAATCCTTGCAGTCTGTTCGTTTTCCACACAGTCCATTCACTTGCATGCACTGCTGTGGTCCGAAAGTACGTTCTCAGAAATTTCTTCTCCAAATTATGACGTATGATTGAACCGAGCAGACTTCTCCTAGCCAGAAACACTCTTCACCTATGCTAGTTTGCTTTTTACGTATTCCTTGTTTAGTCGATCATCCGTTATGCTTCTTCCGAGATAGTATTCCTGTCCTTCGTCTACTTCGTGGACCGCAGTTTATATTTTACGTTCACTATTATGATTTCCACTACTCATTACTTACAATCTAACTGGATTTTATTTTCAGTTAATATTCTTCTGCTGAGAATACTTCATTCCATTAAGGGAATCCTCGCTTTAATAGAGAACAGCAATCTGAGCGATATTTTACCACTTTGAATTTTAATCCCACTCTCGTTCTTCGGTATAAAGATAAAACAGTAGCGGATAAAGGATAGTAATTTCGAAGGAATTTCACCGCAGTCTTCCAAAGCTATGTCATACTGAAACTCATGTTGGTCCCACATAATCTCAGTTCCTCCTCCTGTCACGTCGTAACTTTCCGCCACGTAGCACTCGTGTAATTCAAACTATTCGCTCTTTCCACTACGTTTAACTTCAGAGTTCCTCCTGTAACATAATTCAATTTAATTTAATAAACATGCCGATACGTGTCTGAACAGGGGGGTGGCAAGTGGGTCACAGATTTTGATCATGTTTTGCAAGGATGTTCTATATTGAAAATGCGCAGACGCGTTTCGCCTTTTTGCTGAACACCTGCTAGTTTTTGAAAGGATCGAGGTCAAATATACCGGAAATTCGTAATTTCAATGCTATACTTCAAAAGATCGTCTACAAACATTTTTTTCTGTAATATGTGGTCCAAAGTTAATAGTGTTCGAATTCTTAACGTTTTCATGGTGTTGCTTGGATACCTGTCATTGTAAGTTACTACCGGAGGGAGGCAGGCGGTCGAGTGATCAAGGCAGTAAGATAGCAAATCACTGCACAGTGTTCGATTCTACATCTACACCCATACTCCGCAAGCCACCCGACGGTGTGTGGCGGAGGGTACCTTGAGAACCTCTATCGGTACTCCCTTCTTGGTCATGCCTCTATTTGTTTCGAAATCTGTCTTCATATTTTTCTCATTCGATATTTTTCGTTCGGTGCTTCATACACGCCGTGCTTCATTACCTGATAATGCTCTGAAAATAGTACATTCCTTTCTTTAAGGTAAAACGCCGGGAGATATTAATAATGTTGAAATAAGTACTGTATTGACAGCTATGCTAAGATTTCCATAGACGATGCCCAATCGTGATTCCACGGAAAGTATCTTTGTCAAACATGTCACGTTTACTTTTTCCGACATGTAATGAGTTTCATCACATAACTTAAAAATCATGCAACGCCACAGCAGAGCAGAGAAATAAGATAGGAATGATGGTATCGAAATCTGTGCGTTAGTCCACGACCAGCTGGAAACTCTTACGGACAAGTTAGGACTGCGCAATAATATACTCCAGTTGTATTATTGTACTTCGTATAAATGACAGTAACTGCCAGTACACTATATGACTATTTGGTTATTAATCACCCCTCCCGATGTTTTACTTTAAAAAAGTAACGAAATGCAGGTATTAAGATTATCACAAAATAAGTTTCACTGAGAAACATCGAAAAAACGCCACGCCCAAGAACCGAGCAGAATAACAATTCGGTGGTCTTCTGTTTTAACCCCGACCTCACTCTGCTAGGTACGTAGTGACGGGTACCTAAGCTATGGCATGGAAACAAAAAAGTTAACATTTAGAACGTTGCATTACGTGTTTTTTCAGACGATCTTTCGATGTACTGCATTCAAAATACTTTGATCTTGATTTTTCAAAACCTGGGGTGTATCTGGCAAAAATGTGAAAATTGAATGTCTGTATTTTCAATCTACAACGTCCCTGCAAAACTTGATAGAAACCCCCATGACACATCCTCCCGCCACCTTGAAAAGTGGACCCTTCGGACAACTTTGCTGGAAGAATTATTCGATTTTTGGGTTTCCTTGCAGCGCGTGAACGACTCGCTTATAAACCCTTGCTGACAGCACACAACCTAGTTCGTTGCAATGAAAATTACCTCTACGACCACCATTCAAATTTGCAAACGAAATATTAAAACTACGTATGTACAGGTAGCCCTCATCCTTAGGGCCATTTTTCGCATACAAACTACATGAGTCTATTGGTTTCCTTTTTAATGATAAAATCCAAATTCAACCCTTTTTATAATATTTCTATCAACAAAGAACTAATGTTTAACACAAAAACAAAGTGGAAAGTTATTCCGAATCGTAATTAGACAACGTATCGTCTAATGCCCACAAAATTTACAATACATACACCATACTCACGAGTCTAAAGCTCTTAGTTATGGCCGATTTAAATTTTTTATTCTAGAACGGATATTCAGTTTTAGCAGTGTGTACGCTGATACGAAACTTACAGGCAGATTAAAAAACTGTGCCAGACAGGGACTCGAATTCGGGGTCGTCTGAAATTCGGACGAGAAATGAGGTATAGGCTTAAGTTGTAAGGCGGGTCGTAGGTAGTGCTTGGGTACATCAGTTGGTACGCAAGGGACCCTAGTTCGAGCCCAAGTTCGGCACAAAGTTTTAATTAGCCATTAAGTTTCAAGTGCTAATAGTTATTTTAAAAACACCGGAAGTTGTAAAGTCGTTACGACAAGAAACAAGTAGTCCGATAAATAGTACTGTGGTGAACTGCGCATCGAGACCTAATTAAACTGTAAATTTAGTTGCTTGTAGCCATATGATTCGCTAAAGCACGTCGTTCACATGTTATAGTATAAAAAAGTATTTCATTAGCCACTTCGCTTGAGTTCGTGGCTCTTCAGTTTCTCGCACAACTATTTCATTAGAACCTCATTAGAGTGAATGCCAATTATTAATACTGCTGTAACTTATGTAGTTCTTAGCGTATGAGTACATTCTATGTGGGGATAGAATTTTCTCATCGATGCACTCGGTTTGGTTGCTTAGGAATTTATGTAGTGTTACCGGATCGTGTGTCAGTAATAACGAAGATTTTTACACATGGTTTAGTTAAGTCATTCTTGTCATGTCAGCCCACTCATTCCATGGGTGTGGATGTGACGTATCTTGGCGACAGGTAAATCCAGCTCGTGTTAAGTCTCTTGCACCTTATCCGGTACCCAGGTGCCGCGGTTAAGACACTCGAGTTTAAAACAAGGGGCTTCCGTGGGTGTCCTCGGCGTCCATCAAGCTGAAACTTCAGCATATCGCTTGTCCAGAGCGATTCCTCCTGACAATATTCTTAAATTTGAGCCTACTCTTAATCATTTCTGTATCGAGATATTCAGCTAAATTTGCTACTGCGGGTGCCTTACATTCCAATATTATTCCAGAATCTCTCAGTGATGTAGTCCAGCTGGGGTCTTTGTCTCCACGTCTTTTGTAAGTCTTATTTCCCCTCCGGTGATTTTTGAACACTGTATTTTCGTTATAACTAGCTGCAATGTATTACTGAAATCAACTCTTTTGTCACTCTTATTCCTCCTACCGAGCTCATTCTGCAACTGCCTTCTATTTCTTCCCATTCTGCAGCATTCAAATCACTCAGTTTTTGGGTTTCCGTTCCACGGCACGTAATATAGCAGTGTCCTCGTGTACTTTCCTTAGATCTTCACCTTTGGCTTGCAACGTATGTATGTATTATGGAGCTATTGCTTTGGTTTACTGCCAATTCTTCTGAGAATACTGAAATCGCTGCAATATTCACAGGTACGCACCCTGACTTACGTCCCTATTCGTGACGAATCCTACTCCCGTAAATTGTTTGCTGGTAATACCTCATATTGATCTGATTACATACAGGAATCTTCATTTAGTGCAGACACCCACTACCCTGTCCGAGACTTTGTGCATCCTGTTCTAGATTTTAAAACTTTGCTACCGCATTCAGATTTCAAATCGGAAAGCTCAGAATTCTCAACTTAACCCGATAACAGTGAGGAGAAAAATAATTAAAAGAATGGTCGTTGTGGATCTGTGGGACTCTATAAATAAAATACTTACAACAAGTAACAAACAGCATATTGGCATCAAATGACGAATTTTTATTTTGTTCAGGTAATACTTGTACTGACACAAACTTTTTGAATTACACAAAAATTGTAAAAAAAAAAACTGAAAGTACTCCTTTGCAGTGCTAAATATAAGTGAACTGGAAATTGAAGTACATTAGTTTAAATGCGAATATAAATGAGAACAAGTTGAACTAAAAAGCAAAAACTTTGAATTTTTTTATATAAATAGAAATTCTGAATATAATGAATAGTCTGAGATATCGTTCTCTAAAATCATCATTTTCAAAACAGTAGCCGCAGACCGTATTAGCATGCGCCAAACATAATCACACCTTCCCAACTTCGCAAAAGTACTCAGTTTTGCTGTCCTTGAATTTATAGCATCTTCCTCTTCCTCTGTTTGTGGATCTCCAACCGTTGACTGTTCTTGGGAGCCGGACAAGTTAGAAGCAAGGCCGCGAATTTCTCCCGGGAAGTTTGGCTGGGTTTTCTTTTCGCCCCGTCACTAATTTCATTATACGCATACGAAATGAGTACTACTGATTTGTTTCGTTTTGGTACACATGAATGTAATGTGACGTCCTCCTAAAATTCACACACACTTGAATACTCTTAGATCTTTTGGCTAAGAACTCAGCTGAAATACCAGGCTTCTTTTATCGTACCAACTGCAGTAATAGTTGTTGCTTGCAGTACTTGTCTGGCGGTTGGATAAGGAGTGAGTTAACTGTCTATTGTCACATTTCTTCCAGACCCTTTTACTGGGTCTACAAGACGCAAAACATCAGTGAGGCTTATTACTGACTTTGTACGGTCAATGTGGTTGTGCAACTGTATAGACTTCCAAATGTATACCATAGTAAGTTTCAAAACAAGCCAAGATGGAAAACTAGATCCGACACTTAGCAGATTTATTTGGGATGCACATCCTGAACCTGTGTATGGAACGAGCATTTCGTCCAAGTAACGTTTTCTGACAGAGCAAAATATACAGTGCAGTTGGAGACAAACATATCAAGAATGGATGTTACGGAAGCATGATTTTCTTGTGCTCTCCTTTCTTCCCTCGTTTGGATGTTGTCAGACCTGATACAAGGAGTCAAAAACCTTAAGCTTTTCGGTGACGTACTTGTTCCGGTCACATCTGTATTCCAAAAGTCTTAAATATTTATTTTAGCGGAATGCAGTGTCGACCCCAGTAAAGCAGGCCAAAATCTGCCTCCAGTTCATCAAAACTTGTATTTCTCCACTTAGTTGTTTCGTTCCTCCTCTGTAAAAGCGCATATGTGCTGTACCTAAGTCAATTAGTAGAGCTACATTGCAATCAGCAACACTAGGTGCATCCATGCTGACAGAAAGATGACCTTCCTCGTCAACACCACTTATTTATTACTGTTGTGGTCATTGTTAATTTCGAAGTCTGGGTCCGCATTAGAATAGTCTACTTCACTATCATGATCATAGAATATTCTGTAAATTTAGGTACATGAAAGATTTTCTCTTGGCATTTTACATCGTAAGCGGTAGACAACGATAATTAGGCTTTAGGACATCCCAAATAGTTAGCAAAGTAGCTCAGTGACAGACCTACACCAAAATGAAAAGGGAGTCTCGCTGGCAGAAATTAGTAACGTAAACGGTTGGTCTGGATCTGACGGACCCACGCATCTTCTGGAAGACTGCCAAACAATAACTAACAAAGCATAACTTCAGTCACGACGTGAACGCTTGCTCTCGGTTGTTTCAAGAAGCTATCAGAGCGTCGAAGCAAATCAACTACAAGAATACAAATTCAGTGAAACAAAAGCCGTTGGGTCTCTCAGATCTGCCCGACCGTTCAGGGATTGCGGGCAGAGGGTGAAGTGTGAAGTAAATTTTGCACTAATGCTTTGTATCCAGGAGTGTAACATTACTATGCATTTACAGTATATACATATGGCGTACACACATCTGTATCACGTTTTTATCTTGACTTCAAATATGTGAACTGACCACCAATCAAAGTTTTGCTTCTGTTTGTGTTTCACGAGGAAATGCCATTGTGCCTGAAGTAAAACTTCAGATGTCTATGCAGACTCCGTACCTCTAACAGTCTTTCCTCAATGCGCTCAGTTTTTGGAATTAGGCACACACCCTAATATGTAGGGTCGAAGTGTCGATAATATGGCAATCATTGTAGTACGGTACGATTTCTGCTTTAATATGGCAACCTTCATCTCTGGTGGCGACGTTTTCGTTTACAGTGTTACACCGTGAGGACACTTTCATGGAATGTGAATCTGTTAACAAAGATTTCAAAAGTATTTATAGTAAAACCAATACACTGCTGCGAAAGTCTTGAGCGCTGTATCGTTTGGGTCTGGCAAGACTTTCGCGATGTGACTTAGGTATTTTGCTGAATATGAAGCTGTTAAAGTTACACGTGACTGATCTGTGGCTCCGTTATTAAGCTTATAGTGTAGCATTGAATATATTCTCATAAGTTACAATTACCTCCGTTTTTGTAACTATATTAGTCGGATGTTCTTACTTCATTGTCCTAATTTGTCACCAGAAGCAGTGACATAAGTCTGGATTATTCCTTGGGTTACTTCAGTTTGATTCTGTGTTTTATATTATAGTGCCACAAGCATGACATGCGGTTTTTGTACAGGATAGCTCTAAACATTGCGGAACTAATGCTGATGATAAATTGAAAGCTAATCGAAAGTTGGGTAGTGTCATACAATGAGGATAACGCTCTCAGATAGTTCATTGGAACTGGAGAACTTAGTTGATTGCTAATTTTATGGTGTAACTTGCAACAATACATTTATGTTTGAGATGAAGAAAATGGGAGCTTGAATCTCATTATTTGCATTATTGATAGTAATAATTGGTAGTTTCTGGTCAAATGCTGTCAGTCTAAAACTAATAATGCAACGTTGCATTTACATATCAATGATAAATGTATATCCCTTTATTGACGTACACCCCCCCCCCCCCCCGGTACAACAAGAAGGAAAAATCGAAAGTCAATCCATGTGGTGGTACCGTCAATCCGGTCCCCATCCCCAGAGGTTGAACCTATGAATTCCAGTGTTGAATCACACGTTGAGGTGGAGCACGATCTGACAGCAAAGTAATTTGTACTCCCATTTCCTCGTCGATGCTTTCTTTCCATCATAATCTGACCATCCTTTAATTGAACTGTAGCTGCTATTATAACCACCTGATCTGTTACTTCGACTACTTACCTACTCTACAGTCGCTGTGGTACTTCAGGAGATATTTTTCTCATAAATCCTACCGCCGGTTGGTGGTGATTAATGATCTACTCAAAAGGAGTATCTCAGCATAAGACCAGAAATTTCTAGGTCTCTAAAATCAGAGACCTGTTGGTTTACCTCCATAGCTCTTGAACCACCTTGATTCTCATCTGGACACACAGCCATGTGGGTATTCTGGGAAATAATCTCACTGTCAGATTAGCTAAAGAAGCAAGTGCTGGAGACAAGCGTGAACCTGGAGTACTGGGAACAGACCTCAGACTGCAACTACATAATATATTGAGAATGTGGAATGTGCAATGACAGGCTACTGTTTATCTCAACATGCTAAGGGCAATCAAGGGAACCATGACGGCATGGCACATTTTTCTCCAAGCTTTTCACAAAGATGCTGTTATGCTGTGCTCACTACATACAGGCCTTACCGGCCTACTCCCCCCCCCCCCCCTCCCCAGGGGGTTCGCCACTCTTTGCTTCGCAACCATGGGGCCCAGCCTCGGCAGCACTTTTTCCTTTCCGTGCTGTTTGTCAATTCTCTTGCTACACTTTTTCCCCTTTCTTGGGGAACATGTCTGGGGTATTATTAGGAATGTTCTGCCTTATGTCGCTGACCTGCGAAGTCTCAACTTTCTTTTTGGCTCCCTTTTCCTTTCTGTTTCCCTTCTCTCTTTCCTCCGCTTCGGCGTTCGAGGATTCTCTTTCTTCTTCCTCCCTGTACGCTCCTGACGGCCAGCCCATGCTTTTGACGTGTAAAAGGAGACTGGGTAGCGCGTAATTCTCAGCCCCGGATCGACAGTTAAGTTTCACACATACCCCCTGGTACAGGCCAGGCCCAGGGAGAGGTGATTGCCTGAGCTGTAACCTTCCCAAACTGCCAGTTGGTAACTCCGTCAGGTGTTCGGGAGGTGTGACTGGAGGTGTTAACATTCACCTAAGGCTGGTGAACCCACTTGTGAAGGGGCCCCCATTTGGAGGGGGCGTGCCATCAGAGACGCTAGCAATCATAGGGATTTCCTCGTGATGAGTCAATCATCCTCTCCGTCGACGTCGACGAAACGTGAACGTAATGAGGCTACTGATTCGAAGACCCTTTTTGCTGCACCACGATTCCTTGTAGTAACCTGTACTGAAGACGGTCAGTCTTTCACCAAGTCAATCCGTTTACTATTCAGAAAGGTGTTCATACCATTGCTGGCCCTGTGAAATCCTGCTCTCATTTATGGAATTGCACTTAGCCTTTGGAGACAGCTTCTGATTCTCAAGCACAACTACTACTTGCTGTCTCGCTTCTTCACTGCTACCCTGTTCATGTTGAGGCACATAGAACTTTGAATTCTCCAGGTGGTGTAATTTGTACCAGGCTGCTTGACGGTCTAACCAAGGCTGAAATACAATATTACCTCTCTGATCAGGGTGTCACTGCCGTCCGTTGAGTAATGAAACAGCTTGATTCCTCCTTGCTGTTCACCTTCACTCTTTTCCTCTCCGTTGATATGGTGGCTACGAAATCATCATGGTCTGGCCATACATTGCGAATCCGATGCGCTGCTACTCATACTAGAATGTCTTGTCAACACCCAGCCAAATTCGTAACCTGTCGCAGGGATGCACATGAGGGTCAATGTCCGCCTCCTTCTCTCCGCTGTATCAATTGCAATGGTGGCCATGTCGCCTCCTCCTGGGACTGTCCCATGTACCTAGATGAGCAAGCTCTTAAAGAGATTTCGGTAAAGAAAAAAAAATACCTTACCCAGTAGCTCGTAAGTTACTGGCTAGTCGCAAACCCTGTGTTCTCCTATGTGGCACCTATAGTGCAGTTCTTGTTACCCCTCACTCCATGGAGGACATGGCCAGGCAGACATGCAACCTCAAATTTGCTCTGAGGTTGTGAAGTCGGCCAGTGTCAAGATAGCATCGCCATCCCCATGTCCCACTGTGTAACAAACTGTTAAACTGTCGCCTGAGGGGGTGAGCTACCCACTACACAACCGGCTGGCAGGAAAGGACAGTAGGAGTAGAGAAGATTTCCTCTGTCCCTCCAGCTGAACAACACCCAAGTCTTCCTGTACCTAGAAGGGCTTCTCCTTCACCAATGTGAAGATCCTGCGTGATAGTATCGTCAAGTGGTCTCTTAGCCCGGCTGGAGTCTGTTTTGTCAGTGTGCACCATCAACTGTTTTTCATCATTGGTCTCCAAAGACTGAGCGCACAAGGACGCCGATGCTTCTCTTGACGCCATGGAGCCGAATCATCCTGCTTCTGTGCCCTGTAGTAGTGACTCTCCACTAGCTCTCTCTCAGTGGCCACCAAGTTAACCCCCCCCCCCCCCCCCCCCTACATCTCTTCCTCCTCATGACTCCTCCAATGGAACGTTTGCAGCCTTCGGTCCTGCAAAGAGGATTTATGGCTTCTTCCAGCATCGCAGGATCCCCTTCTTCTCTGCCTTCAGGAATCGAAATTGCGCCCTCGAGACCGCGCTGAGCTTTCACATTACTTACCGACTCATTTAGACCTTCCCCCTGAGGTCGGCAGCCCCTCTAATGGCAGCGTCATGTTCATACGGGATGACCTTCATAGTCAACCCATCTCCCTGACTCCTATCTTCAAGCTAATGCCATTTGCCTTTTCCTTCCCCAGCTGACTTTCTCCCTCTGTACTGTATATGTACCTCCATCATTCGATGTCACCAGGGTAGACTTCCTCCTGATAATTGGGCAGCAACCTGCCCTGTTTTTGCTACTCAGTGACTTTAATGTGCATCATCCCCTTTGGTGTTCTCCCAGGACCTGCCAGAGAGGTTCCCTCTTGGCTGACCTTGTTAACCAACTAGACCTCTTCTGCCTTAACACTGGAGCACCCACTTTCCTTTCTGACTCATTGCACACCTATTCCCAGTTGGACCTGTCCATTTGATATGCCCAGCTTGCCCATCGTCTTGAGTGGTCCATTCTTTCTGACACCCACTCGAGTGACCATTTCCTATGTGCTCTCCATCAGCTAACTCCTACCCCATCCACATACATTCCCAAATGGCAGCTTAGTACGGATGACTGGCAGCTTTACTCCCGCCTGGCGACCTTCGCAGAACAAGATTTCCTCAGTTTTGATGACCGGGTGGACTATCTATCCAATGTTATCCTTACTGCTGCAGAACGTTCCATCCCTCGCACTTCTTCACCACGTCGTGTCCAAGTCCCTTGGTGAACTTAGGCATGCCGCGACGCAATTCACGCCTGGAGCTGTAGTCTCTGCGTTTTTAACCGCTACCCTACGCTGCAAAACTGCATTTATTATAAAAGATGCATGCAAAGTGTCGTCGAGGTCTTCGGAGTAGCAAAAGGGCTAGTTGGATTTCATTCACTAGTTCTTTCAACATTTCTACATCTTCCTCTGTTGTGTGGGCCAACCTCCGATAGCTCTCTGGAACTGGTGTCACCGCCAGACACCACACTTGCTAGGTGATAGCCTTTAAATTGGCCGCGGTCCGTTAGTATAAGTCGGACCCGCGTGTCGCCACTATCAATGATTGCAGACCGAGCGCCGCCACACGGCAGGTCTAGTCTAGAGAGACTCCCTAGCACTCGCCCCAGTTGTCCAGCCGACTTTGCTAGCTATGGTTCACTGTCTACATACGCTCTCATTTGCAGAGACGACAGTTTAGCATAGCCTTCAGCTACGTCATTTGCTACGACCTAGCAAGGCGCCATATTCAGTTACTATTGATATTGTGAATCATCTACTTTGAAGAGCGACGTTCATCATTAATGGATCAAAGTTAAGTATCAAAGTAATTACATCCGCTTTCTGAATTCTCATTGCTTGTCATGTTCCAGACCTCACGTCAGTATAGTCCTTCCCTCCTCACGCCAGCCTGCGTGAGCTAAAACGCGTGCATTTCGGCCTCCTCTAGTAACACGGTGTTGGCTCTTCAGCCAACACAACAGGAACCAAGATACATTCCCCAATTTCCGGCCTGACAGTAGGTTCCGATCTCATTGTGGATCTTGTTGCTGTCTCCAACACCTGTAACCGCGATTTTGCGGAAGTTTCGAGCACTTCCCACTATCACCCTGTCTTCATCCATCGTGAGTGCCACAATGCCACTTTCACTATGAGGGAGCTAAATCATGCTCTCAGTTCATCCCGGTCCTTCGCCCCAGGGCGAGACACTATGCACATTCAGGTGTTGCAGCACCTCTCTTGTGGGCAAGCACTTTCTACTTAACACATATAACCGCATCTGTGCTGAGGACACATTCCCAGGACGCTGGTATGAAGCAACCGTCATACCCGTACCTAAGGCCGGCAAGGACAAAAATCTTCCTTCTAGGTACCACTCCATCTGTTACCAGCTGCATTCGCAAGGTGATGATACATGCCTGGCTGGTAGATTACTATAGTCTCGCCATTTACTCACGAATGCACAGTGTGGATTTCGAGCGCGGCGTTCTGCAGTTTACCATCTCATTACTTCGTCCACCCACGTCATGATTTGCTTTCTGCGCAAATCCCAGAAAGTGGCTGTGTTTTTTCGATTTGGAGAAGGCCTACGACACCTGCTGGAGAACGGGTATTCTCAGTACTCTGTGCACGTGGGGCTTCCGTGGGCACTTGCCATGTTTTCTTCGGGGATTTTTACAAGATTTAGTTTTCAAGGTGCGTGTGTGTTCTGCCTTGCTGGCCACCTTCACTCAGGAAAACGGTGTGCCTCAGGTTTCCGTCCTGAGCTTCGTCCTTTTTGCTATCGCCATTAACCCTACAATTGCCTGTCTCCCACCGGGCGTCTCGGGCTCCCTTTTTGTCGATTTTGCTATCTACTGCCGTTCTCCACGAGCCTGTCTCACTGAGCGGCGTCTTCAGCGCTGTCTCCTGGAGCATCGCAAATGGCTTTCGCTTTTCCACTGACGAAACCGTCTGTCTAATTTTCTGGTGGCGCAAATGGTTTCTCCCACCACCTCTACATCCTTGGCCTGTTGCCTTTCCATTAGTTGACACTACGAAATTCCTGGGGCTCGTTCTCGATAGGAAACAGTCTTGGTACTCCAATGTCTCTTAACTGGCAGCCCAGTGTACTTAGTCCGTCAGTGTCCTACGTTCGGTCAGTTGTAGTTGTTGAGGTGCCCATCGAACCAACCATCCTCTGTTTGTACCGTTCCCTTGTCCGTTCGAAACTCGACTGCGGATGCTTTGTTTATGCGTCTGCACCCCAATCGCTTTTATGCCGTCTCAATACTATGCATCATGGCATCCGTTTGGCCACAGGCGCCTTTTACACCAGACCGGTTGAGAGTCTGTATGCTGAAGCTGCTAAACGACAACTATTCTACCGCTCTGACTTTCTCCTAAGCAGGTATGCCCTGCATCACCATCCCTCCTATGCCTCCTTCTTTGATGCTCGCTTAGATCGTCAGCATGGGGTTCGTCCCCCTTCTGTTATCTCCTGTGGTCCGTTCTCACCATCCCCCAGGAGGTCCACAACTCTTTTGTGGATAAATGCATGGCGAGCACAGGGCCCCGAGCTATTGCAGCCGTCTTTCTCTCCAGAGCTGCATTTCCTTCCCCTTCCCCTCCTTTCCCCTCCTTGCTCCTTTCCCGTCCCCCTATCCTCTCCCTCTCTTGGTGTCCTTGCTTATGTTGGCCCCTGCTATCCACCTGGTTCTGTTGGTTTTACAATTCGGCTTTGTTGCGTAATGATCTCCTTCTTTTGGGATTCCTTGGTCCCCCTCCAGGGTTTCACCTCCATTACAAAATTTCTCCTCCATAGAGTGAGCCACTTGGGGAATGGCACCTTACCTAGTGTCTCCGACGAGTGCCCTCCAAGTACATTCCACCTCTTCTTTCACGTCGTCTGATGCTAGGGTGCATAGCCAGCACGGTAGCCAGCCTGTGTGGTGGGGTCGCTATGTACCCTTTTGGTTGAGCCCCCTGAACACACAGGGATCACACTTCTGATACCGGAGCTGTGACCTCCTCATGCATGCCTTGGAGTGGTTGCTCGTCATCCTGGAGCATCGGAACTCCCGGCAATGGCCACCATGCCAGATGGCCCTTGCTGTGTTGGGTGGCGCCCGTGAGGAGAGCCCCTGATCAGATTGGGTGATATCAGGGCGGATGCTATGCACATGAAACGCATACAGGTCCAGAACCCCCCCTGTGGGTCCGGGGATTAGAATAGGCCCGAGGTATTTCTGCCTGTCGTAAGAGGCGACTAAAAGGAGTCCCACCCCCTCAAGGGGATCGTTAGCGCCTGCGTCCGGAGACGGACGGTTCCACGACCTCTATTTGCGGTCATTTTGCTTTTTCACTTCTCGTTTCTTCCTTCCTTTGGTTGGTTCCTTTCTTTGCTCTTTTCCACCTCACTGTCTTCCTTACTCTTTCCCTTGCCTTCTTCTCCTTGCCTTCTCATTGCCTTCTTCTCCTTGCCTTCTCATTGCCTTCTTCTCCTTGCCTTCTCTGGTCTCCGCCTCGGCGTTTGAGACAGTCTGTCCTCTCTCTCCCTCTCTCTCCTCCTTTTCCTCTTCTTCCTTCCTCCCTGTGCATGCCTGAAGGCCGACCCACGCGTTCGCACGCGTAGCCGGTGACGGGGTAACGCGTAATTCCCCACCCTGGGAAGACAAGTAAGGCACGTGCGTACCCCCTGGTAAAGGCCAGGCCCGGGGAGGGGTGATTGCCTGAGCTGATACCTTCTGACCATGCCGATTGGTCCCTCCGTCTGGTTCTCGGGAGGTGTGACCTGAGGTGTAAACATTCACGTAAGGCGGGAGTGCCCTCTGTGAGGGTCCCCACAAGGAAGGAGCGCGCCATCGGAGACGCTGGCAATCATGGGGGATTCCTCCGCAATGGATTTCACTCCATCTGTCTCGACTTCTGCCCAAAAACGGAAACGTGACCAGCCATCAGTGACAAAAGTACTACCGCCTGCCCCACAGTTCCTCGTCGTTTCTCGATCTGAGGACGGAAAGGATTTTTCCTCTGTCAACCCTTTTGTTATCCAGAAGGGTGTCGATGCCATAGCCGGATCTGTCAAATCTTGTACCAGGTTGCGTAATGGTACCTTATTACTAGAAACTGAGAGCGCCTTTCAGGCACAAAAACTGCTTCGGGCCACACTCCAGTACACGTTCCCTGTGCGGGTGGAGGCTCACCGAACCTTGAATTCGTCTCGTGGTGTGGTCTATACTAGCTCCCTCGACGGACTGACTGACGAGGAGATTCAATCTTTCCTCGCTGAGCAGGGCGTGACGGCTGTCCATAGGGTCATGAAAAAGGTCAACAATGACCTTGTACCGACCCGGACACTTTTCTTGACCTTCGATAGAGTTAAGCTGCCATCGCGCATCAAGGCGGGCTATGAGGTTATTTCTGTTCGCCCCTATGTCCCGACACCTACGCGCTGTAACCAGTGTCAGCGTTTCAATCACACTCGACAGTCTCGTTCCAATGCGGCTAAATGTGTCACTTGTGGCAGGGATGCCCATGAGGGTGACTGTCCACCTCCGTCTCCTCGTTGTGTGAACTGTCAGGGTGACCATGCCGCGTCCTCCCGTGACTGTCCTGTCTATAAGGAAGAACGCTGTATCCAGGAAATTCGGGTCAAAGAGAAAGTGTCCACCTCGGCTGCTCGCAAGCTATTGGCTAGTAGGAAGCCCACGCTGCTCCCAGCGGGGAAATACAGCACTGTCCTCGCCTCTCCTCGGACTACCCGGGAGGTAGCAACCCAGACATGCGATCTGACCTTCAGCACCACGGTCGTCCGTTCGGCCAGTGCTAAGATCGCGCGGTCGACGTCTCCCCTTCCTCCCATCACCCCACAGACACGAGCACCTTCCTCAGCTTCTGCTAAGACGAAGACATCGAAGTCAGATGCACGGGCCTTCAAGAAGGAGCCATCCCGTGCAGACTTCCTCCGTACCTCGACCTCCCAGCCTTCGACCGGTACTTCCACTACACGTCCTTCCAAAAAGGCGCATAGGAAGCACAGTTCTCCTTCTCCGCCACGGCGCTTTTCTTCTCCTGCGCCACCCAGCGGTTGCCGCCCCAGGCCGTCATCCGTTTCGCCTGGCCGCACCGCTGGTAGCCGTACATCTGGCCGTTCACTGGCGGAGGAAGCTCCCCCTCTCGGCCATCCTCCCGAGATGGCCGATGACCCTCTAGACCCAATGGACGATGACTGTCCGTCTACTGATAGCGGCGGCAGTGCTCGCTCGAAGCCAGGCCCTAAGCGGCCTTCGAGGTGACCACTTCTCTCATCTTCCTTTTCTTACGATGGCACTTATTCACTGGAATATTCGCAGCATTCGCTCCAACCGAGAGGACTTGAAGTTGCTGCTCCGCTTGCACCGTCCGCTCGTCGTAGCCCTCCAGGAAACGAAGCTACGCCCATGCGATCAAATTGCCTTGGCACACTACACCTCTGTGCGTTTTGACCTACCCCGTGTGGTAGGTATCCCAGCTCATGGAGGGGTTATGTTGCTGGTCCGGGATGATATTTACTACGATCCCATCACGTTGCACACCGGCCTGCAGGCAGTTGCCATCCGCATTACTCTCCCCACTTTTACGTTTTCCTTTTGTACCGTTTACACTCCATCGTCATCTGCCGTTACCAGGGCAGACGTGATGCAACTTATTGCTCAGCTACCTGCACCATTTTTGTTAACTGGAGACTTCAATGCCCACCATCCCCTTTGGGGCTCTCCAGCATCCTGCTCGAGGGGCTCCCTGTTAGCAGACCTTTTCAACCAGCTCGATCTTGTCTGCCTCAATACTGGCGCCCCTACTTTTCTTTCGGACACATCTCACACCTATTCCCATTTAGACCTCTCTATATGTACTCCCCAACTTGCACGCCGGTTTGAGTGGTATGCACTTTCTGATACACTTCCCGTGTGTTATCCATCTCCTGCAGCATACCCCCTCTCCGTGCTTCTCTAATTGGACCATCTCCAAGGCAGACTGGGGGCTCTTCTCTTCCAGGGCGACCATTCAGGATCAAACCTTCACAAGCTGCGATCGTCAGGTCGCACACCTAATGGAAGTCATTCTCGCTGCTGCTGAATATTCCATCCCTCACCCTACTTCTTCTCCACGTCGCGTACCGGTCCCCTTGTGGACCGCAGCATGTAGAGGCACTTTACGTGCTCGTCGACGTGCTTTACGCACATTTAAACGCCACCCTACAGTGGCGAATTGTATTAATTATAAACGATTACGTGCTCAGTGTCGTCGTATTATCAAAGAAAGCAAGAAAGCCAGCTGGGCTGCTTTCACAAGCCGGCCGCGGTGGTCTCGCGGTTCTAGGCGCGCAGTCCGGAACCGCGCGACTGCTACGGTCGCAGGTTCGAATCCTGCCTCGGGCATGGATGTGTGTGACGTCCTTAGGTTAGTTAGGTTTAAGTAGTTCTAAATTCTAGGGGACTGATGACCACAGCTGTTAAGTCCCATAGTGCTCAGAGCCATTTGAACCATTTGCTTTCACAAGCACCTTCAACAGTTTTACTCCTTCTTCTGTTGTCTGGGGTAGCCTGCGCCGGCTGTCTGGCACTAAGGTCCACTCACCAGTTTCTGGCTTGAAGGTCGCGAATGATGTCCTTGTGGCCCCTGAGGCTGTCTCCAATGCCTTCGGCCGCTTTTTCGCAGAGGTTTCGAGCTCCGCTCATTACCACCCTGCCTTCCTCCCCCGCAAACAGGCAGAGGAGGCTAGGCCACCTAACTTCCGCTCCTCGAATTGTGAAAGTTATAGTGCCCCATTCACCATGCGGGAACTCGAAAACGCACTTGGCCGATCACGGTCCTCTGCTCCAGGGCCAGATTCTATTCATATTCAGATGCTGAAGAACCTTTCTCCTGCGGGTAAAGGTTTTCTTCTTCGTACATACAATCGCATCTGGATTGAGGGACATGTTCCCGCATGCTGGCGCGAGTCTATTGTTGTCCCGATTCCTAAGCCGTGGAAGGACAAGGACTTGCCTTCCAGTTATCGACCTATCTTGCTTACCAGCTGTGTCTGTAAAGTGGTGGAGCGAATGGTTAACTCTCGATTGGTTTGGCTGCTCGAGTCTCGACGCCTACTTACCAATGTACAATGTGGATTTCGTAGGCGCCGCTCTGCTGTTGACCATCTGGTTACCTTGTCGACCTTCATTATGAATAACTTCTTGCGGAAGCGCCCGACCGCGGCTGTGTTCTTTGATTTGGAGAAGGCTTACGACACCTGTTGGAAGGCGGGCATTCTCCGCACCATGCATACATGGGGCCTTCGCGGTCGCCTCCCTCTTTTTATTCGTTCCTTTTTAATGGATCGACAGTTCAGGGTACGTGTGGGTTCTGTCCTGTCCGACACCTTTCGCCAGGAGAATGGGGTGCCACAGGGCTCAGTTTTGAGCGTCGCTCTCTTCGCCATCGCGATCAATCCAATAATGGATTGCCTCCCAGCTGATGTATCAGGCTCCCTTTTCGTGGACGATTTTACCATCTATTGCAGCGCCCAGTGTACACGTGTCCTGGAGCGCTGTCTTCAGCGTTCTCTTGACCGTCTTTACTCCTGGAGTGTCGCCAATGGCTTCCGTTTTCCTGCCGAGAAGACGGTCTGTATTAACTTCTGGCGCTACAAAGAGTTTCTCCCACCGTCCTTACTACTCGGTCCCGTTGCTCTCCCAATCGTGGAGACAACCAAATTTTTAGGCCTTACATTTGACAGGAAACTTAGCTGGTCTCCACATGTGTCATATTTGGCCGCCCGTTGTACCCGTTCTTTAAATGTCCTCCGTGTTCTCAGTGGTCTGTCGTGGGGAGCGGATCGAACCGTACTACTTCGTCTATATCGGTCGATCGTCCGCTCCAAGCTGGATTATGGGAGCTTCGTATACTCCTCTGCACGGCCATCCATCTTACGCCGCCTCAACTCCATACAACATCGGGGTTTACGACTTGCGATCGGAGCATTTTATACCAGTCCCGTAGAAAGTCTTCATAGTGACGCTGGCGAATTGCCACTCACCTACCGGCGCGATATACTGCTTTGTCGGTATGCCTGTCGGCTACTGTCAATGCCCGACCATCCGTCTTATCGTTCCTTTTTTGACGACTCTCTTGACCGTCAATACGGGTTGTATGTCTCTGCCCTGCTACCCCCTGGAGTTCGCTTTCGTCGCCTCCTTCAACACCTTAATTTTTCACTCCCTGCAACCTTTCGAGTGGGCGAGAGCCGCACGCCACCTTGGCTCCAGGCTCAGGTCCGCGTTCACCTTGACCTCAGCTCGCTCCCAAAAGAGGTCACCCCCGGTTCGGTCTACCGCTCCCGTTTTTTGGAACTTCGTTCGAAGTTCATCGACATGACTTTCATTTATACAGATGGCTCTAAGACCAATGACGGGGTCGGGTGTTCCTTTATTGTCGGGGCACAAAGTTTCAAATACCGGCTCCATGGACATTGTTCGGTCTTCACAGCTGAGCTCTTTGCCCTCTACCAGGCTGTTCTTTACATCTGCCGCCACCGACATTCTGTTTATGTCATCTGCTCAGATTCCCTGAGCGCCATCCAGAGCCTCAGTGATCCGTACCCGGTTCACCCTTTCGTACACCGGATCCAACGCTCTCTTCAGCAGCTGGTGGACGTCGGTTCTCCAGTTAGCTTTATGTGGGTTCCTGGCCATGTCGGTGTCCCTGGGAACGAAGCTGCAGATGCCGCGGCCAAGGCTGCGGTCCTCCAGCCTCGGACAGCTTCTTGTTGCGTCCCTTCGTCCGATTTTAGCAGGGTGATTTGTCGGCGCATCTTATCTCTATGGCATGCCGATTGGGCTGCACTTACCGACAACAAGCTTCGGGCCTTAAAACCTCTTCCCGTGGCTTGGACGTCCTCCTCACGCCCTTCTCGGCGGGAGGTGGTCGTTTTAGCCCGGTTAAGAATTGGACACTGCCGGTTCAGCCATCGCCATCTGCTGACGGCTGCGCCGGCGCCGTTCTGCCCATGTGGGCACTTGCTGACGGTTAGACACATTTTAATGTCCTGTCCAGATCTTAACACAATGCGCCTCGATCTTAACCTGCCAAATACTTTAGATGCCGTTTTAGCGGATGACCCACGAGCAGCTGCTCGTGTTCTTCGTTTTATCAATTTGACAAACCTCGCTAAGGACATTTGATGATGCTGTTTTTTAATCCTATGCCTGTCAGTCTGCCTTTTATCGTGTTTTCCCTTTTAGTTGTTGTGGTCAACTTGTGCCTCGCGGTGCATTCTTAGAGTAGTCAGGGCGCTAATGACCATTGAAGTTGTGCGCCCTAAAACCACAAAAAAAAAAAAAAAAAAAAAAAAGTTCGGCAGGCTTTTTCCCGGCGCCGCCATTTAGTTGCAGTGTTTTTTGACCTTCGCAAGGCCTATCACACGGCCTGGCGCCATCACACCTTACTTACCCTTCATCAGTGGGGTCTTCGTGGCCCACTCCCGATCTTTATCCGCCAGTTCCTGTTCCATCGGTCATTCAGAGTTCGAGTTGGTACTGTTTTTAGTTCTCCATGGACCCAGGAGACGGGCATCCCACAGAGTTCTGTATTGAGTGTCCTTTTCCTCATTGCTATTGATGGACTTGTGGCCTCTGTCAGTCCTTTGGTCGCCCCTGCCCTGTATATGGATGATTTTTGCATTTGGGTTGGTTCCTCTTCGATGGCATCTGTAGAACGGCAGCTCCAGGGATCTATACGGCGTACCTCTGCATGGACCCTCTCACATGGGTTCAAATTCTCTCCTCTAAAATCGTGGGTGGTCCACTTCTGTCGCCGTACTACGATCCACCCTGATCCAGAGCTCTATATCGATTCCCACCGATTGCCTGTGATCCCACAGTTTCGTTTCCTGGGTCTTCTTTTTGACAACGAGTTCACTTGGCTGCCCCATATCAGACATCTGAAGGTAGGATGTTTCCGTAAACTCAATGTCCTTCACTTCCTTGCCCACTCCTCTTGGGGTGCGGACCGTTCCATCCTCCTCCGTCTTTATCGTGCTCTAGTTCTGTCTCGCTTGGACTATGGTTGTCAAGTTTATGGTTCAGCTGCTCCTTCCACAGTGCACGTGTTGGATCCAGTCCACCATCGTGGTATCCGTTTGGCCACCGGTGCCTTCCATACTAGCCCTGTTGATAGTCTCCTGGCTGAAGCTGGGACCCCCCCCCCCCCCCTTTCTGTTCGGCGGTCCCAGCTTCTGGTGTCTTATGCACTCACTATCCGTTCCTCTCCCACTCATCCTTCCCATTCTATCCTGTTCCCAGACCATGGACGTCGCCCACCCGACTCCCGCCCTGGGGCGGGTTTACCGGTTGCGCTCTGCCTTGCGTCTCTTTGACGTGATTTTCAGCTTCCTTCTTTGTCCTGCCTTCCTCGCCCCCTGCCCTCCACCCCCCCCCCCCCCCTCCGTTAGTTCCTCGGCCTCGAATTCGGATGGATCTCCGCCGAGGTCCAAAAGATTCCATCCCACCGATGGTGATCCGTTCCTTTTTCGGCCAAATTTTATGGGAGTTTCGGGATGCTGTTGTTTTTTACACTGATGGCTCTAAATCTGCTGATCATGTGGGGTATGCCTTCACGTCCTCTGTCGGAACGGAAAGTCATCTGCTGCCACCTACATGTGTGGTGTTTACTGCGGAATTGACGGCAATTTTCCAGGCCCTTACCTTTATTAAACAGTCCCAACACAACCGTGTTTCGTTATGTACGGACCCGATGAGTGGCCTTCTTCGTATTGACCGGTGGTTTTCGCGCCATCCCTTGGTCTCTGCCATCCATGACCATCTCGCTGATATTCACCGTGCGGCTTGTTCCATTGACTTCCTTTGGGTCCCTGGCCATGTGGGTATCCCGGGTATTGAGATCGCTGATCGTTTGGCTGGGGGAGCAGTCACTTACCCCCGTTTTCTGTAACCCCTCCTGCAGCGTATTTACGGCTTCTAATCAAATCCCACTTCGCACAGTCATGGGCCTATTCTTGGGAGGCTACTCCCCTGTCTAATGAACTTCGTGCGATTAAGGTGACACCAGGCCCGTGGCGTTCTTCCTTTCGCCTCTCTCGAAAGGACTCGACCACACTGTGTCGTCTCCGCATTGTCCATAGCAGTCTGACCCATGGTTTTCTTTTGCGTGATGAGCCACCCCCACATTGTGGTTGTGGAGCCTTCCAGTCGGTAGCCCACATTTTGGTTGAATGCCCCCTTCTTTTGGCTCTGCGTGCTAAGTACATACTCCCCCAAACTTTACCTTTGATGTTAATTGACGATTCCCGGATGGTCTCTCTGGTTCTCGGTTTCCTCTGGGAAAGTGGTTTTTATTCTCAGTTTTAAGGTTTTTAAGCTCTCTGGTATTGGGGCAGGGCGGTGAATGTTTGGGTGTCTCCCACTGTAAGCAGTGTTCGGAGATTCCCGATTCACCTCCCTGACCGAGATCCTCTTTTCTTCCCTTTTTACTCTGTTTTTACCCTTTCTTTAAGGATTGGTTAGTCTCCTTTTCCCATACATACTTCTACATTCTAGCGTTTGCACCTTTTAAGTCACAGGTGGTCTTGCCTATGCTGCTTCAGCATAGCGTTGGGTTCGTTCTCTTGCTGACTTCCCTCATTTTGTTTGTACTATTGACAACATGACTGCCCTTTTACTTTTTAGCTTTTTCCCTTTTATTGTTCTGACTTTCTTGAGATGTCCCATTAGCGGAATGGACCATATTTGAAACAAGGGACTGATGACCTTGCTGTTTGGTCCTTTAAACCTAAAACAACCAACCAACCAACCGTTCTCACCACTTGCTACGACGGCTTAACTTCACGCTACCTTCAACTTTCCCAGTTGGTGTGAACCCTTCACCTTGGCTTCGTGAAGAGGTCCATGTTAACCTTGATTTTCAATCACTTCCTAAGGACACTACTCTAGCCTTAGTATATCGTCTTCACTTTCACGACCTTCGCATGGAACTTAGAGATAGTACCTTTGTATACACTGATGGCTCTCTGACTCAATGTGGGATCAGGTGTGCCTTCGTTATTGGCACCTGCGTCTTTCGACATCGGCTTCCGGCAGACTCCTCAGTATTTACAGCCGAGCTCTTCCTGTTGTATGAGACCAAGGAGTACATCCGGCCTTCCCAATTGTGTCCTCTGCTCAGACTCTCAGCGCCCTCTAAAGTATATATGCATTGTACACTGCTCATCCATTAGTGCAGCAGGTCCAGGAAAACGGTCACTTGCTCACTCCTGGTGGAGCCAATGTCGTGTTTCTGTGGGTCCCTAGTCATGTCGGTGTGCCAGGAAACGAGGCTGCTGACACTGCTGCCAAGGCTGCAGTCCTCTTACCTCAGCCAGCGACCGCGAGAACCTCTGTTCCCTCGATGATCTCTGCGTTGACGTCTGTCAGATGGTGGTGTCCCTTTGGGATCGGCAATGGTCATCCCCTCACAGGAATAACCTTCGGATTATCAAGCATTTCCTGGCGCCTTAGAGAAGCTCCTCTCGCCGGGAGGAGATTATTTTAACTCGGCTGCGTATTGGGCACTGCCTTTTATTAGTAGCGCTACCACACCACTTTGTATCCATTGGTCACAAATTTTAACTGTCCGCCACTTCCTGCTGGAATGCCCTTTTTATACCAATTTACGTTCTAGCTTGGGTTTGCCATCTGATTTATCAGCCGTTTTAGCGAATGACACGGGGGCGTTTTCCTTTTTATCCGTCGAAGCAATATGGCGAAGGCCATTTAATTTTTATTTCTCGACCTCCATTTTTGTATAGTTTTTTTTAGCTCTTTTCCCACGTGCCTTTTTCGCTGTCTCCTATTCTGTCGATTGGGACTGACATATAGTCATTTCCCTTGTCTCTGTGTTTGTGTTCTATATTTTTGACTTGGATGCGTCTGACTCCAGTTGTTTTTTGCGCCCTAAGACAAAAAACACTCACCGGCCTCCCCCATGAGTTCCTTTACCATAAAAAAGGGCCCCCATGCAGCTGTAAAAGTCGCCACATGACATCACAAATTCTTGCAGTGTGTACCCTGCCGGCTTGATCGGATTCGAGCCATCAACCTCCCCGTCTCCCTACTCCAGGTACTTGCAGACAACTGAGGGGCAGCTAACGAAGGCGTATGTTTCCTCTGAGTAAACGGATTTGCAACTCAGTTTTCAGTGTAAGGAGCATATGTAGGGGTAGTCCATGGGACCAGACGGTCATTGTCTTCGTGAAAAAAGTTTGCGGTTGCCTACGGAACCATGATTGTACCCAGGCGTGCACCTCTTCGTTGGAAACAATTCCACGGCCACAGATGTCTTTCTTCAGGGCTCTAAAAATATGGAAATCGCCCGGGAAGTCGTGAGCATTGTATGATGATGCAAAAGGGCCTCCAAGCAGAACTTCTGCGGAGCCTCGAAACAACTTTGGCAACACGTGGGCGGGAATTACCCTGAAACAGAATGATACCGTTCGTCAACATTTCCCATTTACACTACGAAGAAACAGAAGCCCGCCACCAAGTACAAACATACAAGAATGTTGACAGACGGATTCATTCTGTTGCAGGATAATGCCCGCCAATATGGTTCCAAAGAGTTAAGATTACGATGCATAACTTTCGCTGGGAAGCTCGTATACATCCTCCACACAGTTCCGGACTCTCGACATCCAATTTACATATTTTTGGAGCCCTGAAGAGAGACTCGTGGCTCAGCATTCGCTTTGGACGGAGAGCTGCATGACTGGGTACAATCGCAAAAGGCACTGACAGTCTTGTCTCACAGCGGAATAAATGTATTAACTGCCATGGTGAATAATTTTGAAACAATAAACAGTTTAGTTTTCCATTTGTTTAGTTTTCATTTGGCTGACCAATATAACTAACTGGCTCTTTAGTCCATTCAGTCTTCATTTTATTATCCCACTTTATTCGTACTTGTGGAGGAAACGGTTCTGGGGCCTACCTCGTGAAATAACACAGTGAATTTATACGAGATTTCGTTATAAATAACCTGAGTTGATGTCCGATTATTTCCCCAAAGTAACTCGTCGTATTTCGGAGATGGGTCGAAGTGAAGAATGTGATTCAACCTAGTCATTAAAATACGTAAATCACACTTATGTTACTAATACCGTTAACACTGAAGGATTAGACTCTACATCTGTTCCCTTACCCCAGTAGCAATCAACCACCAAGTTTTCTCTTGAAAGTGTGGTAACATGACTTTTAGTACGATGTAAACGTAACGTGCGTGGTTTTGCAGCTGTCACTTTAAATTTGCCTTCTCTGTGAAACTTAGACTAATATCGAGTAACCAGTCTGTCCAGACACTAAAGGCGAACGCAATGATTTACGCTCGCGACCGTATCGAGCATAAAAGTATACCAACTCTGAAATCAGCCCTGCACACGCATTTGTAAAACTTCCCTCCGAAAGGCACAAGTACATGAAGTTGCAGCGGCATTAATTAGGAGGATAATTTAAGTAAAAGAGTACTGCTTATAGCTAATGGTGGATCAACAAAGCTACATTGAGGTTAATAGTTCACTTCAGCTATTTTATTTACGTTGCAAAATTTAACAAAAGGAAAACAAAGAAGATAATTTCATTAGAAAAGAATTGACTATCTGAACTGCTGAGTTCTGTCAGTCTTTAACTGGGGAGGGCGCGGGGCAATGCAGTTTCTGTTCCTTGTTGGAGAGGGGTGGCGGCGTGTTAATGAAGGCGACGGTTTGTGATGTTGCAGGTTAAGTTCTTCGAGTAACTCCGTTTGTCGTATTTCCATGGCGAGGTGTGCTGGTGAGATCGCCTCCGTTACGCTGCAAAGTCATCTGCAGCGGCATTTAATAGGCCACTGGCTGAACAAACGTAACTGTTGTTGGTGACCCACAGGTCTAATTTGTACCCATTTCAAAACTTCATACAATGTTCGCGATAATTTCCGGCCGGCCACGATATAACTGTCGTTCTCGTTCTGAATAAGAGTACGGCAATCGCAAATTCACGGATGGTAAAACCATTCTTGCACCAGATCCACTATTATTATGTTCACCGCGACAGTCAGGGCTCCAAACACTCGGCTTGTAGACTGACAAGACAAATGCATTACACAGTGTTATGGAGCCTTCGCTCTCGCGATGCGGTTATACGTAAAACCAGCTTCCTTGACGTTGTACCAATAATTATAGTGTGCACTTGCGAAAGCGTCGTCAGCATAAGTTGAAACACGGTCCGTTGAGTAATACTCAGACTGTGCAATCTTTCTGGTCATAATGATCACTTCGACTTTCATTACGCACTGCCACGGTGATCCCAACCGGCAGTCGTTAAGTTTTACGATTCACTGTTTAGGAAAGTTTTTGCATCTCAAATAACGTGCGTCTGACCATACGGTTGCAATGTATATTGCTGTTTAACTGTTGGTTGAGATGTCGGTCCTGCACTTTCTTGCCTACGATTTATTTAGAAATTCTTCACAATACTACAAATGCAGATATGCAGATATAATAATGGAAAGATATTGAAGTCTTTCCATATTCAAATACTAATAAGAAAACGTATCTTTCCGTGAGAGAAAAAGAAACTGCAGTTGTATTTTAACGTTAGCACCAAGCACAGTACGCTATATCATTAAAAACGTGAATAGTTGGTCGTGGGAAGGGAAAGAAATGACAGAAAAGTTCGCTTACTAGTAATGGCTAGATCTTCATAAATTGACTGATGACCCTACAGTGACGGCTAGGTTGTAGAGCTGCCCGTATTTTCTCACTTTTAAGCATTTGACTACAGCAACTGTGAAGCAGATTTTGAACGACGACGACAATGTCATAGACACTGAAGATAATTCTCCATTTCCTCGTCTCATATAGCTTTACGCGAATTTTCAGTGAAACGATGAGTTCATAACAAAGATACTCAGTCCCTTCAAAACATATCATCATGAGCACAATATACAAAGTCTATCACTGACTACGTAGTTTGCAGATGGTTAATACAGTGTGACGAAAATGTGCATTAGATTGAAACTATGATTATCGCGATAAACTTCCCCTGTGACGAAAACTAGATTGCACCGTTAAATCTGTAGCAACGCTGCTAAATTCTCGTTAGCGAGATCCGGCGTGGAGAGCGGTATCCCGGTCGAGCGCTGGAAGCCTGCGTTCCTCATTGGGAGCGCGCGCCGGCATTGGTCGCCAGCCACGCGAGTCATTCCGTATTCCGGGCAGCCCGCGCTGATTAAAGGCTCAGCCGTGTCGCGGCGCCGCCCTTTGCAGCGATTAAATGAGATTGAGAACGCCGACGTCGTCGGCGGTGGCGGCGGCAGCCGCAGCCAACGTTACGCCTGACACGCGCCCAGGGACCCATAGCAGGCACGTATCTTCCGGCTTAATACCTAGCGACAGGTGAAACTGAAGCATTTAATGATGGTGATGTCAGCTGTAGGTTGTCACCAGAGCCCTATTGGTATGATCGTGCTGGTAGGACGTAAATTTCTTTCCTCCCCTCCCCCCTCCGCCTCCGCCCCATAAAACTTTCCATTTATTAGTTCCAGCAATTAGAAACCGTCATAGGAGCACTTTGTCTGTTAAGACTCCTTTTTCTCAGCAAAGCTAGACTTACTAAAACACTCTGAGCCTTCGACCATAGATACTAGTAGACTGGCCTTGCTGTGCGGAAGCTACAGGGCTGGTGTGGCTCCAACATAAACCACGTGGCTGTTGGGAAAACGTGGCGAGATTTCCAATCAGCGGTCTGCCACGGTCTGCCATCCTTTGTTTGTATCGTATTTTACCCACATTTCTCAATTGACTGCCAAACGCTTCCAACAAAAATTACTTTTTTATTTGCCATAAATTTTCAGAACTACATTTGACCTGGATTTGTTCACAGTACCATTTATATAATCTAAGAAATACATCGAACGTCCCTCTGGTGGGCAGCCGCACGAAATTACTATATAAACTATCAATTAAAGTAAAATGTCGTTAAAATTATTTTAAACAGTAAGAGTGGGCTCGTGTCAAAACTTTAAATATTGTATTCGCCGCGTTTTGAGCTCTAGTCACTTATAAAAGAAAATGGGATATGGGAATTATGTCAACTACAGGTGCCAAAATTGTCCACTTTAGGAGCAGGTCCATTTTAGAGTATCAATTTTAGGAGCACTTCAAAGGTTCAGTTCCTACTATTTTTATGAAAGTTTAAACTATCAGTTAAAGTATTTTAGATGAAAGGTGAGACTTTGAAGTTTCAGAAAATAATTTTGGAGCCGACATTTATTTAATAGTATTAGAAGGTAGAAAAAATTCTCTTCATGTGTCGACTATAGGTGCTCTTACCTTATTATAATCTCACTTGTATATACAAAAAGGCGCGTATGTGCAGATGTCTTAAAGTTTTTCCGTTTCAGGGCCTGTATCCAAAGCTGCCTTCGGTTTCCATCTCTAGGGAACCTATGAGTAGGAACGAGAAACAGTTATACTTACTTCTGTAAACGAATTATCACAAATACTTTCCAAAATGTAATGAGTCTGACTTTACAGGTATCACTTTCAACACTTTAATTTACGTGATACTCTATTTCAAGTGTAAAAAACATACAAAAGTCACTTCAGCGGATTTAAATAAACGCATCTGCACTATCACAGAAACACACGTGAAATGTAATGCCACTTCCCCCGACAAAATGCGGAGTACAGCCATAACCGCAACACGAACCAACCATGTTTTGCCAACATTCACGTGACGTTAGCCCAGAGATATTGGAGCCACGAAAATGACGTCAGGGCCAGTCTATTATATTTATGGTCGAAGCACTGAGCTGACAATTCATGAGACAGGGAGATCACATATATGGCGCTTGTACCGTGTACTCAAGTTACAGAAGGGCAGTGCAGTGGAGGAGCTGTCGTTTGTATTCAGGTACTTCACGACAAATGGCTTCCATCATGATTATGGCCGCTCGGCAGGAATTAAGACTTTAAATGCGGATTGTTAGTTGGAGGTACATGCATGGGGCATTCCATTTGGGAAATCGTTTCGGGATTCAGTATTCAGAGATCCACAGCGTCAAGAGTGTGCCGAGAGTAACAAATTTCAAACGTTAAATTTCACCATGGGCAACACGGTTGCCAACGACCTGCACTGTAAGACCGAGAGTAGTGGCATTTGCGTAGCGTTGTCAGTGCTAACAGACAAGCAACTCTGCAAGAAAGAGCAGCAGAAATGGATGTGCGACGTGAAACACCCCCGATTATACTCCATTATTAGGTTTTGTGTGATCACCAAAGCCGCCAAACAATCATTATATGACCGTGTGCTTAATGGATGAAAGGCTGTCGGTTTTTCGGTTGTGGTTTCGGGGGTATTTCAAACGAGTGCGGCTGTTCTGAGACGGAATAGTTAATTATTGAAGGTGTATCTATTATTAAAGACCATAAAGGTTGCGATGTACAAACTGATATGTATTTTCTACTAACACAAAAATTCTGAGGCAGTTGCTACCTTCGCACTACACATCTAATCACAGTTATTTCTTTTATTGGTTGCTGATTTTAGGTACTTCGTTACACGCAATGATGGTGGTTAACATTCACAACAATCCTCACTGCAACCCATGGTTGTTGCTGGCCGACGCGGTTCACGCGAAACACGTAATTCGGCACTTGTCACTTCTGGTTTCATATCACTCGCGAATCGGTGTCGATGAGGGTCAACCCCACGACGATCAGGCGGACGTGTTCATTCGTAATACTCCGATGAATTTACCGTTTACTACTCACTCGACCACCATTCCTGCCCGTCTCCCCAGTACTATTTCTCACTCAACACTCCTCTCACTGCCTCCTGCAGCGCTCGACAATCGATTTCTATCTGCTATCGACCTGAGCGTCGGATACTAACATCTGTTTGTGAGATAACGGATCCCTTACAGACGTAAGACATACGTATCCGTCAGGACAGTGCGGAGAAATTCGGCGTTAATGAGCTATGGCTTCAGACGTTCAACGAGAGTACCTTTCCCGTTGGCACGAAGTCACTCGCAGCGCCTCTCCTGGGCTCGTGACTCCATCGGTTGGACCCTAGACGACAGGAAAACCGTGGGGTGGTCAGATTAGCTCCTATTTCGCTTGGTAACGGCTGATAAGGTTAATGCGGCGTAGAACCCATGAAGCCATGGACCCAAGTTATCAACGAGGCACGGTGCAAGCTGGTGGTTGCTCCTTAATGATTTGGTCTGTGTCTACGTGGAATGGACTGGGTTCTCTGGTCTAAATGAACCGATCACTGACTGGAAATTATTATTTCAGGCCACTTGGCGGCAATTTTTAGCTATTCATGTTTACGCACAACTAAGGAATTTTTATTGATGACAATACTCCCTACAACCGGGCCACAACTCTTCGTGATTGGTTTGAAGAACATTTCGGGCAATTAGTGAATGGATTAGCCATCAATCTGTCGTTTATGGGACATAGTCGAGAGGTAAGTTCATGCACAAAATTCTGTTCCGACGTACTTTGGCAGTTACGGACGGCTGTGCCACGTATAGTTGTTGCACTACGCCCGGGAAAACATGGTCCGACGCGATATTAGTAGGTAGACCATGACTTCTGTCACCTCAGTGTGTCACATGCTAAGATGTATGGTCCCTTAGTGGTGATCCAAAAGTGTGCTTCAGGTCAGTACAGTCACAAGAAATGCCCATGTATGTCACATTTGGATATTCGGAAACTATCATCAAAATTACAAGATAAATAATCTACATACATGTCGAGCCTAGTGATCTATCACTGAGGCACGTGCCTCGAAACAGAGGTGTCGTGATATTGAATGTCGGCCCGACTTCGTATTTGTCAGGCTTTGGTTTAACGTAGTCCTCAGCTCTCAATGACGTCAGGTGTCACCAGAAACGGGTGGCTCGGGTTCGACATTAATCTGTGGGTTCCGTTTGCTCGGTTTGATAACTTGGCTGTGTTACGCTCGCAAACCTTCGAAGTGGCGTCTAATAGAGAGACGTGCACTAGGACGTGGCGCTACACGAGAGTTTTGTCTATATTCATAATGCTGTGTGGAACCTTCACAGCGCGTGTCCAACTCGTGCTTCACCAGCCATTTCAAAATACGGTTAAATGAAACATGGAGAGTTATTACTCATGGGGACGTTCATGAATTTGGCCGAAAATATCACTTTTAAATATACCATTTTTATTAGTAGAAGTCGTGGACAATAAGTTGCCAACATTTCAATAACAAAATCGCACCTAAGGCACCTGAAATATAATTAGATGTGTGACGCGATCTCCCTCCAAGCCCACTTCTTGAGGCACCACTTCAACATAAGCACGGTGAACCATAATTCCGTGGCTTTCTTTCAAGTAAACGTGCACTGTATACGTAAAGTAGACGGTGATATTTACATTCCTTGGTTGTATTGATCTGTGGCTCTGTTAAATATCGTAGAAGCAATAACAAACCAGCTGATTTGTTTGCTGCATTTTCATCTGCTACAATCGCTACTGTTGCAACTTGCGATGCAATTCTTGTACTTAACAATGGGACTGTAGGGAGGACGAAAGTATTTTCTTGAAAATGCTTTGATAGGAAATTTCACTCAAGACATCTTGAGGAAAATAATTTGCAACGTATCCCTACAGCTGAAAAGTCCGTTTAAGATCTGGCAAAGAAAAGAAGGCAGTAAACAAGAAATCATAAGACCAGCCTCGACATGTAAGGGGATCTTTAGTACAAATCTACGGTCTTCTGAAGAGGTGACATCAGAAAGAAACGTTGGGGCGAACTTTAATTTGCATTTCCTAAAAATTGCTATTTAAACTTTTTTCTCGGAATCCATGAAGGTTATAATTACAAAATTTTGTACACTTAATTGTATAAACCCAATTAATGTTCTGTTGGAAATAAACTCCGAAATTCTGAGTTTATGCTGAGGTGGGTCAGAGTGCCTGGAATTTTGTACTAAGTTAATATTATACTCACAGAACTACAGTTAAGCACCCAAGATACAAAATTTGCTAAATGCATTTTTTGTCGATTGTAAGTTGGGTGCACTGCCGTATAGATTTTTTAGCGCCTGCACTTAGGAATAGGCTTCAGGGTGCAAAACCGCTTAAAACGGCTGCAGAAAATCGGGTTCGTTGACAAAAGCCGGTAACTGCACGATGTCCTCTGGGGAAAAGCCTGCTGAATGTCCAAAGTCCGCAAAACCCGCCAAGTTTAAAAAGCATGGAAGTCGCCGTGCTCTACCCGGATGCAAAGCAGTGACTCGTACCAATTTAGACATTCAAAGCTACCTTTCAGTTCGCTACAGTTAGAAGGGATATAGTTCTTATTCAGAGTTAGGTTGGCTGCGCTGTAGCGAATGCGTACACAGCAATAACCCTCTCACCGACCATGCATTATCGAAATATACGCCGGTAAGCACAGTTCAGCCGATCAGCGTTATGTTTGAAGATGGTAAAAACGACGTGTCATTGAAATAATAGGCACAGTACAAAAAGTTGAACCCGTCGCACAAATGGGAAATGACCAGAACAAGACCAAGTGTGACGGTCCTCCCAGAGAAGGAAGAGGCGTCCTGATCAGTGGAAGAGAAAGGTTCCCGAAATAGAAATGTAAGAAACTGAAAAGTATTGTTAAATCGATGTTTTGCAATAATAACTCTGTTGACACTGTTATTACATAATATGGACAAATTCGTGGTGCCATCTGTACTCTCCTCAATACAATGGCGTAGTCCGATCGAGTTAATGGAAAATTCCTGCAAAACTGAAAATGGTTGCTATGTGGCAACAAAGTACTAATGTAGTTTGTAGCAAAACTAAAGAAAATTTGTTACATGCAGTAGATACCGCAGGGAGCATCAAGCAGTGTGCACTACTTGGTGCTGACAGATTGCTCCCACTATGTTTCGCAGGAACTGTCAGAGGGGAGGATTTTAAGGAACCACTCGGGGAGGAGGAGTTGGCGGTAAACGAGACTTTCTGCCAGTCATTTGGTGTAATCACGCATTTATATATACGCTATTTGATTTTTTATCTGAACTCGTCGTGCTTATAATCCTTCCTACTTCATCTGTATGTACAGGTTTCTGCCAACTTTATGACCCTTTTCCCCTCTTCACCGTTTACCGATTCTGCATGCTTCAGTATGGGTACGTTGTACCACATACAAACCAAAGGCCTTCCCAAAGATGCCCGATTGTAAACATTCCTTCGGAAAACTAAAATGTAACGAACTCACCATGTAAGACGCAAGACAAATTCACCGAATGTTTTACCGGAAAAGAACATGAGTGGGAGAGCAACAACGTTCCCTAAAAGATGATCTGCGGAGGACGAAAACGACGACGAACCTTGTTCACCCATTTCTCTTTGCTGAAAAAGAGGGGCGAGGAGATAGATAATATTACTATTTACAAAGCTGCTTTTTTGTCAGTTTTACAAATTGAGATGGGTTTGCCGCATTGTGCTACAAAATTTTAGACAAAGATGCAGTTTCCACTGAGACAAGAGGAAGGAGCAGAAGCACAAAGTTGTATGAAGCAAGAAGAGTGTGAAAAATTTCATTAAGAAATTCATCCCCTTCGAATTTAGCTACTCGAGATGAAGCAACACCCAAAGAGACTATTCAAGTGGCAAAATGAGTATAACGAAGATGGGGACGGTGTATTTTGGAAAGAACCCTAAAACGTCAAATACGATTGCTCCAGGACCTTTTTCGCCAAGTTTTTAATATTGCCTTTGGTGCTCCATATCTTGATACTCGCCCGACATGCTCATCGAAGGAAAACCGTACTGAAGCCGAAAAACGAAGCGCCGACAAGGACAGCCTGCAAACTCAGCTCAGAGGTCACAAGATGAGAGATGAGGTGTTCTATACAAAGCTGAAAGAGGGTGAAATAACTCTTGGCTGCGACTGTCAAAAGAATAGAGTACTAACAAAGGTGCCAGACCACCCAGTCTACTATTCCCGTCAAATATACCTTTACAACTTTATGGTCCGATACGATGTTACTGTACATATGATTCGAAGATCAGTATACCAAAGGCTCCAACCAAATACGGTCGATGGTTCACCACACACTCACCTCAACTTCGAAGGAGTGAAAAAATTGTCGTTTTCCGACGGATGTGGGGAACAGAATAATAACAGGACGACGATCAGTATTCTATTTCACTGGTTTCTTCTCAAAATTCCCGAAATAGAGAAATAGAATTGTGGTTCACAATAGTGATCCACTCGTTCATGCCACCAACATACTTATCGGTGACATCGAAAGACAACCTCGCAAGTTGAGCGTCGTGGAAACCCGTCTCTATACATACAGCACATTGAGAAATTTACAACGTTGGTAACTCTATGACAAAATGAATGTCCTGTTCAAGATTGTAAGGAATACGTAGAAGGCTCAGTGAAAGTAACTGGTAACTGGCCTTTCCGGGTTGAAAAGGCAAAAACAAGATTTCTCTAGTTCGTAGAAAGCCCTTCTACACTTCCGAAGCTGGGGAGGGGAAGAACATTCTGAAGAGGGGGAAAAAAATTTCATCAAAGTAAATAGCCCGACACCAATCACATCAGGTACAAAACTTTCAGAATAAAAAATCGGACACGTAAAACAGCTTTTGGAGCTCCACTTCGTGAAGACTGAGCGACCAACGACAAACTGAAATTTTTACGCAGATGCGTTACACGAGCTGGAAGGCACTCAGTGAGTCGCTCCTGCCGCTGTCAACCCTCAGAACCAGGAATCAGCCGGAAGCAATTCTGAGTTCATAGTTTTGAGATCGGTGTCACTTAAAGGCAGTTTTCAGTCAGTTTCATTTTGCAGAAATTTTTGTTGCTCCTCGAAGTAAGATACAACATTCGGCCAATTTTTTTCATTTTCTAAAATTTTGTTGAAATTTTAGTAAGATACAGTTTCGGGAGTATATTATTTTCTGCAATATCTTACTATGTCAGATTCTCGATGGTGTATTTTTCTAAAAACCTGATGTTGAACATTTAATATTATCTTTTTGACGTTAAATAAGTCAGTTTTTCCTGGTAGCATAATGTCACTAGCGTATTTTTATATGCCAATGTAAAATTTTCAGAGTTCCCTTTCAAATAAAACGTATTCTGTTTATATTCGCAATAATTAAATACCGTCCTTCTGCCATTTCTAACATATCACGAAATAGCGGGTTTTGCACTCGAATGCCGGCCGGTGTGGCCGAGAGGTTCTAGGCGCTTCAGTGTGGAACCGCGCGACCGCTACGGTCGCAGGTTCGAATCCTGCCTCGGGCATAGATGTGTGTAATGTTCTTGCGTTAGTTAGGTTTAAGTAGTTCGACGTTCTAGGGGACTGATGACTTCAGATGTTATGTCCCATAGTGCTCAGAGCTATTTGAACCATTTGCAACCGAATGTTGGTTGCCTAACTGGGTCGATGTGTTCGTAAAACCAGCTAACTGCATAAATCGGGGCAAGACCGCTAACTCAACATTACGCTTACGAATTTAACGTATAAAGCATTACCGTCAATTTCAGCTCTTAATACCAAATATTCATGTTTTTACTTACTTTTAAACACAAGAAAATCAAATCTTTAACTGTTTGGATGGGACGAGTTTTTCGTGATCTCAGATTGGCTTATCACGCAGCTAGTGGCTTCTGCCTCTGCGGTACTCGGTTAAAGAAGTAATAACTCCCCAATACATCTAAAAATCCTCATGAGAGAATATTACTGTATACAAAGACATCGAAAATAGAAAATCTTATCGAAATGTCAATAGCTTCTGAGAAAAAAGCACATTTTTAAATAAATTATTTCCATAAAGCGAAGGTTATACACTACTGGCCATTAAAATTTCTACACCACGAAAAAATGCAGATGATAAACTGCTATTAATTGGACAAGTATATTATACAACAACTGACATGTGATTACATTTTCACGCAATTTGGGTGCATAGATCCTGAGAAATCTGTACCCAGAACTACCACCTCAGGCCGTAATAAAGGCCTTGATAAGCCTGGGCATTAAGTCAACCAGAGCTTGGATGGAGTGTACAGGTACAGCTGCCCATGCAGCTTCAACACGATACCACAGTTCATCACTAGTAGTGACTGGCGTATTGTGACGAGCCAGTTGCTCGGCCACCATTGACCAGACGTTTCCAATTGGTGAGAGATCTGGAGAATGTGCTGCCCAGGGCAGCAGTCGAACATTTTCTGTATCCAGAAAGGCCCGTACAGGACCTGCAACATGCGGTCGTGCATCATCCTGCTGAATTGTAGGGTCTCACAGGGATCAAATGAAGGGTAGAGCCACGGGTCGTAACACATCTGAAACGTAACGTCCACTGCTCAAAGTGCTGTCAATGCGAACAAGAGGTGACAGACATGTAACCAATGGCACCCTATACCATCACGCCGGGTGATACGCCAGTATGGCGATGACGAATACACGCTTCCAATTGGCGTTCACCGCGATGTCGGCAAACACGGATGCGACCATCATGATGCTGTAAACAGAACCTGGAGTCATCCGAAAAAGTGACGTTTTGCCATTCGTGCACCCAGGTTCGTCGTTGAGTACACCATCGCAGGCGCTGCTGTCTGTGATGAAGCGTAAAGGGTAACCGCAGCTATGGTCTCCGAGCTGATAGTCCATGCTGCTGCAAACGTCGTCGAACTGTTAGTGCAGATGGTTGTTGTCTTGCAAACGTCCCCATCTGCTGACTCAGGGCTCGAGACCTGGCTGCACGATCCGCTAGAGCCATGCGGATAAGATGCCTGTCATCTCGACTGCTAGTGATACGACGCCGTTGGAATCCAGCACGACGTTCCATATTACCCTCCTGAATCTACCGATTCCATATTCTGCTAGCAGTCATTGGATCTTTACCAACGAGAGAAGCAATGTCGCGATACGATAAACCGCAATCCTGATAGGCGACCTTTATCAAAGTCGGAAACGTCATGGTACGCATTTCTCCTCCTTACACGAGGCATCACAACAACGTATCACCAGGCAATGCCGGTCAACTGCTGTTTATCAGAAGTCGGTTGGAAAGTTTCCTCATGTCAGCACGTTATAGGTGTCGTCACCAACGCCAACCTTGTCAATGCTCTGAAAAGCTAATCATTTGCATATTACAGCATCTTCTTCCTGTCGATTAAATTTCGCGTGTGTAGCACGTCATCTTCGTGGTGTAGCAATTTTAAAGGCCAGTAGTGTATATTCGAAGAAACGAAACACTAATTTCTTAATTTTATATAAAGCATGATACAAATTTCGCTGTCGTATCTTCAAAAGTGTGGATTGGATGCAACTTTTAATCGTCTGTTTTTTCATGAACTTCATGTTCAAGTGCACTGTTTCGATGAAAACTACTACACCAACAAATTAAATATATTACACAGAAGTCATAAATGGTACAAACGTTGTAACAAACTGTTCATGGCAGCTACTGTAAAAATGAATTAGGAATAATTCTGAGTTGACTGTCCGTTTCTGGGAATATCTTCCACTGTTTTCACTGCTTTTTTGGGAACAGTGAAAGGGTAAGTGAACTACGTGT
This sequence comes from Schistocerca americana, assembly GCF_021461395.2. Classification (NCBI taxonomy): domain Eukaryota; kingdom Metazoa; phylum Arthropoda; class Insecta; order Orthoptera; family Acrididae; genus Schistocerca; species Schistocerca americana. Next base: position 598,640,462 of record NC_060120.1, on the reverse strand, counting down.
TCCCTGCACCTTTCCTCTCCCACTGTTCCATATTGCTCCTGCCCTCATTAGCCAAAAATTAGATGCCTTTGTTCGAGAAGTATAATTGCTCCAACATCTGATCGCTACTTGTATCGTAGAATACCGTAACGAAGTAGCAAAAACAAGTCCATTAGAATACTGTAATGAAACAGCAATTACAACCTCGAAAGCTGCGTAAGTTGAGCGCAATACTGCCACAAGGAGTGTTGGCGGTCCTATTCCATATGACAGCAGTCGTTCGTGCGTGGTGCTACTTGGACGATGTGAGACTTGAAGAGCAATTAGTCGCGGGATGTTCGAAAGTCTTCTTTTAGTAAACAGAAAATACAAAACAGCAATGGGGCAGGAACATTCGTGTCCCTAAGTTAATTCTGAAAACATTTTTCTGCCATTGCTTCTTTTGCTGTGTTTTTGCTTCTCCTGTGTGTCTGCGCCCTTGAGAGGGCGTATCTCGACACCACCTTCGTACGGTTATGGTGAATCATCTCTCTCCCTCTTGACTTCATGCGGCCCACAACGAACACCTCTGCAGTGCAGGTATCTTCATCTCAACTCATACACCCAATATCCTCCATTATTTTTGGTGTATATTCCAGTCTCTGACCTCTCCAGTTTTTATCCTCTATAGCTTTTTCTACTACCATGGAAGTTACTCCCTGTTGGCTTGACACATACCTTTCATTCTGACCCTTGTTGTAGTCACTGTACTCAATATACTCCTTTCCTCATCGATTCTGCGGAGAACCACCCCATTCCATATCAGTTCATCTAATTCTCAGCGTAGTTCTGTAGCACCACATCTCAAATGGGTCAAGTCTCTTCTGTTCGGGTTTTCAAACATTTCATGTTTCGCTACCATCCAATGCTGTTCCCTCGGCAGTAAATCGTTTGATTATACAGAACTGGTACAAAAAGGGACTACTAGAGAGCAATGCTCTTTATGGCAGACAGTCCCGATATAAACTAATACTGCGATACAACAAATATTAGAAAACACGTTATTAATTCAAACAGACGCTTACGCTTAAACTTCATTACGATAAATGACACATCAGAAGTCCTATCACACCCATTAAATTAAGAATTTTTGTACCTGATCTGAATTAGAACTCACATTTACCCAAAGTAATATTGGGTTTCTGATCGAGAATCGACTTGGCATAGAAACGTAGAATATCGAGGTGTCCACCAGCATTAGTTTACAACGTCGAATGTTGGAACCTGGAAATAAGTGACGATACGCTGAGCACTTGACTGGGAACCCCATGATGCTTATATTGCCTCTTAAAAGTAACCCCGAAAGGGATGTAATAAAGTGAAACGAGAGGAACGCTCAAGTGTGAAACGCCGTGAGGAAAAGTTTTGGTGATGGATGGGGATTAGAACCCAGTACCTATCTGAATTTTTAAGTAAGCAACATCAGATGTCGGATACCGAATATGTTAACGAACAACGTGATAGTAGAGCCTGAAACGACGATACATGTAATTTTTGTCTGGCAGGGATTCGAAACTGGCTCCTTTCGCTATTGCCTCACAGCTACGTATAGGCGTGAAATATTCGACTCTTCACCAATAGCGAGATGTGCACATGTTCTGCTAGAGGTGATGCAGTGAATAGTTCTGTGTTGCTTAGGACTCTAACCTCGTACTTTTCGTCGTGACCCCACATGAAGGTCGTGACACCCACGTGGTGTAAACTAGCAAGTTCCCTTTCACTATAAGGATCGCGCTATTTGTAGAGACCAGGAGGAGGCTGGCGTAGTGAGGAAACAACGAAATGATGGGTCAGTATCATCCCGAAGGTTCAAACTAAGAGACAAACAGAAATCAGAGCTCTAAACCTAGCCCAGTGCCATTATTTATAAAATTATGAGGTCACTTAAAGTAAGAGGGTAAGGTCCTATGACGTTACATGACGATTGATTCGCGAACTAAAGTAACTTTATTAGTGTAAGAAAGCTTACTAAAGACGGAGTATCCGCATGCAGCGACTTCGACTTCCACCTCTGACAGCCAAACTAATCCTGCTACGTTCGAGCCAGAAGCGAACTGACATGTTTAGTTTTGATTTGGAGCCACGGCACAGTCCTACGGTTTTTACTTGGCGTTACTAAAGTTGAAGGTATGTTTGCGCCTGTTAAGATTTTGTAATCTAGGCGGGAAGGGAACCCACATCCAAGCCACTACGAACTAGCCTCAGTCCAACCAACCACAGAATTTCACATGTTTTAGCATCGTGTTTTTGTCGTAATCAGGTACGCAGCATATGATACGAGAGGTGTTGACTTGCAATTGAGTTGCTGTTGTGAATAACCTATTCGTCGACTAGTAGTAAATGTCACGCAGTGAAAACGCAAGACCCTGATACCAAACCCATGTTTTTCCTTTATTTTAAGCCATATTCCATCTGTCTGCTAAAACCATCAGCCCGCTCCCCGGGGTTCACAACTCTTTTGTGGATACGTGCATGGCGAGCGCCGGTCCCCGAACTAGTGCGGCTCTTTCATTTCCGGGGGTGCATACCTTCCTTTCCCACAGCCCCCATCCTCCCCCCTCCCCTCAATTCTGCCTCTTCCCTTCCCCTCCCCCCCCCCCCTTCACCGCTATGGGAGTGTGTTTCGGATACTGGTAACTGTAAAACAGTCTGTCTTCTTTGCTTTCTATGCTGAAAAGTATGTGCTCCCCTGGTCCATCTCTTTTCCGTGCCTCTTCTCTTTACCTTCTCCGCTGCAGCGTTTGAGACCTTTCCTTCGTCCCTGTCTCTTTCCTTCGTCCCTGTCTCTTTCCTTCGTCCCTGTCTCTTTCCTTCGTCCCTGTCGCTTTCCTTCGTCCCTGTCTCTTTCCTTCGTCCCTGTGAGTGTCTGAAGGCCGACCCACGCAATGCCACGCATAGCTGGTGATGGGGTAATGCGTAATTCCCAGCCCTGGGTAGACATGAAGGACACGTATGTACCCCCTGGTAATGGTGAGGCCCAGGGCGGTGTAATTACCAGAGCTGGTACCTTCCGAACGTGCCGATTGGCCTCTCCGTCCGTTTCTCTGGAGGTGTGACCCTCAGAGAGCCCCCCCCCCCACAAGGAGGGAGCACGCCATCGGAGACACTGGTAATTAGGGGGGATACTTCCGAAATGGTTTCCTCTACGTCTAAAATTTCTGCTCAAAAGCGAAAGTTAGTCTCAGCCACGGACTATTCGTCCATCAGTGCCCCAGTTCCTTGTTGTTTCTCGGTCGGAAGAAAGTCAAGACTTCTCCACAGTCGACCTCTTAATTATTCAGAAAGGTGTCGACGCAATTGCAGGTCCAGTAAAGTCTTGTTTCCGATTACAAAATGGCACCTTGTTGTTAGAAACAGTCAGTGCCGTCCAGGCACAAATATTGATGTGAACTTCACTGCTATACACCTGCCCTGTCCCGGTGGAAGTGCACCGCACTTCAAATTCATCATGTGGGGTATTTTATACACGCTCACTCGACGGATTTTCCAACGAGTAAATTAGAAACTTCCTTTCTGACCAGGGTGTAATGGCTGTACAGAGTCCCGAAAAGGGCTGAGAAGGGCTTGGTACCAACCTGTACAATCTTTTTGGCATTCGACAGAGTTCAGCTTCCATCGAACATTAAAGCGGACTATGAGAAAGGCATAATCAGTCTTAAATGATGATGATGATGATGATGATGATGATGATGATGATGATGATGATGATGATGATGATGATGAGATAATTACAGTTCGCTGTTACATCCCCAACCCTACGCATTGCTATCGGTATCAGCGGTTTAATCATAACAGCCAGCCGTGTTCCTATCTGGCCAAATGCGTTGTGTGGGGCAAGGATGCCCATGATGGAGCTTGTCCACAATCATCCCCTCGTTGCATCACTTGTATGGGCGACCATGCTGCTTTCTTTAGAGATTGCCCCATTTTCAAAGATGAATGGCTTATTCATGAAACCAGAGTGAAGGACAAGGTATCTACATTTGCTGCTCGTAAGTTATTCGCCAGTCGAAATCCCACTGTGCCTCCAGCAGGTAAATATAGCACTGTCCTGGCATCTCCTCGGCCTACTAAGAAGGCAGCCACGCAGACATGTGATCTCACCTTTAGTCTCACGGTCGTCAGATCGGTCAGCGCAATGATTGCCCATTCAGCCTCCCCACTATCACCTGCTCAGTCTATGGCTCACCCTTCATCGGCTCCTGCTAAATCACGAGCCCCAAAGTCAGACATCCAGACTTCCAAAACCAAACAAAAAAAAGCTTACTCGAGAAGATTTTTCACGTACCCCGACTTCAAAACCATCGATTCCTACCTCACATCAATGTCCTGTTTCCAAGAAGACTAATAAGAAATACAGTTCCTCTCATTCTCCGCCACAGCGTGTCTCATCTACATTGTCACTTAATGGTAACCACCATCGGCCATCTTACGTGTCGTCAAGGAGGACTGCTGGCGGCCGATCAACCGGCCGATCGCTGGTGGCAGGAGCTGCCCCTGAACAAATTATGGATCAGGATCTTCTGCCTTTGGCTGAATGCCGTTCCACGTTGTCGGCCGCCCGCTCTCAGCAGTCGTTGAGAGTAACCGTGGTAAGGTTCTTCCCTTTTCTTTCCACCATATGCCAATTATACATTGGAATATCCGCGGCATTAGAGCCAATCGGGATGAATTGCCTATCCTCTTACGATCCTACTCGCCGGTCATCTTCTGTCTTCAGGAAAGAAAGCTGCATCGCCACGATCACTTTGTTTTCCCTCATTTCCAGTCAGTCCGGTTTGACCTCCCCTCTGTTGATGGCACTCCAGAATATGGGGGACTTACGATTCTTCTCCATAATACTATCCATTATAACCCAATCCCCTTAAACAGTTCCTTCCGAGCTGTTGCTGTCCGTCTTTCCCTTACAGGATACAACTTCTCTCTTTGTGCCACATACATTTCATCGTCCACACCGATGGCAAGAGCTGATTTACTTCATCCTCTTGGTCAACTCCCGCCCCCATATTTGCTGGTTGAGGACTTCGATGCCCACCACCCGCTTTGGGGATCACCGCGTCCTTGTCCGCGAGGCTCTCTGTTGATTGACCTCTTCCACCAAGCGGATCTTGTTGGCCTCAACACTGGGAAACCTACATTTTTGTCTGCCTCCACGACGAATTCCCTTCATTTGGATCTTCCGGTCGGTACTGTTGAGGTAGCTCGGCGCTTTGAATGGTTCGCTCTTGCTGATACATACTCGAGTGACCATGTTCCATGTGTCCTTAGAGTGCAGCCACAACTTCCATGTATGCGCCCAAGACGCTGGAAGTTGGCCAAGCCCGTTGGACACTTTTTTCGTCTCTAACGACATTCGATGACCGTCACTTTCCTAGCGTCGACGATCAGGTCACTCATATTAAAGAAGTTACTCCTACAGCCGCGGAACGTTCAATACCGCGCACCTCAGATTTGCCCCGGTACCCCCACGTTCCTTGATGGAACGAGGCGTGCCGTGACGCAATACGCGAGCGGAGACGTGGTCTTCGCGTTTTCCGACACCATCCTACTTCGATCGACTGTATCAGCTATAAGCGGTTCCGTGCGCGGTGCTGTCGCGTCATCCGCGATAGCACGAAGGCAAGCTGGGATTTCTTTACTAGCTCCTTTAACACCTTCACTCCCTCCTCAGATGTCTGGATTCGAATTCGACGGTTATTTGGCGCACTTAGTTTCTCCCCGATCTCTGGGTTCGCTGTCGCGCATGATACGTTAGTGGACCCAGTCGGAATTTCTGAGTCATTGGGTCAACACTTTGCTGAGATTTCGAGCTCTTCAAATTACATACCAATCTTTCTTCTGAAGCAACGTGCAGCGGAATTGCAACCTCTTGCTTTCTCTTCTCTAAATAGCGAAAGCTATAATACTGTTTCTCCATGCGGGGACTCCAACACGCACTCTCTTCTCCTCGCTCGTCCGCCCCCGGACCGGATGGTGTCCACATCCAAATGTTGCTGCATTTATCATACCATAGTCTGCGTTACCTCCTTTGCCTTTATAATCGGATTTGGACCGACAGTTCTTTTCCCAGAAGATGGCGGAAAGCCATCGTCGTCCGTGTTCCGAAACCTGGAAAAGACAAACGTCTCCCCTCTAGCTATCGTCCCATTTCTCTCACGAGTAATGTATGTAAAGTTTTGGAGCGTATGTTGATTCGCCGTTTAGCCTGGTGGCTGGAGTCCCGAAGCCCTTTAACACCTGCCCAATGCGGTTTCCGAAAGCATCGTTCTGCAGTTGAGCATCTTGTTGCTCTCTCCATTTATATCATGAACAGTTTTCTCAGGAAACGCCAAACGGTAGCATTTTCTGATCTGGAGAGAGCGTACGATACCTGTTGGGGGACAAATATCCTCTATACACTGTTCTCTCGGGGCTTTCGAGGTCGGCTACCCCTTTTTCTTCGTGAATTTGACTGAGCGCACATTTAAAGTACAGGTGAACACTACTCTCTCCAGAACTTTCTCGACGGCCGCGGTGGCCGTGCGGTTCTAGGCGCTTCAGTGTGGAACTGCGTGACTGCTACGGTCGCAGGTTCGAATCCTGCCTGGGGCATGGATGTGTGTGATGTGCTTTGTTTAGTTAGGTTTAAGTAGTTCTAAGTTGTGGGGGACTGACGACCTGGGATGTTAAGTCCCATAGGGCTCAGAGCCATCCAGAACTTTCTCCCAAGAAAACGGGCTGCCACAGGGCTCCGTGCTAAGTGCCTCACTGTTTGCCATTGCTATAAATCCAATTATGGATTGTCTCCTTTCAGATGTCTCGGGCTCCCTCCTTGTGGACGATTTTGCGGTTTACTACAACTCTAAACGGTCCAGAATTCTTTAAGGACGTCTTCAAGGATGTCTCGATCGCCTCCCTCTTGGAGCATCGAAACTGGCTTCCGCTTTTCTCCCTGTAAGACCATTTGTGTCAGTTCTTGGCGTCGTACGGAGTTTCTTCCGCCTTCACTACATCTAGGCCCTGTATACTTTCCATTCGCGGACATCGCTAAATTCTTAGGACTTAAGTTTGACAGAAAACTGTTCTGGTCCTCCCAAATTACCTGCCTTTCGGCTCGCTGTCTGCGATCCCTCAACACCCTCCGTGTTCTGAATGGTACCTCCTGGGGAGCGGACCGAGTAGTCCTTCTCCGCCTCTATCGCACCTTAGTGCGCTCGAAATTGGACAATGGAAGCATAGTTTACTCCTCCGCTCGGCCGTCTGTTCTTCGGTGTCTCGACTCTGTCCACTACGGTGGATTGCGTTTAGCGTCCGGAGCTTTTTACACCAGCCCTGTGGCAAGCCTTTATGCTGAGACTGCTGAACCTCCGCTCTCCAATCGGCGAGCTGTCCTGAGTTACGCTAGCCATCTGTCCTCCATGCCTGCTACCCCGGCCCATGAGATTTTTTTCGACGCCTCCTTGGATTTAGGGTATGCAGACCGCCCTTCCTCTCTAATACCACCGGGTGTCCGCTTCCGTCAACTGCTTGGTTCCGCCCCCGGTCCTGCCTTCTCCGTGACCTTTGTCAGCTTCCCAACGATGGTACCGCTTCCCTTGTTTATCGTCGGGCATTTGCTGCTCTATGCCACAAATGAAGGATGCCACATCTACACTCCTGGAAATGGAAAAAAGAACACATTGACACCGGTGTGTCAGACCCACCATACTTGCTCCGGACACTGCGAGAGGGCTGTACAAGCAATGATCACACGCACGGCACAGCGGACACACCAGGAACCGCGGTGTTGGCTGTCGAATGGCGCTAGCTGCGCAGCATTTGTGCACCGCCGCCGTCAGTGTCAGCCAGTTTGCCGTAGCATACGGAGCTCCATCGCAGTCTTTAACACTGGTAGCATGCCGCGACAGCGTGGACGTGTACCGTATGTGCAGTTGACGGACTTTGAGCGAGGGCGTATAGTGGGCATGCGGGAGGCCGGGTGGGCGTACCGCCGAATTGCTCAACACGTGGGGCGTGAGGTCTCCACAGTACATCGATGTTGTCGCCAGTGGTCGGCGGAAGGTGCACGTGCCCGTCGACCTGGGACCGGACCGCAGCGACGCACGGATGCATGCCAAGACCGTAGGATCCTACGCAGTGCCGTAGGGGACCGCACCGCCACTTCCCAGCAAATTAGGGACACTGTTGCTCCTGGGGTATCGGCGAGGACCATTCGCAACCGTCTCCATGAAGCTGGGCTACGGTCCCGCACACCGTTAGGCCGTCTTCCGCTCACGCCCCAACATCGTGCAGCCCGCCTCCAGTGGTGTCGCGACAGGCGTGAATGGAGGGACGAATGGAGACGAGTCGTCTTCAGCGATGAGAGTCGCTTCTGCCTTGGTGCCAATGATGGTCGTATGCGTGTTTGGCGCCGTGCAGGTGAGCGCCACAATCAGGACTGCATACGACCGAGGCACACAGGGCCAACACCCGGCATCATGGTGTGGGGAGCGATCTCCTACACTGGCCGTACACCACTGGTGATCGTCGAGGGGACACTGAATAGTGCACGGTACATCCCAACCGTCATCGAACCCATCGTTCTACCATTCCTAGACCGGCAAGGGAACTTGCTGTTCCAACAGGACAATGCACGTCCGCTTGTATCCCGTGCCACCCAACGTGCTCTAGAAGGTGTAAGTCAACTACCCTGGCCAGCAAGATCTCCGGATCTGTCCCCCATTGAGCATGTTTGGGACTGGATGAAGCGTCGTCTCACGCGGTCTGCACGTCCAGCACGAACGCTGGCCCAACTGAGGCGCCAGATGGAAATGGCATGGCAAGCCGTTCCACAGGACTACATCCAGCATCTCTACGATCGTCTCCATGGGAGAATAGCAGCCTGCATTGCTGAGAAAGGTGGATATACACTGTACTAGTGCCGACATTGTGCATGCTCTGTTGCCTGTGTCTATGTGCCTGTGGTTCTGTCAGTGTGATCATGTGATGTATCTGACCCCAGGAATGTGTCAATAAAGTTTCCCCTTCCTGGGACAATGAATTCACAGTGTTCTTATTTCAATTTCCAGTAGTGTATTTACACTGATTGCTCAAAAACGTTATTTGGTCTTGGGAGTGCCTATATTGTTGGCGACACCCCTACTACATTACGGCTTCCCGACCAGTGTTCGGTTTTTACTGCGGAGCTTTACGCTTTTCTCCAGGCTGTCCAATACATCCGTCGCCATCAGCGGATACACTACATTATATGCTCAGATTCGCTCTCTCCTCAGTCTCCAAGTTTTTTACCCTGTCCACCCTCTGGTCCACCCGATTCAGGAATGCCTCCACTTGGGTGGAGTCTCTGTGGCATTCATCTGGATCCCAGGACACGTTGGTATCCGTGGAAACGAGGCGGCTGATATAGTGGCCAAGGCTCTCTTGCTCAGCCTGCTGTTCGCATGATTTCTTTCGCCGATCTACGGAGTGTTTTATGTCGTCGTGTTGCTCTTGTATGGCACGCACAATGGTTGACACTTCCCAATAATAAATTGAGGGACGTGAAAGCTCTTCTCTGTGCTTGGACCGCTTCCTCCCGAACTCGTCGGGAGGAGATAATTTTAACTAGACTCCGGATGGGGCACTGTCTTTTTAGCCATAGACTTCTTTTAAGTGGCGGTCCTCCCCCGCTTTGTCCCCACTGCTCTCAACTGTGGACGGTGAGACACCTTTTGTTTCAGTGCAACTATTTTACTCCGGTACGCGCCCGTTTACAGCTGTCGCCTGATATATCTTCCATTTTAGCGGACGACAAGCGCTCAGCCGATCGCGTCCTCGAGTTTATCACTGTCAGTGAGACGACGACAGTCATTTGAAGAACTTTTTGGGGAAAACAAACCCCACCCCCCTTCTATAGAGGTTTTCTAAGCTTTCCTTCTGTTTTCAAATTTCCCCACTTTTTGAGTTTTGCTCCCACTGCTGCTGATTTCCAATTTTGTTTTTTACCCTTCCCTAAGCCAAAACACAGGCGCTAATTACCGTAGCAGTTTTGCGCCCAAAAAACCATATCAAAAGGAAACTATCAGGCCGACACATCAGTTTCGTTCATTGTCTAATCAACCAGTAACAGAAAAATCTTGCGGAAAAACCTTTGTGAAGGGGTTTCTGGATGTTCGTCATGGAAATACCAATTTCAGCGCCATCAGCCAGTGGCCGATTGATACAGACCGGTGTCCGCCCAAGTGTTGGCGATGCTTTGGGCATGGGGCCTATGATTTCCAGCGAACTTCCCTACGCACGAATTAGCGAGTATAAAATTTCGTAGACAACGTTGCGTGTGATACAATACTAGGTTTCAGCATGCTCCACGTTAATTTTGTAAGGCATGCTCCTATAAGCGCATTGAAGTATGGTTTATTTTGTACAAGGTTGTACAGCTCATGCCATGAGAGCTTGAGTATTTGCCATTTGGGACACGAATGTCGTTTACGCATTAGAAAAGTATAAAATGAAGTAAAGTACAACATTTGTGACGTATCCAGAATGAGATTTTCACTCCGCATCGGAGTGTGCGTTGATATGAATCTTCCTGGCAGGTTAAAACTGTGTGCGGACAGAGACTCGAACTGGGACCTGTGCCTTTCACGGGATAGAGCTCTTAGCAGGAGAGCTTCTGTGATTTTTTGAAGGTAGGAGACGGGGTACTGGCATAAATGAAGTTGTGAGGACGGGTCTTGAGTCGTGCTTGGGTATCTGAGTCGGTAGAGCACTTGACCTCGAAAGACGGAGGTTCCGAGTTAGTCTCGGTCCAGCTCCCAGTTTTAATCTTACAGGAACATTCATTTGTGATGTTGTGCTTAATCAAGAGATATATGCATTGGAGGTAATACGAAATACCTGTTCCCTTTGTGCAGTGAGTACAGTACAGAAAGTGAAGTTGTTTCGTTTCAAGTACTATCGTTTTCAGGTAAATTGATTACCACATTCAGGAACACAAGCGTTGGTAATAGGCGTTTCTGAACTTTACTACTACTGTCAATGACAGCGTGACCGATAATTGGCAAGTGCGACGACCAGTTTAGTTTCTTGCGACATTCCTTCAGTAGGCATATTGAGAACGGAGCAGGAACGGTGGAAGGAAGGAGGATTTCGGTACAATGTCTCGTCGATACAGAAATTAGCCCCAAACAGAACCTCTAACTAGGAAGAATGGGGAAGAAAGTCACCTGTGTCCTTTCAAACGATTGATCTTGGCATTTGCCACAACAGATACAAGGACACAGTGAACCTACATCAGTGTGACCTAACGGTGACTTGAAGTACCACATTGTAACTTCATAAGGGGAAAATAGTGGGTATGCCGTAAGAAACATTATCTCAAACAATAGCGTGCGCACATGCGCAAAATGTATTATTAGTATACGTCTATTGACAGATAGAAACTGTTTCGTGTTACGAATTCTTCCACAGGCATGGTCCCTCACAGTTGACATTTTAGCCAACAGGTCAGTTTCCTTGCAGTTGCAGAATAAGAAATGCGACCGGGAAGGCAGCTCCAAGGAGCTTGGTTGGCAAACACTCTAACATATGGCTTCTAATCTTCCACGCGCATGCGTTTACCTTTCACGCCCTTTATTAGTCAACCAGCAAGGGAGTTCTTACTTTTCTGTTGTGTTCTGGCGGTTGCACTTAAAACGTGGATTATGTGAGAATCAACATCCCGTTACATGCGTGGGATCGAAAAACTACCTGCACATCAGGCGGTTTTCGATAACGATACGGAATGTTTTGTAGACGATTTCACTGTTACGTCTGTTAGATTCAATAACCTAACGGTAAATGATATTAATATGCACTACACTAACACAACAGATCTCATAATACCGTTCAAGAAACGACTATCTTAATTAAACAGTAAGTCTTGTATCATACTCTATTAGTTTTACTGGGGTACAATGTAAGTACGACAATGTAGCTGCGAGAGTAGTTATTGAAAGAAACATAATTAAGAGTATTCAGTGATAACATTTCACAAACAGGTTTGTGTATTTTCAGCAGCAGTTGTTCAGTGTCTTGTGTTCCTTAGTTCTGGATGTACTGGTTACTGGACACAGCGAGACGTCTCTCGATTGCAAAATTTCTCAAGAGGTCGTTCTGAGTTCGATATAGCTGTTCGTAACTGAGAGTACTACCTCTTCCGCTGTACTGAGTCAACATTTTAATGGAGCAAGCGAGTGACTGCAGCGTTCGTTGCTGCCTCATTCCCATTCTGATCAGTGTTACAGATCGTTCCCATTGTAGAAATAGTTTCATGAGGAGTATTGTAGTGTTCGTGGAAGGGAAAAGTATCGAAAGTTGCACAGATCACCTCAATACGTACGAAAGAAACCAAACATGATCTGCTGAGTTCGGTATTCATTTCACTGACATGAACGTGTAGCGGCACATGCAACAATAATTCGTTCCAACGTTATGAGATACCCCGAGATTTCTAACCTACTGAAATGAAACCACCGTGGATTCAGAAAGCATCAGTCTTGCGAGGCACATCTGACACTTTATTCGCTTGATGTACTCCGTACAGGAGATCGCAAATTGATTCTGTATCTGTAGAGTTCCAAAAAGGCTTTTGATATCGTTCCTTACAAGTGACTTCCAACAACGTTGCTTTCCTGTGGGCAGTTGTTTGTTGTGCGACTGGATTCATGATTTCCTGGGTGAAATGTCGTAGTTCGCAGCAACTGACGGGACGTCCCTAGTGAAACAGAAGTGATGAGGGTGATTACAAAGTTAAGTGAAGTAATCCTTCTGCTATTTCTAATACGTATCAACTATTTAGCAGACAACTATAACATTTCTATTAGATTTATGGTAGTTTTTTTTAGCTTTCTAAGAGGTTTTGTTTTGGAGGGAACTTCTTTTGACTTTTCAGGCGACTGCGTTCTTATTAAGTTTCACTGGCAGTATCTTCCCCACCGTCTCCCCTTTTGTTAGCGTCAGAGGGATGTTCGTAGTAGATTGTTACAGTGCAAGAAAAATACTAACCTACACGATGGCGTTCAGTAACTTGAGGTTTGGTTCCCGTGCGAGCAGTGTAGTGTATTGTTTCCTAATTGGTAGCATTGGGAACACGTTACAGAAATGTATTATTTGTCTTTCGTAATATTTATCTAGTGTCAGCATATCTTCTGTGGTAAATCTTTGGCATCTCCACTCCGGTCGCAGATATCTCGTAATTTAGACGTGGGCATTTGTCAATTGTTCGAGAATTATTTCTGCATTCAAAAAAGAAGTCCTGTTTCTGTACCCCGCAGTGTACTTCCAATGGAAGTATTATAAAATTACGTTTACAGGCTTTCGACTGGTGATACTATCCACATACCGCTATCATTGGCTAATATTTCGTCTCGACATAATTCGTGCAGCCAACATACTCGAGAGCAGAGCCGGCCACGGCCTGACAGACTTAAAGCGTGTAGAGCGCGCGGGCCGCGAGAGAGCCGAGGTTCAGCCTGTCTCGGATTTGCTCGGTTCCTCTTGGAAGTACCCGGAACTGCTTGACGTTTCGTCCGATACTTTGGTGCGGCCCTTTTCTGTTGGCACAGCTCTCTTCACTTTGGCAGAAGCTTTGTCAGTGCTGTGTATCCTTCGCCTTTTGTTCGTTGTAAGGAGGAAGTGCACTGGGCAGATGGCTGCTAACACAAAAAGGGAGTCCAGCAATGAATAGGAATGACAGAAGAGAAGGGTGGGAGTTCTCAGTATATACTATGGAATCGCATAATCGGTAGCTACTGCATATTTACTATAAAACTACTCTACGAAGTCATGCAAGAAAATATAACAATGTAGTTGAAAATGAAAGAGCAAAAATAACAAAGATCAACAGACGGGATTCATTGTTATGTACATCAAGCAGTTTGTACTCCATTTGCAGCGATGGAGCACGTGAAGGAACTGGTGGTATGGACAGAAAAATTCTGAAGTTGCACACATTATTTCACTGTCGATTATAACTGTTTTCGATGGCACTAAACGAAGAATATAGAAACTTCATATCCTCTTTCAAAGTACATTTCTTATGTCAAAGGGCATTCCTTGAACGATTTTTCGAGTTTGAGCTCGCTGTTGTTGAATTTATGAAGGAAAAATGAGTTTTGGATTAGAACAACATTCAGAATTGATTGCCCATCCCGCATTTTAAGTGCGAATGACTACAAGTTGCTCACAATAAGACACTGCAAGGAGAGGTACAACTTCTTTCTGAATTGGTTAGGATATATTTAAAAAGAAAATCGTGTTGCAGTATGGCCACATTGACACACCGTTTAGTTTCCTAATCTCACTGAAGTTAAACAAAACATGAGGTTTGAACAATTCATTGTAGCCTCGAAACCATTACAGGGTTATTTTCCTACACGCTTTGAGGACACTGCAAATTAATCTTACTTCTGTTTTAGACACCGTTTGCCGTTTCAATTGAAAGTGCGCCTATGCTTTTGCAAATGTAACTGATTGATCTGCAGGACAATTTCCGTTCTAATGACAAAACCTATCTTAAAACTGTGCAGGACGTCTTTTTTTTTTTTTTTTTTTTTTTTTTTTTTTTTTTTTTTTTGTGTAAATTCCACGTCCCCCAACAGGCTGCAAAAGGGCTAAATTATCGCTTCCATCGTGTGTGTGAAAGACATTTTTTCGATTGTGAAACTGAATAAGTCAAGGTTACTTGGCACCTTGAGTGAGTGCCAAAATCTGAAATTCTCTCCCCGTCCGTATGCCGATAGTTCGTACTAGATAAAATATACTATATTACATCTTTAGAGCGCCAAAAATAATGGAACAATACGAATACTTGTTTGGATTTTGATCGATTTGTTGAGAAATGTGAAATACAAAACAATTGTATGCAGTAAGACTGCATTGCCATTTAAATGCGGCTTATTCGCAGCTTCCCCTCCCCTCCCCCCTCCTTTTACCCTCCTCACCATCAGGCAGCGTGGCTTGGTGGTGGCGGTAATGTCAGCCGGGGTTAGCGCTATGGCACGTCACTCTTGAACCAAATTCTTGGCCTCTTTATTCTAGACTCTCCTTATAAACGTCTGTGTTGGTCCCCACAACCACTTTTCGCTCTGCTGCTCCTTACAGTTGCCTTAGCACATGTCACACTAACATGACCTTCATAACAGCCTTAACATTTGTTCCTTTTTAGTGCTCTTTATTGTATACCTTATCCATTTTTCAGTAACATTTGAGATGATTCCGCTTCTTACTCTATATTTCCTGTCGATCAGTTTATACTTCCATACTACAGTGTGCCAATACGTAAAGGCTGTATTCAGCATTGACTAACGGTGACTAAATTCGATTTGTGTTTCACTGATAACTGAGTCACCAATGGTAAATTTGTCAGCCGGCCGCAGTGGCCGTGCGGTTCTAGGCGCTGCAGTCTGGAACCGAGCGACCGCTACGGTCGCAGGTTCGAATCCTGCTTCGGGCATGGATGTGTGTGATGTCCTTAGGTTAGTTAGGTTTAATTAGTTCTAAGTTCTAGGCGACTGATGACCTCAGAAGTTAAGTCGCATAGTGCTCAGAGCCATTTGAACCATTTTTGTAAGTTTTTCCTATAACTTGACATCTAATTTAAGTGGCTAGACTTGAACGAGCTGAAATTTTGGTATGATGGGACTGAATGTACCTTTGGAGAAAAACGGTCTCTCAGTATTTCGCTGGAACACATCTGAAATTCTAATGACTTCATAATTTCGTTGCAGTCCTCCGGTTCTAGTTGTAAACGCTCGTATTTTCCAGTATTTCAAACTTACTGTACACTGAGATGAAAAAAGTCGTCGAATAGAGATATTCACATGCAGAGATCGCCGTAGTATCACGTACACAGGGTATAAAAGAGTGCAATTGTTGGTGGAGCAGTCACTCGCACTCGGATGGTTCAGACGACGAGATTTCCGACGTGATTACGGCCGCACGACGGGAAGTAACGGGCTTTGAACACGGAATGGTAGTTAGAGCTAGACACATGAGACATACCATTTCCAAAATCGTTACGGAATCCAATATTCCAAGATCCACAGTGTCAAGAGTGTGCTGCGACTACCAAATTTCAGCCATTACCTATCACCACCAGAGACAATGGAGTGTGAGATGGCCTTCACGTAACGACCGAGAGTAGCGGCGTTGGTGTAGAGATGTCAGTGATAACAGACAAGCAACACTACCTGATACAGGCGCAGAAATGAATGTGTGACGTACGACAAATGTATCTGTTGGGACAGCGCTGCGATATTTGGCGTTAAAGGCTGTGGCAGCAGGCGACAGACTTAAGTGCCTTCGCTAACAGCGCGACATTGTCTGCAGCGCTTCTCTTGGGCACGTGACACTATTGGTTGGACCATAGACGAGTAGAAAACCGTGATCTGGTGCGGTGAGTACGGATTTCAGTTCGTAAGAGCTGATGATAGGTCAGAAAGTGGCAAAGACCCCAAAAAGGCATGCATTCAGTTTGTCAACAGGACATTGCAAGCCGTTAGTGGCTCCGTAATAGCGTGGTTGGTGTTTACATGCAACGGACTGGGTCCTCTGTTCCAACTGAACCGAAAATCGGCTGGAAATAACTGTTCCTTTACTTATTAACCATTAACAGACATTTTTGGACTCCATGTTCCCAAACAACGATGGATTTTTAAGCGCCATATCACCGGCCCACAACTGTTCGCAATTGGTTTGAAGAACACACTCTAAAATTTGAGCGTATGGTTCAGCCATCCAGATTTTCCAACATGACTGCTGTCTAACACTTCAGAATCATAACAGAGAGGTCTATCCGTGCTGAAAATCCTGCCCCAGTGAAACTTTCGCCATTATGGATGACTGTAGAGGAACCATGTTTCAGTATTTCTGCAGGGACTTTCAACGACTTGTTCAGTCCATGTCACGTCGAGCTGCTGCTCTACGCTGGACCAAAGGAGTTCAGACACCTTATCACGAGCTTCTCAGTGACTATTGTCACCCCAATGTATTTCATGATGGTTGAGTGTGGCCTTCAGAAGTCACAAAAAGTTTCACATTAGACAAACACGGGTCATCCAACATCTGTCACCACGTCCACAAGGAAGCATTCACTGCTCAAAAAATAAACTTAATGGAATGGTATGATTGAGTTCTGTTCATGGAATTTCCCAAATCTATTAAACACTAAGCAGTTAAATGTCACGGCTAGGTGAAGGTTTAACAATCGACATCCTCCTGCCAAACTCTTTCGGGTGAATTAGACTACGTCCATATTCAAACAGGCGGCGATGCAACACAAAGTGGATTTCAATGCGCGGCTCCCCCATGCTGACGTTACGTTCGTGCCTTACACTCTAGCTGCCGCCCTGTGTGCGTGTGTAGAAACATTCTCTGTGATTTTGAATGTCAACCTTAGACGCTGTTGACCCTGGGAACCTGGAATTTTTCTTTATAACGCATACGTGGAACAAACCTTGTGCTTAGGACACATTTCACAACCGTTTCATACAGAGTTGTTTACTGTGATGATAAACAGCCTAGCATATAGTGAAATATTAAACACTGGTTTTTAAGCAAAACAAGTGCTGTCGTGAAATCACCGTGAAGTGATCGTAACAACTCAATGTTTTTCGGCGAAAGAGGGCTATTAAAACAGTAACTCGGTTGACATGATTGTAGAAACTTGGCAACATTAGTCAGATTCTTTCAGTGAATTGTAGACACTGACGAGACGATTTATTTCTTTTATGATACTTCGGAACTTCAGAAACAGACTATAAAGTATTTCTCGGTTTTGTTAACGGCCTGTGAATGCAATCCAGTAATACTTTTTTCGGCAGTGCATCGTTTAAAGTAAATTATTTTCAAGGTAATAGCATTATTCTTAAAAGTGGTTCCGCAAAATACGCATCTGCGGTGACGGTTATTTCTTTCAGGTAAAAATGATTCCCAGGCATAAATTTCTCTGAAAGTCTTATGTGCAGTGCCAAAATAAGGTAACGGTGTAGATTTAACAAAGATTTTTATTCAAAATAGCTGTCGTCAACATTAGAGCAGTATTTTGTCATCAATTTGATTTACAATGAAGAGCCGAAGGAACTGGTACACCTGCCTAATATCGTGTAGGACCCCGTGAGCACGGAGAAGGGCATCAGAACGACGTGGTATGGACTTATACTAATGTCTGAAGTAGTGCTGGAGGGAGCTGACATCATGAATCCTGCAGGGCCGTCCATAAATCCGTAATAGTCAGAGTGGGTGGACATTTCTTCTGAACATCACATTGCAAGGCATTCTGGATATGCTCAATAACGTTCATATCTGAGGAGTTCGCTGGCCAGCGGAAGGGTTTAAACTCAGTGTGTTCCTGGAACCACTCAGCAGCATTTCGCGATGTGTGGGGTGTCGAATTGTCCTGTTGGAATCCCCCAAGTCCGTCGGAATGCCCAATGGACATGAATGGATGAAGGTGATGAGTCAGGATGCTTCTGTGCATGTCACCTATGAGAATCGTATCTAGACGTATCAGGGGTCGCATATCACTCCACACACCCCACACCATTACAGAACCTCCACCAGCTTGAACAGTCCCCTGCAGACAAGTAGGGTCCATGGATTCACAATGTTGTCTCCATACCCGTACACGTCCTTCCGCTCGATACAATTTGAAGAGAGACTTGTCCGACCACGCATAACGTTCCCAGTCATAAACAGTCCAATGTTGGTGTTGACGGTCACAGGCGAGGTATAAGTCTTGGTGTCGTGCAGTCATCAAGGGTACACGAGTCGGCCTTCAGCTCAGAAAGCCCATATCTATAATGTTTCGTTAAGTGGCTCACACGCTGACAGTTGTTGATATCGCAGCATTGAAGTATACAGCAATTAGCAGAAGGGTTACACTTCTGTCACGTTGCACGGTTTATTTCAGGCGTCGTTGGTACCGTTCTGGCAGGATCTCTTTCTGGCCACAACATTGTCGGAGACTTTGCTTTACTGGGTTCCTCATACTCAGGGTACACTCGTGTAATGATACGGGAAAATCTCCCCTTCGGCACTACCTCGTAAATGCTGTTTCCATTGCTCGTACGCTGACTCACTCAAACTCAATTAAATCTTTATAACCTGCATTGCAGCAGCAGTAACCGATGTAACAACTGCGCCGGACAATAGTTGTCTTGTCAAGGCGTTGCTGACCTCATTCAATATTTTGCCTCTTTACATATGTCTGTATTTGAATACGAATGACTATACCAGTTTCTTTGTCGCTTCAGTATAGGTGTGCGTAGTACAGTTTTTTCATATTTTCATTCAATAAATCACTGGTCCAGAATTCTTATGGCAGATGAAATACATTTGGTCTTCCTCTTTTCCATAGCTACTGGTTTCCTTCAGTTTCCAGATACCGTTTCCGATGGAGGCTTCAAATAATGGACATTGTCACTGACAATAGCAAAATGGTTAACAAATCTACGAACAGTTCTAACATGTGAGATTGGTTCTGCTCTATCTTCCTATCACAGTGGCGCAAGGACGCTCTGCGAGTGTTTCAGGAATCTGGTGTTGAACCTACGGCATGCACAGTAGGAATATACCATCTCATGCATGTAGAGTTCAAAAGAGTGCAGCAGTACGGACAGTGATGTAATCAGACAGTGATCGCAGTGTAGTCTCCATTACATTCTCTGTAAAGACAGAAATTAGTGTACGGGTTCAAGCTTGCTTATATGTTAACAAAACTGACAATCTTAGATTTTTGTTATTAAGGTTTATTTATACTCTAAGTATGACTTCAGGACATAGAAATGTTAGCAAAATTACGTACAGGATGCTAAAATACTGATATTGGGTGTTCACATCTGTGAAGCGAAATTCCTAACCATTATAAGATACTTTAATGGTAAGATGGTTGATGACACAGTCTGGGGGTCGATAAAATAAACAAATTAAATACAACTGGGGCCAGAGATATCATTTATGATAAAATGCACAATGAGTATCCCCAATATTGAATGAGGGTCTGTAAAGAGCTATGTAAAAGAAGTACACAGTTAAAACAACCACTCTACAGTGGCCGATCAATTATTTTCGTTAAATCGGATATCACGCGTTTCTGCTTAAATTAAGCCCGACAATCGTGAATATGTATAACTACAGGTCATTGTTGAATGTACAAACATTAGGAGAGACGGAGACGACCACAGTTCTCAGTGTCAATTGGATATAACTCGATAGCGTAGCACAAGCGCGTTTGTTTACCCCCTCATCGTCGGCAGCAGCGGCTGCTGTTGGCGCGAGCTGTGAACCTGAGAATCTATTCTAAATCGCTCCCCACTGTTAAATACTAATCGGTTGCATTTCCTTCTTCCTTTAAGCTGAGACTCCTAGTTATTCCCTAGCAACGTTAATTGGCATGGTAAAGGCTATTTCACTGGAATTAAGCGTACATCATTGCCCTCAAATCGCTTGCAAGGGTTAACTGACAGTGCTCGGTGCGATTCTCCATACTAGGAGACTTTGCAGTTCAACTCCTTATGCGTTACGACGAACCTGTGAACAAATGTTCAGAGTGTCTCGCAGTCGTATCAGTGCAGTGCAGCGTGATTCGCCTTGCTCACACTAGACGATTTGCTGCAAGAGAAGAAGCGAATTACTCTGTCTGCAATTTGCCTATATCAAAGGTGGTGGCCGCGCGTTTTCTTTCTGACCAACCAGAGCATTTGCACTTGTTATAACTACATCTACTAGAATTTTTGTACCCTACCAAAGGCGTCATTTTTTTCATATGGCAGGTTTCTGCTATGTAATACTGAGATAAACAGCTTTTTCTTTGAGGTGAGTTTTAACACAGGTGGCTACAGTGAGTGAAGAATGTTTTAAGTTGAGTTTCTCTGGACGTTTATCTTACTAATGTGAGTGTTAGTGGTTTACATTCACGAAATGCTGGCTTGCTTGTTAGATATGCATATCAATAAAATTTGCACATTTTCGCACACCTGTGTAGTGTGACATATCGATTTAATCAGAATTGTTTTAGGAATTCATTGTAAGGTATCTTAATTGTTTGACACCTTACGCAGTCTTTAAAAAAGTCCTTAGTTCGTTGAGATACGTTTTCGCATTTGCTAGCCATGAGCTTAGGGCAACAGCTAAATAGGTTTTCTGTAGCATTTGTTGTAGTTAGTGCTAGCTTTAAATGAAGTTTAGTTTCCACATATGCTGTTTTGGGTATTGATACATCCTTAATAGTTTGTCGACCTATGTCATACTGAGCTATCCTCCTACTCCCTCAGTGCTTTTGTGTGGTTATAAAACTAAGTTTCCCATGTTGATCATAGTGAAGACACACATGGTCACATTCGTGACAAGTGTAAAATGTCTGATACCTGTGGAAGAATTACTTCTAAAAAGCCTTCACCAATTTTGGGTCAATTTCGGTCAATAAAGCAACAATAACAAATGTCGCAAGGGTGCAGTATTTTGGTGTATACAGTAGACTGCTTGTATTATTAATGTGAATACGACTGTACTAGGCAGAAAAATGTCTCGAATTAATACATAAATTTATATATGTACTCACATTTCGCAGGTAGGACTAGTAAGAGACAGGTGTTGAAGTTACGTTTGTATTGGCTTTATTAGATCTTTACTCTGTTTTACAGGATCAGCCCACTGCGTGTAACTACATCCTACATGAAGTACTGT
This sequence comes from Schistocerca americana, assembly GCF_021461395.2. NCBI lineage: Eukaryota > Metazoa > Arthropoda > Insecta > Orthoptera > Acrididae > Schistocerca > Schistocerca americana. The sequence goes on along the minus strand of NC_060120.1, from coordinate 598,618,763 downwards.
CCCAGCCTCCAGGATGGACGTGGACGGTGATTGGAAAATGAATACATACTCGGAATTTTCAGGCGCTAGATCCCACAGTGCAAGGCTAAAAGTCAGTCAAGTTAACAGTGTTGGAGGGTCAACAGGGCAGTTTCAGAAAGCAGTACACATAGCGAAGGAGCACAGCTACTCTTTGCCCGTCCAGTTCAAGCATGACAACTTTCGACAAGGCTCCTCACTTCATAGTGTGTCTGGAGCCTCAGCAGAACAAGTTACTGATGAAAGAGGCCGTAGATTTGCTGTAGCTAAAAGGAGACTTAAAAGTGTCAGCGCTGTTAGAAGAGACAGCAGTAACAACAGTAACAGTAACGGCAGTGACAGTAGTGGCGGCGACAGCAGCAGTAACGGGAGAGCCAGTAGCGGCAGCGACAGCAGCAGCAGCAGCAGGAGAGCCAGTGGCGGCAGCGACGGCAGCAGCAACGGGAGAGGGAGTAGCGACAGCGACGGCAGCAGCAATGGGAGAGGCAGTAGCGACAGCGACGGCAGCGGCAACGGGAGAGGCAGTAGCGACAGCGACGGCAGCGGCAACGGGAGAGGCAGTAGCGACAGCGACGGCAGTGGCAACGGGAGAGGCAGTAGCGACAGCGACGGCAGCGGCAACGGGAGAGGCAGTAGCGACAGCGACGGCAGCGGCAACGGGAGAGGCAGTAGCGACAGCGACGGCAGCGGCAACGGGAGAGGCAGTAGCGACAGCGACGGCAGCGGCAACGGGAGAGGCAGTAGCGACAGCGACGGCAGCGGCAACGGGAGAGGCAGTAGCGACAGCGACGGCAGCGGCAACGGGAGAGGCAGTAGCGACAGCGACGGCAGCGGCAACGGGAGAGGCAGTAGCGACAGCGACGGCAGCGGCAACGGGAGAGGCAGTAGCGACAGCGACGGCAGCGGCAGCGGGAGAGGCAGTAGCGACAGCGACGGCAGCGGCAGCGGGAGAGGCAGTAGCGACAGCGACGGCAGCGGCAGCGGGAGAGGCAGTAGCGACAGCGACGGCAGCGGCAACGGGAGAGGCAGTAGCGACAGCGACGGCAGCGGCAACGGGAGAGGCAGTAGCGACAGCGACGGCAGCGGCAACGGGAGAGGCAGTAGCGACAGCGACGGCAGCGGCAACGGGAGAGGCAGTAGCGACAGCGACGGCAGCGGCAACGGGAGAGGCAGTAGCGACAGCGACGGCAGCGGCAGCGGCAGAGGCAGTAGCGACAGCGACGGCAGCGGCAGCGGCAGAGGCAGTAGCGACAGCGACGGCAGCAGTAGCAGGAGTAGTAGTAACAATTGTGTTGGCAGTGGTAGCAGCAGCAGTACTAACAGTAGCACCAGTTGCTCTCCTGTTCACAATAGCTCACATGATGCACACAAAGACATCAGCATTGGTTCCAATGTTAGCTACCCAGATTATAGACAGGGTGTAGGTAAATGCAACAAGGAAATTGAAGCTTTAAATCCGTCTGAAGTTCAGAGTTACAGCGTATTGTGTCTAGGAAAGCACATGGATACTCCCTTTCTCCTCAATGGAAAGGTCGGAACCAACATAGGAAACACACCACGCATTTGCAGGATGAAAAGTCTTAGTGATAGCAGTAGCAGCAGCTGCGAAAGGGATGATAGAATAGCTGCAGAAGGGCTTCATACCAATAAATTTCCAGCCTTAAGTCAAGATGTAGCAAAAGCATATCAAAAAGCTGTAGACCCCAGGGAAGAGAAGCAGAGAGAGAAAAACACTTGGGATGTGATTGGTAAATGTATCGAAGCAGTAGAATCGAGAATTTGTTACCTTTGCTCTCTCGCCAAGACTGTATTCGGCGACTGCTGTAGGCCTTACGATCCTATGGGGAAATCGGATGCAGATACTGACACTAGCGACCTAGGTACATCTGAGGGCTGTTCATACAGTGAACAGAGACTAGAGGCTGTCGAAGCCTGCTTATCAGACGCCTACATTGATCTCGCTTCGGAAGACGACGAAGAAACAGAATTGCCAGGCCCGATACTTCCAGGAGGGCAGATCGGCGAATGTAGCAGAGAAGAGATAATAGAAGGCATTAGAGAAGACGAAGAACTGTTATCTGAGGAGGCAGGGTCCAGTGACGAATGCAGAGAGAGCGCAGGTTCAGGAAGAAAGATACCAGAAGACGCTTCCTCCAGTGACTATGAAGGAGTGTTTGAAGGTATCATGGAATGTGACGAGCCGCCTTACTGTGCAAAAGAGGTCTTAGACGTTTGCAAAGACGCTCGCAAGTCTGTGAAGAGAGCTGTTCGAAACCTTGAAAAATTATTGGATATGAACAATAGAGCTAAGCAGTATGTGGAAGATATAAACGTAACCTACGCTCTTTTTCTTAGCTGTATGAACTGTATGATCAACGTCGTGAGGCCGGCTATGGAGGCGGACCGGCTCGCACAGCAAGCGCGGCGAAACGTAAACACACTGGACCGTGCGACAACAGACGCACTCGTGGACGCCGCCAGCAGAGTGTCCAGGTGCGCGGAGTCGGCTCTGTCGTGCGCGGAAGAGGCCGTGGAGTTCCACTCGGACGCCATCGGCGCTTTGTCAGCCGCTGAGACCTCACTGCACGAGATAGAGCGGGACGAACTCGTCAGCAAGGACACAGTCCTGGAAATATCAGTCGTCTCTGCCGTCATCGACATGCTTGCAGAGGAGAGGGCTGACACTAATCTGAATGAACTAAAAGAAAAAAGAGACGGAGTGAGACACAAGGCCGGTAATACTTCGCGGACTTTACTAACGTCAAAATCGGATAGCGACAAACTGGAACACCTGTACAGAAGGTGTAACTATGCGCGCGTCCAGCTTCTGGAGAACCTTGCGTGGGCGACGAACTACTCCGTGAATGCGATGGACGCAGCTGCGAAAGTTCAAGAAACACTGTCCACTCCAAACCAGCCGTAGCATTGCCTCGCATAAACTAGCAACGACCAATTCTCAGAACGGCCGACTTTCAACCGGAGCGAGATGTCGCAAAATGTATCACGCTACACGGCGGCATATAAACTTCAAAAAAATTTAGACAAGTGGTTGTATATTAGACACTGGTGATAAATGCCTTGTGCATTACATCTCCGACAATATTGTCTCCCCTACCAATTTCAAGAAAAGTTTCAGCAGTAATAGAATTAGACAGTAATAATAGTATTTCGGCCTCAGTGTTTCTAATTGTGCATTTAATGATAAGTCAGGTCTCGGTGACCCCAAAAATCCATAAACTGCAATAATTTTAAGTTACTAGCGTTCTCATCTGAAAGATACGTTGATACCACACAATGAATGTGGTAGTTCGTCAGACAACAGATCAGTTATCTACCATGAAACACACTAACCTTGCTACAAAAACATGACTTTAAACGTCATGAGAGAATTCAGTTGAACTGCAGAACTAGTTACTGCTCATACGGTCCCTACGATAATACTCGCAAGTAGTTAAAAATAATTACTTTTAACATATAATTTTCATAAGATTGCATATACATATGGTCACCGAATGCTGTTAGATTTTATTCCAAAAATCTCCATTCTCCTTTTACTAATTCCTTACATAAATGTATAATCAAACGGCTGCAATGATTTTGCAGTTTACTCAATCTAGACAATAACTACTGTGATTACACAATGTGTAAACATTGGCAGTTAGTTAAGTTACACATGGTCAAATTGTAGCATTAATTATGTAACAATAAAATTTTAGCAACTATAATTCACTGATCAATATATTTATTTCCAACTTTGAAATTACGTGACATTTGATACTCCATTTTTCTTTGCGGTATTGGAGTTAATTTAAAAATGACATAACGACCAAACTGGTAGTACAGAAATACTGTACCATTTACATGCAGCAGCAGTGCTTACGTAGCATGGGGGGAGATTTCCGAAAACGAGCCATGTCCAATTTTTAAGAGGTGTTGGTAACCTTATTTGAAAAAGTATTGAGGGTGAGAGTAAGATTCAAAATCGGCGGTATCCTGTGTACAGGGCGACTCAAGAAGATATGCAAATATTTTAATGTTATTCTAAAAGTAAAACAAAAGAAAAAGTTCACATAAACTTAGGTGCCAAATGTTTAATTACGGAGTTACTGCTAATAAGACTTTTCATTAAATTTAGCAACTTCGCTAATATGCAGCCATCGAAAAACTGTAAGAGATTGAAGTAAAGCACGATTTCCCTTTATTTTATATTATTGGTCTGGTAATCTAATAAAACGTGTCCCAGACATGTATCTGCAGTACTTTCCCAGAACATCCAGAGAAGCAAACATTGTTATACAAGTAAATTTGTTTACTTTCCATTAAGAATGTGGGAACGTTTATCGTTATTAGCAACAATTACCTAATTGTTTCATTCGTTTCCTAATCTTAAAACGAGTTAGTTTTCTTTATTATTCAGTGAAACAACATAACAGTGTATGTAAGTGAAACCACATAGTAACTGTTGTAGCTTGTAGATTATGTATGAAATAGGGATGCCTTTGTAATTTGCGACAGCGGAATACGCCGATATGGTGATTGTTTACGGCCAATGTGATGGTAATACGGTAATGCTACGGCTGCAGTTAAAGAATATCGCGTAAGTTATCCAACTCGGAGGATTCCGAATGCACGAACCATTAGTGGATTATTTCGAATGTTAGGGGGACAGGCCCTCCACCTAGCGTTCATAACCAGTACAAGCGCTCGATACGTGAAGACGCTGACGACATTATGTATGCTGTTTAACGTAGCTCGGGTATCAGTACACGACATACGTCAACGATTAGGCATTTCACAATCTAAGGCATGGCGTACACTGAAGTACAATAACCTGTATCCTTACCATAAACAATAAGTGCATCATTAACGTCCGGGAGATCTAGCCCTTCGCTTGGAGTTGTGCAGCCGGTTAAATCGGCATTTACACATACATTTCATTTACTGATGAGGCACAGTTTACTCAAGATGGAATAAACAATTTAGCTAACGAGCACGTATGGTCTGAAGCAAAGAAACATGCAACAGTGAAACCCAATTTTCAGCAGTGACTTAGCATAAATGTGTGGTGTGGTATAACAAACACACACTTCATTGGACTACTCATTTTCGCATGACGTCTAACTGGCGAGATGTATTTGCAGTTCCTTCAAGAAGAAATGCCTCGCTAGCTCGAAGATGTTCTGTTTGCTAAGCGGTTGAAAATGTATTTTGAACGTTGTGGCACGCCTCCAGGTTTCACCAACGCCGTTACTCCACATTTAATTAATCCATATCCATTCACACAGAAATGGATTGGTCGTGGTGCTACACGTCTGTGGCCACCCAGATCGCCCGATTTAGCATCAATGGATTTTTGTGTATGGGGATGGGTGAAGGACATAGTTTGAAGGAAAGTCAATACGTGTGAGGCATAGTTGCTCGCATGTTGAACGCAATAGACGAAATTAAGAACAACCCTGTGAAACTGAAAAGAGCAATAAAAACTGTTCATACATGTGCAGCTAAATGCATTGAACCCGGTGGAGACATTTTTGAATATTTATTGTGAATGTATTGTGAAATTAAATGTACACTCTTGAACTTCAACACTGAGCTTTGTTTCCACCGGTTTAACATGAATTCACGTGTGCTGTAGCATTAATAAAAGCGGATTATCTGACACATTCATACAGTTGGTTAACGTTATTACCATTATTTTTCCAAAAATAAATCCCTCAAGTTCTGTTAAAACCTTTTTGCAATTGCCTGGAATATAAAAATATTGTGCCAAGTAGTTAATAAATTAAAAATTTTACAAAATTACTTCGTTTCTCTGGATGTTCTGGAAAATTACTGCAGGTAGACGTCTAGGAGATGTTTTACTAGATTCACCAGATCAATAACAAAATAAATGGAAATCTTGCTTTACTTCAACCTAGTACAGTTTTGCGATGGCTGCATATTAGCGAAGTTCTTAAATTTCAGACAGAATCTTTTATCAGTCGTAACTCCGCGACTGAACATTTGCGAACCAATGTTAACATGAACATTTCTCTTTAGTTTTATGTGTAGAATAAGACATTAAAACATTTTCATATCTTTGTGACTCACCCTGTAAAAAAGATGCCAACTGCAGGAACTGGCACGTTCACTTCCTTTCATGCATAACATGAGCTGCCTGCTGTTATAAAAATACGTATCTGTAAATATTCTATCTCACTTAAAGATGTTTTACAGAAGAAATGCGTAAACACAACTACCGCATACCTTACGGCCGGTAAATCAGTATTGTTATTAATTAATGACAAATAATGGGAGATTTCCGTCTTTGAAATTACATTCTTCACTCACGTAGATAAAGTTTAAAGAACAAAATTATTGCGTATCTGACGCCAACGCATCTTCCTTTAACCTTATTTAGTGGTATCATTGATTTGAGATTTCGCCTGCACACAACTGCTGCAGAGTGCATTTATTTACAGTCAGCAGCTCTAGGTAATGCGGTTCTTTACGTACGTAGGTGCTTAGCACTGCTTAAAGAAAATCTTGAAAATATTTGAATGCTTAAAAAATATTGCTTACCAGTTATGGATGCGTAATGTTCTGAGGTATGGCAGAGATTACTGTGTACTACGAAATTCCAATTTCAATGAAAAAACATCTGGGTCAATTATTATTTTGTAAGTAGATAATAATATAGACCTGGTGTGAAACTCCGCTACAGATGCAAAAGTAGTACTGCAGAGCAGGTTATTAACAAGATGATGAAGCAACAGTGAATTGTTAACATTGCACCTTAGAAACTGGGTTTTGCAGTGTTAATTTCACTGGTGAAGGGGACGTGTAGACCCCGGTCGAAGCTGGTTATCAAATCAACCAACAGTGAGCAATCTTGTTACTCACTAACCAACAACGGTCCGTTTTTGAAAGTAGTAATGTCCTGAGCTACGAAATACTAATTTCAGTAATTATCAAACATGGAACAGTGCATTAAAACGGATTCCTCGAACTACTAGAAAGCGGGCCATGTGTTGAGAAATTAGTGCATACGGGAGAAAGAAGACAAAGGTATCTAAATTGGTGAGACTCAACAATTACTAAAGGCTCGCAAATAATCTATAGCGAAAGTAAACACATTTCCCTTCACAACATCGGACAGATAGCTCGTAATGTATTCGCATGTATCACACAGCGCTATCAAAGGTGCAGTGACAGAACTATCTCAATCGTCGTACAACTTGGCAGCAACAGCAACTGACTAGCTTGAAAGTAAACAACAGCTGCAGTGCACAAACCTCGAATATAACAATTAGTCTGCAACTGTTTAGTGTTTACTACTCAGATGGTTTAATCGCTACTGTTCTACTATTTAAAAGACAGTTGGAGGCTGTAGAATGTACTTTATTAACTGAAGAACAATGCGTTTCGCCCGTTACAGCATCTTCACGTTATGTTAAAAGATCATATTATAAGACAACCTGATGATGCCCTATCCGGGCGAAACGCCTCGTTATAAGTTAATACAGAAAATTTCGCAGCCTTCAACTGTGTTTTAAATAGTAGCAATAGAAAGGTTGCTGTACCACCACGTCAAGATGGAATGGGATAATTTTTATCCTACTGTTCCGTTCGAATCAATTCGTCCATAAGGGTATTTCTTCTCTTTATGAAATCCGATGAGCCACTTCGTCTAAAACTGCAATAGCTTTTGGAGATTCAATGTTAGATTGTTTCGTATCTGGTGGTCGGGTCAATTAAACCCGAAAAAATTTTTTAATTCATGGTCTGACATTCTTGTTGCGATATTTGCTGTGGTACACTTACATATTTTCTCTCGGCTATAATCTAACATATCGGTGATGAATGTATTGCAGATAACTGATTTGTTTCGGGTTACACGTCATAGTGTTCCTGCTGGCAGTATCTATTGTGTTAGTCGACTGCAGTAGTTTTACAACTTGCTTCGTGAATGTTAATAGTGGTGAACAACTCAATGATTCTGTGACCGAATTCAAAAGCCTTTGATTGTGCAATATGGACTACGGAAAAGGAAGGTTACGTAGTGATTCTGACAAAGAGGGTTCTTACAACATCGTTAGCAATACATAACAGCAGTTGTAGTTAAAATGCCATAGGACAGCCACTATAGCGGCTACGCGACCTAAAGCATACTAAATTTGAATATATTTGCAAAACGGAAGTTGAAAAGAATGTTCTTTTGATAACAAGTCCTAAAGTAACCAAACTTTATAGAAAAACTAAGTTTCACTTCCTCGGCTGTCGTAACACCGACGAACAAAATACCCAGTTACACAGCCGTACTGAATATACAGGGTGTTACCAAAAGGTATGGCCAAACTTTCAGGAATCATTCCTCACACACAAATAAAGGAAAGATGTTATGTGGACATGTGTCGGGAAACGCTTAATCTCCATTTTAGAGCTCATTTTAGTTTTGTCAGTATGTACTGTACTTCCTCGATTCTGATGATCAAGTTGTAAATTTTCACAATCAGCATGTGTGGGCTGACGAGAATCCGCAAGCAATTGTGCAATCACGTCATCAACACAGATTTTCTGTGAACGTTTGGGCAGGCATTGTTGGTGATCTTGATTTGGCCCCATGTTCTTCCACCTACGCTCAATGGAGCACGTTATCATGATTTCATACGGGATACTCTGCCTGTGCTGCTAGAACATGTGCGTTTATAAGTACGACGCATGTGGTTCATGCACGATGGAGCTCATGCACATTTCAGTCGAAGTGTTCGTACGCTTCTCAACAACAGATTCGGTGACCGATGAATTGGCAGAGGCGGACCAATTCCATGGCCTCCACGCTCTCCTGACCTCAACCCTCTTGACTTTCATTTATGGGGGCATTTGAAAGCTCTTGTCTACGCAAGCCCAGTACCAAATGTAGAGACTCTTCGTGCTCGTATTGTGGATGGCTGTGATACAATACGCCATTCTCCACGGTTGCATGAGCGCATCAGGGATTCCATGCGACGTAGGGTGGATGCATGTATCCTCGCTAACGGAGGACATTTTGAACATTTCCTGTAACAAAGTGTTTGAAGTCACGCTGGTACGTTCTGTTGCTGTGTGTTTCCATTCCATGATTAATGTGATTTGTAGAGAAGTAATAAAATGAGCTCTAACATGGAACTAAGCGTTTCCGGGCACATGTCCACATAACATATTTTCTTTCTTTGTGTGTGAGGAATGTTCCCTGAAAGTTTGGCCGTACCTTTTTTGTAACACCCTGTAAAAACTTGCGCTGCTTACCGGTTAAATACCTCAGTTGAATGCTCTCCTGCGCAGAACTTCAGCGCCAGTACTCGGAAGTGGGATGCAACAGTAACAACAGTAGGAGTACAACAACGAAATACACTAACGGAAAAACGCCTCAAAACCAACGAGGAGTTGTTCGACATAAACGAAATACGGTAGACGTCTTTCTACATCTGAAAGATGTCTATTCCAATTTCACGACAGTCTCTTAAGAATGGAGCTAGTAGTGCCTCTACGAGAATACATATCGTGTGTGCTTTAAATAGACGCTATAGTGGTCATTAGCGTTATTTACTTTTGACTGGATATGGTGAACTGTTAGTCAATAGTGCCTTTAAGGCGACAAAGACGCGATTATCACCACCCCCACTGAGTTTGAACGACGTCGTGAAATACAACTTCGAGAAGCTGGAGGTTCCTTCTGCGACATTAGAGAAATACTGGGGAGGATTGTAGCCACTGTACACGATCGCCGGCAGCGGTGGTCACCAGCATGTACAATTGCAAGACGAACGGGCGACGGACGGCCACATCGCACCATCAAGAGGGAAGGCTATAGTGCTTGGTGTATGGCTCTGGCTCATCGTACTGTATCTGCAGCAGTAATTTCAACAGCTGTTGGCACCACAGTGACACGAAAAAATGTTACAAATCGGCCTTTTAAAGGACGTCTCTGAGCTAGACGCCATATAGCGTGCATGACACTGATCTCAAAACACAAAAATTTGCAACGTCATTGGTATCAAGCGAGAGCTCATTGCAGGGCGGTGTGCTAGTCTGTTGTTTTTCTGATGAATGTTAGTTTTGCTTCAACGCTGTTGGTGGTCGTGCGTAGATTAGGAGGAGGACAGTTCAAGATTTTCAACCAACCCGTCTGAATGTTGACTCGCTGGACAGTTAGGTTTCGGGGTTGCGATTTCATATGACAGCAGGATGACTCACGTGGTTATCGCAGGCACCCTGACTGCAAATCTGTACGCCAATGTGGTGGTCAGATCTGTTGTGCTGCCATTTATGAGCAGCAGTCCAGGGGGTGTTCAACAGGATAGTGTTCCCTCTCTTAGCACTGTTGCAACCCAACATTTTCCACAGTGTCAACATCGTGCCGCGGCCTGCTCGCGTATCAGATCGGTCTCCAACCGAGCACACATTGGACGTCAACGGACGACAACTCCACCGTCATTCCACAACCAGCATTAATCGTCCCTGTATAAACCGACCAAGTGCAAATGGCGTCGAACTTCATTCCACGAACTGACATTCAACATCTGTGCAACACAGTGCATACACGGTTATATGATTGCATTCAACATCGTGGCTGTTTGACAACTTGGTAGTGTGCCAGCATTTCACATTTGCAACAGATTATCTCACGGTTTCATTAACCGGTGATCTTACTGTGTCAACCACTTAAATAACTTACCTAGACAAATGTATTCCCGAAATTTCATTGTTCTGGATTAATTAGTTTTTGGTGTTGCGACTTTTATTTCAGTCAGTGTGTGTTTCAGAATTTCGGTTTCTATTGACGTTAAACCACCCACTTGGCCAAAATGTTTGTTACCTACTGGTATCATTCTTTCCTTTGTAGCGACGTACAGAGTCCCTTGCTGGGGCGCAGGCAAGCTTGGTGACGGTGGACCACGATAATGTGATCTACTGCATAATGAAACAAAACGATGTGCACTGCAAAAAGAACAGCAATCTGCCATCGTAACAAGAAATTGACTGAGATTTGACTTACGAAGAATACAAATGTAGAACACAAATGCTGATGCAATAGTGCTCGGATAGTGCGCTACCGATACTTCAGCAAACCATTCCGAGCTGATACACAACTTATTGTCAACAGTTAAGAACTTTGTTTCTCGGCGAGTTGATAAGAGAGATGGTGTTTTATCTCGTCATTCACACCACATGCACATTCCCACATACAACCCGTACAGTGGCAACCTTCATACCCCTATGTGGTTTATCATTACAATATGTAAACATTTATCTAGTTCAAGAGTAACGTAATGAGTTAATAATTTCTAGTCCATTCATAAAGTAGAAACAAATGAGAACATACCTTCCAATAAATCATTCGAGAAAATGTTACTGTAGTCCACTCTCGTATTTTAATCTGAATTACGAACTACTTCAGCTTTTTATTGCCACCGTAAAATTTTCTGTGAAAGCATTACTGAAATAGGAACTCATTGTTAAAGAGGTAACATTTCTACCTCACAATTTGTATTTCTAAGGCAAAATGATCTGCCGTTACCAACGGGAAAGAGTAATACATAAAAACCCGTTGCTACAAGTGACAGTTATAAGGTTGTATCAGGTAAATAGTCTCTTTGAAGCAGGTGGAAAATTAGAAATTCCGTTCACAAATCTGAACGTAACAATGAACGCTCTTTTATTACTACAAATGAAAAGTTGTTCACAATTTCTTCAGCATATCGTAGAATCTTCAAATAGCCCAAAACGGCTCCATCGAGAAGGGATATTTGGGGGCATACGCATTGTAGACTATGTGCTGGGACAAGACGAACAATAAACGTAAAGTTCCGCAATCAAGAGCGGTTTTTGCTAATTTTACTAGAGGTAACGTGGTGACGTCCAACGAAAGCGTGATAACACTACATTGCAGAGGAGCCTCAATATGGATTACATCACCACAGCCGATTGCAAGTAAACTAATACGCACGGCTGACGGTATTTTTCATGATAGATTAAAACATTAAATTAACTGCTTTGGACAATGGCTAATCAGTGACTATGAGCGCTCTGGGACAACACTCTCGACGCGCTAAAACGATAAAAACTTGCCTTTCTAGTGGTGGACTTCGTTCAATACAGGCATTTTGTTCCGTCGGAGATTGATCAGTTGGTGCAGTAATCAGTTACGTCATTACGATCAAATTTTATAACAGTTGAAGTTTCATTAAACTTTTTTACAGTATATTGGTAGTCCAGAAACAATCCATCCCAAAACAAGAATAATTAACAACACCGACAATGTGGTGTACACATCTGCAATTTGTGCAAAGGATTTCATGAAACAAGGAAAAAGTCATACATAAGCGCATTTTGTTAAAAGATGCGGTGCGTAGAAACACAAAGCTTTAGTGTTATGCTTCATAATAACGGCGTTAAATTGATCAGTAACAAATGCAAGGAACTACTACTGCACGAGGAAAACACGTGCTAATCGAAACAGTGAACTCATTAAATAGGAAATACTATCCTCCTAGCTATCGACAGCGTATGCTAAAAATATTCTTATCTTCTAAGGAAAAGAAAGATAGATAAGCTTTTTACCTCAGAATAACCATCTCCGGCTTACCGTGCAAACAATCTAATACCGTAACAGGGGAGACCAATGTCATCCGGTATATTTTCACAGCAGACGAGAAAAAGGTCTTCCTGTGGCAAAATTGGTCTCCTGCTTCCTCACCTCTTTCTCCTTTCCTACCTTCAGATGTCAGGTGTTATAGATCATTGGTGGCACAGAAAATAACAATAAAGAGCTAATAGTTAACCAGTTAAATAGCCATATATTTTTGTAACTATTAACTGTATACATACTGCACCGAGAAGGCGAAACAGGTGAAATGAAGTCATTAAAATATTAAAGAATTCACTCGAATGTTGTGGTACAGTTAAAATCCAAATGCTCTGCCGCTTTGCTGTTGTCTGGATAAAATGAGCCAATGGTACTCCATGCATATAGTAACACTCCTCATGTGAGTAGTTTAGAAACGACGGCAATTTGGGGACCAGTAGAACCGTGGTCTTAATTGCTGTAGCGTCCGCTGCAGTCTCCTCTTTCCATCAGGTTTGCTGTCGATGGCTATATCTTTCGCTCCAATTTGGGGTTCCCAAATAAATCTAAAACAATAAAAGGTAAACTTCCTCCAAAAGGCTACTTTTAGAAGTAAAATTTAAATTCGTGTACATAACTGCGCTTGAATTAGCCACGTATTTTAAGGGGCTTGTATAATAATTCCGGGAGAAAAATTTTCGTCAGCATAAAATGTTTTTCGGACCCTAAATAAGCATCTGGTTATGAAATGTTATCATTCCTCCTCTGCGTTGAGTATCTCCTCAGACGATAGAATTAAAAGTTGAAATTCCAGAAAACCAGGTCTTCCTCGTAAGCGTCGCTTACAAGTTTTCGCTACTTAATTTCACACAATTTATATTTCATAAAACAGACACCAACTCAAGAACACTTCCAAAATTTGTAGACAAGTAAACTTTTACTGTATTAGTCGGTCCAGTTCGAATACATATCAACGACGAACTGTAAACTACACACATCAAAAATGTTTTGCATTACTCTGGTTCCCAGAAATCCTAAAGATAATCGTGGACTGTGGATATTGTATCACAGACGTAGTCCTTCTGACTGTTCAGAGAAGTCACTAAACCCGCCCCAAGATGTAAACAACCATGCATCATCAGTGCCTATTAGACGGATGGGGTCCTAGAGTAAACCAGTTTCAGCCATTCCACGAGGAAGGAGGTACACGGCTCGTGTTGTCTGTAGTTCAAACAATACCGTGGTTCTATCGCGTCCGCATTGTTACTTTGTGATAGGAAGGGCTCTCAACAAGGGAAGTGTCCAGGCGTCTCGGAGTGAACCAAAGCGGTGTTGTTCGGACATAGAGGAGATACAGAGAGACAGGAACTGTCGATGACATGCCTCGCTCAGGCCGCCCAAGGGATACTACTGCGGGGGATGACCGGTACGTAAGGATTATGGCACGGAGGGTCCCTGACAGCAAAAGACACCATAATTAATAATGCTTTTCGTGCAGCCACAGTACGTCGTGCTACGACTGAAACTATGTGCAATAGGCCGAATGATGGGCAACTTCACTACCGACATCTATGGCGAGGTCTATCTTTTCAACCACCACACCATGCAGTGCGATACAGATGGGACCAACAACATGCCGAATGGACCGCTCAGGATTTGCATCACGTTCTCTTCATCGCTGAGTTTCGCATATGCCTTCAACCAGACAATCGTCGGAGACGTGTTTGGAGGCAACCCCGTCAGGCTGAACGCCTTATACACACTGTCCAGAGAATGAAGCAAGATGGAGGTTCCCTGGGGTGGCATTATGGTGGGCCTACGTACTCCGGTGGTGGTCATGGAAGGCGCCGTAACGGCTGTACGATACGTGAATGCGTTCCTCCGACCGATAGTGCAACCATATGGTGGCATATGAGCGCAGCATTCGCCTTCATGGACGACAATTCTCGCCCCCATCGTGCCCATCTTGTGAATCACTTCCTTCAGAATAACGAAATCGCTTTTATAGTGGCCAGCATGTTCTCCAGATATGAACCCTATCGAACATGAGTGGGAGAGATTGGAAAATGCTGTTTATGGATGACGTGACCCACCAACCTCTCTGAAGGTTTTACGCCGAATCGCCGTTGAGGAGTAGGACAATCTGGATTAACAATGCCTTGATGAACTTGTGGATAGTATGCCACGACGAATACAGGCATGCATGCCTCAATGCAAGAGGACGTACTATTGGGTGTTAGAGGTACCGGTGTGTACAGCAATCTGGACCACCACCGCTGAATGTCTCGCTATACGGTTGTACAACATGCAATGTGTGGTTTTCATGATGTTTATTTCAAGTTTCTGTGGAGGTTCCGGAACTCTCGGGACCAACGTGATGCAAAACTTTTTTTTGATGTGAATATAATCTCAATTTTCAGAAAATATCTACAGCCGATGGAGGATGCCATATCGCATTTTTAGTTCATTCTTCAACGTCTCCGTCGCGTCTAGGTGACTTTTATAAATATAATCAGTCGTTCGGTATTCGTTGTTTGTTGAAGACTTAGATGTGCGGGCTTCTTTGGTTGATTGTCACTTCTATGGTAATAGTCCGATATTCTCCTAAGCGACGGAAATTTGGCTTCAGTAGTTGGACTCACGGGTGCAACCATGTTGAGAAGTCCTTTGGTCGTAAATGCAGTTAGCAACTCACACTGGCTCACGAGTTTTCTAAAAGTCTGTTTCCAGTGAGTACCATTCTGACTGAATGTCGTTTTAGGCAATTGCTCCTCCAGCTGGAATGTCCATCTCTTCTTCTTTTGCACTCCATGGATTAAATAATATTGCCTGTTCTGCCTTCAAAACACATCTGACAATTGTTTCCTTCGTCTTCCCGGATACCTTGTTCCATGAGTGCTCTACTGCAACGCTTCTCGAGAGCCTCTCCTTTGGCATTCTATCACTCCGTCTTTTAAAATCATTAATATAGTTCATAATTATTTCTCCTCAAGTATTTTTCTAGTTCTTCTCTTATTTTTTCATTTCCAGTTTTATCTAAAGGGGTATATCCATGCACGATTCTTAAGAATCTCATATCGGTAGCCAGTATCTTGTCTATCAGGCTTTGGAACGTCTGTTCCAGATCCCTGGACAAGCATGTCCAGTCATTACTGTGTAGAACTACATTCGTGTTTCTTTTCTGGTTTCAGGCTTCTTTTTATTGTACAAAATGTTTCCTGGAATACGAGTAATTTATTTCTAATCCTCTTGTCATATTTATAACTGACACATGATAACAATTAACACACATCACTTGTTCTAATATAGTGATTACAATTTTGGTTCTAACACTGTATTTACCCTTGAATGTTATTGTGTTTGTCATTCTTATGCAAATTTTAAAATTATGAACCTCGTATACATTGTGTAACATATACTGTTTATTGGTCTTCTGCTTTACTAAAATTTTGTGCAATACAAATGCCTCCATTACGTTTGCGCATCAATTCTCCAAACACGTCTAAATAAACTGTAAAAAAGTAGGACAAAGGCTAAAACCATGCCTTACACCGTGGTTTATATGTACCTTTTGATTACACATTCCGTTTCCGACATTTACTCTGTACGTTGTGTACGTATGGGCGATTACTCATAATTTTTGCTACGTGCTCGAATGCTTCTTCGTAACCAGTGAGTTTCGAAATTACATTACCTTCCGTTTTCTATTATCCGCTTCGATGTGAAAGTGGCGTCTGTACTAAATCTTCCCTTTCTAAAACCATTTTCTTGTAGTAATAAAACGTTTGTAATGGCCCATAGCCTTCTACCTAACGTTCTTGCACATAATTTATATCTTGTATTCAAAAAATTTATTCCTCCATAATTTTCATAGCTGTTCATAGTCAATTATTCAAAATGACAGTCACAATCGCATTATTTATTTGGCCGCCAACAGGTTTCTATCCGCGATGGGGTCATCTTCAGGACAATTTACACCATTTGGTCGCTCGCTTGAGTCGTCACCGTGCACTGGCATGGTGACGACTCCAATGAGCGACCATATGGTGTAAACTACCCTGAAGATGACGCCATCGCGGGTTGAAACCGGTTGGCGGCAAAATAAATAAAGTGATTGTGACTGTCATTTTGAATAATTGATTATAATTAAATTAATCGCTGTTTATCTCCAAAGAATTAGGTTGTCTAAAAATTAGTACCAGTTCATAGGTCTGTTTTTAAAATAAAGGCCTAAACTGACCATGCGACCAGGACCTTGTAATATTACGTCTTTTCCAACATATATTAAATACATTCAGAATTCTCTTATTTATTACTGGACCCCGATACCTCCATAATTCCACATTTATTACATCATCTCCTGTAGCATTCCTATTCGTAATTTCTTTTAATACTGTTCCTAACTCGTCTGAGAAATTATCTGGTACGGCTCAATATTTATTTGATCTGTCTGGCCATGTCCGTTGGGTCCTTAAGCTAGTAACGGTATCTTTCGCTGTCTCCCAGTTCATTATCGTGGATGTACAAAGAACAATTAGCAAAATTAGTACAGCATAAATGAAGGTGCACCTATATAAATTAGGTTAAATATAGCTTTTGAAGGAGAACCTTTTCCTTGCGTAAAAAATGAGTGACTCTGAATCACAAGTCAGTAACAACAACAACAACAACAATATTATGGGTTAAAAGGATGCAAATTAACAATACAGTACTAGTGGTCACAATCACAAAATTCAGATGTTATATCTACAAGCAAAAATTGACTGTATTTGTCTTCAGTTTGTTGCATCAAATGGATACATACCACACCTTCCACCATCCTCCCTCTCTCCATATTCTCCTTCCCGCGTATAGCCCATATCCCCTTGCCCCTCCTCCTTATCCACCATCCACATTCTATCTAACCCTTCCACATGCCTCCAGCACTGCCCCCTGCTCGATTTATACCTCCTCCTCTCCCACTATCTGTCCTTCCTCACCTCACCAAACTCTGAGCATCTTCTTGACCCACTCTCTCTGTTGAATCACTCTCCCATTTCTGAGACCCACTCATTCTTCCTCTCTCTCACTATTATTCTCTTCCCCAATCTCTCCACTCAGCTGTGCCCATCTGCACATGTAGCTCCTGCAAAGAAGGTAGAGGAAGCATGCGGATACTACTCCGACACAACATGCCTGTCATGAGGCTAAGCAAACATTTGGGCTAGAAAAACCATCTATTTCCTCCAATGTGTAGTCTGTACTGCATAGCAAAGTTATAACGCAGACAAGTACTATTCCTACCCAATTCGCCTTTTGTGTACAGCATCCTACAGGTATAATAATATAGATCAGTGGGTGAATGAAAGATGTTTTCCCCAGTATTCTTGCTCCTAATGGCGCTAGGAGGTTGTCAGCTTCATATTGCTGACACTCCTGTGACCTGCTGTTTATGAGTCCAGTTGGGGTGAGATCAGTCCAGAGGTAGGGGCTGGACTGCATGTACAGCAATGTATCCATTACACCACCCCTACCTGTTAGTGAAACAACTGAAGTGTACCTAAAGTTGCATTATAACAGTCTGCCACACTAGTCACTCTTCTCACGCACGTGAAAAAGACACAGAGCTCTCATAGGCAAAACACTTCTCTAACCATCTATTCACATACAGAGCCTGTAGGGGAAAACAGATCATGTCACGGACATGACACATATAAAACACTACGGTACACAATTCGAAAAGGAAACCTAATACATAAATATAGAAATATAATGACGCTTAAATTATCCTTATATTTCAACAATCTCGTCACGTATATTCAGCTTAACATAATGCAACATAATACTGGGGAAAATGTTCTCTCTATGTTTACAGCTAAAATCACACAAGCCAAAACGTCCAGATGCACTGCTTTAGCACATAGTTAATGAAAAATTAAAATGAAATGATCATGTGGCATTGTTGGCTGGGAGGTCCCATACGTGTTTGGTCGCCAAGTGCCAGTCTTATTTCGTTCGGCGCCACATTGGACGACTTGAGGCCGATGATGAGGATGAAATGATGATTAGGGCAACACAACATCCAGTCCACAAGCGGAGAAGAAGTCTAACCCGATCGGGAATCGAACCTTTACACCCAGCTAAGCAGGCAGACACATAGTTAGTAAAACATAAACGAAGATAAAATCTTCCGCAACACATAATCTGAAACTAGCATGAGAACAGGAAAGGTTCTTGGGAACAGATGAGAAAGATAACGACTAAAGACACATCCATGAAAAGCACCAAAAAGTCACTTAAGCATCATGAAGGGTAGCTCCATTTACAAGGAACATCAGAACAAGAGCATTAAATATGAACAACTATAAATCAGTAGGGCAGTGTAGTGTAACGACGTAAGTTTTGTATAAATGATTTTCTTTTTCCCGACATATGGCCATGTGCTGACTTCGTCACCTACGTCAGTTACAAAACACTTAAAATTTATTTAAATTCTTTTTAAAGTTGTCTATGAATGGTTCTTGAACGAAACTGTAATTAAAACATCATCATTTGAGTCGTATGCGCAGAATTTCCTCTCTCAGTCCAATTTGTTTGTGCAAACCTTTTTCAATTTAGATGTCGTTTGTTTCTTCTCAGAAATTATATGAATGCAAGTTATCTGCTTTAATAAATTTTAAAACCACATTGAATAAACTTTTAAGACTCAAACTCGCGGTGAACGTTGTCAGAAATTAATAATCTTGTCAAATAAATCAGTAATACTTCTTCCTTAATATAATTCTTCATAAATAAATTCTCGGAAAACGTATTTAAACTTTTGTAGTATACACTAGTTTATTATCTTCATATATACTACGTATAGACGTGAACATGAGCCTTGACAAGATAGGGCTGAACATTTACAACATGATTAAACTTTGTGTGACGTCATTGTTGTAGAAACATTACAAATTCTTATTTTTTCAGTTTTTAGAAGCAGGACGCCACAATTCGGTTTCAGGATCTTCTGTTGCTCTTTGGCTGTCGACCGGCGACGTGTAGTGGCCAGCAATTTTCTGTCTGGTCCCGGCAGTGTAGATGCTGTCTCTGTTCGTTGCGCCACCCTCTCCGTACATGAAACATAAAAATAAATACAAAACTTTAGATAATTCACAAACATTACAAATATTACAAAATACCTAAACAAAACACTAAATTAAACTTACATTCACCTGCAAACTGGGCTGACAGTGGTGGATGGGTGACGCTTCAATTTCGCCTCCCACTACAGCAGTCCAATTTAAGAAAGATAAATCTTCATTCTGTATAACCTGTAATACCGACAGTGAAGCAGCTGCTTTGTTGCAAAACAGACTGAAATGAAAAGAGAAGGAATTCGTGAGATGCAGTCTGGCATGTTAGTGTGCTTGATAGAGCCCGTTTTGTACAGTTCTGTTACTGAATACTGAAGTAATCAAAATAAAGAACCTAAAATCATTCTTTGCTCTACTGCTACATATAACAAAGTTTGTGCCAAGAGTATCAAGACATTTTTGCAATCATTCAAATACTTTGATTACAAAGATATTGGCTCAGTGTTACCTAGTCTTACCTAAAAACCATCATCATGTTGGTAAATTATCATATCTTTTGTAGTTTCAGTAAAAGTAACCTCATTCATTCAGTCATTCATGTTAAAGCATTCCACATCCTTCTGAGATCAAATAAATTATCATATTAATCTGTTGGTCGTAAATTAATCCATGTGAAGCTGGTACATACATCTAATACTGTAACATTGGTCTCAAAATAAAATGCCATTAAGCTCAATTTGCAGGTGTGGAAAATACTAAATCTTATGGTGCTTCCTGTGAAACAGAGAATTTACTGATCTACGCTCAGCTACCAGTTCATTCATCCTTATTACACAATTCAGCTGCAGTTCTCAACAAGCAAAAACGGGAAAAAGGAAAACGTCATCAAGGGCCACTCCATTAACAACAACATCAGGAGATAGCGTATAATATGTACAACAATAAACCAATGACTTTCCCCAACTTAAGAAAGATACATCATGAAAGTCATCCATACTGCCTATGAATATGTGTAGCAAGTAATTCACCATAATACCGAGAATACCAAAGAAACTGCTGCAGTCATTAAACTGTTATCACAAAGATCTCATCTCTGCATCCTCTAGTTTTACACAAAGCAATTGTTAACTTATTAAAAAAAATTATTGCGGGGGGGGGGGGGGGGGGGGGGTAGGAGCTACAGGTAAATATATCCATTTTCAAGTATCTTTCATACCAATGAAACAAAAATAATCTATGTACAAAGCTGGTGATGGTAAATTCGGCCTTGACACCTGCTCAATACATCAATGTATGTCTAATACAGTGGCCTCAATGTGAAAATCAAATGTCATTAATCTTCATTTAATGGTGTACAAAATTCAAAATCTCCTGATGCCTTCCATAGAAAGAGATATTTATTTATTTTTACCGAATAATTAGTTCATACCTCACTCCAGTGTCGAGCTTTTAGAAAAATCATAATGTGTGTGCAGCCTTATCATTTCACTCACTGGCAGTTCTCACAAAGCCTCAATATTGAAATTATCGACTCCTCATGTCATCACAATACTAACTCACAATAATGTCTAGATCATTTAAGTCCTTTATAGTCATTCTGATTAATGCCTAACAAGATCCATTAACTATAACAACAAAACATCACCTTACAATATCTAGATGATAATCACAAGTCATATACTCACTTGAAGGTAATTAACAAATAAAAAAAACAGAATTAACTTCTAAAATCACGTTATAAACAATCATTTCCACCACAGTCACCAAAGAACCACTCATGACGTACAACTACCTTAATGGAAAAGGAAACTGTATATTAAGGTCTCATTAACAGTTCCTTCCCTGATATGTAATCACAGGAACCCCCAACCTGACATTTAATCCAATTTGTCAGTTCACCTTTATAATTACAAACCGCATTTGGCAGAAATCTAACCCATTGAAGCCTCCTTAATACTAAGAAGCAGTATAGTGGAAGATATAATTGTGAAGGGCAACTGGTACAGATTGGTCTGGTGTCTTAACACCAGGCCACCTCCCGTGTGGCTGATAATGAATGACAGTGTAGGAAAAATTACAGGGGTTGCAAAAAAAAACAAAAACACGGAAAACACTAGAAAAACAACATATTATCATTGCCTAAAACAGCGCAAGAAACAAATTGGCACTCCAAAAAGCTTCCATTCATCTCAGAGTGGTTTGGAAGTTAATTTTATACCATTCTTCCTCAATGGTGGTAACTTCAGGGAACGATTATGGAGGTGGATAGAGATCACTCAACCTTCTCTCCAAACTAGACCACAGAAACCTAATAATACAGAGATCTGGTGGTGTCCAGGAGGGAAGCGGATATTTAGACCCCGTGCTTACAAAGCCAATCAAATGACTTCTTTCCATTCATTCACAGTTCACTTTTTATGGCTTCGGCACCATGTTTTAGTGTTACGGGAATTTTCCTTACTGATAATTGATTCTGGAAATCCCGCTCGCCCGCCAATTTCCTGCTTACGCAATTTCTCATCTGTTGTTTTGATGCTGACAGGTTTTGCGAATGCAACATGCAGTTCTGCAGTGACTTTTGCAGCTGCCTTCCTCCTACTTCTCTTTTTACAATCCTCTTCAATAGCCATCTGTCACGACCTCTCAGTACACACTTTCGTCTGCAGTCTGACCTAATAGACGACGTTCTCCACATTCCCTGTACGCAGTATAACTCTTCAATACGGTGCCTCTTCAAACGACAGACCCATTGCGTACCTTCCTTGCGGAATGAAACAACAATGGAGCACTGACAAATTTCCCACTTTAAGATTCACTTATCTCCGACATAATGAACAGAAAATTACACAGAACGTTTTTGTGACCACGACACTTGAAACGTATTGAGGATGTTGTGAGGGGGCCATTTGTGGAAAAATACAATAGTGCAAGTTGCAGGCTAGGCGAGCATCTGCATTTACCTTCAATCACATATTTCTCACAGTGTTTCCGTATATTTGTACAACTCCAGTATAAATCTTTTGTTTTGGGTCCTGTTTTTAGTTGCCAACCGTGAATGTTAGTCTCTCGTGGAAAGACTGTGCTAACCATGATACCATGACAAGAAACGAGTCTTACCTATTCGTTTATTCTTGTTAACATAAAAGCAGTTATTGTAGGATTTCAGTGTAAGTTATTTAACAGGATGAACTTTAACATAATGAAATGTCCATTGAGGAATAGCACATTCAGATTAATAGTTCATGAATCCAAGATTCTGACGAAAATTGCGTAGAGAGAAATGGAACAGAAAACTGAGTGTACGGTAGATGACGATCAATATGGCTTTAGGAAAAGCCATTTTGGCGTTTCACCTCATGAAGGAGGAATGACTTCAGAAAAATAGGGCGCTTTCGTAAGTAATGTTGACACGCCATCCCATCTACTTACCTAGCTAACATATGACAACGAAGTGTGTGGCAAATGACAGATATTCTCAGAAAAACAGAAATATCTAACAAGACTCAAGAGAGACAAAGAATGTTCGGGTGAAAAGAGCCTGAGCTGGGGATGCAATCTCCTCCACTCTCCTCTCTCTATCTATCCCCTCCACTCTTTGTCTGTCGCCTCTTACTCCTCTCTCTGTCCACTTTGCTTCTCCAGTCTCTCTTTGTCCATCTCTCCTCATCCATCTCTTTATCCTTCTCCTTCTTTCCCTCTCTCAGCCCATTTCCTCCTCCACCTATCTCTTACTGTCCATCTCTTCCTACCCTTCCATCCAATGCCCATAATAATTTCCCCCGCTCCACCCCTGTTAATCATCACTTTCCCCTCTCCATCCATTGTCCATCATTACTTGCCACTCTCCATCCTCTGTCCATCATCACTTGCGCCCCCACTATCCCCTCCCATCATCTCTTCCTCCCTCTCTGACTGCTTGTCTCCTCCTGCCTCTCACTCTGTCCCAGTCCTCTTACTCCCTCTGTCTACCTCCTCTTTCTCCTGTTGTGGTCCATCTTACCCTTCCCATTCTCTTGGCCTGTCTATTTCCTTCGCCCCCTTTGTCTGCTTCCTTTCTCCTCTTCCCTTCTCTCAGCTTGTCTATCTCCTCTTCCAACCTCTCTGCTTGTCCATCTCAGCTCCTCCTCTCTCTCTCCATCCACGCCTTCCTCCTCCCTCTGCCCTTCTCCTACTCCCCTCACTCTATGCTTGTCCCTCTTCTCTTCGCACTGCTTACCTATCCATTCTCTTCACTGCCTCATTGTCTTTCCATTCTTCTTACCTCTCACATTGCCTTTTCATTTCTCTTCTAATCTGTTTCTGTTTTACATCTCCAATTCCCCTCTCTCTTTGATTTCCCATCTCCCCTTCCCCCCTCTCTGTCTGCCTATCTCCTCATTCCTTGTCCATGTCCATCTCCTCTTCTCTCTCTTTGCCTGGTCATCACCTCCTCCCTTCTCTCTCTCTCTCTCTCTCTCTCTCTCTCTCTCTCTCTCTCTCTCTCTCTCTCGCTCTCTCTCTCTCTCTCTATGTAAACATCCTGTGTCACTACTCACACAAAAGGATCTATGCAGTTCCCACCCACACAGGATCTGTGTCCAGACAATGTCGTATGTACCACATTTAGCTGAAACTGATCAAGTGGTTCAGGAAGAGGTGTGGAACCTACATACATGTACACATACATTTGTACATTCGTCTTAGAGAATGAAAAATATTCATTGTGACTGAATGGCTGACATAGTTTATATTGCTGGTTTTGTATTTTTGAGAGGGTAACCAAGTATTTATTATAGCAGAAAGAATGTGGTGCTTAGTGTGGAAGCTTAATTTATGTTTGCCTAATTCAGTAGCCTTACACACTACATTTAAGCTCCATGTCTGTGTTGCTACTACCATGCTGAAATTGTATTTGTGAGTGAAACTTAGCAGTAGTGAAGATAACATTTGCACTCTCAAATATTACTTCAGTCCATATAGTGTATGTTTATAATATCTAATATTATAATATATATTATATTTATGATATATTATTACTGCTACTGAGCAAAGTATTATTTTTTTGTACTGTGTTTTACATTTAATATTCAATGCGTTTTTGGAACTGTCCCTACTTGTTCTTGCTGCTGGTGAGAAAATGTTGTCTATGTGTGCATGTGTTTGATGAAGTCAGGTTTGTAGATGGTCTTTTGTGATGATAAGAATGTGTTTTTACATCCACTGCTTTCCTTGTGCTTAAATGAAAGTTCCAATTTTTCTTCGGAATTCTGTAGACAAAGTCAGTTATTACATTCTGTGTGTTGGAGATTTATAGGAGTTTATTAGTCATATGTGGTCCGGCATTCCTTGAGGAAGTATGTATACTGTTTGTGAACAATTATGTAGGAGTAAAACATTTCATTTCAGGGTTTTATGTGGACGTATTAAAAATTACTGTGGTATTGATGTGGAATGAAGTATATCATACCTTTTGGTGAAGTATTTTTTTATTTGAAATACTGCCTACACTAAAAGCATGTATCCCAATTATATGAAAGTAATTTTAGCTTACAGATAAGATGATACAGCATTCCCTTCTTTGGTTTCAATTCTTTACTGGCAAGTAGGGAATTTATTGCTAAAAAAGTAGACTGAAGTATTCTTATTTGCTGATCTGTGGAAATATCTTAGTGCTAATTTGGTTATGACACATCATTAATGAAAGAATGTATTTAATTGTAAGACACTGAATTTTGAGTCTTATTCAGTGGAACTTAGTTTATTGTGTTCAATACAGCTGTGGATTGGCAGTCTACCTATTTCCTTTCAGTGATTCAAATATTTTTAATGGAACACATATCCGGAGCTATTTTGTCTTGTTGCAACATATTCTGTGTTTTGGAAAATTTGAAATGATGTTGCTTATACATTCAGTATCTGAACTTGGCTGTGGTGAGAATTGAGTGGTAGCAACTCGTAGTGAACAGATTTCTACATCCAACTTCCGTGAAGCTGAATGAGACTATACTACAGTATAGTTGAGTGTAAAATTATTTCCCTTTGACTTGAAAGTACAAAATAGATTATAATATGTAGTTTCCATGATTGTTCAATGTTTTTGACTCAGAAGAGCAGGATTTTGAATTTAAAAATTCTGTGAGCTAAGCAAACTTGAAGTGGTAATGAACATATATATCTAATACTAATTCTAATGAATACAAGGTTTGTTAATTTGATGTTTCTTGTACTACTGCTGAGTGTTGGATTCAATTAAATTTATTTATTTTTATTGATTTACTTGTTTTACTTTTGGATTTACTGTCGCTCATTGAGGTGGAATATGTTCGTCATCTTGTGTGATACAAAGAGGTTTTGGTGATTTAGTAGAGAGTTTGCTGGTGATCATTGCATTACTGTTAGTCAGTGTATTAACACTAAGGTAGTGGATCGTTATTTGGTTCTTTCCACATTCGCTATAGGATGGAGAACACTATTGTCACAAGAAGCAGTCGATTGGTTTACAGAGGGGGGATGAAGCTTGTAATTCAAGGGTTGTGACTCAGGAGACTACTGTTCATATAATGCCAATTGAATTTGCAAGAAGCTGTTATGTCTTGTCAGGTAACTCTGCATCATCTACTATCTGTCATGTTCAAGTTGAACAGCAGAATGTTGTGTTATCACATATTGATACCACCATAGGTGTATCACCAATGGCAACAGAATAGCAAGTTTCTGTTCAATGTCGATAGAAGTCACGTACGATGCGGTGGAGCCCACTGAGCTACGCCACCAGCCAGTCAGGACTACGAGTGCCATCTGCCACTGCAATACACGATGGCCAGCAGCAGCCCCTCAACCCAGCTGCACTTGGAGCCTCTTCTGTTTGGGAGGCTGCGCCGACGCCACCCAGTCATGGCGTCACCATCATTGTTTTTCAGTGCAGAGTCCGCTGCTCGTGGTCTTCCCGCGCATGGGGTCCCGGGTTCCATTCCTGGTGGGGTCAGGGATTTTCTCTGCCTCGAGATGACTGGGTGTTGTGTGTCTTTCATCATAACTTCATCCTCATACACTCGCAAGTCGCCGTAGTGGCGTTAAAGTTTCCCGATCACCAATGCCATACGCGCATTCATTCATTCAGTACAGAGGCACATTTCCTTGTTGACGCTGAGAGCTGGACTCTATATATGTCAAATTATTTGAAACGAATATAGAAGTTAAGTAAATCATCTGTTTGCTGTGTTACGGATTCACTAATCATTCTGCTCCTGTCCAGCTCTCCCACGATGACAGTTTCCACATCACTATGTAGCCTACCTCTCCTCATCGTTCTGTTCGAAGCCGTACACGACATCTGGCGACGAGTTATCGATCCTCTGTGTCACAGTCTTCAAGTCTACAAATTGCTCTCTTCCTGTTCTGTCGCCTGCCGGTGCGGCCGTGCGGTTCTAGGCGCTTCAGTCTGGAACCGCGTGACCTCTACGGTCGCAGGTTCGAATCCTGCCTCGGGCATGGACGTGTGTGGTGTCCTTAGGTTAGTTAGGTTTAAGTAGTTCTAAGTTCTAGGGGACTGATGACCATAGATGTTAAGTTCCATAGTGCTCAGAGCCATTTGAAACTGTTCTGTCGTCTTTTTCCTTGATCTTTGCTGTTCTTGGTTACCTAGTGTTTTCCGTGCTTTCGCTCTTTAAGTTCTGGGTTCCACAGTTATTGATTTTGCACCCCAATTTTGCTTTCTCTCTGCTTATGTATCTTGCTACTTTTGCATTTCGCTGTTTATCTTTGTGCATCCTCAATTGATAATGGCTACTGCACCGCAATCGCCTTCGCCGCCTACAGTTGAAATAAGTCAGCTTTTTCAGTTTCAGGGTCAACAAATGCCCCAACTCCTAGAAATTATGAATGGCTCCATGACGACGCAGATGACATCACACAAGACGCCAGACCAAACGGCAGCGGCACTGCCTGCACCTGTGCCGCCATTTCGAGAGCTTGATGAAGTGAAAGAAGACTGGACAGAGTAGCTCCCACAGATCAATGTGCACGTCACAGATCACTGACAAGCAGTATTATATCTGGACTATGGGGAGTGACTGTATATCACTTGTACGCCTCACTGTTTTTTTCTCAATTAGAGCCCTGAATTGGTACAATACGACTAACGGCACCGAATGTGTGTGAAATCTTATGGGACTTAACTGTTAAGGTCATCTGTTCCTAAGCTTACACACTACTTAACCTAAATTATCCTAAGGACAAACACACACACACACACACCCATGCCCGAGGGAGGACTCGAAACTCCGCCGGGAACAGCCGCACAGTCCATGACTGCAGTGCCTCAGACCGCTCGGCTAATCCCGCTCGGCAATACGACTAACTGTTGTAGCAGTTTACGAAGTGTTATGTGAACGGGTTAATGTGACAGTTGCCCGTTAGTGTACGTTAGGTTGCGTAATCAATAAGAATAGATTTGGGTGACTGAATTTTAAGTTCTTACTAGATAATGTAGATTCAAATGTGACAATCGCAAATATATACAGTGATGAAATGATCCGTGATGCCACCACACACAGTGTAGCTGGATCCCGCATTCCGTGCTAGGGGTTCAGCAGATTCTTGACCAACAGGATTCCTATGGAAGTTCAGAAGACAGTTTGAGGCAGCACCTGTTTGTTCTGAAGATAGCTGCGACAAACAGGTCTCGCAGCCGGCTCGCAAACAGCGGCCCGACTGGCCAAAGCTACGGCGCTTGGATAAACGTGTCACGGACGGCACGAGGTGTGCCACCACGGTAGCTCAACGTGTTCGGTCAGAGGTATAGCTGCCCTCTGTAATAAAAAAACTGAGTTAATGTAGCAACAACGAACTGAAACGGGTGTCTTTCGACATCCGCGCAGAGCAGATAAAACGAACAAAACGAGATTAAAAAAAAAAAAAGTGTGACGTTGTGCCGTCGCTGCAATATGGCACATGCTCGCCGATCTCGCTTTTTCCGCGGCATATGGGGACATGTGCAATCTGTGTGCTACAGAAACGTAAAGCACGCAGTTCTGCCACTCCTTAACCCAAGTCTAACTCACAAACCGTGGGTAGTGTGTAGTGTGTTTTCAAAGCCCAGCAATGTCGTTAGTGAAAACAACAGTGTAACAACCACTCAGGAAGGGCTCCAAACTCATATGCAGTGCTAAGTGAGGGTAACAAACATTTTCTGTCTCTTACTTCTGCTGGATAACCAGTCCGTTTGCAACTGGACACTGGGAAATCAGTGACTTTGCTCAACCGTAACATATACGAATCGCAGTGCAAACCGAAGTTGTGGACATCGTGCCATATGCTGATGGCATGCCTGTCTTGGGCACCTGTAGCCTTCCTTCAACATTCCGAAATTTTATGAAGACAGTGACATTTACAGTGTTTTCCTCCCTAGACACTGCTAATGTCTTGGGTCAAGCTCTTTTGATTTGGTGGGTTACGCATTCAGGACAATGTACTTCCTGTTTCTTCCTTTGAGCCGGCCGGTGTGGCCGTGCGGTTCTAGGCGCTTCAGTCTGGAACCGCGTGACCGTTACGGTCGCAAGTTCGAATCCGGGCTCGGGCATGGATGTTTGTGATGTCCTTAGGTTAGTTAGGTTTAAGTAGTTCTAAGTTCTAGGGGACTGATGACCACAGATGTTAAGTCACATAGTGCTCAGAGCCATTTGAACCATTTCTTCCTTTGATCATCAGGGCAACGTTTCAGAATTTCAGGATTTGTTTCTGCGGGTTTAGACAAAGCCAACAATTTTGTTACCCATCTCACAATGAAGGACAACGTACAGCCACGATTTGTTACAGCTTGTTTTGTCCCTCAGACTCTTCAGGAACTGGTTGCTCTGGAACTTAATGTTTTGCAAGACAATGGGGTCATAGCACCTATTACTTCTAGTCAGTGGGCGTCCCCTTTCGTTATCCTAAAGAAGCCTTCCAGCGGACTCTGGCTGTGTACCGGTTTTAAGAAAACTTTGAATTCTCAGTCAGTCATTAACAATTATCCGTTGCCGTGCCTTGAAGGAAAGATGAATAAATTGGATGCTTGTCGTTACTTTTTCAAAATTGATCCCTGTAGATGAGCAGGCGCAAGAGACCTCTGACATTTACACTTATCTAGGGCTCATAAAATTTTTGAGACTGACGTTTGGCAGTGATTCCGCATCCACCTTATTTCGGCGTTTTCTGGAACAGCTGACAGCAAAAGTTCCTTTTTGCTCTAATTATTGAAATGACATGGCCGTCTGAGGTCGCACTCCTGAAGAGCCCTTTACCAATCTTCACACCCTGTTTGAGGTGTTACCTGCATCTGGTCTCAAATGCATCACAGAAAAATATGTGCTTTTTCAGACTGAACTTGAGCAGTTAGGATACGTCACAGAGCAGTAGGGATATGGGGGCACGATCGCAATTTTGATATCAAATAGATATACAACTAATTAAATTGCTCAATTAATTACCCGCCCCCAAAGCCCCAGATGACATCATTAGTTTTCCTCAGTTTGCACGTAGGATCCCGCACCCTCCTCCCTCCCCACCACTCCCCTTCCCACTTCCGCACCTAAACTATTGCCGGGAATCTCGAATCTTCGCAGCTATTTCAAATTTTGGGCTGAAATTCTGAACTTATGCTGCACAACTCAATTGTCAATTCAAAGGACTTAATATTGACCGAAACTGTAGCTGGAAATTGTTTATAAAACTAGAATAGGTTGTAGAAATCGTAAATATCACAGGATGGGAAATCGGTAAATCATGCCCTGAGAAGGATACAATTTGCATTTCGTAAGACGGGGATAGTCTAGTTTAACTTACGATCAATTTTTATTCTGACATCACAAAGTCATTAAGATGCTCCGAGCTGCAGTGCCAGATGCAAGTGCAATAGTGGTGTGCCAGGGTTCCTCCTCTCCCCAGCTTCTACACTGCGCCACGTTGTGTGACCATAGGGTGTGGGGCGATGATGGACTTGTAGTCGCGATGGCTCCGCAGCTGCCTTGCCTTGCGAGACACTACAAGACTTGTCTATCCCCGCCTTCCTGCCTCCTGCTCTGCTCAGGTGGCTTGAGATGAAAGGGCGGCGCATGACGCACATTGTAACTCTCAGGTGGCATTAGATGACACAAGACACCTCATGTGCACCACTTGGCTCGGTGGTGCGCCGGTGACCCCTTGTCTACCTCACTAACAGTCCACCAGCCCTCGACTTCCATGACACAGGGGGTCAGCAGCAAGCAGTTGGAAGATGATTGTAATGTACAATGCATTCTCAAGGCGTGCTTTGTTGGGCATCTGCTAGGAGCAATAGAGTTTTTTTCTAAGATTAGCGTCTTCCCCATGGCTCCTAACGAAAACACCAACATATATTTCAAGGGATGCAGCTGGCATTGGGCATGCCAGAGTGTAAGTCTGTCTCAGAATGTACAAAGGGTGTTTTTCTAAAGATAGCAGGTGTATCTAAATTTCCATCCACTTGCCAGCAAAGAAAGGATGTTTTCAGAAGGGGCTTCTACCTGTTTCACAGTATTTTTGCCCCCCCCCCCACCCTCCACAACAGCTAACTTTACCAAGCCAGCCTGAAGAAGAAAAAGAAGGTGAGATTAGCAGCCTCATCCCACAGCTATATCCTAACTAACAACAGCATTTGTTGCGAAGGATGCAGCGGATGTCAGCAGAATCAAATTATCTGTTTGCCGCAGGATGAACAATGAGTGTTTTTCTAAAGCTAGCAGTAGCGTCCAGTTTCCCAGCCACTTTCCAGCAAACAAAGCATGTTTGTCTAAGATTTTTTTTTCTTGTTTACAGACGCAATCTGTTCTTCAAGCAACTGCACCATGCCTGCTTGAAGGAAAAGATAAAGAAGGAGAGTTATAACTTGCTGGTAAGGCATTCTGAGTTCCTATTGACCCTCTGCAAAATAGAGGGTGGAGTGTGAAGGTATATAAAGCCCAACACAAACCACAATCATTATCAGACTTTGACAATGCCTTGATGAGTCCGTGTGATTCCTGCAATATGAAACGGTCTGCCAGCGGTGATTCCCATGGTAGTGGTGGTAGGAGAATGCCAAACTTGTGTCAGTTGCCGGGTAAGTATTTAGAAAAAAAATTGGGCTCAAATTGGGACTGTTATAAAATTTAGTAACGAGAGTATTAAAATTTTTCAAGATTCTGACACGTTTTCGTAACAAGTGGTTATAAAAGTTGTTTTTCTTTCTTCCTATAGCAGCATTTCTTGCCGAAATGTTGGCAGAACTAGAACGCTAGCTGGAAGCTAAAATTCGCTAGCAAGAGGAAGAGCTTGTGCTACCATTATCTAAGTACATCTCCAAATTCTGTGTGATGGTTTACATGAACAGAAAACAGCTATCAGTGTATTCAAATCGTAAAAATTTTTTTGATATTGCTGTTGCATAGCATTAGAGCAGCGGCTGATGGACATTGAGGTGCTGCTGAAGGCCTAAATGCACCAAAAACGTAATTGCACTTGTAATAAATTCCCATTAGACTTTTTTACATCGGATACAGTTGTGTGAGGCATATATTAGCCATTGTTGTAGATGCTGCTATAGATCAAGAGAAGGATGGGATTCTAGTAGGGCTACGCGTCGAGAATGTTTACCAGGAATTTTGCTATTTTGCAATTATTTATAATCAGTATCTCGTTGTAGGCTAATTCAGTACAAATATTTTGTTGTTGATGTTTCTTAAAATCAATATCTTGTTGTAGACGACTTCTGTGGGATGTATCGGTGTCTCCACAACAACAATAATTCTGTAAAAGATGAAATACTGGAGTGGGAGTGTGAGATGATGGCAGCTGAAAGGCAGTGTGATCTCTCCCTTCTTGAACAGGAGATGGATGTATTTGACTGGGTGGGACCACCAGTAGGAGTATTGACTGAACTGCTCAATCCTTAGACCCAGACTTTAAAAGGTGATTATAATGTGACCGTAATCGTTACAACACATAATTATTATTCTGGAATGCTGATGCTCTTAATGGTTGTTATTAATTTACAGCATATAGTTGAAAAATCTTGAGCATTGAACTTAATTCTTTTTTCGCTATGAATATGCCACCAACACTGCCGCAATAACAGCTTGCTATGCCATGATGACCTAGAGCAGTGGTTGTGGGGGCATGTATTAAATACAATATCTTGTTGTAGACGACTTCTGTGGGATGTATCGGTGTCTCCACAACAACAGTAATTCTATAAAAGATGAAGTACTGGAGTGGGAGCGTGAGATGATGGCAGCTGAAAGGCAGTGTGATCTCTCCCTTCTGGAACAGGAAATGGTTGTATATGACTGGGTGGGACCACCAGTAGGAATATTGACTGAAATGCTCAATCCTTAGAGCCAGACTTTAAAAGGTGATTATAATGTGACCGTTATCGTTACAGAGCATAGTTATTATTCTGGAATGCTGATGCTCTTAATGGTTGTTATTATTTTACAGCATACAGTCGAAAAATCTTGAGCATTGTACTTAATTCTTTTTTCGCTATAAATATGCCACCAACACTGCCGCAATAACAGCTTGCTATGCCATGATGACCTAGAGCAGTGGTTGTGGGGGCATGTATTAAATACTAACCCAAGTGACATGCACGACCATGCAATTGCCACTCGAGAGGCACCCAAGGCTGCTGCAGTGCCAGAACCCATACCACCCAATACCCTCTGGCGTCTGTGGGTGGTTCAGATAGAGCAATGATCCTCCCTCCCCAGCCTGGCGATGGTGAAGGCTCCAATATGCATCAGCACCAATGAGCGCCCTCAGCACCGCCTGTGTGCCCTCATACTAACTCATCGCCGCCACATCCTCCAACTCCGGCTCTGGCTATTTGCCCTCCCTGGCAACGAAAGATATGTGTGCCTCAGCACATACCCTTCCCCCTGAATGGGCGTCCTGCCAGCGCCATCATCCACTGGGTGGATTCATTCGTCTCCGAGTTGTAGTAATAGTGCTCTATCCCGTCCTGATGATGAAGGATATCATATTAGCGGCATCATGACTCCTCTAGAATACTGGGCGATTGCTAGGGCCTCTGAGGGGCGTATCTCATTTACTAGAATAGAGAATCCAGCTGGGGGGTATTGTGACCCAGTCAGGTTTCCAGAAGCATGCCACCTGGTGTTGGAGGCAGAGCTCCTCAAAGTCCTAGATGATCTGAGATGTAATTCCATTAAATGTAATGCATTACTCTGCTGCGAGTTGACTCACCCTCCCAGACTGGAGGGTGCTGTTGAGTATAAAAGCCTGCACTACATCTGGAGTGAAAATGGCATTATATCTTACAGTACATCAATCGCCGAGTGGTGTCGTGAATGCACCTTACTGGCCTAAGTTTCCGAGATGGAAATAAGAGGGTCAGCTAAAGCAGTGAGCCAAATACTGCACATCGACGTCCATATTCATGTCGATGATCTATTAAATGGAGGCCGGCCGAAGTGGCCGTGCGGTTAAAGGCGTTGCAGTCTGGAACCGCAAGATCGCTACGGTCGCAGGTTCGAATCCTGCCTCTGGCATGGATGTTTGTGATGTCCTTAGGTTAGTTAGGTTTAACTAGTTCTAAGTTCTAGGGAACTAATGACCTCAGAAGTTGAGTCCCATAGTGCTCAGAGCCATTTTTTTTTTTTTATTAAATGGAGGGTCCAGTTATAAGAGACTCCCTGAGGATAATAAGAAGACGCAGACGAAGGAAATTACACAAATGATCCGCAGCGCACATC
Organism: Schistocerca americana; assembly: GCF_021461395.2. Lineage (NCBI taxonomy): Eukaryota > Metazoa > Arthropoda > Insecta > Orthoptera > Acrididae > Schistocerca > Schistocerca americana. Next base: position 598,584,375 of record NC_060120.1, on the reverse strand, counting down.
TCTACACGGAATAGGTCTTAACATACACGGATATTATAACTTTGACAGTATTGAGTTCCCTATAAAAATTCTGAACATATCAAAATTTCAGGCACAAAATCCCAGAATATCGATTCATGTTTATGACCTGAAGAATCAGCAGAAAACCAAGCCAGATGAGCAGTACAAGCATACTGTAATTGTAAATACATAGGTGAGCGTGATCTTTATGTAAACGTGCTGCTCTTCTACGAAGGTGATAATCAGCATTAGGTATGGGTAAAAGACATGTTACGTCTCCTTTACAGCTAATTGTCGAAACATAAAGATGAGAAAAACATTTCCTTCAGGTGTTTAAGTACCTTTTCTGGACAAAAGTATTTAAAAAGGTACCAGAAGGACTGTGAGTCCAAGGAATCGGAATGTGTTGTTATATCTACTACAGAAAACAAGTTCATTAAATACAAGAATCCTCACCGATAGTAACGATATTCGTTTCTTGTACGTGTGAAGGGAGCCACTCGGCCTCACATACCACTTTCATATAGGTACAAAGAGGGGTTCCATACTTTCTACAACCTAGTTTCAACTACTTTTCAAGGTCACACGACTACCCACTTTCCCAATCCAAAATACATGCACATAGATAATTGTATATAGAAAATATCTTCGGAGTTTTATTAGATTAGCTAATAAAGCAAGAAAATATTCTAGTATCAAATCTTTATTAATTTTTGCATATACATTTACACACAGGAAACAATTCTTTCCCTATTTTTGTTAGGCGTAATTTTAATAATGTTCAATCTAAATTTTTTAGTTATATCTAAATCTGAATCATGTGTTTCTTTCTCCAGCCAGTAACTTGACAAACAGAGAGATAGTACATTCCGAAATCCCATTATATATCTAATTTTTTTCCTGTAAACTTCCCCTTTTATGGGTTTAGCAATTTCTTCGGTTCCTTTCCACAGTCCTTCTTGACGATAACAAACGGGGATTTTAAATTTTCCTCTTATTTCTTGCATGACACTGTTGTTATGACACTACACATCTTCCTGGGTTTAGGCTTCCAGTTCTTCTGCTGTACATCCTTGCGGAATTTCGGTGTAGAACCTTACGTTTACAACTGTTACAACGAGTTGCCATTAAATTTTGTTATTGCGTTCGTTTTAAGCTCTGCTCTGTTCTGTTGCTATGTGTGTGACATCAAACCCACCAATTTTCTCTATAGTGTATCCATCCTTTCTAAGCAGATCCAAGGAGGAATGGAGTTCGATACACAGATTTTTCGTCAGTCCTTTAACATAGTAAACATGCTTCAGTCCACCGTTTTCTGCCAGTATTCCAACAAAGGCCACTTACCACTGCTCATTACAGTGAATGTTATTATCTTATACTCCCCAGTCGTAATCTGATTTCTCAACACACTGCGTTTTAAACATTATTTAAACCAGGTCTGCACATCCGCAATAGCTTCTTCCATTCTCATATGCAGCTTATGTTCTTACTTTATGGCAATTGTCTTCTCAGTATACTCTAACTTTCTTTTCTTTACTTCGATGTTCTCAATTTCCAGTTTTCTTTTATGTGTACAGAACATATGAACTGTACTTAAAAGTGTAATTTCCTTAACGGGAAATTTATGATACATCTACTCTTTTTCTTAGGACCTGTGGAATAACTTTGCTCATATCAACCAATCGTAATCCTACAATATCCATATCGGGCACTATTGTGGAGAACAATGTTCTAGATTGAGAAAAACAAGTTTCTCCTGCTTTAACGTAACACTTCTGTATAATTCTCAGTCGTCTTTATTGGAGTCAGAGTTACGAATCTCTACGTAGTTTATAGATGGATAATTAAAACTGTATGTAGGTGGAACACAAATAATAAGATTTTCTTGGTCTTTAGTATCTGTTGTTTGACTCGTGTTTGCCTGGTGGTCTCCTTCCATGCAGTAGTCCTGGGTTGATATTAAATAGTCGCACATCTCCATTTTGCTAAAAACCCCAGCGAGGTCTTGCGCTACGTCCAAATCCCAAAGGTAATAGTTGTCTACACGTAGCTGTTGTACCCAGCCCTACACCGATTTTCATTCGGTCATCCACACTAAATGACGTCAGTGAGGAGGTTATGGGCCAGGATCTGGTATCATGTATCGATACCACCATAGCGGCGTATCACAGTTGGCACTGGAATAGCAAATTTCCATCCACCGCCGATATGGAGCGTATGGGATGTAGTGGACCCATTGCAGCATGCCCACTGAGCCATGACTCCAGTCGCTCTTGATTACAAGTGCCAACTGCCGCTGCAGTGTAGGACAGCTGGCAGCAGCCTCTCAGCCGACTGGCACTTGAAGCTACTTTGCTGTGGGAGGTTATGCACTGCCTGGTCACGTCACTGCCATCATTGTTCATGATTCAGTACAAAGAGACTCTTCCAAGTTGAACTGAAAGCTGGACTGTATTTTTTGTTGCATTATTAGAGTCTCTGTGCACTTGGAGAAATAGTATGTTAAGAAAGAGGAAAAATTGAATCATTTGGAACATTAGGTATAATTTACGCCATTTTATCATAAATATTGTGTTTGCTGTGTTACTTGTCCACTAATCATTTCTGCTCTTTCCCACCCCAGCCTGTAGCCCACCTCTCCTCACCACTGTGTATGAAGTCGTACACAACATGTGTTATTTGTTGGAAAATCTATATTTGTTCTGGATCTGATGAGAATGACAGTAGTTTTATGGGACATAATGGAGGCTAATGGAAAAGAACAGACTACAAAATTAGTAGAGAATAACAAGATTAATGTCAAGGAACAAACAGAAAGAACAAAAAATAATAAAACAAATAGAAGTTAATATGGAGAAACTAAGGGTTGGTATTGAACGAATAAAAGCTGTTACTGAGAGAGTAAGGGGTAGTACTAAGCAACACCAGATGCAGAAAGCTGTTACAGCAGTTAACTGGCTGCTAATGTACCAGCTGACGTAATTCTGTGCAGCACTCAAAGGACACCATGTGTGCTAGTATTGGTAAGTTTGAGATGGTCACATATGATTGGGAGGAGACTTGCCTGTACTACACAGTAAAGATAAGCCAAAATAAGAAAAATGAATCCGAACTAGAATTAACGAATGTGAACTCTAACTAGAATGAACTTTATTTGTCAAAAGAGGATAAGGAGAATGGTGATCAAGAAATAATAAACAAAGTGAATGAACTAATGTTTGTTGTAATTTTAGGCAGTTGGCGGAAGAAGAAATGGAAGTTAGGATGACAACTCAAAGCTGGAAACCATATTTAGAATACGGTAAGAAAATTGGAGGAATTGTATGGTAAGTAGAAAGGAAACTGATGGAATTTCAGGCTATTGTAGTTCACTTCTCTGAAAACAATGGGTGCATTTACTACACTGCATTGAAAACATGATTTGGTTTCTTCAAAGTAGTCAGATCCTTGCAACAGGTTAAACATCTTGTATGTCTTGTGACAGATAAATATCAAGTAATGAATGACTTTTTCCTTTGTGGTAATAGTGGTGAAGTTGGTGATATATCCATGTGGGGGATACTGAACAGAAAGTGAATGACCTGGGATTTGCACAATTAGTTATTCATTGAAGGTGATGACGCAGGATAAGGTTGCCATCCATTTGAGAGATGGTGAGTTAATGCGGTTGACTCCTCATGAATACTTTATTATTTATTAGACTTTATTTTCCACTTGAAAGATGAGAAAACCAACTCAAAAAGAATAATATATAAAGTTCATTACTGTCAAATTGTGACATGAATAAATCGCAGTGTAAGAGATTTTGACAACACTGAATTATTTGTATTGTTTTACTCCGTGTGGAGAGCACAATGTTTTTAACTGTGTTTTAATTAATGGATTTTCAGTATCCAACCAGGCAATTACCCATGTTCCTTCTTTATTTGGCCTTGTAGTAACGTTTCTGGCAAGATGGCGCATTTAGCATCTGTTTGATTTGCTTCGGTGTACATGTCATACACGGAATGAAAGTGCAAAGTGATTTCAGGTGATGGTTAGGTTTTACAACATGTTGCGGATGTGTTCTCCATATATCCTTGCTTCCCTGTAGAAATGTGTTATTCCTTTAATCAGGTAATGTCCTGTAGATTCATAACATTTTCCTTTCTATGTTTCTGGGAAATGAATTATATAATTAGTACACACTACAGTTGGAATGTTGCCTGGGAGTGGAAAGACCAGAAAAAGTATGGACAGAACATCATTCGTTTCAAGATGTTTATTTACGTTACTCATGAAAAGTAGCTTTTCCAGTTACTTCAACAAGACCTTCAAATATTAAGACAGAACTATCCATTGAAATTAAATAGTTTTAGAACAATTACTGATAATGGATAAGACAATTTCTTTAGGTACAAAACTGAAGAATGCTCCAAATAACAGTGTTTCGCAACAAATACAACACGACTGTTTCACTGTCTTCAGGCGGGCAGTAGCATCTTTAGAATGTGTTTGACTAAAATACAACAAATAATTCATGTTTATCAAAAAGGATTCAATGAAATGGAAAGAAAAACAATTAAAGCTCCTTGGTATTACACCACCATGCTTCGGGAAATTTGGTCTGCACAAACGGCCCCGAAATTACCTAAGGCAGGCACACTCCCCCTTTTCTAAGCAACCAGTGAATACACTCCCCAAAACACATACATACAATGATAGCCTTCTGAACGGAGCAGTAAGTTCTAAGTAAGATAAGTAAATACTTAAGTCATCAGGTTGCACGCTTGCAGTGTAGACAAAACAGTTGTCATAAGGTGTTAAAAGATGATATGGTAACTGACAGAGGCCACCAACCCCACTTACAACTGATTGCAAAGAAGTTCAGCGGCCAGCCGAGATTCGGCTTCAAATGACGTCACAAGGTGGAAATGGTAAATACCTAACCGTCGAGCAGGATGGAAAACATAGGTGGAAGGAAGACGTTAACGGTAGGCGTTAAAAAACAAGCTTCGCTTGGAAGAATAATCCAAGAACATTTTCCCATGTAAGACTCATAAGCTTGCGGGCTACAAATATTTAAAGAAAGCAGTTTGGCGATTTAGTACACAGCGTACCAGCCAAAAAAGAATATTCTGATCGTTATGAATAATGACACATTGAACATTACAAAATTTTTACACAACCCCAAGCAGTAGAAAACCACACTACTTTAAAACGTACAGCAAATCACAATTCTATGACAGTTGAGAAACTGAAGATATTATGTTTTCATACGACCGAAACACTCGCCAAATCGCCTGGCGAGATATGAATGGATGAAAGCGACCCACCGCCCGCCTGAAAACCTGATCGGCCACATCAGTTATTTGGCCACTCGCGTTTCTGGTGCACGTACTTCGTGTCCGGAATATGTTCAGCTAGACAAACTTGGAAGTCACACGGGCGGTAGAGCAAACAACCAGCCCGTTGGCCCGCTGTCCTATGCTGTTCGTGGTGCTTCACTCACTGCCTCTCTCGCTAAACGTGCCACGTCCCCTTCACGCCAAAGATCGTGTTCCAGGAAAATGGTGCGAGCTATCGATCGCACAACATTTCAGTAAAGTTTGTCATATGATGTTTTTAATGTGGAATATTTGTCATAGATGTTCTCCACGCGCTTTTTCTTAAGAGTATTTTAATGCCATGATACTGTTGTAGAATGCCGTGAGAAAATAGTAAGATGATTTTGATTCATGGAAAGAAAAGTGCTCATAGCAGATATCATATTATTTGATTTTGTTTATGTAATATTAATTTTGACCTGAAAGCGAATGGGGTGAAGTGGAATCGCTTAGTGGGTATGCTCAAACTTTTCATGGATACTTTTGCTCTGGGTAAGGTAGTCATATTTCTTTGTTGCTGTCGATTCATCTTTGCATTTACATCTTCTTTATTGGTCTGTGCAGCCTTGATGTGTTACGTGAAGTTAGAATGTTAAGTCAGGCTTATTCAACTATGAAGTTAACTTTTTACAAATGTTGGAACAGAGAATATCATGGGTGAAGCGAGCACATCGCTACTCCAGCTGAGGACAGTCTCTTCCTTTCCTTCATTTTTAATGTTATCTGTTTGACATTATGCTGTATATCTAAATAGTTAAGCTATGAGGACTGAAGGCCATTTACCACGGAAAGCAGCCAGGCGGTTTGCCACATATCAAAGGCAATGATGTCATCATAGCGATCACCAAGGTGGCACCTTATCCTGCATTCCTTGTCAGTGATGTCATCAAGCCACAGCCCTTTCCCCCCTCCCTCTCACCCTTCTCGCAAGCCGGTCACCTTACAAAATTAAAATGAAGAGGCCAATTAGAATATAGTTCCAATAAACAAATAAATAAAATGGAATTTAAAAAGTCCAAGCCTCTCCCCGCCTCACTCCAATCACAGTGAAGCATTAAAATAAGGCAACCAATCAGAATGTATGCGAAAAGTTGTAGGGCGAAGTTTGAAAATATGGAGTAAAAATTAAGTATCTCTTATTTTGATAGGTGTTTGCATGAAAGTCAAAGACACTTACTTAAATTGGCATACACATACAAAACCTTGTGTTTCATCAGCGTTATATGAAAATGATCTTCGAAAATGTCACGAAGTTGCATAATATCTGTAACATTTACTTCAAGCCCCAAGGTATTTGCCCCTGAATTACAAACACACACACACACACACACACACACACACACACACACACACACACACACACAGCCACCTGTGTTTCAAATATCAAATTCCGTGTTCTTTACATACATCATCTCCATTAGAGTGTAAAACAATAATTGGCTAGGTAAATGGTTAAATGATAGTGGGTTGTCAGAAAGGTTCCTGTTTGTAATGTCTTGTAATGAATGTGCCCAATTATCAGTTAACTTCAGAATGAGGAATCACACCCACCATCTCATTATTGGCTCCGTCTCCCAGTCTTTTTTTTGAAACCCGAAAACAGAACTCCATGTACATAAGCTCTAGAAACATTACAAAACTGTTGGTCCCCTCATGTTCTAATCTGCCCTATGCACAACTCATGATGTCATTTCTCTGTTAGAGACGCACGCCCACCATATGTTAAATTGAGTCCTAAGGTCGCAACCCACTGAACTGTTGTGGTCTTCTGTCCAGAGCCTGCTTTGGTGCAGTTCTCTATGCTACTCTATCCTGTGCAAGCCTCATCATCTCCAAGTACATACTGCAACCTACATCCTTCTGAATCTGCTTAGTGTATTCATCTTTGGGTCTCCCTATACGATTTTTACCGTCCACGGTGTCCTCCAGTACTAAATTTGTGATCTCTTGATACCTCAGAACATGTCGTACCAAACGATCCCTTCTTCTAGGCAAGTTGGGCCACAGATTCCTCTTCTCCCCAATGAAGTTGAGTACTTCCTCATTAGTTATGTGATCCCCCCATCTAATCTTCAAGATTCCTCTGTAACACCACGTTTCGAAAGCTTCTAGTCACTTCTTTTCTAAACAATTTATCGCCCATGTTTCACTTCCATATATGGCTACACTCCATACTGTGAGTTAACAAGCATTGCACTCTCATTTAAATATATGGTTGAAAAAATCACCCTACAGGAATTGTTAAACGAACCCTGTCGTCGAGGACCGTGTGCCACAAGGAGCGCAGTTTCACCACGAGATGGGGAAATTCACAGGCACCTATTCTGTATTGAGGCCTAAGCCCTGTAGTGTGCGAGTGAGACAGACGAGAACCTACTTCATAGGGAAACCCAGTAGAAGGATTTAATGGCCGAGGAGACATAGCAGTGTTACATATGGCGGTCCTAAGATCGACCATACAGGGAGACATTTATGAAAACTATTTAATTCTGTAGCAGTGCAGGGAATCAAGCCACAGTAATTTTAATCTGCTGTCCTCGATGATTGACATTATTGTTACTTTATTTAGTTCGAATAAGCTGTAGCCAACTAGATGGACGGCTTCAGGGAAGGAAACTGCGCTAGACAGTCGAGCGAAGATGTTCGATGAGCGGGTAACGCGGCCGGGGACGGACAGAGGGAAGAGCTGGTGCAGGTGCAATAGCGGGCAGTCGGTCATTAGGCAGCTAGGAAGTGAAAAGACTTGGAAAATGTCGCGTTGTGTGGTATTGAGGAACTTAGTCACTTAGTCTCTCAGCGGTGAGCAGCAGTGCGCCTGGTGTGAACTCTAACTTTTCGTGTAAATAACGAGGTGAAGTATGTGATTCGCGATGAGATTGTGAATGATCGAACTCAGTCAAGTGAATATGAGCTCGAGTGTAACAGTAATTCTAAGTATAACCACTTTCGCTATTAGTTTGCTTCCTGAATAAAAATTATTCTATACAAATCGTATCTGTGTAGCCTACATCATTTATGGGTCGTTAATTTCGTTCCCGATATTATTATTACTGTTATTATATGTTATGTTGACTTCGTATTTTCCAATCTTGCCATCAGTCAGACAGTTTAATCAAAGGGCCACAAGTGTTTAATTTAGGGCGTGTAATGTGACACGTGCGGTTCAACCCCTAGACGAGTATGAGCCAAGACATTTCGACGAAGAGGAACCGCATGTGGGTCCGAATATCTATGGGGATGTTAATCACAGTACAAATACTTTGAGAGAAGACTTTCTGACAGTTAAATCTGTACTCGATGTCAACAAATTTCTCTTCTTCAGAAACGCTTTCCTTGCCATTGCCAGTCTACATTTAATATCCTCTCTAATTCGACCACCATCAGTTATCTTGCTACCCAAATAGCACAAATCATTTACAATTTTAAGTTACTCATTCCCTAATCTAATTCCCTCAGCATCACCTGATTTAATTCGACTACACCCCATTATACTCGTTCTGCTTCTGTTGATATTCATCTTACGTCTTCTTTTCAAGACACTGTCCATTCCGTACAACTGCTCTTCCAGATCCTTTGCTGTCTCTGACAGAAGTACAATGTCATCGCCGAACTACAAATAGTACAGTCTACAGCCGACCGGTGTGGCCGTGCGGTTCTAGGCGCCTCAGTATGGAACCGCGTGACCGCTACGGTCGCAGGTTCGAATCCTGCCTCGGGCATGGATGTGTGTGATGTCCTCAGGTAGTTAGGTTTAAGTAGTTCTAAGTTCTAGGGGACTGATGACCACTGATGTTAAGTCCCATAGTGCTCAGAGCCATTTTTTGAGTGCAGTCAACATTGTCAAATGCTTTCTCTAAGTCTGCAAATGATAGAAAAGTAGGTTTGCCCTTCCTTAATCTACATTCGAAGACAAAACGTATGGTCAGTTTTGCTCATGTGTTCGAAGATTTCTACGGAATCCCAACTGATCTTCCCCAAGGACGGCTTCTATCAGTTTTTCAATTCATTTGTATAGAATTCGTGTTAGTATTTTGCGGCCGTGTCCTATTAAAGTGATAGTTCGGTACTTTTCACAGCTGTCAACACCTGCTATCTTTGGGATTGGAATTATTATATTTTTCTTGAAATTTGAGGGTATTCCGCCTGTCTCATACATTTTGCTCACCAGATGGTAGATTTTTGTCAGGACTGGCTCTCTCAAGCCTGCCAGTAGTTCTAATGGAACATTGTCTACACCTAGGTTCTGTTTCGATTTGGGTCTTTCAGTGTTCTGTCAAATTCTTCACGCAGTATCATACCTCCCATTTCGTCCTCATCTACATCCTCTTCCATTGCTGTAATACTCCCATCTAGTACATCGCCCTTGTATAGACGATCTAGATATTCCTACGACCATTCTCCTTTCCCTCATTTGTCCTCTAGCCATCCGGGTTTGGCCATGTTGCAGTTCCTGTCGATCATATCTTTGAGACGTTTGTATTCCTTTTTGCCTGGTTCATTTACTGCATTTTAATACTTTTTCCCTTCATTAATTAAATTCAGTATCTCTTCTGTTACCCAACAATTTCTATTATCCCTCGTCTTTTTACCTACTTGATCCTCTGCTGCCTTCACTGTTTCGTCCCTCAAAGCTGCCCACTGTTCATCTACTGCATTTCTTTCCGATCCTGTCAATCGTTCCTTAATGCTCTCTCTGACACTCTCTACAACCTCTTCTTCTTTCAGCTTATCCAGGTCCAATATCCTTAAATTCACACATTTTTTGCAATTTCTTCAGTTTTAATCTACACTTCATAACCTATACATTGTGGTCAGAGTCCACGTCAGCGTCTGGAAGTGTCTTAACAATTTAAAACCTGGTTCGTAAATCTCTTTCTTATCATTATATAATCTATCTGAAACCTTCCAGTGTCTCCAGGCCTCTTCCACGTATACAACCTTATTTCATGGTTCTTGAACCAAGTGTTAGCTATGATGAAGTTATTCTCTGTGCAAAATTCAACCAGGTGGCTTCCTCTTTCGGTCCTTGCCGCCATTCCATATTCAACTATTACTGTTTCATCTCTCACTTTTCGTACTATCGAATTCTAGTCCCCCATGACTATTAAATCTTCGTCGCCCTTTACTATCTGAATAAATTGTTTTATTTTATCATGCATTTCCTCCATCTCTTCGTCATACACGGGGCCAGCTGGCATATGAAGCTATACTAATGTGGTAGGCGTGTGCTTCGTGCCTATCTTGCCTACAATAATGCGTTCACTATGCTGTTCTTAGTAGCTTACGCACGCTCCTATTGTTTTGTTCATTATTAAACCTACTCCTGCATTACCCATATATGATTTTGTATGTATAACACTGTATTCAGCTGACCAGAAGTTTTGCTCCTCCTAACACCGAACTTTACTTATTCAGACTATATCTAACTTTAACCTATCCATTTCCCGTTTTAAATTTTGTAACCTACCTGCCCAATTAACGGACCTGCTACTCCACCCTCCGATCCGTAGAACGCCACTTTGTTTCTCCTGATAACGACGTCCTCCTGGAGATCCAATTGGGGGACTATTTTACCTCCGGATTATTTTACTCAAGAGGACACCATCACCATTTAACCATACAATAAAGCTGCATACTCTCGGGAAAAATTATGGCTGTGTTTTCCCCTTGCTTTCAACTGTTTACAATACCAGGAGGGCAAGGCCCGTTTGGCTAATCTTACAAGGCCAGATCAGTCAATCCTCCAGACTATTGCCCCTGCGAGTACTGAAAAGGCTGCTGCTTCTCGTCATGAACCACAAGTTTTTCTGGCCTTTCAACAGATACCCTTCCGTGGTGGCTGCAGCTACAGCATGGCTATCTGTACTGGTGAGGCACCAAGCTTCCCCACCAACACCAAGGTGGTTCATGGTTCATGAGGTGCAGAATTAAATTCATTCAATTTATTAATTCATTTCTGTCATTTATATCCTTCACATTACTAACATTGCTTCAATGTGCATACTAATGTTGGTAAGATTATGCATGTGTGTGAGACTTAATAGCAGATCTGTAATTGTCAAGAATCAAAAAAGATTGATTTACAATGGCAGTCAAGCTCACACCACAAGAGTAGGAGTCTTTCAAGACGAGTCAATAAAAAGAAACTTGGTTCAGTAACAGACGAATTCTACAATGAACCTATTACACAATTTGTCCACTTAAGAACAAGATTGTATGCTCTTGAGACCAAATCTGGGCCCATGATGTGCAGAGTAGAAGGTATAACACAATGTTCTGTTAATGGGTTAACCATTGATGAATACAGGCAAAATACGCTGGATTTGAATGTAAAAGCCACTGTTCAATATTTAAATCGAGCTGACTGACATATTCTTCTTGTTATTAAACCACATTAAGTTGTTTCATGGGCACAAGACAATAATGTTTGATGCTTTCTGATCAGGTAAATACAATGGCTTATGGTCTATGCCTAGGAAAACTGATAAGTCTAAAACGTGTAAAAAATATAAATTGCTGAAGAAATGTAAAAATGTAAATACCTGAAAATTTTGTGTAAGAAAAAGTTAATTATATCTGATGTGAATTCACATACTCATGTTTTCCGTATCTTAATGTCTGCTTTCCGATGTAAATTTTGTGATCTACCGTAATTACTCAGATAGTGAAATATTTTGTATGTAGAAACATTGAATGTGGATAAATTTTATGTAAAAATGTTGAAAGCTTTTTTAATCTGGTTTTACATGTAGAGTAAAATTTCTTTGTTTCTTTCCTCCTTCCCATTTATTCTGTAAGACATTGTTCATATTTCACTAAATATGGCGGAATAAGTTGAGTCAATACTTATTCCCACTATGTGATGGGTGTTAGCAACTGTGAAAATATTTTTTCAGATCAAATTTAAATGACAAGATAGTACTATGTTTACAGAAGTACCTCTCATTGCCAAACCAATAGCGTGCAACATTATGGTAAGCAACCAGTCAACTGATCATCGTTCTGGGACAGTTTATATGTTTAAATTTAATGCAGGAATGTGTGGGACAAATTGTTAAAATTTTTTGTTAATCTATAATTTTCTTCATGCAAAATGTTGTTGGCAGTCCTGGAGCAGACCACACACTCTTGCAAAACAGAGATCCTGAAGATAAGTAGTTAATTTTATAATAACTGTCAAATAAGTGAATATTACAATGTAAGGATGTAATTTAGAGCCGATTTCGTCTTATCTATTGAATGTTTCATTTGTTTCAAATATTTCTCGAAAAAAAAACCCTTAGGGCCATTTTCTGTATACTTTTGATGTAGGTTTTCATACTGATTTAAGACGTTCGAGTATGTATATGGGTAGAATTTAGGTTGCTTTCGTTACAAATGTATTTAGTAGTGCCGTATCTCCTCAGGCAATCAAAAGTTGTATGTTCTATCTTCTACTTATTTAAAAACACATAAAGCCCATATTATGCATATGCAATGGTGGAACTAATTTTTCAGTTTTGGAATGTTATCCTAATTTTAAGGGCAGTATGTTGATATATTAATAGTACACACACATATTAGAGTTCCACATAAATTTATAGAATCTTCTGATCTGTAACTAATGGAAATAATGCACCTCAAAAATAATGCATTTGGTTGGTGATTGAGCACTGCTAATTTTAGGGAAAGCTTGCAATACTTTGATGGGGATGAAGTTTACAGGGAAACTGATACTAATTTAAAATTTGACCTGTCTCAGGATACCTTTGTGTATATGTGAAAATAATTTGCCTAAGAAAACTATGCAACATAATTGAAAGAAACCATCAAGAAACCCATTGCTCGCTAAAGGGATAAAAATATCTTCTAAAAAAGAAAAGGGGAAACTATCTTACAGCTAGAAGGGATAATGATCCAGAACCAGTCAAATATTATAAAAACTACTGCACTGTATTAATAAAAGCTACTAAAAGGTTAGCACCTCTGATAATAAAGTTAAAACAATTTGGAATATGGTTAAAAGGGAAACATGGCAACTGAGACCACAAGAAGACCGTATTTCTGTCAAACTGAATGAAAAGTTTGTTAATAAAAAGTTAAAGTAGAAAATAATTTAAAAATCATTTCTTTAGAGAAAATACGATAGAGTGTATCCATTAGAAAATGCAAGTCTGTACTTGGATGTGGGAATACCTACACAACGTGATAAAACTGAAATTTAACAAACCTCTCCTACTGAAATTAGGAAAATAATAAATTCACGCAAAATTAAAAGCTCACATGGAACTAATGGCATTTTCAATGGATTACTAAAAGCTTGTTCCCAAGAGAAAAGTGGCATTCTGAGCCATATATATGTGGTAGAGTATTCAAGAGTATGTATTCAAGAGTAGCTTCACATATTCGTAAAACTTTGAGTACTAAAAATTTGTCAGTTTTGTTTTCAGAACGACTTTTCAACACAAAATGCTATATCTGCTTTCACTGTTCAGTTATTAAACGCTCTGAATGACTGAACAATTATGAAATGCTCTGAATAACCGAACATTTTTTGTGATCTCTCAAAGTTTTTGTGTAAGTCTTGGACCACTTCCAGGTAAGCTTAAGTAGCGTGGTATCAATACGACAGTGCACAAATGCTTTAATTAATATTTATCTGGAACAATGTAGAAGGCTAAAATTAAGAGCACAAATAGTCTGCAAAAATCAGCAGCGTCCTCTAATAGGGGAGATAACAAAAACAGTGTCCCTTATTTTTCTTAACATATATGAATAACCTGAAATTTGCAATCCTAAAGATGCCAAGCTAGCTATTTTTGCAGACAATACAAACAGAGTAATCACACTCATGAAACAAGAATTAGCTGAGGAAATTGTAAAAACTATCTTTCAGAAAATCATTAAACAGTTCTCTGCAAATGGACGCTACAAAATTTTGAGGAAACACAGTATACACAGTTATGTACAGTAAATGACGTAACACCATTGATAAACAAAGACTTTCAGCTAAAGTCTGTTGCGAATCAAGAATATTCAAAACTTCTGGGTGTGTGCTTCGATGAGAAATTGAATTGGAAGAAAGACATTAATGATCTGATGAAAATTTTACATTCAGCTACTTATGCTATTAGGTTTGTTGCAAAATTTTGCGATAAATGTGGCATAGAATTATCCAAATATGCCTATTTTCATTTACTGTTTCCATATGGCATCATATTTTAGGGTAATTCCTCATAAAGAGAAAAAAACATTCATAGCACAAAGGCGCTTGGTTAGAATAATAACTGGAGCTCATCCAAGATCATCTTGCAGACATTTGTTTGGGGAATTCAGGATATTCACAGTACCTTCATAATACACATATTTACTTACGAAATTTGTTATTAATAACCAATCCCAATTAAAAGTAACATCAAACTGAGTAGCTACGTTATTGGGAGGAAGGGTGATCTTCACTGTTCTGGGTTAAATCCAACTTTGGCACATAAAGGGGTGAATTATGCTGCCATAAAAATCTTTCGTGATTAGCCAAGTAGCGTTAAAAGTGTGACAGATAGCCCACAAGTATATGCAAACGAATTAAAAGAATTACTGAATGAAAATTCCTTCTACTCAATAGATGAAGTTTTAGATATGAAGTAGTTACTGTAAAAAAAGCATTTCGAAATGTATTCAGTATCTATGGAACAAGTGCTAATATAATAGAACGTGAAAGTAAATTGTTACAGTTTCATTGTAACATGAGGCACCTTGGTACAGTTAGGGAGATCGAGCTGATATAGTTTTGGGGCAATATGAGAGTTTCAGTGGAAAATTGATACATTTGGTTGGGAAATTGTTACAGTTTTGAAGTAACATAGGTCACTTGTTACTGGTTTACTGTAACGTAGAGGGCAAATCGGGAGACCCATTTCATGTCTTTTGAATGCAACGCATTCTACTTTTTAGTGGTGATCATTTCATTGCATTAGATGATGACATGTTCTGATTTTTTAGCTGTTATCTAATACATTTTTAAAACATTAGACATTTCATTTCTTTAAATGACTGTGTTGTTAAAATGAGTTCTGTATGGAAAGTGCAGTAAATTATGCTGTTTTATGTAAATGTTTTTGACTTGCAGGTGAGGGTTATGGAGTTAATGCAACTTGACCCCATTTTTACGCATCACTTTAATATTTCACTGGTTGAATAGAGAAATATGTGAGTGTACACAATTTCATGTAAGTATTTTTGACTTCTGTGGTGATATGCACGCATGTCAAGGTTTTTTTTTTTTTTTTTTTACTGTTTATCTTCTAATTTTCGAGTCATTAGGTCGTAAAGTGGGAGGGGAGCGGTTTTGACTTACTGTATCGACAAGAAGTGTAGGGTTTGACAATATGTTGATGATGTAATACTTGTTGATGGCTATGAATACATTGATTACCCCTGTTATGTGGGCTAGCTGTGTGTCTTCTCTTCGGTGGTAGTCACATTAGAGGTAGTCCGCCCCCGGTAGCCGAGTGGTCAGCGGGACAGACTGTCAATCCTAAGGGCCCGGGTTCGATTCCCGGCTGGGTCGGAGATTTTCTCCGCTCAGGGACTGGGTGCTGTGTTGTCCTAATCATCAAAATTCATCCCCATCGACGCGCAAGTCGCCGAAGTTGCGTAAAATCGAAAGACTTGCACCAGGCGGGCGGTCTACCCGACGGGAGGCCCTCGTCACACGCCATTATTATTATTATTACATTAGAAGTAGCCTAGAGTCTTAATATTTACGTTACTTACCTACATGCAAGGAAATATCTCAATATCCCTCTTCTTGGTGTCCATTCTGATTAATGAGGTTTGTGATAACTGATGTGACAAACTGGGTTAAAACTTCAGGTTGAGGGTTCCCCTTGTAGTTATAGATTATTATTGGATGTCAGGGAATGAATGACTGTCGGGACACATAATGCTGACACATGAGCTTATTATAATTCATTCAGAATAAGGGAAAAGGAAGTGTGCACAGCTACACAACCCAGCCAACAATGTTGAAACTGATCCCACACCTTCTTATATTTTCCAAGATAAAAATACATTCATCTTCACAACCTGTAAGGCTATCTGTAAGAATACATCATCAGAATATACAGCGTTGTGTTGATATACATGCAATACGTAATTTTGCAAATGCCAGATAACACACATTCAGACACACATTCAGACCATACGTGGCACTACAGTAACCAACTAAAAACTTTTCTTCGTTTGCCAGCGAAAAAGCTATGGTGCTTGCCAGGTAATATTGGTTTACATGCCTGAAAAGAACGCTCTACCTCAACAAATATCACATTGTATTGTCATGTGCTGGATGGGAACTCTGCAATCAGAGATGGACAAGTCCTTCAGGCCGGGATACTTCTGCTAAAACTTTGCATTTTTGCCCATACCTTATCTCTCACGTTGAATTTTCCCAGTTGTATGTAAAGAAGGACAGTGCTCGAAAAACTCTTACGTTATTTGATTTTGAAACATCTGAGCAAAACTGAACGTACTCAGACAATTCTCTCTTTACTTACTCTGACCATCACTAAGCTGACACACGATTTTTTTAGCGCAACGCAATCTGACTCCCAATAATCCCTACAAAAGAATAACCTTGACTAACAATAACCTATACATTTCATGAATCACTTACGTTACAAAGATGTTCGTTAGTCGAACTACTGCAATACAGCGAGCGCGAATAGTGTGAGCTAAATAAAAGATTCTAACTACTGAAGGCACTAACTACTGATAGGCATAATTTGCAAATGAAAGATTTTGATGGATAACAAACAATGAATTTACCTTAATAGTGTTCAAAAGTCATTATATATATATATATATATATATATATATATATATATACATATATATATATATATGTGTATGTATGTAACCTCCATCTCTATAAATTTCCTTCTTCTGACAGACACACGTCGAGATCGTCCGCTCCTAGTAACCTCTCAAAACCCAGGCATTTCTCTTCCCACATCCACCACTGCTGGCGGCTCACCTCCAACTGCCCAACGCTATGCGCTGTTCACATCCAACTGCCGAACACTACACAAGCGAATACTCAAACAATGAGTCCAACCAGCCACAGACTGCGCACAGCGCAGTCAGCGGTTTTCATACAGCCCATTACGTGGCACTACCAGCATAAAAACGTAAACAACCCACCTGCAATTTCACTTGCCGCTTCATTAATTTTCTTTATAATTTCCTCCAGTAAAGAAATGTTCTCATAGATAAGTCACCATAACCCTTCCAATTGGGAAATAATTCTTGTCATAAACATGTTGTTGGCTCTAATATAAGCCAACTCCTATTGAATTGAGGGATCATCGAGTAACTGTTCTCCAGAAGTTACAGAGGTGGTATTCTCCAGTAGATTTCCGGTTACCTTCCGCATTGCTGGAAGATGTTTACTGCTAACCAGGTGCTCCAGAGTGTAACAGCTGGTTAAGGTGGCAAGGAGGCATCTGGAAGCTGTTCTTTGAATAAATGGATCCTTGATGGTTTCTTAACAAAATCTTTCTTTACCATAGAAATTAGTTAATCTATTTTAGGAACTAAAAGCTTTATTTTCTCTGCTATATTGTCGGTAACGTGTGCTACAGAAACTACAGGTAGCATGAAAAGGTAGATTACTTAAATCGATTGAATCGCTGCAACCACATGTGCAGTGGCATATGTGAAAGCCAGAAGCACCTATTTTTATTCACCCCATTTGGATATTGTACCTTCAGCTCACTGTTGACCAGATGTGAAGTTGTTTTCTGGTTAGTGCTTGAGAGTTGCTTCGAACATATCAGATAAACTCTGGATCGTACATGTGGAACCAACATGCGAACAATCTGATTTGCAGTTTGTCAACGAAGACTTTCAGGGATTTCATCAGAAGTAGTTCATATGCAAGACTCTCCAATTTCTTCTACGATTTTGTTCAGTGCGTCAGTGGTTCTTTAGGAACAGACTGATGACAATACTTCTGAAGAAAACCTTTAAAAACAGAATTTTCTGATTTTCGGAAAGGGATGTTTTTTGTCACAACAGCATGAGACAAGCCACTACAGAGTCGGTTCTTCTGGGTGGAATCATCAGAGATCGTTGTTAAAAGCCCATATTTAAATTTTGATTTTCCTTCAACATTTGCGTTGTGTAGCGCTCCATCTGCCTGCTGAGTTATGTGGGACTTTCTGTCACTCGAAAGTTGACCTTTAGGTATAACACTCCCACCCTGCTTAATTTTCCTTTACATCAAAATTGAACTCAGCGACTTAAAAATTAGAAGAAAAATGAACAATTGAATACTACACCTAATCTACGAGTAATTTCCAGATTCCTGCAAGAAGTCGAACATATGAGTGCATCTGAATTGAGGTTAGCGGGTTTCTTGCCCACTGAGACCGATCAATTACATAAATACGTGGTGTCTGTTCTTTTGGACGTTGATCCACCTCAATGGGTAAGGAATTCACCACCGTCAGTGCAGATACACATCTATGTCGGACCTCCTGTGTGAATCTGGAAATAATAAGCATGGAGGGCACAGACGGGGACAGCGTATAAGTGACGCTGGGTGGGAATATTGGTTGTCCGAGAGCCGTATCGAGGTAGGGTGTGCTATTGCGATATACAGTGTTTAAAGCGGTTGCTTAGTAACTAGCAGATCCTGGGTTCGAATCCCGGTCTGGCATACATTTTCACTCGACATCACTGATTCCGCATCAAGTCCCCATCCAGCTGACATGACATCAATAGCCCCTCCCCTTCCTTTCCTTTCTCCCCCATCCACCCTCCATTTACATATCTGTATCACAGTTGGGGATTCCGCGGACATATCCAAAGCATACATGTAATATAATGTAATATAATATAACATAAGAAAAAGACTTTTCTTGCATTTAAAAATTTCAATTAGGAACATTTGTATGTAAGTAAAAGTACAGTTGTTGAATTTGTGTTCATATCACGTAACTCATTAAAAAAAATTGTTCATTTTTATCTGTAAACTTAGTTCTTGCATTTTTTGTGTTTGTGTGCACTTGCACCATATTCTTCACTTGCAGCCTTTTAAATTATCATACTGTAGAGATGTAATTATTATTTAATTCTGATGTAGAGTCAATCTCACTTTGAATTCAAATGAAAGCTTATCTTTCAAACGTGGTATCCACCCACGTTTATGTGTGTGTACTTTGTGACATTCCTTACTAATCCTATTATGTTGTACTTTCATGAAGGTGAATTGAGGGTTCCTCTTACAGTTGTAGATTATTACTAGACGTCAAGGAAGGAATGAATGAGGAGGTCTTAACATGTGGTAGAAATGGGCAGACCAATCACCTGACAGCTCATCCACATTGGAGGACGTTCCTACTGATCAAGTACTTGTCTCAAACAACGGCCAACCCGAATGGGCGTCACTGGAAACACCCTGTGAGAACTTATGAGCCAGGATGAGCTGCTAGCTGTATACACGACCAAAGGACGACGCAGATAGGAGCTCCACGCATGGGTTCATCTACTGCAGCCAAATTTCTGTCGCGTGAGGGGATAGCAAACAGACGGACGCCTTAGCAAGTATATAAAAGACCCACGAAGCTCTCAAATTAAGTTTGACAAGTGCATCATCAATCTAGTGTGTCCTCCATAATGTCATGCAAAAGTGTTTATCACTGAAATGTCCACATGAGTGATAGTGCCGGTGCCAATCTAAAAGATGAATCATATGTTGTCAATTATTCTCCTCCACTATCAGCTGAAATATAGCTGGTACTGTGTTATGAGTGAAGAATGAAACAGACATACCTTTTGCACCCAATCTGATTATGCAGGATATAAACTGCTGGAAGTAAGGAACTTCCAGAAGCATAGATTAGAGCAGATTTCATGTAATAGTTTTGTTTCGTTACTTAGACTTTATTATGTGTCTCATTTAATAGATGAACTCAGTAATGGTTGTTCATTTATGTGTGGATAACAACAATTGAATCCAATGCCTTATATTTATCAATTTGTACTAGGATTTATGAAGTCATTTTATGTAAAATGAATGATAAATCAACATGATGGAATTAGTATGTTTTTTGCATAATACTGTATGTGTACTTAACTATTTAAAATATTTACCCATGTTTTATGTAAACGATGATGATGATGACGTTTGGTTCGTGGGCGCTCAACTGCGCCGTTATCTGTGCCCGTACAAATTCCCAACCTTTGCTGAGTCCAGTCTCACCACTTTCATGAATGATGGGGACAACACAAACACCCAGACATCCTGAGGCAGGTGAAAATCCCTGACTTCGCTGGGAATCGAAACTGTGACCCCGTGCTCGGGAAGCGAGATCGCGACCGCGAGACTACGAGCTGCGGACATGTATACGAAGTAGGCAAAATGATGTATTTTACTTATATCATTACGTGTCAAATTTATACGTAGTTTTGTTTCATATTGTCTCATGTGGTCTCATTATGTTCTCGCAAAATTGTTCTGAATATTGTAATATTGTCTACGTTCACTATCAAAAGTGTTGTACAACATAATCAACCATTATTACAATATGTCTCACAACCTGAACTGCACATATCTATTTATGGTCCTATGCTTTGTTGAATTTCAGCCCCTGTTATTCATTTATAGGTCACTGTAAAATTGAAGTTAAAATTATTAAGGTGGTGCTGGTATACATTCCACACTTGGTCTTTTAGGTAATCTTTATGACATTCCTGAAATGCGTGCAGGCAGAAATTAATTGTAATTTAAGAGCTCACAGTGAATCCATTATTGCTTTTTCTTCGCTTTACTATCTTATATTTAAATGTGTTATTCTTTTCTCTGAGTTTTCTGCTGAACAATGAATTTATTATCCATTGCTACTTACAATTTTGTTATTGTAAGATAACAGGCATTCAGCCGTAGTCACAAGAACAAAATCAATGTTGGTTCTCATTTTATCACTTTTTTGTAAGATTTTACTCAAAGTACAGCTTTGTGTTTTGGTTGGACGTACTATAATCAGTTTAGATTTTTCTGTCCTGATAATCCAGCAAAGTACATTCCGAATCCACTTTCTTGTAGAAGGGGAGGATGATGAAATATGGGTGTTAAATCACCACTTTAATTTCTCAGTTTTACGTTTCCTGTAGTTCCATTAATTTGTAAACTAGTTTTTGCAGCAATGTTGTAAATATTATTCGATATCCAGTATCTAGTGCTAGAAGCATTTATCTTTGGAGCTTTACTGTGAGGTTCACGGAAAATGTGGTCAGGACATCTGCGTATACAGGGCAGTGAATACGATAACTGATCGGAAAAGCTCACTGGTTCAAGGTTTCGAAAATTCTGCTCAGATGTGGGCTGCAGGGAGGATATTACTTGCTTGGTGTTGGATGCGACTGGTCGCTGAGTTTCTGTTGGCGAGGTGGTTATCTAAATTGGACTAGTCGCATGCAGTGGTTAGCTTCTTACTAATCCTCGTTGCAGTATTACTACGAACAGTATGAATGGACCGGCATTCCATGTGTCATTACTGTCTTATTGTTTCATTTTGAATGTAACAGTTTCGAAGCCTGGTACAGAATCTGAATCACCCAGTTAATCCATAGGGAATTACAGTCAGTTCAATCACCCTTACCGCCAGTTTAGTTTAGTAAATGACTTGTATGGAGGCCACATGTTGCTTACGTATTTGAATTTTACCTCAAAGTATCAGTTGTGCAGTAAGAGGACACGTATTATTCTGCTCACTTGATCTCTGAAGCTAAATATATGAAATGATATATAGTATTTTGTGTTACTTCGAGATCTCTGGTCACTAATTTGTTTTTTAAATGCATTTCCGTGAGTAATAAGTTCACTCTATGCTGTAAGCGACATTAGGGTACAGTAACTGATATGTTCCACGTTTTCCGTACGGTATTTCACTTCAAAGAAATATCTACTGTCCTGAATATTACATATCCAGTTCTAAGGAAGCATTTCTCAGCATATAATGTGAATCATGACGTTGCTGAACCTCGAGGCTTGAGGTACTTGATTCAACGAAAGCGTATACTTTCGAATTTGACTTATAATTACTGATCTGATTTCACAACCAGAGAGTAGAGTAACTAAGCCAAGTTGCCAAAACGCCTTATTTTTTGCTGAAATGTTATAGATGATTCCTAATGTTCACGTAAGTTCAATTTCGAGTTGCCGTGCATGATATCTACTGTTGCCCTCTTGACGAGAGTGTGAAATGCACAGGTAATTTTAATTTATCATGTTGAAGTCAGATTTAATTCCTAATTTAACGGCTTGGAGTTAACCCACACAATTAAGTAAGGAACACTATTTGACTACTGACAACAGATATCAGCTGTCACCTAGGTTCAGTTCGGTAATAGCAATGGACGTTAATCAACTTCCTGTTGTAAGTCGAAACATCGACAGAAACGTAAATACGGTAAGATACTGGCCCAACATAGAACCAGTAACTATTAAAATACATGCTGAACCAATTTTATCCTCGACTGTATCTTCTACAGAAATTCATTGCAATAACATAATCCCCCACAAGTCCCTCATCTCTATTTGCGGTATTTTAACTACAAAGGAATCACCAGCTCCACGAAAACAACAGACAGTATATTTTCAAATGTGGAACTGATTCAAACAAGGGGCGGCCACGGCATTGGGACCACGGTTTTACTTTGAACTTTGTGTGCCTTTATTGCGCTGTAAAAACAATATAACGTGCAGGTAGCAAGGTGTACTACTGTGACTGTTCCGAGAAAATCGCAAGAGAAGTTTCACTCGTCTATTACGTTTTACAGGTGTATCTGTGTAATTGTCCAATCAGTAGCAGACGTTGTGGTTCAGCGGTTAACGTCTACTAATAGCAGTGAACGAGGCGACGGCTAGAATCCCAGACCTTATGTTTTAATTTTTTTTTTTCATCACTGTCACATTATTCAATTTATATGAGAGACAATAAAATGAAAAAATACCGACGTGCCTTTCTTGCAGTTTTAGTTAATTTCATATGTTATTCGACTATTTACTATTTGTAATTAAATTTTGAAAGACGAGGGACAAGCTTGGAAAGCTCAAGTCAAACCTCCGTATGACGTTATTCAAAATCTCGGTATCACATTTTACAAGGTGGTATTTGTCATACGGACACGGAAAAATAATAATTGAAACTTCAAGCAAATACACATGTTTTTTTTTTTTTTAATACGAGCAGAAACGAAAAAAATAGATTGATAATTAAGACTGAGTGGGTGTTCAACTGTCGCCTCTAACACGTACGATCTTAGACAGCTCGAACGCTAACCATTTGACCACCATGCACTCTGGCCTCCGCCACACACGCGCAGATACTTAAGAACGTAAATGGACGTATAAAACTGCTCTTGCGATTTTCTCGAAACAGCCACAGTAATGCACCTTACAACCTGCACATTATATTGTTTTCATAGCGTACTAAAGGCGCATAAAGTTTAAAGTAAAACTGTGGTCCCAGCGTCGTGACCTCCTATTGTAACATATACTTTAACACCCGGAAGTGAAAAGTGAGTCCCTCCAATGCGTGCTGTCATACATAGTCCAAAACGCCAGAACCGTCGAACACCTTGTCCTAGTCAGCACAGGCACGCGTGTTTCAGACATTCCAACGAGACGGCTATCCTAAGCTCTGCTAGAGAACTGACAGTCCATAGATTTCTACCAGACAGAGATGCTGACACAGACCTGTCGCCTCAGGGCAGTAATCACAAAAGAAACCGCGATTCACGTTACAGTGTTAATGAGGGCTGTTACTAACTCCGACATTCCCTTGGGGTTCAAAGTTCGACGACTGAACCGCAAGGATTGCACTTCACAATGCACGTAGGAATGCCGGGGGTGGAGGATAAACTGCATATTCTTGTATAATTTATTTGTTTTCTCTGTTCCTGTATTTTAGCTAAGATCCATCACGTTCCACACTGGTCTTCGCGTCATTCCTGCAAGTCTTGTATGATGTGAGGAAAGCAGAGATTATTCTGTACAACGTGAATGTAAATGACTCTTGAATTTCATTTCTTATCGGGACCATATGTGCTTTTGAATGTGTTATTTGAGTATCATAACTTAACCTTACTCATTACAGTCTGTAATCAAAAATCTAGAAGCGCTGACAGAGGAAATGAAGTATTAATTCCCAGGTGATTATCACCAAAAAGGTGTTCATCAAAAACGAAAACTTTCAAACTGAAGATTATACTGGATACATATTTTTATGTATTAAGCAGTCACGAAACTGAGTATCATTTAAGTTACAATTAGTCTGAAAATAACATTGAGATTCACTGACAACTTGGTTTGTAATTACTTGAAGGCACTATTGGAAAGTATGTTGCATGGTGAGGGTAGTTTTCAAGTACAAATGGTGATGCTTAGAAAAATAATATGGATATAACCTAAAGTAGATGTTATCCTAGTTTTTTAATTTTACTTATTTAATTTTATTTATATTTTTGGGTCATCAGTCCTCTGACTTGGCTGATAGGCGCCCCCCCCCCCCACCATACCCCCTGAATTTCTCTCCCAATGCCAACCTCTTGGTCCCAGAGTAACACTTCCAACCTACAGCTTCAATTATTTTCCGGATGTATTGCAATCTCTGTCTTCCTTTACAGTTTTTGCCCTCTGCAGCTCCCTCTAGTACCATAAA
The DNA here is from genome assembly GCF_021461395.2 of Schistocerca americana. Lineage (NCBI taxonomy): Eukaryota > Metazoa > Arthropoda > Insecta > Orthoptera > Acrididae > Schistocerca > Schistocerca americana. The sequence goes on along the minus strand of NC_060120.1, from coordinate 598,559,306 downwards.
AATTATTCCCTGATGTCTTAACACATGTACCATTATCCTGTCGCTTCTTCTTATCAGTATCGTCCACACATTCCTTTCTTTGCCGATTCTAGGGAGAACCTCCTCATTCCTTATATTGTCAGTCCGCCTAATCTTCAAAATTGTTCTGTAGCACCACGTCTCCGTCTCTCCCATTTCTTCTGATCCACTTTTCCCACCGTCTATGATGCGCTACTTCATAATACTGTGCTCCAAATGTACATTTTCAGAAATACCTTCATCAAATTAAGGCCTATGTTTGATACTAGTAGATTTCTCTAGGCGAGGCATGACCTTTCTGTCAGTTCTAGTTTGCTTTTTATGCCCTGCTTGCTTCTTCCGTTATAGGTTGTTTTGCTTAAAAGGTAGGAGAAATCCTCAAATTCGTCTACTTCGTGATAAATAATTTACATGATAAGTTTATCGTTATTCTCATTCCTGCCACTATTTATTATTTCGTCTTTCTTCGGTTTACTCTCAATCCATATTCTGTTCTCACAAGTCTGTTCATTCGCTTCAAAAGATTCTGTAATTCTTCTTCACATTTACTGAGGATAGCAACGTTGTCAGCGAATATTATTTCCAAAATCCTTTCAGGCTCACTCTTAATCTTGCACTTGAACCTTTGTTATATTTCCGTCATAGCTTTTTCGATGTGTAGATTTAACATTAGGTGCCCTTTTTGATCTTAGAACTTCGTACTTGACCTTCCAGTCTTACAGTTCCCTCTTGGTTCTTGTACATATTGCACATTACCTGTCTTCCACTATATTTTACTCCTATTATTTTAGAATCTTGAACATCTGGCACCATTTTACGTTGTCGAATACTTTTTCGAGGTTGACAAATCCTATGAATGTTTCCTGAGATTTCTTCAGCCGTGCTTCCCTTATCAAACGTAACGTCAGAACTATATCTCTGGTGCTTTTATTTTTCCTAAACTGGTCGGCCTCTGACAGATCTTCAGTTCTCTTTTCCATTCTTCTGTACATTATTCTTGTCAGCACCTCGGATGCATGAGCCATTATACCCGTTGGGTGGTATTTCTCGAATTTATCATCTCTTGCTATCTTCGGAATCGTGTGAATAACGTTTAGTTGGAAGTCCGATGGTAATGTCTAACCTAATAGATTCTACACACCCAAGTGAATATTCTTTTAGTTCCAGTCTCCCTATGAATTTGCGAATGCCAATGGAGTATTATTTATCCCTTCCTCCTTATATGATCTCAATTCATGCTAAGCTCTTTTAAATTCTGACTCTAAGATTGGATCCCTTATCTACTCCATATAGTCTCCAGTTTCTTCTAACACATCACGAAAAGATTCGTCTCCCCCTTAGAGGCATTCAGCTATCACCACCCGTTACGATCAGGAATGCTCCATGGTTACATAACGATTGTAATTACCAAGCAGTTAGAATACCGCTAAACGGGACTCAATGTGACATCTTGGAACCGCCTTTTCGGCTGCTGGTGGCAGCAACAGGAACTACGGATTTATGGCTATAAACGCATCCTTTCCTGTAACCACCTGCTAATCGTTCCGAAATCCTGTCAGGAAAGAGCCGAAGCTACCTGAGTGCCACCATCGATCGCACTGTACTTAACACACTCGACATTCTGTTCGTAGCACAGAATAGGTGGATTTATGCAGTGCAGTTGTTACAGCATGTACAAAAATACCACGGTGGATTCCAGCAACAAGACATAGTAATAGAATTTTCGACCTGGGAAACATTCTTAACCTTGGTCGTCGCTTGCGTAGGCCATGCCCACTATCAGGTGAGAGACATCTGCCCACTTGGACTCCCAGTCCATCATCTATCAGATCCACTGTATCGACCACAAAGTTTAAATGAAGTGACAGAACATTCTGGGAGAACAAGTCGTTCAACACAATGTGATGGATTGATGAGGGAAGAGAAACAAACACCGTTCAAAGTGTAAAGATTTGTGTGGGAATACATGGAATACATTGGCAAAGATTAAACTGTAGACACAGCAGTACTACTTTGTTAGAGTAGTTCACACTTTGAGCAGCGTTGTGGAATCTGGAATATCTCAAAGAGAGCAGAGTGTTGCGGCCTGATCTTTGGCCAGGCTTTTCTGCTAGCCAAGTGACATGCAGGCCAATCATCGACGTAATTCTGCATCAGGGAGCTGCCACAGTGCTGCCAAAACACCCTGTAACAAGGCGTTCTGCCATTAGCGGTTTACTGTGTTGCTATCTGGTGTAGCTCAAGGTACTGCTAAGAGATGAAAAGTTACTCTCCCACCTCTTTTTCGCATTCGGAAAATTATTAAAGATTTTATTACAACCTGACGCACCTTGAGTGAGACTCTAGAAAGTTAACAGCCTGAGCAGACGTTGATGGATCCTGGTAGGGTGGCCACAATGAAAGGTAACTTGTTTGGACGATTTAATTGATGAGAACGTTGGCAAATTTTAGTGTACTATCAACATTTAATTTTTCAAACAAGACATAAATCATACTAAACAAGTTATAGATTGAATACCATGAACAACTAACAGGTGATTAAATACTCCACTGGGTGGAGTCTGGTCGGCAAAGACAGTTTAACTGGATGACCATTGAGTCAAATACTCTGGCCTTAAAGATGTGGATAATGCAAGCTGAATTGATCTGACGCTGAGCAGACTTTGATTGATCAAATCCACTGACGTTTCTCTACATAGATGCCGCTGAGAGCAAGTGGCGATTGCGATCTGTACACCCTGACAGAGCTGGACTGGCAGTACATTACCCTGTTTGCTACATGTAGCGACATGACTTGCAGCTGGCGAGATGTGTGTGGTGGAGGAGGTGAGATGTGGAAGCGGCACCTGTGAATCGATCGCAGCCATGAAAGAATTGCTAAAATCTCATGGTCTACCGATCAAGCAGATGGATCGCAATTTACTCTCTACCAGAGCCCTGAAATCATGGTAGATTTCAGTGTGTGACAAATCCGTTTACTGGTCATACCAAGGATCAATTTGGCTCCCTGATATAACAGAGCACACTAGGACGCTAAATGTCAAGACTGGTGAACCAAAAACAAATAAGTGTGCCCTCAGCAAACGAGTAGTCCGAGATGTTTGAAGTCACACTGTTAGTACAGTAATAACTTCACCACATGCTCAGTCTCAGGACAGGTCCCAGGTTCCCACCACACATGCCAGAATTTCGACCAGAAGTCCCTTACAAGACCAAAAGTCCCACACACCAGTGCCTTGCACCTCTCCATAAAACAATTGACTGCCCTTGAGGACTGTGCAGACTCTAGAACCAACACAGCAGTCTGGACGCCATAGGCCACGCCACCAAGCGAGGGGCGTGAGCTGTGGGCGGCCATAATGAGTCAGCTGTAGCAGCCCAGGTGAGGGAGGGCCACCCATAGCGACAGACACGTCTGCTGCCATCTGGAGCGCCTACATCACAAAGCCCAGTCGTCTACCAGTGGAGGTGGCATGTCTCAAGCCAGTGCAGACAGTGGGATGCCACCATGCACCAGCAAAATCTCCCTAGTGGCCAACGACCTGTCATGCTGCTAATCGAGGGACAAGCAAGCCGCGTGACACCACAGTCGACGCGTGCACCGAGCCTAACCGGCTCAGCAGGCTGCTGAGAGTGACGTGTCCCGTAGACAAAAGGCGAGCTAATCCGATGTCCCACCCCCGGCAGGCACGTATTCCAATGCAGAGGCTGTAACACCACAGCTCTAAGGCTCTACTGATTTATTTTGCCTTTTGTTTTATTTTATGTTACATCGTTGAGCATCTGTAAATGTTGTTTGATTGAATCAATAACACAAAATCCCAATTTCCCATTATGTAAACTTTCAATACGAGTGTATACCCAACGGCTACTGCCCCGTAATAAAATTAAAACAGAATGAATCGAAAACAAATAGGTGAATAAATAAACAAGAGTAAAATGAAACGAAAATAAAAATGAGCCCACAGAGCCCTTAAATAAAATTTGAACAAGAGATAACAGAATTCAGTCTTATTTTGAATCTCACACTTTTATAAGAAAAAAGCTGTCAGTGTCAACATGAAGCGTAATTATCCTGATCAAGACGACCAGCTGGGGTTGTAGAATCTTGTACTACAGTTCAAAACTACAAACGGGATCCCGACTAATATAAGCCAAGAACATAATGGGTAATCAAGACAATTACTTATAAATACATTCCATTTAACATACAGACCCTATACCTAGAAACCCCTTTAACTAAAATCTTCGCTAATGCTAGACAGCAAAATTTCAATAAAAACTTAACAAATTAAGAAACGGCCAATAACGGCTGTTCAAAAATATAAACCTGGTCAACGCCAGATGATAAAAATCTAAGGAGGTTTAACAATCTGAGCAACGACTGCTCACAGCCCTGTAAAACATTAACCCAGGAGAGTAAAATTCTTAAGCTTACATTAATTAAAACAGGAGATACTATGATGTTTCTTTAAATGAAAGGAGAAGAAAACAAAATGTTGCAGTTATTGCGGCAGAAGCCGGTAACAAAGTTACGTAACTTCAATTCCGCTCAGTATCGGGAGTCAAGACAACTGAACAGGAAACAAACCCAGACGCCACCAATATCGCCTTCTCCTGACGTAGCCCTCTAACGTGCCTAAGTATTTCCAAACTCACTGGGCCAACGGACAGCATGGTAATCTCATCATACAAAAGCTAAAGCACCTGATGAATCACACTCTCCGAAACGCTTTCAAATCGCAGAATTACGGGTACAGTAGTTTTGGAATCGCAAAGGAATTTTGACAGCTTATTTACTGAGAGTAGGACGTGAACATTGTGTGTCATTATAGGTTTAGTACGAAAATCTCACGAAACTCCGAGGATTATTGCAAAGCTAATGGTGCGAGATAGTTAAAGAAGGAGTTATTCTCAACCACGACTCCATACTGCGAATCATATGTAGGAAAAACTCAGACTTCCTGGCCGGGAGAGTTTTAAGCATTTAGTCCAGCGTAGCACCAAGAGATTGTCATTTCTTCCCCAAAATGAAGGCCTGGCGGTTACTCAGCGCTTCACGAGTGACGATGAGCTCACGGGTGCTCTTAACAGGTGGCTGAAGCATTAGGTAGCACCATTGTTTGATCAGGAGACAAAGAGATGAAGAAGCAATTTTGAGTACGGTTGGCAACTATGGGGAAAAGCAATGTCAACACTTAAGTAAACTTTTACATAAGAAAAATTATCATTTTTTCTCTCCTTAATGGCCTGTCTATGGTCAGTTATAAATAGACCTCACGCTTCGTGGTATTTATTGGTGGAAACTTTTACGAGCTAGCAAAACACGTCACATAGCTTAATTCAGATTTTGATTCCAACGACCAATGCTACCAAACGTTCTCCCGTGGTGCGTATGCAAATTACAGAACTTGGGGAACGGGCCCAGTGACAAACGTAGATTACCTTGTTACAAAAGCTGTATGAGATGTAAATTAAAATCGACATAATTCTGGCGTACGTCTTCCATCCAAACAGCAATGTTTAGTTATTCTATTTAGCAGCGTGAAAAACTGCTAGCGGCAACGGTAATAGTACACTGAATACTAATCATGCTGGTCGAACTGTGAACAACAAAATACTAGCGAAAAGAAACTTTTAATCACAATACTTAAAAAAAGCGACATGTGACAGGAACGTTATCTGCAGTCACTAGTGGATATTTACTATGCAAAATGTGCTGGTCAGTTTCTACTCCATTTGCTGTGACCTATTAGGGAACTCAGCGTCAAAATGAACCACTTATGGCTATGTACATCCAACAGGGAGAGGTCTTCAGGCGAGGGATAGACCTTTTAAACGATCCATACGGTGATGTAGGCGAGGGTCCCAGGTATCACACGCTGCAGCTATTCACCCTGATGAGCCCTTGTTTACGAGTAATTGAAGGAAAAATTTTTAGTTTCACGTGACATGGTACACACTTAGAAATGCTAACTGCATGTAGAGTGGCACTGTAGCACTGATGTACGTGTCTGAGATACGTTCAGGAGAATGTGGACTCTAATCTTTTCAGATGATTGAGTATTTTGTGTTCTGAAATCACTATTAAAAAGGAAATTGATCCTTACATTCTTTCAATTATTTGACTGAAATGCATTTTTTTAAAATTATAATGATTTGTCACGTCATTTTAATCGTATTATCAAACATTTTCTTTTCTCCTGTTTTGTCTTTCATTCATTTTTTTCCGTTGGGATAATCATGCTTGTGATTTCTTCCGTTTTATCATTTTATATTTTCGTTCATGTTCTTGAATGCATTATTTCAATTCCTCATGTTGTTTGAATTTTATTTAATTTATGAACCAGTTTTTTGTTTACATTTTCATCTGTGTTTCTTATCTACAGTTTAACATGCATTTGTTTTCGATGTTTATATGACGATTATCACCCAATGAATGTACGTCCTGTAACGAAAAATATGTTTTTGACATCATCGTATAGTCATCGTAAATCGATTTTTCGTCCTTTGTTTTTCGAACCAATAGATCGAATTTTCAAATATTTAACCATTATGACACTCTACACTCCGTCCAAAAAGGCCTCGGAAGACTTAACGGCACTGATCCTCAGCTGATGAGACTCACGGGATTCAGATACGAAGGGGAAATGGTCAGCACACCACTCTCCTGACCGTTGTCAGCTTTCATGGCCGGAGCCGCTAATTTTCGTTCAAGCAGCTCTTCAATTGGCCTCACAAGGACCGAGTGCCCCCTGCTTGCACCAGCGCTCAGCAGACCCGAACTGTGTCCCATCCAAGTGCTAGGCACAGCGCTTCACTTCGGTGATGTGGCGGGAACCGGTGTTACCACTGTGGCAAGGCTGTTGGCTCAAACATTATGAAATATTAGTAAAAATAATTAAAAACACGGTCACAAAGATTCTAAACGTTGCTTTTTGAAAACGAAATAAGAGAAATTGAAATATTTAATATGACGATTTAAAAAAATTACTATTTAAACCAATTAATTGAACAAAAATAAATGATCAAAGATCTGCCGACAAAGACCTGAAAATGAACAAAATTTTGAAGTACCTGATGAGACGTGAAACCACAACCTCCAATAAGTAAGGAACGCACCTTAGCCACTACACCACAATGTAACTCTTTGAATAGTTAGCGTCCATAACACTCCAGCATGTCTCTTGGTCTAGGTATAGCAATTTTGACTTGTAACCAACATTTTCTCCATACCGCGTTGAAACCCCACCTCCACTTAAATTTTGAATAATAATCAAAATTGGTTGGTTGGTTGGTTGTTTTGGGGGAAGAGAGCAAACAGCGAGGTCATCGGTCTTATCAGATTAGGGAAGGACGGGAAAGGAAGTTGGCCGTGCGCTTTCAAAGGAACCATCCCGGCATATGCCTGGAGCGATTTAGGGAAATCACGGAAAACCTAAATCAGGATGGCCGGACGCGGGATTGAACAGTAGTCCTCCCGAATGCAAGTCCAGTGTGCTAACCACTGCGCCACCTCGCTCGGTAAATCAAAATTGGAGGCCGAAGACTTCTGGCGTAAGAACTCACCCTCATTCTGCCAACAGACTTGTCAAAGAGTGCGGAGGAGTGGACAGCGGTTCAGGGTACTCTCGTGCCCTTGCTATGTGAAACTGCCCCTAAAAGGCGGAGAAACCTTGATCATTGTGTGTGAAATCTTATGGGACTTAACTGCTAAGATAATCAGTCCCTAAGCTTACACACTACTTAACTTAAACTATCCTAAGGACAAACACACACACCCATGCCCGAGGGAGGACTCGAACCTCCACCGGGACCCGCTGCACAGTCCATGACTGCAGCGCCGAGACCGCTCGGCTAATCCCGCGCGGCAGCATCATTAACGCCATGAGGATGTAGAAGGCGATGGAAATGACTGCATTAAAGGCACACAATGTGTATCCACAGGACATATGGCCTGTAATTGAAAAAGGTATGATGATGATTTCTCCATTGGCAAAAGACTCCGGAATAGTCCTCCATTCGAATCTCTGGGAGGGCATTGCCAAGTGGGAGACGACCGTGAAAAAAGATTGGATAACCAAATAAAGGATAACGTTTGGGACGTGGAATGTCAGAAATTTGAAGTTGGTAGAGAAACTAGAAAGCCTGAAAAGTTAAATCCAAAGGTTCCCAAAAGATATAGTTGGACTCAGTGAAGTGAAACTGAAACAAGATAAGGATTTCTGGTCAGATCAGTATAGGGTAATGTCAACAGAAGCAGAAAATGGTAACGGGTGTAGGATTTTTTGTGTATACGATTGTAGCTCAGAGAGTGTGTTACTGTGAAGAGTTCAGTGATAAGATTGTTTACATTAGAATCGCCAGCAACCCAACACCGACAACGATAGTTGCTGAAGATGAAGAGACAGAGAAAATAAGCGGGTAATGCAGTACGTAAAGGGAGATGACGGTGCAGTTGTCATGATGGACTGGTATGTAGCTGCAGGGGGCGGAGTAGAAAGAAAGAGTTACGGGATGATATCACTTTAGTACTAGGAAAGAGAGAGGAAAAAGACTAATTGAATTGTGTAATAAATGTTAACTAATAACAGCCAACACTTTGTTCAAGAATCACAAGAGGAGGAGGTATACTTGGAAAAGGTCAGGAGATATGGGAAGATAGCAGTTATATTGCGTTATGGTTAGGGTGAGATTTCAAAATCAGATACCTGATTCTAAGGCGTACTCAGGAGCAGATATCAACTCAGATCACAATTTACTAGTGATGAAAAGTAAGCTGAAGTTTACGAGATTAGTCAGGAAGAAACAATGCCCTAAGAAGTGCGATGCGGTTGAGTTAGGGAATGAAGAGATTAAGCATGAAGTTGTTTAAGGCTACAGATACTGCAACAAGGAATAGCTCTGCAGGTAGTACAGCTGAAGAGGAATGAACATCTCTAATAAGGGCAATCACAGAAGCAGGAAAGAAAAACACGGGTGCAAAGAATGTAGCTGCGGAGAAACCATGGGTAACAGAAGAAATGTTCAGGGAAATTCAGGAAGACAGATATACAAGTCGCTGAGGAACGAAATGAGTAGGAAGTGCAGGGAAGCTAATATGAAATGGTCACATATAGGAAAGTCAAAACAACCTACATTGAAATTAAAAGCAGGGGTCATAACATTAAGAGTGCATTGGAAGTTCCACTCTTAAATGCAGAGGAGAAGGTGGGTTGGTGAAAGAGTACATTGAAGCCCTCTATGAGGGGGAAGACTTGTCTGATGTGACAGAAGAAGAAACAGTAGTCGATATAAAAAAGATAGTGGATCCAGTAATAGGCTCAGAAAATAAAAGAGCTTTAGAAGACTTAAGATCAGATAAGGCAGAAGGAATAGATGACATTCCGGCAGAATATCTAAAATTATCCGGGGAAGTGGCAACAATACGACTATTCACATTGGTATGCAGAATGTACAGGGTGTGAGTCTGACGACACATCATCTGACTTTCGGAAAATATCATCCACACAGTTTAGAAGACTAAAAGAGTTGTCGAGAGCTATAATTATCGTTCCCACGGCTTAACAGCTCATCAATCCAAGTTTCTGACAAGAGTAATATATAAATAAATGGAAAAGAAGACTGAGGAAGTGTTAGATGACTATCAGTTTACCTTTAGGAAAGGTAAAGAGCTCACAGATGCTTTTGTCACATTGCTTTTGATATTGGAAGCAAGACTAAAGAAAAATCAAGACACGTTCATAGGACTTGACGACCTTGTAAAAACGTTCTGCATTGTCAAATGATGCAAGATGTTCGGAATTCTGAGGAAAATATGGGTAAGCTATAGGGAGAGACGGATAATATTAAACATGTACAAGAGCCAAGAGGGAATAATTAGCGTGGAAGACCAAGAACGAAGTGCTCCACTGAGGGCCGAACCGCACAATAACCCTGCGTTCGATGCGTGGCGGCGGTGGGGTGAGTGGACTGCTGTAGCCTGTTGGGGGGTTGTGAACCACTGAGGGCTACGGCGGGTACGAGGCCTCTCCGTCGTTTCTAGGTCCCCAGTTCAATACAATATAATGATAACAGAAGTCCCAAATTGCTGGTTGCAGACCATCGCCGGTCTCCCACGTCTTATTTATCATTTTTCAGTCATTACATGTGTGAAAAAAAATGTGAAGTTGCCGTGGGATTCCAAGTTCAAATTAAAGATAAGATTTCCATGTAACTGTCTGGGTATTAGAGGCCAGTGAAAGACTTAAGAGAAGGATATACTTGTCCAAAAAGACCATGGCTAACCAAGCATCGTGGTGTTCAAGCCAACCTTCGGGCTGAGGACAGCTTCAGTTGTTTATCTGCAGTATGTGCAATTCTATACGTTCTTCCTCCCTTAGTACCGAGTGGCATCCCCCTCCGAAACACACACAGCTGCTGCGCTAAAACTGCTAAAGTACGAAGATACTGCAAGCTGATTCGAGCGAGACTAACATGAGGTGTAATAACGCCTCGCGATTGGCTTTCCTTCGTATTCTCTTCCAACAATTCTCATTTAGATTTTATGTAGTCTCTCTTTCTGTCTTACATCATTCTCATTTCTTAAAAAGAAAACAAAGACCTGTACTGCTTTGCTGCTTGCATGAAGGGTTCCATAAAAGTTAGTGAGTGGTTTCAGATTCTGTATAAGATTTATGAAAGCAGTTTCACAGTGAACCGACCGACGAACTGGACGTGTGTAGACGTTCTGACAAACCAGCCGACTAATTTTCTTGTCGGGCAGTCGGTTGGGTACAAACACAACTGACACCCGACCACTTCAACCCATTGTGCCATGTGTTGTGCTGTCGGCTGTTCTATAGAAGTTCGTCTTTTGTCACTGTGGCGCTGTGATCACTGAGGAAAGGCCGTCTGGACTCGTGTTGGCGGTACACGCAATTGGTCGGTTGGTGCTTGTGTAGGGCCCTTAAGAAAATTTTCACCGCAACAACGGGTAGACACACACACACACACACTCACTCTCTCTCTCTCTCTCTCTCTCTCTCTCTCTCTCTCTCTCTCTCTCTCTCTCACACACACACACACACACACACACACACACACACACAAAATTACACAAGTAAACGATTTGTAATTTATCAGAAACAGACACTGCAACATAGTTATTCTGAGTGCTGTAAGAGGGCGCAGCGTGAGTATCTGTAGGGAGGTAAACAAAGCGTCATTTGCTAGAGAAGTCCGTAGAGAGAGAGAGCGACCGACCGAGCGCGCACAGTTCCTGGAGGAACCTGCTTTGGTGGAGGCTGCGCCTGTTCAGTCGTCGATCTCTCCGAACACCAGGTGATAAGTTTTTACTAGACGTGGTTGCTTGATCGTGAAACTGTGGGTTTACAGCAGATTTGACGATTTCCTTTTTGATGTAAAAATAAAACATTTCAGTTGGAAGACGGAAAATATAACACCTTGCAAGTGATTGACTATCGCTTTACAGATCCATCAGTACACCAGTGAATGTGCATTACTTAAATTTCGACAGTGGCAAACTTTGGTGCTTGTTACCAGTAACAGGGAATATTGCTCAAGATTTTACAAACAATATCATGAACTACAAGAGCACTTATGAGCATTGGCATTTACCGTTTGTACTATTAATTAGACGATAGTCAGTGTCAAGTAATACTGTTTCTAGAAATTAATCCCAGGTGGAAAAGAGCTTTCGCGTTAACTCTAGTAACTGTATCGAAGCCGTTCACTTAGGAAGTTCCGAATTTTAATTAACTTAAATTCGGAAACTTACTTCAATCAGATGTGCAGGAAAAAAAAAAATTCTATTGGCATACTCATGGTATTGTATATTGCGTCAAGTAAAATACTTCTGTCACATTATCTGCTAATAGTGTCTTATGAAAAACTACTCCAGTGTTTCTTCTACAGATTTGCCGTAGGAAAATTCATACATGACATTAAAGTGTCGTTAGACTTCTGAGGTATATAACTTTCCGTAAATTACCTAGAAACATAAATTCTAATGGTTTACATATTCCATGACTGATCGTAGCGCTTCCGTTGACTTTGTAGTAAAATGACAGGTTTTATGTTACGGCTTCTAGTCGAAGTCGCTTTTAAATACATGCTCTGAAACCTAGTCACTGTTGCCACCAAAAACTGGGTGCCTTGGAATGTAATTAAGGCGACAGTCGCTAACTACACTGTTTGTGGTACTACGTACTATAACAGTTTTTCTTGCTCAGATACGCTAACGATGGAAATAAGCAAGGAAAATCGGGAGAAATTTAACCACAGGTATCGTGGAAGTTATCTACCAAATATGAGATTAGCACCTTCAGTGCTCTCCCTTTCATCGAATCCTTCATCGTTTCGAAACATAGATAAAACATTGATTTGGGTTTTCCACGATATTTCCAAATTGGTGGGGATTAGAGAGGATTTCGCATGACAGACATCATACGGTCTAAAGTTGTGTTAGCGTACATTACACGCTACATAGCGTAATAATATATCCATAATTGATGCAAAGTCACAATTTTCTCACTTCCCATGAATTTCCCAACCACTCTACACATAGCAAGTATTGCAGCGCTGAAAATATCCACAGATTTTCTGGAATGCCCATTCGTTCCACGCTTCCGTGCAACTTGTTACGTCAGTGCTTGATGCGAATTATTTCTTCGGTTGTAAGAGCACCCCCTTGCCTCTGCAGTGGTTGCTTTACAGAATGCTAGTGGATCTTCTACGTTGAAAAGCCACATGTTGCTATATTTTGCAACTACGTAAATCGTAATTTAGTTATGTATGAGTCTGTTTTTCGTTGGTCGTCTTATAAAGCTTTGGTCATTTTGTAACACGACTTTATCAGTAATAGTTGCTTTAGAGGCTGTTCGTAAGCAGTATTTTTGAAGCTTTGATCTCATTATATATGGAGACAGCAACTGTTCTCGAAAGAACAGAATACTGTTGACCGTGCAGCTTTTCCCTGGAATATATGACTAACTGAAACCCTCAGCTGCCGACAGGTGGTGTTAGGCTAATGTCTAACGTACATTACATTTGTAGAATTGTGGACAGCTGGGAATGTGAGTCTCACGGGAAGCGTGCAAGGGATAAGTCCCTGCAGTCGCGCTATTCATTTGTGTCCTCGGTGGCTCAGATGGATAGAGCGTCTGCCATGTAAGCAGGAGATCCCGGGTTAGAGTCCCGGTCGGGGCACACATTTTCAGCTGTCCACATCAAGGTATATCAACACCTGTCGGCAGCTGAGGGTTTGTTAGTCATTTATTCTTGATTTCATTATTCCGGTCCTGTCAGATTCAGCTGAAAGCCGCTATTTTCCGTATAAAGTGCATAATGTGGCACCTGTCTCGACACAGCAGTTTAATTTCATCGTTTCGTTAAGTCAACAAGGAGTCAGTTTCTCAGACCAACTTTCCCAAGATCGTCCACCTCTACAGTGCTTCCATGCGGACTGCCGTGTTAATTTGTATATTTATTGAAACGACGATTCTGCTCTACATGAATCCAGTTTATGGCGATGATACGCATTTTAAAATTTTAATTCTAGCGGAGATGTTAGGGGTTCTCAATTTTCAGAGTCATAATAAATTACGGTTGTTTGTGGTTATCTACTGCTCCTCTGCTACAAATATACCACACCATGGACGTGTGGCTCGTCATATTGTTGACGTTGGATGTTTGGGGCTCTGACGTTCTCCAGCAACAGCATTGCTCAGGTACACAGGATCGTTCGAACAGTCGAACAGCGGGACGGCATTGACTACGTAGAAGTTGAGGCTCATCTCCGGGATCTTCCGACTTGGCTGTCTTGCTTCTCATTTCCAATCAAAAATTCATAGTTTTTTGGTCTCTCTCAGAATGTTAATACCATGTTAAAAATATTTTGACATTTAATAACATATTTGGCCACATGAATAAAAACCAAGTAAGGAAACTGACTAGTGCATTTGGTGATTTAAGTCCGCAAACGCCGGGAGATTATCGTGGCTTTCCTTGGTTCTTCTCTTCACTATGTGCAGACTAGTAATTTAATCTGGAACAGCCAACTACCCTGAAAACTGTATTACTTACTGTGCTATCTTGTTCTGAATAATCTAGTAAGCTTCAACATATTTCTCAGTAACTTCGTGTCGTGTTAGTTCAAAGGTTTATCTTCGACAGCTGCTTACTTATTTTGCGTCACATATTTCAATGTTCGGTCACTCTGACAATCACTTTAAAGTACGTTTCTTCTTAATGTGATTCAGGACAGCACTTCTGCTTGGACCACCCCTCGGAAGTATCTCTTATTTGTGTGATACACCTTTAAACTTTACGAAATCTCCCAGGAGCATTTTTACCTCTTAAGACTCTACAATTTACGTCAACATATATTCTCTCTCCTTCACTCCAACTTCAATTTTTCTGACCGTCTCTTTGTCTACATCTTTACGTGTAGTTTACTTCACATTTTCGCTCTTGGCGCTTGGTGACGATTTGCAAGCTCATTTAAATATTTTTCCTCGTGTCACATGATTTGTCCCTCCATCTACCGCACTAATACTGCAGTCCAGTGATGAGATTACCGCCTTCATTAAATTCCGCTTCTGCTGCATACCCAAAAGTACTCTTAACTATTTGACGACCGCGTCAGAAAATCAGTTTCCCCCATTCTTCCAAAATCCTGAACACAGTTGGTGGTAGTTCATTTCTACAGATTACTATATTAATTTCTGATTCATGATACGTATTCTGTAATCAAATGATCAGTATCAAAGAATATGTCGATACGTACATTCTCTTGAACACCCCCCCCCCCCCATACCCTTACAGATATGTAGCAATCTTCGACTCCTTCCCATTCCCCTACTTCATCCCCGCTTCGTCCTCACCTCCAATCCCCTATTGTCTACAATGAGTTAAGCACATTGCCCCCCATCTCTAATCTTCAGTTGTCTACTATTAGTTAAACTCATTTCCATTATTATCAAACTCAAGCCATTCTTTCTCTGCAATATTGATGCAGTGTTCGAGAGAAGTACGGTATTTAAACTATACCTCTCACTAAACTATGCCTTGCCGCCAGTCGGTCTCAATAAATACACATCTACACCGGATGTCTCTTCTATGGCTCATTAGCAGAATTTTCTCTGGTGTTTCATCAGATATTTTCAATTTAGTTTTTCCAAGGTGTAGCAGGAATGAGCCGAAACAAATCTTGCTTGGTAGGTCTTTCTTACGACGCCCAGTGCAGTCTGAGAGCGGCGGTGTTTCCCACTACAGACAGAATGAGATTTAAATCGGAGTTTTAAGTGCCTGTTCGATAGAGTGGTCCCAAATTAGTCTAGTGGATTATTCGTTTTATCGGTTTGTATTAACACTACTAGTCAGACGAAGAGTAATCAGTACTTCAGCAGCTAGTAAACACAGCGTCTTCATAGCGGTAGCAGTAAGCGCGGGCCAGGGCTGTGCTATGCTGCTGATAAACTGGTCATTCTTCGTGTCTTAGGCCCAGTTAACACACATCGATATCGAATCTCACAATAGACTTCGGGCCATTCTGTCGAATGGGCAAATAAAATTCCACTAAAAAAAAAACGGTTTGTAGCGTAAACAAAAGCGCCGCCTTCCCTCGGCACTGGGCGAATGAATTACGTGATAACCAGTGTTTGTTTGGACGGACACCAGCTATATGTTGCACTAACTATGTAGCGAATATTGCCGTAAGACCATAGAAAATCAGCGTGATTTTTAGGAGGCACATCCTGCTTGAAGCAAGACAACTGAGGATATGGTGGATAGTAGATACGGAACCACCATTATTACCCACTGTCAGACTTGAGTCACAAAACGTGCATAGGAAGAAAGACTTTCAATTAGTGTCTCTATATGTCTAATTTCTGTCACGGTCAGTTCGCGAATTATAAGAGGGAGAAATTGATATGTTCGTGACTGTCCTTCGAACTTCCATTAAAGAAATTTTAACAGTAAATCCGTGATGTGCGGTGCCAATCATTAGCACCTGCAATCAGAGTATTCATCCCTGTAATACTTCCATACTTCCTAAACAAAGCAGTGACTAACTAAAAGCACTTCTTTGTATATACTGCAGCTGATCTAGTGGTCCTACCCGGTGGGACTTAGACACGAGCAGTACTCAGTCGATAGGGTGTTCCGTGAACACCTTCCATAACGTACGTTTCCGTAGCATTATTCCTTTGAATATGGTCATCTCTGTTTTACCAACAACTGATTTTTGTAGTCCTAATTTAGGACATTCCGACTAGAAACGCATAGATATTTTACGGTTGTAGCGATTTATTGCCAATCTCGTAATGGAGCAGCGTTTCGTCTAGCCGACTACCTCCGCACAATATGTGGCAGTTATTTATGATCGTCAGCTGCCAACACATGCACCAAATGTCGATCTGTAGATGTTACAGTATTTCGGTACTGTTTTATGGCGCAGTAATTTCCTTACGTACCACAGAATAATAAGAGAATAGTCGGAAAGAGCTTGACATAATTAAGAACTAATGCATTGAGATCATTGTGATGGAAAGTTGTGGATCACATAAAAAAGTAGTACCATGTTCCGTAACTTAGTATTTCGCTTAATAACAAGAGAACAACGCCTGCTCATCACCTATTCCGTTAGTATTTATGGTATATGCACGGCTTGATCAAAAATAAAAGCGACAGAAATGAGAGCGAATCCGTAGTTGCGATACGTACTGTGTAAATTGAAGGTGGAGGGGGAGAAAGGAAAGGTAGGTAACTGTTAAAAGAAGCAACGGGATTCGCGAAATGTCGGAAATATCCGAAAGGACACCATGAATTCATGTATCTCATTCATCTCGATGGCCAATGAATCCACAACCTTCACATCGGATGCACACTTATGTCCCTCCCCAGGAAGTCCACAACTCTGTTATGTGCGTAGCGAGCACGGGACCCGTTCCATGTGTCTTTAGATTGCAGCCACAACTGCCATGTATCTGCTCGAGACGCTGGAAGTTTGCCTATGGCGGTTGGACACTTTTCGTCTCTAGCGACATTCGATGACCGTCACTTCCCTTGCGTCGGCGATGAGGTCACTCATGTTACAGAAGTTATTCTTACAGCCACGGAACGTTCAATTCCTCGCACCTCCGAATTGCCCCGGCGCCCCCCCAGTTCCTTGGTGGAACGAGGGATGCCGTTACGCAATACGTGAGCGGCGACGTGCTCTTGGCGTTTTCCGGCACCATCCTACTTTGGCCAACTGTATCCGCTATAAGCAGTTCCGTGCGCGTTGCCGTCGCTTCATCCGCGATAGCAAGAAGGCAAGCTGGGATTTCTTTACTAGCTCCTTTAACACCTTCACTCCCTCCTCAGAAGTCTGGAGTCGAATTCGCCGGTTATTTCGCGCGCCTAGTTGCTCCCCGATCTCTGGGTTCACTGTCGCGCATTATACATTAGTGGACCCCCCATCGAAATTTCTAACTTATTGGGTGAACACTTTGCTGAGAATTCGAGCTCTGCAAATTACCCGCCAGCTTTTCTCACGAAGAAACGTGCAGCGGAAGTGTATCCTCTCGCTTTCTCCTATCAAAATAACGAAAGCTATAATACTGTTTTCTCCATGCGGGAACCCCAACACGCACTCTGTTCCTCTCGCTCTTCTGCCCCAGGACCGGACGGTATCCACATCCAAATGTTGCTGCATTTATCATAGCATAGTCTGCGTTACCTCCTCCGCCTTTATAATCGAATTTGGACCGACAGTACCTTTCCCAGAAGATGGCGGGAAGCTATCGTCGTTCCTGTTCCGAAACCTGGAAAGGACAAATATCTCCCCTCTAGCTATCGCCCCATTTTTCTCACGAGTAGTGTATGTAAGGTTTGGGAGCGTATGTTGAATTGCCGTTTAGCCTGGTGGCTGGAGTCCCGAAGCCCTTTAACACCCGTCCAATGCGGTTTCCGAAAGCATCGTTCTGCAGTTGACCATCTTGTTGCTCTCCACTTATATCATGAACAATTTTCTCGGGAAACGCCAAACAGTAGCAATATTTTTTGATCTGGGGAGAGCATACGATACCTTTTGGAGGACTAGCATCCTCCATACACTGTTCTCTTGGGGCTTTAGAGGTCGTCTACTCCTTTTTCTTCGTGAATTTGACTGAGCGCACATTTAAAGTGCGGGTGAATGCTACTCTCTCTCTCTCTCGAACTTTCTCCGAAGAAAACGTGGTTCCCAGGGCTCTGTGCTAAGTTTCTTACTGTTTGCCCTCGCTATAAATCCAATTATGGATTGTCTCCTTCCTGATGTCTCGGGCTCCCTCTTTGTGGACGATTTTGCGATCAACTACAGCTCTCAATGGACCAGCCTTCTTGAAAGACGTCTTCAAGGTTGTCTCGATCGTCTCCACTCTTGCAGCATCGAAACCGCCTTCCGCTTTTCTCCCAGTAAGACAGTTCGGTTTAATTTTTGGCGTCGTACGGAATTTCTTCCGCCATCCTTACACCTAGGTCCTGTCAACCTTCCGTTGGCGGACGTCGCTAAATTCTTGGGTCTTATGTGTGACAGAAAACTGTGCTGATCCTTCCACGTTTCCTACCTTTCGGCTCGCTGTCTGCGATCCCTCAACGCCCTCCGTGTCCTGAATGGTACCTCCTGGGAAGCAGACCGAGTGGCCCTTCTGCGCTGCTATCGCGCCTTAGTGCGCTCGAAATTGGACTATGGAAGCATAGTTCACTCCTCTGCTCGTCTGTCCACCAGCGTGGATTATGTTTAGTGTCTAGAGCTTTTTACACAAGCCCTGTGGAAAGCCTTTATTCTGAGACTTATGAACATCTGCTGTCCAATCGGCGAGCTGTCCTGAGTCGTTATGCAAGCCATCTGTTTTCCATGCCTACTAATCCGGCCCATGATATTTTTTTGATGCCTACTTGGATTTAGGGTATGCAGGCCGCCCTTCCTCTCTACTACCAACGGGAGTCCGCTTCTGTCAACTGCTACGCTCTTTCCTTCCACTTTTTTAAAACTTTCTTTATAAATTTGGGTACAGCACCGCCTTGACTCCGGCACCGGACCTACCTGCTCCGTGACCTTTGTCAGTTTCCGAAGGATGGTACCCCTTCTCTTGTTGATCGTCGGGCATTTGCTGCTCTATGAGCACAAATGTAGAATGCCACATTTATTTACACTGATGGCTCAAAACCATCGTTTGGTGTTGGGAGTGCCTATATTGTTGGCGGCACCCGTATCGGATTTCGGCTTCCCGACCAGTGTTCGGTTTTTACTGCGGAGCTTTACGCTGTTCTGCAGGCTATCCAAGACATCTGTCGCCATCAGCGGATACAGTATGTTATCTGCTGAGATTGGCTCAGCTCTCTCCTCAGTCTCAAAGCTCTGTACCCTGTCCACCCTCTGGTCCACCGGATTCAGGACTGCCTCCACTTGCTTCACTTGGGAGGCGTGTCTCCAGAGTTCCTCTGGATCCCAGGACTGTTGGTATCTGTGGGAATGAGGCGACCAATATAGCGGCAAACTCTTCTTCAGCCTGCTATTCGCATGATTTATTTCGCCGATCTACGGAGTGTTTTATGTCGTTGTGTTGCTCTTTCATGGCACGCACATCGGTCGACTCTTCGCAATAATAAATTGCGGGACGTGAAATATCTTCCCTGTGCTTGGACCTCTTCCTCCCGAACTCGTCGTCGGGAGGAGGTAATTTTAACTAGACTCCGGATAGGGCACTGTCTTTTTAGCCATCGACATCTTTTAAATGGCGATCCTCCCCCACTCTGTCCACACTGCTCTCATCTGTGGACGGTGAGACACCTTTCGAGTGCCCCTATTTTACTCCGTTACGCGCCAGTCTACAGCTGTCGCCTGATATATTTTCCATTTTAGCAGATGACACGCGCTCAGCCGATCGCGTTCTCGAGTTTATTAGTGCCAGTTAGATATGTCATTTGAAGCTCTTGTTGGGGAAAAGCAACCCCCCATCTATAGTGTTTATTTTTAAGCTTTCCTTCTGTTTGTTTCCCCACTTTTTTGAGTTCCGCTCGCATTGCTGCTGGTTTCCAGTTTCGTTTTTCTACCTTCTCCTAAGTCGCAGACCGGGCGCTAATGACCGTAGCAGTTTTGCGCCCTAAGACCATAAAGAAAACCACTTACGTCCGACCTTCAGGAGCATGGGGACTTCGGATATGTGGCGCTAGATAGGAGTTGGGGTCAGCCGGGAGCATGCAAAGATATTCAGCGCATTTGCGATAAACATTGTCCCCGTGGCACAGTGGTTAGGGCAGCTGCCTAGTAACAAGAGTTTCCAGATTGAGTCCCAGTCCGGCACGGCACACATTTTCACTCATCGCCGCTGATTCCAAATAAAATCCCGATACAGCTGATAGCATTAGTTACTTCCTTTCCTCCCTAATCCATCTTCCATTTACCTATGCTAGCGTTGTTCCCAGTTATCGATTGGTGTAGTGGAAAGAGTACAGAACAGTAATCGGGAGTTTGTGGGTTGGCGTTCTTGGGTGGCAACTATTTTTAAAATTTTACTCGATTTACACTCCATAAAAACTGGAACAATGCATGATATACTACATTAACATTTTCATTAAAGGCATGGAAAGGAGAGGCTCAGGAAACTGTGATTGACAATAGATTTAAAGAAACTGATTATACCTAGAGCGTCCGCGAGGACTCTCCAAAATCTTTCCAAGAAGACATTGTAGTTCGATACACTTAGCTTGCTGCCAAACTGTCCGATGAAAGATCACCATTTATGAATCTAAACCACATGTTTTTTCTGAAGATACTTTAAAAGCACCATGCAACTGTAAAAATATTGTTTATAACGTGTGAAAGATGCCGATAAAATCACTGTGTCCCTGGTTTTTGTGATTCATGTCGCCCCAGCAGGTGTAAATAAACTGTAAGATAACAAAAGTATCTAATTTCGTATACGTAGATCTCCTGCTAGCCTTATCAGTTACTGGAAATTTACAAATACAAATTTTCCTCTGCCTTTCATTTTGATGCGTTTGGTGAAAATATTAATAAACACACTATTTTGAGCATTCTTTACCACTTGCAGTGTAAGTAACGTGAACATCAGAAACAATTCCCACTTGGAGGGTCCACCTCCCGTCCCTGAGATTACCGTTATGTGCTCACTCCGCTGCGCCAACTGCTGTCTGGCAACTACGCTACATAATTGGCAAATGCCTCGCCAGATCTCCACGAAAAATGTTTTTCTAAATAGTGGACCATATGGAGCTCGCACTTCTATGACCTTCATTTCTGGCCAAGCCCTGCATGTCCCACAAATTTGTACAAATTCTGTGATTTAGTACGATCAACCCCCTTGTAAGTAACACTTTGAAACTAAATAGACCTCCCGGATGTCTAACTTCCAGGGTTGATTCAGAAAGGTAAGTGAATGAATTAGAATTAAGGTACCGTAGATAGGAAATAGCAGAGCCAGAAGTAATAAGCTAAAATCTACTAAAATTCTACATTAGCTTCGTGCAGTGCTTAAACTGAGGGCCACAACTTCCGAACGCTGACCACTACCTGTAGAATCCTGATGAATACTGTCCGGTACTCTCAGATAATTTCCGCTGTTGATCGCCTGCTAACAGTGTAAGTAACTTTATCAAAGACCGAAAATCCTCCGTCTACGGTGCAATAGCAATGAATTCCATTTACCTGCACAAGTAACAAAAGATGATGCCGTAAACATGTGCAAAATGGCGTCTCCCAGCATCTTGCATGCTTAGTTTCGTCGCACGAAGTATCGTCGTACCATTGTAATACGACCAATGTCGAATGAGGTGTCGCAGGCTGCCAGTTATTGCTTGGAGATCCTCTTCAGTCTGAACAGAAGTCTCGTACACAACATTTTGCGCATGGTCCCGCAAGAAGAATGCAAGTGGGGTCTGATCAAGACGGCGTTCTGGCGGGGAAACTGGACTTCATTTCTCATCCGACCTTCGGGGAATCTCTCATTTGGATGTTCCCAAACCACCAGTCAAAAGTGAGGTTGGGTTGCATCGTGTTGGAGCCATATCTGTTGGCGAATAGCGAGTGGGATATGTTCCAGGAACCTGGGTGGTATCTTACGATAACGTACACATTGATTCCTTGAAGCTAGGGGAAGAACAAACGGGGCTACCTCGGAATCATCGGCTGTTACTGCCCACACGTTGACTGGTGATGTGTCGATGGCTCTTCGCACCTACAGCATGGGGATTCTCATAGGCACAAACATGACTAGTGCCACTATTTAGTATACCACCTCTGATGGAACAGTATTTATCCGTAAAAGAAAATGACGATAGATTGTTATGCACTGCCTGAAGACGACACTGGATCATAAGTGAGCAGGAATCAAAAAAAGCACTTTCTGTGCATGGTAGGGGTTTTACTGCATTTCACATACTAATCGCAACACACTGCCCCGCGAAATATCCATTTCAAGTGAAACTGATAGTGCTTATTATAGGCAACTCAATTCGAGGAATCACAGCACGTTGTAAGACAGGAATCCGTGTAATTCGCAGTCTTCCTCGCTCAATGTACTGCGGTACCAATTTCCGTGCTTTACTCAATCGTTGGAACAGTCTTCAAAACATGCACTGAGCCGGATATCTTCTGCGCAAATATTTGTTTCTGTACTACCTTTTCACTCCTCTGCTGCTTCCGATTGCTTTACCAGAAACAAAAATAATGTACGCACCTTCTGTCAGTGGGCACAGCTTAATTTGTTTAGGGCTGATCGACGTTAGTATTTCAGTATATATACTCAGACTGCAGCGTCAGCAGCTCGTGGTCTAGTGGCTAGCGTTGCTGACTCTGAAACACAGGGTTCCGGGTTCAATTTCCGACCGGGTTGGGATTTTATCTGCCTGGGGACTGGGTGTTTGTGTTGCCCGCATCATTTCAATACCATCATTCGTGACAGTGGCTATATTGGTATGTGTAAAAATTGGGACTTTGTATGGGCTCTGACAGCGCAGTTGAACGCCCCACAAACTAAACATCATCAAACATCACATACTGCAGTTTACTGCATTATAGGCATTATACACCAGGATTGCTGATGTCATTACACCGTACACCATTTAAATTGCATTACTTGAGTTGTTATACCGACCTCTACACCAAAGTATTCGTTGCGATTGCCTGTTCCACAATCTTAGCAACAGTACCAGCACATTCAACTTTTAGAGGTACCACAATAATTTTCGCTTATAACTTTTCGGAGTAGTGTTCCTTACGTCAGATTGATAGATATACAATCCCTGAAAGTTTATATAATAACGGAATCACCCTGTATACAAACTTGACACATACTGGCTTTCACAGTACTATTAGGCGTAAAACATTTCATGTGAACCTAATGAGTACGTCCTTAATGGCCCCCTTTAGAGGGTATTATCCATCGTACAGCTGAAACTCGTTTTCAGTTACTATATTCCCTTAGTAGATAGTGTCGGAAGTTCCATGCGCCTTTTCGCGGATGATGCTGTAGTATACAGAGAAGTTGCAGCATTAGAAAATTGTAGCGAAATGCAGGAAGATCTGCAGCGGATAGGCACTTGGTGCAGGGAGTGGCAATTGACCCTTAACATAGACAAATGTAATGTATTGCGAATACATAGAAAGAAGGATCCTTTATTGTATGATTATATGATAGCGGAACAAACACTGGTAGCAGTTACTTCTGTAAAATATCTGGGAGTATGCGTGCGGAACGATTTGAAGTGGAATGATCATATAAAATTAATTGTTGGTAAGGCGGGTACCAGGTTGAGATTAATTGGGAGAGTGCTTAGAAAATGTAGTCCATCAACAAAGGAGGTGGCTTACAAAACACTCGTTCGACCTATACTTGAGTATTGCTCATCAGTGTGGGATCCGTACCAGATCGGTCTGACGGAGGAGATAGAGAAGATCCAAAGAAGAGCGGCGCGTTTCGTCACAGGGTTATTTGGTAACCGTGATAGCGTTACGGAGATGTTTAATAAACTCAAGTGGCAGACTCTGCAAGAGAGGCGCTCTGCATCGCGGTGTAGCTTGCTCGCCAGGTTTCGAGAGGGTGCGTTTCTGGATGAGGTATCGAATATATTGCTTCCCCCTACTTATACCTCCCAAGTAGATCACGAATGTAAAATTAGAGAGATTAGAGCGCGCACGGAGGCTTTCAGACAGTCGTTCTTCCCGCGAACCATACGCGACTGGAACGGGAAAGGGAGGTAATGACAGTGGCACGTAAAGTGCCCTCCGCCACACACCGTTGGGGGGCTTGCGGAGTATCAATGTAGATGTAGAAGGCCTAAGGCATATGGAGAGTTCTGCCTAAGAGTAAAATCCAGTCACGCATTTGTACCTCATACTACTGTTCTGACACTCCTTAGAAACTGTTTTTTAGTGTCTCTTAGGCTATGTTCAGTCATTCTGTTCTGTGAATGCAAGTTACAATCATTTTTGGAGTGTTTTACATGATTTGGTGGAATTAGTGCTTCTTGTGTACTGAAAGTTGCTACATCAGATCATTCGTCAATACGTTTTAAAGCTGTGCTAAGTGAACGCCAAATGTTACCGATTTTAGTTTGTTCCTTAACTAAAACTTAGTGGCCACGAAATATCACTAGAACACAAGAGAAAACGCTTCCTGCTTCCGCGTCACCGCGAGCCTATTACATAGAAAGTTCCATATTTTTGAAATATAACTATATTGTAAATTACTCCTGAAATGACCATTATGCAGTATCATTTCAAATCTACGGATTCATCCTGACATTGACAACTGTCCGAATAGACCTTGAGAGCCCAACGGCATCGACCGACCGCCGTGTTATCCTCGTCCCACAGGCGTCATTGGATGCGGATATAGAGGGTCACGTTGTCAGGACATCGTTTCCCCAGCTCTTGTCAGTTTTAGTAATCGGAGACGCTGTTTCTCAACATGCCTCGCAAGAGCTGAGTGTATCCCACTCGTTAACAGCACTCGAGAGACAGGATGTGGACCCATCCTGGTGCTAGCAAATCCCGACAGCTCTTCACTTCGGTGATCTGTTGGCAACCGGTGTTACCACTGCGGAAAGGCTTTTGCATTACGTTGTTCAAGCAGACCCTAAAGTATGTTCTTTTTCACTTATCCTTCTCACATATATCGTTTTATAGTGAAAAACAGTGGCAAGATGTGGCAGAAATCTGTATTAGCCCTTTAAGTAATGCTTGTTCGTAAAATCAAAACCGTGTGAAGAAAGCTGATGCTGTTTGCTCAGACATGCCACGACTAATGATAAAAATCCTGAGTGAAATAATGAAGTACTCATTAATATCAATTTATGAACCGGTATTAAAATGTGCCTAGGCATTTGCTCCACGACCTAAATTGAAATAAATTACTCTTATTTCGTGCATGATATCTGTATTCACTTCTCATAATCTGAATTTACCTGATTGATGAGGTAAGGAGGACAAAAATGTAGGATAAATAGCCTCATCATTTGTGCCCTTAGAGACAGTGTAAGCGGCAGTTCCTAGGAACAAGAGATGAAAATCAAATTTTCGAAATTATCATGTAAGCTTCGAATAGAACACGTGGGTTAATTCGTCAAGAATGACACAAGATGACGGACGACGTATTTCGTGAGTAATGTTGCAAATACTTTAAGGTTTTTTGCAGTATGTGTACATTAAAGATACAAACTACGCGAAAAACCATTTTTCTGATAACATAAAATATCTAAAAAATTTGTAGCTTACATGATTTACTCTGGTTACATGGGCTGTACGGAAAGTAAGAAAAGATTGGTCACGGAATGGAAACCACAGTGAAGATGTGGTGATTTGCTCAGATGTGTTGATTTGCTCAGATGTGTTGGACAGTGCCTCTAGAATGTCTGAACATTGTCACGCTTCTCTACTCAACGCATAGTGAACGCGTAGAGATGCGTAGGAAATAGTGTCTTCCCCGGTTATTGATGCCTGCGGACTGTTTCTACTTCATTTCATGCAATCCCACATAATGTAACAATCAGGCATTTGATTCTTCATGACAGTTCTCGGCCTCACACTGCAGGGGAAATGAGATCCTATAGCGTTTACGATGGGAAGTGTTCGATGGCCCACCATACAGCCCGGACTTGGTTATCTTCGATATCCATCTCTGGCCAGATAAACCGCTGGCTATGAAGACATTTTGGTGCAAACGACGATCTGCAGACCAGCGTAGAAAACTGAAAGCACAGGAGGCTGCCTTCTATGACGAGGGTACCGTAAAGTTGGTACAGCGTTACGACAAAGTCGAAATCTGAGAGGCAACAATGCTGAGAAGTACCAGGAAAGTTTAGCGAACTGTTAAAAATGAAAGTTTAGATTTTCACTGTGGTTTCCTTTTCGTGAGATCGTTTCGTACCTTCCGAATAGCCCTCGTATGTAGGCGCCTTCTAATATTTGCATTATTGTACAGATCTGATCATTTGCGGCTTCGGACACCTTTACGTTAAATAGTAGCACAAGGTTCTCAACCAGAAATATGTCAATAATACTTATTCTCATACAGAGTTCAGCAAAAATTTACTAAACTTAAATACGGGTAACGATGCAGACGGCCATACAGTGCAGACACGCTGGAGAGGAGACTTACTCCACTACTTAAAATGTAGTCAAA
Source organism: Schistocerca americana (assembly GCF_021461395.2). NCBI lineage: Eukaryota > Metazoa > Arthropoda > Insecta > Orthoptera > Acrididae > Schistocerca > Schistocerca americana. Next base: position 598,532,616 of record NC_060120.1, on the reverse strand, counting down.
CTAGAGAAATAGAGAGAAATTTAAGTGATAATGCCCTCCAGCTTTGATTACTGGGCTTAGTTTCGAACGTTTTCAGTTATGATTTGACTGAAACAGCAGAAAAAACAACCGTGCATTAAATACAGTAATCGTATAACTGTAATATCGTGGCCTTCAGTCAAAATAGTACAGTCTTCACACTCTATCCTCTTCAAATTTCACTATCTCAGCGTAATTACAACAATCTATATCCACTTCATTTTGCTTACTGGGATGAAACCTTCCTCCCCCTGGCCAAATTTTACCCTTCGCAACTCCTTTCATCACTAAATAGACAATTCCTTAATGCCACAGGATGTGTCCTATGAAATGTATCAGGTTGTGCCATAAATTTATTTCCTCCACAGTTCGATACAATATATCTCGGTAGGTTAGACCATCTATTCATCTAAACTAGAGCATTATTCCATACCACCACATTTAAAAAAACTATTTCTTATTTGTGACAGTGGTGTGGGTCGTGATTTTGATATGTGGTGATCTGACATCATTTATGGTTGACAGCCCTCAGCCGTTAGATTAACCCCCCTGCGGGTTCAATGGTTAGAATAGGCCCGCGGTATTCCTGCCTGTCGTAAGAGGCGATTAAAAGGAGCCTCAAACGTTTCGGCCTATATGTGATGGCACCCTCTAGGGTTTGACCTCCATCTTTCAAAATTCTTCCGAAGAGCGAGCAAGTTAGGGGAGGGAGCCTTACATGGTACATTTTGTCATCGAGCATTGAGAGCTCTAGCCAGCTTTATCGTTGTCGCATTGCAGTCCCGCTCATTCTTCATCTCTTGGGCGAAGATACGTTCCTGGGTGCAATTTCCACTATGCAATGTACAGTGTTGTTTTTTGCGGAGACGACGACCATGGACTTACTTGCACCTAATATCCAGCACGGTAGCCAGTCCGTTGTTGTTGGTTGTAGCCCCCTGACAACACAGGGATGGCTCTACTGATGCCTGCGTCGTTAACTCCTCACGTATGCCAAGGAGTAGAAGCCCATCTCCCTGGGGCATCAGAACTCCTGGCAATGGTCATCCTGCCAGGTGGCCATTGCTGTGTCTGGGTGGCGCCCGTGGGGAGGGCCTTGGTCGGAGTAGGTGGCATCAGGGCGGATGACGCAACGAAGTGTGGCACATCTCCTGCTGGTGGCCAACGACCAGCGGTCTCAAAGCGTTCGAGGGCTCACTTCAAAGCTAACATGTATGACCCCAAAACGTTCTCTTCTCTGGCCACACCATGGGAGGAACGTAAGGCTATGAATGACAGCAAAACGTATTCGCCCCGGTATATTGTCTGTACCAGGGCTGATGGGGAATCCTTTGTATCCGTGAAGCCTCAGTTCTTAGTAGAGCATTTAGAGGGCAAGTTCAGGGAGGTGGAGGGCTTGTCCAAATTGCAGTCCGGGTCAGTCTTGATTAAAAACAGCATCTTCTGCCCAGTCATAAGCCTTGCTCGCTTGTAAGAAGGTGGGGGATGTTTGTTACTATCACGCCCCATAAATGCTTAAATATGCTTCAGGGCATTATTTTCCACAGGGATCTTCTTTTACAGTTAGATGACAAGCTGCTCGCCAACTTAAAGCGACAAGGTGTCCACTTCGTCTGGCACGTCCACCGGGGTCAGAGGGATCATAAAGTTGCCACTGGTGCCTTCATCTTGACCTTCGAGGGTGACATTACCTGAGAACGTCAAGGAGATCGTCTACCGCTGTGATGTAAAGCCATATATCCCTCCCCTGATGCGGTGCTTTAAGTGTTGGACGTTCGGCCATATGTATTCCTGCTGTGCTTCCAGCCTCACATGTCATGATTAGGGTCATCCATCCCATCCTGATAGTCTGTGCCCCGCCTCCCATATGTGTCAACTGCAGAGAGCACCATCCATCTTGCTCGCCAGACTGTAAGATTCTACAGAAGGAATGGAAAATAATGGAATACAAGACCCTGGGCCGACTGACCTACACTGAGTCTAAGTGGAAATTTGAACGGCTTCATCCCGTGCGCAGGACGTCCTCTTATGCCGCCACTGTCACTCCTGCTTAAGTTACATCAGTTGCACCACCTACAGTCAGCTCTGAGTCGAAGGACCACACCTGACCCCTTGATGGTGGGGGGGCACTTGCCTCCTTGTTGCTCCCGCACCACCTGCCTCGGGAGCAGCACTAGGTACGCCGGTCCCCACTTCAAAGCCAGAAAAACGTAAATCTTCTTCAGCTTCTCTGTCTAGGAAGGGATACCGTGGGTCACTCCCTTCCCAGGTTCATACCAGCAGCGCAGCAAACACCCACCAGTGGCTGAAGAAGCCACAGGTCGCCGGTCATCGAGCTTTGCGATAGTCTTCAGTCCTGGAGACTGACTCCAAGAAGCCCTCCCAGCAAGGGTAAACAAGGGAACATGGCTATAAAGCGAAATTGAAGACCCTTAAGGCCAAGGAAACTGGTGGCTCCTAATCCATCGCTACCTACAAGCTCCGCCTCTGAGGAAGAGGTAGAGATTCTGGCGTCCGATGAGGATCTAGATCTCACTGGACCCTCACGCGCAATGGATGTCACTCGCGTGGGTACTCAATCGGTGGCAGCAAGTGACCCAATGGCGTAATCTGCCTCCCCAGTCACTTCATGCTTTTCTCAGCCATGGGCAATGCCATCCTCCAGTGGGACTGCAGCGGTTTGTTCCACCATTTTGCTGAGCTCTGACGACTTTTCAGCCTTCACCCTTTCCTCTGCATTTCTCTTCAAGAAACTTGGTTTCCAGCAATGCGCACCCCTGCCTTCCATGGCTATTGGGGTTATTATAGGAACTGGGCAGCTTAAAGGATCTGTGGTGGCGTCTGCATCTATGTCCTTCACTCCTTTCACAGCGAGTCTGTCCCTCTACAAACACCTTAAGAGGCTGTCGCTGTTCGGGTGTGGACGCCAAACGCTGTTACTGTCTGCAGTCTGTATCTTCCACCGGATGATGATGTACTGCAGCATGTCCTGGCTGTGCTGATAGCCCAATTGCCGCCATCTTTTCTCTTACTGGGCGACTTCAACGCCCATAGCCCTCTGAGGGGTGGAACAGTGGCAACACGCCAAGGTAATACTGTTGAACATGTATTGTCACAGCTCGACCTTTGCCTTTTAAATGATGGTGCCTTCACACATTTCAGCGTGGCACATGGCACATACTCAGCCATCGACCTTTCGATCTGCAGCCCTAGCCTCTTACCATCTGTCCAATGGAGTGTGCATGACGACTTGTGTGGTAGTGACCACGTTCCGATCTTTCTGTCACTGTCACAGCGTCACTCATCTGGGCGCCCTTGCAGATGGGCTATGAATAGGGCTGACAGGGACTTGTATTCCTCTATTGCCACTATTGAGCCTGTTTCCAATGACGCCCTTGATGCGGTAGTTCACTCGGTCACCACCGGCATCGTTACTGCCGCAGAATCAGCCATTCCCTGTTCTTCTGGGTCCCCTCGGCGGAGGACTGTGCATTGGTGGTCGCCTGAGATCGCTGAGGCTATTAAAGATCGCCGGCGGGCGCCCCAGCGTCACAAGCGACTTCCCTCATTAGAACACCTCATCGCCTTTAAACGGCTCCATGCATGGGCCTGCCACATCATTCGCCAACACAAGCAGGAGTGCTGGGAAAGGTATGTCTCCACCATTGGCCTCCATATCTCTCCATCTCAGGTCTGGGCCAAGATTAGGCGCCTCTATCGCTATCGGACCTCTGTCAGTGTCCCTATGCTCTCACTGAATGGAGCAGTTTTTACTGACTCTGACATAATTGCAAACAGCTTAACAGAGGATTTTGCTCTGAGGTCCTATTCTGCATACCACCCACTGGCCTTCCATTCCCTGAAAGAGCGGTTGGAGCGCCGGAGCCTTTCATTTCACACACACCATCCTGAATCCTACAATGTTGCGTTCAGTGAATGGGAATTCCAAAGTGCCCTAGCTGCTTGCCCTGCTGCGGCCCCCATGCCACATTGCATTCACTGTCAGATGCTCGAACACCTCTCTGTGGACAGCCAGCGACGCCTCCTAGACAAGTGTATCTGGGTCGAGGGTGAGTTCCCTTCGCAATGGTGGGAAAGCATCGTAATCCCCATTTTGAAACCTGGCAAGAACCCAATGGAGGTGGACAGCTACCTCCCCATTAGCCTCACCAACGTTCTTTGCAAGTTACTCGAATGCATCGGGAGCCGGCAGTTGAGTTGGGTACTAGTCTTGGGGCCTGGCTCTGCCTCAGGGTGGGTTCCGTAAGGGCCGCTCTGCCGCCGATAATCTGGTGAGCCTGGAGTCTGCCATCCATACGGCATTTTATCGCCGTCAGCACCTCGTGGTTGCCTTTTTTGACATGACATGCTGGAAGGCATACGATACGACATGGTTGACATCACATCCTCTCTACGCTTCATGGTTGGGGTCTTCTTGGTCCGCTTCAGATTTTCATACTAAATATTCTGTCCCATCGTACCTTCCGTGTGTAAGTTACGGCCTCCCATAGTTCTCCCCCCCCCCCCCCCCCCCCCCCGCCGGAGTTCAGGAGAACGGGGCACCTCAGGGATCTGTCTTAAGTGTCTGCCTGTTTTTAGTTGCAATTAATGGGCTCGCTGCGGCGGTGGGAACGTCTCTCTCAGCTTGCTTGTATGCTGACGAATTCTGTCTCTACTATAGCTCCATTGGCATTGCAACTGCTGAACGTCAGCTGCAGGGCGCTATCTGCAAGGCGCAGTCTTGGTCTTTAGCGCATGGCTTCCAGTTTTCAGCTGCCAAGACCTGCGTTATGCATTTCTGCTGGCGACGCACTGTTCACCCTGAGCCACGGCTTTATCTTGACGGCGAACCTCCTGGATTGGTGGTCACACATCTGTTCTTGTGTGGTTTTTGATGCCCTGTCGACTTGGCTCCTTCATATTCAGCAGCTTAAACAGATGTGTTGGCGCCATCTTAATGCCCTGCGTTGCTAGAGCCACACCAGCTGGGGAGCCGACCGGCCTACACTCTTACGGGTGTACCAGACGTTAATTCAGTCCTGCCTGGATTATGGGATCCTGTCTTATGGTTCAGCATCCCCTTCTGCGTTGCAGGTGCTGGACCCCATCCTTCACAGCGGGATACGACTTGCCACTGGAGCTTCCCAGACCAGCCCTGTGAACAGCATACTTGCGGAGGCAGGTGTCCCTCCACTGCGGTTATGGCACCAACGTTTACTGGCAGCTTATGCTACACACGTTTGTAGCTTGCCTGGGCATCCCAATTATCATCTCCTGATCCCTCAGTCTGTCGTCCATCTCCCAGAACGTCGGCCCCTGTAGGGTTGTACGATCGCAATTCGCGTCAGAGGGCTTCTCTCTGGGCTTGGGGATTTCCCTCTTCCACCTGTTTTCCAGGCCCCTCTGCGTACACTCCAATGCTGTGTGCCCCGCCCACGCCTTCGGTTCGAATTGGCACAGGGCCCGAAGGACTCGGTCCATCCTGAGGTCTTCCACCGCCGCTTTCTTTGCATCCTTGCCACGTATCAGGGCTCTGACGTTGTCTACACTGACGGTTCGATGATTGCTGGTCGCATCGGCTATGCTCTCTAGGGGACCATTACGAACAACACTCATTGCTGGCTGGCTGAAGCGTTTTCACTGCTGAGCTGGTCGCCAACTCTCGTACCCTAGAGTATATCCGCTCCTGCTCAGGTGAGTCCTTCGTTACCTGTAGTGACTCCCTCAGCGGCTTACGAGATATCGACCAGTGTTACCCTAGGTCTCGTCTGGTGATTGGTATTCAGGAGTCCCTCCATACTCTTGCCTGTTGCGGCTGCTCTGTGGTCTTTGTGTGGACCCCTGGTCATGTCGGCATCCTGGGCAATGAACGTGTTGACATGCTGGCCAAACAGGCTATCGGTGTACCAGCCTTATCGATTGGGCTTTCGAAGAGTGACCTCAGGGCAATTTGTGGCAGTATGTACTTCGGACGTTGGGTGACGAATGGCGCATCCTGCCTTCACCAAACTAACTTTCCACCATCAAGGAGGCTACTGGTGCGTGGCGCTCCTCCTTGAGGGTCTCTCGCAAGGAGTCTGTTGTCCTTTTGCCGGCTGCGCATTGGGCACACCCGGATGACACACAGCCACTTGTTGCACAGTGAGGACCCACCTCTATGTCGGTGCGGATCTGCTTTGACGGTTGTCCACATTTTGTTGGCCTGTCCCCTTTTGGCTGTGCTCAGGCAGACGATTGCGCTGCCTGATACGCTCCCTGCCCATTTAGCAGATGACACTGCCATGCAGGCTTAGTTTTGAGTTTTATTCGGGCAGGGGTCTTTTATCACTTAATCTGTTTCACATTTTTTTTGAGTCTGGCCTTTGGCCTACGATTTTAGTCTAGGTTATTTTTTTAGTGTGTTTCTAGGTGGTTACCTTTTCCTTTTTTGTCTCTATGGTCGGCCTCCCAGGGGGTCCACAACTCTTGTGGATACATGCGTGGCGAGCATGGGGCCCCGAGCCATTGCAGCCTTCTTTCTCTCCTGGGCTGCATTTCCTTTGCCTTCCCCTCCTTTCCCCTCCATGATCCTTTCCCCTCGCCCTCTCCTCTCCCTCTATTGGTGTCCTTGCTTATGTTGGCCCCCACTATCCTCTTGGTTCTGTTGGTTTTACACTCCGGCTTTGTTGTGTAATCATCTCCTCCTCTTGGCATTCCTTGGTGCCCCTCTGGGGTTTGACCTCCATTACAAAATTTCTCCTCCGTAGTGTGAGCCATTTGGGGAAGAGCACCTTACCTAGTGTCTCCGACGTGCACTCCTCTAGTACATTCCACCTTTTCTTTCACGTCGTTGTCTGATGCTAGGGTGCATAGCCAGCACGGTAGCCAGCCCGTGTGGTGGGGTCGCTATGTACCCTTTTGGTTGAGCCCCCTGAACACACAGGAATCACACTTCTGATACCTGAGCTGTGACCACCTCATGCATGCCTTGGAGTGGTTGCTCGTCATCCTGGACCATCGGAACTCCGGGCAATGGCCGCCGTGCCAGACGGCCCTTGCTGTGGCTGGGTGACGCCCGTGAGGAGAGCCCCTGATCGGAGTGGGTGGTATCAGGGCGGACGCTATGCAGATGAAACGCTTACGGGTCCAAAACTCTGGCCATTCTTCTGCGGCCGTCTCTCTGCGTGGAACTGATTCCTCAAGTGCTGCTTCTCTTGCCCCTTCGGCCTTCCCTTTCATGGCTACCCCCTGGGAAGAGGGTCAGGCCCGTCATCTAGGGGCAAAACCTTTCCCACGTTATCTAGTTTGCACCAGGACTGATGAAGACACTTTCACCAGTGTCAAACCTATATTGTTTGTGGAACACATTGAAGACAAGTTTGGCGAAGTGGACTCCCTGAGCAAGATGCGGTCTGGTTCGTTGCTGATAAAAACTGCTTCAGCTGCCCAATCTGTGGCCCTTCGTGCCTGTACCCATCTTGGCACAATTCCTGTGTCCATTACCCCTCACCAGTCTCTAAATATGGTACAAGGTGTGATTTTTCACAGGGACCTCATCCTTCAAACTGATGAACTTCGGGACAATCTCGGACGGCGGGGTGTTCACTTTGTTCGGCGTGTTCAGACGGGTCCTAAAGACAATCGCATTGATACTGGTGCCTTTATCCTGGCCTTTGAAGGGGATACCCTCCCTGAGAAAGTTAAGATTATGGTAAATCGCTGTGATGTGAAGCCGTACATTCTACCTCCTATGAAGTGTTTTAAGTGCTTGCGTTTTGGCCACATGTCTTCTCGCTATTCCCAGGCCCCTCTCTGTGGTGACTGTGGACGTCCACACCATGAGGGGAGTCCCTGTGTTCCCCCTCCTGTATGTGTAAATTGTCATGGTAGTCATTCTCCACGTTCACCAGATTGCCCAGTATATAAGAAACAAAAACGATACAGGAGTATAAGTCCCTCGATCGTTTCACCTATACAGAGGCCTGTAAGAAATATGCACGACTGCACCCTGTGTCCATGACATCTAGTTACGCCTTGGTTACATCTTCACCCCTTCCTCACCCCCATCCCGGACCCCTCTCCTCCCCCCTTCCCCTGTGGCTCCCACACCTTCTCCTATTGGCGCTGCTCCCCCTCCCCAGCCGGAGAAGTGTCCCACTCCTTCGGCGTCTGCCGGTCAAGGGCGCCTCTCCCGCGATGCCCCTTCCCGGCACCTTCCAGGTCAAAGGTCTGCTGCAGCGCGGCGACCGCGAGAGCCGCGGTCTATCGGCCCCCAGGTCGCCCGGTCTCTTTCTGTTCCTGATCTTGCTGCAGCTGGCTCCATTATGCCACACAGCCCTCCTCGATCTCAGCCTGAAAAGAAGAAGAAACATAAGTCCCGGGACAAAGAGCCTCTGGTGTCACCGGAGGTCCCTTCCCCGGCTTCACAACCGGATTCTGACCTGTCGTTTATGGATGTCGCCCCCTCCTTGTCGGTGACAGGTGGGGACCCGGCGGTATGACTGGATTTAGCGTGTTCAGCCCTCATTTAAACCATCGTTCTGTGGTTCTCCAATGGAATTGTAATGGCTACTATCGTCACCTTCCGGAATTGAAATCCCTTCTTTCGTCCTACTCAGCAGCTTGTGTGGTTCTCCAGGAATCTCATTTTACTGATGCTCACTCACCGACCCTCCGTGGGTTCCGTGTTTTCTGTCGAAATCGGGTCGGACCCTTGCGGGCTTCTGGTGGCGTTTGTACGTTGGTCCGTACAGACATTGCTAGCACGTGGATTCCTCTCCAAACTACATTGGAAGCAGTTGCTGTTAGGGTCCACTTAGACTCTGCAGTCACAGTATGCAATCTTTATCTCCCTCCTGACAGGACTCTTACACCTGCTGCCTTAACCACCCTTCTTCAGCAACTTCCTCCTCCTTGGGGATTTTAATGCTCATCATCCTTTGTGGGGCAGTGCTTTTCCATCTAGACGAGGTCTTCTTATCGACCAATTTATTGCAGACCACGACCTGTGCCTTCTTAATGATGGCTCCCCTACTCATTTCAGTGCTGGTCATGGTACCTTTTCTGCCATTGATCTTTCTCTTTCTTCTCCCTCTCTCCTCCCTTCATTACACTGGTCGCCACACGACGACCTTTGTGATAGTGACCATTTCCCGTTGATTATCACGCTCCCTTCCCGCTCCCCGATGGAGAGGTTACCTCGTTGGTCTTTCCACCGCGCCGATTGGCCTCTATATACTGCACAGGTCGAGTTTTCTCCCTCTTTGTCGGGTTGTATTGATGACGTCCTACGTGACGTGTCTGACGCGATTGTTCGCGCTGCTAACCTTGCTGTCCCGCGCTCATCTGGACAATTTCGTCGTCGGCAAGTCCCGTGGTGGAGTACGGCCATTGCCATTGCCATCCGTGATCGCCGTCGAGCTTTGCAACACTTTAAGAGGCACCCATCTGTAGCCAGCCTTTCTACCTTTAAGCGCCTTCGCGCTAAAGCCCGTTATTTAATCAAACAGAGCAAGCGGATATGTTGGGAACGATTCGTTTCTTCCCTTGGTTCCACTGTCCCTCTGTCACGGGTATGGGCTACACTTCGCTCTCTCCAAGGTTGCCATCGGCAGTCCACCCTCCCAGGCCTTCACCTCCCAGATGGCATTTGTACGGACCCATTAGTTCTCGCAGAACATCTTGCGACCCATTTTGCAGTGGCATCAGCGTCGGCCTCCTATCCAGCTGCTTTCCTTCATCAAAAACAGCAGGCTGAAGCTGTCACCTTATGTTTCACCACTTGTGAGTCAGAACCTTACAACGAACCTTTCACTGAATGGGAATTTCTTTCTGCTCTATCTGCTTCTCATGATACGGCTCCTGGCCCAGATTCCATTCATAACCAGCTGCTTCAACATCTCAGTGCTCCACAACGGCACCATCTTCTTCGGGTGTTTAACCGTATCTGGCTCCAGGGTGACTTCCCTTCTCAGTGGAGGGATAGCATTGTGGTTCCTGTCCTTAAGCCTGGTCAGAACCCCCTATCTGTTGACAGCTATCGGCCAATTAGTTTGACCAAAGTTGGTTGTAAGTTACTTGAACGGCTGGTAGCCCGTCGGCTCACTTGGGTCCTCGAATCTCGGGATCTATTGTCCCCTTACCAGTGTGGCTTTCGAGAGGGACGATCTCCAATCGATCATTTGCTTCGCTTGGAATCCGCAGTTCGGCAGGCTTTTTCCCAGCGCCGCCATTTGGTTGCAGTGTTTTTTGACCTTCGCAAGGCCTATGACACGGCCTGGCGCCATCACATCTTACTAACCCTTCATCAGTGGGGTCTTCGGGGCCCACTCTCGATTTTTATCCGCCAGTTCCTGATCCATCGGTCATTCAGAGTTCGAGTTGGTACTGCTTTTAGTTCTCCACGGACCCAGGAGACGGGCATCCCACAGGGTTCTGTCTTGAGTGTCCTTCTTTTCCTCATTGCTATCGATGGACTTGTGGCCTCTGTCGGTCCCTTGGTCGCCCCTGCCCTGTATGTGGATGATTTCTGCATTTGGGTTAGTTCCTCCTCGATCCCATCTGCAGAACGGCAGCTCCAGGTGGCTATACGGCGTGTCTCTGCATGGACCCTCTCCCACGGGTTTCAATTCTCTCCTTTAAAATCGCGGGTGGTCCACTTCTGTCGCCGTACTACGGTCCACCCTGATCCAGAGCTCTATCTCGCTGCACAAAGATTGCCTGTGGTTCCACAGTTTCGTTTCCTAGGTCTTCTTTTCGACAACAAGCTCACTTGGCTGCCCCATATCAGACTCCTGAAGGTAGGATGTTTCCGTAAACTCAATGTCCTTCGCTTCCTTGCCCACTCCTCCTGGGGTGCGGACCGTTCCCTCCTCCTCCGTCTTTATCGTGCTCTAGTTCTGTCACGTTTGGACTATGGTTGTCAAGTTTATGGTTCAGCTGCTCCTTCCACGCTGCACGTGCTGGATCCAGTCCACCATCGTGGTATCCGTTTGGCCACCGGTGCCTTCCCTACTAGCCCTGTTGATAGTCTCCTGGTTGAAGCTGGGATCCCCCCCCTTTCAGTTCGGCGGTCCCAGCTTCTGGTGTCTTATGCCCTTACTATCCGTTCTTCTCCCGCTCATCCTTCCTATTCTATCCTATTCCCAGACCATGGGCGTCGCCCGCCTGACTCCCGCCATCGGGCGGGTTTCCCGGTTGGGCTGCGCCTTGCGTCTCTTACCCGTGATTTTCGGCTTCCTTCTTTGTCCTGTCTTCCTCGCTCCCTCCCCTCCACCCCTCCTTGGTTAGTTCCTCGGCCTCGAATTCGGATGGCTCTCCGCCGCGGTCCGAAAGATTCCATCCCCCCGGTGGTGTTCCGTTCCTTTTTCCGCCAAATTTTATGGGAGTTTCGGGATGCTGTTGTTTTTTACACTGATGGTTCTAAATCTGCTGATCATGTTGGGTATGCCTTCACGTCCTTTGTTGGAACGGAAAATCATCTACTGCCACCCTCATGTGGGGTGTTTACTGCGGAATTGATGGCAATTTCCCGGGCCCTTACCTTTATTAAACAATCCCAACACAACCGCGTTTTGTTATGTACGGACTCGATGAGTGGCCTTCTTGCTATTGACCGGTGTTTTTCGCGCCATCCCTTGGTCTCTGCCATCCATGACCATCTCGCTGATCTTCACCGTGCTGCTTGTTCCATTGACTTCCTATGGGTCCCGGGCCATGTGGGTATCCCGGGTAATGAGCTCGCTGATCGTTTGGCTGGGGGAGCAGTTACTTACCCCCCATTTTCTGTAACCCCTCCTGCAGCGGATTTACGGCTTCACATCAAATCCCACTTTGCACAGTCATGGGCCAATTCTTGGGAGGCTACTCCACTGTCTAATAAACTTCGTGCCATTAAGGTGAATACAGGCCCATGGCGTTCTTCCTTTAGCCTCTCCCGCAAGGACTCGACCACACTGTGTCGTCTCCGCATTGGCCATACCAGGCTGACCCATGGTTTCCTTTTGCGTGATGAGCCACCCCCGCTATGTGGTTGTGGAGCCTTCCAGTCAGTGGCCCACATTTTGGTTGAATGCCCCCTTCTTTTGGCTCTGCGTGCTAAGTACAGACTCCCCCACACTTTACCTTTGATGTTGGCTGACGATTCCCGGATGGTCTCTCTGGTTCTAGGTTTCCTCCGGGAGAGTGGTTTTTATTCTCAGTTTTAAAGTTTTTAATCTCCCTCTGGTGTTGGGGCAGGGCGGTGAGTGTTTGGGTGTCTCCCACTGTAGGCAGTGTTCAGAGATTCCCGATTCACCTCCCTGACCAGAATCCTCTTTTCTTTCCCTTTTACTCTGTTTTTACCCCTTCTTTTTAAGGCTTGGTTAGTTTTTCTATTCCCATACGTACTTTCTGCATTATAGCAGTTGTACCTTTTAAGTCACAGGTGGTCTTGCCTATGCTGTTTCAGCATAGTGTTGGGTTCGTTCTCTTGCCAACTTCCCTCATTTGTTTTTACTAATGACAACGTGACTGCCCTTTTACGTTTCCCCTTTATCCGTTTTATTTTTCTGACTATACTGAGATGTCCCGTTAGCAGAATGGAGTCTATTTGAAACAAGGGACTGATGACCTTGCTGTTTGGTCCCTTTAACCTCAAACAACCAACCAACCAACCAACCAACGAACCAACCAGACCATGGACGTCGCCCACCCGACTCCCGCCCTCGGACGGGTGTACCGGTTGGGCTGCGCCTTTCGTCTCTTTGCCGTGATTTTCAGTTTCCTTCTTTGTCCTGTCTTCCTCGCTCCAGCCCCTCCACTCCTCCTTGGTTAGTTCCTCGGCCTCGACTTCGGATGGATCTCCACCGCGGAGATTCCATCCCCCCGGTGGTGTTCCTTTCCTTTTTCCGCCAAATTTTATGGGAGTTTCGGGATGCTGTTGTTTTTTACACTGATGGCTCTAAATCTGCTGATCGTGTTGGGTATGCCTTCATGTCCTCTGTTCGAACGGAAAGTCATCTGCTGCCACCTACATGTGGGGTTTTTTTACTGCGGAATTGATGGCAATTTCCCAGGCCCTTAACTTTATTAAACAGTCCCAACACAACCGCGTTTTGTTATGCACGGACTCGATGAATGGCCTTGTTGCTATTGACTGGTGTTTTTCGCGCCATCCCTTGGTCTCTGCCATCCATGACCATCTCGCTGATATTCACCGTGCTGCTTGTTCTATTGACTTCCTTTGGGTCCCTGGTCATGTGGGTATCCCGGGTAATGAACTCGCTGATCGTTTGGCTGGGGGAGCAGTTACTTACCCCCCCCCCCCCCCCCCCCGTTTTCTGTAACCCCTCCTGCAGCGGAGTTACGGCTTCACATCAAATCCCACTTCGCACAGTCATGGGCCAATTCTTGGGAGGCTACTCCACTGTCTAATAAACTTCGTGTAATTAAGGTGACACCAGGCCCGTGGCGTTCTTCCTTTCGAATCTCCCGAACGGACTCTACCACACTGTGTCGTCTCCGCATTGGCCATACTCGGTTTACCCATGGTTTTCTTTTGCGTGATGAGCCACCCCCACTATGTGGTTGTGGAGCCTTCCAGTCAGTAGCCCACATTTTGGTTGAATGCCCCCTTCTTTTGGCTCTGCGTGCTAAGTACAGGCTCCCCCACACTTTACCTTTGATGTTGGCTGACGATTCCCGGATGGTCTCTCTGGTTCTCGGTTTCCTTCGGGAAAGTGGTTTTTATTCTCAGTTTTAAGGTTTTTAATCTCTCTGGTGTTGGGGCAGGGCGGTGAGTGTTAGGGTGTCTCCCACTGTAAGCAGTGTTCGGAGATTCCTGATTCACCTCCCTGACCGAATTCCTCTTTTCTTCCCCTTTTACTCTGTTTTTACCCTTTTTTTAAGGCTTGGTTAGTCTTTCTATTCCCATACGTACTTTCTACATTGAAGCAGTTGTACCTTTTAAGTCACAGGTGGTCTTGCCTATGCTGCTTGAGCATAGTGCTGGGTTCGTTCTCTTGCCGACTTCCCTAATTTTGTTTTTTGCCAATGCTAACATGACTGCCTTTTTACGTTTTTTCCTTTTTCCATTTTTTTGTTCTAACTCAACTGAGTTGTCCCATTAGCGGAATGGCGCATATTTGAAACAAGGGACTGATGACCTTGCTGTTTGGTCCCTTAAACCTCAACCAACCAACCAATCTATGGTCGGCCAACCACTGTTACACTCTGTGATTTTAATTCCTTTTGTCTGGTCTCTGAGGCCTCCTTGTTCCTGTGTCGTCTATTATCTCCATTTTTCGTTTTTATTCTGTGTGGGTGTTCGAAGTTTTGGAAAAAGGGACCGATGACAAACCACAACAACCGTTAGATTAAATATTATTTATTGATCTGAAGTGATAAGTGTTATTAAAAAAATCTGTTCAGGATCAGTGGGGTAAAGACTGATCCTGGTTAAATAATACTAGCAGAATGATATTAAAATATTTATTACAAAAAAATCATTGAAACTACACAACAGAATCTGTGTAATTACTACATTTGTGTGAAAGGCTGCGGTCGTCATAGAGACGAAGTAGGATGGGCAGACGTGAATTTAACTATACAGAGCACGTGTGGTTGCGTCTACGAACTCTTACGTTCAAGACTCGCAAGTACAGAGTCAGTTCACGAGTCAAGACAGTCTGCTTTTACATTCAGCGGGAGGAGACACTTGACTAACGTGTACAGCACTGAGTACTTAGAATGCCTAAAGCTCCAAGGAGAATCACCGATTTGTTCCTGTGCTCAGAGAGAAATGAAATGATTTTGCTTCAAGTGGCACATTCGGCAATTTCTCAGACTACGTTTGAGAGTGATCACTGGATGCATTGTCAGCAATGTCTCAAATTATATGCTCTCCAACGATGCGCGTCGGTTGGACACACAACACTTACCCAACTCATTTGGTTCACTAATGTGAATTCTCGACTCGGCCAATGACAGCCTGTGTTAGCTCATTTCCTCCCACTCTTCATAGACATGAAAATGCTCGCCAATCCTGAGCAATTCATACAACATTTTGTAGAAGCTTCTCGAAAAATTTAAAGCAACATCCCACCAAAGAGCTTAGCCAATCCCATGATGTCCTGGACAACAGTAGTCGGAAAGTACTGCGCAGTCTGTTTGGGAGGAATTCTTAAATGTTGACCCATCCGCCTCAGTGGTGACAGGAGACACATTCCAACGCGTCCTAAAAACTGCAGGAAATTCTTGTTAGATTACAATCCTTACTCCCTCTTTTCGTCACACATCCCTGACAATGGGAGGTGACAGTGCAGGGCTTCTCTAGGGGACGGCTTTGCATTGGGATGTAGAAGTTCTACCCTCGGGCAACTGAGAAAAATACTCATCCCCAAATCCAGGGGTTAACAGCTCTATTGTAAGTACATACTAGGCTGTCAGAGAGCCCGTCTTTGCTGCACTACTTACCTTTCTGTGCTGCAAGCCTATACTACCAGTCAGTCCTCTGCCTGTACATCAGATAGTCTTAATGGTGTATATCACACTTAGATATGGTGCATGATTTAGAACTCCACTTTCCCATTTCATTTCCAGTGCTCTCTACACGATTTATTAATAAATACATGGTACCCTTTGTTGGGGCAGACCTGCCACTACTTCAACTTTTTCAGAAATGTAGATTGAGCATGGAAAGTCACTCAATGTGGTGTATATTTGCCTTTGGGCCTGTCCATGTGATCACCCTTACTTTCCAACGAGGTAGTGCAACCAAACAGCACAGTAGCAATCTCATTATGAGGGGTCTCACTACTGATGCCTAATCTGATACCTCCCCATACACGTGAAGGAGTAAGTGCCCATCACGAGTGGGGCATGAGGACTTGGGGCAATGGATTACTAGCCAAGTGGCCATTGCTGAAGCTAGATGTGCCCATGGGGAGCCCACATTCAGAGAGGGTGGCAGAATGATGGATGACTCGCTTGTGAAGTGGATGAAGCTTTCTCCCTCTGGTGGTCACACAACCTCAGCAATATCTTCTGAAGGCAAAAACTCTTTCAGTACAGAGAGGAACGATACGAATATACTTGCTTGCCTGGCTACACTATGGAAGGAATGTTGGGCAAGCGACAAGCAGATATACTCCTCCAAGGAACCGATTTGTACAAAGACAGATGGGGAGTCTTTTTGGCCACAAGGCCCTAATTCGCTGTAGAGACTTTAGAGGATAAGTCTGGTGAAGCTCCAGCTGCCTCTGAAACAGTCATCTGACCACTTACGAGCGTTGCTTGCTTGTGACAAGTTGGAAAACATTCCAATGACTACTGCTTCGCATAATAGCCTAAACTTGGTTCAAGGCGTCATATTGCATCGTGATACCCCTTGCTGTCCGACAATATGCAATGTACGAATTTGAAATGACAGGGTGTACACTTTTTCCATGTCCATAGGGGGCCAAAGGACAACAGGTTTGCTACTGGGACGATTTGTTGTCTGAAAAGGCCTAAGTAATGGTGTACTGGTGTGATGTGAGACCACATGTTTCCCCACCCCAAATGCAGTGCTTCAAATGTGTGAAATTTGGGTACAGTTCTTTACATTGCTATATTTACACAGTCTATAGGGATTGTGGATGACCACTGCAAATGAACATTCCTTGTGTTCCCCCACCCCCCTCCCCTCCATATGTGTCAACAGTGAAGAGCACCATTCTCCATACTTCACAGACCATAATATCTTTCAAAGAGAGGAAATAAAATAAGAACGTAAGACTGGAAAGATTTACACACCAAGAGGCCAAGAAGTAGTAGGAGCATTTTCATCTGATTATATGAAAATGTTGGACACCACAACTTTGACATCACCCTTTCTTCCGATCCTATAGCCACCATTATCCATTATACATCCTACAGCTAGCTATTAGGTTTGCTCGAGCATGCCTGCCTCATCATCTTTAAGGGCTCTCCTCCTGCTGCTTCCTCCACATGCAGTTTGCGAGCAATGACTCCACACCCACTGGAGACGCCAAACGCCATCCCCCAGTTGGAATCGCCTCACCCTCGTCTGTCTTCTAATTTCAGGAAGGGGTCCTGCAGGACACCTCCCTCTGAGGGCTCTGCCAGTCTGCAACTGGGTACCAAATGGTAGCTCAATAAGCCACAGGCTGGTGGCCACAGGGCTTCATGATCTTCAATCCATGAAACTTAGTTAGAGAAGCCCTCCCAGTCATCTAAACCCCTAGGGAAAAGAAAAAAAAAAGGTTTCTAAGATGAAGGAAATTCTGCTGGCCCTCACACCACTGGATCCCACATGTTCTGCTCCTGTGGCCATGGCAGCGATCCCAGTGGCCCCTGAAGCTCCAGATCGCACAACGCAATGTGTGTCAGAACCTGTGTTTTGATAACATACCCTCTCAAAAAGTGGCTGCAGGTGATCCTTGGACATAAACTGCCTCCATGGTGCCTTCATGCCCTCACAGTAGAAGAGAACAATTTCCCTGGCGAATTCTAGAGTTTTTTCCATGACCTGGCTGAACTATGAGATCTACAAAGGTCCTCCCCCGCTTTGTGCATGTCCTTCAAGAATATTGGTTCCCAGCAATACCAACCAACCATGAGCATCTTCAACTGCGCATATGACAATGTTGTACACTACAGCTATGACATCACCCTCTGTACCAGGGGCATTTTAAGAATCATGCCAATTATCATAGGATGTCTCGTAGAGTTTGCACGTACCTTCTCATCTCTGTAAGTAGTGAACTCATGCCTCCTGATAAAACTTTGTAGGTTGAGGCTGTTTGGGTAAGGGCATTTCAGTATATTACCATCTGTAAAGTTTATCTCCCTCCCAATGGTGGTGTGCCTGAGAACGTGTTGTCTGCTTCGTTTTCTCAGCTCCCTCTACCTTTCCTAATCTTGAGCCACTACAATGCCTGTAACTTTTTTCAGGGTGGAACCACAATCACTGGGTGTTATAAAGACATCAAAAACTCACTGGCTGATCTCGACCTCTGTCTCTTGAATACTGCTGCCTCCAAACACTTCATTGTCGCACCTGGAATTAACTCTGCCATTTATCTTTCTGTTTGCAGTCCCACTTTCTTCCACCCATCCCCTGGAAGGTCAACAGTGTCTGTATGGTAGTGACCACTTCTAATTTTCCTGTACGACCCTCAGTGTCACTTGTGTGGGCGCCCACCTAGATGAGCTCTCCTCATTGGCGACTAGTATGCTTTCACCTCCACTGTCGTTAAGAGCCCACCGCTAAATGGAGGTACTGACAAGGCGATTCAGAATTCCACAGCAGCTGTTCTATTGGCAGCATGCCTCCCCCATCAGAAAGTAGTACCTCAGTGGAACTCAGAAATTGCTGAGGCCAAGAGATTGTAGGTGGGCTCCCCAAAACTGTAAGCAGCATCCATCAGTCGAACATCTCAGAGCCCTTAAATGGCTCCAGATCAGGGTCTGCCACTTAAGAAGGTGAAGCAAGAATGCTGGGAATGGTACATTTCAACCCTTGGACAATGTATGCCTCTTTCGCAGGTTTGGCGAAGACAGGACGCTTCTATGGACACTGGTCCTCTGCAGGAGTACTTGATATATCCTTGAGTAGAGCTGATTTCACTAAACCACACGCCACAGCCATAGGTCAGTATTGCCCTCGATCCTCTGTGTCCGAGAACTCCCAACCTGCTTTTCAAGTTAGTAAACAGTGAATTTAGCAATTGGCATTTATCTAGATGCCGCCTGGGGCCCTATAATGCTCCATTTAGTGAGACGAAAATCTTCAGTGCCCTAGCCCTTTGCCCTGTTACAGTCCCAGGACCAGATCATATCCACAAACAAATGCTCAAATATCTATTGGTGGATTGTCAGCGTCATCCCCCTAGCATATTTAACCGTATGTGGGGAGAGGGTGAGCTCCAAACTGAAAGGCAGGAGATCATCATCGTCCCAGTACTGAAACTGGGTGAGCAACTCCTAGAGATGGACAGCTATCTCCCAATTAGTCTTACAAATGTCTCCTGTGATTTCCTCGAATACAGGGGGAGCCAGCAGCTGTGTTGGCTCCTTGGGACACGAGGCCTTCTTGCTCCATGCCAGGGCTGTTTTCGCCAAGGCCGTTTCAATGCTGTTAATTTGTTGATCTGTAGTCAGGCATATCTACAGCTTTAGAACGATGTCAACAACTTGCTGCTGTCTTCTTCGACCCACAAAAGCTTATGACACCATATGGCGACACCACATCGTTAGCTTTCATGGGTAGCGTCTCCATGGCCCTCTTCCGATTTTGGTCCATAACTTTCTGCTGCACCATCGAAGACTGTGGGGTCCTGCAGAGCTCTGTGTTTAGCGTCCGTCTCCTCTAGAACCCATTATTTGTCTAGCAAGAACCTTGGGATCTGTGTCACCCCCCTTGTATGCCAACGATATTTGTTAGTGTCGGTGTTGCTAAATTTCGACAGCAGGGTGCTATTCTAAAGGCGCAGTCATGGGCCCTAACACACAACTTGGTTTTCCGATGCCAAGACTAGAGCTGTGTACTTCTGCCGCCGTCAAACTGTTCATCCACAACCAGAACTTTCCCTTGACAGCTAGTTACACCATTGTGGGATCCGACTTACAACCGAAGCATTCCCAACTAGCCGTGAGAAGCCTACTTGGGCTGGGGTCTCTCCACTACTGTTTAGGTGCTAACAGCAGCTGCATTAAGTTACACGTGTCCACAGCTTCCCTAAGCCGTCCATAATTGCGCTAGTGTTGCCGTTGCATGATTTTGTGCGCGATCCAGCCTCTCGGTTGGGTCCCATAAATATTCGACGAGATACATGTCTGGCCATCTGGGTGACCAAATAGTTAGCTCGAATTGTACAGAATGTTCCTCAAACCAATTACGAATATTTGTGACCCGAAGATGTGACGCGCTGTCATCCATCGACATTCCATCATTGTTTGGGAACATGAAGTCAATGAATGGCTGCAAATAATCTCCAAGTAGCCAAACAGTCATTTCCGGTCAATAACCACTTTAGTTGTAACAAAAGACCCAGTCCATTCCATGTAAATACTGCACGGGTCATGATGGAGCCGCCACCATATTGCACATTGCCTTGCTGACAACTGGGTATAAGGCTTCGAGGGATCTGTGCCACATGCAAACACTACCATGAGCTCTTACCAACTGAAATGGGGACTCACCTGACCAGAACACGTTTTTCCAGTCATATAGGGTCCAACCGATATGTTTTTCAGTCAGTGTCGTGCTGTTATCAAAGGCACTCACGTCTGTCGTCTGTTGCCATAGCCCATTAACGCTGGGTTGCTCAGCACAGTCCTAACGGATACGTTCTTCGCACGTCTACATTGATTTCTGCGGTTATTTCACGCAGTGTCAATTGTCTGTTAACATTGACGGCGTTTTGCCGCTGCTCTCGGTTGTTTAGTGAAGGCCGTCGGCCACTGCTTTGTATGTGGTTAAGGGTAATGTTGAAATATGTGGATCGCGGAATATTGAATTTGCTACCGATTTCCTAAATGGAATTTCCCGTGCGTTTAGCACCAACTACCATTCCGCATTCAAAATCTGCTAATTCCCATCATGTGTCCATAATTACGCCGTAAACCTTTCACGTGAATCGCCTGAGTACAAATGACAGCTGTCATTTCGCTCGTGTAAGTGATACTACCGCCATTTGTACATTACATACCGCACTACTCTGACTGTAGTCACATCAGTAAATTTCTCTAACGTTCCGTTCTCAGACAGTACATCGTAAAAATGAACACCCAAATCTCTCCCTAAAAGTTCTGAATTCTCTTATTTTAGTACCACGATCGTTTTTTTTTCCCCATGTAGGTTCTCGATACGTATTTTGACATTTAGACGAGAAATTTCGAGATACAAATTTCGTGAAAAGATCTCGCCGCAACACAAAACACCTTCGTGATTGCCACCCCGAATCGCTGATCATATGCGTGACACACTCTTCTCTATTTCGTGATAACGATCTGCCCTTTTATGGGCTGTTTCAACGCCCTCCGCCAATCCTATCTGGTAAGGATCCTGCACCGCACAACAGTACTATACCAGAGGACGGACAAGGGTAGTGTAGGTTCTCTCTTTAGTAGATCTGTTGCATCTTACAAGTACTCCGCCAATAAAGAGAAATCTCTGATTTGCCTTTCCCACAACATTGTCTACATGATGGGGCCAATTAAAGTTTCTCGTAATTGGACATACTTGATATTTGTATGAGCTGGCAGCCTTTAGATTTGTGTGATTTGTCGTGTATCCTAAATCTGAAATATTTCCCGTATTACCCATGAGGATGATCTCTCAAAATTTCCTTGTTACATGGCAATTGACACTTTTACGCCATACAGGTATCTGGTGTGATTTTCCAAATGGGTTTAACTATCCTACGGCTTTACTAGACGGTTAATGATAGCATCTCCAAACACACTAAGAGGGCTGCTCAGATTGTCTGGTACATCGTTTACGTAGATTACGAATAGCAGATGGCTTATAACACTCTCTTAGGGATCTCGATGTTGTGTCGATTACTACGTACTGTGAAATTTCTGACGAGAAATCATCGGGAATCCAGTCGCATAACTGGAGCGATAGTCCATAGGAACACAATCTGATCAGAAGTCTCTTGAGAGGAACAGTACCAAAAGCCTTCTAGAAGGGTAGAAATTTGGAATCTGTCTGAGATACCACTAATTTCTTCGTATGCATGAAGAGTTACTTGTTTTCCGCAAGAACGAAGTTTTCTGAATCCGTGCGGACAATGTCAGTAGACAGTTACCTTCCATGTAATCCATAACGCTGGAACACGGTATACTTCCAAAAATCCTACTGAAAATGGACGTCAGTAAAACGGGTCTGTAATTCGTCGAATTAGTCCTATTAACTTTCTTAACAACTGATGTCCTGTGCAGCTTTCCA
The DNA here is from genome assembly GCF_021461395.2 of Schistocerca americana. Lineage (NCBI taxonomy): Eukaryota > Metazoa > Arthropoda > Insecta > Orthoptera > Acrididae > Schistocerca > Schistocerca americana. Next base: position 598,510,682 of record NC_060120.1, on the reverse strand, counting down.
ATATTTTGGTTCGGATCTACCGTCGAGTGAGCAGTTCTATGTTGCTGTTTCTGTGGTCATCAGTCCAGAGAATCGTTCGAAGCAGCTCATCATGCTACACTATCCTGTGCAAGCTTCATCTCCTGGTACCTACTGCCACCTACATCCTTCTGAATCTGCTTAGTGTATTCATTTCTTTGTCTCCCCTCTACGATTTTTACCCTCCACGCTGCCCTCCAATACTAAATTGGTGATCCCTTGATGCCTCAGATTATGTCCTACAAAGCGATCCCTTCTTCTACTCAAGTTGTGCCACAGATTTATTTCCTTCAGGATCGCTTTATTTTCCATTGCCAGTCTATACTTCGACAATTATCAGTTACTTCGCTCCCCAAATATCAAAACTCATTTACTACTTCAAGCATCTCATTTCCGAATCTAATTCCCTCAGCATCACCCGATTTAATTCGACTACATTCCATTATCCTTGTTTCGCTTATGTTGATGTTCATCTTATATCCTCCTTCCACGACAGTGTCCATTTCGTTCAGCTGTTCTTCCAGATCTGTTGCTGTCTCTGAGAGAATTAAAATGTCATCAGCGAACCTCAAATTTTTTTCTTTTCCATGGATTTTAATTCCTACTCTGAATTCTTCTGTTTCCTTTACTGCTTGCTCAATGTACAGATGGTGTAACGTCGCGGATAGACTACAACCCAGTCTCACTGCTTCCCTTTCATGCCCTTAGACTCTTACAACTGCCATCTGGTTTTTGTACAAATTGTAAATAGCCTTTTGCTCCCTGTATTTTACCCCTACCACCTTCAGATTTGAAAGAGTATTCCAATCGACATTGTCAAAAGCTTTCTCTAAGTCTACAAATGTCAGAAACGTAGGTTTGCCTTTTCATAATCTGTCTTCTAAGATAAGTTGTAGGGTCAGTATTGCGTCACGTGTTCCAATATTTCTACGGAATCCAAACTGATTTCCCCCGAGGTCGGCTTCTACCAGTTTTCCATTCGTCTGTAAAGGATTCGCGTTAGTATTTTGTAGCCGTGTCTTGTTAAAGTGATAGTTCGGTAATTTTCACATTTGTCAACACTTGCTTTCTTTGGGAATGGAATTATTATATTCTTCTTGAAGTCTGAGGGTATTTCGCCTGTCTCATACATTTTGCTCACCAGATGGTAGTTTTGTCAGGACTAGCTAGCTCTCCCAAGACTGCCAGTAGTTCTAATGGAATGTTGTCTACTCCCGGGGCATTGTTTCGATTTGGGTCTTTCAGTGCTCCGTCAAATTCTTCACGCAGTATCATATCTACCTTTTCATCATCTTCATCCTCTTCAATTTTCATGATATTGTCCTTCAGTACATCACCCTTATACAGACCCTCTAAATACTCCTTCCAACTTCCTGCTTTCCCTTCTTTGCTTTGAACTGGGTTTCCATCTGAGCTCTTGATACTCACACAAGTTATTCTCTTTTCTCCAAGAGCCACTTTAATTCTCCTGTAGGTAGTATCTCTCTTACCCCCTAGTGAGATAAGCCTCTACCTATTTACATTTGTCCTCTAGTCATACTTGCTTAGCAATTTTGCACTTCCTGTCGATCTCATTTTTGAGACGTTTGTGTTCACTTTTGCCTGCTTCATTAACTGCATTTTTATATTTTCTTCTTTCATCAATTAAATTCAATAGTTCTTCTGTTACCCAAGGATTTCTAGTAGCCCTCGTCTTTTTAGCTACTTGATCCTCTGCTGCCTTCACTACGTCATCCCTCAAAGCTACCCATTCTTTCCTACTGTATTTCTTTCCCACACTCTTATCAATCGTTCCCTAATGCTCTTCCTGATGGTCTCTACAACCTCTTATTCTTTGTTTATCCAGGTCCCATCTCCTCAAATTCCTATCTTTTTGCAGTTTCTTCAGGATTAATGTACAGTTCATAACTAGTAGATGGTAGTCAGAGTCCACATCTGCCCCTGGAAATGTCTTAAAATTGAAAACCTGATTAATAAATCCCTGTCATACCATTATATAATCTATCTGAAACCTTATAGTGTCTGCAGGCCTCTTGCATGTATGCAACCTTCTTTCATGATTCTTGAATCAAGTGTTAGCTATGATTAAGTTATGCTCAATGCAAATATTCTACCAGGCCTTTTCCTCTCATTTCTTACCCCCAATCCATATTAACCTAGTTCTTTTCCTTCCCTTCCTACTATCGAGTTCCAGTCACCCATGAAAATTAAATTTTCGTCTCCCTTCACTATCTGAATAATTTCTTTTACCTCATCATACATTTCATCAATCTCTTAGTCATCTGCGGAGCTAGTTGGCATATAAACTTGTATTACTGTTTAAGAGTTTGCTTCGTGTCTATATTGGCCACAATAATGCGTTCACTATGCTGTTCGCAATAACTTACGTGCACTCCTATTTTTTTATTCATTATTTAACCTACTCTTCCATTACCCCTACTTGATTTTGTATTTTTAACCCTGTATTCACCTGACCTGAAGTCTTGTTCCTCCTGCCACTTAATTTCACTTATTCCCACTATATCTAGCTTCAACCTATCCACTTCCCTCTTTAAATTTTCTAACCTACCTGCCCGATTAAGGGATCTGATATTCCACGCTCCAATCCGTAGGAAGCCAGTTTTGTTTCTCCTGATAACGACATCGTCCTGAGTAGTCTCCGCCCAGAGATCCAAATGGGGGACTAATTTACCTCCAGACTACTTTATTCAAGTGGTCACCATCATTATTTCACCAAACAGTGAAGCTGCGTGCCTTCGGGAAAAATTATGGCTGTAGTTTCCCCTTGCTTTCAGCTGTTTGCAGTACCAGCACAGCCAGGCCGTTTTGTTTAGTGTTAGAAGGCCAGATCAGTCAATCATCCAGACTGTTGCCCCTGCAACTACAGAAAAGGCTGCTGCCTCTATTCAGGAACCAAACGTTTGTCTAGCCTCTCAACAGATACCCCTACATTGTGGTTGCACATACGGTACAGCTATCTGTATCGCTGAGGCACGCAAGCCTCCCCTCCAACGGCAAGGTCCATGTTTCATGGGGGGGTGAGCAGTTGTAAACGACTTCTAAATATTGGGCCATGGTATAAGCATACTCTGAAAGGAATGTAATTGGTACACTACTTGGACCTGAAAACGTGCCTTCATTAAGTGATTTAAGCAGCTGCTTTCAAGTTACTCATATTGGCAGCTGTCCTAGATTCGAATTCTGGAGTATTTATTGGATGTTTATTGGTGAAGAAATTACGGAAAAATTCTGTTCATTAACTCCGCAGTAGTACCACTGTCATGGGTGATATTAAAACTGGTATGGCGCGTAAACAGGACCAGAATATCTTCGTATTTTGTGTCAGAATTCCAGGCAATTTCATTGTGGTAGCTACTAAAAGCGTTTCACAATGAAGTCCACTCAAAAAGTTTCAAGCTTCATTAAAAGTATCGATTCTTGGAGATCGTGTGTTCCTTTTTTTAATTGCATCTGGAACAGTGTTCTGATTTGGTGTTGGTACAACAGGGAATCAGTTACATCTTTTACGAAATGAAATTATATGGTGCCAGAGACCTTATCAAGTCCCAATCACGTGTGATGCATATATGCATTCTGAAGCAACGAATTACAATTTCTGCCGAGGACAGGATTTGAACCTCGGTCTCCTGGTCAGATGCGCTAACCACTACGGCACCCTGCACACGGGCTTTGCGTGGACTACGCTAGCACGCCTCTCTCTTCGATCCAAAACCCATTCACCCTCAGCTCAATTCTTGTTCCCCCTAAATTTGAACAGTATTGCAGAGACTCTCCATCTGTATTCGAATTTGATCTCAGCATCAAGTTTTCATTAATCGCTTCAGTCTCTATTTACACATCAAAGATATTTGAAATGTTGGAAAGGTCTCCGCAATCCTATCGTTTCATTTGATTCAAACACCTATCCCTGGGTTTCAGGCAGGGCCCAGTAGTTTTGTTCATTGCCAAGGTGCTATTAGAATACAGTTCTAGAACCCATGTAATGTTCAGTTTAGAGTGGGACGGGGCCCTAAGCGGCTTAGTAGTGAAGCCCCAGAATAGTATCTGCTTCTGCAAGTCGCCATGCTTTTAATAGCAGCAGGTGTAGGTAGTAGCAACGGTGTAGGAAGCTTCATTCACAAGCACTGGATTGTAAGGATTCGTCCATTTAACATGGAACAAGAAAAAGTAATAAAGTGACGAACATAAAGATGGAAGTCTGGATCAGAACGTGTCCTGTCTCTCTCTCTCTCTCTCTCTCTCTCTCTCTCTCTCTCTCTCTCGCTCCCCTCTCTTTCCATTCATCTGCTAAGCTCACGGGCACCCCAAATTTTTCTTCATCTTGGCGTTGTCATTGGCTGACAAATTTGTAGTGCCCCTCAAAGACTGACCCGCATTACCCTTTTCATGACCACATCTCATAGTGCAGGGAGGAACCTCGCCATTTCGCTTGGGCTGGTGTGACTATAGAACAGTCGTCTGTCACGTTTCCACCGTCAGGACTGTTTCCAGCGTTGCTAGTACACTGTTCCGATGTCTTTCTGCATTCCTTAGTTTCTGTGATGCAGCCGTACATCACTTACTTGTAACGGCTGGCTCTGCTTGAGGCCTATGTAGTGTCATGTTTTTTATCAGTCTAAGAACTTCCTGGCCTTTGTGATGTATAAGCAATGTCCTATCTGTCCAGAAAAAAAGTTTAAGCAGGCTGACTTCCTCTGTAGACATTTGGTTCTCGTGCCTGCCTGTACAGATTCCTGACGCTTTGTGTTTAGGCTCCGTTCTTGTGCTTGCTGGGATCCAGTTACCTGCACGTTTTGCATTGTCCGCCAGGCTCTTTGTGAGGCGTCCATTCTTAATGAAGATGAGGAAACCCTGCAGCCTACCCCCTGTGTGGTTGCAGGTGGCTTCCAAAATCAGCGTCTTTGGTGCTGGCGGTATAGGGTCAGAGTTTACCTTCATCTTGGACTACTAGCACGGAGAATTATATGAATGTGTGGTGTCCTTCCGGACATATAACGCAGGATCTGCAGCTGTTATACATTGTATGTAAACTGAAGCTGGAGAAGGGAAGAAAAGAAAGGGGATTACTGCAGTCAGCTGTATTGGAACATTATGCGGAATCGGCGGTGACAAGTGAAAATGTGTTCCGTGCTGGGATTCGAACTCGTGCTCTCTTGACCACTAGGCAGGTGCGAGAGCTACTGCGTCATCTGGGATGCAGTGTTGTCGCTACTGCAGGGACGATCTTGGCTCGCCTCACGAGCGATCCACACTCCCATCGAGAGCCACCAGCGGCAGCCCCTGTCCATTTCCTTCCTATTCGCCGTTTCTGGTTCCCACAGGAGGTAGGACATGTCCGAAGGAATAGACACGAAAAATTCATTTAATTTGATAGGTCTAATTTGGACATGACTCCAGCTTCTCCAGTGCGGGAGCACAAATAATCCGACCTCCTGTGGGAATCTCGGAATAGCGAATATGGAGGAAATGGGCAGAGGCTGCCGATAGGTGGCGCTCAATGTGAGTGTGGATCGTTCGTGAGGCGAGCCGAGATCGTCCCTGCAGTAGCGGCAACACTGTATCCCGGAAGACGCAGTGGTTACCACACTATCCTAGTGAGTAGGAGATACCTGGCCCGAATCCTGGCTCGGTGCACATTTTCACTCGTCGCCGCCGATTCCGCGTAATGTTCCAATACAGCTAACAGCAGTGATCCCTTTCCTTAATTCGGCTCTGCACCTTCAATTAACATATAAAGAGCGGTGAATGTCGGAAAGCGACGACTGGCACAAGTATTACACGAGTTTTAAATTATTCTGTTAAGTGTGACGTCTGCCAAAACTCGTTAACAGGAACTGTCCACTTAAATTTTTCTGTAAGATAAATTACTTTGAACGACAAAGATGCCACCAACAACAGTTTTAATGAGTTCTTTGTGAACACCTTTGTCTTTTTCCCTACAGGAATTACTGGTCAGAAAATCATAACTTGGAGCATCAGAATTACTATAAACTGTCAGGTCATCTTCCTCGGCTGAATCCATGTTCTACAGCAACAACATTACGGAAACTCGTGTATAGGTAAAATTGTATTCCCAATTTTCACTATCTATAACGAATTTGTTATGAGCTACTGCAATAAGATGAAAAGTTACATACAGAATTAAGGTGCATGTTTACTACTACTTTGATACTATTAGTGTAAGCTTAAAAAGGAACCTTCTGAAGGGTCGTTCTTTTACTTTCTTCATGCGTATAACGGCTCAATATCCGTGATTGCACATAAATTTCCTAAGCCAGTGCGACGCAGTTATCAAAGAACGTGAAAGAATTGACACTGAAGATAAAATTTCTGAGTGCGGTTGATTACAAAATACCACAAGCTTCTTACGGGTTCTCAGTACACAGTTCGAATCATGAATGTCTAACAATAAGGCGTCAGGTTAAATTGTAGATGGATGTAAACTTTTTCATTTTTATTGAAAAAGTATGTTAATAGACTTCCGTTTTAATTAACAAATCTGAATCACAAAATTTTTAATGAAATATTTTCTTTATTTCTGAATAGTTGGAAGTATATTATAACCCGATAATATATGGAAAGCTTTATTGTACAATGAAGAAAAATGTACAGATCAGTAACACTGTCATAGCTCCAGATATAAAATTCTTTCCGACATCATAAATCTTCCAGCTTTCAAAGGTATTTGAGTATATTTGGCAATTGCGTAGCACTGACATACGAAACAAGTCGTCCATGCATTGAACTTCAAATAATGTAAGACGATCAGGAATAGTTAACTGCGTCGGAAATTTTACTGGGAAACTGTAGATCTTCATGAAAAATAGCTATATAACCAAACATTGTTTTGTAGAGAAAACAATTGGCTTTCAAATAGTCGCTACAGCAAATATCTCAAACTACAACTATTAAGTTATATTAAAAAAATTTGTTAAATATCGTCCCAAGACATACCTGTAAACAAAGTGAAGAGGTACTGTATCTCGACAAAATTTATTTACGACCTTAAATGCAGTTTTGAATTAAAATAGTGGATAAAAAGACATCAATCATTCTAATTATACACAGTGAAAATTGTTCAATCGTCTGCATAAGTTTAGCGACTTTACCACAACTATTCACTGAAATGCAGGGCTTCACACTTTACCAAACATTTTTGAACATCGCCGTGACTGTTTTTCGTCCTTTGGTGAAAAGGTTCCTGCTCATAATTCGTGGAATTTAAAATTTTACCTCATTCGTTAATTTAACAAAGCAGCACCTGAAAGCTGAACAAAATGTGGTGTGGTGGAGAGGTGAACATTTCCAAAAACTGACCAAATGACGTGTGATAACTAGTTTGCCCTACTTCTGTAGCCTTGACTCCTTGACTGTTTTAACACTTCCACCGTCAAGGTTCGTGAAACGTACTCCAAGACAAGTGTACAACGAGTTACGGAAAACCTGAAGGTGTATGCAATCTGTAAAACATGAATATTTTGTTATGATACCGTCTTGTACATGTAAAAATCTGGCTCAATTTCCGGTGAAGTACATAGTTTCGAATCTCTTAACGTTATACGTTACTCATTAGTTACAGTGCAGTAAAACAGCGCTGTGTTTTGATAGAGCAACTATAACAACAATCTGCATATACCGCTGCGTGGAAGGTAATTACAAAGTAAGAATCTCAGTTGTGTAGGAAACACATTGAAAAAGGCGAACACGAACTGTTGAAACCAGTTTTAAAGTTCTGCGACCTCGATCGAAACCTGTGATACTAAGCATACTTGTATACTTTCGAAATAACGAATCAAATAATTATTCATGTATTTTAACAGATGCAAATTAATAGCATTCTCTCTCTCTCTCTCTCTCTCTCTCTCTCTCTCTCTCTCTCTCTCTCTCTCTCTCTCTCTCTCTCTCGTGATTTGTGTGTGTGTGTGTGTGTGTGTGTGTGTGTGTGTGTGTGTGTGTGTGTGCGCACACCTACTGGTATCTGAAAACACCTCAAAGCGAGTTATTCAATTTGCAGGAGACCGCTGGCGGCTGCTTAAATCCGAGTACAGCAGCATTCGACTCGATAATGGAGGTCGACGACAGTGAAGTGGGATCGGAGTGCACCTCCTCAGAATCCTACGACGGGGAGCCGGCGGCCATGAGGCGGCGCTTGGACATAAAGGGCAGCTTCGCCACAACAGATCACCACAGGAGGGCTAACTTGCCTTCTGATAATAGAACAAGTGAATATACGGCCACGGTACCACCTGCCGAAGGAAACGATTCAGGGAGTGACGAATCACTGCTAGAAGTTACACTGACGTCGCAGCAGGAGTGTGATGCAGGTCCTAGCGTCGTGGACACCTCGGACGATTGTTCATTCATGAGCGCGTCTTACGTCGATTTACTTGAAATGGGTGTAGGGCAAGAAGTGGTGGAATTCGACATTGCTACTTCAAGCACTGTATCCACACAAATTACTTCAAGCGGAAGCGGTAGTAGAGCGGGAATGCTGCCTTCAGTTGCACTCTGCCTCTCCGAAGGAGCTTCGCAAATACGTCAGCAAGACGCAAACACATTCACTTGTACTAGAGATCAGTGGAAGATTTACAGAGAGGCGGGATATCACAGGAAGACTAACAGCGAAGACGGTGGTAAAGACTCCAGTGAAACCGATCTGTCGTGTGCCAACAGCTCTTCTGGTGATTCTAGCAGTGGTTTTTATGGAGACGTTGACGAGACAGACTACACAGGCTCTTTAGCATCCTCAGCGGACCTCCAGGAAACCTACGACAATGTTAAGGAGGCTTTTGAGATGGAGAAGCAGAGAGAAGAGGACACTGTAAACTTAATTGGTTCCTGTCTTGAAGAGGTGTCATCTAAGATCGGTCACTTGCAAGAAATCGCTTCAAAAGTATTAAGCAATTACCGTATGCCTGATGCTGAAGCGTTAATTTCTGAAGCGGCTTTCGACACTGTTACCGGTAAAGGAAGCTCATCTACCAAGAAGAGCCTCAGCAGTGCCGTCACTGATACACCATCCAGGCATCATGCGTCCGTGGACGAAGTAGGAAGTCCTGCGCAGATAGGGTGTAAGATGGGCGGTGAAAATGACACTTCCTCTGAACATGGCAGCAGTTGCGAGGAACGGTTCGTCGCTGTGAAAGCTTACGTACTAATCACCCCCTGTAATTACGTTCAGGAAAATGGAAATAATAGTGACGAGGAGGAGCAGAGTAGGGTGCCTTGCGAGACAAAAGGAGCATCTGTTCCCGCTCCCACAAGGACGAGCGTAAGCACCACTGAAGACGACAGGGCGAGCACAAGGGTGCAGCTTGGAACATCTGAAGAAACAGCATCGAACAGGAGCCATGTCGACGGTGAATGGACGGATGAAAGCGATCAGGAGGGTAACGCGAAAAAGCTGCTGAACGCTTGCAAGTTGGCTCGCGCGTCACGCCGAGTAGTAGCACGCCAGCACGGAATAATGTCTCATATCAGCGCTATAGCCGAGCAGCGCCTTCGTAAAATAAACGTCACCTGCCTGACTATTATGAACTGCGTGAAGGGTACAGCAAATGTGGCGTGCACAGCTCTGGGAGCCAAGAGAGTTGTTCGGCTGTGTCTGCAGCAAGCGACGGCGAGGTCTGATAACACGGTCTTCCAGGTCGCCGAAGCTGCCAGCTCCGCCTCGCGGTTCGCGAGGGAGGCCGTAGCGTTTGCTGAGAGGGCGGTGCAACTGCACCGGGAAGCCCTGGAGGCACTGGCGGAGGCGAGGGCATCGTTGGACGGGATTCAGTTCGAAGAAGGTAGAGGTAGAGATCTCTCCCGCCAAGTCTCTGCCTTCGGAGACGAAATGGACAAACTGATGCAGCAGACGGCGAATATCAGTTTGGACGAACTGAGTGACAAGAAATGTGTCGTGGCGTCGAGCAGGGGAACTATGTCGTTTGCTTTGACAGAAGTGAAGGAACAAAGTACCTCGATAGAAAACCTGGCCCATAGATGTGACAGGGTTCTGTCTGATGTTCTAAAGGTCTTGCAGAGGGGCACGAGTAGTTCCGTCAAGGCGATAACTGCAGCCTTGGAGGCCCTTGAAACTTTCGGAAGTGACAGTTAAGTGTGATGAAAGTGGGCCCAGTGGTTTGCTATGGCAGCATTTTAACTTTAATGAGCACAAAGGGGAGGCAATTCTGTGACGTGTTCCGCAGTAACAAAGTTGGTTAGGTGCTGCATATGACAGAACGGCATCGGCAGGATCAATAACACTTCACCAATCACCGCTTGTAAAATGGCAGTCATTACTAAGACTAGTGGTATAGCCACATATTGACTGCTCTCTTCTCGTACTGGACAAATTTTTGACCTGAACTATAGAGTACTAAAAAAAATCCTCGCTGTGCTATCCAGCACCGATTATTCATGCAGATCTAATTCAGTATCACTAGAAGATACACGTTCAACACAAGACAACTTGAGTGAGCATCGAAATGAATGACTTCCCCCAGCCAATGGACGGTGACGATGGTATTTAGACTGAGTTTCAAATGGGCGCCCTATGTTCAAACCGACGGGAATAAGCAGTGTGGCGTCTCTGTACAGGTGAGGATACACACGTCTTAATAAATAGCCTCAGTATATCTAAGCGAGGCAAATGGACGTATATTGTTGAGGCACCATACCGATGGATGAGCGTACGATCTGAGAGACCGAAGATCATGCTGAAGTGTGTTGATCGTGGAAATGATTGTGGAGAAGTAGACTTTCGATGTAAGATTATTTTTAGAGAGAGTATTAGAAACCCTAGTGTGAGTTGAATGTTGCTTAACGTAATGACCGATTTTAAAGAATAATAAAATTGGAGGGATGGGAAACATTGTCGAGCCTGTAGAAGGCAAGACCTGTGTCAAGTTCGCTGACATCTGCGAGGGAATTGGCCACGATTTTATTAAATGCTGTTTTATCATAGAAAAGTTTTAACTTTTTAACATTGTAAAAGTTGTGCCTCCTGATACTTGCCCTGAAATGAGAAGCGATAGCAAATTTTAGTAATGACGTACAGTAAATCATTCATGTATTACATAAATTATTACAATGCATGTGTGTTTCATTGTTGCAAAACGTGCTCCTCATTTCCAATTTTGTTTATAGGAACAGTGTGCATCCAGAAACCAAGCCGACAATGTAAATTTGAAGGTGTGGGAATCTTAGCTGTACATTAATACTCCAAATAAACCATGACTCGTATCTCGAGTGTCATGCGAAACTGTGTAACAAACACGTATTACTTTTTGTGGACTTTGTACCTTACTGAAATGTTGCTGTTCTCATTTAATTAGTAATTTTGAAGTCTGACGTAGGTTACTTCTCGTCACACTTTCATCTCGGCCTGACACTCCATCAGGAAGATACTATTTTAGTCCACTTTAACACTTCGTATCTGCGCATTTGAGCAGACTCACGCTCTCTACAACATATGACAAACGTCCGACAAGACGACTAGTGTAACGTCACAGGTTCGTTGTCGAGCCGTATTTCCGAAGCCACCGGTACGAAACTGCCGAGGTCACACGTGTCGCTGTTCCATTTCCTCGCTACATGAAGGTCGTAAAAGAATTAGCTTCCAGAGTGAAGTCGTTGTTTGGTTCAGGGTGCACTCTTGGTAATCATAAGTGAATCCTATATTTTTATAATGGAAATAGTCGGTAATTTAGTGATTTTGAGTTCGCTGTTGCCTTAGATACATTTGCTACTGTATAAATGGATGTTTAGAGTATCAGTCCACCAGTTCGATTGTATTACACAGGATTCTGTAAACCAACGTTATATCTATAGGGCCTTCAATCAGTGACTCATGCCCCTTTAGAATGAAAGAGGAATTATTCATGACTCGTGTTCCTTTGGAAACAGATTAGATAACAGCACTGACGATACTATATAACATTTAATACGTTCTACTCACAGCTAGATAGCATTACCAGCCGTGTTCACGCGAAAACACTACGTTGCAGTACATTCTACATCGTCGTCTTTACACCGAAGTTACATGCATCGCTTTATAGGTTATCAGTAGTGAAGAGCGATTATTTGTAGTATAACAAGTACTTCAGCCTTTGTTTCTCAGACAACTGGTCTGTTAAGGGTAATCACACACTTCACATATTTCCCTAGTCCTAAGCAGTTCTGGGAAACTCAACGTTAATTTCGAGTTGGAGGACAGTTTCCTCTACCATGGGATAAGGCTTTCTGCATTACAAGAAGGAAAGTAAGGAGCAGGACAGGTTATTTACTGCGCATGACGCGTCAGAGGTGATTCGTACATATTCCAAACCAGGTGAATTCCTTGTCAGCGAGGTTTCCTCTCCTGAAATACTAGACTTAAAGTCGTAGTGGCAGCTGAACTGCAGGAAGTCCGGACTTAAGAAACTCTGTGTTGGGTGACAAGAAAAGGTGACATTCTCGGTCAGCACTTTTTCACATTGTGTGTTTGATAACACAATAAATTGTTGTATTACTGTTTCTATGACGCTCAATGGCTTGTTCAGTCACACTTGTAGTCTGGTTATCGAACGTGATGCGTTAAATACTCCAGAAAAATTAGTTTGTTCTTCCGCAGAGATTCGAATTAAGTCTAATATAAGGTGTTACGAAACGTTTTTCGCCTAGAGGGCGTCGCTGTGGAGTATTATATGGAACGTATCGCAACTCTGATGCGGGTGTATAAACACTGACTTGTTGGCGAGGGATTAGTATGGCATTCTATTCATCCTGATGCGCATGCGAATAATGCGTGTGCGTGAGCTATGGTGACACTATCTAAAATGCATCCTCACTGGCCCAACGTGCTGTTATTCTTCTCTTGGCTGCCGAAGGACAAACACCGGTAGACACCAATCGGTGAATGAAGACTGTGTGGGGGGCAGCATATTTATCAAAAACCACCGTTGCGGAAAAGCACCCTAAGTTATATGCTGGTTGCGATTCGACACAAAACGCCAGCTCATCCATTACGGAAAATAACAAGCGGGTGGTCATTGATGCGATTAGGGTGAACAGGCACATGAACATTCTGCGCTAGCAAAGGATCTCAATATCAGCAACATACGTGCAACATACTATCCGGCGGGAGTTACACTACCGTAAGGTCTGCATCTAGTGAATACCCTGGGCATGAAAGCCGAACAGAAAGTAAACCGGGTGGCTACTTGTCTGAAGCGCCTAATGTGTTTAAAGTGGAAGGAAACAACCTACTTTAGTGAGTTGTTGCAGGCGACGAATGCTGGCGCCACCACTGAGAACCACGATGCAGTGGTGTCATCCACCGTCCCCTTGACCCAAGTTAGAGCGCCAGTCATCTGTCAGAAAGGTAGTGCTTATCCTGTGCTTGGATTTTCTGGATATATTGCTTATTGATTGGAAGAAACCTGGTGTCTCAATCATTAGTGACTGCTTTATCACTTTTCATCACTGCAGCTCTACGCTGGAGAGATAACGGCTTGCAGTTAACGCGAAACGTCGGGGAAACAGCGACAAGCAGCGCTGCTGCTTCGTGATACGCAGGTCCCCATATCGCAGACGACGTAACGCGGAAGTCTCGCCAACTCAAGTGGAAGGCACTCGAGGATCCAGATCTCTCCCCGTTCGATAATCACCTTCGGTCTCTTGAAGCCCTTGAACGATCGACGGCTCCTGCCGGACGAGAATCTGTAGCAGGAAGTTGCGAAATTTTTCATGCAGTCAGAGGCGTTGCTCTACTAAACGTGTACCTTCCACCTCATGCGTCGGTGGCATGACTGCCTCAATGATCACGGCGTTATGCTTGACTGATGTACCGGTTTTGGACTGTACGGCCTTCGAACGGAAACTTTTTGATAGCCCCCTTACACAATCAAGGACTTGGGAAAGCTCCAGCGTTCATTACCCGACGAACACCTACACTTCTGTAAAGCAATTGTGGAGTCGCCTGTATGTAACAGACAAGACCAGTGAATAGATTTTCAAACACTGTTTACTACCGTAGAACTACACGTTAGTATTGTGAAATGATAACTGCACTTGTTATATTGTATGCAGTCAAGACAAAGTTAATGCGAATTGAAAGAAATACAAGATTTCAGAAACTATTACATATATTTTTTCGAAAAAGATCAATTTTTCAGCTTTTAATGATTTACATCACCAAGTTATAATATAGTGTTCTATAACATTTGCATCATGTAACACAACAGTACCAATAAAGGCCGGCAGGCATCCATCCACTTTCAGAGAGTGGTACAAGCAGAACCGGCGAAGGTCTGTAATGTACATATTAATCGTAAGGTTTGGCCTGAACTTAGTATCTCCCTTTTGTGCCCTCAGCGTTTTTAAAAATTTCATAGGTGACTAGATGCGTTTGCTAAGTTTCGGAATGAAAATTTCCTACCAGTCAGTACGTAGTTCGGCACTATCTGGAGATAAAAAAAGTCTGCATTATCATGACTCCAATACGCACTATTGTATGAAGCAAGCCATATTCCCAGCTATCCAGGCGCGATCAAGGACTAGCTATCAACGTTTTCGTCCTCCCATTGTACAGCACACCTTAGTGCAACATACCACAGAATTGTCTCTTAGGGAGAGGGGAGGTACGTAGGGTGAGCGGAAAAGGAAGAGCGTTTCTCATTTAAGGAAAGGATCCGGACAAGAGTCCGGCCCTACGTACGATTTTAACGTTTGTCATTACAACTTCACAGACGTTTATAAATTTGACTTATCTTTAATGTGGTCCTTGAGGAAGCGTTTCCACAATTACGAGACTAGACAGTTTGCTCTCGGAGGCATAATTCAACGTACCATAGGCTACGAGAATTTATGAAGGAAAGTACTTTCTCAGAAGCGTGACATTCATTACCGTCTTTTACGCTTTGCCGAACAACATTCCCTAACAACTCACTTCAAATAAAAGTGTATGTAGTATTGATTTTTCAGTTTAGATGCGTGTTGGCCATTAAAATATTAATCAATTGAAATGACCAGTTTTCTACTGGTTAAACTTAAGGTCAAGCAAATGGACAAGCTACAGAAACACATTACATTTTTAGTGCCACCAAAAAGATGACTGCCGCTATATAAATTAGAAAGAGTTGTGTTATAGGAAGAGTTTCTTAAATTTTCATGTGTACCACGAACCTTTTAAATATCACAATAATGTATGAAGGAAACAGCAGTTAAATAATTGTGCATTAATTACAACATAATAAAATAACTATGGAAGCTTAGCTACCACGTAGAGGGCAGCTGCCTTAAACATAGAGCGGAGCTAAAATCGCGTGGAATAAATTTAGTTTCTTTCCCTTCCCTAAAATGCATCAGGCTAATTAAATAAATGCGCACGTCGTGTCAACATGAGTCCGAATTCACTTTCTGCAATATATTTCAACAAGTTTACAACAACAAAACATTCATTTCCACGCCCCATGGCTCACTAAAAGAAATTCATCCCGAAGAGCGTGTCTTAGTAGCTGTCATGGTCAAGTCACTTAGGACTCACATGAAAACATCCGTTTGGTTCATGTGCGGACACACAGAAACGTAGCACAAACGCCGAATCTGTGTTATAATCCATATTGTGATAAGTCACGTAAAATTGTCTTACCACGAGTATTGGTCAAAAGCTATTTCGATGGTAATTCCAGTTTTCGGAAGGATGGTGTAATTTTCGTTGTATCTCACTGCACAGAATTTTTCTCGCATCTTCCTTAGAGGCGGAGTATGACATACTGTGGTATAAGACATTGCTTACCAATTAAGTCAAGCATTACAGTAGTAGGGCCGTGGTCCCGTTGTTAACGTGAACAGCTGAGAAACGCGAGGTCCTTGGGTCAAGTTTTCCCTCGAGTGGAAAATTTTAATTTCTTTATTTTCGCAAAGTTATGATCTGTCCGTTCTTTCATTGACGTCTCTGTTCACTGTAATAAGTTGAGTGTGTTTTGTGACCGCGCCGCAAAACCGTGCGATTAGCAGACAAAAGGACGTGCCTCTCCAATGGGAACAGAAAATATTTAATCGCAAGGTCATAGGTCAAACGATTCCTCCACAGGAAAACACATCTGATATATTCTATACGACACTGGTTACGGCATGTGCGTCACCTGACAGGAGTATGTTGTCGACCCACCTAACTTGTACACTTGGCGAATGTGTAAAAAGATTCTTCTATCTTGCCCGATTTAGGTTTTCTTGTTGATACATACTACGGCGCAGTTACCTCTCATCGGACGGGCGGGCGGGTGTACATAATTGTCTGAAAATAAAAAATTAAACTTTTCACTCGAGGGAAGACTTGAACCAAGGGCCTCTCGTTCCACAGCTGCTCACGCTAACCACGGGACCACGGCGCTCCTGTTGCCTATGTTGCGCATGGACTACTCAGTTTGTATATTTTGCTTATTTTTATCACAGTTCCACACAACTTCCTGTTTTCTCGATTGATCTGAGTTCACGCATTCCTTGATGTTACATATCTTGCTCATGGAGTACTCAGATTGTATATTTTACGTATTTCTTTTTCATAGTTCCACACAACTTCGTCCTGTTTCCTCGATTGATCTGTGTTCTGTTCTTAAAGGCCTATCCACCGTGCCAACTTATAACTAAATCTGGGAGGGGGGGGGGGGGGGGGCGATGGGGAGGATCCCTTGTAAATATGACGAAAACACAGCTGTAAAATGTTCCACTGCTTATAGCAATCGTCTCGATGACAGAGATGATACTACTCACAACATGTAACAATTGAACAAATGTTTAAAATATCACAGCAGTATCGTCACTTCGTCCTTCAAATAAAATACATCCTAGTATCTTCTTAACATTAAGTGCAGCAGGCCTTAGTAGTAGTCTTCTCAGCAGTAATTACAGTGTATAGGAATCTGTCTTGTCTACTGAAGTATGTGTACATCATGCGATAGCGTGTCATACCATTTCTGATGCAGTTGCTCCAGTGACCGTTAGTGGCGAGAGAAGTGAGCGAATTCCACAAACTACTTGACGGCGGGTTTCAGCACCAGAAATTATCTTCGTTGATAATGTGCGAGCGGCAGAATGGAAACATCGTGTTTACACGATCACGTATTATTGCCATAGCAACAAATAGCCAAATCTGTTATGTTAGCAAAAATACTAATACAAAGATTAAAAAATGGCTCGTTTTAGCACAGATGCACGTTGCCGCTTCTCTTCAACAGTCTCTGTGAACAGTGGTGTCACAGACCAATGAATTATCACCGAAATTTTTCGAGTCTGAGAAAATTCTGCAGTGTACGAAGTTCTATGAACTTCAGCTCACTCACTAGTACAAATTATTTATAAGAAGTTTGAGTCACGCCGCGGATATCCAGCCATGTTTAAAATTAGCACTGCATTCGTTGGCAAGATATGTAATGACAAAAAGGAAAGGGGGGGGGGGGGGGGGGGAAACACGAAACGCTCGTTCCAAGACTGTGAACTGTACAAAATTTTAGGCTCATTTGGGCTGTCAAATTGACATTTTGTGCACATGACGATCGCAAACACGAATCATGTACATATATTTTCCACAGCTGTACATATTTCGTTGCTAAGTTCGCAGCTGAGCCTAGCAGTCACCTTTACAGGGCTGCTGTTTTCAAGGACACCTTAACATACATCCAAAATGTTTTAATTTTCTGTACGCCGGACAGTTACCAAGATAGAGAAGGAAAGAAAATTGCTGACAATGGTTGTATAATAATTATCGCTGATGATAAAGCTAATATTTCAACACGTTCTGTCTTAGAATGAGATTGTAGACAATTTTCGGCGTTCGTCACGCATCGTGAACATGGTGGAAAATCGTTAGCAGTCTCGCTTAAACTTTACTGCGTATTTCGTTTAGTTTCAGACTTACTTATGAGAGTTGCGACGTTGCACCTGTTAGGAGTGGTCTTTATTCAGGTGTACAGACTCACCCAAAAATTCATTTTAGACATAAGTTATGTTCTCTTATATACTTTTGAAAGCAATGGTATACGGAATACGCACGATAGAAAACTTTTTATTCATTCCAGGCAGATTTCGTTTGTGGTGATTTCAAGCGATCTTAATTGACAAAGTGTACGGGAAACTCCCTCGAGTTTCCAAGAAAACTGAATTTCAAATGAAGGACTGCGCAAGTCGTATACAATAATAGTCATACTTGTATAATACTTACGTAAATTTTAGCTTACTTTTCGGCAAAGTAATGTAATTACAGAAATAACAGATTTCCTTATGACATTAAAACACACGGCATTTCAGGCTGGGAACTATAGCACCCATATGTTGAGATACAGTCCATTACAAAAATGAGCAGTCGACCCACTGACTGTACAAGAGAAGAGAGAACATCTAAATAGTGCCTTATAGGAAATCTACGGTAGCTGCGTTCTGACAGCTGCTGCATCATTAGAAAGACAAGAACACGCATTTCGGAAAGTGTTGCTGAAAAATGTGTGTCAGAAGTGGGTTCAGGTAGACTTTGTGGAACATCTCCCTCCTGTCATTTCATTTAAGTCTAAAAAACTGCTGTGAATGCAAGTGAATTTCCTTGCTGCAGGAGTCTTGTGATACGAAACTCTACCCTGAATTCAGTTAGCTGAGAACTGAGAGTCAGACTATAGACACGAGGAAAGAGTTTAGAGCTCTCACAAGCGTTGCTCCACATTGGCAATAATTTACGGGAGGCTTTTAGCGAAACTAATTTAGGAAAGCGACTGGTACTCCATTGATGAAAAAACGAAGGTGGAACGATCGTTCTGTACAATATGTTGTGCAAACAGTCACGACGAGCGAAATACTCCAGACATGCTCGGCTGAGAAAAACCAACACTTCAGTGACAGAAGTCATGGGATATCAATATGTACATATACAGATGGCGGTAGCATCGCTTGCATACAGTAAAATAAGAGCCGTCCATGGCTGTTGTTCGGTCTTCACAGCTGAGCTATTTGCCCTCTATCAGGCTGTTCTTTACATCTGCCGCCACCGAAATTCTACTTATGTCATTTGCTCAGATTTCCTGAGCGCCAACCAGAGCCTCAGTGATCCGTATCCGGTTCAACCTTTCGGGCACGGGATCCAAAGCTCTCTTCAGCAGCTGGCGGACGATGGTTCTCCGGTTACCTTTATGTGGGTTCCTGGCCATGTCAGTATCCCTGGGAACGAAGCTGCAGATGCCGCGGCCAAGGCTGCGGTCCTCCAGCCTCGGACAGCTTCATGTTGTGTGCCTTCATCTGATTTTAGCAGGTTCATTTGTCAGTGCATTTTATCGCTGTGGCATGCCGATTGGGCTACACTTATGGACAGCAAGCTTCGGGCCTTGAAACCTCTTCCCACGGCTTGGACGACCTCTTCACGCCATTTTCGGCGGGAAGAGGTCGTTTCGGTCCGGTTACGAATTGGACACTGCCGGTTCAGCCATCGCCATCTGCTGACGGCTGCGCCGGCGCCGTTCTGCCCATGTGGGCAATTGCTGACGGTACGCCACGTTTTAACGTCCTGTTCGAATTTTAATACACTGCGCGTTGATCTTGGCCTGCCATGTACTCTGGATGCCATTTTAGCGGATGACCCAGGAGCAGCTGCTCGCGTTCTTCGTTTTATCCACCTGACAAACCAAAGGACATTTGATTGTGCTGTTTTTTAATCCTTTTTAGTTGCTGTTTTAACCTTGTGCATAGCGGTGCATTCCTAACTCAGTCTGGGCGCTAATGACCATTCTAGTTGTGCGCCCTAAAACCACAAAAAAAAGCCGTACATTAGTGGATCTACCATTTGTGTTCAGGTGATTCATGTGAAAAGGTTTCCGACGTGTTTATGGCCGCACAGTGAAACTTAATAGGATCTGAACGCGGAATGGTAGTTGGCGCTAAATGCATGGGACATTCCATTTAGGAAATCGTTAGAGAATTCAATATTCCGAGATCCTCAGTGACAAGAGTATGCAGAGAATGCCAGATTTCAGGCATTATTTCTCACCACGGACAACGCGGTGGCCGACGCACTTCACTTAACAGCGGGATTTGAGCGTAGTTGTTAGTGCTAAGGGACAAATAACACTGTCCGAAATAACAGCAGAAATCAATGTGGGACTATGAGAGACGTATCTGTTAACACAGTGATGCGAAACTTAGAGTTAATGGGTGTGGCAATTGACGACCGACACCAGTGCCTCTACTGACGGCAGGACATGGCCTGCAGCGCCTCTCCTGGGCTAATGAACACATCGTTGGGACCCCGGAGGACTTAAAACGGCGACTTGGTCACATGAGTCCCGACTTCAGTTGGTAAGTGCTGAGTGTGGCGCAGATCCCCAGAAGCCGTGCGGTCAAGTTGTCAAGACATTGTACAAGCTAGTGGCAGCTCCATTGAAGTGTGTGCTGTGTTTACATGGGATGGAGTGGGTCCTATGGTCCAACTGTACCGATCTTGGAATGGTTCTGCTACTTGGAGACCTTTTGCTGCATTCATGGACTTCATGTCCCCCAAACAACGATGGAATTTTTATGGATGACCGTGTGCCATGTCAGTGGCCACATTTGTTCACAACAGGTTTGAAGAACATTCTGAACCATTTGAACGAATGTTTTTGGCACCCATCGAACATTTATGGGACATAATCGAAAGGTCAGCTCGTGCATAAAATCCGGCACCGGCAACACTTTTGCAACAGTGGACGAACATATGGCAACCTGAATAGGCACATCTGCATGGGACTTCCATCGACTTGTTAAGCCCACGCCACATCGGGCTGCTCTGTACACCGGGAAAAAGGAGATGCGACACGATATTAGGAAGCACCCCATGAATCTTGTCACTTCAGTGTGACACTCAGTCTTATGAATGGCAGATACCCTGCCCATTGCCAGAGGAGGATGAATTTTTATTATAACCTCTTATTGTGTCGTAGGTGTATTTCAGTAGATTTTTTAATAAGTTATTCATTTTAGTCGTTTTACTTCAGCGGCAATGAGCACTGAAAACCTGCCCGCATAGCTTTATACGCAACATGCTGGCTTGCGTGGTATGGAAGGGAGCAATACCCTGAGCTAATCTTGGCGAATAATTAACGATCGTAGTTTTCGTACACTGACCAACCTGTGTCGGTGTTCGAATCTCGTTTAGACTAATGCTAAGCCTGTCCCCGACTTCCACCTCAGAATAAAAGATGTACAAACAGTTAAGAAACGATAACGCACAGAAAAGTTTTTACGGAGTACAGACACGAGGCACACATGGCTTCGCTCCGCGACGAATGTAGGCCACTTGATAAGAAATAATGCAAACAAAGGATCCCGTACACTAGGATTAAGGCTTAGTATGAGAGGTCTAAGATGAATGTTGAGCATAAATACGTTGACTGCCGCACTCTTAGCGATGGATTTTCCACTGTCAGGCCAGGCACATGGCGTTGGGCTTGAGACTATGTATGTTATGGCCGCCAGCGGCCACCGCGTAGTCGTCGTGTTAACATCACTGATACGATAAGACATATGATGAGGCTGTTCCGCAGAATGAGCAAGGGATGCAGTACGTGGAACACTGATGGGGAATGGGGCACGATGAGAGGCCACGTAGGAACGATATTAGTGAATTACACCGGCGGTGCTTCAGACATCCGTAGAGGGCAGAAGCTGCAGAGGAAGATAGGATCGAATATATCTAACAAGCGATTGTAGACTGTCCGTACACTGACAGAAAAAAATACCAGTATAAAGAAATAACTAACGTAGAGTAATGAAATTTCGGGACTATATTTTTCTAGAGAACGTACTTAAGTGACTAACGTTGCAAGATTGCAGTATAATGTACGTGGGAGAAAAGCCGTGTCAGATTTGAATTGATGATACATTATTAACCGATATAAATATAGAATCGTGAACGCAAGCACGCAAACGATAACGTACGCGTTGTGTCATACAATTACCGGTTGTCAATTTGTGGGATGCAGTTCTATGTCAACAACACTTGGTCGGTTCATACAGGGACGGTATATGCTAGGTGTGAGTGACGCTGGAGTTGACGTCCGCTGATGCCCCGTATGAGACAGATATGGTGATCGAGTAGGTCACGCCGGCTGAACTGGCCATCCGGTTAAAGGCGCTGCAGTCTGGAACCGCAAGACCGCTGCGGTCGCAGATTCGAATCCTGCCTCGGGCATGGATGTTTGTGATGTCCTTAGGTTAGTTAGGTTTAATTAGTTCTAAGTTCTAGGGGACTAATGACCTCAGCAGTTGAGTCCCATAGTGCTCAGAGCCATTTGAACCAATTTTGAGTAGGTCACGTCGACGCTCGATAGAGCATGTTGGGTTACGTAGTGATAAGAGGACGAGCGTTATTCTGTTGGAAAACACCGCCTGCAATGCTGTTCATGAATGGCGTCACAGAAGGTCGAATTACCAGACTGATGTACAAATTTGCAGTTATCTTGCGTCAGCTAACAACGAGAATGATCCTGCGTTATGTGAAATCACACCCAACCAATCACGTACAGTGACCACATATCCACCCAATCTTTCTGCAGTATCGTGGAAGGAGCCTTCAGGTTCACGTATTCCTATTACAAGACCACTTCCAAACCCAGTGAGTTGTTGATAATGTCGCCTTCGTCTTATTAAAGGCATTCTTCAGTAACATCAATTCACTATATCCTATCTCAAAGGTATCTAACGCTCACAGCCGTTGCAGCGCTGCTAGCGCCACTCTTATGGGACTGGCGATAAATTGTACATACCTAACGAGTTTCATTTACCTCTCAATAGCCCTTCCTGGTGTTGTTGTTTCCCCCCCTTTAGTATATACCAGGGGCGTTGAACAAGTAATACAACACTTTTTTCTGAAAGCAGGTTGGTTTTATTCAGGATTTCAATACACCATTTTACCCTACACCATTTTGGCTACAAAACCTTGTTTTTGAACGTAATATCGTTTTAATGCTGTGGCCCTCCCTCATCATACTCGGAGGGCCTGTATGCCCGAGTGGTACACTCAACTAGTCGACGTCGTATCAACGTATTGCTTCAGTAATGACCTCCCCATCATCACCGTACTGTGCCCTGCGAACTGCATTCTTCATTGGGCCAAACATATGGAAGTCGGAGGATGCAAAGTCCAGGCTGTAGGGTGGATGAGGAAGAACAGTCCAATGAAGTTTTGTGAGCTGCTCTCGGGTGCGCAGACTTGTGTGAGGCCTTGCTGTCTTATGAAGAAGTTCGTTCCTGTTTTTGTGGCCACAAACACAGCGAATCTGTTTCTTCAATTCCCTGAGGATAGCGCAATGCAATTCAGAGTTGATCGTTTCTCTATGAGAATAAGTCCTACAGAGTCTAGGAAGACCGTAGCCATGACATAACCTTCTGAGGGTGTGGCTTTGAACATTATCTTTGGAATAAGGGTGGTGCGGCACCACTCCATGGGTTATTGATTTGCACTCGCCTTATGTGACTGGTTCTTGTGAGTTCACAAGCACCTTTCTTCTCGGTCCATTCCTTGAAGAGAATGAACCCAGGAGGCCGGCCAGTTTTACCGTGACGTCTGCACGTTATCCATATCTTCTTGTACAGCATGTGATTCCTGCTTTGGAGGAGCGCAACTGTGGCTCACGTCCGTCGCCCAGTGAAAGAGCTGCTTAATGAAAATTTCCGTGGACGTGTTACCTCCAGAGGTTGTCCGGGTGCATGGCCTGCAACACCGCCTGATCCGAACCCTTGTAACTTTTAGCTCTGCAGATATCCAAAAACCACGTTTTTCAGGGACGCCTTTGGTCTCTACTCATCCGAAGACCAGTGTACAGGAATACGTTGCTCAGATTTCCACCATAACTGCTGCAAGCAGCTGTTTATCACGTCGTTTCATGGATGCAGCACCTCGTCGACATCTCCAAAGCTCATACTGAGCAAATTGTGTAAGTGACTGTTAATAATAAAATCAACACTGTGCGTTTCTCTCCTATTAACGGTTTCCACCCATGTCCTGTTCTTATTCCATTGCATATGGAAGTACTTCCTTGCATTTACAGCGCCAGGTTTAGACCCGCTGGCAATTATTGAAACTGATTTTGTTTTAGCGTAAAACGATTCCGCATTTCGCTGCCATACGGTAATTACAGCCCATATTGGTTTCATGTAAGTAGCTCCACTTAAATTGTAGCCACCCAGTGTAGCGGCATGCAGACTAATACAGATACACAGAATGACTAACCTTAAACCGTAGAACGTATTTCAGCTCTGAATATAAATTGGAATGTTCGTACTGACGATATTGCATGTCATACAGGCTGTTCAAAACTACGACTCTCCATCAAACAAAAGTGATATCACCAGAACAGTATGCTTTCTCAAATATGCTTCTGGAACCAAACACATCCTAAGCTTCAAAGCGGTCTACAGTGAACGTTATGGCTGACTTGCTGAACAAAGAAGCACATGGCATTCTCAACCACCAAAGCACTCGATTTCCTGATGGCAAAATCTGCTCACCAAAAACTAATCGTGGTGCAGTAGTTAAGCAGCGAGATGTCGAAAATACCTCAGTCGATATTTATGAAGCGGGTTAAGTCTGTATCTCACGGGTTATTGGATGATAAGGGTTACGTGTCTTGAAAAACTTAAAAAAGATGCTGAAGAAATGTAGAAGCCAAGTAACATGCACCTTTCATCATCTCCCCTTAAATGACTTGAGAGAATTTGGAATGTGCTCTGGAGGAGAGCACCAAGGCCACTCCACACTGCACCATCTGGTAAGATACTGCTAACATGATAATACTATTAAGAAAAAAAGTAAAAGTCAGATCTAAGAGAAATCACTCAGAGTAGAACACGGTAATGCCTTAAGGCAGTTGTTAGACAATTATTTCTCTTGATTGCCAACTTGTGCCTAAAAGGGTCATTGGTAGTACAATATCAATAAGCAAAATACAACTCCCATTCATAATCTGCGTTTGAAGAGCATACGAACATCATAATATCAATAAGCGAATTATTTTTACCTCCTCAGATTTAAATCCTTACTAACTTTAGTTGATGTTATAGTTAATATTTAAAAACAGACTTTATCAGCACATAAGACTACAGGGAAGCTGGAAGGTGATGAATAGGGGACCGTAGTTTCAAAATTGATATTAAGACGAAAATTTAGTGTTAAAATAACATTCATTAAATTCCAGGAAAACAGAAAATGGTAGAAAGTAGTGAAAATACTAGTCGTGAAGTACACTGCAAAACGAAAGCAAAAATATGGGTGGCTGAGAGCAATCATTAAGGAAAGTGAACTTTAATATCACCAATAAATTGAGTCATATTAATGGACAGTTTAAATAGTTGTATATGATGCTTCAAACTTGAGATATTTGTGATTTTACATGATACGTGCACATTATGATACAACAAAATAAGTTCTCTAATAAGTAAAAAAAGGCAGCCAAGATTATATGTTGAAACCTTTTTACTTCCTGAATGACCAGTTTCAACAGAGTCTAGCGGTCATCTTAGGATGTGCAATGTATCATGAGAAAAATTTACTATGACAATCTGCATAGCTGTATAACCAGTACAAAAATGGAAAAATGTGATGATCAGATAACAATATTTGTTTTTTAAATATCTTCTAGGGATAATATTATTGTGCATCAGCCACACAACTATAATAGCAGTACACTCCACGTATAAAACAAAGGCAACCAATTAGCTTGTCAAATGCATAAAACAGAGTAAATAAAAGTCCTTAGCACCAAGAGTGTGCTCCAGAGTCAGACAAACTCATCCGTGGAGCCGTTATAGTTATGGGCCATCAGGAAAGACTGAGCATTCATACAGTGGAAGCATCAATGAACGATTACACACTTGGCCAACACATGGCATATGTGAGCCATTACATCAATTATTAAATATTCTTAAAAATTCAACATTTTACTCCCTAGGAATATTGACATTGGGAAGGTTATTACATAATTGGAAAATTATCTATTGGTGTAAAGAAAAACAGCTATTAGCATTTACTTAATATCCCAACATAGTGCACAGACTGTCAGGTCACCTTTATCCACCATTTCACTTATATCATACACTACCACATTTATAGCTTTTTTATATATGCAAATGAATTATATTGTTGAAGATACCAATATTTACAGCCCTAGTACCTACATTTACACTATCAACAAACTATACTGACAATATTGTCAAGCAGAAATTCTACTAGCAATGTCAGCAACACTTGGCTAAGGAGATTCTTGCAGGCCTCACCACCTTAGGATTACAGCTCTAACATTCAAATATTGCTGGAAAAATGACAGTAAAATTAAGAAAACATAGAATATGTGAGAAAACTGTGAACTACTTGAGTGAAGCATCAATGGGTAGGATACGACATATAAGTGCACTCTTATTGTGACATGTGGCTTATCAAATGAAACAAAAACAAAAATACTTAACAAGTTGTATAAAAGATACACTGTACATTCTCATATATGTTTCATACACATTTTACAACCACAATTATTTAAGAGTATCAGCTGTGCAGCAGCAGTAGCTTTAGATTATTAGAGTAACCAACATCCAGATGTACTTACTATAAAAAACTGAAAAAAAACCCTAGTGTACTGGTGTGATCCCATGGATTGATACACAAGCTAGATTATAATAATCTGGAGTTTACAATAACCTGGACAACCCTGTTTGTGTACTGCATATTCAAATGCAGCAGTAATAAAAAGTAAAATTCATCTTACTCCCTGACATACTGGAGTACATCATTAGGTACCCAATGGGTAAACCTCTACATAATCACCCACAACAAATGCATTCATAACTATTTATCCTTAATCGATAAGGTGCTAAAATACATTAGAAGATTATTATGTTCTACATTGTAAGACAGTTTAACAGAAATCGCAAAGCAATTGAGGGTACATTTTGTTACCTGTGCCTTATAGAAAAATAACTTTTAGCATAATTGTAGTAAATACAAATTTTCTCTTTTCCTTTATACACTCAAATATCTTGGCAAAATAAAATTGACATTAAAAAGTATATGAGTTCCAAAAAATTAGCTGTTAATGTGAAGCAGCTCTTGGTAGGACTTTACAGATATGAGAGAGCTCTTATCATGACATACAACCTCTCAAATAAGTGTAGAACTTACTAACATGTAGTTTAAAGGGTAGGTTGGATATTTTCACACATCAGTTTCATGTGCACAAACATTTCAGTGCATCAGTTTCATATGCACTGTGGAACCAGTGTCATTAAAGGGTAACAACAGTAGAGCAGCAGCTTTGGAATATGAGAAGAACCATAAATTGGATACACTTTCTAAGAAAATCAGGTATATTGGTGTGCACCCCCCCCCCCTTCCTGGTTTTTCTATGTTGGAAAACCATGCCAGTGGACTGCCATTCAACATGCAACAGTAAACAGCAGTACTAAAGGAAGAGAAACGGTTCTTACATGGTAGCCTGCTGGACACATGATTAACACTTCCAGATCTGAATTCTGGAAGAAGAAAAATTTTTCTTGGTGTGGTAATGCTCTTAGGTGACTTTTTAATGATTTGAGATAAAGGAGTAATACAAATTTTCTACCCTTTTTCAAAATATACTTTGTAGACTTGGCTTCATATTATGTACTAAAGTAAGTAATTACAAAGTATTCCCTGTTGTAATAAATAGTAAGATGATCATTCAACAATTACGATGGAAAATAACAGTAGTATTGAATTATACAGTGGAACATAGCAAGCCACCTTCATCCACCTGTTGTTGTGGTCATAGGCTGCTGGACACGGGTACATTAACTTAATGATATTTTCATAGTGATGTACAGCAGTAGGCAGCATTTGCATGTGATGATAAGGTTGAAGATTCTGAAATGAGTACCTCAGGTTTCCATTGGAGAAAAACCTGTTGCAGCTAATACACTGTAAAAGTTAATGTCAATAATTGTAGCCAGAGGGCCTGAAAGGATGAAATAACCAATGAGTAAACCTCTATAACGAACACCCACAATAGAGCCTTGCATCTGTAATCATTTATTCGTCATTGAGTAATATGGTGCTCAAATATACATTCTATGTCATAAGACACTTTGACAGAGAAACCAAAGCCTTTCAGAAGGCATTGTACTGACAATCGTATTATAGATAACTAACAGCATATTTGTCCAACGTATAAAAATAAAAAGGTAAAAATGGCATGATATAATATGTGGATGGCACATCACATGGTATTATGGGACAGGGAGGGGATGACCACAGGCCTGGATAAGATACTCTAGAAGCTAGTTTTACTGTCTGAGGACATTCAATGATGTAATGTGTGTGTGGCTTGCAACTCGCTGTTTTAATATTTTATCGTAAAGGAAAGCTTTAAATTTTAATTTTATTACCCTTCTTGATATGATATGTCAGATTTTACTGTATATCAGTAGCACAGGTGGGTTAGCTTTGTAGGGTTAGATGACATGTGAAAGTTTTATTTATTTAAAAACACAATCAGTATGACTAGGACAGCTACATTTTTATCATAGGTATTTCTGTGCTATTACAGTACCTTTATTTAACTACAATACATTGTCAGTATTATGGTATCTGTATGACTTTGTGTGCTCTCAGTGTCTTATGAAGTAAAACATAATACTCTTTCCTTATATCTGAGCACTGTATGACTCAAAGATGAATAAATGATTATACATACATTTCTCTGTTGTAAGTGATTATTGAAGGTTTACCCATTGGATACTTCATGAAGTACTCAAACAGGTTAGATTGTAAGAAACTGTTTCTTTTCTTTTCTTTTCAGCGTCGCTTCTTATTGTTGTGCTTTTATGGGCAACTAACTGACATGGTTTTCCAGTCCAGTATAACCAGGTTATCACTACATAGATTTCACATTAATCCTGGAGGTGCACCCCAATGGTTCCTCTGATAATCCAAAGCTGCTGCCCCACACCTTAAAGTCTGAAATATTTGTGGTTGTACAATATTTATATGTCTGCCCTGATAGCTGAGTGGTCAGTGCAGTGGTCTATCACGCCAAGGGGCCATGGTTCGATGCCTGGCAGGGTCGGAGGTTTTCTCCATTCAGGGACTGCGTGTTGTGTTGCCCTCATTATCATTTCATCATATCAGTGGAAGGCAATGGGAAACCCCCATTGGAATCATTTCCCTAGACGCTCATGTGGTGGACCTCTCTGATCAGGCTTCCCCTTGACAAGACCTGCTGTAAGGCAAAACACAAAGTTTACAATATATATGAAACAGAGTATGAAAATGATTGTACACTGCTTACGAAATCAATGTGTGAAAATCTCCAACATATGTTTTATACAACGTGCTAAGTAGGTTTTTGTTACATTTGATAGGCCATAGGTCTCAATAAGAGTTCTCTCATATATATAGTATCCTACCCAGATGTGCTTCATATCAGCAGTTCACAGTTTTGGAGCATATTACATGTTTTTTTCTATTTTAGCTGTCAATAAGATTTTTACAACAGTATCTGAATGGTGGAGCTGTAATCCAAAGGAAGTCTGGCCTGTAAGTATCTTCTTAGCCAATTGTTACTAACATCAAACATAGAATATCTGCTCTGCAATGTCGTTGGTATAGTTTGTGGATGGCACTGAAAGTGTAGATACCACATCTGAATGTATTGGTACCTTCAACAACATAATTCATCTGCACGTATAAATAAGCTATAAATGTAGTAGTTTGTCATATAAATGCATTGGCGATTAAGGTGAACAACAGACTGTTCCCTCTGTTGGGGTATTATGTAAATACTTATGATGGTTTCTCCTTAGACCAAAATATAATATCTCCATTATGTAATAACCATTCCTGTGTCAGCATCTGAATTGAGTGTGGTGTTGTATTTCAATGGATATTTAATAATGACTCACATACATCACATGTTAATCACATACATCACATGTTAATTGAATAGGTAGCCACTGAGTGACACTTCTGCTGCATGTCTGTTCAGTGTTTCCTGATGTCCATAGCTATCATGGCTCCATGTATGAATGGCTTCATTCTGAGGCATACTCTTGGTGGTATGGAGTTTTCATTTACTCTTAATTATGTATTTCACAAGCCAATGTGACGCCTCTGTTTTATAAGCTCAGTGTGCTGTCGTTATGATTGTGTGATTCATGCACTTTAATACTATTTCCAGAGGGCATGTAAAAAGATACTGTGATCTGGTTATCCTGTTTTTCCATTTGTATGCTGACTGTGCAGTTATGCAGATTATCTTAGTGATTTATTTTCTCCTGATATAGTGTAGATCCAACGATGACAGGTATAATCTGCCTAAGATGGTCATTGAGGAAACAAAAATATTTCAGCATGCAATGTTGGGTGCAAAAATTCTATTTTATCGTCAAATATCAGATCACACCCAGCAGCACGTGCGAATAATTGTGTTCCTTATGAGAGAGAGAGAGAGAAAGAGAGAGAGAGAGAGAGAGAGAGAGAGAGAGAGAGAGAGAAACAGGTGGGGGGGACGTCATTTTACTTTCGTGGGCAACGTTTTCTTAATTGGTATTTGAGGAAGGGAAAGGCAAAGGCAATGGGTGTTTCGATGCACTGACGTAAACAAGCTTTTTAGTTAATGAGGTCCTGATCATTTAAATTTTTCCTCAGCTACAATGAAGTTTCTTACAGTCTGGCAACTTTTGTAAGTGCTAAAAGCATTCTTCATGACATTCAGGAAAACACTTACGATGCATTGGATTTGTATATCATTCTACTTATCAGAGGTTCTCATAATCGCTGCAGAAGCCTGATTCTCTTTACTTTCAAGAAATGCAGGTTGTTCTGCTGCAGTGTGCGGTTTCAACCTGTGTCGCCCATGTGTATCATCCATGACCCTACATACCTCCATGCCATTATCTTTGTTCCCACACACAGTCTACATCGCTGCATTCATCTCCTGTCTATTTCCTGTAGTGTAGTAGGTATAATAAATATGATTCTTTGTAATTTACCTTTATACTTTAAGATTGTTGTCACTAACCTTTATATAATTTCTGTACAATACATATCTATTTTACACTCTCTTATATACCATACAGTCATCAACGAAAGCTTTCATGGGTTTAACAATATTTCAAAAATGGTAGCATATAGACATATTTACAAAATAATTTGCGATGTTAATGTAAAATGACTTACTTAACTTCATTACAATTTATCATCCAAATGATCCATTGAACAGAAAATAATTCAGGGTAGATGGTTTACAGCAATTTTAAAAAGAATTGGTAAAGGGATTTTAATGAGCATCTTCAACTTTTGTAGGTCATCCTTAATTCCTATAAGAGCACATCAAGAAGTAATATAGATTGGTACATTGTTTGTATGGAAGTTTCATGTTAGTACCACTAACTACTTTTCTAGCTATGTACAACAGCAATGATATTCTTCGAACTATTTACAATAATAACATTTAGTTCAGTAATGTATTTGAACCCAAAAGTCTCTAAACTAATTCTTTCTATGAGTAATGGGTTTAAGGACATGATACTTCATATATGTACATACTTCCATCATCTGTAACAATCAGTTGACTCAAATCAAAGCACACACAAACAAGAGAAATAAAACGAAACTTCCTGGCAGATTAAAACTGTGTGCCCGACCGAGACTCGAACTCGGGACCTTTGCCTTTCGCGGGCAAGTGCTCTACCAACTGAGCTACCGAAGCACGACTCACGGCCGGTACCCACAGCCTTACTTCTGCCAGTACCTCGTCTCCTACCTTCCAAACTTTACAGAAGCTCTCCTGCGAACCTTGCAGAACTAGCACTCGTGCTTCGGTAGCTCAGTTGGTAGAGCACTTGCCCGCGAAAGGCAAAGGTCCCGAGTTCGAGTCTCGGTCGGGCACACAGTTTTAATCTGCCAGGAAGTTTCATATCAGCGCACACTCCGCTGCAGAGTGAAAATCTCATTCTGGAAACATCCCCCAGGCTGTGGCTAAGCCATGTCTCCGCTATATCCTTTCTTTCAGGAGTGCTAGTTCTGCAAGGTTCGCAGGAGAGCTTCTGTAAAGTTTGGAAGGTAGGAGACGAGGTACTGGCAGAAGTAAGGCTGTGAGTACCGGCCGTGAGTCGTGCTTCGGTAGCTCAGTTGGTAGAGCACTTGCCCGCGAAAGGCAAAGGTCCCGAGTTCGAGTCTCGGTCGGGCACACAGTTTTAATCTGTCAGGAAGTGTCATATCAGCGCACACTCCGCTGCAGAGTGAAAATCTCATTCTGGAAACATCCCCCAGGCTGTGGCTAAGCCATGTCTCCGCTATATCCTTTCTTTCAGGAGTGCTAGTTCTGCAAGGTTCGCAGGAGAGCTTCTGTAAAGTTTGGAAGGTAGGAGACGAGGTACTGGCAGAAGTAAGGCTGTGAGTACCGGCCGTGAGTCGTGCTTCGGTAGCTCAGTTGGTAGAGCACTTGCCCGCGAAAGGCAAAGGTCCCGACTTCGAGTCTCGGTCGGGCACACAGTTTTAATCTGCCAGGAAGTTTCATATCAGCGCACACTCCGCTGCAGAGTGAAAATCTCATTCTGGAAACATCCCCCAGGCTGTGGCTAAGCCATGTCTCCGCTATATCCTTTCTTTCAGGAGTGCTAGTTCTGCAAGGTTCGCAGGAGAGCTTCTGTAAAGTTTGGAAGGTAGGAGACGAGGTACTGGCAGAAGTAAGGCTGTGAGTACCGGCCGTGAGTCGTGCTTCGGTAGCTCAGTTGGTAGAGCACTTGCCCGCGAAAGGCAAAGGTCCCGAGTTCGAGTCTCAGTCGGGCACACAGTTTTAATCTGCCAGGAAGTTTCATATCAGCGCACACTCCGCTGCAGAGTGAAAATCTCATTCTGGAAACATCCCCCAGGCTGTGGCTAAGCCATGTCTCCGCAATATCCTTTCTTTCAGGAGTGCTAGTTCTGCAAGGTTCGCAGGAGAGCTTCTGTAAAGTTTGGAAGGTAGGAGACGAGGTACTGGCAGAAGTAAGGCTGTGAGTACCGGCCGTGAGTCGTGCTTCGGTAGCTCAGTTGGTAGAGCACTTGCCCGCGAAAGGCAAAGGTCCCGAGTTCGAGTCTCGGTCGGGCACACAGTTTTAATCTGTCAGGAAGTGTCATATCAGCGCACACTCCGCTGCAGAGTGAAAATCTCATTCTGGAAGAGAAATAAAAATCTGGAACTGAACAGTAGAATATAATTAGATTTATCTCGCATTACTGAGAGTGAAACCAGCAAGATACACAATATGTACTAAATTAAATCGATCTCCTCCTTCTGTAACTAATGAACAACGAATTAGATACATCTCTTTTCTCATGTTTCAACGATTCCTTAAATGTGTATATATGCATCGTAGTTAGAATTATACAAAATGATTATACAAAATACATTCTTCCTTTTCATAAGTTCCAACTCCTCATGCATCTCCTCCTCATGATCTATACCACCTAAAGTAATTAATTACTAAACTGATTAAATTACATAAGATATCATGGATAACAACACACAAAAATAAAGAAATACCATATAAACAGAGGAATAATGATATTATTCCAGCTATGTTACATCTCATAGTTGAAGTAGATTAGTTTGGATGATATGAGTAGCCTGAGGAGTTCTTTGTATGCATCACCTTACAAACTCTATGATCACTTTCAGAGTGATATACAATGTCTTTGTTCTGTGTAGGTTGTCTACTTGTCTGTTCAAGATCTTCCACCCCTACTATCATGAATTCTTGCTTTGGCTATCTGCTTAAACCCATACATAAATGAAAGATCTGTAAAAAGGAACTAAACTACCCATAATCATCTTATTTTAATTCTTTGTCCTAAAAGACAGATATTCATTATATTTCAAGGCTTTATATAAAAATGAGTACCATTACTACATATCCTAACACAATTACTTGCACAATAGTTTCACACTGGAAAGATGATGCACTCCTTTGAACCACCTGGTTCTGAACATTTCTGCTTCGTTAATTAGAAAATATTGCTACTAGCCACAAGCTTTTAAGAAATATTTTTACTGTACCTTTACTAGTTTTGGGCCTGAACCGATTGTCAGATAGTAGCTCTGATTTCTGGGAAGTTTGATATTTTTGTCCTAAAATATAACAAAGTTTAGGTGTTTACATAATTTTCAAAATATTTTACGCTGTATGTAAGCTCTATACATTGTACTTATTTCATAGAAAGCACTCTTCTACGTATTATAATTGAAAATTTGATTCTCTTTTTTGATATCTCATCCTTGAGCTAAACTAAATACAAGATAGCAGATATATTTGCTTACATTGGCTGCTGATTTTATGTGCCAAGGAACATGGTTTATGTACTGATGTAGCATACTTCTGGAGCTACTGCATAGGTTCTCAAATGGCTGTAATCACGTGGGACTTAACAATGAGACACTGCAAAGGTACTTTTTCATAGTAAAAATAATGATCTATATTTTTGCACTAGCTCCAAAAGTATTCCAAATCAGCACTTATGTTCTTTGGCACATGAAATCAATAGCTGAAGTTGGTTGGTTTAAAGGGGAAGGGGCAAAAGGGACGAATCTGCTTGGTCATTGGTCCCAATAGCCAATGTAATTAGGAAATATTGCTACTAGCCACAAGCTTTTAATAAATGTTTTTACTGTACCTTTACTAGAATATATATATATATATATATATATATATATATATATATATATAAGCTCCATCTTGAAACACTCAGAGGGATTTGAAAGTGGGTTCTAAGAAGAAAGGAAATCGTTTTTGTTCTCCTATTGTGCAAAACATTGTGGACTGTTGTCAGATATCTCTTTGTCAACAGGACTAAATTTGAATGGGAAACGACATAGAAATGCTTGTACAATAGACTAGCTGATGTCTCTTATACTTAGCATGCATGAAACAAATTTAGGAGTCAACTCCACAATAACGAAAACTTAAGGATAAACTTAGCTGTTCTTCTAAGAGGGCCAAACATGGGAACATCACTGTTCTTTTTCAATCTTGTTGTAGCAGTTCTAAATAAGGATTGTTGACCTTACAGCATGGAGCCAAAAATCTTGTTAATGCAATTCTCCGTAATGAATACACTTTTCCATATTGAGAGAATAGGTTGTTTTATAAAATTTGTGAAATCATTTCGTCACCCCAAGGTGCACATAAATCAGATTTGTATGCTACATTAACGTATTGAATAATTCATCAGGAATACATAAAATCCACTCAGAGTTAGCCACACTTCTTTTCTCAAGGGAAATATCATCTTTCACCCAATACACCTACCTAAATGCAACTTTGTCTCGATTACTATTTGTTTCTTTAACCTCCTTCTACCTGGATGTTCATCTTGTTTTTTAGCAAATGCAACCATAATCTAATAATCAAAAACAACATTCTGTAAGTGTACAATACTGCGATAATTCTATTCAAGCCATCCTGATTGCTGTGGTTCAATCCCAGAGATGATCATGCAAGATGTTATCTTTCTCAGGACTACACACGATTTTGAAATGAAATTCTTGTAGATACAATGACCAACTGGCTAGACAACAATTTGAAAACTTTTCACTATTCAAAAGTTATAGTGCTCAGTGATCAGTGTAAACCCTCACGTAATATCTCATCTTCATAAAGTGCTGGACAATATCAATGTTCTCAAGCTCTGTGTGTGATTCTTGCTTAGTGGGCATCCAACTCGCTAAAGCAGTAGTATATATTTCATCGTCCCATCTACTTTAGTTTATTGGAAAAGCTTAGCGCTAAGACATGTCTTAGAGCTATCTGAGCTTAGACAAAGTTTTTTACTTGGGTCTGGACTTGACAGAAGAGGTGCTCCTAAGAGAGTCTCTTTCAAACACGCAAATTATACTAATGTTAGGGAATAACACTCCCAAATAGCTTTCTCGCGTCATTTCACACAGTCATTGAATTTCCTAAAAATTCATATATAAAACCTTTCATAACTCTAATCATTACCAAAAATGCTCTAATCTATTTTCTTAGCTTAGGACAGGGGAAGAAGCTAATAACCTCAAACCTTCGAAGTTCAGGTAGAACCACTATGAGCCACCCCAGCTGTAATGCATATTGCATGTGATTATGCTCTTTGGCTGCTCCCCACAAGTGAATTTGTGTTTGGTAATTGCGAGGGCGTGCATGGCGCCTTACAAGCCATTTTACAGATATGCCATATTCATGGTCTGGAGACTGGGTCTGGTGGTAAAGATGGGATATTTCAATGAAGTCCAGAGAAGCAGCATGTGCCCAAGTGCACAACGCCGGCATGGTGACCATGGGTGTGTGTGTGGACAGAAAAGAAAGTGAATGGTTGTACACGGCAAAACAAGCAGTGGGTCATAGGGTGCGACCAAAGGAAGACTGTTATACCAGTTGCCACTTGGAACAGCCGCTGTTCAGATAAAAAGAACTGAAGTTGTTGAGTACATTTCAGAAAGTTTGCTGTTTCTGTACACTCGTGCCATGGAATCAGTTTCAGTGTACAGTCCAGGCTGGTTTAATGTTACCGGGATTTGTTGGAATATGAGTGGGTATTCTTTTGCAGTCCATGTCCTATTTTGTCCTTCATTTGGGGCTGACAGACTTCAAATGAGTTGATTATTTGTTAATTGTTGGTACATTGATTCCACCCACTAATCTGCCCTTATTGTATAGGGCTGGAAATAAATGTTATAGGCCTAAGCATAAATTAGACAGTTATTCGTTTGAGTACCAGGGTGTATGGGTAGAAACAGATTTAGTGGTACAGCTGGCCTGACTTTGCTCTGTGAGTGCATCCTATTTTAAGATTTTATAGGAAATGCAGTAGGTGAATATTGACTGGGGAGAAGGAACGAAAGAGGAAGCCACCTGGTATAATTTTGCACAAAGTATAATTTAATCATAGCTAACACTTGGTTTGAGAATCATGAAAGAAAGTTGTATATGTGAAAGAGACCTGGAGACACCAGAAGGTTTCAAATTATTCTATAATGGTTATACAGAGATACAGGAACCAAATTTTAAGTTGCAAGACTTTCCAGGGGCAGATGTGGTCTCCGACAACAACCTATTGGTTACGAACTGCAGATTAAAACAGAAGAAACTTCAAAAAGACAGAACGGTTATGGGACCTGAATAAACTGAAAGAACCATGATTTTAGAGTGTTTCAGAGGGAGTATTACGAAGCGATTGGGAAGAACAGCGGAAAGGAATACAGTAGAAGAAGAATAGGTAGCTTTGAAAGACGCAATAGTGAAGGCAGCAGAGGATCAAATAGGTAAAAAGACGAGGGCTAGTAGAAATCCGCAAGCAAAAGGGAGTACAAACACCTAAAAATTACGTCGATAGGAAATATAAAATGGCTAAGCAGAATGGCTAGAGCACAAATGTGGATATGGAAGCATATATCACTTGGTACAAGATAGATACTGCCTACAGGAAAATTAAAGAGAATGCATAAATGTGGAAGGAATATATAGAGGGTCTATACAAGGGAGAAGTACTTGAGGGAAATATTATGGAAAAGGAAGAGGTCGTAGATGAAGATGAAAAGGGATATAGGATACTGAGAGATGAATTTGAGAAAGCACTAAAAGACTTAAGTCGAAACAAGTCCCCCCACCCCAGGAGTAGACAATATTCCATTAGAGCTACTGACAGCCTTGGGAGGGCCATCCATGACACAACTCTTCCATCTACTGAGCAAGATGTATGAGACAGGCGAAATACCCTCACACTTCAAGAAGAATACAATTACCAGAATTCCAAAGAAAGCAGGTGCAGTCAGATGCGAAAATTACCGAACTATCAGTTTAATAAGACACGGCTGCAAAACGCTAACACGAATCCTTTACAGAAAATGGAAAAACTTGTAGAAGCCGACCTCAGGGGAGATCAGTTTTGATTCCGGAGAAATGTAGAAACTTGCAAGGCAATACTGACCTTACGAGTTGTCGTAGGAAATAGGTTAAGGAAAAGAAAACATACCTTTCTAGTATTTGTAGACTGTGAGAAAGGTTTTGACAACGCTGTCTGGAATACTCTCTTTCAGATTCTGGAGGTGGCAGGGATATAATACAGGGAGTAAATTTGCAATATGTACAGATACGAGATGGCTGTTATGAGTCAAAGGCATGAAATGGAAGCTATGGTTGACAGAGTTGTAGCCAATCCCTGATGTTATTGAATCTGTATATTGAGCTAGCGGCAAAGGGAACTAAAGAAAAATTTGGAGTAGAAATTATAGTCCAGAGAAAAGAAATAAAAAACTTTGAGGTTGGCCGATGAAAGTCTGTGGGAGACTGCAAAGGAATTGGAAGACCAGTTGAACGGAATGGACAGTATCTTGAAAGGCGGATATGGGACAAACTTCCACAAAACTAAATCGAAGATAATGGAATGTAATCGGATTAAATCAGGCGATGCTGAGGGAATTAGGTTACGAAATGAGACAAAGTAGTAAATGAGTTTTGGTATTGAGAAGCAAAATATCTGATGATGGTCGAAGTAGGGAGGATATAAAATGTAGACTGTCAATGACAAGAAAAGCGTTTCTGAAGGAGAGAAATTTGTTATCATCGAGTATAAATTTAAATGTCAGGAAGTCCTTTCTGAAAGTATTTGTATGGAATGTGGCTATGTATAGAAATAAAACATCGACGATAAACAGTTTAGACAAGAAGAGAATAGAAGGTTTTGCAATGTGATGCTACAGAAGAATGCTGAAGATTAGACGAGTGCATTATGTAAGTAATGAGGTGGTGTTGAATAGAATTGGGGTAAAGAGAAATTTGTGGTACAGCCCGATTAAAAGAAGGGTTCAGTTGGCAGGACACATTCTAGGGCATCTAAGGATCACCAGTTTAGTACTGGAGGGAAGCGTGGGGGTAAAAAAGTGGTAGAGGGAGACCAAGAGATGAATACTGTAAGCAGATAAAGAGGGAGAGCAGTTGCAGTAGTTACTAGTAGTAGAGCTTTTAACAGGATAGATCCGTATGGAGGTCTGCATCAAACCAGGTTTTAGGCTGGAAACCACAACAGCAACTTCTCCTAGCCAGTGCTGTACCTTTTGCTTCATTCTACTCAATTGGGGTTCTGTCAGTAAATGTATTCTTGTAACTTTCACCCTAGCTGCATATCGCATGTACCAGGTTTTTCAGGAATTGTTGTTCTGGTTGTTGGCGATAGACACAAACTCTGTTGCTCTAACTTATTCTTATTACTGAGGTTTAAATTGTTTACTAGTATTGCAAAGGGCTATTTCAAAAATAATTGTGGGCAAAGGCAATTCAGTGTGTAATCCTGTAAAATGCTGCGGAACTGCCCACTTTGGTGAACTGGTCATTGTGTGTTTGTTAAATGTATTCTATTTATATGTTTTAGAAGTACCAGTGTCCTACACAACAGTATGTCCAATACCATGAACAGACATCAGGATTGATTCTGTCCATATTGAGCTGATTGTAACAGGAAGCTAATTGGTCATCTGGTGACATTTATAATTGTATTGTGAATTTTGGGCATTGTTTGTACCCTTTTACTTAATGAGCACGTTACTGGTTCATTTTAATAAAATTTCTGTACGGCAAATGGTGTTTATGTGATGGTATAGCATTACCACTCCCCAAGCCTCTACCTCACTGCCCATCTCTACTTTGGCTGAGTGTAATTCTTTGGGAGCTGAGCAAATTAACAACCTCAAGTAAGTATCATTTGTTACAATGTTATTTTGGACAAAGCACAAAATATTTTTAAAAAAATTTATAGGCAGTGTCTGTTTGTTATTTTATAGCTTTCAGGTGTAGCTTTGTGCTCTATGGAACCAAAAGATGTCTTAGGGATAACGTATGTAGATAGGGAGGAGTTGGAGTAGGAGCTTCAGATATATGGTCTGTGGGGGGAGGGAAGCATCACTGAGCAGGGCATGTGATGGTGTGGGGTGTCCACTGCAAGTCACTGTGGGCGGTATTGGTAAGGTGAGTGCCACATTGTCTGTTTGTACCACATCACTCTCGTTTGTAGGGGTAAATATTCAATTCATGGAATGTATTTATCCATCCTGTACACAGATATGTCGAATACAAGTGCAAATTACCCATTGGTTGTATTCAGGACCTGAAAGTATTTTATATTCAGATTAATGAACTGGAGAATAGAATTATGGAATTAAAGATGAAGACAAATGTGTTAGAGTGGGGCACCACTTCATTTGCGATAAGGAAGAGATCGGACTGTATCATGAGAATACAGGTGAGATTAACATTGGGATGAGATAAGTGTTAATGAGCGTATAGGGCACCACTGTGGTAAGATACCCAAGCCGATTTTGCCAATGTAAGATGGTGTTGATTATCTCTCAATCGAGAACGTACAAGATATAATCAGATTTTTATGGTTTTATGTTAGCTTGGAAAACGCCAATATTCTGAGAATTGGACAATAAAAATTTTTGTAACGTTATGCACCTTGTTTGATTTGTGTCATCTTGTGTGATTATAGCAAATCGGAGGAATTACAAGAAACGACTGTGAGGGAAAGACTGTCAATTATGGTTAGAACTGACGTAATTAGTCAGCAGTTCTTCCGTGTGCGAGGGCATAGTGAGACTTCGGCAGAGCACAACCAAAATTCGAAGGGACAGTGGGGCTCTGAACATTCAGGACATGGATGGCGATGATGTAAACAACTTCTTAGGAGAGGAGCGACTGGATGGTTGTTCTCGAATATGGTTTCCTGAGAAACGTGTTACCCTTCTGATTTGGATGAGGCAGTCGCCAACACAGAAATCATCGGATCTACTGATGAGAGACATCATGATAGGGATCTCTTTGGTACGGGTGAGAAAGTAACGCAAGATATGCTTAAACCTAATGAGAATGATATGTTGACCGGAGGAGAATTTTACAACGGTGGTGGGTCTGGGCACTTTGGACGCGACTGACCTTCATTAGGAAATAAATTGGGAGGTAGCCGACGCCAGGGGAGACCGTTACCGAAAGGTTGTAATAAGGCGAAGGCAGTGACATGATGCAGACTTCCCTTCGACGTTCCTGGTTCCCAAGGTTAACCACATATGATATAGGCCAATATCCATAACGGTTTTACTTGGTTTCCTAGGGCTCGATTCTTTACCATTCTTGACAACAACGGAGCTTATCAGTGAATTCCCTTGACTGAATATTTGAAGCTGTTACCGTCCTTGCACGAACTGGTACTTACATTAGATAAATCGGGTTCACTTTGGTTTATGTATTGGAATGGCAGCACTTTCAAGGATCTTTCATTCTTATTTTGAGTAATTTGAAATTTAAATTTATTTAGAATTATCCGTAAGACGTTACGATGTATAGTGGCAAATTTTCTGAGCTTCTCAGGCATGTCCGAAAAGTACTAGCGTGTCGGTGTAGTGCTGGTGTGACCATCTACCGTTGATCTGGTCACTGACGAGATGTCCTTCCTGGGACGTTTAGTATTGGCCAGTCGAAAAAAATGGACCAGAAGCAACCTGATGCCGTTTCGGAGCTTCGATCACCCATATATAAGGAGATCGCCCACTTCGTAGGGATGGTGAAGTTTTTTAGGATGCTCGTACCTACGTTTGTCCTGGTGGTTCACCTTTGAACCAATCAAGTAAGAAAGGAGAAGTTTTTTCACTGTACTGATAGCCACCAGACAGCATTTGACATACTGAAGTCTGCCTTAAATAACGCCGCTTTTCTGACCATTCCTAATTTAATCGACCACTCAGAGTCCTCTTCGATGTCTCTATTTCGCCTGTCACAGCTGATTTGCTGCACCAACAAAACGGTGGCAGACATCGTGTTACGTATGCCTTCAGGTCTTTGTCTCCCACTGGGGTAAAATATTCGCTCCATGAATTAGAGGGATCAGTGGTCCTTTCTGCAAGAGAACAATTCAAATTCTATCTTGAATATCGAGAGTATTCCGTAAAAGAGGTCGGATAGCCCACTGGGTCGTCGGTATTCCAGCATTCCGTTTCTCCATCAAACATATTAGAGACTCTGACAATCCGGTAGCCAATGATCGATGCCACATGTTTGAAGAGAATGTCAGGTATCATGGTAATCCTGAAGATACTGAGAGCGGGGCCTGTGTTTCAACAGTATTAGCTGACACATCCTCCTTAATTTGTGTTTTGACATAAAGACAAGAGCAATATCATGGCCTGCACGAGGTGAAATAGAAACTTGTCGTTGGTAAGGAAGTGCCTTATTTCCATCTACAAAGGAATTGCTCTGCTATCTAACTCGTGCATATGCAAGTTTGAAAATCGGTCTGTTGCAGGAGTTAGTTCCAGCAGTTCACTAATATTTTCACGAGTCCATCCTCTGGGAATATAGGGCCTATAAGAACATTCAGAAAATTGAGGCCATGCCCTAACAAAGACGTGAGAAGACTGGTAAACCAACGTGAAGCCTGTGAATTTGGCTAGTCGAATTTAAGCACACACAAGGGTTTCCTGTCTCTACGTAGGATGAGGGATAAATGGACTAGGTGTTTATTGATTATCTAGGTCCGCTGCCTCGTACGCAGAAGAATGGTAAATATGTGCTTGTCATCACTAATGCTTTTTGCGTTTCTTACGCATGATTTCTACTGGAGGGTGAACAGCTGGTTTAACGATGAGGCATAATATCAAAATATGTTCCATATTTGGCCGCCTAAGTCCATACCCAGTGACAATGCACCTGCCTTTGTTTCAGGGGAATTTAAGAGATTTCACTTTCATAACAGGTTATCTATGACGACTATTGATCAATAATCTGCCTTCTTTCGTTGACGGGTGAATCATAATCTGAAGTCTATACTAATAATGTTTCATTCTTGGACTGATGCAAAATGGGGTGGGTGTGTTCCTGGGTTGAGCCAACACTCACGAGGACCAGAAGGTGACCCTGATGACTTTCATATGACATCTAAGCCTTGTCAAGACTGGTCCTGGTACTAAAATTTTGTAAACCACACACTCGGTGAGTTATAGTTTAAGTAGAGGAGATTTAGTTAAGCTCGCTCTTATCTATAATCAACTTCATTACTCAGTTTGTCTCTTACCCACCAAAGACTTCGCGCTTGGCATCTTGGGGGCGGGTGCATCGATTTCCGAGCTCTTTATGTGTGTACCGGGTTCACAGAGAAGACTCTCGGTCCAGAGTTCAAGAAGGAAGGTCACAGCTGGCAACATAACTGTGGTGTCCATTGCTCACAGACAAGCTGATTGGGCGCCAGTAGAGCAGTGCGTGGCCGTGTGCACGACGCCAGCGTGGTGCCTATGCGGACATGACGCGAAGTGGGTGGCTGTAGGTCGGGA
Source organism: Schistocerca americana (assembly GCF_021461395.2). Taxonomy (NCBI): domain Eukaryota; kingdom Metazoa; phylum Arthropoda; class Insecta; order Orthoptera; family Acrididae; genus Schistocerca; species Schistocerca americana. Next base: position 598,467,303 of record NC_060120.1, on the reverse strand, counting down.
AAAGAAATCATCAGGTCGCGCAATGCAACAAATGAATGACTGATGTACCAGTTACCACTTGGAACACCACCTGTTCCACCAAACTGAAGCGAACTTGGTGAGTATGATTCAGAACATTTCCGGTTGTTGTGCACTTGCACTTTTAGAGTCCAGTGTGGTATATCGCTGTTTCCTGGAACTTCACCCCGTGTTTTTCTTCAGCCGGTGTCTTGTTTGGTGTGTGTTATGGCACTAAGAAACCTGAAATGAATGGATTGTGTTATCATGTTTTCTTAAATTGCTTACACCTGCTAATACGTTCCTCTTATCATCTGTCGGAATGAAATGTTGTGTCCTAGATTAATATTTCCATTTATTAATTTGACTACTAGGGTGTGTGGGAAAAAACACATTTCAATGGTACAGCTGGCCTGAACTTGTGCAGTTTAGGCATCTGGTCTTAAGATTCTTATTTAGTGACTGTTGTAGTTTGTTCCACTCGATGCCTTACCTTTGCTTAGTTCTACTCGGCTATGCTTTCATCATTTGCACTGTTTCTTGTAAGTTCCAGTCTGGCTGTATTATGCCTGTACTATATTTTACAGGATTTGCTATTGTCGATTTTTTTTATTCAAGAGTTAATAGCTACTCGCGATAGATACAAAAAGGCTTTGTTTTAACTTATTCATATTACTGGGGTTTAACTTATTTATTGGTGTTGTGGAAAGTTAATTCACAATGCACTCACACAGAATATCACAAAATCTAAAATAGTCAGTGTAGAGTAATGAAATTTCTGGAATGCATCTGTCTGGTTATCATAATTCTGTGATTAACATTTCAAGTAAGCGCGAGATAAGCGACCGCAAATGTAACATGCAGGTACAATAACACCCGGCGTAACAGAAAGAATATTAAATGCAAGCATTAAAACGTGCCAAGTCAACTTCTCGACACTCTGTAGAGCACGGTGGGCTAAAGCAGAGGTATGTGGGCGAGCGATATCTTGTTGAAAAACACTCCCTGGAATCCTGTTCATGAATGACAGCACAACAGGTCGAATCACTTGACTGACGTACAGTTTTGCAGTCAGGGTGCGTAGGATGACGACGAGTACGCTCCTGCTGTGGTGTGAAATGGTACCCCAGACCCAAACTACAGGTACATGTCGATTGCGTCTAGGTTCGAGACAGGTTCGTTGCAGGCGCTCAAGTAACCTTCCAATCAACACGTGGCCATCACTAGCATCGAGGCAGAACCAGCTTCACCTGAAAATACAACAGATCTCCATGTTATACTCCAGTGAGCACTCGCTTGACACCTGTGAAATCACGAATGGCGGTGGTTTGGAGTCAGTGAAACGCACACTACATATAATCTAGCTCGGAACGCTCCTTGAACTGAACGATTGGTAACAGTTCGTTGTAACACTGTTCAGCCAACTGCTGCTCAAATGTGCCAGAGTCACACGCCTTACACCTTGATCTTCTCTCTCTGTAGTGTTGCATGGCCATCCGGAGCCTGGTCTTCTCGCGACTGTACATTCTCGTGACCACCGCTGCCAGCAATCATGGACAGCGGCTACATCTCTGCCAAGTCTTTCCTCACTGTCACAGAAGGAACATCCAGCTTCTCATAGCCCTATTACACGATACCATTCAAACTCAATGAGGTGCTGATAATGGCGTCGTGGTCACCTTAAAGGCATTTTTGACTAACATAACTAAGCATGTGCAATCTCAAAGGTAGCTAACGCTCGGGTTATAGTGTGTATTTATAACAAACCAGATTTGCTTCCTTATACTGGTGCTACTAATACCACTCTTATGTGGCTGGCGAGGAATTTTAATGAATATCATCTTTCATACGTAGTAACAGGCATACCGACTCTCGTTTATGTCGCACAACTCCTTCTTGGTGTTGCGATTTTTTTCTGTCAGTGTTTATTTCTCTCCAGAGGCAATGTAATGAGTAGTCTGGTGAAATTTTGAAGAACCACACACTTTGCCGAACTGGTTATTGTGCATTTGTTAAATCTATTCTGTTTTTGTGTTTTAAGGATATCAGCGACTGCAGCAACCTGTAGAGCGGGATGTCCGACACTGTGAACTGATGCCGGGTTTGAGTTCTGCTTGCACTGAGTTGATTGTAAATGGGAGCTTATCAAACATCAACTGGCATTTATAACAAACATCGTAAACTTTAGGGTAACCATTTGAATCTCCTTACTTCATGAGCCCAATGCTGGTTAATTTTAATAAAATTGTTATTGATTGTATGGTGTCTATTTGATGGCTTAGCCTTACCATTCATTACTTGAGCGTCTAGCTCACTGGCCACTTCACCCTCAATCAAAAAAAGTCCAAGAAATTTCAGTTGACATTGACTGGATACATCTAAACTAACAGTGGCCTCTTTGAAAACAGCTTGTCCAAAATCTCATTACGCTTTTCTCCACTTTCCTCAGCAATGTGGGGCATTTACCTCTTCCTGAAATCTACTGGAATGCTGCTGTCAAAACCTCTAATACATACAGCATACAGCCAGAATGCTAGCTTTTGAAATCGACAACTACTGCCATAATATAAGAATTCCCTGTACATTCGAAATGAAGAAAACGGCTCAATCTGCCAGTCACTTTCCTGTGTGTCAATACAAGATAGGACCCTAATGCTACAAAGTCTAGGCTACAGTTCATCCATTATTAATGGTCCATTAGTTTCTCATTCAATAATTGTATTAATTTATCAGGAAAACAACATGAACTGAATGCCGCTTCTGTTCTTAAGCAAAACTAACAATAAATGACTGTATGAATTCACAGAAGATTCAGTGACCCCTTGCTACAACAGTTTCTCAATATTAACCTCAACACTTCATGCATAAATCAATGGAAGAGGAAATGGCATGGCAACGAGAATCTTTCACATTGAAATGATTGTGAAAACCTTTTATTGTACTATCATGTCAGAACAGACTGAGGAATATCGTTACAGCACATCAGGTAAATTCTCTTATACAACCTCAGCTACAGTCTCAACACATTCAATCCTCATTCCATATCTCTTAAGGTGCGAATAGTAATGGAACTTCATTAACGCCATTTTTCCATTCACAAAAAGCCTCGCCTCGAAGAAAAACGTAAATTTTGTTTGTAACTTCCTCCTCATCTGTGTATTCGTCAAAATGTATCTTCAAGGTTGTTTCATTACGCTTCAAGAACACTTTACCATATCCCAAGTCCATCACTGATTGGTTCTTTGAAAAAAATGCAATCCTAAAAACCTCGTTATTGGATAACTTTGGCACAGTGGTAATATTCACAGAAAACGTATGACCTTATCACAGGAATTCAACTCTCATTACTCTTTTCACCTCTACTCTTTTTGCAGCAATTACTCATTTCGCTTTGGTCCACTGTAACCCAAGAATAGGACATGAGCCTGCACTATCACGCTACTCAAATGCAACCTCATTCAGCACTCACAAGGCTACCTTAGAAGAAAAGACAAAATTATCTCGTTTCTTGTTGATGCATTTGACACATGAAAGAATTTGCTCTTTCCCCCACTAAGAGAAAGTTCATTGTATCATTTTGACCTTGTATTGTTCCAGTGACAATCTCTGTCATTTATGCTGCTACTTCTGTAACTGCAAAACCACCTACCATTACAGCCATATCTCCACTGTGATCAGGTCTTTCAATCTGACGCCTCCACCTTCTATTACCATACCTGTCATACTGCATGTTGCTCATGATCATAGTTCTTACTTCTTCGGGGTGTCGGATCAGGTTAATCAAACTGATTAACATTCCTATCATTACTCTCTCATCAATACTATCATACTACAATCCTTGCAATAGACTTTGGAAACTTACATCACCTTTCACATAATCAGAAAAAACAGGTTGATGTGAACTTACAGTTTCAGGAGACAAATATGAATCAGGTTAGCAGCACTTTAGAGACTGTGTAAAAATTAATGTTTTAACAAACGTAATAGAAACATACAGGACTGCTGATACCAGAATTGTTCAAAAAATGTATCCTCATTAGTTATTGCCCTGTTCGACTTCTTACCAATCTACAGACAAGAAGAAGTTGCCAAATCCCTAATAAAACTCTCAAGTTCCAATGAACTTTTGCATCTCTACAGCATCTCACCTTCCAAGAAAGCACACACCATTCAGTCTTCTAGCCAGCAGGTCAAGTTGGTGGAAGTGAAAAATCATTGTTGTATGCAAGCAAGAGAATGGATACTATTTGTTGTGTTTGTAAACAAACAGGAAATGATAATGAAAAGCAGTCATCCCTTCATGACATATATTCTCATGAATGAATTCTCTATGCCTCTAAAGGGTTCTTGTTCTTTCATAATGACAAACTGGATCTCATTCATCTTGAGGACCTGTATCAACCGCATCATCTGATACACTTTCACCAGAACATCATTGGCCTTTAGCAACATCATCACCTAATATGTCCTCATTTTTTTAAAATCTGTCAATTAATTTCCTTTGCTAGTCACCTTCTACTCCTTTTAATCCCCACAAGACCCTATTTAAATCTTAACAATGATCTCACTTCCTCTGTGTCACCAACAATACCAGGTACCCTACTACTAGAACCCTGTTCAGCATTACAATTAGTTGTCCAATAGAGGGACCCAATATATCAACTAATTTAACTGCCTGCTTAATAATTTCTCTACTTTCCAATGCTTCCCTTCCAGAACGTTCATCACCTTAAAAACATTTTTCTAACTGTTGTATCAATGTATCACAATTTCATATCTGTTCACATATCTGGATAACTATTTCTCAATTAGGTATTCCCTCAAGCCTCTCTGACAGTTCTCTTAGGTCCTGAAATTCAGTCTTTAGCTTTTTGTCAACTATTTTTTAGATGTGAAAATGAGTTTGACTCTCTTCAACAGTAGTAAATTTACAATGAATATTAGAAATCTTACCATCAGTCTCTGCATGAAAATAATCTCTCAGTTGCTTATCCAATTAAGTAAATTTCTCTGTTACTCTTCATATTATTGTTCTAAGCCTTATGTTTTTCTTGAAGTAGAAATTAGCATCAAATGTATCAATTAAATTCCTTGCACTGGTGCATGTACTTTCACCCAGTTTCTTATCAAGTACCTTCACTCCAGTTTCTATTTTCTCATTAAGACGTATCTCATCAGTTTCACCAACTGTGACATGGTTACGTATACAGACAGTGATCCAATACTGTCAAATGATATTTATTTCAGTCTTTGGCCACAGTGGGAATGACCGGTTTCAGTCTTTAATGACCATCCTCAGATCCTTTTTACACCATGTCCTAAAGTGATAAGGCCATTAGGGTCAATGCAGAAAATGAATTTGTTCTCTGCTGTCCAAACTAAACAGTACTTGCTGTGGAAGAAGTAGAAAGATTTGCTGGTTCACCACAACTACTCAGAGAACCATGTGGGTAAATTACATCAGAACCAAGCTATCTCTCTGTCATGAGAACACTACTGGTTTCCTAAATTGCGGGATTGGATTGCTGAATGCTGTTCTTTATTTCTAGACATAATTAATAACTGAATCACTATTAAGAGCACTATTGCCTTCCTGGTTAAACTATATATGAATCAGAATGTTCCCTAAATACAGATTCTTTTCCCCTCCACTTACTTTTTCCCAATCAGTCTCTTCTGATCTGGCTCTGACTAACTCTAGACTTCTCCATCAGGCACTGAACAGTAAAACCAACAAAAACCAGTCAACAACCTTCAAATGACCTCACAAGGCACCAAATTAACTAAGATGTTTCAGAAGTCCATAACTGCTTAGATATGAAAAATAATCCATGGAACTCTACAATAATCATTTACAAAGCACTTACCTGTCAAGGCCATGAAGCATAAGCTCAGAACTTTCTCTCACTGAAATATTGAAGCAACAAAATGAGGAAACCAACAGAAAATTACGTTATTTTGGACCATTTTAAGAATGGCTGAAGTAGCACTACAGAACTGAAATAAACAGGTATTATATGAAAAATCTTGATCAGAAGCAGTGTCTATCCATCTCCAAGAAACCGCTTTCAACAATCCTTCATTACTCTCCACATCACCTCCTAACCTGTCTTAGATGTGACATTTCCAAATCGAGACAAACATTTCAAAATCAACAAATAGACAATTAAATTAAACTAATTATAAACTGCCCAGCCTATTTATCATGGATGAATTATGTGCAAATGGCTGCTCAGTTAGCTCTGTACAAAAAATCTTCCATTAGAAGTAGCCCAAGGGGGTGGCAGGGCAGGTGGGGAGGGGGTTAAGGTTGAAATTTCCCTAGGTTCACTCTTCTAATCCAAAAGAATTTAATTATTCTGGAAGAGGTACACTGACCTCTGCTCACTAACATAATCAGTCTTCGTACCTATGCACTGATTACCAGATCTGATATTTTCACTAACATTTTTTCTGTTGGTATCTAATAAAGTACACAACAACCATCAATATACAAGTCTCACATACCAATATAAAAGTATGGATTTATACATCAGAGACAACACAAAATATAGAAAAAATAACATTGACATTGCAGCAAAAGTCCTACCTCAACAGTACAAATTAATGTTTTCCCCCTACACAACATGGAAATCCCAAGAGAATGTATCAATTCACTTACACAAAACTTAACTAATGCCCTACTGCTCATTAGAAACTGTGTTCCTTCTTATTTCCCAAACAGAAAATAAGTTTTTGCTATATTTTTGACTTCAACAGAAAAATTTTCCTCACAACCTACTATCACCAAACCTTCATGACTTTTTACACAATATTAAAATAATTGTCAATACATGTGATATGTTAACATACAGGTATACTGCATTCACTGTTATATACAAGTAGCAAACACCATTGTAGCATCACTGAAATGTTATGACTATAATGTCAGAAAACTGCCTTTCACATATACAAATCATGAATAAAAGTGTATGTATTGCTCTTTCAAAAAGTTCTCTTTGTACAAAATGTGGCCCAGACCTGAAAAAGAAGAAGAAGAAGAAGAAGAAGAAGAAGAAGAAGAAGAAGAAGATAAGCTGAACTAAATGTAGGCAACACTGGTCAGAGAATATTTTTAAGAAATTGTAGACAATCTGAAAACTTACAGAAACAAAGACTCCTTCCTTGGTCATACAAAAATGAAGGATATGTGTGACTACAGAAAAGCTTCAGCTGCTCTAGTAGGCAGTGATGGAAAAACCCAGATAGTCTAGTAATATATAAAATTAAATACGCAGTGACCATGAAAAACTTTCTGACACAATCTTACATACAAAAAACCTTTAATGTAGTCACGCAGCACACAGATTCATACAAATTAGTGCAGCAGGATGGAAAACATCAGAATAATCTCTAATATTTTGTTATCTAAAGTTTTGTTTTGATTCATCAGTCTTCTGATAGGTTCAATGTGGTCCATCACAAACTCATAAATTGTGCCTGCACGAACCTCTTCGTGTCAGAGCAGCATTTGCATCCTATATCCTGAACAGTTTATCAAGCACCATAGAATTTATTCCCTAATGTCTGAACAGTTGTTTCAGCATCTTGTCCCTTGTTCATGTCAGTGTTTTCTGCATGTTACTTTCTTTATGTGGAGAACCTTCTCATTAATTATGTTATCAGTCCACCTAATATGCAGCATCTTACTGTTTGGCAAAATCTGAAGTGCAAAGACGTTATTCTGAATTTTCACTCTCCATGATTCACTATCATGTAACACTATGCCCAAACGTACATTCTCAGAAAATTCTTGCTTAGGTTAAAACTGATGTTAGATATAAACACTCCTCTCCTGACAAGGAATACCCTCTTTGCCTTGGCTAATCAGCTTTTTATCTCCTAACTGCATCGTCCATCGAACACTTTATGGCTCCCAAGATAGCAAAATGTCTCTAAATTAGTGTACCTCGTAGATACTGCTTTTGATTTTTAGCTTTTCATTACTCTTATTTCTGCTACTGCTCATACTTCCGTTTCCTGTCAGTTTACTCTCAGTCCATACTCCGAACTCATTATGCTGTTAATTGCACTCCACGCGCCCTTTAGTACTTTTCTTACACTTAGTGGTGTCATCAGCGAATCTTATCACTGATATCCTTTCCACCTTCTTTATTTTAATCTCATTCTTTAACTGTTCATTTTTTGAGTCATTGTTTTTTTTTATGTAAAGGTTACACTCTTCTTTTAAACTGATCATTTCGTTGTTGGTCTTCCGTTCTTATTGTTCGCTCTTGTTTCTTGTACGAAGTTTTCATTTCTCGTGTTTCCCTACAGCTTATTCCTATGTTTCTCGCTGTTAGAATTTCGAATATCTAGCGTCATTTTACAGTATCGAACGCTTTATTCACACAGACAAATCCTACGAAAGTATCATATTTCTCTAAAGATTTGCTTCCATTATTAAGCTGAATAGGTTTGCCTCTAAGGTATCTTAATCTTTCTGTGCGGCTGGTCCCGGCGGAGGTTCGAGTTCTCCCTCGGGCGTGTGTGTGTGTGTGTGTGTGTGTGTGTGTGTGTGTGTGTGTGTGTGTGTGTGTGTGTGTGTGTTTTGTCCTTAGGATAATTTAGGTTAAGTAGTGTGTAAGCTTAGAGACTGATGACCTTAGCAGTTAAGTCCCATAAGATCTCACACACATTTGAACTTTTTTGTCTTTATCCTTCTTAAAGTCAAACTTATCGTCAACTTACCTATCCATAACTTTCTTCTCTTTTCTTCTGTACGTTACGTTTGTCAGCAACTTGGATGCCTGAGTTGCTAAGCTGATTGTGTTTAGTTCTCGCACTTATCTGACCTAACAGTCTTGAGGATCGTGTGGATGGTACTTACACGAAAGTCTGATGGTAGATCTCCAAACTTACAGATTCTTCACTCCAACTTGTATATTCGCTCGGTTGCCACTTCACTCACTCGTTTCAGAAATGCGGAATGAGTATTACCTATCCGTTCTGCCTTATCTGGTAGTGAATCTTCCAAAAGCTTTATTATTATACATTCTGTCTCTAGTACTGGGTCCCGATGTCTACTTGTAACAACTCCAATTTATTGTTCTACGTCGTCAGTAGATGGGTTTCCTTCCATCGAAGAGGTCTTCATTGTATTCTTCAGTGTATCTACACTTCCCCGCAGTAGGATTTCCACTTCACTCTTAATTTTGATGACCTTCCTTTTAACCAAATTGCTAATGAGCGACCATTAGGCCTACTCTGTCCAGTGAAATCATAATGGAGACAGCGGACAATTAGAAATTAAAACGATATTGGCGGAAAGAACTTGTTCTTCTTCCCTCCACAACAACTCGAAATTTCGAGTGGATGATCTCGTTCTGGAGACTTTTGCTGGGAACACTATCAAAAAGCCAGTGTTGCATTCACGTGTAGCGTTACTTACTCCATCGCATTTCTCTGATGGCGGGCTCTATTTTTTTCTTTAAAGTTCCTCACACTTTTATTCCATTGACATTATTGATTTGGTAGCAGAAAGCAATAGGAGAGAAACTTAACAAAATATGTGAGAAAGAATTTTTCGTTATTATACTGCTGATGTGGCTTGCTAGATGTTACATTTTCCGCGGTCTGCTAGTTGGATCCGTCATAGCTGGAAGCATATAGTTGTCAACTCTGTTGAAATTAGATTCATCTTGAATACCTCTAAGGCCTCCCTGATTTACCTTTTGCGAATTTTACATTATTTGTCTAGTACACGTCTATTGGTAGCCATGGTCTTCCTTGCTCCCCTCTAACTCAAAGTTTTTAACCCATTGCTCCCTTGATTTGCGCTTTAGGGTCTTCCGTGTTCCTCATATGGGGGTTTAAGCGCATCTCTCTTTTTTTTGCCTTTGGTATGTTTTGATAATGTGCCAAATTTCATTACAATTAATTAATATTAACCGATGCCGCAACGGACTTAAATATCTTAATAAAACCTGTATACAGAAGACTTGTGTGTTGGAATAGATAATTGAAGTAAACCTATGTATATTTAGCAATTACGATGAAATATATTTAAAAGGGAGAAATTTAACTATTACTATGAGTATATAACAGAACATACGAACGCTAGTTCTAGCACAATTATTATTTCAGTGTCGTTTCTTAGAATCAGTGAATTGTGTCTGATGATCTTGTACAAACCGTAAGAGTGTACTTTTAGCCCTTTGTCGGCTATTTATATTATCCCGAAATCTTATATTAACATCACTCCTCTTTCCGCTTTATCAGTTGTCTCCGTACTAATTTTCGTATCCTCTTCTGCATGAAGGTAGGAAGTATTTGAACCCTGGAAAAAAGTAACGTTACTTAAGATTTCTTAATCTACGCTTTACTTCAACATATCCAACATCGTGAGTGAAATGAAACCTTCACTCCACTGCAGTGTGTAAATTTCGTTCTGGAAACATCCCTCCGGCTGTGGCTAAGCCATCTCTCTGCATTAACATTTCTTCTGGAAGTGCTTCTCACGTCACCACCCCCCCACGGTTCTAAGTTCAAGTCTCGGTCCGGCACACACTTTTAATCTGCCAAGAAGTTTCACTGACAGGGTTACATATTTAGCAATACCACCACCGTGAAAATCATTCGAAAGTTTAAAGATTTAATTACTAAAACGATCAAACGTCACGTTAAGGAAATTTATAGTTTATCAGAATTGTTACTCAATGTTATTATAAGTTACGTATGACACTAGGCAACCAAATTAGCCTGAGGGGAATCCAGTGGAACGAACGCATCTGGGTTTCTGTCGGGCTCCAGTTCTGTGTCCACAAACCGCTGCAAATAATGATTCACGCTAACTGCGTGACTTGTGCGAAAACTTCTTGTGACACGTACTTCCTGAAACCTAACAAAGACTTTCAAATCCATGACACGCAGAACCTTTGCTGTATTAGGTTACGAAGGTGGGCCAGCATGGTAGCACCTTAGAACGCAGTTCGTCTTTGGAAAGGTTCGAACAGCGTTTGGCTATTCGGATTTAGGTATTCCGAAGTTTCCCAAATCCACTTAAGCGAAATGGCAGGATGGATTCTTTGGAAAGGAAATTGGTTTCTTTCACCATTCGAACTTGTGTTCCCTCTCAAAAGGACTCGTTCTCAGCTGGATCATATACCTCAAGCTACCTTCGTGAACCCCGTATATAAATTGCATAGCCGAAGTTCGGTAGCACTGATATAACTACAGTTCATAAAATTCCCGATGCAGGCGTGTCTCGAGTTGAATACTAAGAACCTTAAGTGGTGGTGTATACCAACGTGAGGAGTCTATTTTCCACACGTAACAAACAACTAGATACCCACGCAGAAATAGAAACCGGACATGCTACGGTTTTCATTTTTGCAAGACGGAGCTACGTCATGACACACAGCCACCACCTTAGAGAAGAGATGCAGCAGTACCTCTCATTGAATTATACGGCTTTCTTCGTAGGACACTTCAAAAAAGTTTTGCGTATTTAATAAAACAGTAGTAAATCAAGCATGCAACAACTGAGTTCAGGAACTTTTGCTGCTGGTTTAATTGATAATTTTATAAACAGACGTATCATCCTTACATGTTTAGCATATTTTCACTCAGGTCTTCTGCGAAAATTTTCTGAGGTAACTCATCACTTCTAATTTACTGACTGTACAAAAGCGATCAGTATGTGACGATCCACGGACGTCACGTAGGCATCTCTTCAAGGGGGTAGAATTTTTTTTCAACTGCACCGTCAGAGTATATATTCTCTACAGAAATTCTTCATGAATAATCGATCGCAGTTTGATAACAGCGATGTCCATAGCTACAACACTAGAGGGGAAAAATGAATTCCTTTACCCGTTACTAAAGCTGTCTGTGGCTCAGAAAAAGAATTCAGTATGCTGCAACAGAATTTTTTTTATCAGTTACCGATGTAACATGTCTGACAGGCACAGAAGCAGGATTTAACACTTGTTTCTAGAGGTAGTAACGTAAGACTAAAAAATTTCGTCATTAATGCTAAGAATGAAGAGGCATAAACATCCAGTAAACTGACTCGTTCTACATGTCGATAACGAAACAAGCCGAGACAGCTAATTATGTATGGACTATGGACTTCTCAAACTATCCCAGCACTGATTTTGTGCTCCTGACTCATTGGTACGAATATTTACCACCCCGTAACCCACAGTAGATTCAGCACCATTCATTACTATTTCTGAAGAGTACGTACTGATACGTATTTCATTGCTATGGCGAACAGATCATTTCTTCACTTGAAGTGTTAAATCACATCATTCAGTATTATCGGACCCCGTCACCGATCGTACTCCCTCTCATCAGTGTTCATTCGATGGCTTTGAAGTCCACTTCTACACGACACAACCCTTTAAGTTCATGGCATCGGAGGAATTTTTGCCGAATAATTCGACGAAGTCCAGGCATGTACATTTCTTTGAAGTAAATACTTCAGTTCCATTCACCTCTGCATTTCTGTACTCTTGCCGTATTTAACACTTCATTTCTCTGCCTTATCGCTTAGCTTGCATGTTCCGTCATCCTTCCCATGGTCACTGCTTTGTCCTCCTCGTCGCTAGCCTACGTGAATCTGTTAGCAGCCAGCTTCTACTCTCTGGTGGAATTGTACGTTAACTGGTGCGTGGCTGTACCTTAATACTTGAATTGTCATGCTACTTACTGTGTGTACCCTTCGTTTTGCTGCGTAATGAGTACGAACAATTTTTGCCAACACGTTTGTTATATTTATTGTGAGTGATATTGTGAATTACATCTGTCGTTCTGTATCTTAAAAATTTTGAAGGAAAGGCATGGGAATCAAATTATCCGAGACAATGTTCTCATGCTTGCAGAAAGTTCTGACATACATTATGGTATCTTGGCCACGAAGTTTATTCCATGCACTGTGCAATAAATCCGCTTATACGTTAATCCTTACATAAAGATGTTTCACCAACTTCTTAAGATTATCCATGTGTTCTTAATTACTAATTGTCCTGTGTATTTGGAACATAACTGATACGATGCCGGTGTAATCGAATTCGCCGTGTCGCTCTGCCTGGTGAAATCAGCTATCTGCCTAGTAAGGTTAACAGCGTTTCCACATGTTGAGAACTTATGGGTCATCTACGTTTCACTTGAGAAATAACACGTTTCAAGTGAGCTGCACAGTATACTTCACCTAAGGTAAATCCACGATGTATGTAACACGTAACGCAAACATATGTACATTGTATTGCATATCTTTTTAAGAATTAAAAAGCCTCTGAGCTATTCGTATGTCAACATACCGAAGTGCAGATGTTGCTTTTTGAACTAAATTGCTTTCTTGTCGATGACCCGTCTGTAGTGTGTTGTATTCTGTCTATCGCTACATGAGGTACGAAGTCACAAGGGAACACATTTTGTAACCTAAACCTTTCGAAGACTCCTGGCTGACAGAACTGTCAAAATTGTTGTAAACAAGACTTGCACGATTCCATGCGTTTCCCCAAAATAGGATGCACTCGCGTACAAAATTTGCTACGAAAACGTTTATGTACCGAGAGGCGCCTCCGACTTTTAGACTGTAAGCTGATATCTTCTGTACCTTCTACCAGTTGAACTTAGTGTTACTCTTCTGCTATTTTTGCCTGCAGCGAATTCGGAGCTTTGCGATCTGGCATATAACCTATTGAAATATCTTACACTAATGTATCTCCACAAACGACAAGGCCTACAAAATTATGCGTTACCAAATTAGGTCAGATGCCTGTCAATGTTAAGCCACTTCCAAGTCAGTATCTGGGTTCTCTCTACGTTTTGTCGACTTCGCAGGCCTACCACCTGTGACTACCTCGTGAGACTAGAGAATGTATTAACCGCTTTTGGCGTCTGAACGTAACAGGTTCGAACTTATGCTGAATGGGACTATAGGTGAGCTAAGAATGGCCTGCTCAATTCACTGCGAAAAGCGTACTATTAATGTTAGACCTGGCAGACGGTGCACACGAGGAAATTTCCCCTCTTTCGAGCTGTCAGTAAGCGTCAGCAGTAAAGTTTTACACAACGCGATACGCATAGTGCAAATAGAAGCAACCAACAGAAGATTATGCGTCAGGAAATATTTCTCTGATGCTCTTGAAAATAAAATGCCGTGTCATGTTGCAGAAGCGAAAATATCAGCATGATTTGTTATTTGAATCACGAGGTGTTTGAAGGTAGTTATTTGTTGCGTGGATTTTCCTCGTTTGCTTCTAATGTTGTAATGATTAATAACGAGCGTTAGTTTTTGGGGGTGGAATTTTTAGTTTCTACGCCCTAGGAAACATTTTTATAGTGCCAAGTATCGCATGTATCATATCGCTCTTTTCTAATAGCCTTGCGATTACTTCATTACCTGTCTCCTCAATGTTGACCTACAGAGCGTCTAAAATATACTTTAACATGTAGGTAATAAGTTTGGAGCATGAATAAAATAATATTTTTGATGTTTTGTTTGAGGTACGCTAAATAAGGAAACTCTGCATATGTTTAACACTGTTTGGATGACCACGTCCTTGGCTTCTACCATCATTGGGATAGCATTGTGTGGAATAGGGTTGTAATGATCTTTCAATGGCCCAAAAGGCTTTCGGAAACTGTCAGTTAACGCATTTGTTAACACGAAATACAGGGTTGTTTTCCCTTTATCACCGGTTACCAAGCGAGCCAGCAATGCACTTTCCAGCCAGTATTTGCCGACAGTGGCGTGCTCTTCTGTCGGCGCCGGACTTTAGCTGCTCATGGAGCAGCTGCTGCTGCTACGCATGTGATGCCTCCTATTGTGAAGTTCTTACATTAACAGTACGTTTATCACCACATCCAAAGAAGGCAGCATTATGTCAGTATTTTATTTAGAATTGTGCTGTTTTGTTATGGATCTGCAGCGAAGCTAGTTTCCATCCCTGTATGCAAAATAATTTTTGTAGGTGTATGAACCAATGGTTACGTCTGAAATACAGAGCCCGAAACTTTGGTAACACGCCCAGTCCCACGTTATGATGCAATCCAGTTGTGTGTAGCAGTAAGGACTGGGGAGCAAGGGAAGATAGTAGCTATACAGTACAATTTGATGAGTTATCAATACAAAAAACAAAAATGATGTTCTGCCTTCCTGTCTCCGACAAGGCAGGCAGACAACATTTCACCGAATTGTGTGGAAGTAATGGACGTCATCTACTCGTGCGAATGGACACTTGTAATTAAGATCTACAATGGTTAATTACGTAAAACACCTACCTTTCCAAAATTAATCCCCTAGGTTACTGTGTTCCGTATATGCAACCAATGTATAGCCATCTACAGCCAATATTGCGTATGTTGGTCTGTGAAAATGGACTTGATAAGCAACCTGAGCTATCAGGAAACGGACTATAACCTGCGTAACACTGTGTGCATGTTGTATGAGTTAGTTTCACTGTCATTTAAACCCTAAACAGAGCGTTACATGAAAAACTAGCATTTGGATAATCTGAGTGCGTATTTGAATAAGAATTTACAAGTGATAAAGAATCTAACTTGTTCAACGGTATTTACTGGATTACGGTACATGACATGTGTCAGTGTGTGTTAAGGCCTTATGTTTTGCATTCACCTCTTTAGATGACTGCCTTTTTCCTTGTGGTTTACAGCAATTCACAGCAGCATGCACGCAAGCATGCACGCATGCATGCACGCATCAGCAGCGGCGGCTGCTGCTAAATCTTGTGGCTAAGAATGAATGTAACGAAAAAGAGTTTGATTGGGTCCTGTTTACTGCAAGTCTTTACAACTTCAACTTCAACTTCAGAATCATCATGACCAAGTATTAACGGTGAAATTACTGCCAACTACGAAGTATCAATAATGGCTTAGTGCCAGATTAAAACTAAAATAATTTGTTAAAGTTACATTAATATTTAATGTCCACAGCAGATATATCACGTAGATGTTGCGATGATAATAATGAAGTAAGGAGGCTTCTTTAACTGACAAGCATAACATACGATTATTTCAAGCCCCGACTAAATCACGAGCCTGACCCCGCAACTGCTTTTGCACTATGCTTGCGAATTTTACCTTTAATTACATCTTTAAGTGTAGTTAAACCGTCTGAATCTCTCTAGGTTATATAAATGAAATGAGGCCTTTGTGGTAAGATCTGCCGCCACCGGCGTGAGGGCAGCATGACACGTCTTCTGTCTCCGATCTCTCGACCAACACTACTTCCACTCTTGCAGACAGACCCAGACTCAATGCTTAGGATCATGCTCCCATGTTTCACTCTCAGATCGGTTATTGTCAATATCTGAGTGCTTACACAATTCAAAGAACAGTGCAAAGTTGGATGTATTGTTTTCAACGCAATGGCGAGTTCTCACACTCCTTACATCCCTGTCGCTTCTTTAAAATATATATATATATATATATATATATATATATATATATATATATATATATTAGATAGTAATTGTTTTACAAAGGATGTAGTGAATCATTTCTTGCTTACTAGATATGTTCAAATATTTAAACAAAATGCATAAAGACGTAGAAGTTCTGTTAATCTTAATATTATTCATTATTTGCTTAATTATCTTGTGATCGTTTTGGCAGCCTTTTAAAGCAAGTAATTAAGCACATTTTAATACATAATTTTCCATAAGGAGTGTGTCAAAACTCCATGACAACTGACTATTTTAAAGCAATGTTACAGAGTGTCATCACAGATGTTATAAGGCTATATGTAACTTATCAATAACGGATCTGTTATTTTGTGGGTGAGAACAAGAGGACAGGTAATTTTTGTAATTTTTATTCCTTAAAACTAATTGTTTCACATTATGACAAATTATTGAATAACTGAAAATACACTGGTTAGCAATCAAATTATGAGTCGTAAATGTTGAAGCCATGATGTGTTAAAGGCAGTAACATTTGCCATATGCACTGCCCCAAAATGAGTTTGGAACCATTTTTGAACTTTCCAATTCACTTAAGATTTATTGTTACAACATTGCATATGGAGTACATGACAATTCGTTAAGCGATTAATAGCAAAAATCGTTCTGATTTACCAGGTATCGACCTGTACAGGAGTGAACACGTACACGGTGCTGCCTTCATGGACAGCACTCCAGTGGATCCTATACATGACTAATACTGTCCTAGGATACTTTATGCCAGGACTGTTCTACGTTTTTGCGTAGTTCTGTAACAGGTTTCTGCTGTCGTGTGGAACGAGTCACTTCTCGTCCCCTCATATCCCTCACGTGTTCGATTGGAGACACGGCCGTAGATTATGCTGGGTATGAAGTTGGTGCACATCTTGCAGAACACGCTGAGTTTCACGGGCATTTTGTGAGTGAATGTTATCCTGTTGGAACAACTCATCACTTTTCTGCTGCAAGAACGGCAGAACAACGGGTTTAACAACATTATGGAAGTATTGAGCGCTGTTTAGCGTCCCCTCCAGAAACACCCGAGTTGGTTGGCTTTGGGGTTTGATAGGGGTTAACATCGGGGTCATCAGTCCCCTTTTCCGAACAGACATACTTGTAAAAAGCCTACACAGTAAGAGTGACCTCTCCACCCAAAGGGAAGGAACACCAAGGGGTACAGACCTAAATTAACACTGCAATAACAAAAATAGAGGACACTTAAAAGGAGCAGAGCAAATAGTTGACTAGAGTAAAACATTACAGTGGTTGATGGATCAGGTAAAAGGTCAACCACTCAACTACAAAGGAAGAACCTCCAGCTGGAAAGCGTTGATAGTGGTACCAACACAACTTGTTACCATAATAGACACTGTTTTGGCATCCACGTCACAATTAAAAGTCTCTGGAGTGGGAAACACCAAAGTTGAACGAGAAACGTAGCTTATCGCAGCCCAGACCATAAGGCTTGTGGTGGGTCTAGTATTTTGGAATGATGCGCTCTACGAGTCAACGTTCGCCAGGTCTACGTCGTTTGAGCGAAAGAACGTCATTTGCGTTCAGGCAGAATCACCTTTCATAGCTGTCGACCGTGGCGCGCCATTCCTTCTTGCAAGTGAACCGGTGACAGTACCGATCGAGCTGTGCACGTCAGTGTGGCGTGGAAGACGAGCTAGAAGTGAGCCTACATGTAGTCCCACCGGTTCAAGTCCGTTTTGACACAACTGGGCTCAAGTCCTTATCGGTGCTCTCGTAGCTGTAAGATCTGCCGCTGCTGCCCCTACTGTACTAAAGCTTACTTGCGTCCGTGCTGCACTGATATCCATAACTTAGTCTACGGGTGCGAGAATTTGACGCCTTTCCAATTAGTTGAGTTGGTTGTAGGAAGCTCAGGTATGCCTCTGTGGCATAGCTGCCTGCTTGCTTCACACTTTCACAACATACCTTCTGGCTGCGAGCATTCCGTATTGAATGGTAGACACTGATGGGGCCCTGGTTGCTTTACCACTACGCAGTCTGCTGGCGGATGACGTTGAAACTATTATCAGTACATCTACTATAGCCCAAGTGGCCTATGTCGTCATCGGATCAAAATCGATGCCATCTCTCCATGTGTACTAACATTTTCCCAGCAGTGTGTGATACGGAGAAAATACGGAAAGCCCCCATCAGGTTGGTCGGATGAAATACACCCACAGTGTGCCTTAGAAGAACAAGGTCTATGATGCCATTTTGGGATTACAAAGATTACGCAGACTGTCAGGTAAATTAATCTCTTATTCCCGTACACAAAGTTCATGAAGTAGCTTTAGATAAGAGCAATTAGTCAGCGGTCGCCCTCAGTTCTTGTGGAGTCCAAGATAAAAAATTGTGCCGACCGATACGCTCTATTCTGAACAGAAGGAAAAGCCAGGGTTCTCATGCACAACGTTTTCCCATGCTTTTTCTGCTCTGTGCAAATCTCAAATGTACCCAGTCGACGAAAACATAGCATTCGAGATCGTCATTTGAGTGAACAGTCATTTAATAAGTGCACTGCACGAGGTTCGTGAATTAACGCTACAAACTGTGCACGAGACTTATGGGGGTAGGAGTGTCATTTGTGGGTCAGCTGAGTTGCTCCAACCTATTAACCTACAGTCTTATGTCGTCGCACTGCAAAAAAATCTCACAGAAAGATTTGTTTTGTTTTAAATACGTTACTGATGTGAATATAGTTACAATAAAAATGCAAGACAATAGTTTTGTATAATTATTTGCTTTACAATTTCGTCTGAATCTTTTAATAGATGCGTACGTGAAATTTAGTTCCGTTGTCCTGAAATGGGACTTGTCAACTGAAGGCACATCCTTGTTTCCTGAATGAATGTCAATTTTATGAGGGTAAATGGTGTTGCAATTTTTCTCGCTACGCACCTGCTTGTATGCCGGATGACAGAGTTAGTACCCAGTCCTTATTTCTTATTCAACGTCATCTGTATCTGTATCTGCGTGTTCAGCAACATGTATCACGTCCAGAGGCATCAACGCTGCTTCCACAGCCTCTACAGCCGAGCGACTAGCCAACAGAATGGATTCGAAACCTTCCGACGGTGTCTCGAGGGGACTTACTCCATTTTCTGCAGCAGCGCCCTCATCTTGGGACGTCGACGCAACAGCACTTGCAGATCCAGTAGCAGCATCTTCGGTCTTTAGCCACTCCAAATTAATGGTGGAATTCCGTTCCAGGAGAGTCAACAAACTTTCGATAAGGGTAGGCCTGTCGGAGATCTCATCAGCGGACGGATTCTCCTGTTGAAGAATGGCGAGCAACCTGTCCATTTCTTTAAGGGCCTCCGAGAAACTGAAGTGACAACGCAGTGCTCTCTCAGCGTCACACAATGCATTGTGCAGGAGCTCTGACGTCGCAGTAGCAGCGTCGGTGACCAAACCGAAGACACCGTTTATGGCAGCGTACTGGGAATGAATCACACGCCCGATGAGTTGGTGTACCGCTCTGTAGGCCTCCAGCGCCAGACTGATTATGTTCATCAGAGACGCGAGGCAGTTTAATAACAGTCTGCAGGTAATCCTCATTTTATACAGGCGAATAGCTGCTAGAGCTATGATATCTGATTCAAATTTACGGAGGAGTAGCCTTTGAGGGGACGTCTCTTCGATTTCACTCGCAGTGGAACACAGCTGCTTAGAGGTCTGTGCAACTTCCTCCCCTTGGGTTGTCTTACTGCTACTGGCCTCCGCTTGAAACGACGCAGTGTGGTGTTGCTCCACCGGCAAATTCCACAGTGAGTATCCCTGGTAAGTTGGATCCTCCACGGCCTCCTCTTGTGCACTCTGAATCGCCGGTTCAGACTGTTCGTCCGAGACTGTCGAAGCGAGGAACTGTTCAGCAAACTCTTCGACATCTGCTGGTGCCTGGTGTCCTTCGACCATCTCCTCCGCAAATGCCTGTTGCGCGGAGAAGTCTAAACAGGTCTCGTACAAATAGATTCTTAAGCTTTGCAGCCGACGCTCATGGATAAAGTTATACGGAGGAACTTGCATTTCTCCAGGCCCCAAATGCGGAATTCCATTAGGAAGTCCTGCTCCATCAGGAACAACTGCAGGACCAAAAATGCCATTAGGCGGCCCTGCTCCTTGATCAGGAGCTACCGGATGACCTAAAATTTCATTAGGCTGTCCTGCTCCTTGATCAGGAGCTACCGGATGACCTAAAATTTCATTAGGCTGTCCTACTCCTTGATCAGGAGCTACCGGATGACCTAAAATTTCATTAGGCTGTCCTAATTCTTCAACTATTGGGCCACCGAAAATTCCATTAAAAGGTCCTGCTCCATGAACTACTTCATTATCGAAAATTCCATTAGGCGGCCCGGCTCCGTCATCGATTACGATATCACCGAATATTCCATCAGGCGGTCCATCTTCTTGATCGTCATCTACCTGATCGCCGAAAATTTCTCTGATCGATTGGGTTAGTTGACCGATCAGGACAGATGCCCTTAACGAAATGTTGCGAATCACAGTCACGATGTAGTCTTCCCTGTCCCTCTCCAGTTTGATATCTCGTAAATTTTCTTCGAACACGTCATTTAGGTCGACAGAAGATCTGAAAGATCCTGTGGCAGGTGAATCCGATTCATCGCTACTGTTTCCACTAGCCTCGTCTTTACTGCGTGAACCCATCAATTCTGTTGAAGTGGAGCACTCGCTAGGATTGACGTCTACACTCTGCGTATCTTCCCCGACTCTTGGAAGCTCTTTCTGCTGTACAGTATCAGGTGAAGAGTTAATATCCTTCTGGCGTCTGCCTTGATACTTGGACTGAGAGGTAGTACGGGGACTTGTCCCGAAGCGGACACGTTTGCTTGTTTCCTGTATACTGGGAAGGTCGACAGGTAGCTTGTGCTTGGGCTCAGAGCGCTCAGAAGAGGTGAGACATCGTGACGCCCCTGCCAAACACCCAGCTGGGACCTGCCATGTGGCAGGCCTGTACGCGTTTCTCCTTCGCGAACTGCAGGCTGCTGTGTGGAAACTCTGCCACTAGGCCCTTCTGTATGTGTTTCACCTTCTTCGCCCTTCAGAGCTTGGTGTGCCGACGAGATGCTGCCACTTGGTGCTGCTGTACGTGGTTCACCTTCAACGCCGTCAAAAGGCTGCTGTGCCTGCAGTATGCTTCCAGTAGGCCCTTTACTTGTTTCACCTTTCTCGCCCTCAGTAGGCTGTAGTGCTGGCGACATACTTCCACTAGGTCCCTCGGTCCGCGTTTCACCTTCATCGGCGTCAACAGGCTGCTGTATCTGCGATGTGCTACCACTAGGCTCTATATTTGTTTCTCCTTCATCGCCCCTCATAGGCTCTCCACTAGGCCCTTCGGTATTTGTTTTGCCTTCGTCACCTATCTCAGGGGTCGAACAAGCCTTGTTCTGTTCCGTGGTCAGTCGACGAAGTGAGTTTTTCCGTGCCAGTCGCTTGCGACGCTTCTTTGCTGAACGGCTGAGTTGCTGCGCGGCACCTGCGTCTTGGGACTGAAATGGTGGTGGAATGTCCTGCGAGCTTTCCAACCGCGACGTACTTCGCTCAAGGTCGATTTGCCGCAGCGCCTGGTTATTCACGTCAGAGGTAGATGTGCTGAAGCCAGGTTGGTATGAGCTTGGTGCATGCGTGACACTCTGGTAGTTCTCACCATCAGTGGTGAACTCGGCATATCCAGCAGGAGGAGAAGACAGTGTTACGCTGGTAGCAGCCGCTTGTGCATACGTAGTCGGTCCTTGCGGCTGCGAGGCCCGCCGCTGTTGCCGACGTCTTCGGCGTCGGCTTTGGCTCTGCTCTTCCCCTCCAGAGCCTCCAGCGGTATGCTCTTCTGCCGCGGGTTGCGGCGCCCGAGCTGCTGCTTCTCCGTCGGACTCCATAGGCAGAACGACACTATGTTCACACCGCCACTGGACACTGGCAGTGATTTGATCCTGCAATTAAATGTACTGCTTGTAATAACTTTTGTATAGCACGTTGTTCAGCACATTTCCTTCAGAGTAGTATGTAAGATATATGAAGGAAGTTACACTACGCTATTCAAGGAAATAGATGTGTGACTTGGAAGCTAGGTAATAAACACAAGAGAAATTAGAAGGGCTTTACTAACAATTAACCCTATTTCCACCGTCCAGATCCATAAGGTTTTAGGTAACAGGAGTGTTCAGGATTGGAATAATTAGTTAGGTGAAACGACATCAATGATTATGTCGTTGGGAAATTGTCCTCGGTGACTATGGATGTTTCTTCACTTGAGTCCATAGCCTCAACGTAACGTCTAAATGATGAAACCATTTTTAAACACCCATACGTTGTTAGTTCATTAAGCAGAAGTCCTTTACTGCACCATATTTCGCGCTCCATCCATCCATCCATCCATCACTTTACTGACATTTTCAGATTTTTGCTTGTGCACGCAAGCGAGTGTGCCACAGAGCGACACAGGTTTTCGACGTTTTGTGTGACATCACCAGCGGTAGAAATAAAGTAGCGGAAGGCCGGAAAATGCCAGTAATGTGAAATATATCGTGCAATAATGGCACTTTGCATAATGAAACTTACAGCCACGGTGGCTTAGAAATTTATTCATCACTTAAATGGGGAAGAATTACGGTAAATGTTGTCCAATTACTAGAAGAACGAACCAAATAAATACTTGTCAGGAACAGTACGTATGAGATACCGGTAAACATCAAAATTGGTGACTACATGGTGGACTAAGAAGTTAACTGTTCTTTGAAGAAAATGGACGAAGCAAGCTTGATAGAAGACTAACAAAGGAAAATAGGACTATGCCGGCTGAAGGACTTCCACTAATGTAAAACAATCTCAAATGGAAAGAAAAAGAACCGAAAATATACGTCTGGAGCACAGCACTGAACGGGGGCGAATGAAGGACTGCTGTAAAGACGCGAAAAGAGAATCGAAGCGTTTAACATAAGGTGGTACAGAAGAGTGCTCATAATTAGATGAACTGCTGAACGAACGAGGAAATGAGTACATGGTAAACAGTGACAAAGGACAGAATGCTAGGACGTGTGTTTTAACATCACGTCTTCAAATCAAGTAACACACGGTACTATAAGGAAACGTGTATGCAAAAACGAAATTAAGATAGATGAGTATATGACGGAAATAACCGAGCAGGTGGGGTGTACGCAGTGCTTAGGAATTTCGTTACGACCGCTTGAGTGAACTTTCGAACTGAAATGATACCTCTTAGATAGCTGTAGCCTTACGATCTATGTTTCAGCAACAGCCACGCAGAAGATCTGAGAGCTAGCACAGGCGTCCTGTCCGCGAATCTGAAGTTGAGTGACACTTTAAGAAATGGTGGAGCAGCGAGGCAATATCAGGTTGTGTGTAACTTTTTGTGAGAGAATTGATAGAATACAACGCAACTAGCGAGAGGCAGGCTCTTGCATAACGCCTAAACCCACAGAGCGATGATCGCGCATTAAGGACGTCCACGTAAATATTACTGAACTACTACATGCAGTTCAAAAGAAAGTACAGTGTTTCTAATCACTTAGAAGTATTTCAGCTGTATACCGAATCCGGGAAGACTATTTTGAATAAATACAGTTATTTTATGAACATAGCCCATGGCAGTTTTCACAGCCACAGTCCTAACGGAATCGGGTGCAGCAGTGAGGTGAAAAAAATCAGCACAGGAAAGTAAGTGTGTGTGGTCCGCATCAAACCAGACTATCTTTAGAAAATAGAATAACAGCCTTGTGATAATGACACTGAGAAGTCTTTTGGAGTAATGCTCAGTGACACCCGGACACTGACTCAGCTGCAAGTGAGCTGCAGGACACTAATTGTATTACTGAGATACTGGATGCTAATCCATCACAAAATTCTTGGAACTCCACCTTTGACTTATTTTTCTAGATTAAAATATTTATCACAGATGTTGAGTGGTTGACTGTCTTTATGTAAGATTCAGCTGCATTCATTACACATTCTTATATTTGTTCCGCTGAGTGTGTCCGAAAACTGTTCAAACCACTATTTTGCTAGTTGAGAGCGTTCGTCAGTCTTTATGGTTCTTCTGAGTTCTCCGTGCCTTAGCGAGCTGAATTTTTTCAACGTTCCATAAATGTAACGTTCGATAATTATAAATTTATGAAGTCCACATAAAATTATAGCCATTACGTTTCTGGCTAACAGTTCGTCGTGTTACTTTAGCTCTGTTGAGCGGGTTGGTATCTACAACCGATGTTTTGCCTCAGCATAGGAACCTCGCGCCTTCAGCGTCCACCATTCCGTTCACTAGGACTTCTTCCTTAGTGACTAGGAACGTCCATATTACCATTTGTCCATTTAAGGCCACGGTTCTCAGAAATGAACTTCGAAACCCATCGAAAACGTTGTGGTACCGTAACTGGTTCGTTACTCTGAAGTAAAACGTTAGTACAAGACCAAGAGAGTTTTTTTGTGGTTTTAGGGCGCACAACTACAATGGTCATTAGCGCCCAGACTAAGTTATGAATGCACTGCGAGGCACAAGGTTAAAACAGCAACTAAAGGGGGCGATACTATAAAAGGCACAGTAACATGCAAGGCATTAAAAGAAAACAGCATAATCGAATGTCAGGTTTGTCCAGTGGATAAAACGAAGAACGCGAGCAGCTGCTCCTGGGTCATCCGCTAAAATGGCATCCAGAGTACGTGGCAGGCCAAGATCAACGTGCAGTGTATTAAAATTCGGACAGGACGCTAAAATGCGGCGTACCGTCAGCAATTGCCCACATGGGGAGAACGGCCCCGGCTCAGCCGTCAGCAGATGGCGATGGCTGAACCGGCAGTGTCCAATTCGTAACCGGGCCTAAACGACCTCCTCCCGCCGAGAAGGGCGTGAAGAGGTTGTCCAAGCCGTGGGGAGAGGTTTCAAGACCCGAAGCTTGTTGTCAGTACGTGTTGCCGAATCGGCATGACACAGCGATAAAATGCGCTGACAAATGACCCTGCTAAAATCAGATGAAGGCACACAAGAAGCTGTCCGAGGCTGGAGGACCGCAGCCTTGGCTGCGGCATCTGCAGTTTCGTTCCCAGGGATACCTACATGGCCAGGAACCCACAAAGGTAACCGGAGAACCGTCGTCCGCCAGCTGCTGAAGGGAGCGTTGGATCCGGTGCACGAAACCAAGGGAAAGTGTACGACTAAATATTGAACTCCAGTATTCATGTGGAGGGACGACCACTATTCGCACGATGAAAATGCGTTCTCTCAGTTTCGAAAGACAGCACTGAAGCACAGCGGCTTTCTCCGTCACGTTCGTCTGCCTAATAGCAAACACTCTGCAATTGTTGAATTAAAGGGCTCATACGGTTTTTGTTACTGTAACCATATAGCACATCCAGTCTCATTTGTTAGGATGTAAAGTTGCAATTTTTCTTTTAGTTGTCTTTCCACTCTTGGTATAAAGACTGAATTGTATTCGCTTGCAAAGCGCTTCCACCAAGCCTGGAACGGAAGCTTTATGGACAAAACAGATGTGACTGGTGTTTTGTTTCAGGGGAAAAATACAATTGCGGTCATACGCGCCTAAGAACTATAGAACACTAACACGGAGTTGAACGACTATACGTCAGTCCCAATTGACAGAAAACAGCTACAAACAGGCACGAGGAAAAAGGGCTAAAAAAGAGACCATAAAGAAACCGAAGTCCAAAACTAAAAATTAAATGGCCTTCGCCATAATTATTTGGCGGATAAAAGTAAAACGCGGTAAGCAGACCTCGCGTCGTTTGCTAAAACGGCTGATAACTCAGACGGTAAACTCAAGCTGGAACGTAAATGGTTAAAAAATTGGCATTCCATCAGGAACTGGCGGACAGTTAAAACTGGCACAATGTGTACAAAGTGGTGGGGCCGTGCCACTTATCAAATGACGATGGCTAAAACAGCAAGGCCCAATAAGCAGCGTAGTTAAAATGACTGCCTCCCGACGGGAGGTCCGAGAGGAAACGGTCCAAGCTTAATAAGCCGGAGGGAGGACCATTGGCGATGAAAAAGGGACCCCATCTCCTGACAGATGGCAACACAGATCATCAGAGGAAATATGTATGTACTCGCGGCCAGAGGTACGAGGACTGCAGCCTGGCAGCAGCGTCCTGGCAGACCGACATGACCAGGAACCAACAAACATCACAGTGGCTCCACCAAGAGTGAGCAATTAACAGTTTTCCCAGACCCGTTGCACTAAGGGATGGGTGGTGTACATCGCACATGGACTTTGAAGGGCACAGTGAGCGGACGACAATTAAAAAGCCTGTGTCGCCGAATGTACTCAGTGGCCTGATGAAGGGCGAAGATCTAGGCTGTAAATACGGAGGAGTGTGCCGGAAGCCCATATCGAAAGACATTGGCGCCAATGACGAAGATACACCCGCCCCAAACGGTCAGTCCGAGAGCCATCAGTGTATACAAAGTTATTACCGCGAAGTTCTGTGCTAAGGTCGTGAAATTGAAGGCGATGACAGAGGCTGTAGTAGTGTCCTTAGGAAGCAAATGTAGGCCAAGGTTTCACGTGCCGCTTCACGAAACCAAGGTGCTGAAGGGTTCACACCCGCCGGGAAAGTTGCAGGTAGTGTGAAGTTAGGCCACCGGATCGAGTGCCGAAGGAAGACTCCAGGAGATAATAGATAAGAGGGACGCTCCCCATACTAGCGATCGAAGGGATCATTGAAAAAGGAGGCGTATGAAGGGTTGCTACGCGTAGTAGACAAACGGCATGCGTACCTACTGAGGGGAGAGTCACGGTGGTAGGAGAGTGGTAATTCAGCAGCTTCAGCATAGAGACACTCAACTGGGCTGGTGTAAAATGCACCAGTAGCGAAACGGATGCCGCTATGGTGGATATTGTTGAGACGACAAAAGGATGGACATGCAGACGCATAAAGAAAGCAACCATAGTCGAATTTGAACGGACAAGGGACCGGTACAAAGGGAAGAGGGTGGTTTGATCCACAGCCTGGGAAGTACCATTGAGGACACACAGGGCATTAAGGAAGCGCGTACAGTGGGCTGCCAGGTTAAGACACGTGGGATGACCAAGAGTTACCTTCCGAACGTGAGCCCCAGGAATTATGTAGTTGCAACCAACAGAAGGGCAACAGGCCCAAGATGTAGAGATGGTGGGAGAAACTATTTACACCAGCAGAAATTCATACAGACGATTTTGTCAGTGGAAAAGCAAAAGTCGTTGTCGGGGCTGCAGGAGTAAAGAAGATAAAGACAGCGCTGAAGAAGCCGCTCAGTGAGGAATGTCTGTGGAGGACTGCAATTAATGGCGAAATCGTCAACAAAAATGTAGTCTGCGATGCCCAGCGGGAGACAAACCATTATAGGGTTAATGGCGATTGCAAAGACTACGACGTTCAGGACGGAACCCTGACGCACACCATTTTCCTGGATAAAGGTGTCCGACATGGCTGGAGAAACACGCACCTTGAAAACTATCTTTTAAAAATGCCCTAAGAAAACAGGGCAGGCGGCCACGGAAGTTCCGTGTATAAAGAGTACGGAGGATACCAGTTCAACAGGTATCATGGGCCTCCTCCAAATCGAAAAACACTGCCACAGTCTGGGATTTCCACAGAAAACCCTTCATGATATGGGTGGACAAATTAACGAGATGGTCAACTCCAGAATGCCGGCTCGAAATGCACACTGTGTATTCGTTCCTAAATGGCGAGACTAACCACCACACCAGCTGGACATTAATAGTTTTCCATCACCTTGCAAACGCAGCTGGTAAGAGATGGGCCGGTAGCTAGAAGAAAGGTTTTCTGTCCTTACCGAGCTTTGGTATGGATATGACTGGCCTCACGCCAGCGTCCAAGCAATGTGGCCTCTGCCCAGATGCAGTTATATGTGTTAAGCCTAAACCTCTTTTCTGCAAGAGAAAGGTGCTGCAAAATCTGAACGTTGATTGCGTTCGGCCCAGGCGCGGAGAATCGGGATGAACTGAGAGCCTAGCCGAGCTCCATGATGGTGAAGGCGGCGTTGTAGCAAGATCAGGGGAAGAGAAGGGTATCGTCGGAGGCTCCTGCACTTTTTTCCGATGAAGGAAGGCAGGGTTACAGTGGGAAAAGCTCAAAACTTCTGCAAGATGTTTGCCGAAGGTGTGAGATAGCAATAGGGTCCACAATGACACCGTTAGCTACTGTCAGCCCAGAAATTGGGAAATGGATGTTGGTTGCACCGAGCCGTTGGAGGTTTGCCCACCTGATAGGAAGGTGTGAAATTGTTAATAGCGCTAGTGAATGATATCCCATTAGTTCTTTTGCTATACCAAACAACGCGGCGACACTTTGCACGCGTCTGCTTATAATGAGTGCAGTTTGCCTGCGTAAGATGGCGGTTAAAAACGGGGAGAGCACGTCTCCTTGCACAAAAATTATTGCGCTATGCCTCAGTCCACCAAGGGACGCAGACATGACGTGCTAATGATGTGCGAGGAATGGAACGTAATGCAGCTGTAAGGATAACTACTTGTAGGATATTGCACCTGGTCATCACAACTACGGAAATCTCTTTCTTCGAAAGTCGCCGAAGGGGAGTAAATCTGCCAATCAGCTTTAGGAAGCCACCATTTGGGCGTGCGAACGGATGGGGTAGAAGTCAGCAAATGGATAGCACACGGGAAATAGTCGCTCGAGTGCAAGAATTTTCAAATTTGGACAATTTACGTAAAAATCATCGGCGCAACAGGAAGGAACTGGAAACTTAAAAATTTATATTCGGATTCTTTTTTCATTTTAGTTTAATGGAAACAGCATGATGGATCTCGCAAAGTAATATTTTGGTTGAAATTCATGATCTGTTTTTGTGTCCTATAAGTACGGACGCTAGATAGATTAAGTAAGTGATTAGATAAAGCTAGGATGTTTAGAATTAGGTGGAATGGAGATACGCTTTAACAACAAAGATTTGAGAAGTTTCCAAAATGTAGCTGTAAAACTATAGCTGTAGCGACTCTCCAATGAGCAAATTCAGAGCTCATCGATTGCGTGCAGTGGCACTACAATAATTCTCTCGCCAAAAGTATTTAACCTAGCCGCATCAGAATTTTATTACAGATACTTACCTGTGTGCTGACGGCACAGTTAAATTGAGAGCTTCATTGGACTTCAGCGAATTAAGCAATTAATTATTTAGTAACTAAGTGTTCTGGTAACCCCAGCGGCCAGTCAGGAAGGCAAATGATGATGGCTACGCTTTCGGCAGTCTGCACCGTGGTTGTGTAAGGGGCTGCGAGCAGGAGTCATGCCCCAGTTCCCTTCTACATTCGTATCAGCGCACACACCGTGTTGGAAGCCGCATCGCGTCTGTGCAGTTGAAAGGAAGAGCCTCGGATGCCGTATTACTAACTCAGTATGCACGTAACCGTGAGTTCGCATTGGGGTAAAGTGTTAATTGCAGAACGACCTCAGTGATTTATTCTCAGTTTGCGTATGTCGTATTTTCATGTGTCGCCACAAGACAGACCTACCATTACTAGCGTGGCATATGATGAGTGCTAACATCAAATTTTGGAGAGCTTTCACTTCCAACATTTACATCGATAACGATTATTGAACAGTTTCGTTATCTAAGGATAACAGGATCTGTGCAATAGACTTTGTACAGCTCTGATAATACAATGGCTGATAGTAGCGTTGCCTGGTTAAATAATTGTCTGGAACTTTACGCCTTATCGTTTTCAGAAAATACTGAAAATTGTTATAGAAACTGCATTTACTATGAATCCCAGACATCATCCTAAATCCTCAGCGTAATGAACTTCAATAATCCACTATTTCTCCCTCAGAATGGGCACAGTGAACTTTAATTACAGACAAAGTTTTGCTAATCACTATCTAGTAGCCAACAGTGTAGTTAAGGAGCCGGTGTTGATAACGGCAACAATGGACAAAATTTTCCACCCGGTGCCCCACAACAGGCTACATCAAGATTCAGAAAAAATGTTCTGGGATAGCATCTGGGTCAATGTACGCAACACCATTCAAGAAACATTAGGTACATCTGAAGGACTGGTGTTCAGGAATTCTGGTATCGAGACAAAATTTGAATTAACTATGATGGGAGACGAAAATTTAATAGTCATGGGTGACTGGAATTCGAGAGTAGGAAAAGGGAGAGAAGGAAATATAGTAGGTGAATATGGATTGGGGGTAAGATATGAAAGAGGACGCCATCTGGTACAATTTTGCACAGAGCGTAACTTAATCATAGCTAACACTTGGTTCAAGAATCATAAAAAAAGTTTGTATACATGGAACAATCTTGGAGATTCTACGAGGTATCAGATTATATAATGGTAAGACAGACTTAGGAAACAGTTTTTAAATTGTAAGACATTTCCAGGGGCAGATGTGAACTGACCACAATCTATTGGTTATGAACTGTAGATTATACTGAAAAAGCTGTAAAAAGGTGGGAATTTAAGGAGATGGGACATGGATAAACTGATAGAACCAGAGGTTGTACAGAGTTTCAGGGAGAGCATAGGGGAACAGTTGACAGGAATGGAGGAAAGAAATACAGTAAAAGAGGAATGAGTAGCTCTGAGGGATGAAGTAGGTAAAAAGATGATGGCTAGTAGAAATCCTTGGGTAACAGACGAAATATTGAATTTAATTGATGAAAGGAGAAAATATAACAATGCAGTAAATGAAGCAGGCAAAAAGGAATACAAACGTCTCAAAAATGAGATCGACAGCACATGCAAAATGGCTAAGCAGGCATGGCTAGGAGAAATTTAAGGATGTACAGGCTTATCTCACTACGGATGAGATAGATGTTGCCTACAGGAAAATTTAAGAGACCTTTGGAGAAAAGCCACTTGTATGAATATCAAGGGCTCAGATAGAAACCCTGTTATAAGCAAAGAAGGGAAAGCAGAAAGGTTAAAGGAGTATATAGAGGGTCTATACAAGGGCGATGTACTTGAAGACAATATTATGGAAATGGAAGATATGATATGATACTGCGTGAAGAGTTTGACAGAGCACTGAAAGACCCGAGTCGAAACAAGGCCCCGGGAGTAAACAACATTCCATTAGAACTACTGAGGGCCTTGGGAGAGCCAGTCCTGACAAAACTCTACCATCTAGTGAGCAAGATGTATGAGACAGGCGAAATACCCTCAGACTTCCAGAAGAATATAACAATTCCAATCCCAAAGAAAGCAGGTGTTGACATATGTGAAAATTACCGAACTATTAGATTAATAAGTCACAGCTGCAATATACTAACACGAATTCTTTACAAAAGAATAGAAAAACTGGTAGAAGCCGACCTCGGGGAAGATCAGTTTGGATTCCGTAGAAATATTGGAACACGTGAGGCAATACTGACCTTACTACTCATCTTAGAAGAAACATTAAGGAAGAGAAAACCTACGTTTCTAGCATTTGTAGACTCAGAGAAAGCTTTTGACAATGTTGTCTGGAATATTCACTTTCAAATTCTGACGATGGCAGGGGTAAAATACAGGGAGCGAAATGCTATTTACAGTTTGTACAGAAACCAGATGTCAGTTATGAGAGACAAGGGGCATGAAAGGGATGCAACTGGTTGGTTTGGGTTGAAGGGAACGAACAGCAAGCAAGGGATGCGATGGTGGGGAAGGGAGCGAGAAAGGATTGTAGCCTCTCCGCAACGTTATTCAATCTGTATATTGAGCAAGCAGTAAAGGAAACGAAAGAAAAATTCGGAGTAGGTATTGAAATCCATGGAGAAGAAATAGAAACACTGAGGTTCACCGATGACATGGTAATTCTGTCAGAGATAGCAAAGGACTTGGAAGAGCAGTTGAGCAGAATGACTGTCTTGAAAGGAGGATAGAAGATTATCAACGAAAGCGAAACGAGGATAATGGAATGTAATCGCATTAAGTCGGGTGATTCTGAGGGAATTAGATTAGGAAATGAGACAAAGTAGTAAAGGAGTTTTGCTAATTGGGGAGCAAAATAGCTGATGATGGTCGAAGTAGGGAGGATATAAAATGTAAACTCTCAATGGCAAGGAAAGCGTTTCTGAACAAGAGAAATTTGTTAACATCGAGTATAGATTTAAGTGTCAGGAAGTCGTTTCTGAAAGTATTTGTATGGAGTGTAGCAATGTATGGAAGTGAAACGTGGACGATAAATAGTTCGGACAAGAAGAGAATAGAAGCATTCGAAATGTGGTGCTACAGAAGAATGCTGAAGAATAGATGGTTAGATCACATAACTAATGAGGAGATATTGAACAGAACTGGGGAGAAGAGTATGTGGCACAACTTGACTAGAAGAAGGGACCGGTAGGTAGGACATGTTCTGAGGCATCAAGGGATCATAAATTTAGCATTTGAGTTCAGCGTGGAGGGTAAAAATCGTAGAGGGAGACCAAGAGATGAATACACTAAACAGATTCAGAAGGATGTAGGTTGCAGTAAGTACTGGGAGATGAAGCTTGCACAGGATAGGGTAGCATGGAGAGCTGGATCAAACCAGCACCAAGACTGAAGACCACAACAACAACATGAATGTTTTAAGTAACTTTTACCGGAAGAGCTAAATCGTTTTGTTGGTGAGGAATGTAGGGAGTGTTGTGCAGTAGTAACTCCTTCCAAGGTGAGAAATTAGTGACGCTATTATGCAACATGTTTTTCATACTAAAGGTCAGAGATTAACGGACTGGTGGTCTTGCACGTGGGCAATGGACCTGCTCACACATCGGTAGCTGCGTGGACAACACTGTACCAACTTCCCCTTCTGCAGTGATTCGTCGCCCAGCCACTTCACAACAGTCTCATGGAACTATAATTTCAAAGAATGTTTTTAAAGGGGCATATTCACCTTAAACTGCCACTCGAGATGTACAGAATAAGGCAGTTGTGAAAATACTGCAGAAAATGCAACTTGAGTGTAGTTAGACCATCTACGAAGTCCTTCGCGTTCAATGCGGATGTTATGAAAGTTTTGCTCTCGTGAAAAAAAATCATTTATGCCATGCCGACTATCACGCAAGTATCATACTGCGTCCCAAACAAAAAGGTAACCTATTCATTGCCAAAATCCACATTTGGGGAATTCTCTTTGTAGAGGAAATTTTTTGTTTGTAGTTACATTGGCATTTATTTTTCTTCATTGATGTCTACATCTTTGTCAGCCTCCTACCTTAAGGGTTGGTAGCTGAACGAGTGAGCTGTTTAGTTTTGTAGAGTTACAGGAGTAGAACATTTTCAAAGCAGACTAGTTTTTGTAAACCTCTCAGCACCTATATACTGAAACGTTCTGTAATGGTTTCAGCAAAATGTTTTCGAATATCTCCAAGGATTACAATTTTTCCCATGACGGTGCTCTGAATTTAAATTCCCATCTGGGGCTTGCACCCTGTTCCACCTAAAAACTTCTCTTGTTCTTTTCTCCTCAGGCAAAATGAGTCGCTGTTAAGCACTTCCTGTAAGGGGAAATTAAAATAATAGTGAATGACTAGTTTTATGACTGCTTTTAATGCAGGTGAATTGAATGAGACCATTGATATTGTCGACTCCCTACAGATAGCGTGGATGAGATGTCTGATTATATCGACGAGAATGTGTTTTAATAGACCCTTCCAGCTGATGTGCCAGGTGACATGGAAATTCATTCCAAAGTAGAGTGAAATATGAAGTTCAGGCCCTAGCAAGACGAAAATTATAGCTAACATCACTTCACTAAGAAGCAATTTACAGTGAAATCTACCCCGATTTAGAAAAAATTTAGCAGTGCAAAAAGTCTGAAGTCTGAAGTTCAATATTCAAATTTTTCATAAGCGAGTACTGAACCTTATTGTCAGTGAAAGTGTCCGATATGCTACACAAAAATTATACAGAGAATAATCACAGCTTTCAGTTATCCAATTAACACACAAGAATCGTATTCACTGGATACCACGCTCTCCCACACCATTAGTTATACTGAAACGAGGATGAGTACTTCGAGAGAACGGACGTACGACAGCGTACGAGGTGCAACAGATACCATAAAATCAAGCTCCAAATTAATTTCAGTGATAACAGATGTGAACAAATATCCAATCAACGGAAGAGAAACTTCAGTTAACTCATGCGTTTAAAGGCTTGCTGAATACGAATTAAGTGATATTTCCAGTTTTTACTGATAGCCTGAGTGTTGACCTAATGTTTCGATGTTACAATTATTTCATTCGAAGGAAACCAGCGAAATTCTGATTCAGTGGGCTATGTCCTATTCCCAAAGCGGTTGCTGTTACAAGACTTCAGTATATTAAGGACAATCTAAGAACTCAAGTTATGCTTCATTTTATACTTGGCGGGTCAGTTTCGCTGAACATGATTTCTTCTGCAATCTCATGAAATTCACAAAATCTCTTTTGACCACTTTTTCACGAAGCCCCGTTTGATAGAGCCCCCAGAAATGTGAGGAAGGATGATTTAAATCATTCGAATAAACCAAGTAATTAGTTGTTGCTTAGAAAGTGAGAACACTGTGAAAAAGGAACTAAGAAGAACGAAGAACTACATATTTGACAACCGTGAGTGAACGGCAGTAATGTGAAAGGAAAGAAGTTGTTCAAAATTTGTCAAATAACTAAACAACACCTTCAGTAAGTCCAGTGAAGACAGAGGAAAGCTAGGACTGGAGTAAAAGTGAATCGACTAATAATGATAGCGCCATTTAAACAGCGTATCACGGGCGTGAGCAAATGGGACCACAATGTTACTATCCATTGTTGGTCAACGCGACAGATGTACTATTGGTCTACACTCACGTCATCTAGCGCCTCAGCAATGAGAATACTGCACTGCACCGCTCCAATTCAGAATGATAATGGCAAGAGCATATCTTGCTCACACATTCACTGCTTTTTGTCGATAAAGGAGTTCCACCATCCATTCCCACGTTCCACTTGCACTCACTATGTTTAGCAATGAGCATATGGATGAAAAAATGCCACTGGGGAAACAATGTGGAATTTGAAATTAAAAGGAAGAGAGCGGTGCTGTGTACTCCATATGGAGCTCTATGCTGAATGCTATGTCTGGCACAAAAGAAAGAGCATTAACGCAATGTGCCATGCTCACCATTTGGGGAACTACCAGAAGTGTTTATTCGAAGTTTCCTTTTTATTATTTTACATTCTTGGTGCTGGTTTGTGGGAGCTGAAGGGACCAGACTAGAAGAGCTATTGGTCCCTTTTCTTACGATCATGAAACACCCACAAGGAACGAAAACGAGCAACGAAGATGACGAGAGATGACGCAGAACAAGAAAGACACAGACAAAGACCAGAAAAGAGGAATTAGAAACAGTGTTACAGTGGTTGGGCGACCATGGAAACAAAAAAGGAAAAGCCAACCATCAAGAGCCACACTAAGATGCCCAATCTAAAGCCTTAGGCCAAAGGCCAGACTCAACAGTAATGACAAACCCTCAGATCGAGCGATAAAAGCCCCTTGCGCGAATAAAACTCAAAACTAAGCCTGCCATGGCTGTGTCATCCATTAAAAGTGAAAAGAGCGTATCAGGCAGCGCAAACGTCTGCCTAAGTGCAGTTAAAATTGGACAGTCCAACAAAATGGACCACTGTCAATGCTGAACCACAGCGATAGAGATGTGGGTCCTCGCAGCGCAATAAATAACCGTGCGTCATCGAGGTGTGGCCAATGTGCAGCCGACAGAGTACAACAGATCCCTTGCGAGAGGCCCAAAAGGAGCGCCACGCTCTCAGGCTCCTTGACGATCCGATGTTTGTTGGGTGAAGGCTAGGTGTGCCATTCATCGACCCAGGTACTAAGGACCATCTGCCGCAAACCTGAACTGAGATCACAGTCCGAAAGGCCAATCTCCAAACCCAGTGCACAGACAGCCTGTTTGGCCAGCATGTCAACACATTCATTACCCGGGATACCGACATGACCAGGGGTCCACGTAAAAACCACAGAGTGACCACAATGGGCAAGAGTATGGTTGGACTCCATGATATCAATCACCAGACCCATCAGGGAGTCAACAGATAACGAAGGACTCACCTGAGCAGGAGTGGATATTCTCTAGTGCGTGGGTGATGGCGACCAGCTCAGCAGTGGGAACACTGCAGCCAACTGGCAATTTGCGTTATTCAGAATGATCCTGAAGAGTAAGAGCATAACCGACTCTACCAGCAACCATCGAACAGTCAGAGCTGTGAAACGTGGAAAGGATGGAAAAAGTGGCAGCGGAGTGCCTCAGGAGGGACTGAGACCTTTAGGCCCTGTGTCAAATCCTGCCGAAGGCATGGGCGTGTACGAACCACGGCGGTGTACGTATATGGGCCAGGGAAAGAGGTGGGAGAGGCAAAACTCGAGCTAAGAGAGAAGAGCCCGGTGCAAACCGTGATCGTACACCCTGACCTGGACCGCCATTCTGGAAGATGGACGACTATGTTGAGGAACAGGAGATGGTCATTTAGATGACTGGGCAGCTACAAACATGTGCAGCATAAGCAGCCAGCAGTTGTTTGCGCCAGATCCACAATGGATTGACACCAGCCTCCAGAAGTAGGCTGCTTGCAGGGCTTGTGTGGCAAGCTTCAGTTGTGAGTCTGACTGCTGTGAAGAATGGGATCAAGCAACCACAATGGAGTGGGTGATGTCGAACCGTAAGCCAGGCTCCCATAATCGAGATGGGATTGACACCTGATACAGCCATAGAAAAGTAGACCGATTGGCACCCCAGCTGGTGTAACTCAAACAACAAAGAGCATTAAGAGGGCGCCACAACGTTTAATCTGCCGAATATGACGAAGCCACGTCAACTGGGAATAAAAAAGCAAGCCCAATAACCGACACGTCTCCATCATGGCAAGAAGTTCGCTGACAAAATAAAGCCATGGCTCAGGGTGAAGACGCAGGTCTTAGCAGCTTAGAACTGGAAAGAGTGCATGACAGCCCAAGACTGTAGCCTGCACGTAGCGTACTGTAGCCGCCATTCAGCAACTGCAATGCCAGTGGAGGTATTTTTTATTTGGTCATCAGTCTACTGACTGTGCTAACCTCTTCATCTCAGAGTAGCACTTGCAACCTACGTCCTCAATTATTTGCTTGACGTATTCCAATCTGTCTTCCTCTACAGTTTTTGCCCTCTGCAGCTCCTTCTAGTACCATGGAAGTCATTCCCTCATGTCTTAGCAGATGTCCTATCATCCTGTCCCTTCTCCTTATCAGTGTTTTGCACATATTCCTTTCCTCTCCGATTCTGCGTAGAACCTCTTCATTCCTTACCTTATCAGTCCACCTAATTTTCAACATTCGTCTATAGCACATCTCAAATGCTTCGATTCTCTTCTGTTCCGGTTTTCCCACAGTCCATGTTTCACTACCATACAATGCTGTACTCCA
The DNA here is from genome assembly GCF_021461395.2 of Schistocerca americana. Classification (NCBI taxonomy): domain Eukaryota; kingdom Metazoa; phylum Arthropoda; class Insecta; order Orthoptera; family Acrididae; genus Schistocerca; species Schistocerca americana. The sequence goes on along the minus strand of NC_060120.1, from coordinate 598,429,424 downwards.
GACGTACATCCTCAGAAATTTCTTCCTCAAATTAAGGCCGGTATTTGATATTAGTAGACTTCTCTTGGCCAGAAAAGCCTTTTTTGCGTAGCGAGTCTGCTTTTGATGTCCTCCTTGCTCCGTCCGTCATTGGTTATTTTACTGCCTACGTAGCAGAATTCCTTAACTTCATTGACTTCGTGACCATCATTCCTGATAAGTTTCTCGCTATTCTCATTTCTACTCCTTCTCATTACCTTCGTCTTTCTCCGATTTACTCTCAAACCATACTGTGTACTCATTAGACTGTTCATTCCGTTCAGCAGATAATTTAATTCTTCTTCACTTTCACTCAGGATAGCAATGTCATCACCGAATCGTATCATTGATATCCTTTCACCTTGTATTTTAATTCCACTCCTCAACCTTTCTTTTATTTCCATCATTGCTTCCTCCATGTACAGATGGAAGAGTAGGGGCGAAAGGCTACAGCCTTGTCTTACACCTTCCTTAATACGAGCACTTCGTTCTTGATCGTCCACTCTTATTATTCCCTCTTGATTGTTGTACGTACTGTGTATGACCCGTCTCTCCCTATAGCTTACCCCCACTTTTTTCAGAATCTCGAACAGCTTGCACCATTTTATATTGTCGAACGCTGTTTCCAGGTCGACAAATCCTATGAAAGTGTCTTGATTTTCCTTTAGCCTTGCTTCCATTATTAGCCGTAACGTCAGAATTGCCTCTCGTCCCTTTACTTTTCCTAAAGCCAAACTGATCGTCACCTAGAGCACTCTCAATTTTCTTTTCCATTCTCCTGCATATTATTCTTGTAAGCAGCTACGATGCATGAGCTGTTAAGGTGATTGTGCGATAATTCTCGCAATTGTTTGCTCTTGCCGTCTTCGGAATTGTGTGGATGATGCTTTTCCGAAAGTCAGATAGTATATCGCCAGACTCATACTTACACACAAATGTGAATAGTCGTTTTGTTGCCACTTCCCCAATGATTTTAGAAATTCTGATGGAATGTTATCTATCCCTCCTAGCCTTATTTGACCGTACGTCCTCCAAAGCTCCGATTCTAATTCTGGATCCCCTATCTCTTCCAAAGCGACTCTTGTTTCTTCCTCTATCACATCAGACAAATCTTCACCCTCAGAGGCTTGCAATGTATTCTTTTCACCTATCTGCTATCTCCTCTGCATTTAACAGTGGAATTCCCGTTGCACTCTTAATTTTACCACCGTTGCTTTTAACGTCACCAAAGGTTGTCTCGACTTTCCTGTTTGCTGAGTCTGTCCTTCCGACTATCTTATCTTTTTTGATGTCCTCACATTTTTCCTGCAGCCATTTCGTCTTGGCTTCCCTGCACTTCCTATTTATTTCATTCCTCAGCGACTTTTATTTCTGTATTCGTGATTTTCCCAGAACATGTTTCTACTTCCTCCTTTCATCAATCAACTGAAGTATTTCTTCTGTTACCCATGGTTTCTTCGCAGCTACCTTCTTTGTACGTAGGTTTTCCTTCCCAACTTCTATGGTGGCCCTTTTTAGAGATGTCCATTCGTCTTCAACTGTACTGCCTACTGTGCTATTGCTTATTGCTGTATCTAGATCGTTAGAGAGCTTCAAACGTATCTCGTCAGTCTTTAGTACTTCCGTATCCCACTTCTTTGCGTATTGATTCTTCCTGACTAATGTCTTGTACTTCAGCCTACTCTTCATCACTACTATATTGTGATCTGAGTCTGTATCTGCCTCAGGGTACGCCTTACAATCCAGTATCTGATTTCGGAATCTGTCTGACCTTGATGTAATCTAATTGAAATCTTCCCGTATCTCCCGGCCTTTTCCAAGAATACCACCTCTCGTGATTCTTGAACAGGGTGTTCGCTATTACTAGCTGAAACTTGTTACAGAACTCAATTAGTCTTTCCCCTCTTTCATTCCTTGTCCCAAGCCCATTTTCTCCAGCAACCTTTTCTTCTACTACTTCCATTAGAACTGCATTCCAGTCGCTCATGACTTAGATTTTCGAACCCCTTTACATACTGCATTACCCTTTCAATATCTTCATACACTTTATCTGTTCATCTTCAGCTTGCGACGTCGGCATGTATACCTGAACTATCGTTGTCGGTGTTGGTCTGCTGTCGATTCTAATTAGAACAACCCGGTCACTGAACTTCACAGTAACACCCTCTGCCCTACCTTCCTATTCATAACGAATACTACACCTGGTATACCATTTTCTGCTGCGTTTGGTATTACCCGATACTCATCTGACCAGAAATCCTTGTCTTCCTTCCACTTCACTTCACTGACCCCTACTATATCTAGATTGAGCCTTTGCATTTCCCTTTTCAGATTTTCTAGTTTGCCTACCACGTTCTAGCTTCTGACATTCCACGCCCCGACTCTTAGAACGTTATCCTTTCGTTAATGATTCAATCTTTTTTCCATGGTAACCTCCCCTTGGCAGTCCCCTCCCGGAGATCCGAATGGGGGACTACTAAGGAATCTTTTGCCAATGGAGATATCATGACACTTGAATTACAGGCCACATGTCCTGTGGATACACGTAATGTGTGGTTGGTTGAGGTTTAAGGGACCAAACAGCAAGGTCATCAGTCCCTTGTTTCAAATATGCGCCATTCCACTAATGGGAAAACTCAGTAAAGTCAGAACAATAAAACGGAAAAAGGAAAAAGGCAGTCATGTTGTCATTGGTAAGAAACAAAATGAGGGAAGTCGGCAAGACAACGAACCCAACACTATGCTGAAGCAGCATAGGCAATACCACCCGTGACTTAAAAAGGTACAACTGCTACAATGTAGAAAGTATGTATGGAAATAGAAAGACTAACCAAGCCTTAAAAAAAAGGGTAAAAACAGAGGAAAAGGGGAAGAGAAGAGGAATTCGGTCAGGGAGGTGAATCAGGAATCTCCGAACACTGCTTACAGTGGGAGACACCCAAACACTCACCGCCCCGCCCCAACACCAGAGAGATTAAAAACCTTAAAACTCAGAATAAAAATCACTTTCCTGGAGGAAACCGAGAACCAGAGAGACCATCCGGGAATCGTCAGCCAACATCAAAGGTAAAGTGTGGGGGAGCCTGTACTTAGCACGCAGAGCCAAAAGAAGGGGGCAGTCAACTAAAATGTGGGCTACTGACTGGAAGGCTCCACAACCACATAGTGGAGGTGGCTCATCACGCAAAAGAAAACCATGGGTCAACCGAGTATGGCCAATGCGGGGACAACACAGTGTGGTCGAGTCCTTTTGGGAGATGCGAAAGGAAGACCGCCACGGGCCTGGTGTCACCATAATTGCACGAAGTTTATTAGACAGGGGAGTAGCCTCCCAAGAAATGGCCCATGACTGTGCGAAGTGGGATTTGATGTGAAGCCGTGAATCCGCTGCAGGAGGAGCTACAGAAAACGGGGGAGGGGGGGGGGTAAGTAACTGCTCCCCCAGCCAAACGATCAGCGAACTCATTACCCGGGATACCCACGTGGCCAGGGACCCAAAGGAAGTCAATGGAACAAGCAGCACGGTGAATATCAGCGAGATGGTCATTGATGGCAGAGACCAAGGGATGGCGCGAAAAACACCGGTCAACAGCAAGAGGGCCACTCATCTAGTCCGTGCATAACAAAACGCGGTTGTGTTGGGACTGTTTAACAAAGGTAAGGGCCTGGGAAATTGCCATCAATTCCGCAGTAAACACCCCACATGTAGGTGGCAGCAGATGATTTTCCGTTCCAACAGAGGACGTGAAGGCATACCCAACACGATCAGCAAATTTAGAGCCATCAGTGTAAAAAACAACAGCATCCCGAAACTCCCACGAAATTTGGCGGAAAAAGGAACAGAACACCACTGGGGGGATGGAATCTTTCGGACCGCGGCGGAGATCCATCCAAAGTCGAGGTCGAGGAACTAACCAAGGAGTGGTGGAGGGGAGGGAGCGAGGAAGACAGGACAAAGAAGGAAGCTGAAAATCACGGCAAAGAGCCGCAAGGCGCAGCCCAACCCGTAAACCCGCCCGAGGGCGGGAGTCGGGTGGGCGACTTCCATGGTCTGGGTACAGGACAGAATAGGAAAGATGAGTGGGAGAGGAACGGATAGTGAGTGCATAAGACACCAGAAGCTGGGACCGCCGAACCGAAAGGGGGATCCCAGCTTCAACCAGGAGACTATCAACAGGGCTAGTAGGGAAGGCACCGGTAGCCAAACGGATACCACGATGGTGGACTGGATCCAGCACGTGCAGTGTGGAACGAGCAACTGAACCATAAACTTGACAACCATAGTCCAAGCGAGACAGAACTAGAGTATGATAAAGACGGAGGAGGGAACGGTCCGCACCCCAAGAGGAGTGGCCAAAGAAGCGAAGGACATTGAGTTTACGGAAACATCCCACCTTCAGGAGTGATATGGGGCAGCCAAGTGAGCTTGTTGTCGAAAAGAAGACCCAGGAAACGAAACTGTGGGACCACAGGCAATCGTCGTGCAGCGAGATAGAGCTCTGGATCAGAGTGGATCGTAGTACGGCGACAGAAGTGGACCACTCGCGTTTTTAAAGGAGAGAATTGAAACCCGTGTGAGAGGGTCCATGCAGTGGCACGCCGTATAGCTACCTAGAGCTGCCGCTCTGCAGATGCCATCGAGGAGGAACTAACCCAAATGCAGAAATCATTCACATACCAGGCATAGGCGAATAAGGGACCGACAGAGGCCACAAGTCCATAGATAGCAATGATGAAAAGGACACTCAAGACAGAACCCTGTTGGATGCCCTTCTCCTGGGTCCGTGGAGAACTAAAAGCCGTACCAACTCGAACTCCGAATGACCGATGGATCAGGAACTGGCGGATAAAAATCGGTAGTGGGCCCCGAAGACCCCACTGATGAAGTATAAGTCAGATGTGATGGCCCCAGGCCGTGTCATAGGCCTTACGAAGGTCAAAAAACACTGCGACCAAATGGCGGCGCTGGAAAAAAGCCTGCCGGACTGCGGATTCCAAGCAGAGTAAATGATCGATTGGAGACCGTCCCTCTCGAAAGCCACACTGGTAAGGGGACAATAGATCCCGAGATTCGAGGACCCAATTGAACCGACGGGCTACCATCCGTTCAAGTCACTTACAAACAACATTGGTCAAACTAATTGGCCGATAGCTGTCAACAGATGGGGGTTCTTACCAAGCTTAAGGACAGGAACCACAATGCTATTCCTCCACTGAGAGGGGAAGTCACCCTGGAGCCAGATACGGTTAAACACCCGAAGAAGACGTTGCCTTTGTGGAGCGCTGAGATGTTGAAGCAGTTGGTTATGAATGGAATCAGGGCCAGGGGCCGTATCATGAGAGGAAGATAATGCGGAAAGAAATTCACATTCAGTAAAAGGTTCGTTGTAAAATTCTGACTCACAAGGGGTAAAACATAAGGTGGAAGCTTCAGCCCGCTGTTTCAGGTGAAGGACAGGAGGCTGATGCTGAGGCACCTGCAAAATGGGTCGCAAGATATTCTGCAAGAATTAATGGGTCCATACAAAGGCCATCTGGGAGGTGAAGGCCTGGGAGGGTGGATTGCCGATGGCAACCTTGGAGAGAGCGAAGTGTAGCCCATACCCGCGACAGAGGGACAGTAGAACCAAGGGAAGAAACGAATGGTTCCCAACATATCCGCTTGCTCTGTTTGATTAAATAACGGGCTTTAGCGTGGAGGCGTTTGAAGGTAGTAAGGCTGGGCACGGATGGGTGCCTCTTAAAGTGTTGCAAAGCTCAACGGCGATCACGGATGGCGATGGCAATGGCAATGGCTTTACTCCACCATGGGACATGCCGGCGACGAAATGATCCAGATGAGCGCGGGACAGCAAGGTTAGCAGCGCGAACAATCGCGTCAGACATGTCACGTTGGACGTCATCAATACAACCCGACAAAGAGGGAGAAAACACGACCTGTGCAGTGTATAGAGGCCAATCGGCGCGGTGGAAAGACCAACGAGGTAAATTGTCCATCAGGGAGCGAGATAATCAACGGGAAATGGTCCCTATCACAAAGGTCGTCGTGTGGCGACCAGTGTAATGAAGGGAGGAGAGAGGGAGAAGAAAGAAAGATCAATGGCTGAAAAGGTACCATGACCGGCAATGAAATGAGTAGGGGAGCCATCATTAAGAAGGAACAGGTCGTGGTCTGCAATAAATTGGTCTATAAGAAGATCTCGTCTACAGGGAAAGGCACTGCCCACAAAGGATGATGAGCATTAAAATCCCCAAGGAGGAGTAAGGGAGGAGGAAGTTGCTGCAGAAGGATGGTTAAGGCAGCAATTGTAAGAGTCCTGTCAGGAGGGAGATAAAGATTGTAAACTGTGACTGCAGAGTCTAAGTGAACCCTTACAGCAACCGCTTCCAACGTAGTTTGGAGAGGAATCCACGCACTAGCAATGTCTGTACGGACCAACGTACAAACGCCACCAGAAGCCCGCAAGGGTCCGACCCGATTTCGACAGAAAACAAGGAACCCACGGAGGGTCGGTGAGCGAGCATCAGTAAAATGAGATTCCTGGAGAACCACACGAGCTGCAGAATACGACGAAAGAAGGGAATTCCGGAAGGTGACGATAGTATCCATTACAATTCCATTGGAGAACCACAGAACGATGATTTAAATGAGGGCTGAACACGCTAAATCCAGTCTTTTTTTGTGTGTGGTTTTAGGGCGCAAAACTTCTATGGTCATTAGCGCCCAGGCCGTGACTTAGGAAACAGGAAAAAACCGAAATTTAAAACCAGCAGCAATGGGAACAAGGTCATAAAATTTGAGAAACTAAAAGCAGAAGGAATGCTTAAAAATCCACTACAGAAAGGGGTTGGTTGTCCCCCAAAAAAAAGCTTCAAATAACTGAAGTCATTTCACTGTCACTAATAAACTGTAGAACGCGGTCGGCTGAGCGCGTGTCATCTGCTAAAATCGACGATAGATCAGGCGATAGCTGTAGACGAGAGCGTAACTGATTAAAATAGGGGCATTCAATTAAAAGGTGTGTGACCGTCCACAGCTGAGAGCAGTGGGGACGGAGTGGGGGAGGATCGCCGCTTAAAAGATGTCGATGGCTAAAAAGACAGTGCCCTATCCGGAGTCTAGCTAAAATTACCTCCTACCGACGACGCGTTCGGGAGGAAGAGGTCCAAGCGCAAGGAAGGGCTTTCACTTCCCGCAATTTATTGTGGGGAAGTGTTGACCAATGCGCATGCCATAAATGAGCAACTTGGCAACATAAACCGCTCCGTAGATCGGTGAAGGGAAGCGACTGAATAGCTGGCCGAAGAAGAGAGACTGCAGCCTTGGCCGCTATATCGGCCGCCTCATTCCCACAGATACCAGCGTGTCCCGGGAGCCAGAGGAACGCCACCGAGACGCCCCCCAGGTGGAGCAAGCGCAGACAGTCCTGAATCCGGTGGACCAGAGGGTGCACAGGGTAAAGAGCTTGGAGACTGAGGAGAGAGCTGAGAGAATCTGAGCAGATAACGTACTGTAGCCGCTGATGGTGGAGGATGTAGTGGACAGCCTGGAGAACAGCGTAAAGCTCCGCAGTATAAACCGGTCGGGAAGCCGAAAGTGGTTTGGGGTGTCGCCAACAATATAGGCCCTCCCTACACCTAACGATGTTTTCGAGCTGTCGGTGTAAATAAATGTGGCGTCCGTCATTTGTGCACATAGAGCAGCAAATGCCTGACGATAAACAAGTGAAGGGGTACCATCCTTGGGATATCGACAAAGGTCTCGGAGCAGGAAGATCCGGGGACGGAGCAAAGGCGGTGCTGTACCCCAAGTTGTCAAGAAGGTTTTAGGTAAGCGGAAGGAAAGAGAATGGAGCAGTTGACGTAAGCGGACTCCCGGTGGTAGTAGGGAGGAGGGGCGGCCTGCATACCCTACATCAAAGGAGGCGTCGAAAAAAAATGTCGTGGGCTGGATTAGCAGGCATGGAAGACAGATGGCTAGCATAACGACTCAGAAGGACTGCTCGCCGATTGGACAGCGGAGGTTCAGCAGTCTCAGCATAAAGGCTTTCCACAGGGCTGGTGTAAAAAGCTCCAGACACTAAACGTAATCCACGGTGGTGGATAGAGTCGAGACGCCGAAGAATAGACGGCCGAGCAGAGGAGTAGACTATGCTTTCATAGTCCAATCTCGAGCTCCCTAAGGTGCGATAGAGGCGGAGGAGGACCACTCGGTCCGCTCCCCAGGAGGTACCATTCAGGACACGGAGGGTGTTAAGGGAACGCAGACAGCGAGCCGAAAGATAGGAAACGTGCGAGGACCAGCACAGTTTTCTGTCAAACATAAGACCCAAGAATTTAGCGACGTCAGAAAACGGAAGGTTGACAGGACCTAGATGTAAGGAGGGCGAAAGAAACTCCTTACGTCGCCAAAAATTAACGCAAACGGTCTTACTGGGTGAGAAACGGAAGCCGGTTTCGATGCTCCACGAGTGGAGGCGATCGAGACATCCTTGAAGACGTCGTTCAATAAGGCTTGTCCGTTGAGAGCTGTAGTAGATCGCAAAATCGTCCACAAAGAGGGAGCCCGAGACATCAGGAAGGAGACAATCCATAATTGGATTTATGGCGATGGCAAAAGGTACAACACTTAGCACGGAGCCCTGGGGTACCCCGTTTTCTTGGGAGAAAGTACGGGAGAGAGTAGTGTTCACCCGCACCCTAAATGTGCGCTCTGCCATAAATTCGCGAAGAAAAAGGGGCAGCCGGCCTCGAAAGCCCCAAGAGAACAGTGTGCGGAGGATGCCTGTCCTCCAACAGGTATCGTATGCTCTCTCCAGATCAAAAAATATGGCTACCGTTTGGCGTTCCCGGAGAAAATTGTTCATGATATAAGTGGAGAGAGCAACAAGATGGTCAACTGCAGAACGATGCTTTCGGAATCCGCATTGGGCAGGTGTTAAAAGACTGCGGGATTCCAGCCACCAAGCTAAACGGTAATTCCCAATACGCTCTAAAACCTTACAGACACTACTCGTGAGAGAAATGGGGCGATAGCTAAAGGGGAGATGTTTGTCCTTTCCAGGTTTCGGAACGGGAACGACGATAGCTTCCCGCCATTGTCTGGGAAAAGTACTGTCGGTCCAAATTCGATTATAAAGGCAAAGGAGGAAACGCAGACTATGGGTGGATAAATGCAGCAACATTTGGACATGGATACCATCCGGTCCTGGGGCGGAGGAGCGAGAAGAAGAGAGGGCATGTTGGAGTTCCCGCATGGAGAAAACAGTATTGTAGCTTTCGTGATTTTGAGAGGAGAAAGCAAGATGTCGCACTTCCGCTGCACGTTTCTTCGGGAGAAATGCTGGCGGGTAATTGGAAGAGCTCGAAATCTCAGCAAAGTGCTGACCCAATGAGTTAGAAATTGCGACGGGGTCCACTAAGGTATCATGCGCGACAGTGAGCCCAGAGACCGGGGAGAAACTAGGCGCGCCTGAGAACCGTCGAAGCCGACTCCAAACTTCCGAGGATGGAGTGAAGGTGTTAAATGAGCTAATAAAGAATTTCCAGCTTGCCTTCTTGCTATCGCGGATGACGCGACGGCATCGCGCACGGAGCTGCTTATAGCGGATACAGTTGGCCGAAGTAGGATGGTGACGGTAAATGCGAAGAGCACGTCGCCGCTCACGTATTGCGTCATGGCATGCCTCGTTCCACCAAGGAACTGGGGGGCGCCGGGGCAATTCGGAGGTGCGTGGTATTGAATGTTCCGCAGCTGTAAGAATAACAGCGGTAGTAAGTGTGACCTCATCGTCGACGCTGGGAAAGCGACGGTCATCGAATGTCGCTAGAGACGAAAAAAGTGTCTAGTCGGCTTGGGCAAACTTCCAGCGTCGCGGGCGCATATATGGCAGTTGAGGCTGCAGTCTAAGGACACATGGAAAGTGGTCACTCGAGTGTGTATCATCAAGGGCGAACCATTCGAAGCGCCGAGCTAGCGGAACAGTACTAACCGCAAGGTCCAAATGAGATAAATGTGTCGTGGAGGCAGACAAAAATGTGGGGGCCCCAGTGTTGAGGCAAACTAGATCCGCTTGGTGGAAGACGTCTAGCAATAGGGAGCCACGTGGACAAGGATGTGGAGATCCCGAAAGCGGGTGGTGGGCATTGAAGTCCCCAACCAGCAAATAGGGGGGTGGAAGCTGACCAAGAAGATGAAGGAGATCAGCTCGTGCCATTGGTGTGGACGATGGAATGTATACAGTACAAAGAGAGAACGTGTATCCAGAAAGAGAAAGACGGACGGCGACAGCTTGGAAGGAACTGTTTAAGGGGATTGGGTGATAATGGAGAGTATCATGGAGAAGAATCATGAGTCCTCCATGGGCTGGAGTGCCTTCAACAGAGGGGAGGTCATATCGGACGGACTGAAAATGAGGGAGAACAAAACTTTCATGGGGACGCAGCTTTGTTTCCTGAAGACAGAAGATGACTGGCGAGTAGGATCGTAAGAGGATCGACAATTCATCCCGATTGGCTCGAATGCCGCGGATATTCCAGTGGATAATGGACATAGGGTGAACAGAAAATTGAGGACTGTGACCAAGGTCGCTGTCAACTCAGCGACTGCTCAGAGCTTGCGACCGACAGCATGGAATGGCATTCAGCCGAAGGCAGAAGATCCTGATCCATAGGTTGATCAGGAGCAGGTCCTGCCACCAGCGATCGGCCGGTTGACCGGCCGCCAGCAGTGCGACTCGGCGACACAGAGGACGGCCGAGGGCGATTTCCGCCAGGTGGTGCTGTAGATGGGACACGCCTTGGCGGAGAAGGAGAGGAACTGGGTTTCTTTGTAGCCTTCTTGGAAGTATGATGTTTAGATGAAGGGGGAACCGATGGTTGTGAAGTTGCGGTACGTAAAAACTCTTCACGAGTATGCTCTGTTTTCGAAGACTTCGTGTCTGACTTGTGGGCTCGACATTTAGCAGAACCCGACGAAGGGTGAGCCATAGAGTGGGCAGGCGAAAGCGGGGAGGTTGAGCGGGCGATCTTTGCACTGGCCGATCTGACGACGACGGCACTAAAGGTGAGGTCGCAAGTCTGCGTGGCCGCCTCCTTTGTTGGCCGAGGAGAAGCAAGGACAGTGCTGTATTTTCCTTTCTGAGGCACGGTGGGCTGTCGACTGGCGAATAATTTTCGAGCAGCAAAGGTCGACACCTTTTCCTTTACTCTTATCTCCTGGATGAGCTTTTCGTCCTTGAAAACTGGACAATCTCGAGAGGAAGCAGCGTGGTCACCCATACAGTTGATGCAGCGAGGGGATTGAGGTGGACAAGCACCCTCATGGGCATCCCTGCCACACGTAACACATTTGGCCGGATTGGAACAGGACTGGCTGATGTGATTGAACCGCTGACACCGATAGCAACGCGTAGGGTTTGGGATGTAAGGGCGAACGGAAATTCTCATAGCCAGCCTTTATCTTTGATGGGAGTTGAACTTTGTCAAATGTCAAGAAGACAGTGCGGGTTGGAATGATGTTTGTGTCAACCCTCTTCATAACCCTACGAACAGCCGTTACGCCCTGGTCACACAGGTAGTGCTGAATTTCTTCGTCAGACAAGCCATCGAGGGAGCGTGTATGAACGACTCCACGCGAGGAATTTAAAGTACGGTGCGGTTCCACCCGGACAGGGAAGGTGTGTACTAGTGAGGTACGCAGCAATTTTTGTGCCTGGAGGGCACTGACTGTTTCTAACAACAGGGTGCCATTCCGTAATCTGGAACAAGACTTCACAGGACCTGCAATTGCGTCGACACCTTTCTGAATAATGAAAGGGTTGACCGTGGAGAAGTCATGACCTTCGTCAGACCGAGAAACAACAAGGAACTGAGGCAACGATGGAAGAACTGACTGTGGCTGAGACTCCGTGAACTTACGTTTGTGAGCAGACAAAGTGGAAGGTGAGGAAACCATTGCGGAAGAATCCCCCATGATTACCGGCGTCTCCGAAGGCGCGCTCCTCCCTTGTGGGGGCCCTCTCTGAGGGCACTCCCGCCTTAGGTGATTCTGCACACCTCAGGTCACACCTCCCGACAAACGGACGGAGGGACCAATCGGCACTTTCGGAAGGTATCAGCTCGGGTAATCACCCCTCCCTGGGCCTGGCCGTTACCAGGGGGTACGTACGTGTCCTACCTGTCTACCCGGGGCGGGGAATTACGCGTTACCCCGTCACCGGCTACGCATGGAAGTGCGTGGGTCGGCCTTCAGACACGCACAGGGAGGAAGAAAGAGAAAGGGAAAGGAAAGAAGAGGGGGTCTCAAACGCCGCAGCGGAGAAAAGGGTAAAGAGAAGTGGTAAGGAAAAGAGAAGGACAAAGGAAGGAAGAAGACATACAAGCAAGGAAGGCGAAGAATGCGGTACATTTACAAGTGTCCGTCTCCGGACGTAGGCGCAAACCATACTCCCAGAGGGGGAGGAAGTGAAGGAAAGAGCTAGAGGTGAGGGGGGGGGGGCGAAGACAGGGGATGGGGAAGGATGCGGAAAGGGAAGGTATGCAGCCCGGAAAGGAAGGAAGGCCACATTAGCTCGGGGCCCCGTGCTCGCTACGCACGTATCCACAAAAGAGTTGTGGATCCCCTGGGGGGTGTTAAATCCAGTCAGACCGCCAGGTCCCCACCCGTCACCGACAAGGAGGGGGGAGACATCCATGAAGGACAGTTTAGAATCCGGTTGTGAAGTCGGGGAAGGGACCTCCGGTGACACCAGAGGCTCTTTGTCCCGGTACTTATGCTTCTATTCAGGCTGAGATCGACAAGGGCTGTGCGGCATACAGGAGCCAACTGCAGCAAGATCAGGAACAGAAAGAGACCGGGCGACCTGGGGGCCGACAGACCGCGGCTCTCGCGGTCGCCGCGCGGCAGCAGACCTTTGACCTGGAAGGTGCCAGGAAGGGGCATCCCGGGAGAGGCGCCCTTAACCGGCAGACGCTGAAGAAGTGGGACACTTCTCCGGCTGGGGAAGGGGAGCAGCAACCATAGGAGAAGGTGTGAGAGCCGCAGGGGAGGAGGGAGGAGAGGGGTCCAGGATGTGGGTAAGGAAGGGGGAGGAAGGGGTGAAGATGTAACCAAGGCGTAACTAGATGTCATGGACACAGGGTGCTGTCGTGCATATTCTTACGGGCCTCTGTGTAGGTTAAACGATCGAGGGACTTATACTCCTGTATCTTTTTTTCTTTCTTATATACTGGGCAATCTGGTGAACGTGGAGAATGACTACCATGACAATTTACACATACAGGAGGGGGAACACAGGGACTCCCCTCATGGAGTGGACGTCCACAGTCACCACAGAGTGGCCTGGGAACAGCGAGAAGACATGTGGCCAAAACGCAAGCACTTAAAACACCTCATAGGAGGTGGGATGTACGGCTTCAAATCACAGCGATAAACCATAATCTTAACTTTCTCAGGAAGTGTATCCCCTTCAAAGGCCAAGATAAAGGCACCAGTATCAATAAGATTATCTTTAGGACCCTTCTGAACACGACGAACAAAGTGAACACCCCACCGTCCGAGATTGTCCCGAAGTTCCTCATCAGTTGAAGAAAGAGGTCCCTGTGAAAAATCACACCTTGTACCATATTTAGAGAATGGTGAGGGGTAATGGACACGGGAATTGTGCCAAGATGGGTACAGGCACGAAGGGCCGCAGATTGGGCAGCTGAAGCAGTTTTTATCAGCAACGAACCCGACCGCATCTTGTTCAGCGAGTCCACTTCGCCAAACTTGTCTTCAATGTGTTCCACAAAGAATAAAGGTTTGACACTGGTGGAAGTATCTCCATCAGTCCTGGTGCAAACTAGATAATGGGGGAAAGGTTTTGCCCCTAGACGGCGGGCCTGACCCTCTTCCCAGGGGGTAGCCATGGAAGGGAAGGCCGAAGGGGCAAGAGAAGCAGCAGTTGAGGAATCAGTTCCACACAGAGAGACAACCACAGAAGAACGGCCAGAGTTTTGGACCCGTATGCGTTTCATCTGCATAGCGTCCGCCCTGATACCACCCACTCCAATCAGGGGCTCTCCTCACGGGCGCCACCCAGCCACAGCAAGGGCCGTCTGGCACGGCGGCCATTGCCAGGAGTTCCGATGCTCCAGGATGACGACCAACTACTCCAAGACATGCATTAGTAGGTCACAGCTCAGGTATCAGAAGTGTGATCCCTGTGTGTTCATGGGGCTCAAACAAAAGGGTACATAGCGACCTCACCACACGGGCTGGCTACCGTGCTGGCTATGCACCCTAGTATCAGACAATGACGTGAATGAAAAGGTGGAATGTACTAGGAGGACGCACGTCGGAGACACTAGGTAAGGTGCTCTTCCCTTAAATGGCTCACACTACGGAGGAGAAATTTTGTAATGGAGGTCATACCCCAGAGGGGGACCAAAGAATGCCAAAAGGAGGAGATGATTATGCAGCAAAGCTGGAGTGTAAAACCAACCGAACCAGGAGGATAGCGGGGGCCACCATAAGCTAGGACACCAATAGAGGGAGAGGAGAGTACGAGGGGAAAAGAGCGTGGAGGGGAAAGGAGGCGAAGGGAAAGGAAACGCAGCCTGGGAGAGAAAGAAGGCTGCAATGGCTCGGGGCCCCGTACTCGCCACGCTCGTATCCACAAAAGAGTTGGGGACCCCCTGGGGTGACGTTATGTGTGGAGGTATAGTACAGGAAGAAGTCAGCAGCACACAAAGAAGCTGATACGAACGTTCTCACAGCTGCAGCTAACCCATTGATAGCAACAAAAGAGGCAGACACTCAAGACAGAGCTTTGTGGCACCCCTTTCTCCTGAAGTAACTATAGGGTGGGAGGGGGTGGGGGGTTGGGGGGTGGGGGAGAGATCCAACTCGCGTGTGGATGGATTGAAGTGACAGAAAATTTTGAACAAAAAGTGGGAGTGGGCACATATGAAGAGTGATAATGTGATGTCCGCACGTCATAACATATGCCTCCCATATGTCAAAGACAGCAACCAGATACTGACGGCGGGAAAATGCCATGCAGATGGCAGACTCCAGGCAGACCAGATAATCAGTGGCAGAGTGTCCCTTACAGAACCCACCCTGGGATGGAGCCAGAAGGGTCCGAGGCTCCAGTAGCCAACTCAAGCTCGGGTTCACCATGTGTTTGAGAAACTTGCACATAACATTGGTGAAGCTAATGGGGCAGTAGCTGTCCCACTCAATGGGTTCCTGCCAGGCCTCAACACTGGGATGATAATACAGAATGACATTTTCACTCTGCAGTGGAGTGTGCACTCATATGAAACTTCCTGGGAGATTAGAACTGTGTGCCAGGACGAGACTCTGCCTTCTGCGGCCATGTGGTCTACCAACTGAGCTACCCGAGCACGAATCACGTCCCGTCCTCATGGTAGGCAAAGGTCCATAGTTCGAGCCTCGGCCTGGCACACAGTTCTAATCTGCCAGGAAGTTTCTGGGATGATAATGCTTTCCCACCATTGAAAGGGGAACTCACCCTCAACCCAGTTACGGTTGAAAAGATCGAGGTGTCGCTGGCAGCCCACTGAGAGGTGTCTGAGCATCTTATAGTAAATGCAATCTGGCCCAGGAGCTGTATCTAGGAAAGCTAGGGCACTGGAATTCTCATTCACTGAATGGAGCATTGTACGACTCGGGGTGGTGCGTATGGAATGAAATGCTCTGACTTCGAACTGCTCTTTCAGGAAGTGGAAGGCCAGTGGATAAGTCACAGAAGCTGAACTCTGAGCATAACGCTCTTCTAAGAGTTCTGCAATCGTGTGATTCAGAGGACTCAGGGAGAAGCCCAGGTACGCTGTTGGGCGTTTTTTTGTGGTTTTAGGGCGCAAAACTACAACGGTCATTAGCACCCAGATTAAGTTAGGAATGCACGGCGAGGCACAAGGTTAAAACAGCAACTAAAAGGGACAATACTATTAAAGACACAGGCAAAGGATTAAAAACAGCATAATCGAATGTCCTTTGACAGGTTTGTCAAGTTGATAAAACGAAGAACGCGAGCAGCTGCTCCTGGGTCATCCACTAAAATGGCATCCAGAATACATGGCAGGCCAAGATCAACGCGCAGTGTATTGAAATTCGGACAGGACGCTAAAATGTGGCGTACCGTCAGCTATTGCCTACATGTGCAGAATGGCCCCGGCACAGCCGTCAGCAGATGGCGATGGCTGAACCGGCAGTGTCCAATTCGTAACCGGGCCAAAAAGACCTCCTCCCGCCGAGAAGGGCGTGAAGAGGCCGTACAAGCCGTGGGAAGAGGTTTCAAGGCCCGAAACTTGTTGACCGCTAGTGCAGCCCAATCGACATGCCACAGCGATAAAATGCGCTGACAAATGACCCTGCTACAATCTGATGAAGGAACAAAACAAGAAGCTGTCAGGCTGGAGGACCACAGCCTTGGCTGCGGCATCTGCAGCTTCGTTCCCAGGGATACCGACGTGGCCAGGAACCCACAAAGGTAACCAGAGAACCGTCGTCCACCAGCTGCTGAAGAGAGCGTTGGATCCGGTGCACAAAAGGATGAACCGGATACGAATCACTGAGGCTCTGGATGGCGCTCAGGGAATCGGAGCAGATGACATAAACAGAATGTCGGTGGAGGCAGATGTGAAGAACAGCCTGGTAGAGGGCAAATAGCTCAGCTGTGAAGACCGAACAATGGCCATGAAGCCGGTATTTGAAACTGCGTGCCCCGACAATAAAAGAACACCCGACAGGGTCATTGGTCTTACAGCCATCTGTATATATGAAGATCATATTAATGAACTTCGAACAAAGTTCGACAAAACGGGAGTGGTATACCGAAATGGGGGTAACCTCCTTTGGGAACGAGCTGAGGTCAAGGTGAACGCGAACCTGAGCCTGGAGCCAAGGTGGCGTTTGGCTCTCGCCCACTCTGAAGCTTGCAGGGAGTGAAAAATCAAGGTGTTGAAGGAGGCGACGAAAGCGAACTCCAGGGGGTAGCAGAGCAGAGACATACAACCCGTATTGACGGTCGAGAGAGTCGTCCAAAAAGGAACGATAAGACGGGTGGTCGGGCATTGACAGTAGCCGACAGGCATACCGACAAAGCAGTATATTGCGCCGGTTGGTTAGTGGCAATTCATCGGCTTCAGCATGAAGACTCTCGACGGGATTAGTATAGAACGCTGTGATCGCAAGACGTAAACCCCGATGTTGTACGGAGTTGAGGCGGCGTAAGATGGACGGCCGTACAGAGGAGTATACGAAGCTCCCATAATCCAGCTTTGAGCGGACGATCGACCGATATAGCCGAAGTGGGACGGTTCGATCCGCTCCCCACGACATGCCACTGAGAACACAGGACATTTAGAGAACGGGTACAATGGGCAGCCAAATATGACATGTGGAGACCAGCTAAGTTTCCTACCAAATGTAAGACCTAAAAATTTTGTTGTCTCCACGAATGGGAGAGCAACGGGACCGAGTCGTAAGGACGGTGGGAGAAACTCTTTGTAGCGCCAGGCGTTAATACAGACCGTCTTCTCGGCAGAAAAACGGAAGCCATTGGCGACAGACCAGTAGTAAAGACGGTCAAGACAACGCTGAAGACAGCGCCCCAGGAAACACGTACGCTGCGCGCTGCAATAGATGGCAAAAACGTCCACGAAAATGGAGCCTGATACATCAGCTGGGAGGCAATCCATTATTGGATTGATCGCTATGGCGAAGAGAGCGATGCTCAAACGTGAGCCCTGTGGCACCCCATTCTCCTGACGATAGGCGTCTGACAGGACAGAACCCACACGTACCCTGAACTGTCGCTCCATTAAAAATGCACGAATAAAAAGAGGGAGGCGACTGTGAAGGCCTCATGTATGCATGGTGCGGAGAATGCCCACCCTCCAAGAGGTGTCTTAAGCCTTCTCCAAATCTAAGAACACAGCCGCGGTCGGGCGCTTCCGCAAGATGTTATTCATAATGAAGGTCGACAAGGTAACCAGATGGTCAACAGCAGAGCGGCGCCTACGAAATCCACATTGTACATTGGTAAGTAGGCGTCGAGATTCGAGCAGCTAAACCAAACGAGAGAGAACCATTCGCTCCATCACCTTACAGACACAGCTGGTAAGCGAGATGGGTCGATAACTGGAAGGCAAGTGCTTGTCCTTCCCCGGCTTAGGAATTGGGACAATGGACTCGCGCCAGCATGTGGGAACATGACCCTCAATCCAGATGCGATTGTAAGTACGAAGAAGAAAACCTTTACCCGCAGGAGAAAGGTTCTTCACCATCTGAATATGAATAGAATCAAGACCTGGAGCGGAGGACCGTGACTGGGCAAGTGCATTTTCGAGTTCCCGCATGGTGAATGGGGCATTAAAACTTTCAGGGTTCGAGGAGCGGAAGTTAGGTGGCCTAGCCTCCTCTGCCTGTTTTCGGGGGAGGAAGGCAGGGTGGTAATGAGCGGAGCTCGAAACCTCTGCGAAAAAGCGGCCGAACTCATTGGAGACATCCTCAGGGGCCACAAGGACGTCAAGCCAGAAACTGGTGAGTGGACCATAGTGCCAGACAGCCGGCGCAGGCTACCCCAGACAACAGAAGGAGTAAAACTGTTGAAGGTGCTTTTGAAAGCAGCCCAGCTGGCTTTCTTGCTTTCTTTAATAACACGACGACACTGCACACGTAATCGTTTATAATTGATGTAATTCGCCACCGTAGGGTGGCGTTTAAAGGTGCGTAAAGCACGTAAAGCGTATCTACATGCTTCGGTCCACCAGGGGACAAGTACGCGACGTGGAGAAGAAGTAGTGTGATGGATGGAATATTCAGCAGCACTGGGAATGACTTCCACGAGGTGTGCGACCTGACTATCGCAGCTTGCAAAGGTTTGATCCTGAAAGGTCGCCCTGGAAGAGAAGAGCCCCCAGTCTGCTTTGGAGATGTTCCAACTAGTTGAGCACAGAGAGGGGGTATGATGCAGGAGATGGGTAACACACAGGAAGTGGTCGCTCGAATACGTATCAGGAAGTGCGTACCACTCAAACCGGCGTGCAAGTTGGGTAGTATATATGGATAGGTCTAAATGGGAATAGGTGTGAGATGTGTCCGAAAAAAAGTAGGGGCCAGTATTGAGGCAAACAAGACTGAGGTGGTTGAAAAAGTCTGCTAAAAGAGAGGCCCTCTGGAAGGATGCTGGACAGCCTTAAAGAGGATAGTGGGCATTGAAGTCCCCAGTTAAAAGTGGTGCGGGTAGCTGAGCAATAATTTGCATCATGTCTGCCCTGGTAATGGCAGACGATGGAGCGTAAACGGTCAAATGGAAAATGTAAAAGTGGGGAGAGAAATTCGGACGGCAAATGCCTGCAGGCCGATGTGCAAAGTGATGGGATCGTTGTAAATATCATCCCGGACCAGCAACATAACCCCTCCATGAGCCGAAATACCTGCCACAGGGGGTAGGTCAAAACACACAGAGGCAGTGTGCCAAGTCAATTTGATTGCATGGGCGTAGCTTCGTTTCCTGGAGAGCTACGACGAGCTGACAGTGCAAGCGGAGCAGCAACTTCAAGTCCTCTCGGTTGGAGCTAATGCTGCGAATATTCCAGTGAGTAAGTGCCATCGTGAGAAGAAAAAGAAAATGCAAGAAGGGGTCACCTCGTAGGCCGCTGAGGGCCTGGCTTCGAGCGATCACTGCCGCCGCTATCAGTAGGCTGAGAGTCATCGTCCATTGACTCAATAGGTTCGTC
This sequence comes from Schistocerca americana, assembly GCF_021461395.2. Classification (NCBI taxonomy): domain Eukaryota; kingdom Metazoa; phylum Arthropoda; class Insecta; order Orthoptera; family Acrididae; genus Schistocerca; species Schistocerca americana. Next base: position 598,409,651 of record NC_060120.1, on the reverse strand, counting down.
GGCCATCTTGTTAAGATGGCCAGGAGGGGCAGCTTCCTCCGCCGGTGAACGGCCAGACGTTCGGCTACCAGCGGTGCGGCCAGGCAAAACGGATGACGGCCTGGGGGCGGCAACCGCTGGGTGGCGCAGGAGAAGAAACGCGCCGTGGCGGAGGAAGAGAACTTTGCTTCCTATGAGCCTTCTCGGAAGGTCGTTTACTTGAAGTACTGTCGATGGCTGGGAGTTCGAGGGACGTAGGAAGTCTGCACGGGACGGTTCCTTCTTGAAGGGCCGAGCATCTGACTTCTGGGTCGTCGTCGTGGCAGAAGCTGATTAAGGTGCTTCTGTCTTAAGGGTGACGGAAGGAAGAGGAGACGTCGACCGGGCGATCTTAGCACTGGCCGAACGGACGACTATAGTGCTTAAGGTCAGATGGCATGTCTGCATCGCCACTTCCCTCGTAGTCCGAGGAGAGGCGAGGACAGTACGGTATTTCTCCGCTGGGAGCAGTGTGGGCTTCCTACTAGCAAATAGCTTACGAGCAGCCGAGGGACACTTTCTCTTTGACCCGAATTTCCTGTATACAGAGTTCATCCTTGTAGATGGGACAGTCACAGGAGGAAGCTGCATGGTCACCTTGAGTTCACACAACGAGGAGACGGAGGTGGACAGTCACCCTCATGGGCATCCCTGCCACAAGTGACATTTAGCCGCATTAGAACAAGACTGGCGAGTGTGATTAAAACGCTGACACTGGTAGCAGCGCGTAGGTGTCGGGACGTAGGGGCGAACAGAAATAACCTCGTAGCCCGCTTTGATGCGTGACGGCAGCTGAACACTATCAAAGGCCAAGAAAAGTGTCCGGGTCGGTACAAGGTCATTGTTGACCTTTTTCATGACCCTATGGAAAGCCGTCACGCCCTGCTCAGTGAGGAAAGACAATCTCCTCGTCAGTCAATCCGTCGAGTGATTTAGTATACACCACACCACGCGACGAATTGAAAGCGCGGTGTGCCTCCACCCGGACAGGGAACGTCTACAGGAGTGTGGCCCAAAGCGGGTTTTGTGCCTGAAAGGCGCTGTCAGTTTCTAATACCAAGGTACCGTTGCGCATCCTGATACAAGACAGATCCGGCTATGGCATCTACGCCCTTCCGGAAAACTAAAGGGTTGACAGATGAAAAATCCTTTCCGTCCTCAGATCGAGAAACTACGAGGAAATTTGGAGCAGGCGGTAGTACTTTTGTCACTGCTGGATGGTCAAGTTTCCGTTTTTGGGCAAAAGTCGAGAGAGAAGAAGATTAATCCATTGCGGAGGTATCCCCATGATTGCCAGCGTCACCGATGGCGCGCTTCTTCCTTGTGGGGACCCTCTCAGAGGGCCTTAGGTGAATGTTTACCCCTCAGGTCACATCTCCAGAGAAACGGACGGAGGGACCAATCGGAACGTCGGAAGGTGTCAGCTCGGGCAATGACGCCTCCCTGGGCCTGGCCTTTACCAGGGGGTACGTGCGTGCCTTACTTGTCTACCCAGGGCGGGGAATTACGCGTTACCCCATCACCAGCTACGCCTGCGAACGCGTGGGTCGGCCTTCAGGAACACACAGGGAGGAAAGAAGAGGGAAAAAAGGGAGAGAGGGAGAGAAAGGACAGACTGTCTCAAACGCCAAGGTGGAGAAGGAGGCAAGGGAGAAGGAGGCAAGGGAGAAGGAGGCAAGGGAGAAGGAGGCAAGGGAGAAGGAGGCAAGGGAGAAGGAGGCAAGGGAGAAGGAGGCAAGGGAGAAGGAGGCAAGGGAGAAGGAGGCAAGGGAGAAGGAGGCAAGGGAGAAGGAGGCAAGGGAGAAGGAGGCAAGGGAGAAGGAGGCAAGGGAGAAGGAGGCAAGGGAGAAGGAGGCAAGGGAGAAGGAGGCAAGGGAGAAGGAGGCAAGGGAGAAGGAGGCAAGGGAGAAGGAGGCAAGGGAGAAGGAGGCAAGGGAGAAGGAGGCAAGGGAGAAGGAGGCAAGGGAGAAGGAGGCAAGGGAGAAGGAGGCAAGGGAGAAGGAGGCAAGGGAGAAGGAGGCAAGGGAGAAGGAGGCAAGGGAGAAGGAGGCAAGGGAGAAGGAGGCAAGGGAGAAGGAGGCAAGGGAGAAGGAGGCAAGGGAGAAGGAGGCAAGGGAGAAGGAGGCAAGGGAGAAGGAGGCAAGGGAGAAGGAGGCAAGGGAGAAGGAGGCAAGGGATGGTTGGTTGGTTGTTTGAGGTTAAAGGGACCAAACAGCAAGGTCATCAGTCCCTTGTTTCAAATAGACTCCATTCTGCTAACGGGACATCTCAGTATAGTCAGAAAAATAAAACGGATAAAGGGGAAACGTAAAAGGGCAGTCACGTTGTCATTAGTAAAAACAAATGAGGGAAGTTGGCAAGAGAACGAACCCAACACTATGCTGAAACAGCATAGGCAAGACCACCTGTGACTTAAAAGGTACAACTGCTATAATGCAGAAAGTACGTATGGGAATAGAAAAACTAACCAAGCCTTAAAAAGAAGGGGTAAAAACAGAGTAAAAGGGAAAGAGAAGAGGATTCCAGTCAGGGAGGTGAATCGGGAATCTCTGAACACTGCCTACAGTGGGAGACACCCAAACACTCACCGCCCTGCCCCAACACCAGAGGGAGATTAAAAACTTTAAAACTGAGAATAAAAACCACTCTCCCGGAGGAAACCTAGAACCAGAGAGACCATCCGGGAATCGTCAACCAACATCAAAGGTAAAGTGTGGGGGAGTCTGTACTTAGCACGCAGAGCCAAAAGAAGGGGGCATTCAACCAAAATGTGGGCCACTGACTGGAAGGCTCCACAACCACATAGCGGGGGTGGCTCATCACGCAAAAGGAAACCATGGGTCAGCCTGGTATGGCCAATGCGGAGACGACACAGTGTGGTCGAGTCCTTGCGGGAGAGGCTAAAGGAAGAACGCCATGGGCCTGTATTCACCTTAATGGCACGAAGTTTATTAGACAGTGGAGTAGCCTCCCAAGAATTGGCCCATGACTGTGCAAAGTGGGATTTGATGTGAAGCCGTAAATCCGCTGCAGGAGGGGTTACAGAAAACGGGGGGTAAGTAACTGCTCCCCCAGCCAAACGATCAGCGAGCTCATTACCCGGGATACCCACATGGCCCGGGACCCATAGGAAGTCAATGGAACAAGCAGCACGGTGAAGATCAGCGAGATGGTCATGGATGGCAGAGACCAAGGGATGGCGCGAAAAACACCGGTCAATAGCAAGAAGGCCACTCATCGAGTCCGTACATAACAAAACGCGGTTGTGTTGGGATTGTTTAATAAAGGTAAGGGCCCGGGAAATTGCCATCAATCCCGCAGTAAACACCCCACATGAGGGTGGCAGTAGATGATTTTCCGTTCCAACAAAGGACGTGAAGGCATACCCAACATGATCAGCAGATTTAGAACCATCAGTGTAAAAAACAACAGCATCCCGAAACTCCCATAAAATTTGGCGGAAAAAGGAACGGAACACCACCGGGGGGATGGAATCTTTCGGACCGCGGCGGAGATCCATCCGAATTCGAGGCCGAGGAACTAACCAAGGAGGGGTGGAGGGGAGGGAGCGAGGAAGACAGGACAAAGAAGGAAGCCGAAAATCACGGGTAAGAGACGCAAGGCGCAGCCCAACCGGTAAACCCGCCCGAGGGCGGGAGTCAGGCGGGCGACGCCCATGGTCTGGGAATAGGATAGAATAGGAAGGATGAGCGGGAGAAGAACGGATAGTAAGGGCATAAGACACCAGAAGCTGGGACCGCCGAACAGAAAGGGGGGGGATCCCAGCTTCAACCAGGAGACTATCAACAGGGCTAGTAGGGAAGGCACCGGTGGCCAAACGGATACCACGATGGTGGACTGGATCCAGCACGCGCAGCGTGGAAGGAGCAGCTGAACCATAAACTTGACAACCATAGTCCAAACGTGACAGAACTAGAGCACGATAAAGACGGAGGAGGAGGGAACGGTCCGCTCCCCAGGAGGAGTGGGCAAGGAAGCGAAGGACATTGAGTTTACGGAAACATCCTACCTTCAGGAGTCTGATATGGGGCAGCCAAGTGAGCTTGTTGTCGAAAAGAAGACCTAGGAAACGAAACTGTGGAACCACAGGCAATCTTTGTGCAGCGAGATAGAGCTCTGGATCAGGGTGGACCGTAGTACGGCGACAGAAGTGGACCACCCGCGATTTTAAAGGAGATAATTGAAACCCGTGGGAGAGGGTCCATGCAGAGGCACGCCGTATAGCCACCTGGAGCTGCCGTTCTGCAGATGGCATCGAGGAGGAACTAACCCAAATGCAGAAATCATCCACATACAGGGCAGGGGCGACCAAGGGACCGACAGAGGCCACAAGTCCATCGATAGCAATGAGGAAAAGAAGGACACTCAAGACAGAACCCTGTGGGATGCCCGTCTCCTGGGTCCGTGGAGAACTAAAAGCAGTACCAACTCGAACTCTGAATGACCGATGGATCAGGAACTGGCGGATAAAAATCGGGAGTGGGCCCCGAAGACCCCACTGATGAAGGGTTAGTAAGATGTGATGGCGCCAGGCCGTGTCATAGGCCTTGCGAAGGTCAAAAAACACTGCAACCAAATGGCGGCGCTGGGAAAAAGCCTGCCGAACTGCGGATTCCAAGCGAAGCAAATGATCGATTGGAGATCGTCCCTCTCGAAAGCCACACTGGTAAGGGGACAATAGATCCCGAGATTCGAGGACCCAAGTGAGCCGACGGGCTACCAGCCGTTCAAGTAACTTACAACCAACATTGGTCAAACTAATTGGCCGATAGCTGTCAACAGATAGGGGGTTATGACCAGGCTTAAGGACAGGAACCACAATGCTATCCCTCCACTGAGAAGGGAAGTCACCCTGGAGCCAGATACGGTTAAACACCCGAAGAAGATGGTGCCGTTGTGGAGCACTGAGATGTTGAAGCAGCTGGTTATGAATGGAATCTGGGCCAGGAGCCGTATCATGAGAAGCAGATAGAGCAGAAAGAAATTCCCATTCAGTGAAAGGTTCGTTGTAAGATTCTGACTCACAAGTGGTGAAACATAAGGTGACAGCTTCAGCCTGCTGTTTTTGATGAAGGAAAGCAGCTGGATAGGAGGCCGACGCTGATGCCACTGCAAAATGGGTCGCAAGATGTTCTGCGAGAACTAATGGGTCCGTACAAATGCCATCTGGGAGGTGAAGGCCTGGGAGGGTGGACTGCCGATGGCAACCTTGGAGAGAGCGAAGTGTAGCCCATACCCGTGACAGAGGGACAGTGGAACCAAGGGAAGAAACGAATCGTTCCCAACATATCCGCTTGCTCTGTTTGATTAAATAACGGGCTTTAGCGCGAAGGCGCTTAAAGGTAGAAAGGCTGGCTACAGATGGGTGCCTCTTAAAGTGTTGCAAAGCTCGACGGCGATCACGGATGGCAATGGCAATGGCCGTACTCCACCACGGGACTTGCCGACGACGAAATTGTCCAGATGAGCGCGGGACAGCAAGGTTAGCAGCGCGAACAATCGCGTCAGACACGTCACGTAGGACGTCATCAATACAACCCGACAAAGAGGGAGAAAACTCGACCTGTGCAGTATATAGAGGCCAATCGGCGCGGTGGAAAGACCAACGAGGTAACCTCTCCATCGGGGAGCGGGAAGGGAGCGTGATAATAAACGGGAAATGGTCACTATCACAAAGGTCGTCGTGTGGCGACCAGTGTAATGAAGGGAGGAGAGAGGGAGAAGAAAGAGAGAGATCAATGGCAGAAAAGGTACCATGACCAGCACTGAAATGAGTAGGGGAGCCATCATTAAGAAGGCACAGGTCGTGGTCTGCAATAAATTGGTCGATAAGAAGACCTCGTCTAGATGGAAAGGCACTGCCCCACAAAGGATGATGAGCATTAAAATCCCCAAGGAGGAGGAAGGGAGGAGGAAGTTGCTGAAGAAGGGTGGTTAAGGCAGCAGGTGTAAGAGTCCTGTCAGGAGGGAGATAAAGATTGCATACTGTGACTGCAGAGTCTAAGTGGACCCTAACAGCAACTGCTTCCAATGTAGTTTGGAGATGAATCCACGTGCTAGCAATGTCTGTACGGACCAACGTACAAACGCCACCAGAAGCCCGCAAGGGTCCGACCCGATTTCGACAGAAAACACGGAACCCACGGAGGGTCGGTGAGTGAGCATCAGTAAAATGAGATTCCTGGAGAACCACACAAGCTGCTGAGTAGGACGAAAGAAGGGATTTCAATTCCGGAAGGTGACGATAGTAGCCATTACAATTCCATTGGAGAACCACAGAACGATGGTTTAAATGAGGGCTGAACACGCTAAATCCAGTCATACCGCCGGGTCCCCACCCGTCACCGACAAGGAGGGGGCGACATCCATAAACGACAGGTCAGAATCCGGTTGTGAAGCCGGGGAAGGGACCTCCGGTGGCACCAGAGGCTCTTTGTCCCGGGACTTATGTTTCTTCTTCTTTTCAGGCTGAGATCGAGGAGGGCTGTGTGGCATAATGGAGCCAGCTGCAGCAAGATCAGGAACAGAAAGAGACCGGGCGACCTGGGGGCCGATAGACCGCGGCTCTCGCGGTCGCCGCGCTGCAGCAGACCTTTGACCTGGAAGGTGCCGCGAAGGGGCATCCCGGGAGAGGCGCCCTTGACCGGCAGACGCCGAAGGAGTGGGACACTTCTCCGGCTGGGGAGGGGGAGCGGCGCCCAGAGGAGGTGTGGGAGCCGCAGGGGAGGGGGGAAGGAGAGGGGTCCGGGACGGGGGTAAGGAAGGGGGAGGAAGGGATGAAGATGTAACCAAGGCGTAACTAGATGTCATGGACACAGGGTGCAATCGTGCATATTTCTTACGGGCCTCTGTGTAGCTTAAACGATCAAGAGACATACTCCTGTATCTTTTTTTCTTTCTTATAGACTGGGCAATCTGCTGAACGTGGAGAATGACTACCATGACAATTTATACATACAGGAGGGGGAACACAGGGACTCCCCTCATGGAGTGGACGTCCACAGTCACCACAGAGAGGGTCCTGGGTACAGCGAGAAGACATGTGGCCAAAACACAAGCACTTAAAACACCGCATAGGAGGTGGGATGTACGGCTTCACATCACAGCGATAGACCATAATCTTAACTTTCTCAGGAAGGGTATCCCCTTCAAAGGCCAGGATAAAGGCACCAGTATCAATACGATTATCCTTAGGACCCTTCTGAACACGCCGAACAAAGTGAACACCCCGCCGTCCGAGATTGTCCCGAAGTTCCTCATCAGTTTGAAGGATGAGGTCTCTGTGAAAAATCACACCTTGTACCATATTTAGAGACTGGTGAGGGGTAATGGACACGGGAATTGTGCCAAGATGGGTACAGGCACGAAGGGCCGCAGATTGGGCAGCCGAAGCAGTTTTTATCAGTAATGAACCCGACCGCATCTTGCTCAGGGAGTCCACTTCACCGAACTTGTCTTCAGTGTGTTCCACAAAGAATAAAGGTTTGACACTGGTGAAAGTATCTCCATCAGTCCTGGTGCAAACTAGATAACGGGGGAAAAGTTTTGCCCCTAGACGACGGGCCTGACCCTCCTCCCAGGGGGTAGCCACGGAAGGGAAGGCCGAAGGGGCAAGAGAAGCAGCACTTGAGGAATCAGTACCACGCAGAGAGACGGCCGCAGAAGAGCGGCCAGAGGTTTGGACCCTTATGCGTTTCATCTGCATAGCGTCCGCCCTGATACCACCCACTCCGATCAGGGGCTCTCCTCACGGGCGCCACCCAGCCACAGCAAGGTCCGTCTGGCACGGCGGCCATTGCCGGGAGTTCCGATGCTCCAGGATGACGAGCAACCACTCCAAGGCATGCATGAGGAGGTCACAGCTCAGGTATCAGAAGTGTGATCCCTGTGTGTTCAGGGGGCTCAACCAAAAGGGTACATAGCGACCCCACCACACGGGCTGGCTACCGTGCTGGCTATGCACCCTAGCATCAGACAACGACGTAGAAGAAAAGGTGGAATATACTAGGAGGGCACACGTCGGAGACACTAGGTAAGGTGCTCTTCCCCAAATGGCTCACACTACGGAAGAGAAATTTTGGAATGGAGGTCAAACCCCAGAGGGGGACCAAGGAATGCCAAAAGGAGGAGATGATTACGCAACAAAGCCAGAGTGTAAAACCAACAGAACCAGGAGGATAGCGGGGGCCAACATAAGCAAGGACACCAATAGAGGGAGAGGAGAGGGCGAGGGGAAAGGGGTATGGAGGGGAAAGGAGGGGAAGGGAAAGGAAATGCAGCCCGGGAGAGAAAGAAGGCTGCAATGGCTCGGGGCCCCGTGCTCGCCACGCACGTATCCACGAAAGAGTTGTGGACCCCCTGGGAGAAGGAGGCGAGGGAGACAGTGAGAGGGAGACAGTGAGAGGGAGACAGTGAGAGGGAGACAGTGAGAGGGAGACAGTGAGAGGGAGACAGTGAGAGGGAGACAGTGAGAGGGAGACAGTGAGAGGGAGACAGTGAGAGGGAGACAGTGAGAGGGAGACAGTGAGAGGGAGACAGTGAGAGGGAGACAGTGAGAGGGAGACAGTGAGAGGGAGACAGTGAGAGGGAGACAGTGAGAGGGAGACAGTGAGAGGGAGACAGTGAGAGGGAGACAGTGAGAGGGAGACAGTGAGAGGGAGACAGTGAGAGGGAGACAGTGAGAGGGAGACAGTGAGAGGGAGACAGTGAGAGGGAGACAGTGAGAGGGAGACAGTGAGAGGGAGACAGTGAGAGGGAGACAGTGAGAGGGAGACAGTGAGAGGGAGACAGTGAGAGGGAGACAGTGAGAGGGAGACAGTGAGAGGGAGACAGTGAGAGGGAGACAGTGAGAGGGAGACAGTGAGAGGGAGACAGTGAGAGGGAGACAGTGAGAGGGAGACAGTGAGAGGGAGACAGTGAGAGGGAGACAGTGAGAGGGAGACAGTGAGAGGGAGACAGTGAGAGGGAGACAGTGAGAGGGAGACAGTGAGAGGGAGACAGTGAGAGGGAGACAGTGAGAGGGAGACAGTGAGAGGGAGACAGTGAGAGGGAGACAGTGAGAGGGAGACAGTGAGAGGGAGACAGTGAGAGGGAGACAGTGAGAGGGAGACAGTGAGAGGGAGACAGTGAGAGGGAGACAGTGAGAGGGAGACAGTGAGAGGGAGACAGTGAGAGGGAGACAGTGAGAGGGAGACAGTGAGAGGGAGACAGTGAGAGGGAGACAGTGAGAGGGAGACAGTGAGAGGGAGACAGTGAGAGGGAGACAGTGAGAGGGAGACAGTGAGAGGGAGACAGTGAGAGGGAGACAGTGAGAGGGAGACAGTGAGAGGGAGACAGTGAGAGGGAGACAGTGAGAGGGAGACAGTGAGAGGGAGACAGTGAGAGGGAGACAGTGAGAGGGAGACAGTGAGAGGGAGACAGTGAGAGGGAGACAGTGAGAGGGAGACAGTGAGAGGGAGACAGTGAGAGGGAGACAGTGAGAGGGAGACAGTGAGAGGGAGACAGTGAGAGGGAGACAGTGAGAGGGAGACAGTGAGAGGGAGACAGTGAGAGGGAGACAGTGAGAGGGAGACAGTGAGAGGGAGACAGTGAGAGGGAGACAGTGAGAGGGAGACAGTGAGAGGGAGACAGTGAGAGGGAGACAGTGAGAGGGAGACAGTGAGAGGGAGACAGTGAGAGGGAGACAGTGAGAGGGAGACAGTGAGAGGGAGACAGTGAGAGGGAGACAGTGAGAGGGAGACAGTGAGAGGGAGACAGTGAGAGGGAGACAGTGAGAGGGAGACAGTGAGAGGGAGACAGTGAGAGGGAGACAGTGAGAGGGAGACAGTGAGAGGGAGACAGTGAGAGGGAGACAGTGAGAGGGAGACAGTGAGAGGGAGACAGTGAGAGGGAGACAGTGAGAGGGAGACAGTGAGAGGGAGACAGTGAGAGGGAGACAGTGAGAGGGAGACAGTGAGAGGGAGACAGTGAGAGGGAGACAGTGAGAGGGAGACAGTGAGAGGGAGACAGTGAGAGGGAGACAGTGAGAGGGAGACAGTGAGAGGGAGACAGTGAGAGGGAGACAGTGAGAGGGAGACAGTGAGAGGGAGACAGTGAGAGGGAGACAGTGAGAGGGAGACAGTGAGAGGGAGACAGTGAGAGGGAGACAGTGAGAGGGAGACAGTGAGAGGGAGACAGTGAGAGGGAGACAGTGAGAGGGAGACAGTGAGAGGGAGACAGTGAGAGGGAGACAGTGAGAGGGAGACAGTGAGAGGGAGACAGTGAGAGGGAGACAGTGAGAGGGAGACAGTGAGAGGGAGACAGTGAGAGGGAGACAGTGAGAGGGAGACAGTGAGAGGGAGACAGTGAGAGGGAGACAGTGAGAGGGAGACAGTGAGAGGGAGACAGTGAGAGGGAGACAGTGAGAGGGAGACAGTGAGAGGGAGACAGTGAGAGGGAGACAGTGAGAGGGAGACAGTGAGAGGGAGACAGTGAGAGGGAGACAGTGAGAGGGAGACAGTGAGAGGGAGACAGTGAGAGGGAGACAGTGAGAGGGAGACAGTGAGAGGGAGACAGTGAGAGGGAGACAGTGAGAGGGAGACAGTGAGAGGGAGACAGTGAGAGGGAGACAGTGAGAGGGAGACAGTGAGAGGGAGACAGTGAGAGGGAGACAGTGAGAGGGAGACAGTGAGAGGGAGACAGTGAGAGGGAGACAGTGAGAGGGAGACAGTGAGAGGGAGACAGTGAGAGGGAGACAGTGAGAGGGAGACAGTGAGAGGGAGACAGTGAGAGGGAGACAGTGAGAGGGAGACAGTGAGAGGGAGACAGTGAGAGGGAGACAGTGAGAGGGAGACAGTGAGAGGGAGACAGTGAGAGGGAGACAGTGAGAGGGAGACAGTGAGAGGGAGACAGTGAGAGGGAGACAGTGAGAGGGAGACAGTGAGAGGGAGACAGTGAGAGGGAGACAGTGAGAGGGAGACAGTGAGAGGGAGACAGTGAGAGGGAGACAGTGAGAGGGAGACAGTGAGAGGGAGACAGTGAGAGGGAGACAGTGAGAGGGAGACAGTGAGAGGGAGACAGTGAGAGGGAGACAGTGAGAGGGAGACAGTGAGAGGGAGACAGTGAGAGGGAGACAGTGAGAGGGAGACAGTGAGAGGGAGACAGTGAGAGGGAGACAGTGAGAGGGAGACAGTGAGAGGGAGACAGTGAGAGGGAGACAGTGAGAGGGAGACAGTGAGAGGGAGACAGTGAGAGGGAGACAGTGAGAGGAGACAGTGAGAGGGAGACAGTGAGAGGGAGACAGTGAGAGGGAGACAGTGAGAGGGAGACAGTGAGAGGGAGACAGTGAGAGGGAGACAGTGAGAGGGAGACAGTGAGAGGGAGACAGTGAGAGGGAGACAGTGAGAGGGAGACAGTGAGAGGGAGACAGTGAGAGGGAGACAGTGAGAGGGAGACAGTGAGAGGGAGACAGTGAGAGGGAGACAGTGAGAGGGAGACAGTGAGAGGGAGACAGTGAGAGGGAGACAGTGAGAGGGAGACAGTGAGAGGGAGACAGTGAGAGGGAGACAGTGAGAGGGAGACAGTGAGAGGGAGACAGTGAGAGGGAGACAGTGAGAGGGAGACAGTGAGAGGGAGACAGTGAGAGGGAGACAGTGAGAGGGAGACAGTGAGAGGGAGACAGTGAGAGGGAGACAGTGAGAGGGAGACAGTGAGAGGGAGACAGTGAGAGGGAGACAGTGAGAGGGAGACAGTGAGAGGGAGACAGTGAGAGGGAGACAGTGAGAGGGAGACAGTGAGAGGGAGACAGTGAGAGGGAGACAGTGAGAGGGAGACAGTGAGAGGGAGACAGTGAGAGGGAGACAGTGAGAGGGAGACAGTGAGAGGGAGACAGTGAGAGGGAGACAGTGAGAGGGAGACAGTGAGAGGGAGACAGTGAGAGGGAGACAGTGAGAGGGAGACAGTGAGAGGGAGACAGTGAGAGGGAGACAGTGAGAGGGAGACAGTGAGAGGGAGACAGTGAGAGGGAGACAGTGAGAGGGAGACAGTGAGAGGGAGACAGTGAGAGGGAGACAGTGAGAGGGAGACAGTGAGAGGGAGACAGTGAGAGGGAGACAGTGAGAGGGAGACAGTGAGAGGGAGACAGTGAGAGGGAGACAGTGAGAGGGAGACAGTGAGAGGGAGACAGTGAGAGGGAGACAGTGAGAGGGAGACAGTGAGAGGGAGACAGTGAGAGGGAGACAGTGAGAGGGAGACAGTGAGAGGGAGACAGTGAGAGGGAGACAGTGAGAGGGAGACAGTGAGAGGGAGACAGTGAGAGGGAGACAGTGAGAGGGAGACAGTGAGAGGGAGACAGTGAGAGGGAGACAGTGAGAGGGAGACAGTGAGAGGGAGACAGTGAGAGGGAGACAGTGAGAGGGAGACAGTGAGAGGGAGACAGTGAGAGGGAGACAGTGAGAGGGAGACAGTGAGAGGGAGACAGTGAGAGGGAGACAGTGAGAGGGAGACAGTGAGAGGGAGACAGTGAGAGGGAGACAGTGAGAGGGAGACAGTGAGAGGGAGACAGTGAGAGGGAGACAGTGAGAGGGAGACAGTGAGAGGGAGACAGTGAGAGGGAGACAGTGAGAGGGAGACAGTGAGAGGGAGACAGTGAGAGGGAGACAGTGAGAGGGAGAAGGACAAAGCAAGGAACCAAACCAAGGAAGGAAGAAAGTAGAATAAGTGAAAAACCAAAATGACCACAAATATGTCATAGAACCATCCATCTCCGGACCCAGGTGCAAACTACTCCCTTGAGGGGGAGGGATTCCTTTTAGTCACCTCTTACGACAGGCAGGAATACCTCAGGCCTATTCTAATCTCCTGACCCAGAGGGGGTTTGGGTGTCTGACAACCAAGAAGTCGCCTTATTTTGCACCAAACCTGTAACGCACAGGTATGGGTGCCAGAGGTGGGGACATACTGTTCCCAGCACTCCTGCATCAGACTGGCACAGAGCCGTTTAGAGGTAATGTGGTGTACCAATGATGAGTGACACGTCGCTGTAGGGCCTGCCTGCAATCTCTAATCGCCTCAGCTATCTCCGGTGACCACCAAGGAACAGTCCTCTGCCGAGGGGACCCGGAAGAACCGGGAATTGAAGGTTCCACAGAAGAAACGGTGCTGGTGGTAATCATGTGAACCACCACATCAATGGCGCCGTAAGGAAGAGGCTTGAGAGTGGCAATGGAGGCAAAGTAGCCCCAGTCAGCCTTATTCGAAGGCCCAGGTGAGTGACGCTGTGGCAGTGACCAAAAGATCGGAAACTGGTCACTACTGCACAAGTCATCATGCACACTTCACTGGACAAACGGTAGAAGGCCAGGGCTGCAGACTGAAAGGTCGATGGTTGAGTACGTGCCGTGTGCCACACTAAAATGTGTAGAGGCACCATTACTTAAAAGAGAAATATCGAGCTGTGCCGATACTTGCTAAATGGCAGGTGCCTTGGCCTGGTGCCACCAATCCACCCCACAAAAGGGTTATAGGCGTTAAAGTCGCCCAATGACACAAAAGGTGGCGATAGTTGGACTATCAGCGCAGCCAGTACATGCTGCAAGACATCACAATTCGGTGGGAGATAGACTGCAGACGCTAATAGCCTGAGGCACCACACCTGAACAGTGATAGCTTCTGAAGGTATTTTGAAGAGGGACACACTCGCTGTAAAGAGCGTTTAAGATGTAGACAGACTCCACCAGATTCTTACAGTAACCTCAGTTGCCATGGAGGCCTGAGTTTCACATCGCCAGAAACTAAGTTTGCTGGAGAGCAATGCAGAAGAAAGGGTGAAGGCCGCGAATTGTCTGATCTCAGCAAGGTGGTGGAAAAAACCGCTGCAATTCCACTGGAGGATGTCACTGTCTGCGGCCGAAACTGGCACGAAGGGTCCGAGGAGGCTGATTACCCCGCTGGATCACGTGCTGCCACTGAGTACGTCCATGGTGTCAGAGTCCAGTGAGATCTAGGTCCTCAGCAGACACCACAATCTCTACCCAATCCTCAGAAGCAGAGCTTGTATGTAGGATATGGTGGGGTGGGCACCATGGCAAGTTCCTTGGTCTTAGAGGTCTTTTCCTTTGACTTTTCCGATGCTCCTTGTGTTTCACTGGCTGGGAGGGCTTCACCAATTCAGTCTCCAGGACTGAGGAGGATCGTGAATTCCAACAGCCAGCTGCTTGTGGGCACTTACGCCAGTTGCGGTTGTCATCCTTCCCACTGGTGGAAACCTGGGAAGGGTGGGACACAAGGACCCTTTCCAAGCGAAAGGAGCCGAAGTAGGACGCTCCTCCCCATGGGTGGGGGATAGTTTCTCCTGAAGTAGGTGGCACAGGAACAACAGGGAGGTTAGTGCCCCACAGTCAAGGGGGCAGGTGCAGTGTTATGGTTCAGGGAGCCGACTGGAATTCGCCAAAATGATGGGGCTATCACTGTTTTAGTGGCGGCACAGGAGGAAGCAATTCGCACAGGATGGAGTCGATATTTACTCTTAGCCTCAGTGTAGGTCAGTCTGTCCTGGGTCTTATATTCCACGATTTTTCGATCTTTCTGTAAAATCCTGCAAAGTGATTTAAGCTCTCCACAGTTGACATAGATGGGAGCTGGGGCACATGGAGTATTGGGATGTGATGGGCGTCCGCAATCTCGGCATGTGACGCTGGAAGTACAGCAGGAAGACATGGCCTAACTTCCAGCACTTAAACCACATTTTGAATAAAAGGCCCTTATTACCCCTCGGACCCCAATGAACGCCCCAGATGAAATGAAAACCTCGCCACTATGAATTTGCGCACAGCTCGTCATCAGACTGCAAAAGAATGCCCCCGTGGAATTTAATAACCTGGACCATATTTAATCTCTTATGTGGCGTGATAGTAACAAACATCCCCAACTTGTCACAAGCGAGTAATGCCTGTGACTGGGCCAAGCATGCTGTTTTTATCAAAACTGTCCCATAACGCATTTTGGACAAGACATCCACCTCCCCAGACTTTTCCTCTAAATGCTCTACAAAGAACTGAGTCTTCATGCACAAACGATTCCCCATCAGCTTATGCACACAGTAGCTAGCTGGGCGAATCAGCTTCACTGCTGTTATTAGGCTTTCGTTCCTCCCATTGTGCGGCTAGAGAGAAACGATTTGGGATCACATGTGTTTGCATTGAATTGAGTCCTGGAATGCTTAGAGACCGCTGGCGGCTGGGGATCAACAAGAGATGTGCCACACTTCATTGCACAGCATCTGCCCTGATGCCAACAACTCCAACCAAGGGTCCTACCCACGGGCGCCACCCAGCTGCAGCAAGGGCCGCCTGGCAGGATGGCCATTGTCGGGAGTCCCGATGCCCCAGGGAGTTAGGCATCTACTCTTCAAAATACGTGTGGAGCTAAGGGCGCAGGCATCAGCAGAGTGATCCCTGTGTTGTCAGGTGGCTGCAACCAACATGGTACATGGCAACGCCACTAGAAGGGACTGGCTGTAGTGCTGAGTATCCGGTGCAAAGAAGTCCATGGTCGTGGTCTGTGCAGAAAGCGACACAGCACAGTGGATGGCACCAACTGCATCCAGGAATGCATCCTCGCCCAAGAAAAAGAGTGAGCGGGACTGCAATGCGACGCCGAGAAAGTGGGATGAAAATCTGAATGTACGATGGACATGATGCACCATGTAAGGCGCCCTTCCCCAATTCTCTCGCTCTTCGGAAAAATTTTAAGTATTGAGGTCAAACCCTGCAGGGGACCATCACAAAAAGGCCGAAACATTTGAGACTTTCTATCCATAGAAATACGTTCTTCATGTTCAAGCGATCACATTTTACTTCTAAAAAAAGTAACAAGAGACTTGACATGCAGACGTGGACTATCAAGTGCTATTTAAGATTTTTACCAGGAACTGATTTTGCGAAGACATCTTGCTGAAAACAGTATTTTAGCTGATACTAATGCCACCGGTGATCTTGCAGTAGAGTCTTTGCTTAGCAACGTTCTAGGTCCCCGGCTCAATGACTCCATCCTCTAGCATTTTGAATGAAATGCATCAGCAATGGCGGGCGATAATTTCCGGTCTATGAAATTATCCTTAATCAGCCAACGGATTTGACAGAGGGTGGCGAAGTGGGAGAGGTTCAGTGTACTCTTGACCTTGTAGGAAACCGCAACTAAGGGCGGAAGAGCCAGCAATGCTGAACAATATGAGGATGCAGAAGGCATTAGAACCCCCCCCCCCCCACATTACAGACAATGTGTATCACACAACACTTGGCATGTAACTAAGAAAGTGTCATGATTATCTCTCTACAAGCAAAAGATTTTCGTCTAGCCCTCGTTCTGTTCTCCAGGAATGGGGCTATCAAGGGGGAGGTCACCATGATAAAAAGCATTGAACAACAAACGAAAATATTCTACGAGTCGAGGCACGTAAAGTCGTAAGTTCGAACGTGGTACGGAAGTTAGATAATTTTAACAGGGAAATTAGAAGGCTGAACCTAAATGTAGTTGGGGTAAATGAAAAATAGCACAAGGTTGATTAACTGGGGGGGGGGGGGGGGACACTAAACGGCGAGTCCATCAGTCCCACAATACCAAAATTACACACGGAAGATAGGGTTTGCTGAAAGTGGATACATCCATTCAAATGAGTCAAACTACGAAAACGAGGAAGTTAAACATAGCAGGAAAAGGTATAAAACGGTAGGCTAAACCTAAGAACTGGGAAAACAGAGGAGTGATAGAGCGGTCTTTGCAAGGGGTAGTGGTCATTGGTCCCAGACCGAGAACACGTGAAGGAAGGCCCCCAACCATAACCACCCTAGCCCTTTTACAGGAGTAAAGCAAAACATTTTGTCTGAAAATAAAAACACAGAGAAGTGAAGACCGCTTCAACCATCGGCGAATCGTCTAATCGGAATCTCTAAGACTACACTTAGTATGAAGGGCACAAAAAAGGGAACACTCCACTAATGTAAGGAATACTGTGTGTTACCACAACCACATGATGGGGTGGTTCGGTACTCAAGAGGAAACAATGCGTGAGCACGGAATGACCAATGCATAGACAGTGTACGACAGTGGACACAGAGGAGCAGAAGGAAGAGCACCTAATCACAGCTGACTCCATGAGTGTGGAGTTTATTACTGACAGCAAAATCACACCACGTGTCATTCCACTTTTGGGCAAAGAGAGATCTGACTTGGATCTACATATATGCAGCTGGAATTATGAAAATGGGGTAAGTATCTACTTGTCTAGGCGAACAGCCAGTCACTTCATTCCCTGGGGTGCTCACACGGCTTGGGTCGCAGGGAAAGAATTGAGCAGCAGCACAGCCAAAGGCAGAGGGAAGGTGAAAAATAGAGAGCAAGGGGTGATGAAGGTATCGTCAGTCGATAGCCAGCAGGCTGCTCATTTTGTCAGTGTATATTAAAAACTATGGAGGGAGATCTGATAAAATGGAGGGTCCTGCCAGTGGCTAGTATCTCTGCTGTGAATATATTACATTATCCCAGCAATAAATGGTATTCTTAGCCAGTAGGAGATGAAAAATATGCCACTTTATCATCTTAGAACCATCAGTGTATAAGACAGTGGAAGCCTGGAACTCAAGGATGAGACGCACTAGACGCTGGAATGGCATAGGGGTGACTAAGACCTTAGGACCATAACGTAGGTCAGTCCCGATTAATGGTCTGGAAACCATCTAAGGAGGATTGTGAGAGGAAATACATGGAGCACATTCCATTGAGTGGCGTTGGAGATCCTGACAGGGAAGTTAGATGCATCCTACCAGCAATCCCACCCATTTACAGCTATCAGGAGGAAGACATCCCTCGTTTGAAAGACGACAGGGTGCATGGGATGATCACGGAATCGGCTAATGACGATTGCTCTGTCTTATTTGCAGAGGGGGAATTCCCACTTCTGTGAGGAGACTGCCAATGGGACAAGTGCGACAGACACCAACAGCCAGATGCACCCCACAATGGTGAACACAGTCAAGTATTTTCGGAGTTGAAGGAAACTGTAAACGATAAACGTATCAATGTAGTCTGAACAAGACGAGAGCACTGAAGTTTGCGAAGTATAGCACAGTCTGCATCACGAGATGTGTGGGCCAGCAGGCAAAGAGCATTAAGCTTTCACATGCATGTACTCTTCAAGTGGAGAATGAGGGGCAGCCACATCAGCATTTTATCAAAAATAATGCTCAAGGAGGAGGACTGTGGTACAACACTGAGGAGCTGGTGGTCTAAATATAGTTTTTAGTTAGGGTGTACTGTAGGTCGACGACAAAAACTCATAACCCATGTTTTGGAGCGAGAAAATTTTAAGCCATTGGAGACTGTCCATGCAAAGGCCCGTTAAATGGCGCCCAAGAGCTGGTGCTACTGAGTGGGAGCTGTACCAGATGCAAAAATCTATCCATATACAATGCTGCATTAACCACATATGTTACAAGCCCATTGATGGCTATGGGGAAGGGTTTGACAAAGAACCCTGTAGATACCGTTCGCCTGAATCTGACAGGTGCTGAGAGGTTCCTGCTGGAAACGGGAAAGCTGGTGGGATAAAAACTTGCGGTTAAAAATTTGATGGGGTCATGAAAGCCCCATTCAGAGGGCAATTAGAATGTATTGGTGCCAAGCCATATTGTATGCCTTATGTAGGTCAAAGGAGACTGTGACAAGGTTTTGGAATATGGGCCTTGTGCCAAGTCATGTGCAGAGGTAAGAGTTTGCAAGAATTCAGTGAAAGGTTCATTTTAGGGTTCAGCGTGATGGGGTTTGAAACAGAGAGGGTTCTGTTGAACTGTTTCTGCTGGAGAAAGGTAGCAGAATTCGAAGAGGACGCTCGCTGAAGCCTTCTCAATGTGTCGCAAGGTATTCTGCCAGGACAAATGGATCAGTACACCAAGCACCTTTGAGGATAAAACCCTGGACAGTCAGCCATTGCTGATGGCCCAGAAGGTGTAGAGTTTGGACGAGACCTTTGAGGAGGAGTCATATGTCCCTGGGGAGGAGACAAGAGGGCTTGTTTTTGGACTTTCGTTTCTTTTTTTCTTCTCCTCCTTTTTGTGAGGTGGAGGAGATAAGGGCACAGATGGAGTATGGGCATCTGCAAGATCTTGAACCTTGAGAAAGGACCATGGAGAACACGCCTGGGAGATGGGTCCTAGGGTTGGGAAGGAGGGAATCCCATCACAAGCAGGTGCCAAAGAACTGGGCTCTTCTTCTGCCAGAGACGGAGTGGCTCCCAAAATGGAGGCCATGGGAACTAAAGGTGAGGGGAGGGGAGGGGAGGGGAGGGGAGGGTAGGGTAGGATGCAAGTTGAAGAAAGTGACACCAGGTGAATTCACTTTTCGTGAGCCTCAACATAGACAAGCAATCCAAGGACTTATGGATCTTCCTTTCTCCCTTGTAAACTGTGCCATCTGGCAAGCGAGGGGAGTGGCGGCCATGATGACTGACACAGGTGGCGGAACGTAGGGGCTTCCCTGATGGAGTGGTTGTCCATGGTCAGTACACAGAGGGCCCTACACACAGCAGAAAGACATATGACGCAAACGAAAGCACAAAAACCACCTCATAAGTGATGCAAAGTACGGTTTCATGTTACAGCTGCAGCACATAACCTTCACCTTCTCTGGGAGAGTACCCCCTCGAAAGCAAGAATGAAGGCGCTGGTATCTGTACGGCTTTCTTAATGACCTTTCAGAATATCTCTTACAAAATGAAGTGTCACTCCAGATTAGGCTGGAGTTTCTCACTAGTTTTGAGGATGAGGTTCCTATGAAAAATACTCCCTGGACCATACTCATGGAGTGGTAATAGACACTGGGACATTGCCAAGATAATCACAGGCACAAAGAGCTGCCGATTGGGAAGTGGAACATGCTTTGATAAATAGGTAGCCTGACCACATCTTACTGGGAGACTTCACCAAACTAGTCTTCCGTATCATCCACAAAAACCATTGGCTTTGTAGTGGTGAATATATCCCCATCCATCCTGGTACAGCGCGGTAGGTGGGACTGCCGACTATTAAGGACTCAAACACGACTGAAGTTCTCTAAGGCTACAGATGCTGCGATAAGGAATAGCCCAGTAGGTATGGATATATCTAAAAATAGCAATCACAGAAGTTACACAGAAAATCATAGGTACAAATCAGTTTAAATGCGAAGAAACCACGGGTAACAGCACAAATACTGAAGTTGATCGATGAAACAATGAAGTACACTATGAAAGGAAATACAGAAATACAAGTCACTTAGTAATGACATGTATGGAAGTACAGGGAAGCTAAGGCGAAATGGCTATATGAAAACTGTGTAGAAAAAGAAATTATCTGAACTGACGGAGCTTGTAGAAAAGTGAGAACAACCTTTTATGAAATTATAAGCAGTGGTGGTATCATTAAGAATGTAATGGGAATTCCGTTGTTAAATGCAGGAGCAGAAGAGCAGATGAGTGGAGAGAGGAATAGGCCTCGATGAGAGAGAGAGACTTGCCTGACGACATGAGAATTTAAGGGAGCCATTATTAGAAACAGTTTGGAAGCATTTTGGAAAAGAGAAAGCAAGGCAGAAGGGATGGACAATACACAATCAGAATTTCTAAAATCACTGGGGGAAGTGGCACCAAAATCACTTTCAACTCAATGTATAGAAGGTGTAAGACTGGCGATATACCATTGAACTTTCAGAAAACATTGTGGACGCGATTCCGAACACTGCAAGAGCTAAAAAGTGCGATAATTATCGTACCATCAGATTAACAGCTCATGCAAAGAAGTTGGTCACAAGGAGAGACAATAATGGAAACGAAACTTCAGATATGTTAGATGATCAGTTTGGATTTACGAAAAGTAAAGGCATCACAGAGGCAATTCTGACATTGCTGTTGATAATGGAAGAAAGAAAAATTCAAGACACGTTCATAGGATTTGTCGACCTGCGAAAGGCGTTCGACAGTATAAAAAGATTTTCGAAATTCTGAGAATTATAGGAGGGAGCTATGGGGAGAGACAGGTAATACAACATGTACTGGAGCCAAGAGGGAGTAATGAAAGTGGACGACACGGAAGAAGTGTTAGGATTTAAAAGGTGTCAGACACGGATGCAGTCTTTCGCCCCTACTGTTCCGTCTGTGCTTCGATGAAGCAATGATGGAAATAAAAGATTCATGAGCGGCATTAAAATTCTACATGAAAGGGTAGGAAAGATGCTATTCACTGATGACATTGCTATCCTGAGTGAATACGAAGAATTACAGGCTCTGCTAAATGGAATGAACAGTCTAATGAGTACAGAATATGGATTAAGAGTAAATCTAGGGAGGACTGAAATATTGAAATTTATAAGAAACGATAACAGCGAGAAACTTATCAAGATGGCTCACGAAGTAGACGAATTTAAGGAATTCTGCTACCTAGGCAGCAAAATAGCTCACGGCGCAAGAAGAACATACAGCAGACTAGCAGTGGCAAGAAAGGAATTCATAGCCATGAAATGTCTTAGTATCAAAAACAGGCCTTAATTTGATGAAATTTCTCAGGATGTACCTTCGGAGCACAGATTTGTATGGTGAAAAGTGCCCTTTGGGAAAAGAAGAGAACCTAAACATCTAATATGCGATGCTACTGAATACTGAAAATTTGGTGGTCTGATGAGGTAGGGAATGAGGAGGCTCTCCGAAGAATCAGAGGAAAGGAACACAATAATGCTAAGGATGGTTTGATATTTTTTAACACATCATGGATTAACTCCCATGGTTTTAGAGGGAGCTGTAGAGGGTAAGAAATATGGAGGAGAATCGAGACTGCACTAGGCTATATCCTGAAAATAACTGGTGAGGGTTTAATTGCAACTCTCAGATGAAGTTGGAACAGGAAGAATCGTTGATGGGGCGCTTGAAACGAGTCTGAAGGCTATTGACAATTTTCTGTAATATCCGAAACTAACCATTCCACCGCTAACTCATAATATTACACTACTGGCAATTAAAATTGCTCCACCACGAAGATGACGTGCTGCAGACGCGAAATTTAACCGACAGGAAGCAGATGCTGTGATATGCAAATGATTAGATTTTCAGAGTATTCACACAAGGGTGGCACTAGTGGCGACACCTACAACGTGCTGACATCAGGAAAATTTACAACCGATTTCTCATACAAAAAGAGCAGGTGACCGGCGTTGCCTGGCGAAACGTTGTCATGCCTCGTGTAAGGAGGAGAAATGCGCACCATCACGTTTCCGACTTTGATAAAGGTGGGACTGTAGCCTATCGCGATTGCGGTTTACCGTATCGCGACATTGCTGCTCGCTTTGGTCAAGATCCAATGACTGTTAGCAGAATATGGAATCGGTGGGCTCAGGAGAGTAATACGGAACGCCGTGCTGGATTCCAACGGCCTCGTATCACTAACAGTCGAGAAGACAGGCATCTTACCCGCATGGCTGTAACGGATCGTGCAGCCACGCCTCCATCCCCGAGTCAACAGATGGGGATGTTTACAAGACAACCATCTGCGCGAGCAGTTCGACGACGTTCGCAGCAGCATGGACTATCAGCTCTGAGACCACGGCTGCGGTTACCCTTGACCCTGCAGCACAGACAGGAGCGCCTGCGATGGTGTACTCAACGACGAACCTGGGTGCACGAATGGCAAAACGTCATGTTTTCGAATGGATCTAGGTTCAGTTTACAGCATCATGATGGTCGCATCCATGTTTGGCGACATCGCGGCGAACGCACATTGGAAGCGTGTATTCGTCATCACCATACTGACTTATCAACCGGCGTGATGGTATGGGAGGCTATTGGTTACACGTCTGTCACCTCTTGTTCGCATCGACGTCACTTTGAACAGTGGACGTTACATTTCAGATGTGTTACGACCCTGCGAAACCCTACGTTTCAGGAAGATAATGCACGACTGCATGTTGCAGGTCCTGTACGGGACCTTCTGGATACGGAAAATGTTCGACAGCTGCCCTGGTCAGCAGATTGTCCATATCTCTCACCAATAGAAAACATCTTGTCAATGGTGGCCGAGCAACTGGCTCGTCTTAATACGCCAGTCACTACTCTTGATGAACTGTGGTATCGTGTTGAAGCTGCAAGGGCAGCTGTACCTGTACACGCCATCCAAGTTCTATTTGACTCAATGGCCAGGCGTATCAAGCCCGTTATTACGGACAGAGGTGGTTGTTCTGGGTGCTGATTTCTCAGGATCTATGCACCCACATTGCGTGAAAATGTAGTCATGTGTCATTTCTAGTATAATATATTGGCCGAATGAATACCCGTTTACCTGCATTTCTTCTTGGTGTAGCAATTTTAATGGCCAGTAGTGTACATCGGTTGCATTCTACTTCTCTGATGCAGTAAATCTTGTTTTCAACTGGGTTTAACAATTATGGAACTATTTAAATGAATGAATCTAAAAAATAGAAAATTTTGCTCATATTTTCTACCCTGGTTTACCGCCTGAGGATTTGTGACCAATATAGAGGACTTCGAGTAATAACTTGACCGCGTCCATTTTTCCGTTTCAATCTTATACTAATCCTTCTGTACTTATTCATAAAAACTAGAAATTTAAATACGTATGAACACTTTACTAAATACCGATCGATCATCTGCATTTCAGATATCGAGTGAGGTGTTGCAGTGGTTAAAACGATGACCCCGGTTTGAAGCGAACTTCCAGGCTCCGACCTCACATCCATACAGTGCGAATGTAAGCATCCTTTAATACCATCTTTGGAAAGAGCACCGCCTATTTCATTTCTCAGTCTTAGGCTACCGTATCTCGTGCTTCACCGAAATAATGGCGCCTACGGGATGGTGAAGTTTGACCATCCACATCCCTTGAAATTGAGGCATAATACAACAGCTACATACTGCATGTAAATTCACGGAAAAAGATTGTCTCACTTCACGATCGGCGATCAGTTGCCGTAATCTCAGACGTTTAATATCTCAGCATATCTCAGAAGCTATCCGAAGTGAGACTTGTACACATACTAATGTATTTAGTTGATG
The DNA here is from genome assembly GCF_021461395.2 of Schistocerca americana. Lineage (NCBI taxonomy): Eukaryota > Metazoa > Arthropoda > Insecta > Orthoptera > Acrididae > Schistocerca > Schistocerca americana. The sequence continues at coordinate 598,385,548 of NC_060120.1, read as the reverse complement.
AGAGCATTCGTGCACTGATCCTTATTAGGGAAAGCTGAAGTAAACGATCACGTTTATTTCAAAGAACCCACACTATTTGCCTCAAATTATTTTGGGAGTCCATAGAAAATGAGTACAGAGCGTTAGCCGACGATTCGAACCACTTTCCACGCGATGCGGACCAGCGTTACCTCACCGCCACTTCGGACGGTCGGTACAAGAGGGTGGGGTGCATTGCAGACAATTTACTCGCGGTGCCACGGGGGCCCACGTTACAGCGCGGACGACAAGTGGCGTAGCAGTTACGTAGTTCATCCATTTCATCTTTTACAGCTTACGTACGACATTCAAAGGTCTAAATGATATGCCTCAAAATACTCATTTACTTTTCCATAATGTAAAACAAGTTTCCTTAATTTAGCGTTATGGTTTCACGAGCATAAGGGCCTTAAGCATGGTGCGAACGTAAGCATTAGGCTACGCTTCAAGTCATTGTACCGCAACGTTCCTTCGGCATTTACAATCGCTGACCAACTCACCACCAAATTATCACGTCCAATATTTAACCAGCACCTCGTGCTTTTCGGAGCTTGTGAAACCACAACCATGTGCCAAACGCATTCTCTGAAAATTATTTCGTGCAGTTAAATGGTTCAAATGGCTCTGAGCACTATGGGACTCAACATCTTTGGTCGTTAGTCCCCTAGAACTTAGAACTACTTAAACCTAACTAACCTAAGGACATCACACACACCCATGCCCGCGGCAGGATTCGAACCTGCGACCGTAGCAGTCGCGCGGTTCCGGACTGTGCTCCTAGAACCGCGAGACCACCGCGGCCGGCTCGTGCAGTTAATTCATGAGTCCTCGCCAATAGTAAACAGTTGTGAAAACACACTTGACCTCTTAGCAACAAATAATCCTGAGTAAATAGCATCAAAACCGATGTAAGGTTTAGTGAACGCAAGGTTATCGTAGCGAGATTTAATATTGTAAGCCCCAAAACCTCGAAAAATAAGCGAAAAAATACCTATTCAAAAAAGCAGATAATTAACTTGAGGCCTTCCTGAGAGTCATTCTCCACTCATTCCAAATTAATAATGTAGCTGTAGACCAGATGTGGCTTAAATTCAAAGAAACAATATCGGCAGCTATTGAGAGGTTTATACCAAATGAACTAACAATGGAGCTGATCCTCTTTGGTACACAAAACGGGTTAGAACACTGTAGCAGAAACAACGAACAAACATGCCAAATTTAAGCAGACGCAAAATCCCAAAGATTGGCGATCCTTTAAAGAAGCTCGAAATTTAGGGCGGAGTTCAGTGCGAGACATGTGTAACAGTTTCCACAACGAGACTGTCTAGAAACCTGACAAAACTCAAAGAGATTATCGTCGTATGTCAAGTACGATAGCGGCAAAAAACAATCAATGCCTTCTCTGCACGATAACAGTGGAGATACTATCGAAGACAGTGCTGCGAAAACAGATTTACTAAACACAGCCTTCCGAAATGCCTTCACAAAAGTAGATATTTCAGAATTCGAAACGAGAACAGCTGCCAACATGAGTAACATAGAAGTAAATATCCTCTGAGTAGTGAACGAACTCCAATCAATAAAATCAAGTCCTCCGCTCCAGACTGTATACCAATTAGGTTCCTTTCGGAGTATGCCGATGCATTAGCTCCATACTTATATACAACCGTTAGCTCGATGAAAAATCCGTACCCAAAGACTGGAAAGTTGCGCAGGTCACACCAATATACAAGGAACGTAGGAGTAATCCACTAAATTACAGTCCCATATCGTTAAGGTCGATATGCAGCTGGATTTTAGAACGTATGTTTTCTAACAATATGAACTACCTCGAAGAAAACGGTCTATTGACACAGTCTACATGGGTTTAGAAAACATCATTCCTGTGAACCAACTAGCTCTTTATTCACATGAAGTGCTGAGTGCTATTGACAAGGGATTTCAGATCGATTCCGTATCCCTGGATTTCCCGAAGGTTTTTGACACTGTACCACACAAGCCGCTTGTAGTGAAATTGCGTGCTTATGGAATATCGTCTCAGTTATGTGACTGGATTTGCGATTTCCTGTCAGAGGTCACAGTTCGAAGTAACTGACTCAAAGTCATCGAGTAAAACGGAAGTGATTTCAGGCGTTCCCGAAGGTAGTGTTAGAGGCCCTTTGCTGTTCCTTATCTGTATAAACGATTTTGGATCTGAGCAGACGTCTTCTGTTTCCAGATGGCGCTGTCGTTTATCGACTAATAGTCATCAAAAGATCAAAACAGCGAAACGATTTAGAAAAAATATCTGAATGGTGCGAAAAGTTGCACTTTACCCTAAATAACGAAAAGTGTGAGGTCATCCACATGAGTTAAAAGCAACTCAAACTTCGGTTACACGATAAATCGGTCCAATCTAGAAGTCGTAAATTCAACCAAATGCCTAGGTATTACAATTACGAACAACTTAAACTGGAAAGAACACACCGAAAACGTTGTAGAGAAGGCTAACCAATGACTGCGTTTTATTGGCAGTACAGTTAGAAAAATGTAACAGACCTAAGGAGACTGCCTACACTACGCTTGTCCATCCTCTTAGAATACTGCTGCTCGGTGTGGGATCCTTACCACATAGGACTGACGGAGTACATCGAAAAAGTTCGAAGAAAGGCAGCACATTTTGTATTATCGCAAAATATGGGAGAGTCACAAATGATACTGGATTTGGACATGAAATCGTTAAAAGAAAGGCGTTTTTCGTTGCGACGGAATCTTTTCACGAATTTCAATCACCAACTTTCTCCTCCGAATGCGCAAATGATTTGTTGCCGCAGACCTACATAGGGCGAAAAGATCACGATAAAATAAGGGAAATCAGAGCTCGTACGGAGCGAGATGTGTGTTGATTTTTCCGAGCGCTATATGAGATTGAAATAAGAAGTGTGAAGGTGGTTCGATGAACGCTCTGCCAGGCACTTAAATGTGATTTGCAGAGTATCCACATAGCTGTAGATTATTTAAGGGGAAGGAGGGGATAGGGGTATCACATGAATAGCACAGGCTCGCCTACAAATTGTGGCATTCGAGTTTAGTACTGATCACGACGGCAACAGAAAATAGCACAGGCTCGCCTACAAATTGTGGCATTCGAGTTTAGTACTGATCACGACGGCAACAGAAAATGTTGTATATAACTGCCAATGATTACTGTAGAAAATTGAAAATGCTTATAGAATCCTGTGAACCCTCTTCCACTATCAGTACACTTGTTAGCTTGACACTAATTGGGTGACGTTACATTAAATTTCTCAGTTACTCTTGTTACCGTAGATTTAAAACAATGTAAGAGGTCTGAATCCAATAATTAGGAAATTATTTCTCAGGGGGAGAGATGGGTAAGAGCTTAACTGAAAAAAACTAGAAGCGATTTAGGGACTAAGAATGCGCTCTGCACATAAACAGATAGGCAATTACAGCATCTCTAAAGAGTGATCTCCAGATAATTTACACGGAGAATGACTATCTGCTCAAGTACACGCTAGACACCCATTAATACCGAGACGCCCAAATTGTAGCTATGTACCAATAGTGAACAAGGTGAACGATATTTGAGATCCAACGATGTTGGTGGTGGGGGCGAAGTTTCGTTGGTAAACTTGACACGACATGTCACATTACCGAGCTGGAATTTTTATGTCAAGTCTTAAATTTTTTATTTACTTTAAATGAGAAACAGTAAGTTGCCAGAAATTTGTAGCGGGAAAACCTTTAAAATACGAGCGGTAGTAGTCTAGAATAGAGCCAGTGGCGTACAAACGCTTTTCACAAAGGAATGTTGTCAGTACTTGGCGTGTGATACGGTGTGAACAAAAGGTGAATAGCTATTCGTGTCATGCAGTCAATGAGAGAGCAGCGTTCAGACGATGTGTTTTATCGAGTTCGGAAGAAAGGAAACATTTCTGCAAAAAGAAAGCTTATAAATTTATATGCTTCTTGTTTGAGTGGCAGCTATTTGAACTGATAGTAAATGCAGACCAAGGACAACTTCGCAATCCAAGACATCCGAAATAGCAATGAAATGTTTCTCTCCACTGTCTTGCTACGCAATCGATCTGCGCGAGCATACTAAGTGGATCAAAGTTTCTGAATTAAATCGTGGGAAGAGGAAGGAAACTTATGTCAAACGTGCAACTATAAGTAAACATTCATCCAGCTGCCTCCCTTATGAATTAATAAAAGACATTTATCACTGTGTGCTTGCGCACAACGGTTGCGTTGTCATGCACCACCACATTTGATATATTTTCGTGTCTGAAATTAATCCGTAAGAAATGCACCAATATCAGTCCAGTTTCTAGCACTCGCTGCCACAATATTTCTCTTTAAACTCACTAATACACCGAAAATTAGTAAACGGAACAATGGTTTGAATTTCGGTGTTAGAAATACACTGCGTCTTCTAGCGTCCAATTTGTTAAACGATTATTCCACTGGCTACTCGGAACTGACTCGTTGACGACCTATTGTGAGGAAGAAAATCCCCACCATGACTGCCGCTGGCCCTGATCTAGACTTTAGCCACAATGAGCAGGGTTAGTAATTTAGTGCGCTCCATCGTCTAGCATTTGAAGCACTACATATAGATTTAAGACATGACCATCGTTACTCATTTATATAGTACAGCTCATCGGAATTTACTTGGCAACTTTCCCCTATTGCAAAACGTTGGTTAAACTAAGTTAACGTAAACATCCAGCTACGCTACATAACGGACAGTCATTACAATTATTCTTAAAGGGAGCAAGAACACATTAAACAAACATAGTGGCAGCTATAGACGCCCCAACCTTCTAGAAACATACAGGTGACTGAACTGCCTCACTAGAGAAATTTTATCTAAAAGATGACTGCGTAAACCGTATCAATTTTAAGGCTACAATCAGGCTGTTCTATAAAGCTCCACATTGCTGTCTTGTGGAGACGGGTGAATCTAAATGACATTTGCCATCAGCTAAAATACATTTATCAGTAACAGACAACGTCCATTACCCTAAG